>NC_139472.1:10795000-11995000 GCF_057233095.1 Heloderma suspectum | reverse complement strand
GGTACTGCTTCGGCGGGAAAGGTAACAGCGTTCCGTGCACCTCGGTGTTCAGTCATGCCGGCCACATGACCACAGAAGCGTCTTTGGACAGCGCTGGCTCTTCAGCTTAGAAATGGAGATGAGCACCACACCCTAGAGTCGGACACAACTGGTTGGGGACACCTTTACCTTTTTTTTTTATAGAGATGGAAGTAAAACGAGGCAGTAAGATGGTCATCTGTGAGCCACCAGACAATAACCGGTCAAGGAAACTCTAACAATACTAAAGTCAAGGTGAGATTGCACCATCTTCACAATGAAGATGGAATTTCATCCAAAGTGCGAAGCAGCACAGAAAACTGTGTTGAGAGAGTGTGTGTGTGTGTGTGTGTGTGTGTGCACATCATCATGTTCAACAGACAGAGAGTTCTTTAAATCAATATTTTTTTCACCCCACAAATTCACATCAACTCACTAATGCACAACCAATACTAAAGGAGAAAGTCTCCAAAAGGTGAGATTCAATCTATTCCAAAGGATTTCAGCTTTCATCCCAGCAGATTCATTTTCTTTCTCCTATTTTTTAAAAAGGTTGACAGTCTAGATGAAATACAGATTTTTTTAAAAAAAGTATCTCCTTGCAATATGGCACACAAGGAAGGCTGCAAACTGAATTGTCAAAAGGAGACTCAACTGTCAAAATGAGTTGTTTTGTACATGGACCATTATAGAAGCATGCATGCATAGCTTGGAGATTTTAAATTTGCTGATTTCTGGGGCTGCTGGAGACTTGGAGGAGGCTTGAACAGTTGGGACACACACAGCTCTACGTACAATTGCAAGATGTTGGGTATGACACGTATTCGTCACATCCACATTATTGCAAGGCAACCACAGAACCAGATTTCTGGTGCAGATGGCAATGTAAGAGACGGAACCATAGCCCAGAGGTAAAGAACCTGCTTTGCATGCAAAAGATCCCAGGCTCAGTCCCTTCCATATCCAGGTACAGCTGAGAAAGACTCCTATTTGAAATCATGTAGAGCCACTGCCATTCAGAGGAGACCAGGGGGGCACTGTGGAGCTGCAAGGTGCAGAGAGTAAGCCCCCCGCCCTCGGCCCTGATGTCAGACTCCCCTGCTCAAACCAGTTGATGCCTTACTTGTCAGGAGGCGGAGTTTCAAAATGCACATGGTAAAGGTGCCCAGGACAGGGGTGGAGCAAGAAAGAAAAAGGGCTCTATTAATCCCCATGACGCTCCTCTCTCCCAGACAGAAGGATTCGATTGTGGCCTAAATCAAATAAATGATTGTAAAGTGAAGTAAAAAGATACACAACACATGGACCTTTGGCCCAACTGGAGTCCACCCAGAGAACAGCCTTCAGTGTGGTGGCTCCCATCCTTTAGAACTCCCTGCCTCTGGTCTGGAGGTCAGGCAGGCAGGCACCAACACTGGGTTGTTTTCAGCTCCTCCTGAAAACAGCTCTTTTCCGGGAAGCCTCCCTTGGTTAACCAGTCTCCGTTTTGTCGGCACTCTGTGTCTTAAAGAATAATCTTAATATCATGTTTCTTCTTTTTTATCTTTTGTTCATTTTATCTCTAGTTGTTGACCACTCCGGAATCTGTTTAGATGTGGAGCAGTATACAAATGTTGTAAATAAATAAACAAAGGAACAAACAAAAAACAGGCAAACAGATTTATGGCAGAAGCTTTAGGTAACCAGAACCCACTCCATCAGATTGCAGTGCTATGTTACAAAATGTGCCAGGAACATCAACCCCATAAACATGTTGATGATTCACTAGGACAATATGAGTAAAGACCCAGGAGACACAGAACCAAGGGAAGAGGTGCCTGCCCACCCCATGCCTCCCCGGGCCTGCCATGAACAGCAGAAAACCACGTGCCCAGTTACTTGGACAATGTCCTTACCTATGCCTCTCTGTAAATGCTCGCATGCATTATGCGTTCACTCCTCCATAAATGGCTGAGTGAACCTAGGAGCCCATTCCTAGCTCAGTGTTTACAGTCACATAATTTTTATTTCATGCAACCAATTTTCAGTGATATCAAAGCACTTGCAAAAGAAAACCCAGTGTGGAATGTAAGGAATACAGACTAAAATGAATGACAGCTCTCAAAATGCATATCCACCTCAGAAGCACATCTTCAATGAAGGAGAAGTGTGACTGTTTGAGACCAAAAAAAAAGAGTAATTCAAAGATACAAGACAAGCTAAGGTCAAATGGACAAAGGAAGAATCTGAACAATCATTCAAGAGAAGCTTTGCTTCAATGTGAAACCCTGTCAGGGACACTGATTGCATTGTAGGGCTCTCAGTCTATTTTCAGTGGGGGAAGCCTAGAGAAAAGGAGGAGGAAAACGGGGAAGGTGAAAATGAGAGAGAGCAAGAGATAACTTTCCCAATTCACAGCTCCCAAACCTATACATGAACTGGAACACACTTGCACGTCTCAGAATTTGGTGATGCAATTTGTAGCTCCAAAATGTGCACACAAAAATGCATATAAATAGGGAAAATATGCACAAACATGCATTATATTAGGGTAAAATCATTTACAAAAAGAACATGTATTAAAAATTGTATATTAGGAGGAACGTGCACAAAGATGCATACAAATTCTCACAGAGACCTTTTTTGGCCAAATTTGCAAACTGATGCAAAAAAGGGGCCAAAACAGACATAACAGTCGGGAAAATGAGAAACTGGGCGAAACTGAAACTGACAAAATCGCCTGTCCCTAGAGAGAGAAGATGGCAGAAAGAGAGGCAGCTTGGTACATCGACCTCCTCGTTTAGCTTTTGCCTCTCTTTAAGCATGTTTCAGCGATGTTTTAGGAACCAATCCGAAAATGGAGCTCATATATCGGAGGGTACGAAGAACCTGGATATTGAGAACGGGGGGAGGGAAGAAAGAGACATGTATAGTAAGCTATTATGGGACACTCATAAAGCCCACTGCCAGCTTGCTGGGACACTCCCCTCAAACCCATCACTCATTTCCAAGGTTCCAGTAGATACAGTTGCCACATTTCAAGATCTACTGCAACTATGAGGTCTACAAACGTAGGCTGCAGACCTGGGGTGGGGGGTGTTGTCATGTTTATTTCTCCAGTGGACCCTCCATTGTACACATATGTCCCTCAGTCAGAGTACCTGAAACATTAAGTAGATGACAGTGCCTGCCCAACTGCTGCCTTCATCCATCTCCCCCTCTTCATGGTGCTGCCTGACGCAGATTGCTTCAGCTGGCTGCATAGCCGAGCCAGCCTAGGTAGATGGACTGGAGTAATGGGGCAGTTTAGATGCTGCCCAGATTACTCTGGGCTAATCCACTCAATACGTTTCGTATTAAAATCAACCCCCAGGGCTTGAAGGAGGAGGAAAAAAGAGAGGAGCCCAATTAGATTTCGAGGAAAGAGCGGCAAGACGTCAGTGCTTCATCCCAAAGGCAACATGGTTTCTGGGAAGCAAGCGCCCAGGGGTGGTGAACCTTGCACGCTCTTTTTTCGATGAGCCGATGCAACACAGCCTTGTGTTTGCGCATCACATGGCCTCACCAGCCACGTGTGCTGTGTTTAAAAACCTATGATGAGAAGAATACATCTCATCATCCTCCCAAAGCCTTTCATTTGCGAAGCATAGGTGGTTACTGATTTTTCTTCATAAGCCATTTTACGAGCAAATTGTTGCAGACTCCAACCACAGCCCCTCCATCCTCTGAGTTGGTTATAGATAAATTACACACATGCATAATATTTTGAAAGACAGCCATAACAACCATGTGTGTGATGAAAAAAAAAGCCAGCCTGGGAACAAAGTCTCAATAGATTTCTGACAGTTTCAGTCAGCTTCATTTAACACACAGTGATTAAAGCCCCTGCTGGCTGGAGAGAAAACAGACCAGCGGCACGTCTGGGGCTCTGATCTGCACATCTGGCCGGTCATGTAGTGCAGCTTTTCCTAGACTGCACCACATTAAGACTGCAGGTCAGAGGGCTATAGGGTTGGATTTTTAAGTCCCTACACATAGAAAACTAGGTATCAGGGAGAAGAACTCTAGCTTAACCTTCTATGGACTTTTCTTCTGTGGTAAGGGGCCCTCTTGATTATGGCACTGGGAGCATGTCAAGGCTGGAAGCTCCCTTCAACCATTCCCCATAACAGCCCCCAGCCCCTTTCCCCCAAATTTACCAGGTGGCAAGGCCTTGCTATAGGACCTCCATTCTACTGTAAAGGAGCTATAGCAGTACTGCAGGTAGAACTTGGATTCATGGAACACAGAGTTCCCAAGACTGGGTTCACACAACATGCTAACCCACACTCAGTGGTTGAGTGTGGGTTGCTGTTGAACCATGGGTTGTTTGTTTAACTGTGGGCTAGCGTGTTGACTGAACCCAGAACATTTTCCCCAGGGTAGCTTGTTAAACATGCAGCGTGGCTTATTTGTCTCAAACAAGCCATCTTGAGAACCCATGGTTTGTTGTTAGGTTGTTCAGGGTGGTTAACGAGGAGATTTAAGGAAGGGCTGCAACCTAATTCAAGAAAGTGTTCGTTGATTAATCATGAATTTCAGTTTATTAAATTTGCATACATTTTCATATCTCCAAATCGCCATAGCAGACATCATCTTAGAAGAGGCTTCTCTCCTATAGGAAAGGGGGAAAGAATGCCTCTTCTAAAATGGTGTTTGCTGTCCTTAATTCTTTTTTTAAAAAAATAAGTACTTGCACTAGAAATAATACTTTTTATACATACTTGCATTAGAAATATTTTTTAAAAAATCTGTCGTACGATTGGTCAGGAGAATCTTTCTAGTCAATTAAAAGATTTGTAATGAATTAACTGATGCTTACATTCTGTTGGGATCCTATTGCATTGATGTTTTAAATTGTACAGTGCTCTGAAAGTGAACAGAAAAGTAATTTATACATACTTTTAATAAATCATCATCAAACATTGCAGCCTTAATTTAAAATATACTAATGTTCTTTGGCTTTGAATCTGGAAACCACACCAGCACACAGATTTGATCCAGTGGCTGTCAGCTCTTGAATCCTTATCCTAAAGTTTCAAAAGCCACAAGGAAAATAAATCACACACATTCACACACACACGGTCTTGCTCAGAAATCATAAAATCCTGAAGTTGGAAGGGACCTCCAAGTTCGTCTTACCCAACCTCCTGCAGACGAAGGAAACACACTGCTACAGGCACACCCCATTGTGCCTAAATACAGCTCCAAATTAAATTCGCTCTCAGCCCTCCCTCCAGCTACCAACTGCCACTGTTAAGGCCATGAGAGAGAGACAGAGAAGCTGCCTTTCCACTGACCTGCTGATCTTCATAACAAAAAAATCTAGTGTCTAAGTTTGTTCCTCTCCTCCTCCCTCCCAGCCCCTTTTCCTTTTGTGTCATTGTCTTTAAGACTGTCAACCTCAGGGTAGGGAGACTGCCCTGTGACTGATTTTTCATAAGCCATTCTGACAGCCTTTTTCAGCTGAAGAAGTAGGATAAAAATGCTTTAAAGAAATAATAAGTACAGAGGCTACCTGCATCTCTCTTTATACAGATGGAAGAGATTTAACAGGCCAGCAAAGCCATGTCTGAAATCATGGTGCACTAAAGGAGAGGTTGCTGTAAAATTGTGGCTACAGCCGCAGGGGGTCTGCCTGGTACCTGTCAGGAACGCCTTGGAGGCCTCTCTCAGTACAATCCAATAGCCAATTCAAAACACAGACGAAAGGGAATTCTTTTCAAAGCTTTAATCCCATTACAGCTTAATGACTCTTTCAGATGCTAATCACCAGCGGCTAAAGCAAAGAACAGCAGCGTGGACTAAGCTTCAGGCAGGCAGTTGATCCCCGTTTGAAAGAGAGTCACTTGAAGACCCTGAACTTATGGGCTAGGGAGAGATCCTCCCTCTTTTCCTTGGGTCCATGGGAGGCGGCCGTTGCTTGCACGCCAAATGGGCGCTACGCCTCCTTTCCGCGCCCTCCATTACTCGTCGCTCTTTGCGTCTGCGTCGAGCGTCTAAGAAGCCCCCCTCCCGCACTCCCTCACTACCTGGGTCACTATCTATCTCTGGAATGCCGGCAGGAGGAATCTCTGCCAGGTGCTGAGCCTGTCAGGGATGAGCTGGCTCCACTCCCACAGATGGCTGTTCCTCCTCAGAATCAGAACTGCTCTGGGGCTCTCTGGAATCAGTTTCCACCCTGACATCACCTGCCCCTCACAGAGAGATTCCAGTCCCCCTTCACTGAGTTTTCATTTCTCAGTGTTATTTTTAATGTAGGTTTGTAGGCCTTTTATTAGCAGAGGTATGCAGTCAATAATTCTGCCCAATTGCTCTGTAGGAAGTTAATCTTCTGGAATTATGGAGAATTATGTGGAGGCACTGGGATAACTGGCAAGTACTAATGAAGCAATTTTAGTATTATTTAACTTTAGTATTACAGTTAGGCTGGAACCTGCGCCTAACCCAGATTGAACATTATGGGACTTACTTCCAAGCATAGGGCTGCACTGCTAAATATCTTTAACAATATTAGACTAGCCGTATTTAGGTTGTTGCTGTTTTGCATTCACCCATCACACACACACACACACACACACACACACACAGCATAACTTTTCCCTTAAGCCCCAAATCACACAATTTCTCTCTAAAGATCTTCAATCACAAGCTGAATATGAGCCAACAATGCGATACGGCTGCAAAAAAGGCAAATGTTATTTTGGGCTGCATTCATAGAAGCATTGCTTCCAAATCCCGGGAAGTACTAGTTCCCCTCTACTCAGCACTGGTTAGGCCTCATCTGGAGTACTGTGTCCAGTTCTGGGCACCACATTTTAAGAAGGATGCAGACAAACTGGAGAGGGTTCAGAGGAGGGCAACGAAGATGATCAAGGGACTGGAAACAAAGCCCTATGAAGAGAGACTGAAAGAACTGGGCATGTTTAGCCTTGACAGGAGAAGACTGAGGGGAGACAGGATAGAGCTCTTCAAGTCCTTGAAAGGCTGTCACAGAGAGGAAGACCAGGATCTCTTCTCGATCATCCCAGAGTGCAGGACACGGAATCATGGGCTCAAGTGACAGGAAGCCAGATTCTGGCTGAACATCAGGAAAAACTTCCTGACTGTTAGAGCAATACAACAATGGAACCAATGACCTGGGGAGGTGGTGGGCTCTCCCACACTGGAGGCATTCAAGATGAGGCTGGACAGCCATCTGTCGGGGATGCTCTGACTTGGATTCCTGCACTGAGCAGGGGGTTGGACTCGATGGCCTTGTAGGCCTCTTCCAACCCTACTATTCTATCATTCTGTGATTCTATAAAGGCAGTTCCCTGATTGCAGCTTCTTCTTCTTCTCTTAGCGCTGCTGTCCTTAACCTTAGATCCCAGGAGTTCAAAAATTATGCTGCCATACACACACACTGCCGAACACCCCCCAAACCTGCATGCCAGCGCCCACACACACGGCAGTCCCAATGGTCATCAGCAATGGATTCAAGCTAGAAAAAGCAGGAAGCAATGCTACCAAAAAAAAACCCAAAAGCACCACACAGTGTCCCAAATCACTTAACTGGTCTACTTTTAAAAGCCACACGTGCTCAGTGCTGCCAAGGGGCCAATTAAATTTGCACAATCTTCTCCCATCTTGACTGCCTTCACAAGCACTCCCTTTATACACACTGAGCAACTTTGAACTTATTTCTGGCTACTGGGAGCAAAGACCTTGTAGCAACAGTCCTTCTTTGATGTAATTAGGTTCTCTCTCCCCCCACCCCTTTATTTTTTTCCCCTGCCTTCGTAGAAAGGAAGCATATATTTGATTAAAAAGGAGGCTTCTGGATACGTTTACCATCTCCAGAAGAGACCCGTCAGCATTGCAACATGACACCAACAGAGCTTCTGCGTGAACAGATTTCAATGCTTATTAAAGATGAATGACCCTCTTTAAGCAAAGTCACTACACAGTTCTGGAATTTGTAGATATTGCATGGATTTTCATTCTCAACATAGCTGCCATTCCACTGCAGGCAAGTCTTCACATCCAGTTAAGTGAGCACCACAAATTTGGAACGTTTTGTTGCCATTGTCGCTTTCCTCTGGAAGTGAAAGCTGGTATAGCACAGCAGGTAAGAGGAGGGCCAGCCCTGCCATTAGGCAGAGTGAAGTGGCCACCTCAGGCAGCTGATTCTGAATGCCATGAAGGGGCAGAAGATTGTTGATCAGTTAATTTGTTGTTAAATTACAACAAATTTGTAATTTGAGCCTCTTTCACCCTCAACAAGAGGCTCTTTAGATCCTCTTCGCTTTCTGCCATTCGGGTTGGATGAATCACAGGTCGGAATTAAGATTGCCGGGAGAATTATCAACAACCTCAGATACGCAGCCGATACCACCCTAATGGCAGAAAGCGAAGAGGGTCTAAACAGCCTCTTGTTGAGGGTGAAAGAGGAGAGTGCAAAAGCTGGTTTGAAACTCAACATTAAAAAAACGAAGATCATGGCATCTGGCCCCATCACTTCCTGGCATATAGAAGGGGAAGAAATGGAAGCAGTGACAGATTTTACTTTCTTGGGCTCCAAGATCACCGCAGACGGTGACTGTAGCCATGAAATTAAAAGACGCTTGCTCCTTGGGAGGAAAGCTATGGCAAACCTAGACAGCATAGTAAGAAGCAGAGACATCACCTTGCCGACAAAAGTCCGTCTAATCAAAGCTATGGTTTTCCCAGTAGTAATGTATGGCTGTGAGAGCTGGACTATAAGGAAGGCTGAGCGCCAAAGAATTGATGCTTTCAAACTGTGGTGCTGGAGAAGACTCTTACGAATGCCCTGGACTGCAAGGAGGTCAAATCAGTCCATCCTAAAGGAAATCAACCCTGAGTGCTCATTGGAAGAACAGATACTGAAGCTGAAGCTCAAATATTTTGGCCACCTAATGCAAAGAGAAAACTCCCTGGAAAAGACCCTGATGCTGGGAAAGACTGAAGGCAAAAGGAGAAGGGGACAGCAGAGGATGAGATGGCTAGATAGCATCACCGATGCAATGAATATGAACTTGAGCACGCTCCGGGAGAGAGCGCAGGACAGGAAGGCCTGGCGTGCTATGGTCCATGGGGTCACGAAGAGTCGGACATGACTGAACGACTGAACAACAAGGGTTGTCAGTAGGGTCATTCACGTGAACTGCTCTGGGAGCTGTGAACTATTTGCAAGCTGCAAGTGCCCCCAAGCCATGCATTTTAGCCATGCCTAGTCTAGATCATGCAAAGTCACCTCTGACCAGTCTGAACAATGGAACCCAAGACTGTTGTTATTCTTAACAGCCAATCCCAGAGAGTTCGATGGTTCTTGCTCCCCCAGAGGCTTTAGGAACCTTAACTTAATACTACAGACAGTCAAGGCTTGGCTCATCTACCTGCTGGGCCGCAGTCAGGAATTTTGTCACTGCCTAAAGGCCTCCAATTATGCACCCTGAGATTCAGCATCCAAGTTCATCTATGAAAGGCAAAAGCTAAGGAGTTTATGCAGATTAAAACAAAAACAAAAAAAGCTTGGGGGAGTTGATGGATTGCTGGCTCCAAGAAAGAACATTTCTAAACACACATCTTGCTTCAAAGGATTAATTCAAGCTGACTCAAAGTGATCCCAGCTAATCATTTTAGCATCCCCTCTACACACACACAGACCCCTATCTCTTGCTAATCCACCAAACCCCAAATCCTTTACTCTGCCTCCAGCAAGTTCATCATCGCCACTTGACTTAAGTAGTTTCCACTTGACAACCTGATGCAATTTAAATACTTTTTTTCATGTTGGGTTGGGTTTGTAACAGATCATTTAACAGCTGTAAAAGAATCTGAGGAAGAGGGGTTGGTGTTGGGAATGAGCCTGTTTCTCACTGAGAGGGAGAAGCCGCTCACTGTGCAGGGCTCTCCCAACACAGGCATTTTGAAAATGTAATATACCAAACATGCTTAATTTTATGAGCAAACCAAGTTATACATAACGTATTTTAGGTTCTTAGTTAATGCCTGACCAGAGGGAACTTCAGCAAGTAGTCCCTGAAACATATGAATCACTCCAGAAGTCAGAAGAAGCAGGAAAAACTGGAGGCAGAGGAAGACAAGTCCAGAAACACAGGACTCTGTAGAACAAAAAAGCCAAGCTGTCAAGAACGTGCATTTTTTTCCCCATATTATGAAAATGGTGACGCTATTCACATGTTGGGAAACTGAGCATGACTTGGAGCATCCCAAAATGTCTCTCAGTAAAAGATACATTGGATCAATAATTTTAATATTTTTGTGAACCGCCCAGAGAGCTATGGGGCGGTATAGAAATATAATAAATGAATAGAATGAAATAAGAAATAGAAGAAATAACTGTGCTGAGAATTTTACAGTGGGGATTAAAACCCATTTTCCCCCATTGCTTCATTATTTCCAGACATTTTACATCTCTAGTCTTTCTACGGAAGTCTTCTTATTACATCGTTTTTAGAAATCATTTGGCAGGGAGTAAAGGTACAATATACAATATATAAATGCCTTGTCTTAAATTTTAAAAGAAAATATGTCATAGTTCAAAGCTGTTTAATTTTTCCAATTTTTCAGAAAAAAAAAAACAAAAGTGGTCCTTGGGGAAAAAAGGAAAAACACTGGGGGGTTTTCTGAAAGTTTCCTTTTTCTTTTCTGGGCCTTCACGTCTAGGCAGAGAGAAGGGACAGGGAGGAGATTCTGGCAAGTCTTTCATACTCAGGTCCCTTTTGGTTAAAAAAGAAAAAAAAAGGAACATAGGAACATAGGAACATAGGAAGCTGACTTATACTGTGTCAGACCCTGGATCCTTGTAGCTCAGTATTGTCGACACTGACTGGCAGCAGCGGCTCTCCAGGGTTTCAGGCAGGGTTTTTTCCAGCCCTACCTGGAGAAGCTGGGGATCGAACCTGGGACATTCTGCATGCAAAGCAGGGGCGCTATTGCGGAACTACAGCCTAACATTAATGAAATACTAGTTGATGAATTATCTGACTTGTAGACATTTTATTAATCTGTCCAATGAAGATATGAATAAACCTAGATTTTTAGCAGGATTATAACTTTTTCTTTAATGTAGACATATTTTCAGTAATTTAATATAAAAATGTAATATTTCTCTACTGCCTCTGAGATTAAATACACTGCCTCTGTCCATGGAGGTTCCACACCCTTCACAGGTAAGAGCGGCCCTGCTGGAACAGATCCAAGGTTTACGTGGGGCCTTATCCTGTTCTCAGTGTTTCCAAGGAATCCACATGTTTTGTGCATCAAGAGAACCAAACTGTGTTTCGTTTGGGTCTCCCCGCCCCCCACCAAAAAAAGAAAGAAAACCCCCCTCCCCTACACACACCTTTTTTCCTTCTAAAGAAGGAAAGAACTTTTTTAAAGTTCTTGCAGGGCATTCCTGCCTTTAACTGAGCTACACCTCAACCGAATCACCGTTACCCCACCCTTCCTTCTGGTCATTACTCTGATAGTGACCCAGATGCTGACTCTGGGGAGGGTTAATCACATACCTGCCCCTGCATTGCGACCTGGATCCTAGCAAGGTGCCTTCCACCACATCAGGTTATTGATCCATCTGATTCAGTATATTCTACACTGCCGTTCAGCAGGTCTACAGGGTCTCAGGCAGGGGTCTTTCCCAGCCCCATCTGCAGAGTTGGGGGATTGAACCTGGGACCAGTCATTCATTCACA
The DNA here is from genome assembly GCF_057233095.1 of Heloderma suspectum. Taxonomy (NCBI): domain Eukaryota; kingdom Metazoa; phylum Chordata; class Lepidosauria; order Squamata; family Helodermatidae; genus Heloderma; species Heloderma suspectum. The sequence continues at coordinate 11,983,244 of NC_139472.1, read as the reverse complement.
ATACTTCTATACTACTTATATCAAAATTCCTAAGGGTTTTACAGTAAAATACGACATAACAAGATAAAAATAATAAATAATTAAAACAGTTAAAAGCATTTAAAAATATAACGTCTTCATAACAATAAAACAGGGTGGTAACAAAGTCTCACCGGTCAGGGAGATTTGTTTTCAAAAGGCGTTTAAACCTTGCCATTGTTTCTTCCTCTCGGATCACATGGGGGAGAGCATTCCACCACTGACCTATGGTCCCTCCCATTGGAACTTGCATTATCCTGAGTTAGAACCATGGTCCCATCTAGCTCAGTCGTGCCTAAACTGACTGCCAATGGTTCTCCAGGGTTTCACGTAGGAGACTTTCCCAGCCCTTCCTGAGGATGCCTGGGACTGAGTCTAGAACTTTCTGTGTGCAAAGAACGTGCTCTACCAGTCTCTTCGCCCTCCAAATGCTCATTGTATCCTGCATTTCAGTCAGGAGCCGGTACAGAGACTTTAAAAACTGCCAATAGGGCATGGTAACTGGTCTATTTGGGAGTCCCCCCAAAAAGCCACCATCAGAATTTCAGAACGGGAATTGCGTTAAGCTGGCTAATGAACACAGTCGGCTCCCAGTTTGTATCACCAGCCTCTCAGCACCACCAGTGACTTAGCTGTGATTACAAACAGCCCTAACTATAACTCTGAAGGAACCAGGGGAAAAGGGGGAAGATCAAATAGAGGATTATTTTCCCCCTAAAGATGAAGCTTCTGCAAGAGATGACCTCTTCTTATGACAGATGTAACCCTCATCAGTTGTTCAAAACAGCTGCCCAGCTTCCTGCTCCCCTATTGAGAGCCAATCGTTTTATTTATTTTTTTAGGTTCGGGGAGGCTGCAAATTTATGCACCCGAAAATTAGGACAGGACTGATTGCTTTCTGTCTGCCTTGTGCTGTTCTCATCAGGAATGCCAAATGCAGCCTTAACCATTACTCCTGAATATATATATATATATATATATATATAAAAAAAATGTATTTTTCAGAAAGATGACCTCTCTTCCTCAGTGCAACAGCTAAGGCATATAAGAATCCCCATGACCTGTTTATTCTCCAGAGGACTGCAAGCTGCCTCTATAGCTGACTGGAACAATGTTGAACCTTTAACTCCCATCAGTGTGAAAGCCCAACAAATGTTGTACAAGACCATAAAAGCATTGCCTGGAGGTAGGGAGGGGTGTGTGTGTGTGTGTGTGTGTGTGTGTTCAGAAGCGATAGAGAGGCTGCAGAGTATATTTAGCTTCATCATGCATTATGTAATTTGCACAATTACAAAGGGAAAAAAAGCACCCTCTTGCTTTCCTGAAATTAAAAAGGTAGCAAACTTTCCTTGAGTCATATACGTGGAGGGTGGGGGAGAGAAAATGAGAACTGCACACTTCCCACTCACACCACACATGCACATAGAGCGCTGAATAGGAAGAGGCATAACTAGGAAGAGGTGATAAGGGCACCTGCTCTGAGACAACCTGGAGAGAGGAGGCACAAAGTGGGCATCGAAAAGGTCATGCTCGACCGTTATTAAAATAATGCTAGATCGTGTCATGTTTTCTTTGCAACGTGGAATAATTGGGCCTGTTTTCAAGACTGTCGGTGAAAAGCCAAATGGCAGCAACCCAGGTGGGCTCCGTTGCCACTTCTCATTGGCTCTCTGCCTGCACCCTAACACAGTAGAGCACATTCGGCCACTGAATACTGCTAGTGGAGAAAGACAATGTCAGAGATAACTCTGCCCAGCCTCTACTTAACTGCACAGCAGATGCCAAACAGGAGCGGGGCGGCTGATTTGTTTAGACACCATCTGAGTAAGGCCAGTCTATGTGTGCAACGAGAACTTTGAATTTCAGTACCAGTACCCATGAAGGTCCATCACCATTCTTACATTGTCCTGGTTGAAAATCACTCCGCACAACGGGCAGTCCAGGGCTAAGTCCTGTTATATACCATTAACTTCTTTCCTATTGCCAATTGTAAGTGTAAATCTGCGTGGGGGGGGGGCGTTTGAATTGGGTGTGGGATAGGGGTCCTACAGGCCAGGCTATTTTGCTGCCTGAGCCAAAGGACAAGATGGTGCCCTGTTCCCCCAAGATTTGTGCAGAAGTTGACTGGACTGGCAACTGAATCTTACTTCAACACTAATCACAGAACAGACAGTGTCCTCTGCAGTGGAGGCCAGTGGCTCCAACTTCGGTGGGGCCGCGATTCCATTCTGGGTTCCAGTCAGAACAAGCCAGAACTCTAAAGGAGCTATTCAAGGTGCTGTACCAATTTGGGGGATAGGGTTCAGCACCTTGGAGAGCTCCTTTAGAGTTCCAGCTGGTTCTGACTGAAAACCAGAACGGAATCACAGCCCAACTGAAATCAGAGTCACCAGCCTCCACTGGCCATCTGCTGTACCGGAGGGAACTTGGCTAGCTTAGGGGGTGCAGGACAAACCGCAACACACACAGCCTTGTCCTCCAACAACATGCTGCCACTCCCTGCCACCTGAGCCCCAAATGAGGCTCCCTTTTCAAGGGCAGCGCTGCCCCAGGTTTCTACCCACTCCATGAAGCAGGTAAGAAACCTTCACCTTCTCTTCTTGTTGGCAAGCTGCATATTAGAAGGCGTAAGGTGTATTTTCATCCTCATGCAATTACATGCAATCAAGAGTTCATTTGCTTTTGAGGCTGATTGCAGCATCCCCTCTTTCTAGCACACCCGTTTTATTAGAAAGCCATTCTGCAGCCACACATGCTTGGCGATGCTGGCACATCCAAGCATTTGCGGAAGGATGAGTGAGCGTGCTCGGTGTGCACGCCCCTCATGCTGCATTTGAATTGAATCGTGAGCGCCAGCGTTTCGAGCTATCGCGATGGAACTGGACTGCTACCAACGGTGCCCATAACGGCACATGGTTTCTCTGTTTTTAAGGGAATTGAGTTTAGAGGTTTGCCTAGTCTAGCGTGATGCAGGGCACAGCAAACCTATGGAACAATTAAAACAAAAATTGGTACCCAACTTGCAAGGGAAGAAAAACAGGAAGTATGAACAGTGCCAGACCAGGCCATTTTAAAACAAGGATGGGGAACCTGTGGCCTGCCAGATGTTGTTAGATTCCAATTCCCATCTGCGCCAGCCCACATAGCCAGTTGTCAGGGATGATGGCAGTTGTTGTCCAGCAACATCTGGAGAGCCACGGGTTCCCTAATCCTGTTTCAAACAGAACATGTTTTCTGGTACCCATCCTAAGTCTTGGAGGGGATGCTTCCAAAAATCTTCTTCTTCAATTTTTCCCCAAGTTTGAGCATTCCAAATCATTTGGCCTGACTTTCAATGTGGAGCCAAGGGATTAGGACGTCTCCACTGCCCTGCTCTTTTGCATTTCAGAATTTTGTTCAGAGCTCTGTGCACACACAGCTCACCACACCTTTCCATTTCCTCAGTTCATGTTCCACTGTCTACGTTACTGATGTGTCCAGGTGCTTTGATAAAACACTGCAAAAAAAAGCATCTTCATTACAATATGATTGCCTCAAGATATTCACTATATTTACTGAAAATACTGCAAAAAAACACCTCAAAACACATGAAAATACATGTAAATATTATAACAAAACCAATCAGAGAAATATTATACAAAAACACACTCACTCAAAACACCAACATTTAGTACAAAGGAATGTATTTATTTGTGATGGCCTCATTTTTTTCCCCTGTTCAGGTCACAAACAAATCTACATACAATTGCAGCAAAATTGCTTGCTTTCTTTTTCTTCTCCCCATCCCCCAGGGTTTTTTTTAATCAATGCATACATTTAATAATAATAATAACAACAACAACACTTGGCATTTGTGTAGCACTTTCAAGTGTTCAAAGCCCTTCACATGCGTGATCCAGTTGTAATCCTTAAGTCATTACTGTCCCCCCATATTGCAGATGGAAAGACTGAGGTTGAGAGCAAGAGTGACTATGGTTCGGCCACTTAGTGATCAGGTTCGGATGACATGCCACGGCCCCTCATGGGCTTTTCAACCTACAATGAGCCACGGTGTCTGCAGGTGCCAGTTTGCATATCTAACCCCCCTCGGAGGTTGTCGCATAACCCTAAAACAGACCACTGGTTATGTGAGGGTTGTTTAACCATTGCATAACCCATGCTCGCCAGGTTCACACAACACGACGTCCCCCAAGTGGGGGTTGCAGCTGCAAAACAACCCATGGCGGGCTGTCGTGCGAACAGCCCCAGTGAGTTCATGGCAGAGGCAAGATTTAATGCAGGGACATCCTAATCTCCTAAGAAAAGACTCCTCTCTGAATCCCTGGAGAGCCGCTGCCAGTCAGTGCTGTCGATACTGAGCTAGGTGGGCCGACACTCTGACTCAGTATAAGACAGCTTCTTGTGTACCTTCAGGCTAAGGGCCTTTGCTCAGTAGTACATTAGGGATAGGTAAGAATTTCATTTCAGTTCTTTTTTTGATGAGAATTTACTAAAATTCACAAATTTCTACATAGGTGGACAGAAAGAACTTGAGATTTTTAAAAAGCTGAATGTGGGAGAAAGCAAAACTGACAGAGTCATCTATCCAGTGCTTAGCTCTTAAAATCACAGAATCATAGAACACAGAATAGTAGGGTTGGAAGGGGTCTACAAGACCATCAAGTCTGACCCCCTGCTCAATGCAGGAATCCAAGTCAAAGCATCCCTGACAGGCAGCTGTCCAGCCTCGTCTTGAATGCCTCCAGTGTGGGAGAGCCCACCCTCTCCCTGGGTAATTGGTTCCATTGGCATATTGCTCTAACACTCAGGAAGTTTTTCCTGATGTTCAGCCAGAATCTGGCTTCCTGTCACTTGAGCCCATTATTCCGTCTCCTGCACTCTGGGATGATTGAGAAGAGATCCTGGCCTTCCTCTCTGTGACAACCTTTCAAGGACTTGAAGAGCGCTATCCTATCTCCCCTCAGCCTTCTCTTCTCAAGGCTAAACATGCCCAGTTCTTTCAGTCTCTCCTCATAGGGCTTTGTTTCCAGTCCCCTGATCATCTACCTTGCCCTCCTCTGAACTCTCTCCAGCTTGTCTGCATCCTTCTTAAAGTGTGGTGCCCAGAACTGGACACAGTACTCCAGATGAGGCCTAACCAGTGCTGAGTAGATAACATCGTCTTCTATTTGTAACCCTCCTGGTGTTCTCACTGCTTATTCCATCTCTTTTCTTCCCAGAAAATAAATCTGTTCAAGAGGAAAAGACAGAGAAGCTGCACAATGCCTTTTGATTGGTAGTGCTGGGAGCCTTCCGTCTAGAAGCACCCTTAGCCAACACGCTACACCAACTCTCAGTGTAGAGGAAGGGTGGGGAGAGAGAGTAATGGAACTGAAGGAACATAAAGCTGCAGCCAACAACCATGCAAGCTCCAATTCTGGAATTAAGTTTAGAAATCTGCCCGGTCTAGTGTGATGCAGAGCAGAGCAAACCCACGGAGCAATAAAGACTCAGAGCAGGGGCACGCAACTCCTGCCTAGATCTGGCGCGCAAGTTTAAGTACACTAGAAAACAGCAGGAAGAGTTCTCAAGATGAGTCAAGGTAAAACTAGTGCAGGATGGAAAGTATGGTGGGGATCCGAGGTGACCCTGCGAGAGCGCAAATAAATTTCTGAAATACCTGCTGAGCCCTTTGCTTTTTTCCCTGCCACAGGATTTATTTTTTTTTCCTCCGCTCAGGGCAGCTGCCGCCCTGCAGAGCCAGTCAAAAAGCAGCAAGAAAAAGGGATTGATTGAATATTCCACAGACACAACCAGCAGACAAGTCTCCTCCTCCCCTCCTAGCTATTGCTAGGTGATGCTCCAAATGCTGTCATTAGGGGCAAAAAAATAGAAGGGCTTAGCACATCACCCTTCCCACAGGAAGCGAAAGATATTCATGCCATTCTGCAGTAGGCATTACAATTCAGAATGGATCAAATGCAAGCCACTGTTTACTTATCTAGAATGTTTGATCCGGCCTGTCCACATAGGCTCAGCGAATACCTAGGGACGTAGAGGGCTCTCCCACACTGGAGGCATTCAAGATGAAGCTAGACAGCCATCTGTCCTGGATGCTTTCACTTAGATTCCTGCATTGAGCAGGGGGTTGGACTCAATGGTCTTATAGGCCCCTTCCAACCCCACTCTTCTATGATTCTACGATTCTATGAGGATGGGCAGCTATCTGTCAGGGATGCTTTGACTTGGATTCCTGCACTGAGCAGGGTGTTGGACTCGATGGTCTTATAGGCCCCTTCCAACCCTACTCTTCGATGCTCCTATGATTCAAAGTAACAGTCAGGGTTGCTGTTAGGGATGTACGAATCCCACTCACCTGTCCATTCTGGGGCATCGGCGGTGGGGGGGAGGCGCTCCGTCCCTCCCGCCAGAATCCTCCCTGGCCGGCTCCGCTCCGCCAGCCGCCATTTGCGTGGCTGCCAAACTGTGATAGGCTATGTAAGTATTTACATAGCCTAGCACAACAAAAGGCAGCCAGGCAAATGGCGGCTGCTACACCATTTGCATGGCTGCCTTTTGCCGAGATAGGCTACATAAATACTTACGTAGCCTATTACGGCAAAGAGCAGGGGCGCAAATGGCGTAGCGGTAAATACTACATAAATACTACGTAGTATTTGCGTAGCCTATCATGGCAAAAGGCAGCCATGCAAATGGTGGCCGCTACAATGCTATGCAGCAGCCCGACAGCAGCCAGGAGACCAGCCGGAGCTGCCGCCACATCCGCCACCAGGTAAGCTCCGTCCCGGGGGGATTTCATGGGGGGGGGAGGCCATTCCACCAAGGATTCCACTGATCCCACTGGATCCCACGGATTCCACTGGAGTCTGTGACGGAATTCTCTGACATCCCTAGTTGCAGTTGAGCGGGTCTTTATAGTGTCCAAGCCAGCAGCCAGTTCTGGGGCTTGTAAAACCTATGGAAATCTTCACAGCACTGGTTATAGATGAGGGGCAGCGCATGCATAGCGCCACGCTGCAGTCAGACTGTGGAAACAACTGCCTAGGAAGGTGGTGAGCTCTCTGTCGCTGGAGGGATTCCAGTAGGGACTGGGCAGCCATTCTAGGGATGTCGGAGGAATCCGTCTGGTGAAGCTCGCCAAGCTTTCATCAACTTGGCCCCCCAGACCTTCGCTCGCTTTCCCGCAAACTGGCGGGAAATCTGTCAGGCCAATTTGCAGATTTTCGGGGGGGGGGGTGTTGAAATTTGCGTCAAAAGCAATATGCACAAATTATGGAAATTTTGGTCATGATTTGCATAATGTGTGCAAATTGCAGTGGTAATTTGCGTGATGTGCTCGTGTTGCAGCTATAGTTTGTGCAGATTGCTTTTTACGTATTAAAAAAAAACACAGAGAAAAATTTCCTGGATTTCAGGAAAAACCCAGCCGCTCAGCTCACAAATGCAAGCTGAGTCGGGGCAGCTGTGGAAATCTGGCAAGCCCGCAAAGGGCCAGATTTCCTGTCAGTGGACATCCCTAATTCATTCCTTGGGTGGTCTAGTGTTACGATCACCCCCTCTAAGATCAAACTCAGGTGGTGAGTGCCAACAGAAATGGGGCCATAACAGAGCCACTGAGAAACAAAAAGGAGGTGTCGACACGCTCAGGGGAATCTAGAAGTACAAAACAATTTTTAAAAAGAAAAGAAGAAGGCCTATGAGGCAAAAAACAAAAGAGAAAACGCTAAAAGAGCCCAATGTGGTCTGAGCATGCTCAGTAGCCATGGAATGTTTTGTGTCATTTGGAAAAGGAAAATGGGAAACCAGAAGAGTGGAGGGAATAACAGAATGCTCTACTTGGAGGGAATGGTGGCTGGAATCCTGAATAGAAGCACTCTGGCTATGCGGGAGGAGCCCTTGTGACATGTAGTAGTATCATCAATATCTTCATCATCATTGGCATCAATGGGTATGACAACAGGACAGCACCTTGCTCCCGTTGGTTCTTCTTAAGTGTCCAAGCCTCCACTCCATAAAACATTGAAAATACGTAACAACTTACCATCCAAATCCTTAATGCAAAATTAAGATCCTGATTACATAATAATTGTCACGAAATCTAAAATTTGGCAAAGGGGAAATAGCAGAAGAACGAGAGGGAAATGGAAACAGGCCTAGGGGGCAGCAAGGAAGAAAGGGCAGAATTGTCTGAGAAAGCAGGAGTTCTTCTGACAGCTTCAAACATGATGCTCACTGGGCACTTCTGGGCCAGCTATTATCTCACAGCCTAACCTACCTCACAGGGTTGTTGTTATGATAAACTAGAGTCTTCAATGTCTTAGGCTCCTGGCTTGGAGGAAAATACATGTGATCGATATGATAAATAATAAAATAGCTCCATTCATTCATTCATTCACAACATTTGTATACCGCTCCACACCTAAACAGATTCTGGAGTGGTGAACAATAAGATATAAAATGAACAAAAGATAAAAAGAAGAAACAAGATTATCCTTTAAAAAACAGAGTGCTAATAAAACAGAGACTGGTCAATTTGTGAGATGTGCGGTCATATGCTGGGGGTGGGGGGAGAAATACTGTCCTGCTTTCAGTACGGTCAGTGGCTCCCCTTAGAAAAAAAGGGTGCCCCAAACATACTTTGCAAGAATGCGGCATGCACTGGGTCACACTGGTTGCATGAATGTGGACACACACCTCCCACCACCCCAACCCACCAAGGGCAGCAAAAAGTCTGAGTAGAAGCCACAGTTTATCTCACTTGTATTACTTGGGCACATGGCCTGAATGGTCTCTCTTCCATGGAGAGGTCTGTAGTACTCAAAAATGAAAGAGGCTGATGACTACTGATATTTAAGATTTATAGTAAGGAGTAAAGGCAAACCAGAACCCAAACCAAACCATTTTTTCCGTGGATCTTAAACAGATCCCTGAAATAAACATAGGCAACCAGCTGAAAGTACAGCTTCGACTTAAAAAAAAATGATTTGGCCTCCACCACAATGAATCATGAATACACCAGAAGGAAGATATTGGTATTATTAGGTTTCTTACTAATGGATGGAATTATATTTCCAGTCTGTGTCAATTTTACATATGTTCATTAATATTTTTACATTTTAAAAAAAAATCCACATGAAAATGTGTATATAAATACGTATTAAAATATGTATTTTGAACATATTTTCTCAAAAAATATTTCCAAGTGCATTTTATCATGAAATAGGCATTGTTGTGTGCATTTTGGTGTGTGTTTTGAGCTGAGAATTGCATTGCAAATTTCCAAGACACTGCAAAATGGGATGGATTTCTGCATTATGATTCACACCTTAGTCCAGGAGGTGCAGATGTTGGCTTGCTTTGAAATGCGGATTGAATGAAACCCTCAAGCATTCCGATTTCTGTCAGAGCAATTCTGCGAATGTTTACTCAGATGTCTCACTAGGTTCAATGGGAGTTACTCTATAGTAAGTCAACTAGGAAGAAGCCTAAGGGTTAAAGGCACAATCCACTTTAATTAAATGCTAGCCCCAAGCAAACATGTTACAAATTGTTCCTCTTGTTTTTATTTCATGCATACTTCATAATACCATGCCTTAACAATTAGACCCATTAGGATTCATCCACCCTGTAAACCAGAACCAAACCAGTTCCAGAAGTGTTATTGAACCAGTTACCAACCTTTACTAGTTTGAACCCAAAAAGAACCAGAATAATTTCAGACACAGTGGATCTCAACCTGGAGCCAAACCAAAAGGGGAAAAAAATGAAGTTGCTCAATTCCCTAATTTACCTAGCACTTTTTCCCTAACACCTCAAAGATTTGGGTACATTTGATTGGATCCAGAATAAGTTAAACGTAGTTCCCATTGATTCAATGGGAGCTAAGGCATAACTTCCCCTTCATGGATCACTGCCTTGTTGTGGCGAAGGGGCTTGCGTAACTCAGTGAAGCCATAAGCTATGCCGTGCAGGGCCACCCAAGACGGACAGGTCATGGCAGAGAGTTCTGACAAAATGTGGTCCACTGGAGAAGGAAATGGCAACCCACTCCAGTATTCTTGCCAAGAAAACCCCATGGAACGTATCACAAGGCTGAAAGAGATGACGCCGGAAGATGAGCCCCTCAGGTCGGAAGGTGTCCAATATACTACTGGGGAAGAGCAGAGGGAATTTCCAAGTAGCGCCAGAAAGAGTGAAGCGGCTGGGCCAAAGCCGAAAGGACACTCAGCTGTGGATGGGTCTGGTGGTGAAAAGAAAATCCGATGCTGTAAAGAAAGACTGAAGGCAAAAGGAGAAGGGGACGGCAGAGGATGAGATGGCTAGATAGCATCACGGATGCAATGAATATGAACTTGAGCATGCTCCGGGAGAGAGCGCAGGACAGGAAGGCCTGGCGTGCTATGGTCCATGGGGTCACGAAGAGTCGGACACGACTGAACGACTGAACAACAACAACAAGGCATAACTTGTCCCATTGATTTCAGTTAATGTACCCTGGATCCAACCCAATAAATTAGTTTTTTTTCTTTTACAACCACCCTGTAAGGGAGACCACTACTATTATACTTGTATTGCAAACGGGGAGCTGAAGTTAGGAGAATAATGCTTTGCCCAAAGCCATCGGCGAGTTCCTGGCTGGACATGAGCTTCATTTTCCTTTATTTTTAACTCTTGAAAACAATAAACAAGAAGCAATAAAGACAGAGAAGACAGCCAAACTTTTTTAAAAGCATTATGTCATCAGGGCAGGATTGATGCTTAGCAGAATGAGCAGAAGGGCCTCCAAACACGGCAGGGCTGGCTTACCCCTTACTGGAGTAAGTGTAGTAATGCACATTACCATCTACAGAGGGTGCCTCCAGTAAGGCCATTAAGTCCGAAGTCTGAAATTATCTGACTGCACCGGAGCGTGTGCGTGTGTGTGTGCACGCACACACACACACACCATTATCACCCCAGATACTAATAGCAAAGTCATTCTCCAAGCGCCAATCCTTATGTAGCCAAAACGGCACCTTCCACACAGAAAAGGGAGATATTGGCATAGTCAAGTGAACCACGTTTGCAATCCTACACAAAACTTTGGGGGGGGGGGACCCAAAACACCCCAATGAGGGCTGAGCATGCTTAGTGGGTACAAAATGGTGACTGACTGTTGAGAGGTGGGAATGGAAAATTGGGGTGGGGGGGATGGAGTGGACGTCACCGTAACAGCCACCCTCCATCCTGCAACATTTTGTTGCAGGGCCCACCTAAAAAAATCCACATCAGGCTTCCACATCTTTTGGAAAGGCTGACTCAGTATATTTCCTTCCCTCATACCTCCAAAATGTATTTCTTCAGTCCATGATCACCCAAATGCTGGTTGAACCAGCTGGAAATATCCATGAAGAGGGTTTCTTTTCCAAGTTTTTGTTGATATCCTGCAAAAATTAAAGCCAGGACAACCTGGCTGATACCTCAAGCTCTTAACCCCCACGAGAGATTTTACTTCTGCTTGATCGTTGAAGAGTCCTGCTCTGCAGGTAGACATGCACGGAGAAGATTTTCTTTCTTGGATGCTCTTTTGCCATTGGCATTTTCTTCCAGGTGTGGAGAATGTGTATATTAAGACATTTAGAGCCATTTCTCTGTCAAGTGATCTGCAGAAAAACTGTGCCTCATTGGAAACTGAGCACCAGAGAAAAGATTGCACCTCGCTGGGGGTATTCTACCAGAGGCTCAGTGAGCGTTACGGACTTCGCACTGCCATTCAGCTTCCTTCCCAATTTCCACTGGCCCATTTGTGCAGATTTATGTGCAAACAGCAGACACCTCACTTAAGAACTTCCAGCAAGTGAAATGCAAGGAGAAGCTCTGAACATTTAATCAGTAGAAAGAAGCTGTAAGGCTGTGGCTGAGCCCTGTCGGGGAGCAGGGCTCAGATCTGGACCAGAACCGAGCCACAGAACCCATCTTAATACTGAGGCTCAGTTCTGGGACACTTGCTTGTTCCATTCATTAATTTATGATCTTTTTTAGGCCACCTAATAACAAAGATTCTCTAGACAGCTTGCAATGTGGAGCAAACATTAAAAATCACAATGACTGTAAAAATACAATAGAATGCAACAAATAAAACACAGTCGTAGATCAAATGTTTCACTTATGAACAGTGAAAAGAGAATTTTAAAAAAAATCACACAGCATTAAAACAAGAGGAGAGCATGACACATAGATCCCAACCAAATACATATAAACCACACCAGTCTCCACACGTCCATAGCTCAGGCTTCCTCAACGTGGTGCCCTAGAAATGTGTTTCCTGTAATTCCCAGTCAGGACGCCCATTAGTCATGCTGGCTGGGGATTATGGCAACTGTAGTGCAACACATCTGGGGAGCAGCAGGTTGGGGAAGCCTGCTGTGGTTTTTATCTCTAGGTTTCCTGCATACATGTGTGTGGGAAGCAGGGGTGGCTTTGGTGTCAAGAGTAGCTGGGGCTAGAACTAGTGACCCACAGATCTGTGTATGCTGCCCAACCTGGAGAGGCACCTCCCGGAACCCACCAACCCACATGCCTCCTTCCTGAAAGATTCAGAGGACTCCCTCAGACATAGACCCTCGCTCTTGTTCACCTTCAGAATGGCATTATTTGTATTTTAATTGTTCTTTGCATTTTCTTATGGGCACCGCCTGGGGATTTTATTTTATTTTTTGATTGAAGGGTGTTCTAAATGTATCTACAGCAAACAGATCATTCGATAATTAAATCAACAATTCTAAGGCAGTTGCTATACTTGCGGTGGTCAAAGACTTGGGTCATGAGGGCTAAGCTCTTAGCCTGGGGCAGAGGGGGCAATACTTCTTAGTAATGTAACTCAGCGCTGCTTCCTGTAGTGGGAGAAGTGGGAGTCACACAGCCAGTCTTGCAGACATCACTGGGAAGTCTCCACTCGCCACACGCACCTTGAGGCACATCTTCACAATGGCGGCATCCCGCAACAAGAAAGGAGGACCAAGGAAGAGCGCAAAGCAACAGCTTAAAAAGACAGACATGCGTCTGTGCACACATGTGTGTGTCTGGGAGCAAGGTGCTAGCTTAGCCTTCTCCCTGAGTGGGTTTCGGCAGGGATGTTCAAACGCTTCTCCCCCACCCCCAAAATTGCTCGTCTTAACAAAACACTTGTGGCTTCCCTCAAAATTCCTTAAATGTTCCCCACCCACCCCACCTTGAGGAGGGACCTCCAAATTTGCTTAGGTGGAACTCTAGATCGAAGTATAATGAAGACGATTGGCGGGGACAATGCCGTACCAGAGTCTCTGCACATGCACACTGCAGATCCCGGGAGCGCAAAGATGCTTCCAAACTCTCTGCAGATGTGGCTTTGGGGGTCTGCAGGCTGCCAGTGACAGCATCTCCCCTTCTTTTCCTTCAGATGTGTTCTGTCTGTGCTGCAGCTACAATTTACCTGTCAGTCATCCCTAGTGATAATTATGACTACTTGTATTATGCCTAATGCCTTTACAAACCGCCGCAAGATTCCAAAGACAAAACTGGCAAGATGCGAGATGGATGCTGCCACCTCATGTGTACGTCATGTAACACACACTTGTGTGTGTGTGTTTCTTCCACTAGTACACACTCACTCACTCACTCACTCAGTCTCTCTCTCGCTGAAAAAGAAACCCCATCTAACATTCAAGGCACCTATTGACTGCCTAAGTGAATCATATACAGTAACTTACTGTAGAAAAAGAAGCAACACCCACAAAGCATCACCATCATCTGTTCAAACAAAGTACCAGCAAACCCCATGAGAGATAATGTTGTCTCGTCCCAGTGACTCCCCCCCTCAACACAAAACAGTATATTTTGTTTTAAATAACAAAACAGTATATTTTGTTTTAAGCAGTAGCAATTGCATGGATGCTCTTCTAAAACCAAACATGCATCCTTTCAATGCCACCCCTTGCCATGGCTCTCTGTCAGAACTAAAGTGTCACTTCTCCTGTGGGTAAAGTTCGTAAAGGCACACGTTAAAGACGCTACACCGAGAACACCTGGGAGCCCAAAATCTGCAAACGAGTTCTAGTACCCTGTGTAGCGAACGCTCCAGTGTTTCTTCCAACTCCTCTTTATTTTATATTGGTGGCTGATGAATGGAATGTTTAAAAATATAGATCTGGAAATAAATCATCAAAACAATAAAGAAAAAACACTGCCTATTTTCAGAGCAATCATCTTTGAAAGCAACTATCCATCTCTGAACAAGAGAAAACCTCCACATTTTCAGGCAAAGCAGCTCATGTGTTGATAACATGAATCACTGAACACAACGGAGTACGCACATACTTTTTACCAAATATATATAACCGTTGCTATCAACCTTAGCAAAAGCAAGAGAGAATAAGTCTGCCCTAGTTTGATAGCAGCCTTCTGGGTAAAAAAAAAAAAAAAGAGCTGCAGAAATCTACCATAACAAAGATTAAATCCACCTACTGTGCTTCTGCGGTAGGGTTCCTAAATCCATTGTCTTCTTAAAGGTAAGACTTTTTTTGGGTTCAGTTGCCTAGATTAGAATATAAATACTCCTGCATTATCTTTCTCTTGCTCGCTTACTCTCCCTTGCTGGAGCTGGCAAGCCAGTCAGCGCTGTATGAGAAGGTAGTTTAAATTTCATCCCATTTATTAGCTCAGCCACTGAGGAGTCTCTGGCAGCAGCTCTTCTCTCCCTCGCTCTGGATGCTACGTGCGCCTCTGCGATGCACAATGCTGGAGCTAAAGGGGGGGGGGGGCTCAGCAAAAACATTCCGGGGTATTATTTATTTATTTAGTTTTGCTGTGATGATCAACACTTTCCAAGCAGAGAGCTTCTTTTTCCCAGAGAGCTGTTATCAGAATCTGCCGCTCAGGGATGTAAGTGTCCTTGCAGGTCTGAAACCCCCTGGAGCTCTCAGCAGTTCCCAGGGGAGTTGAATAGATTTCTGGTCAAAGGCTTCACTTCACAAAGCTTAGTTGTCAGTGGAACACAGATTTCGGACTAGCTGGCACTACAGGGCTTCTTCTACCGAAGGAGGGAGGCATGGGTCCTTTCAGGTCCTGGATGCATCCCACCTGTTGTCTGATGGTTGGAGATGTAGCTGGGAGTGTTGGCCGTATTGCTAACCCTCTGCCTTGGGCTGACAGTGACTGAGTCCCTGGGCTTAATAAGTTATGGAGAGGCCAAAGGGGTCTCAGGAAACCAGATATGTGGAGTTAGAACCATCCTGACAAGCAATCAAGTTTCTGAGAGCCTTTGAGAAAGACATCCTCAGCGGGCCTTCTCCTTAAGTGAGTCTTCCTTCCCATCATCGTCTCCAGCTGCTGTTGCACCTCATTCTCTTTCCCATTGTTGCAAGCAAACCACTTGCTTGCTTGATAGGCAGAGAGCCAGGGAGCAAGCAGGCCGTGGCACCTCCTGTTCCTCCTTTCCACCACCACCGTTGTCTGGGCCAGAGCAAGAGCCAGGTGAACATGCAGATTCCAATGGTGAAGAGGAGGAGGAGTAAGTCCAGGGGGCTCTTCTCTGTGAGCCCATGCTGGCTGGCATGTGGACCCTTTGCAGGTGCCCAACCATGCCTACCCTTGATGACAAGTATAGTTCTCAGGTCTCCAGCATACCAAAATCTCAGGCTCATGGGGAGGGAGGGAAATAGTGACACCCTAGGGCAGGAGAAAGTTATGCCATGGAACTGCCAACTCTTAAAAGACAAGAATCTGATGCCTAGACCAGACACAGGGATGTAGGCCAGTGCAAAGCAGCAGAACTAGAAATGTGAAACTCCAGGAAAATGAAAGAATTCGGCTAAAGGAGCAGGTTGTATTTTATCACTCCGGTGGAATTTTTCCACTGGAAAAAATAGAAATTTGGGGAAATATTAGTTGGGTGGAAACTATTATGTACAATATTTTCTCTTTCAGAACGACGAGTGGTTTGTTGTTGTTTTTTAAAGTAGCATCTAAAAGTAATACCAGCTGCAAAATGCCTAACCCCAGGATTTTGAAGGTCACCTTTCGAGACTAGCTTATGGCCCTGAGAAGAGACCTCCAAGACAAGAGTCCCCAAAGCTAGAAACCTGGTAACACTCCTGAGACACTGCCTTGACTCTTCAACAGGTTCTTTCAACTGTTCTGTAAGGAATCTCCCACAAATAAATAAATACTGCAATGACTGATTACATAATTTTCAGTTGATCACTTGCATTCTGACCAATTAATTAAACCAATCAAATGTAATTAGGTTTGCCTCAATTTCACGCCTATCTTTAATTTAGCAGGACTCAAAGAAGAAAGCACCACTGGAACTTAGGGGAAGGGAGCAAACAATACACTTTTTCTCACTACACACAGGCACACACCACCACCACCACCACCACCCAGGTTCCAGCATAGTTAGCAGGCTACAGGGGTAGTGCCTCAGTATTGCATGGGGAAGTTGCCCCAGAACAAACTTCCCACCTCCCCATACCGCCATCCAAAACGGGACAGAGATTTCTGGGGACCAAAATATACAAAATTATTTGGGAGGGAAAGACTGCACCTTTATTTCCTTTGTCCATGAGAAGGGGGGGAGGGAGAGCGTGAGGCGGCTTAACTGGGCCAGCCATCAAATGCATGATGTAGAGCATCTTTCTGGGGCAGATGGCTGCTGACCCCCTATACAGACCTTTGAGAAGCTGCATCGCTCCCATCTCCACACACACAGAAAGAAAGAGGGAATAGGAAGCTGCACCCACTGGTCCTGCTGCATTTTCACCGTAGCCCCCCAAATGGGCAAAATGGCCTCCACACAACAGTCAGCCTCTGTGAATGGGGTAGCAAACTGCAGGGAGGGCATTTAGCAACAACTCTGTGCAACTGGAGAATGACCTGAGACGTGGAGGCTTGGCTATAGTGCCTAGCCAAACCTTGCGGGTGGGGATGGGCTGTTTCAAACATTCCGCTGAGCAATGCAACCCACCGACCGGGATGGAGCTGGCATCCACTTCCAAGTACCAATGGAAAGGCGGCAGAGACTGTACAGAATGGCTCATCTCTTTGGAATAGGCATCCCAAGGCCCATCAGGGCTCCTGAGAAAAAGCCTTCTCCATAACCTCCATAAACCAGTAATCAGTAAGCGCTGACAGCCCGTAACAGTGGCACTTGCTTCCTAGGCCCCTTCGGGCTTTGCAGGACTGATGCTTATGGGAATGCTCCTATCTCTTCTCTCTCTCTCTCTCCCCCTCTCTGCATGTGTCCAAGGACCCCTCATTCTGTTTTTTAAAAATCCGCCGTCTATCCCTCAGTAACACTTTTCTTCTGTGTGCAGTTTTATGTAGAATTGCAGGAGAGGGGGAAAAATGGGTCAAGGGAAACAGATTGTCCTGCCTGGCCATTTTGCTCTCGGGAGAGGCAGCAGAGAGGGAGGAGGAGAGCGAAAAAGCATTGGATTAAGCACAACTCACTAGAGTAAGGGGGGAAGGATGGTCTCTCAAAACGGCACCTTTGCTTGTTTGAAAAACCACCCTTTACTATAGCCGAGAAATGTTCTAACTACCTGTTTAAAGCATCATGCAGAAATTCAACTTGCTATACATCACCTAGAGAAGATAGATAGATAGATAGATAGATAGATAGATAGATAGATAGATAGATATAGATAGAGCTCATAGAAGCCCACTGCAGTGGTCAGTCCATATTTCACAAAAATTATAGGCAGATAACCTGTTGTCCACCAAGTATTTTGGACTACAACTCCTATCAGCCTCAGCCGACATGCCCAATGGTAAGGGCTGATGGGAACCATAGTCCAAAACATGGAGGGGGCGGCAGCCAGATTGCCTACCACTTATGCCAGCACTGTCTGTCAGGACTTGAGAAGATCTGCGTTCTAGGACATAAGAAAGGCCTTGCTAGCCCAGCATTCCGTCTTCAGCATGGCCAAGCAGAGGCTTCTAAGCCTCCGCAACAAGGGCATGCAGGCAATGGCCTTTCTTCCCCTGTTCTCTGTTCCCAGCAGCTGGTCAGCATTCCACCTTGCTCTATCCCTTCTCCAACTTCTAGGAGGGAAAGACGTCTGTTTCCAGGCCATGAATTGCCTGAAGGACTTCAGACCCCCAACTTTACTTGTTATTTGTAGCATGGCACAGCTAGAGGGTGGTGACAAAACAGGATACTTGGAATTTAACCCTGATAATAGTGGTTGTTTTTAACATAGCACTTGAAATGCACATCCTTTTTTCTTCTTCTTCTCTTTCCTCTCCACAATAAATCTGTGAAATCTGCTACAGTCGTCATTCTACAGAGTGAAGAACCAAGGCTGAAGGATACTGACTTGCCAGACATGATCTACTCTGACATGGGACTTGAGCCAAGGTCATGCTAGGTCAAAACAGAGCCAGCCCTTCCATTTGGCAGAAGGAAGATGCTTGGAGGCAGGAGCACTACCAGCAGCAGTCATTTCTCCTGAGCCCCCCACCCAAACATTCCCATCCCATGGTGATGCTTGCTTGTTGCCAGCCTGAGCTGGGTGGTTATCTTGCCTAGTCACCTTCTCCCAATGCGTCACAGACTCTTGACAGAGTGAGCAGGCAGAGAACCAAACAGCCCATGCGCTCCAGCAGGCCATGTGCATGCACATGTCTTGTTCTGCTCACTGGCATCACCCTCACTGCACTGCAGCATCTGTCTGAGCAGGCAACACGCAGGTTCTAGGTGAGGTGGTGAATGCCCAACGGCGGCAGGTGAGCGTCATGCGGCCTACTTTGCACTGCCTAACCCAGCCTGCAGCGGAGAACACTGTCCCATCGCCAGCATTACAAGATTAGATTGCCAGTCCGATCAGCTTCTGCACATGGAATGCAGTTGGGGTATCATCTCGTTTTTTCCCCTCAGGCAGCAAAAGGTCTTGGGCCACCTCTGGGTCAAAATCTAGAAGGGTATCTGCATGCCAGCGTTCACCTAGCACCATTCCCCCTCCAGCAGCTTGGGAGCAGATCAATTAATACTGAAGGGAATGTTTTGTTTCCAAACTCTTCCTTGCTTTATCTTGAAGAACAAGGTATTTCTAAGAGCAGATGCTTATGAGACAAAAAAAAAAAAAGGCTCCCCTAAAATTAGACCAGAGAGTGCTATGTGTTGATTAGGTTTAAATTGGTCGATTTCATTCCAGAAAATCTTATTTCCTAATATGTTCACTTAACTAGATTACCAGCTTCCCCTGTTTTGTTGCAATTCCTAAAATGCAGCTATTAAGATCTGCGCTTGCGGTATGCCAGTTCTTGGCTCCTACTCTCAATAATTGGCGCTGTGGGAAGAGCTGCATGTTCTATGTAGTTCTGTGGTTCTTCCCCATCCTGAAGAATCTCTTTTTGTCATGTAAAGTAGATGCAGATGGCTTCAAGCAGAGAAAAGCAGATCAGAGGGTGCAAGGGACTGTTTAATTCTTTCTTTCCAGGCCTTTTGCCTGCTCAAAATGTCCCCTAGATGCTTTTCGCTGAGAGAGGTCAAAGGCATAAGTTAAACAGCACCTATTCCCCCCCACACACACACACACACTCCCTCACACATGCACACACACTGCCAGTTTCTTCTCCATTTAGCCTGAAGCCACCCACTGCTGCTTTGCAAGCTCAAAGAAAGTGCTTGTTGGGCATGGAGGAAGAGAAGAACCTCAGAACATGCAGCCCCCCAAATAGACCACATGGGTCTATTTGGACCAGTGTCGAGCAGCTTCATCGGTTCACATTCAAGCCAGGCAAGGCCTTGAAGGAATCGACTTGGCACAACAAAATGCCCCGCAGCGGGCTGCAGTTCACAAGTAGCTGGAATCGGGTAGGACAGGAAGTAATGTGTTGCTGGGAAGCAGGTGGCATGAAAGCTAATAGTTGAGTCGAGATTTGCAGGAGCCAGGGCAGCTCCCAGGTAGCATTGTTTCGACAGAGCTCTTATACATGCGGGACTGATAACTGCCCGGCCCTGTATTGGCCCCAAGCCTGTCACCAAGTCAGCTGTAGTTCTAGAGGGGCCTAGAGACCCATAATGCTTTGCTTAGGTTCATTATTAGTGCACTTCCCTCGCTAGTGGGCCTCTGAGCATGTGAGATGAGTCAAAGGTCGACAGCGCAGCCTCACACTGTCAGGGTTGGATCGGAGCCCAGACAGCCCCAAAGCAGTTCTGATGCTGAGGAAGAGTTAGAAACCGTGGGAGAGGAACCCGCACGCGCTTCAGAGGAGCAGCCGGGGGGAGAGCCCCTTCTGGTACACATTCCTGAGAGTGATAGCGACCCTGGCAGGGAGAGGGAGGTGGAGCAACAGCAGTTTCTGGACACTAGGCGCTGGTAGGGATGTACGAAAGTCACTTACCTTTTCGAAGGGTGACATTCGCGGTGGGGGGGGGAGGCGCTCCGTCCCTCTCCCCGAAATTCTCGCCAGCTCCGTTCCGTGGAAATTCTGCAGAGCCGCCAGCCGGGGCTGCCCGCAGCCGGACATCCGGCCGCTGGGCAGCCTGCAAGGACGCAAATGGTGGCTGCCATAGCCGCCGCCATTTGCGTCCCTGTATTTTGCTGTGATAGGCTACGTAAATATTTACGTAGCCTATCACGGCAAAAAAAAAAAAAAAAAAGCAGACGCAAGTGGCGGCGGCTACGGCAGCCACCATTTGCGTTCCCTTTTTTTCCTGCCGTAATAGCCTACGTAAATATTTACGTAGGCTAAAACGGCAAAAAAAGGGGAACGCAAATGGCAGCCGCCATAGCCACCGCCATTCGCGTTCCCTTAGTTAAGCTGTGATAGGCTATGTAAGTATTTACGTAGCCTATCACGGCTATATGGAAGAAGCAAATGGCGGCCGCAGACGCGGCCACCATTCGCAAGCCAGTGTGGACGGCAGCAGGTAGGTGCTCCGTTCCGGGCCCATTTTGCGGGGTGGGGGGGCTTCATTCCACCATGGATTTCGGGGGGCCGAATGCACTGGCATTCGGCCTCTCCGAGATCCATGGTGGAATTCTCTGACATTCCTAGGCGCCGGTGCATCCTCGAGCACGAGATGGCAGGCAATGAGAGGTGGCGCCCAGCCCGCTTGGCGCATCGGCAACAGCGGCGTCTGATGCCCCACAGGAAAGGGGTGGACTCTCTCCTCCTAGCTCATAAGTACAGCAGTTTCCCACTTTCCCCTTCAAACAGAGATCAACTGATTCCTAAGGTTAGAACCCCAGAGTAGGCAGCCCTCTTAAGTCTCACTTGTAAGATCAAGCAATTAGCATATGTAAGCGTCATTAGGTTGAATGGGAATAAAGCCTTGGAAAAGAGGCCTATTGTAAGCGTGTTGATTCTGGCTACCTGAGGATTCCAGAAGGCGGCAGGAGTGACTTCCTGACACACGCATTCCATGCTAACAAAGGCTAGTTTCTTATCTGGGCCTAGGATGTGCCTGAGAAGTGAAGCTATGTTTATGCCGAGTTGCAAGTGTCTGTGCTAGGAAAGTTCTGTATTGTTTTCCTTCTGACCAAGCACTGCTAGTCTATGCTGGGAATGAACGCTAGTTAACGCTTGCTGCTGTCATGCTGCCTCACTGCTGCCATGTATGGTATAAAACCCATTTTACCCCATGGCTCTGGGTTGAGAGAAGCTGTCTGATCCAGCCATGGGCTATGTCTGTGTGCTGATTGTACTCAATAAAGTATCTCTTTGTAAGTAAACCTGGATCTGATTTATCACTATCTTGGCACCTCTACATTAAGAGTTCGAAGCCTACTGCAGGGGCAATACAAGCCCTTCCCAGCCACCCTTCACCAAGAGTGGAAAGAAAGGAACTTAAACAGGGCAACAGTTTGGCTTGGATCTTCGCTTTTTGGAAGGTGTGTCTTCTAGGTTTACTGGGGAATGATGGGCCTTGGGCAGGCAGTAGGCTGACGGAAAGGGGTTCAGGCTGAGTGGTTCAAGCTACTGGCTTTGGTTGGGTCACAGTCTCTAGCACAGAGTCGTCCTCCAGGAGATCTATAGACAGCTCTCACTTAGACTTTTCTTTGGTCAAGCTGAGGGTATGCAGGCCCTGTGGAGTTGCATTGGTATAAATTCCCCTCAGCCTTCAAGTTACTGCCCAGGACCAGAGGTATGACAAGAACAACCTGCACACAGAGGCTGTTAGGTTCATCGGCCTCAGGTGGCCTCTACCACAGACCTTCCAGGAGCTGGACAGGAGCATTGCTTCATGGGATAGTATGTCTCTTTGGAAAACTACAGGCCTTTTTCAGCCCAAGTAGTTTTACAAGATCTTGGCCCTGCTCCACCCTTTTTTCACGGCAGTTGTCCCTTGCCCTTTCCAGTCCCCTATGTTACTTCGTCTTCCAGTCAGCTGACTTTGTCGTTGCAACAAAGCATCTCTCTCATCCTAACCTACCTCGCAGGGTTGCTGAGAGGGCAGAAGCTGACCTGAGCTCCTTGGAGGAAGAGCAGGTTTCAAATGTATCTGTAAAAATAAAAGTGCTGGTGTAACGGCCCCGCTTCCTGCTCCTCTCCCCACATCAAGGGAAGGGCTGTAACTCAGTGGCAGAGAACATGCTGTGCATGCAAAAAGCCACAGTTTAATCTCCAGCATCTCCATGTAGGGCAGTCTGAAACCTTGAAGAGCCAGACGGTCCAGACCAGCCTTCCTGAATCAGGTCCATCCAGATGTGTTGAACTAGAACTCCCATTATTCCCAGTGAGCATGGCCAAATGGTAGTCTGGTACATCTGGAAGCCATCAGGTTGAGAAAGGCTCCTGCAGGCGATACCCTGTCTGGGTCTACGGCAGCTTCTTACGTTCCATCTGCCCCGTCTGGACCGCTTTCTGTGAGGGTGGTCTTCAGCCTGCCTCTCTGACCATTGATGCTGCCTTTGCCTGACTCTAAGAGGGGACCCAGAGCCCTGTCTGGGTTACAGCCAATAACTCATTCATAGAAAATCAAATGACAACTCCCATTTAAAAAAAATAATAATAATTAAGTAATGAGCCCATAATAGTCTCAGTAACTGTGATGTTCCAGTTGGGATGGGAGAAGCCTGCAATGATCCTCAGAACCATTATTTGGCTTATCCATTCCTGTGTAATGTGGCTGAATGAGGGGAGGCTGTTATTTCCTGATAAAGTTCTGCTCAGCTAGCATTACCTCTAAGGAGTTGTGAAGTTCTTGGTCATTAAATGTGAATAAGTCTGTCAATCAAATCTACTGGCAAAACAATACAGTGTTTAGAAGCATTAAACAAGAGACCTGTCCCTCTCCTTCCCTCTGTGGTACATCCTCTTATGCATGAATTATTTGTGTCAACTGATAGTTCTGGTGAATTGAGTCCCATAAAGTTGCTGAATGGAGCTAACACCAAGTTATTCTTAGCAAATCTGCCTTGCAACGTTGACTGGTCCTTGATTGACATGTAAATTCTTTAAATCTCTCTCGGCCCTCCTTGCTTTTTCCCAAGGAAATTGGTGCTGCCATGAACAAAAGCCAGGGTCTCCAAGAATCACTTGTTTCCCGACTGCAGCTTCCATGCTGGACATCTCAGGGGAAAGTCCCCCACCCCACCCCCAAGCCATGTTCCCATCAGATCTCGTTGTCATGAAGAAAAGGAACAGAGGAAGCTGCCACAGATTAGGTCAGAGTATTTCTCCTTCTAGCCCAGTAGTGACTGCTCTGGCTGGCAATGGCTGTCCAGGGTCCCATACTGAGAAGGGTCTTTTCCCATCACCTGCTACCTGGTCCTTTTAACTGCAGATGCCCAGGAGCCAAACCTGGAACATCTGCATACAGAGCAGGTATTCTACCGCTGAGCCACAGTCCCTCCCATAAGATCTAAAACTATTGATAAGGACAGTGTAGAGTTCTGCCCCCATTTGAATCTGAGCAGGAATCACAGAAGCTGGAGGGGGCAGAAACCTTTCTGAAGCAGGGACAGGATCTGCGGCTTTTCAGCAGATACTGAACCCACTCAGGAAGGTGTGAGGCCTCTGTACCTGTGGGCAGATGCTTTTGATGGGATTCTTTGGTACTGCTGTCTCCAGTAAGAAAGACAGCAGAGGGGGGAAAAGGCAAAACAGAATGAGTATTTACTGGTCCCACATGCACACAAGATACTATCTTTAGAATAAAAGACTCTTCTTTAGTGAAGGAAAAACAGCTCTACTCACAAATATTCTTGCACATACAAATGCAGGCACAGCATAGAGTTTCAAACAAAGTTTGTTCAGTCCATTTCTTTGTGTTCTACAACACTGGCAGGAGAGAGATCAAACACCTGTGCTCCCAGCAATGGAAGAGGTCAGAGAGAGACAGACAGACAAGAGGGCCGATCTACATTGCGCCCGCCATCGCAATGAATTCAGTGTCCCATTGGGTTAAACGCTCTTGCATTAAAACGTGATTATTCACTCACCCATTTTCCCTGTTGCAGTGCTTCATCGAATGCGCGAACTCGGTTCACACTCAAGTGCTATGCTGTTTTCCTGCTGTTTTCCTGCGCGCGCTTGTCTGATCTCGGAAGCTAAGCAGGGTTGGCCCCGGTCAGTAGTTGGATGGGCGACGCCTGGGAATCAGGCTTCCTGCATTGAGCAGGGGGTTGTTCTATCCCTTCAAATGAGACTAAATTTTACCCCCTCCTATGCCCTGCTCTGGATTTTTTTTTTTTAATTAAGGCGTTATCCTCTCAGAATCGAGGCTTCTCCACAATGTTTTTTTTTCTAATTCAGGCACGATCTTCGAATATTCGAAACTGTGAAGCTTCACAACTTTGAATCTTCAAAGATCATGCCTGAATTAGAAAAAAAAACATTGTGGAGAAGCCCCGATTCTGCGAGGATAACGCCTTAATTTTAAAAAACATCCAGAGCGGGGGATAAAGGTAAAGGTAAAGGTGTCCCCAACCAGTCATGTCCGACTCTAGGGTGCGGTGCTCATCCCCGTTTCTAAGCCGAAGAGCCAGCGCTGTCCTAAGACGCTTCCGTGGTCATGCGGCCGGCATGACTGAACACCGAGGTGCACGGAACGCTGCTACCTTTCCCGCCAAAGCGGTACCTATTTATCTACTTGCAATTTCTTGCTTTCGAACTGCTAGGTTGGCAGAAGCTGGGACTGAAGACGGGAGCTCACTCCGTCACGCAGCACTCGGGTCTCGAACTGCTGACCTGCCGACCTTCCAGTCTGCAGTTCAGTGTCTTAACCACTAAGCCACCGCGGTCCCACAAGAGCAGGGGATAGGAGGGGGTAAAACTTAATCTCATTTGAAGGGATAGAACAACCCCCTGCTCAATGCAGGAAGCCTGATTCCCAGGCGGTCGCCCATCCAACTACTGACCGGGGCCAACCCCGCTTAGCTTCTGAGATCAGACAAGCGCGCGCACATCCAGCCCTTTGCTTGTTGCTGAGGAAATGGGAGCTGCTGAGGAAGCTATGCGATCAGTAGCCGGAAGAAGACATGGGGTGGTTGAGAGCTGTGATTGGACAGGAGGGAAATACAAACACTGCTGTATATGGACAGGCGGGGGAGGGGGACTACGACCAGATACAGTAGCAAAGGTGGAAAATCAGAGCACAATAAGGGGAAATACCAGGATATTAGGGTATTGAAAGTGGGAGCACGGAAGTGGGAAATTCCGGTTCCAATTCGAAGCGGCTACTGCATAGTGTGAAAGGCGGGCGGTGAAACCTCATTGGAAGTAAAAAAAAAGGAGGTAAGTGTAGATCCAGCCAGAGAGACAAAGCGGGGGAAGGAAACCACCCTGGAAGCTATGGAGAGCCTAAGGCTAGCTATGCCCAAATTCCCATGAACTAACTGCAACCCTGCCCCTTTCCTGTAACTTGCAGATGAGGTTGCAATATTCCCAATAGCTTTTGCTTCCTCCTTTCCTGCCATGGAGACCTTAATGATCCTTTCTTGACTGTGCTAGGCTCCTACTCTGCATCCTAATGTCTCCAAAACAGAAATTGGGAGCAGGGGATAATATTTTAACTGTTCCCTCAACTGCATCCGTACCAGATGCCAGGTCCTTGGGCCCTGTGAGAGCTCTACAGCTCAACACAGATGAGGATAGAAACACAAAGCTTTCCACCTAAGAGCCCAGATGCACTGAATTGCAGATGCCATTCCACCTTCCATGATCCACCCTGGAGTTTTGGTGGTGTGCAAAGATTTTATTCTCCACTAAAGTTTTGCAAAGATGAACTGTGTCATTCCATTCGTCCCTAAAAATTACTGTATTGGGGGGGGGGGGGCGTGGATTGGAAGGCGCAAACTGAGTTGCCCATGCTCAACAAACAGCGTGATGCCATCTGTAACTGAAATTAAAAGTGGCCCACAATAAAGGTGATCTTGCTATCTTCTGTGCCAGAGGGCTGGTCCACCCATGCACATTTGATCACCAGTGGATGACTGCAGCATCAAGTGTCAACATATGAATGGGCCAACACAGATCTTAACTTGTATATTCCCTCACATCATTGCAAACACATTCCTTCTCTGCTGAGTCACTTCACACATGCAGTTGCCTGATATCACATGCCTTGGAAGCAAATGCTGAGAAATTCCTGTGCTAAGTGCACCTGTGTCAACCCAGGCCTTGCTCAGAAGAAGCAGATCCCACGCTAAGGCGCTAAATTAAAATTACAGCAGAATGCTATCTTGCTAGCTATGGAATATACTCAGATCATAAGCAGTTTGCTGTCCACTTTGTCGGACCAAAACATATTTTTGTCTCTGAATATTTGTTGAATGGGTTTGCTTTCTTGACTTTTCTGGTATTCAAAATTCCACATAGCATCTCTTTCCCTCTCCCCCACCCCATTCATTTCTGGGAACTGATTAATAGTTCAGAGAATTCCTAAATGTACTTCACTACATTTCAAAGCACACCAAATAAATTATAGCCTATACGCAGACACTAATATATTGCTCAATTACATTAACCAACGCACAACAAATGTGGAGAGAATGGGATCTCCTGTTCACTAGAGACCATCACTGTTTCACTAACGTATTAATTAAAATATACAGAGAGGGAGAGGGACTTGCTAAATGCATAAGAGCCTGCAAAACACATCAAGCGACTAATAACCATCACACTCGCACCTTTTGTCAAAGTACCCTTTAGGCTGCCAACTAACATAGGACTGCCAAGGGGATAAAAGCAGGGCCCCTTGGAGAAGTGCTTGGGTGCAAGAGGGTCTTTGGACGCAAGAGAGACAGTTTAAAGTTGCCATTCTGGCTTGAAGTTAACTGGGCAACTATGAGCATGCGAATCCTTGGAGAGTTTTCACACATGAGGCTTAAATTGCCTTCCTTGTGCTGTTTTTGGGAACTCCTTGATCCTGCTAATGTGGAAGAGAAAAAGTGGGAGGAACAGCGTTTGTAATGCAAATGAGCATTCTGGCCAATGCAGATTTGCATTGTAATCCCAATTGGCACAAGAACAATAGCATCATAAGTGTTGCAAAGGGCATTGCATGCCATCTAGTCCAACCCCCTGTTCAGTCAAGAAATCCAGATCTAGAGGGTCCCAAGGGATAGCTATCCAGCCTCTGCTTGGTGACCTCCAATGAGGGAGAGCCCACCACCCCAAGTAACTGGCTCCATTCTTAAACTGCTCATAATGTTCAACTGAAATCGACCCTTCTGTAACTTAAGTAGATTAGATCTAGTCCTGCCTTCTGGGGCAGCAGAAACAAGGCTTTGACTTTGCCCTTTTGTATGTAACAGCCCTTGAGAAATTTAAAAACAGTATGTCCCACCTCCATCTTCTCTCCTCCAGGCTAAGCATACCAAGTTCTTCCAAATAGGGATGGGCAAATCTGTCAATTTAGGTTCCACTCCATTTCTCATTTTTTGTCCTTAAGTTTGTTTTGGATCAGTGCACATTTTAAAAAAGTTTTCACAAAATGTTCTCTGCATTTCAGTGCACACTTCTAATATACACATTTTTGTGCACGTTTCCCCAGTGTATCGTTTTTGTGCGCACTTTGCCAATGTACATATTTTTGCAAGATATTTTCCTATTATAATAAGTGATGCCATGAACCTGGCAGCAGCCATTCCATCAGGCTGCAGGAGAAGAAGGGAAGGGAAGAAGGGCCACTCCATCAGGGAGAACAGCAACTTTTGCTCTGTCTGCTCCTTGAACTGTTCCTATTCCAGTTGGTCATTAGAACAACTTTCTAACTAGGAACTAGTGCCCAAGTCTGCTTTTTCCTCTTCTCTCCCCGTACCTTTTTACCTTTGTGTCATGCCTTTTTGTGTCATGTCTTTAAGTCTGTAAGCCTGAAGGTTGGGTGTAAAGGTTTGAGGCCCACAGAGGCAAAGGGGGAAAAGTTCAGGCCTAGAGGCCTGGGTATTTGTTTGGTTTTTGTTGGGAGAGGGTATCTCTGAGAGGAGTAGTTTCATTTCCCCAGTTAACTTTCATTTCTTCAGATTTGAAATAGTACCTTTGGTTTTGAGGGAGGAGGGTATATAAAGTAGAGGTGTACGAAACCCCCTTACCTTGGGTCTGCGGGGGTCCGCAGGCGGAGGGGAGGCGATCCGTTCCTCCCCCTCGGAATCCTCGCTGACCCCGGCCAGCTCCGCTCTGTGGTGAGTCCGCAGAGCTGCCGGCCAGCTCCGGCCACTGGGACGCAAATAGCGTCCGCATAGCGGGCGCCATTTGCGTCCCTGTTCTTTGCAGTAATAGGCTACGTAAATCTTTACGTAGCCTATTACTGAAAAGAACAGGGATGCAGATGGCATAGCGGGCGCCATTTGCGTCCCTGTTCTTTGCAGTAATAGGCTACGTAAATCTTTACGTAGCCTATTACTGAAAAGAACAGGGATGCAGATGGCATAGCGGGCGCCATTTGCGTCCCTGTTCTTTGCAGTAATAGGCTACGTAAATCTTTACGTAGCCTATTACTGAAAAGAACAGGGATGCAGATGGCATAGCGGGCGCCATTTGCGTCCCTGTCCTTTGCAGTGATAGGCTACGTAAATCTTTACGTAGCCTATTACTGAAAAGAACAGGGATGCAGATGGCATAGCGGGCGCCATTTGCATCCCTGTCCTTTGCAGTGATAGGCTACGTAAATCTTTACGTAGCCTATTACTGAAAAGAACAGGGATGCAGATGGCATAGCGGGCGCCATTTGCATCCCTGTCCTTTGCAGTGATAGGCTACGTTAAGATTTACGTAGCCTATCACAGTAAACGGCAGGGACACAAACGGCATCCACTACGCCAGACGCCATTCGCCTCCGAAGACAGGCAGGAGCAGGCAGGACAGGCAGCAGTGGCCAGCCGGCAGAAGGTAGGATCTGGCCCCACGCTGATTCCCCTGGGTGGCAGAGGTTAGTCTTACGTTCCGCCGCGGACTCCGGGGGGCTGGATTCTTAGAATCCGGCCTCATTGGAGTCTGTGGCAGAATTCTCCGCCATCCCTAATATAAAGAGAGCGAGAGAGCCAGTAAGAGAATAGCGAGTGCAGAGTCAGAAGACCAGAGCAGGAAGAAGCAGCCCAAAGAGTCTAAATGCTGCTAGGGTAAAGGAACTTGTGTCTTGCAACTTTTGTTTTCCTTTAATGCCTTTTCAGCTCTATTGTGTCAACACCTTTAGTTGTGATTTGCTTGTTTTAAATTTACCAGTAAACTGTTGTGTTAAACCCCAGGTGTCTGGAATGTCAATCAGCCCACGTCTACAGCCTAAACCCCACGTTACTGGGAAGAGGAAGTTTAAAAGAAGGCATGTGGGACTCTTAAGGAGGCAAGAGATCCTTAGGGAGTTGCTCAGGGGGTCCAGGTCAGAAGGGCAACCCTGACACAGGGGCTGTCTGATTAATGGACTTTGTAAGCCATTCTGGGAGCCTCTCTCAGCTAGGGTAAAATGCTTCAGATAAGTAAATAAACCCATAGTCCCTGCCAGCATGCTGGCTTACAGTCTAATAGATATGATACAGAAGGAGAAAAATGAGATGGGGAGGGAGCAAGAAAATGGCAGGATGTGACCAGTAATTACAGCCCCACAAATATCCCCAGGGTGGTCCCCATCCACCACGTGTTAGAAACACACACAGTTCCCTCCGATCACGTTGAGTCAGAGTTTATAAAACCCAGAGAGCAAAACCACTCCCCACCACCTTCTCCTCAAGCTTTCATGATGGTGGTAAAGCATTCGCTTCCACTGAGATTGGTACCTGACACGGTGTCTCGAGTGTGTGTTACTTTGGTATGAGAGGGCTGTGAAAATGTCCACTAACAATCCAATTCCTCCTTTCATTTTTTGGTAACGACGATAACTTCAACAAGACTGTCGGGCCACCTCTCCTGTTTTTGAAAAGTGTGATGCTGCCAGGGACTGGGGTCGGCCTGCCAGAAAGCCAAGGCAGGCCCCTTAGCTGACAAACACAGTACATGGATAGCGCAAAGCAAAGCTCTCCTTTCCCAGCCTGAAGCTTTGCTAATGAGGTCAAGCCAATGCCAAGCCGGCCGAGAAGCACCCGTTGATTTGCTCATTTGATTCTATCCGGGGTTATATCCAAGCAGCAGCAGCAGTATCCTGCACTCACCAAACGTATATGTAACAGAGTCTCCCCCCCCCCCATACATTCAGGGGGCTTTAGTAGCGAAAGATCTCAATGAAGGGCTTTTGATGAAAATTAGAGGGGGGGGAGGGAGACTGAAGTAAAAGAGGGATGAAAGACTTCCCTCTTCTTCTGTTCAGGAGCGGACAGTGCAAATTTTAAGGGCGAGAGGGTGCGGAACTCACCGGCACTCTTCCCAGGTTGACAGCTGGCCACTGCAAACCTAAGATTTTGCTATCTGAAGTGGAGCCCAAAGTGGGCTCCTCTTCAGGTCCAATTCAAAGTGTTGGTA
Source organism: Heloderma suspectum (assembly GCF_057233095.1). Lineage (NCBI taxonomy): Eukaryota > Metazoa > Chordata > Lepidosauria > Squamata > Helodermatidae > Heloderma > Heloderma suspectum. The sequence continues at coordinate 11,952,368 of NC_139472.1, read as the reverse complement.
CTGACCTTTAAAGCCCTAAACGGCTACCTAGTACACATCTCTCTGCTGTACTGCAGCATCCCCAGCTGCCCACATTTTCTAAACTGAAAAAGCCCCAAGGGAGGATTTACCTCACAACATTTTCCTTGGGCTTTAAATGAGGTGCGGGAAGCCAGGAAGGCTGCAAACCATCAGAGATGTGATCGTACAATGAAAAACAGGACATTCACACTGTGTAACTCAGATAAGTGCTAGAACCCACATCCCACACACTAGAACCTTCATTGAAAAGTGCTTCACCCTTGATTTTTTCCCCCGAAAGCAATTTCGTTTCCATCAAATTGAATGAGAATGGTTTGGGGAAAGGCAGGGTTTGGGGTGGGGCACAGCACTACAACATGCACTCTGAGGTGCCTTCAGCTGCCTCTTTCTCTCTCAATCACTTTCTCTTTCTTTCAAAGACTCCACCTACACAGTGGAGTAGTGGCAAATTTAGAGGTGCAGGCTCTCATGACACTCCCCACAGTCACGCCCTTAAGGAGAGTCCAAAACTGCTGATCGCTGTGTTAATCCATACGAACAAACCAGTTCTAGCATTTTCACCTCCATTAGGGGCAGCTCCTTTGTAAAGTGAATGGGTCTTAATTGCCCATTCAAGACCAAGCCACCCCTGAATACTCTGTGTTACAACAGGGGTTGCTCACTGATGGGATTATTTAGTAATGATGGCTCCTGTTAGAAAGGCAATAGCAGAGAAAACCAAAAGGCACAGCAGAATGAGCATTTACCAGTCCCACATGCACACAGGCTATCTTAGAATAATAAAAGGAGACCACACCTTTCTTCAGTGAAGGAACAAAAAAACAGTTTTACTCACAAATATTCTCGCATATACAATGCAGGTACAGAGTAAAGTTTCAAAAAAGCTTGCTCAGTCCATTTTGTGTTCCACTACACCGGCAGGAGTGAGGGAGCAAACACATGTGGTCCCAGCAATAGTGGAAGTCAGAGAGAGAGAGTGGGGGGGGGAGGGGAGGAGCAAAAGGAAGAAATCACAGGCAACCACACTGTAGGCTATAGAGATCAGTTGTGGTCTAAATTCCCCTGAATTAACTAACTGCAGCACTGCCCCCTTCCAGTAACTTGCAGATGAGGTTGCAACGTTCCCAGCACCCACAACTATATATTATTGCTGGGAAAATCCATCCCCGCCCCCAACTCCCAGCTACTGTGAGAATTGCAGCTAAGCTCAAAGGAAACAAGGACGCCCAAGAGGGGTGGCAATGGCATCATCATACCAGCCAATCAAAAAGTCTGGGTGCCTCAGCCTGGTGAGCCCTCGCTCCACTACGCCACTCCCGGCCTACCTCAGAGGGCTCTCCCCTTCCCATAAAAAGAGGGGGGGGGGACAGGCACAAGAAGCTGCCGTAAACCAAGTCAGACTATTGGTACAACTAGCCCAGCACTGTCTACTCCGGGGGAGGGGAGGGAATGTGGTGCCTATGAGCATCAATGCTCCCTGGACACTTTTCTTTGTGCTTGCTAAAGTGCCCCATCCCTCCCCACTCTTCTTTCAATGAACACAATGGGAAACTGAGATTGCTGTGAAATAGGTTTGTGCTGGTGCTAAAAACTGTGGGTTCAAAGGAGTAGTTTAGTGGGGGGGGGGGGCTCAAACCCTACCTCTGCCTTGTACTAGGCTTTGGGGGCAGGTTACTTGTCCTTTGCCACGCCTCCCATGGCAGCCATTTTGTGGTTTGTCAAATTGCCAAATGAGCCCATGTGGCCCAAAAAAGGTCACCCACCCCCCAGTGGAGGCAGGTGGCTCCGATTCCAGTGGGGCTGTTGAATCTATTCTGGGTTTCAGTCAGAACCAGCCAGACCTCCAAAGGAGCTCTCCAAGGTGCTGAACATGACTGGGGGGGGGAGGGTTCAGCACCTTGGACAGCTCCTTTAGAGGTCTGGCTGGTTCTGACTGAAACCCAGAAATGGATTCACAGGCCCGCCGAAATCGGAGCCACCAGCCTCCACTGCCTGCCCCTGGTGTTCACAGACCAGCGGGGGCTCTCCGGAGTCTTACGCAGGCGTTGCTTCTCGTCACCTGCTACCCAAGATCCTTTCAACTGGAAGGAAATGGCAGGGATTGAACCTGGGACCTTCATACCGGACCTGTGCTCTACCACCAAGTGGTGGCGCCTCCCTAAAGGTAGGAGCACAGAACCTAGGAAGCAGCCTTGTACTGGGTCAGATCATTGGTGCATCTATCCCAGTATTGTTCACACTGACTGGCGGTGGCTCCCCAGGGGCTCTGGTGGAGAAAGGCCTTTCCCATCACCTGCTACCTGATCCTTAAGAACATAAGCAGAGCCCTGCTGGATCAGACCAAAGGTCCATCCAGTCCAGCATTCTGTTCGTACGGTGGCCAACCAGCTGTTGATTGGAAACACACAAGCAGGATATGAGTGCAACAGCACCCTCCTGCCCATGTTCCCCAGCAACCGGTGTACATAGGCACACTGCTTCTGATACCGGAGGTAGCGTATCACCATCATGACTAGTAGCCTTTGACAGACAAATTCCTAGAGAAGGCCAATTCATGGAGGATAAGGCTATCAACGGATATTAGTCCTGATGGCTCTAAGCCAGCTCCATTGTTCTCATGGGAGATACCAAGGACAAAACTGAGGCTTTCTGCCAGCAAAGCAGGTACTTTATCACTGAGCTATAGCCCCTCTCCAAAACAGCAGGCGCCCCATGTCGATTCTATATCCAGCTTTCGTCTTTCAGCCCAAACCAGATTGCAAACAGCAGTGCAGTGATGCGTGTGTGTGTGTGTTTTTAAAGGCAGCATTATATAACTTTGTACAAGTTTTGACTTTACTTCAGCTTAAGCAGGCATACGCACACGAACATTCTGCAGTGTATTTCACTCTCAACGGTTCACCAAATGCAAGCTAGATTCTTTGCAGAAAATCTAACCCTAATATATTAAAAAAAAAAAAATCCTAGCACTTTTGCATCTGGCTGAAACGACACATCTTTCTTTCAAGGACCCTCCCAAAGGCTCCCCGTTACCATGGTGCACCGATACTGTGCCATTGCTGCAGTCCACGGGCCGTATTTTTCCATAATGCAGCAGGCTTTCAAAGCCGACAGTGGAATGTAGCACACTCACACAAAGTCAACAAAGTGCTGATTTTTTTCTTGTAAAGCAAAACAGCCTACTCCTGGGATTCTAAGTAGTGCTAATTATAATGAATGAAAACACCTAAACATGGCCCCTTGTCCTCCAAGCGAGAAGAAAGTGGAAACAGAATCCAGAGAGAACAGGAAATAGAGTGTATTGGGGGTGGGGAGACAGAGGAAGATTTTAACAGGAGAAGCCAAAAAAAATTCTACTGTGTAGAATTAGGATGGTTAATGGAAAGTTCTTCCCAGGTAGGCGACTTATTTTTAAATTTTTAGCACCTGCTGGCCAGAAAGCTGTCAATTAAAAAAAGTAATAAAAGATGCATTACTTCTTGTGGATGATAAACAATCAACATACCATCCTCTTAGCAAACCCTCCTACAGTACCAGTTTAATGGAAGTATTTTTAGGCATAAGCTGTAAGCTGCATAAGAGAAAGTGTGGTGCAGTGGTTAGGGAGCTGGACTAGGACCAAGGATACCGAGGTTCAAATCCTTACTCAGCCATGAACCTCAGGTTCACTATCACTCTCAGCCTAACCTACCTCACAGGGTTGTTGTGAGGATAAAATAGGTGGGGGAGAGAGAATGCTATAACCACACTGAGCTCCTTGGAGAAAGGGTGGGGTATAACTGTAAACAACAATCATCTGGTGTGTAAGCATAATGCTCAGGAATGCAGGCATGATTCCACAGGAGCAAGGGAAAGGTAGAGGAACTGCTTCCTGAGAATCTCAGCTCTCATTTTAAAAGAAAAATAAGTTTCTAGTCCTTATGGTTCTGAAGATATGATTGAAAGAGCATGGGAAATTACGAGGGAAATCTCAGAAGCTAGTATGGTTGGGCTGAATATTTCCAGAGAGTGGAGGCTCCCGTGCCTTGTATAGCTCCTTGCCCTCCTTAGAAGTAACAGAAGCAGGATAAAGTATGCCAAGCTGTAAAAACTATGCAATTCTGCAAGGTAAGAGAAAATCATGCTAATATGCAGAATACATCTAGGATGCAGAAGAGGTTGCAGTTGGCACCACATTTCAATTTTGAATGCAAAGTGTCCATGGTCCTGATAGCACTAATAGAAGGTACTGCATCCTTCTATTTTGCAAGTGCTTTAAATTTATTAGTGTTCACCTTTATTACAACTGTGTGAGATACGTCACTATTATTCTCCTTATTTCTTTTTAAACAGATGGGGACTGAGGCCAAAAGCGACTTGCCAGAGGCAAGAGAATGACCCATATAGAGGTGCAGCAGTGGGTTGCCAGGATGGAGAGGAGGAACTGCATATTCAAATGCTCTCCCAGCAAAACAAAAACAAAACCCTCCTTGCTCATGGAACTCTAATATATTATTTATTTACTAATCAGATGTATATGCCACTTTCCACAAAGTTTCAAAGCGATAAACATGCAGTATTGTGTCATCAAAACAACAATGAAATATAAGCACAAAAAAAACCCTACACAATAATACAAATACTAATCAGTGATAAAATTGTACTCTCTGTTGTGCATGGCTGGCTAGATCACACTTCAGGGAAAGCCTGTGTGAACAGACAGGTCTTGAGCAGACGTCTAAATGTCAGAACTGAGGGGGTCTATATAATGATAGCCGGTAGAGCATTTCAGGGGGTGGCTGCTGTGACACAAAACGCTCTCCTGCAAGAGCTCCTGGGGTGAACTGCAGGAGCGTGTGGCAACCACCCTGAGGCGTGTTTCCTCCGATAATCACAAAGATCTGGCAGGGACGTAAGGGGTGTAGTGATCCCTAAAATAACTTGGTCCCAAGTCGTTTAGCTAGGGCTTTAGATCTTAACAACACCTTAAACTTGGCCCGGTAGTTCATTGCAGTTCTTTTAGCAAAGATGTGACTTGCTGTCAGAAAGAGGCCCCAGTCAGCCGCCTTGCCACTGCGTCCTGCACCAGCTGCAGTTTCCAGGCCAAGCCCAAGAGAAGCCGCTCACAGAGCGCGTTACAATAATCTAGTTTTGAGGTAACCCATGCCTGAGCCACCGTGACTAAGCTGTCACGGTCTAGGAATGGCTGAAGATGGTAAAAGGCACTCCTAGTCACCGAGGCCACATGAGCCGCCACTGACACGATTAGTCTAGGAGTACCCCTGAACTACACACCGGTTCCATCAGTGGGAGCACAACCCCACCCACAACAGAAAACTGACCTATTTCCCAGACCTGTGGTCCACCTACCCACAGCGCTAATGCCTTGCCAGGATTCAAACTCAGTTATCAAGCCCACCACTGCATCCAAGCGCCAGCCCAGAGCCTGCATGAAGAATGGTGAGACTGACCCTTCTCCCTGACGTGCTAGTTTTGTACATGCAGGGAGATTTTTCCACAGATGCCCACTGGAATGTGCTGCGCCACCGCACACGCAGACATAGCTTAAAACGGAACAGGAAAAGTTTTACCAAGCACTTCTCTTGAATGTAAAAACTGGCTCCAGTTCCTGACATGCAGACAGACCAGCCTGCCTCAACCCGACGCTTCCCAGATGTGTTGGACTGCAACTCCCATTACCCCCAGCAAGCATGCATAATGGGAGTTGCAGTCCAACACCTGGAGTGCACCAGGGCTGAGGAAGTCTGGCCTAGGCCATTCTGACCCAGGCTGTGTGTCACAGAAGGTGAAATTTAAGTATTACCAGCTACTTTGGCATGGTTTTCAAACTACACAAATCCATCCAAATTTTACGTTCTTACAGACTCACCCACATATGGGGCTGGGACAAAAAGTCCTCCGAGGCAACAGCAGCTCTGGCCTAGCCTAGTTTCCAAGTTACATGGAACACCGCTGCCCTCTAGCGCCCAGATCAATCCACATGCCTTCTCTGCTGCCGCAGCAAAGTTAGTGGGGCTGGGGCGGGAAGAGGTCTCTTAGCAGCCAGCTCTCATGCTATGTTTGAAAGACAAGGGCACATCTTTGTGAGTCATGACGGTATCGCTGGAGGCAGAGAACTGGGTCGGGAGCAAGCAAAACTGCAAAACTGACACAGGAAGCTCAAACGGTCGGGGCTTGCATAGGCAAGCACCCCTGCTTTGAACGTTTACCCCCAGTGGCGGGTGGTGGCTCTGAGGTCAGTGGGGCTGGGAATCCATCTCGGGTTCCACTCAGAACCAGTCAGTACTGTAACGGAGCTATCCATCTTGGTGAATCTTGGATAGCTCCTTTAGAGTTCTGACTGGAACCTGGGGCAGATTCACTGCCCCACTGACACTGGAGCTATCAGCTTCCTCCGTTTGCCCCATGCCTAAACCCAACTCTGCATGATTTTTCTTCCTTTGACTGATCCGCAGCAGACGATAACCTCCCCTTGCTGGATTTTTATTTGCAGAATCTACCTTCCCCATGTATTTTCCTAAACCCTACCACTATACTTCTCCATTGGGGAAGGAAGGAGGGGAACATTAAATGGCCATGTGAGCAAACCCTGAAGCATTGGAGAGACACCACTGGAGAGACACCATTGGAGGGGGGTTGCATTTGCTCACTAAGGAGACTCCCTCAGCTGTCCAGGGGTTGCCAGTTTCAAAAATGCTGAGACTGCTCCACAATACAGTAGATCATCCTCCCTCAACCTGGTGCTTTCCAGATGTGTTGGACTGCAACTCCCATAATTCCCAACCAGTATGGTCAGTGATGGGAGTTGCAGTCCAACGAATCTGGAGAGCCCCAGGTGGGGGAAAGATGCTATACACTAATAGTGAACCCATTCTCTTCAGGTGGATCCTGCATAAAACAGAGGTATCAAACTCAAAGTTCGCAGAACCCCAAAGTTTGCAGAAGTACAAAAACAAATTTTTAAAAAACTTGAAGCCCTCCCCACACCCCTCAAAAAAAGCCCAGTGAGCATTCTCAGTGGCCACAGAAAACCACTGTGGGGAAACAGAAAACCAAGTGGGTGGGGGAACGGCATGGAAAACCCCAGGAAAGGGCATGGCTGGCTGGCACCCTGAACAGTAGCATTCTACGTTGCAACATTGTGTTGGAGATCCCATTTCTTCTTCTACAATAATGAGATAATCAGCAGACTGTACTACTCAGAATGTATAATTCAAAGTGCTCCAGAGTGCTCACAGCATTTCATATGTATTTGTTTTGTTTTATTTAAAGTATCTGTAGGCTGCCCTTAAGGGTAAAACCTGACAGGGTACATTATTTCAGTGACACCTACAAGCAAGAAAACCCGTAAGGTTAAGGTACTAAGAGTATGTCATGAAATGAAATAAATAAAATAAAAACGAATTCATGGCTGAGGGAGGATTTGAACCAGAGATCTTCATGCCCTCAGCCACTATATCACACCGGCTCTCCATTCCCACAGCATCACAATTATCCTTCGCTTCATCGTTCTTCAGTTTGTTAGCTGACAAACATGCCGTCCATTTTGCCCACCAAGTTTAACTTGGAGGGAAACACACGCTCACACCATTCTCCCTGCTGCCACCTCTATAGGGGAGCTTTTCTGACTTAAACCCCTCAATTCTCAGCTCCTACGTTTTGTGGTCCAGATGTCTATCTGGCAGCATGCTCTGGTTATGAATCTCGATTTCACTCTTCAGCTCTGTTCTCTAACCTAATAATCTCCAGCTGTGATCCTTTGTGTAAGGCCCGAACATAATTTCCTAATTGTGGACTCTCTGATAGTTGATAGTCAATTCCTTCCCAGAGGAAGGGTCCTGGGCATTTAACAACTAAGAGCCTCTGTCCAGAAAAGTTCCACAATCCGTATAGCTTTATATATGGATATATATGGACAAATTCATGGAGGATAAGGCTACTATAATCCTGATGGCTATGTGCTACCTCCAGTATCAGAGGCAGCATGCCTATGTACACCAGTTGCTGGGGAACATGGGTGGGAGGGTGCTGTTGCACTTGTGTCCTGCTTGCAGGAGTCCTGTGGGCAGCTGGCTGGCCTTGGTGCGAACAGAATGCTAGACTGGATGGACCCTTGATCTGATCCAGCAGGGCTTTTCTTATGTTCTCATTCCATGAGAAAGGCAACTTAGGGGGGACATGGAAAGACTTGTATAAAATTTTGCATGGTGTGAGAAAGTGGAAAAAGTGAAGTCATTTTTCTTCCTCTCTCATAGTACTGGAACTTGGGGTCAACCAATGAAGCTGAATTGAGGGAGATTCAGGACAGATAAAAGAAAGGACTTCTTCACACAGTGCAGACTTAAAACTATGGAATTCGCTTCCACAAGATGTACTGATGGCCACTAATTTGGATGGTTTTAAACGGGGGTTAGACAAATTCCTGGAGGAGAAGGCTATCAATGGCTACTAGTCCTGATGACTATATGCTACTTCCAGTATCAGAGGCAGTAAATCTATGTACACCAGTTGCAGGGGAACATGGTTGTGAGTGCTGTTGTGCTCCTGTCCTGCTTGTGGGTTGGCCACCGTGTCAACAGAATACTGGACTAGATGGATGGAACCTTGGTCTGATCCAGCAGGGCTCTTCTTATGCTCTTATATACCTTTATATACCATATATGTTTTATTAGGCCAACTCAAAGATCACAAATATTGTGAAAGCTGTCGAGATCACTAGATCTCTTCATCAGGCAAGCTGTTACAAAAAGCAGGATGATGTGAGTGTATGGGGTGGGGAGAGAGGAGGGAGGAAGCTGACTGGATGCTGTAGTCAAGATGTCTGCATGCTCAGAGGCTTAAAATGATAAGGAAGAGAAGAGGTTGCTGACATTCAAACTGGGCTCTGCCAGGTGATGTGATGGTTTCAGGTGTCAGTGCCCCTAGGACCACTGGGAACATGAAAGTACCAGGTAAGTACCAGGTTGATCCTCTATTTTTGATAATATAAAATTCAGCAGAACTCAAAATTGTCTCCTTCCTTGGTTATTGCATGTTTGTGATTGGTCACTCCAAGATGATTGCGGGTCTTTTACATGACATTGTCAACCTCCAGGATGTCTCCCACACTTTGACCTTTATCCTGATTTTTTAAAGATCGGGGATAATGCAGTAATAAATGTTAATCCACTTTAATGGACGTGCGTAATTGCGCAGTTCCGCTATACCACAGCACCATCTAGTGGCTGTATAATGAAACGTGTAGAACCTACAGACAAAGAAAGTCCCCGGGGGGGGGGGGAGCACATGCCAGCCCATGTAAGGAGACGATCTTAATCCTGCAAAGAATCTGGAAGCTGAAGGCCCGATAAGTTGTGAGATAAAAAGCCTGGTGTGGAGAAGCCCTACGCCATCCTAAAGAAACCCTCACCCTCTACCTCCCAGCCCCCTAACAAGCTAGTGGGGGAAGTAACCATTAGAAGTTGGATGTTTCTATCTCCCAGGCTCAAGCTGGTTCATCAGACTTCACACCACCTCACAGATTCAGTGCAACTGATAAAAAGAGAGTTTATATCATTCCTTGTCACCCTGTCAGATTTTTTTCTTTACAATTATTCCTAAATCTTGACAGAAATTAACAGCTTGTTCTTTGCATTCTTAGCACAGCAGCTCATTTCTTCTGAGAGTCAAGCCTGGCAGTTCTGAACTATACAGCCTGTTACCTAGGATACATGGCCATGTCGGTTAAACCCCCTCTCTGCTCTCCAGAAAGAGCTCTTTGATTATTCAACCAAGGTCTTGGGGCTACTTTGCATGAAAGACTCCGGTGTTATGTTTGCACCACAGGGCTGTCCCATCTGAAGGGCAACTCATGCAGGCTGAAAGTTTATTTATTGTTTTATAATCAAGATTTATATCCTGCCTTTCTATAAAATATCCAAAGTGCCTTAAAATGAGGACTAAAAAAAAAGATGCACAGACTATAATAAAGCAACAAGAAAGGATAGTATCAAAAATTATAAATGTAAACAGTCTAAAAACAAAATGCCTAAAAGGCAGCAAGGGCATAAAATATATTATACATGAGATTTAGCAAGATCTCACTAAAATAAATGATAGTCTCCACTGCCTGTCCAAAAGTGAGCAGCAATGGGGGCAAGCAGCAGTCCCTTGAGAGGTTGATGGAAGTCTTGGGGCCACAGTACAAAAGGCTCCATCTTAGATATCTGCCCATCACTCTCCCACATGAGAGGGACCTGGAGCAGGTCCTCGGAATGACAAAGCTGTTTTGAGCAGGTTAGTATGGAGGAAGGCAGTTCTTGGAATATTTTGAGTCCAGGATGGCTAGGACTTCAAGCAAGCAATTCTATGGCCCCTAGACATTGTCTGAGGGGCAGAGGATAGAGGTGATCCAAACCCCCTCCCCCTTGCAACTGGCACAGAAAGAACTGTGCCAGCTGGCCTCCAACATCAGAAAGTCGGACTCAGAGAGGGGGAAAAGGGGGTTGTTCCAGTGGCCAGGGAGGAGAGGTGACCAGAGATGCCAGGATATGAGCTATCCTGAGCCTCTTTCAGCCTCCTTCCCTCCCCCTCTGAAGCACCCATCTAGCAAAAAAGCTCGTCTAGCAAAAAAACCCAAAACAATCACAGGACATGGAGGTAGAGATCACCTCCGCCACTCCTCCTGCCCTGCCAACTTCAGCCCAGCAGCGCCTTGGATACACAGAAGCCACCATGTTCAGAGGCTTCCATCCCACGAGGGCACAATCCATAGGATTATGCCCTTAATTAACCAAGTCAGCACCTTGAATTGAGCCACCAACTAATTAAGCTGTTACACAATCCAGTCAAAACCCCTTCAGAGGTGAGGATCCTATTTGTTGTTGTTGTTGTTGTTCAGTCATTAACTTGTGTCCGACTGTCCGTGACCCCCTGGACCATAGCACGCCAGGCCTTCCTGTCCTGCGCTCTCTCCCGGAGTGTGCTCAAGTCCATATTCATTGCATCAGTGATGCTATCTAGCCATCTCATCCTCTGCCGTCCCCTTCTCCTTTTGCCTTCAGTCTTTCCCAGCATCAGGGTCTTTTCCAGGGAGTTTCCTCTTCGCATTAGGTGGCCAAAATATTTGAGCTTCAGCTTCAGTATCTGTCCTTCCAATAAGCAGTCAGGGTTGATTTCCTTTAGGATGGACTGATTTGACCTCCTTGCAGTCCAGGGCACTCGTAAGAGTCTTCTCCAGCACCACAGTTCGAAAGCATCAATTCTTCGGCGCTCAGCCTTCCTTATAGTCCAGCTCTCACAGCCATACATTACTACTGGGAAAACCATAGCTTTGATTAGACGGACCTTTGTCGCCAAGGTGATGTCTCTGCTTCTTACTATGCTGTCTAGGTTTGCCATAGCTTTCCTCCCAAGGAGCAATGATCTTTTAATTTCATTGCTACAGTCACCATCTGTGGTGATCTTGGAGCCCAAGAAAATAAAATCTGTCACTGCTTCCATTTCTTCCCCTTCTATATGCCAGGAAGTAATGGGGCCAGATGCCATGATCTTTGTTTTTTTAATGTTGAGTTTCAAACCAGCTTTTGCACTCTCTTCTTTCACCCTCAACAAGAGGCTCTTTAAATCCTCTTCACTTTCTGCCATTAGGGTGGCATCGTCTGCATATCTGAGTTTGTTGATAATTCTCCCGGCAATCTTAATTCTGACCTGTGATTCATCCAACCCGGCGTTTCTCATGATGTACTCTGCATATAAATTAAATAAGCAGGGCGACAATATACAGCCTTGTCATACTCCTTTCCCAATTTTGAACCAATCGGTTGTTCCATGTCTGGTTCTCACTGTTGCTTCTTGACCCTCGTACAGGTTTCTCAGGAGACAGGAAAGGTGGTCTGGTACTCCCATCTCTTTAAGAATTTGCCAGAGTTTGTTGTGATCCACACAATCAAAGGCTTTAGCGTAGTCAATGAAGCAGAAATAGACGTTTTTCTGGAATTCTCTTGCTTTCTCCATGATCCAGAGAATGTTGGCGATTTGATCTCTAGTTCCTCTGCCTCTTCGAAACCCAGCTTGTACTTCTGGTAGTTCTCGGTTCGCATACTGCTGAAGCCTAGCTTGTAGGATTTTGAGCATCACCTTGCTGGCATGTGAAATGAGCGCAATTGTATGGTAGTTTGAACACTCTTTGGCATTGCCCTTCTTTGGAATTGGAATGTAAACTGACCTTTTCCAGTCTTGTGGCCACTGTTGAGTGTTCCAAATTTGTTGGCATATTGAGTGCAGCACTTTAACAGCATCATCTTTTAGGATCTTAAATAGCTCAGCTGGAATACTGTCATCTCCGCTAGCTTTGTTGTTACTAATGCTTCCTAAGGCCCACTTGACTTCACTCTCTAGGATATCCGGCTCAAGTTCAGTGACCGCACTATCATGGCTATCAGGGACATTCAGATCTTTCCTGTATAGTTCTGCTGTGTATTCTTTCCACCTCTTCTTAAGCTCATCTGCTTCTGTTAGGTCCCTGCCTTCTTTGTCCTTTATCATGCCTGTCTTTGCAAAAAACGTTCCCTTGAGATCTCCGATTTTCTTGAAAAGATCTCTAGTCTTTCCCATTCTATTGTTTTCTTCGATTTCTTTGCATTGTTCATTTAAGAAGGCCTTCTTGTCTCTCCTTGCTATTCTCTGGAACTCTGCATTCAGTTGGTTATATCTTCCCCTTTCTCCCTTGCTTTTCGCTTCCCTTCTTTCCTCAGCTACTTGTAAAGCCTCATCAGACAGACACTTTGCTTTCTTGCATTTCTTTGTCTTTCGGATGGATTGAGTTACTGCCTCCTGAACAATGTTACGGACCTCCGTCCATAGTTCCTCAGGCACTCTGTCTATCAGGTCTAATCCCTGAAATCTATTCCTCACCTCCACTGTATATTCATAAGGGATATGATTTAGGTCATATCTGAATGGTTTGGTGGTTTTCCCTACGTTCTTCTATTTAAGCCGAAATTTTGCAAGAAACAGCTCATGATCTGAGCCACAGTCAGCTCCAGGTCTTATTTTGACTGACTGTATAGAGCTTCTCCATCTTTGGCTGCAAAGGACATAATCAATCTGGTTTCGATATTGACCATCTGGTGATGTCCATGTGTAGAGTCGCCTCTTGTGCTGTTGGAAAAGAGCGTTTGCTATGATCAGCGTGTTCTCTTGGCAAAACTCGATTAGCCTTTGTCCTGCTTCATTTTGTACACCAAGGCCATGCTTGCCTGTTATCCCGGTGATTTCTTGACTTCCTACTTTAGCATTCCAATCCCCTATGATGAAGAGGACATCTTTTTTTGGTGTTAGTTCTAGAAGGTGTTGTAGGTCTTCATAGAACCGATCAACCTCAGCTTCTTCGGCCTCAGTGGTTGGGGCATAGATTTGAATTACTGTGATGTTGAATGGTTTCCCTTGCAAGATGTGGTGGTGCCTCGTCTTGACCCAGCCTACCTCTGTTTTTCTGCCTACCTGCTCCTGTCTCAATCTTCCTGCCTGCCTGCATCTGTGTCCCAGACCCTCTTCAGGCAGACGTCTCAACTTGGATACCTCCTTTAGAGTTCCGATTGGTTCTGACTGAAACCCAGAGCAGATGCACCGCCCCACTGACACTGGAGCCACCAGCCTCCACTGAATTCACGCTTGTCCTCCCCACAAGTTCAGCTCTAAATTAACAGTGGGACTGCTTCAACGCATGAACGCAAATTCACAACTTTTCAGTTTCCCCATTCCACCCGGGAAAAAAGCAGATTACGCTGAAGCCTTCTGTAGGAACGGGGAAGAAATTAGTGTGGTTCGCCTTTTAATGGTAACTTACCTAATTTCACACTTTTTAACCAACCCATGCATGAAAACTCAGTTATCCTTTGATATCTGCATTCTGCACATCTCCAAATTTTGCAGTAAAGTTCTCCAGACAGAAGATGTGTACAAAAATACAGATATTAGTTGAAAGTACATGCAAAAATGTACATTTTAAAGTAACATTCAGAAATTGCATTATATTAGAAAAATTACTTAGAAAAATGTGCATATGACACAAACATTAATATATTAGGAGAAAAGTGCAAAAATACATACAAATGATCATGTCAACCTTTATTTGTAAATTTCTCAAAGTTCGGGACATACCGAACTTAATGTTGGAAAAATGAGAAACTGTGAGAAACTGAATTTGACAGATCCAACCACCCCAGGTTTTGTGCGTGCTGAAGCATTTCCATAGCCATTTCTGCCCAACGCTGCATGGATCAACTGAAGCCACATTCAAAAGGCAGCAATTTGGCCATATCATCTGAACTAGACCAGTATCTAAAAATATAGGTAGGGGGATAGATCCTATATGTCCATAACATGGATGTACGGATTTTGTAAAAACCCATTCTGTCTGCATTTCACAGATTGTCAGGTGCCTTTCATTCCATCTTCTGCTCATTGACAGAATCAGATGTTTCCCAGTTTCCCGATTTGCACTTGTGAAATGCGCAAATCCTCCCAAAATGCACAACACCCTCCACAAATGCCTATTTTCATGCTTTAGCCAATGTGGGAAATGTGCCTTTTCAGATGATGGTTTTTTTAACATATTTTTCTACAATTAGATTTGTGTAAAATTCTGGAAAATCAAAAACTGGTCCACAAATCCACGGAACCTGTGTGACTCACGAAAAGCCGGTCCGCTCTGGAATCTGCGGGCCAGATTCCTAGAAATCCAAACTCATTTGATTCAGTTGTGGATTTCTCTGACGTCCCTAATTCATAATAGAGATGGACAAATCGATCTGTTTCCAGTCTGTGACACACTTTCACATGTGTTCGCTCATAGATCTTCTCCCTCCAATTTTTGCATTCATCTGCATTTAAAAAAAAAAGATCTGCATGAAAATCTGCATTTAAACATCAGTTTTAGCTGGTGCTCTAGGTCAGGGATCTAGGTGGGTCCTAATAAAGGTATTACCACACTGTGGCTTTGGGTCTGATACAGCCATTTTGCAAACAGGGAAACTCAAAGCCATCTGGAAGTGGCCTGGAGTCTTATTCTCAGAGACTGAAGGCCAACTCTTGTTCCAGTGAAACACATGGGCCTTCATTGCATGCCCCATCACCACCAAAAAACATTAATCAGGGCAACTGTTGCTGTGTCCTTAGAGAGGCAAAAACTCTTGTTTCCTGCATAATGAATCACAGCTAATTAACAGACCAATAAAATCTGAACTTTTAATTTATCAGTATTGACTTAATGTCTCACTTCCCTTCATAAGTTCATCGCTATCATCTCTGCATGCCATTGCCAGAATTGGCCAAGTCCAAAAGAAAGAGAATGATGACTAGTTCGAATAAACCAATTTCTTTAATATGTCCTGACATGTCAGACATCATTTCCTTGGCCCTATGGAGGTGACAGATGCTTTACAGTGTGCCAATCTGCAAAATATCATTTTGCTTTAGATCCTGGAAGTGCATTCTGCACCAAGCCAGAAAGCAGAGAGGCTCTTCTGAGAAAGCCTTGTATTTCTGGAGCTAGAATTCTGTTAGGGGAAGGGCTGTAGCCATGGCCAGCCCTAGGATATATAACGCCCTGGGCGAGGAGTGCCTTTGGTGCCCCCACCCCATACTCAATTTTGCAAGGTCATCTAGAGGATTTATGGGGCCTGGCACAAGTGTGATGTCCATCAAGAACGACATGGCTCAGAACCTTGATTTCTCAGCCACCGGGCTATAGTTTGCCCAAGCCAAAGTTCGAAAAGCCAGATTCTGAGCAGTGGCAGTGCACGATGCAACACAGCAGAACTATCACCGGTTTTACTTTTAATATTTTTTTGTTTTGTAGCAGTTCCTATCTTTTGGTAAGCATTCTTTATTTTAGAATATCCATTATTTTTATCTTTTAAAATAATAAATAAAAGTTATAAATAAAAAAGTTATCCAGCTGACCTCTTGCAGCTTGCAGCTTTGTTTTATTATTATTTACAAAGTGCTTACTGTATACAAAGTGCTAAGTGCTTGGTAATGTTGCCTCAGAGTAAAACTGTGTTCCGCTGGTTTTTACATAGCGCAAATGACATCAAAGTGGGAACTGAAAAAGAAATGCGTTAAAGCTAATTGAAGGAGGATCATTTTTTTGTACTTTGTACTCATACAACCTGTAGAGCCTTGAAAGAAAGGTTACAGACTCTTGCTTTTTGCCACCCTAGCTCATTGCACACAGTACGTTAAAGAAGAACAGCCACTGAGCTCAGCTTGGCGCCCCCCCCCCGGCAATCAGTTTGGTGCCCTCACTCAGCTTGGCACCCCAGGCAACCACCCAGCTCCCCACCCCAAGGCCAGCCCTGGCCGTAGCTCAAAGCAAATGCTTTGCATGCAAAAGGTCCTAGGTTCAACCCCCAGAATAGGGCTGGGAGAGACTCCTGTCTAAAACAAGGAAGAGGTATTGCCAGTTTAATGTAGATAACTTAAACTACATGGACCAATTGTTTGATTCAGTATAAGGCCACTTGCTATATTGGTGTTTCTATAAGGGAATTACCATTAATGCAGTACATTTGGTTGGAATGGACATCATACATGTGTACTGAAAATAGAACTGAGCCAGATTTCACATTGAATTGCATTTTCAATTGGGACATTTATTTTTTTGCTCGACAGATACACTGAAATCAAGTTTCTTGCCTTTTTTTTTTGTCTGTGTCCATGGCGGCTGTTGGAAAAATCACAATGACAATACTAGTTTTCGACAATAAGGAAAATGAAGGAACATTTTCAGCTCAGACTTAATTGAACGCCTGACTGAATTGGGTACATTAATTCCCCATGGACAGGGCCGGCCCTACCATTAGGCAGAGTGAGGTGGCTGCCTCAGGAGGCACATGCTAGGAGGCAGCAGCCAGGCGTTGGAGAAGAGAGCTTTGTGCTCCATGGCCTGCCCCCTGATCACTAAGTTAGCCTGCTTCCTACAGGTGTGGTGGAGGGCACTGCCCCAGTGCCAGTATTGAAGAAAGATTAACCTGCCAGTCCAGTCACCTCACCTTGTGTACATGGAACAGGAGGGGGCACCATCTTGTTCTTCGCCTCAGGCAGCAAAATGTGTTGGGCCAGCCCTGCCCATGGGACATAAGCTGCTTCATACCAAGTCAGACTATGGGTCCCTCTGGCTCAGTACTAATTACACTGACTGGCAGCAGCTCTTGAGGGTTTCATACAAGAGTCTTTCCCAGCCCTACCTGGAGATACAGAGGATTGAACCCGAAACCTTTACCATGCAAATTAGGGGCTCTACTACTGACCTATAGCCCTTTGCCTGAAGATACCCAGGAAGCTGTCTTATTCCAAGTCAGACCACATATCTATCACAGTGAGTATTGGGTGCTTCCGAATAAGGCTTCTATGATGTCATCACCCTGCCTCATTCATGGAAATTTACAGGGGTTCCAAATGATGGCGCCTTCCACTCATGACCATACCATGTTTTCTCTCCATTTCTTCCATCTTTTCCCTTTCCGCAGAACTTCTGTTATGGAAAATAAGATGGAAGCCCTGCACAAGGCAGCTAGGAGCCCCTCCCTCAGGAAGCAGCCATTGTCTACTCTGACTGGCAGCCGTTTGGTTCGCCAAGGTTTCAGTTAAGAGTAGGGAAGTGCAAATCAGTAAAATTCGAGTTCACTGAGGTTTTTCAAATGACATTTATTAATTATTAATTATTAATTATTACTTTTATTTATTGACTTACTTAACAACATTTGTACATTGCTCCACATCTAAAACAGATTCCGGAGCAGAGAACATAAAAGGTAAAATAATAAAAATATGAAAAGAATTAAAATACCATATTAAAATTGTTCTTTTAGAAACAGAATACGAATAAAAACCATGGCTGGTCAGTTAAGGAATGCTTGAAGCTCATTCAATCTTGTGTCCGTATCAGATTGTGAACGTGGGGGTGTTGTCTTCCTTTCACACGAAAATGTGATTTTGAAATGTATGAATTTTCTCTCATGGATTAAAGCATGTTTGTGTGCATTTTTCAAAAGTCTGTATTTTTTGTGCGCATTTCTCAAAAGTCTGCATTTTTTGTGCCCATTTTTCAAACGTATGTGTTTTTAACATTTTTACAAAATTATTATTCTGCGAATCACATCGCAAGCCCGAAAATGTACTGACTTCAACTGCACATTGTATTCAGGTCTGCATTTGGTTCTGGGAGGTGTGAGCTGGGCATAGTCTGGTCAAAAACAAACTGAAACGTATTTCCAATGCATCCTTAGGCAGGACTCTTGCCCAATCCGAGCAGAAGATGCCTGGTATTGAACTAGGGACATTTTGTTCACAATGTATAAGCTCTGCCACTGAGCCACAGCCCTTCCTCTGACAGATATAAAGTTTCACTGTGAGTTTCGAAATGCCATTTGTGGGAGGAAGTGTGGAAAGCCAAATTCTTGTGGGCGCACAGAATGTCACAACCCAATGGGACCAGAAGATCTTGGTGAAAAAGGCTGGCTGTTAGTTGGCTGCCCTGAAGCCTACATTCCAGGGAATGTGCAGAGAGACTGCAACAACAAAAACATCATTAACCCCATCTATTTCTGTGGGGCTTCTTTTATAACCCAGCTCCTACACATTTCTCCCAAGCAGACCCAACAAGACCATTGAAAAATATTTCTATATCTAAAAGGCACCCATTCTTCCAAAATGCTTCTCCCTAAATTATATACAACAGCAAAATTCTATCTATTCTATCTCTAACATTTCTATGATCTTATTATCTCTTTCAGATCCCTTCCAAACCCAATTTATAACACAGAGGGAGAGAGAATGCAACCGGAGACGAGGCTAAGCTTTGCAGCATCACAAAAACCCAAATTGGAAGAGAACATTTAAAAGAGAGCTTCAGCTATTGGGCGGTATAGAAATGAAATAAATTAAATAAATAAATAAAGTCGCTGCTAGAAATGACAGATAATAAAATCATCTAGCTTTGACTGTACAGCTCTGATCTCAGACTTGCTTGTCCCTGGAAGCAAGAACTGTTGACGGCTCTTAAGGAAAACTTGGTGGTTTGACTTGTAGATTGACTTGTACAAAATGCAATGCAATTGAGATCCCAAGAGCAAGAAATTAACACAAGGACTGGACAGGGGAAAAGTGGGGAGGGGGAAAAAATTAAGAAACCTAGTGAGTTACTACATACGTCTTAGGAATTCAAGGTACCAAAACGTTGTTGCCAAACTTCACAAAGCACAAACCTCCCCAGTTTAATCCCATTTACGTCCAATGATCAGAAAATCAACATAAGAACAGCCCTGTTGGTTTAGACCCAGAATCCATCTACCACAGGGCGTTGAACCACCCAGCTATGGTCCTAGTCCAGCCCTCCAGAGTTCCCTAGATATCTATGCCCCCTTCCCCTGCCCTTTCTCCCACCTACCAATCGTTCAGTGGGTACCTGGCTTTTGCACATTTCCTCCTACCCCACATTCTAAAAGGTTGACAAGCCTCTCCTGAGGCTTAGTAAGAGGTTTAAGCTAAAATATGCTGGTGTTTGGGGTATTTGCCCCCCCCATTGCCGTCGCCCCTGCCCACCACTGGAATGTGGCTCTCAAGAGCTTCTCTCCAAAATTACATTTGACCCTTGGGCCGAAAGAAGTTCAACACCCCTAATCAAGCATCTTGCTTATAGCAGTAACCAGCCAGATGCTGCTGGAAAGCCTGCAAGTGGGGCCTTAAGGCACAACTTCTATTTGGAGGTAGACTACCTCTGAACAAGGAGATCCCACAAGAGTGCCCCTGCATCAATCGGTGCTTGAAATGTTGGCCTAGATTTCTTACATCCCTTGTTTCTAATAGCTGGTGTGTGTATATTTCTTCCCAGTATTTAACTGGGAAGAAAACAGCCCAGGATTTCCTGATAGATCTATGAGTGATTTGCAGCAGGTCAGCAAAGGTTTCCAACTCCCAGTTGTTTAACGATAGCAACAACAAGATGGCTTTGCCTACCTAAATGAGGCTGCCGGAAAGGAAAAAAAGCTTGCGTTAACCAGGAGCAGACTTTTGTGTGAAAGGACTGTGCTCTCAGTTCAGTTCTGGAACTAAAAACAAATTCCTAGGTTCAGAATGTACTAGAGGCACCCTGGTCTTCAATTCTAAGTGAATGTCTGGTTGGTGCATCTTCGGGTTCAAGTATCAAACAAATAAGATCCAATCCACCCCTGGAATGAGATGTGAATATAAAACTTTCAGGCAAATTCCTGCTTAAATGAGTTTGGGGGAGAACCATAACTCAGTGGTGAAGCATACATGCTTTGCCTACAAAAGGTCTCCAGTCTCTTTAGTGAAAAGGATGGGGAAAACTCTCTCTGCTGAAGAGTAAACAATACTGGGCAAGAGGGCAACTGTCTGACCTGATATGAGGCAGCTTCTTTATAGTTTATGTAAGCAAGACAGAATCCTGCAACAAGACATCTGCGCCAATGCTGCTACATCTACAGGGAGCTATTCCTTAGCATATTAAGAAATCCGTCAGTCACTTTGGATCTGAATTAAAGAGATGAGGCAGAAGATGGCTATTACCAAAGCTCTGCTAAAGGGAAAATGGGCCGAGAAGACTTTTATGGAATGAAACACGCTTGTTTAGTCCTGAGACACCCGATTTAGCACGTTAGCTTCAGTAGCGAAGCAATCATTTTGTTTTTGAAATGCTTTTCTAGAAATTAGCCCAGCTGTTCTCGTCTATAGATACAGCCACCCTGTCTCTTGTTTTCCTGCCTGCTCTGCACCCATGTCACCCACTCATATAGTAGTACAAAGCTTTGTGCATTTTTCCTTTCTCTAATCCTTCCTCCAAAAGAAATTATTAGCATACTTAATGCCAGACTCTGAATTTGATTCAGATGGTGAACTGGTAAAATCATAGCCATTTAGCAAAGGAAGAAACCAAAACACGCGCGATAAGCTTTGCAATAACGTCTGTCCCACGTGGGGCAATTTTTAAAAATGTGGGTTGTGTTGCTGTTGATGATCTTATGGTGGCCACAGTGCATGGAAGGCAGCTGTATCGCCACAACTGAATCATTAGCATGCAATGCTAACATTCTGGACATGACAGTGATGGCGAGGGGAGAAACCAGTAGGATGCAGAAGGCAACAGGAGCTGTGCCTCTCCAAGTAGAGTGGCTACTTACACATTGACCCCCCAAAAGAGAGAAAAGATGCATCGCCAACACTGGGGACAAAAAGAAGATGGAGAATTGTATCAAGTTTGCATATGCAAATGTATACATACAGATGCAAATCTGAAATGGTTAGTATAATTTAAAGAGAAAGACAATACATGCCACCCTAGCGAGGAAGGCTGTGATCAGGGGACCTGGCTGCGTGCCTGCTCAGTCTCCTGTCGAGGTGCATACTGCTGGGCTTCCTGTTCAAGTTCTTAATCTTTAAATCTTTAGAGAGAGTAGCGGGAATTGCTTGAAGTCCAGGAGCCAGAGTATTCCCATATCACCCCTGCAGACCGGCTGATATCAGAGGGCAGAACCCCACCCTCTGACATCATCAGGTCCTTGGCCAAATCTCCAGATGGAGCTCCAGAGAGTCTATTTCGCTCCGGCTGGGCTTTCCCCGGCTAGGGAAAACCCAGGCAAAGCAAAGCCCACTTGCTTCACTCATGGCATTCCCCACATGAGGAATGCAGGGGAGGAGTGAAGCCAAGCTAACTGACACCTCCTTGCTGCCCTCCTTTGGTGCATGCGGGCTTTCCCCAGCCACGTGAACCAAAGCCTCCCCACTGCAGATGATGTGGGGTGGGGGAAAGACTTAGCACTTCAAACAAACAGGACAGGGGGAGGCAGAGAGAAAGGCAATGGCCTAGACGGTTGAGGATTCCTTCAAGCGGGATGTAAGGTGAACTGGGGGAAACGCTCCCTGTTGTGACAAACTGAGCTTGCACTGAACGATTGCACTGGGACAGCAACAGCCCGAGCGTGACATCACATTTTGCAGCCCATTCTCCTCCCGCACCTGCCATTCCCCGTCAGACTGCCTCCCTCGCCCCCCAACCCCGAGTGCAAGAAACGGCATGAGTGACCTTGCAGCGCACACTCCTGCAGAAGGCCAAGACTGAGCCCAGAGCCAGAAACCAGATGCCAAGTCTTGCATCCGTAGCACCGAAGGCGTACTTTTCTCTTCAGAGGCCATGCTCAGTTGCATCCCTTTGCAGTCGGTTTCCATGGCAACCGTTCACTTCAGGGGAGGTATTACCAGAGTTTAAAGAAATGGAGAAGGGGACACCGAAACAAAGAAAGAAGCAGTGCGCTAACGCGCCTTCTCTCAAACAACCGATCTGCCAGTGAAGCTGTCCGGGAGCACATCTTCCCATTCTTTTCTATTTTTTCTCCCTTTTTACTTTTTTACAAATATATGTGCCTTTCTGGCAATACAATCCTATACACATCTACTCAGCCCCACTGAGTTCAGTGGGACTTATTCTCAGGGAAGTGCGTATAGGATTGTAACCTCGGGCTGCAATCCTATACCACTTACCTTCTGAGTCCTAATCAGTGTATAGGCGTGCGCTGCAAAGGCACAATCTTATGCATGTTTAGACAGAAAAAAAAGTCCTACAACTTCTAGCATTCCCCCAGCAAGCGCTGCTGGCTGGGAAATGCTCAGAGCTGTATGACTTTTTTTCTGTCTAAACGTGCATAGGATTGCACCCTAAGTCTATTAGATCAACGTCCAAAACCCAGTCGCCTACGAATCCCTTGAGACATAACGATCAGTGTCCAAACCAATCATGCTTCTGGATGGGGGAGGGCAAAATCATGTGGGAAAAGGCAGCCCCTCAAATATCCTAGTCCCATACCATTTAGGGTTTTGTAGGTATGAAACAGCACTTTGAACTGTGCTTGGAAAACACCTGAATCCAGTGCAGATCGAACAAAACTGAAGTGATATGAACAGCAAAACAGGCTCCAGAAATCCACCCGCCACCACATTTTGCACCAGCTGAAGTTTCCAAATGCTTTTCAGAGACATGCTCAGCCCCATGTACAGCTGTGGCTGGTGTGCTGGACCAGTGCAACCAGCCCTCAAAGCCTTTGTGTCTTTCACTCATCCCCACCCTTCCTCTCATTGCCCCCACGCCATTCTCTGCATGTCCAGTATTCTACCAACACCACCCAAGATTTTAAGTGCCATTATGATACTGAGTGCACACAGCATGATACAGATATATAGAGGGCAAGATTGGCACACCAGCAACTACCGTGAAGAACAGTGTAGGGGGTATGTATGTGTAAATTTAAGCCTAGTATCATTTCATTTATTCTAATATGCACACACAAATATTGTGTTACCTCTAGATGCCATTGTGGCTCTTCAACCCACAAATGGAGAACTCACTTGTACAATCCCTTAATTTGTAAGCCTTTTGTCATTCCCTCGATCCCAAATAAGTTTAAGCATTTCTGTAGGGAGATGTCTCTACTGGAGCACATGTCAGTCTGCTCATTTCCAAGGGAAGGCAAGGGATGTATAGATGGTGTAAGATCCATTCCACCTGTGTTTCACAGACTGTCAGGAGCCTTTCATTCTGTCGTCCAGTTCTGTTCACCCTTCCTGCTGTAGAATCAGATCTTTTGTTTGCAAAGTTGCGCCAATTCGCTTTTGTGCAAATGCGCACATGCAAAAATGTGCAAATGCGCACATGCAAAAAATGCACATTTCCACACTTTAGCCTCTGGGTGGAAATGTGCGTTTTTGGCTGGGGGGGGGGGGTTGTGTGTATTTGTCTACAAGGAAATTTGCACAACATTCGGGAAAGTTAGAAAACCAGTCCGCAAGTCTGTGGAATCCTCCCAACAAGAGGGGGGAGCCGGTCTGCTGCGGAATCCACCAGCTAGATTCATGAAAATCCAAATTAATTTGGTTCTGTTGCAGATTTCTCTGACATCCCTAGGGAAGACAGTCTCCTACCAAATGTACTGCCTGGCTGGCATCCATGTCCATGCTTCCCTCTGTATGCTGCTGCATAAGCCCCTCATCTCAAAGCCTCTACACATGCTAGGACTCAGTGTCTATAGCCTTTTCATCCCAGGCCTGCTGTGTGTAAAGGGAATCTTCTGTTCACAACTGCACCTCCTCCTGCAACTACCATGCAATCTCCTCCAGCAGGGCCAGCTCTGTTCACACTTCCTGTCTTGAGGGATGCTATAGAAAGGATGGCTCACATGCTGAAACTGCTCCTATTTGTTGGGACAGTCCTTGATTTGGGGTACTTGGCCCTGGTAAAACACTGCTCTATGTTATCCTTAACGTCTTTGGGGAAAATGCTGGGGGATGCCTTTTTAAGATATTGTTAGTGCATGGACACCGTGCACTATTCAAGTTCCACCTCTCTAGAGATTTTAAATCTCTAAGGAGGAAGGCAGATATATTTCCCCCTTCAAGTGCACAATGGCCCATCAATGGCCAGTGCGCTCACTTTCCTTCTATACCCTCCCTGCACAACGGCACGTCTAGATACCAAACGCTGCTCAATATGTTCAAGTTGCTGCGACTGTATAAGAAGCACAACCAGATACGTTCTGAGATTAAATATCACTCCCTCTAATACTGAACTCGGGTGGTGAGCACCAACAGAAATGGCGCCGAAACAAGGTGGAGGTAGTATACTCAAGAGATGCCTGAGCTTTGCAGTACTAAAAAGCCCCTTAAAGGACACTCCCCCTCCAGAAACCAGCCCAAGAAGGACTGAGCATGCTCAGTAGTCATGGAATGTTGACCACCAGTTGACAAAGAAAAACAGAAAAGGAGGGGAAGGATGGAGTGGCCTGTGGGAGAGCGGCATGACTGGGCATCCTGAACTCTTATTAGGGGTTGAGGATACACAGTGACGTTTTGTTGCGCGTCCCACTTGTTAACGTTTACTTTGCTGTTTAAAATGGGAATGGTTATGGTCAGGGCTGTCAAGGGTAGGCATGGTCGGGCAACTGCCAAGGGCCCACACCCCAGCAGGGACCCACTGACAAGAGCCCCCTGGACTCGTGTCTCCACTTCACCTGCTAGTTCACCTGCCTCTCACTCTGGCCCAGACAACACTGGTTGTAGTGAGAAGGAGGAGTAGACGATGCCGCGGCCTCCTTGCTCCCTGGCTCTCTGCCTGTGAAGCAAGCAAGTGGGAGCAGTGGTAAGAAAGAGGATGAAGGACAAGAGCAGCTGGTGACAATGGTGGTAGAAAAGCAGACTCATTGAAGGAGGGGGCCCACTGAGGGTGTCTTGCCCAAGGACCCTAGAAATCTGAAGCTGGCACAGTTTATTGTCAGTTCAACATAGAGCCGGTGGAGGAAAGCAGCGTGTAATTGGTGGCATGAAACGGGGAGCCTTGGCAAGTGATATCTGGTTTGAGAACAGAGACGTTGCAAGTACGTAAGGCTGCTCTTGAGTTCATCCGTGAAGTGTTTGAAGATATGATGCTATAATCAGTGTTGCCTGGTACACACACCCTCACCCCAAACAGCACCAATCATCTGCTTGCACAAAATAAGGAACTAGGTTTTCCCACACACCTCGCAGTACCCTTTTTGCACATGCAGAAACCTGCATGCAGGAACTTGCGCGGGGTAACTGCCACACCAAAACTGCTTCTGTGCACAAATCAGCCTTACTGGAACCCAGCAATGGCCTTCATCTCACTAGACATAGCTAATTCTCCATTTGCCTTTCTGTTCATGCACAGTCAGCCTTAGGCTCAGCATAATGTGTCTCTGCTCACCCCCAACCCCCAGACGTAAGGGGTACACGCATCTAAAAATGGGCGCAACAAAGCATGGAGAGAATCCACTGGATGTTAATGCTGCAACAGGGATCTCAGCTTCTGCACCCAACAGGAACGGAAAGCTAGTTGATAAATCCATTGAGAAGACCAAGCGTATTTATTATCACCCATTTCACTATTTGCTAACCAAGTTACTCTTTCAAGAACAACTAGGCCTGCCAGAAAAAAAATTAAAACCCGAACCACCACTTAAAGGCTTTCAGCTATTAAAAAGCTTGAGATGTATTTACTATTGACAAGTTCCTAGGATTTTTTTTCCTTGTGATAAATTTGCGGGCCTCCAAAGCCAAACCAAAACATGCTATCACTTATCTCTCACCAAAACATGCTATCACTTATCTCTCACCAAAACCGCAGGGGCCAGACACATCCCCTTTAGCATTTCACATCCTTACACAAAGCCATACTTAGAAAATCTGGGGATCATTCTCACAGGTGAAGTTGGCAGTTTGAGACACAGTTCATGGAACTGTCTCCTGTCTCCTACACCTGTCCCCTTTGAAATGACTAGTTCTGCAAATCCACACGCACACACATACCCTACATAGGTATATACATAACTTTAATAAAGCAATTGACAAAACAGGAATAAATATATATTCTTTAATTTTTATGAAACGTTTCCGCTTCTGCCTTGTATATGTATAAACACGCTCTCTCGCTCGCTTGCTCGCTCTCCCTTTCTGGATACAGATTGTCCAACTTAGAGCCAACTTACCTATTTGTGGATGTTGTATGGGACAGCATTAATTGAGAATGATGCATGGGTAGCCCGCATCAAAGAAACCTTGCCCATAGAAAGCTAGCATACCAGGAAGGGTTGAGATGTTGAGGCTGTGTG
Organism: Heloderma suspectum; assembly: GCF_057233095.1. NCBI lineage: Eukaryota > Metazoa > Chordata > Lepidosauria > Squamata > Helodermatidae > Heloderma > Heloderma suspectum. The sequence goes on along the minus strand of NC_139472.1, from coordinate 11,925,669 downwards.
TTATTTCACTCTCTACATTTAGAAAGTGCAGTTCCCAAAACAAGTCCTCCCTCTGCTGCAGGCTAGCCATTTATTAAAACCACCGTGTTCAGATTGTCACCTGTTAATCAAGTACAACTCAAAACACCGTAAAACACAGACACACACTACACAATCAATCAGAGTTTTACTTATACATGCCAACCTTGGCAAGGCTGATGGATGTTGCTGCTGTTTCCTGCTAAGTGTCTCATTTTACATCACAATAAGCAGCTGTGTTGCTACCGAACTGCAAAACGCCTCGTTTCAGAGTTTCCGGTATGAAAAGCGTTTAGACCCAGCCTTAGAGTACTTGCAAAACCCAGAAAACAGCCATGTACATATGAACAGCCCCTCATAAAGCAGAGACTAAGGCTGCAATCCTATACACATACTTACCCGGGAGTGAGTCTCATTGTACTTGATAGGGCTTACTTCTGGGTAGTAAGATATGCATAGGGTTGCACTGCATGGTTACAAACTGTAAAGCCAAGCGGCTTGAACTTCTCACGCCTGTGTCAACAACTTCCAACAACTTCCAAACATCTAGAGAGCGCAAACAAAAAACTATGCAGCATCAAAGAGGCAAGCAAAGACAACAGTGAAGGTATATTGTGTAGCACTGGGACAAAAAGAACACAACATAAGAAGAGCCGTCCTTGTTGTTGTTTAGTCGTTCAGTCGTGTCCGACTCTACGTGACCCCATGGACCATAGCACGCCAGGCCTTCCTGTCCTCCACTCTCTCCCGGAGTGTAGAGCCGTCCTAGATCACACCAAAGGCCTATCGGAGTGTCATCAAGTGACGGCACGAAAGTGGGAATTCTCAGTAGTGGAGCCCACCCCCTGGAAAACTTGTGACAAGCGTTAAGATACATCTTCAAGAGGTGGAAGCTATGACAAACTTTAGCCGCCTCTTGAAGACAAATCTTCAGCCTTCCCTTGACTTGTGATCACACTGCTCTGTTCTACTGTTCTAACGTTTTTAATGTATTTATTACTCTATATTGTTTTTACATTGGTTTTCATATTCTACTTTTTAATATAAACTGCTTAGAGATCTCAGGATATCAAGCAGTATACAAGTTTTTTAAATAACTAAATACATAATACATAACCAACCTAGTCCAGCGTCCTCTATTCCACAGTGGCCAACCAGATGCCTGTGGAAAGCCCATAGTAGGACATGAGCACAGCAGCACGCTCCCACACATGTTCCCCGGCAACTGGTACTCAACTGGTTGCATGCCGCCACTGATACTGGAGGTAATATATAGCCATCATGATAGTAACCATTGATAGCCTTATCCTCCACAAAAACGGTTTTCCTAAGGGCTTTCCCCAAACAAAACAGGAACTGTTGGGTGCAGGGTTGATTTGATTTACACCAAATTGATTTAAATTATGATTTAAATCGCTTCTCCAAAGGACTCAATTTTAATGATTTGAATCACAACTTAAAATCACTAGTGAGGAAGATTCTATTTAATCATCGTTTTTAGTAGAAGTACATTATTGTTTAATATAACCTTAATACATATTCTGAGATGTAGGTTTCATTAGAAGGTAGGTACACAGTGGAGGATACATGCAGCAGGAGTTTCCGCAGGAGCCAGGACTGCATGAGTATGTTCTGTTCAGTTTTGGTTTCACTTTCTATTTCCCTCCCCTCTCCCTTGCATTTATAGCCAGACTCCTCCTCCTTATTCAGATCTACTCCACCTTCCCAAATTCTCTATTCACTGACCTTCTCTATTTTTGTACTTAGAGAAAGGCAAGGCAGAGAGAGAGAGCGAGAGAGAGAGAGCATGCACTTCTGTACACCACCTGCAGAGCAGAATAGGACTGATCAGGTTATCTCCCATCCCCATAAACCATTAACACATTCATAGAATATAATCAGAAGTTGCATAATTAGTATTCGTCATGATATTTTTGACCTAGGCTCTTTTTGTACTAATTGTTTTAAGAAAATTTCTAAATCTGATTTAACTAAAAAAAAAAAAAATCCGATTTAAATTTTTAAAATATCATTGATTTTTTTTATCAACCCTGGTTGGGTGGGAGATCCTAGAGATGTGGGGATCCTAGAGATGTGGAGATCCTAAAGACATCTTTTGCTGGAGCTGTGCAGAGGTTCCTTTCCCTCTACCCAATGGTGGCTCAAGAACTATGAGAGGTGGCGTGGGACAGAATGCCAAGGGGAAACACACACTCAGGAGGAAAGGGTGGGTCATAATACTCCCTCTTGCTGGTAGTAAGTTAAGAACTCACTCACAGAGAAAGTCACACCAAAGAAGAAATTAATATAAAGGTTTATGGCCAGATAGATTCCTTCTGTAGGAGCTCCTTTCCATGCCCACTCTTGGTTCCATCTCTACCCCTTCAAGGTTCACCTCTCAGCTCCTATCCCTGTGGTCTCTGTAAGGAATTGTCTCTAAATTACAACAATCACAATAGTGTTAGTTACTCGACCATAGAATTGCGCCCTTGCCACTCAGAAGCCCCCAAATTCAGAGGCTTCCAAGTTTCCTTCCTATGCCCTGCCGGGCTGAAACCAACAAGGTGGGAGGTGCAGTGGAGGTGAACTTCGCCTGATCATCCTCCACCTTTCCTGATTTGTGCTAGACAGGCTTTTCAGCCCATCTAGTGAGGGCACTTCAGGGGAGAGGGAAGGAGGCTGGAGGAGACTCCGGATAATTTGTACCCTGGCCTCTCCTCTTCGCCCCTTTTCCCCCACTCCAAGGTTGAGTTTCCAACCTCAGAGAAGTAGCTGGCATGATTCACTTGGCACCAGCTGTGAGGATGAGGGGTCTGGGGTCAGATCTCCAATCCCCCCATCTGAGATCAGAGCACTGTCTCTGACTTCAGAGGGGTTTTCTGAGCCATCCTATAGTCCCTGGGACACTCGCCCAAGGGCCATAGGATTGCTCTCTCTAAAGTTAAAGCACAGGATAAAGGGCACCCTCCATGGAAGAATCCAGCATCCAATATTATATATATAATATAGGTAAAGATAAGACACACACATATATGCATATCACCATTCCCTCTATTTCCAATGTTTTCTCTAAAACCCAGAAGGCAGGGAGCCAACTAAACCCCTCGAAGGGAAGGCCTTCCACAATCTGAGTGCCACAACTGAGAAGGCCCTGCTCACATCCCAGACAATTTTATATCTTCTGCTAAAATACTGCATCTAGCTCACAGGATGTTGTTTTTATTAGCCATCTATCCAAAAATACTGATGCAGGTCACTTGTGATGCCCCAACAATCTGAACAGAAGGGGGGGGCAGAAATGACCCAATTTACAACAACAACAACACTCGAGGGGATTTTTGCTTGCCACAGGCAAGTAGGCGAATGGCCATTGATAAGCACGCAGGGCAATGATCAGTTTGACTTACCTCCTGCGATGACATTTGTAGAAAGGAAGTGCTGGCAGTCTACGCTCCCCTGCAAAGAGTCATCTAGTTGTCCCAAATCCGCTAACATGGTTTCCAGAGTTGCCATAGTCAAAACAGAAGATCTTGTCTCTCTCGACCCGTTTGGGATGTGTCTGCAGTTGTCAGAAGGAACCTGTATAGAACCTTCTTGCATTAAAAAGATTCAGTTCAACCAGTAACCCAATCCAGTGAAAGTGAACTGATGAAGCAGCCTTATATCATCAGGCCATTGGTCCATTTAGCCCAGGGCTACCTATTCTGGTTGGCAGCAGCTCTCCAAGGCCTCAGAGCAGAGGAAGAGGTCTTTCCCAGTCCTGCTATTAAGAATCTTTAGCTGGAGGTGCCAGTGATCAAACCTGGATCCTTCTGCATACAAGGCATGTGTTCTACCGTTGAGCTATGGGCCTTCCTGAAACTGAGTGGAGGGCTCTCTCCCAACAGCTGGATAAAATGCCAGCCTTCCTTCTGATTATCTACTGTCCAGGATTCCAAGCACCCGAACAGCATCTCACATTAGTCCGATTCACCTCCACGATCTCTGTGTTGAGAGCAAAGAATCATGGGTAAACAGTAATAAAAGGTCTTCCAAACCTGGAGTCTTTTCACCTTTGTGTTGTATTTGTGATCATTGGACATTTAAAGGCAGAGAATTCTCTTGGTTTCTTTTTTTGCTGGGATCACACCTGATAAACAAAATGAAACAAAAGCAGTAAATATTTTCTCTCAGATTTCTCATTTGGGAATTTCTCGCTCTATATAAAATCATATAATGGCCTCCTTTGGGGTGAATGAAGTTTGAATTGATGAAAGTTACCAGGCAAAATGTGCAAATGTAACCCACTGGTATATTTTTCTTTAAGAATTTTGAGTGAGAATATTCCTGCGCATGCTTAGTAAAGGAGTGAGATAGGGAGTGGCCAATATTTTAGGCAGTTACCAAATGCAGCGTGGAAGAAACTTGCTTTCTCCTCTCTGTAAGAACCTAAACCCTTGAGACAGGTAGTAGGGAGGTTTCCTTCTGAAACATTTTTTAAAGAGTCATGATTGTTTTTACAAACACTATGAGTTCCTTGTTGTTTGTGTTCTTTTATATTATATAAAGGGCTGTTTAACAAGTTGTTCCTGTGTTGCTGGATCCTGATCCATTTTGAGAAGATTGCTGTGGAGCTGGAGTGAACTGAGTGGAGACTGTTTTCTTTCTTTGGCTGGCAGAAAAATCAAGCTTCAGAGAGAAGTTGTATTTATATTTTTGTTGTGGACTCAAGCTGAAAGATAGAACTTTGGGAGCGCTGTGCTCTGTTTTATTGTTTTGGTGATAAGTGAACTGTTATGCATGTAAAATTATTACATGTGAATTATTATTGTTTTTAATTAAGGAATTAAAATATGTGTTAATTGTCCCTGTACAAGACCTTTGCTGTGAGTCCCTGAAGAAAAGTGTTACACAAAGTTACCAGAAAGAAAAGGCTGAAGAATTGGAAAAACAGGTGTACATACATGCAAAGCTGAGTGTGGAATTACAAAGCTGACTGAGGAACACGAACAACAAGATGTAGGTAAAGAACTGAGTTCGGGGAAAACACTGGACAGAAGATTCCAGGTACAAAACTCAATAATTCAGGAATGTTGCTAACAGTTGGAATGATGGTTGTGCAAAGGTGATGTCCTTCAACATCTGAAAAAGAAGTTTCTAAAAGAAATAGGATGACTTCAATAATGTACAGCCAAAACACATAATCAAAGAATATGCTTTTCCACATTATGCAAAGACTTGGCACACACACACACATTTATTTAATACATTTCCGTGCTGCTTTTCTGACAAGGCACCGAGGCGGTTTACGATTTTTAAATACTGAAACAAACGTTACTAAAAAACAAAAAAAAATTAGGATATCGTTCTCTCAGGCCAACTGAAGGTCTTTCCAGGAGCTGACAGCACAAGATTCCCAGCCCAGGCATCTCCTGTTATAGGCCTGGGGAGAACCTGGGACATTCAAACTGATTTCTCGTGCTTTTAAAGCATGTAGCATAGACACGGCCATAGATTATTCCGGAAGAAATTAAAACACTGTGGGAATGGTTTAATTGTGCCTTACAACTGTTCCAAATAACCAAGAAAAAGAAGAATGTGCTACCGTCCTGTAATTAGCCTTCTGTCCAACATGCTAGCTTTCTACAGGAATACAGCTGTTAGGGTGGCCGTTTGCCCTACTTCACAGAGGGCAGTCCTCTATTTGAAGGGTTGTCCGGTCCAAGTCCAGTTTAAAAGATACAGAAACCTAAGAAGGGAGAGCGCAGGCCTTGAAGTTGTCCATCCACAGTTAGCAACACCGGAACAGCAGGGCAGGCAAGCACACAGGTCACCTTGTCACAGTCTACCCCAACATGGAGAGATGTGTGGGATTTCTATTTAACATTAAAGTAATTATTTCACATTTGCATCTATCAGTATAAATTAGCATATGCAACTTTACGCAAATCTGCATCCTCTTTTGTCCTCTTTTGCTGATGCATTTCCTCTTTGTTGGCAAGGCGTGTGGCCATCCTAATTGTGATGTGGGAAAGCATTCAAACTTGCAACAAAAACAACCCCCTGCAAAACAGGCACACAGATTCCGAAAGCTTTGGGGAACGCAAGAAACCATTTGTCCACTCGCTTTGACTGGCATTGGCTCTCCAGGAACTCGGGCAGAGAGGGATCTAATGTTTGTGTCAGATCTATTATTGGATTTAGGCCTGGGTGTCAGGATGCCCTGGGAAAAACACAGCCTCATCCAGCCCAGGACTTATACTAGAACATTAAACTCTAGATCTGTTAACGTTAATCTGCATTTAGAGTCTTATTCCTTAGAGTCCCCGACCATCTGAACATAAAGGCCCTTCCTATCCATTGCCTACTACCTAATTCTTTTATAAATTGAGATGCCAGGTGCTGAAAGGGGAACCTTTCGTGTACAAAGCAGGGACCCTACTGTTACAGAGGAGGAGCTCAGATGTGTGCTGGCTGTCTGGACAAGTGCATGTTGAACTTGATGTTTGTCATGGGCATCACCCTGACACCTTGGCTCCAGAGTCTATTTTGTTCCAGAAGCAACAGCATGGAAAGCTGCCAGGAACAACACTCAGGCCCTGAAGATTGTGCCAAGGTCAGACTAATTGTGTACATGCTTGCTCCACAGATTAAAGGGAGCTACTCCCTGTAGCTACAGAAAGAGGCAAATAACTATCAGCTTGCCAAAGCACCACCCAGCCAGCAAACCCACGAGGGTGTCTTTGAATTGGCCAGTCCAGAGCCTTAGCTGGAAGTCTGGCCCAGTCTTGAAGCACTCCAACCTAACAAACAAGTCAACATGTTTAATCTCCACCTGGGCAACCAACATGCCACCTTTTGTTTTGAATAACAATAACTGAATAACGATAATAACGATAATTAATTGTCCTATGCTGGACTACTTTGTTCTCTTTTTTCTTACCCATACTGGGCATAGCCTCAGAGCCACTGAGTCCTTTGTACGGTTTTTCCTGAAACCTTTAACTGCCCTGGTGTGTGGGTGGCGGTTGTTCATTCTTTCTACTGGCTGGGACATCCATGACGCTGGTGGGTCCCAAGACGCCAGCCCTGAACATGGCATAAATAGTGATCAAGGTGTGAGGCTACCATAGAAATTAATAAACAATCTCCATTTGTCTTATAATGGCGGGGGGACCTTTTTCAGCACGAGGGTTAAAGTTTAAAATGGGAACAGTCTTGGGAGCCACCTTCCATCTGCGGATGGGGGGGAAAGGCAGAGTGGGTGGGGCCAAATGTGATAATTACCATTTTGAGTCTACTCAGAAGTAAGGAAGACAAGGCATCTATCTGCCTGTTTCCTCTGAAGTAAGCCGAACTAAGTCACGCAGCAGTACTTTCAAAAAGCATCCCAGATATCTCGTCTCTGAGTATCCGCTCACAAGGAAGCAGCTCTCCTGTCTGCGCAATGCACGGCTCGACATCTCTGTGACAGCTCGATTCTTTGCAGGATATTTAAAGGTTCATTGCCCGTTTAAAATAGCCTCTTATCTGATCGGAGATAACAGCAAAAGAAGTCAAGGAGCCAGATGGGGAATCTGCTCACAGACGGAATATTCCCTACCCCTGGCTTACAATACAATTCCTCGTGACTCTGTCCTAGCCCAGTTCTCGACTCAACTCTGGTGCCAATCCCACAGTTCCAGGGCCAGAGTCTTCCTCCTGAACCACTTGTTGCCTCGTTCACCCAGAGAGATCTGTTTGCCTTGCATGCCAGAGAGAACATCCTGGTAAAGCACCCCTTGAGTCCAAAGCCAAGTTCCATACGTACAGGGAAGAAGCTTAACCTGTGAGGCAGGTAGCTCCCAACCCCTGTAGATGATGTTGCCTTTGAGTCCAAAAACGTCTTCACTCGGCGCTTCTATCCTGCTATTATGATTGCTCCCTCACAGAAGTTTGTCGGTCCTTTTCATGACGTTGTCAAGCTCCAGGGCACATCCAAAGGTATTTCCTGGTTATTCCATCTTTAAAAGATTCGGAAATAATGGAGTATCAAATTAAGTTGGATTGTTGCACTATTAAAACGGCCACTAGATGGCCCTGTTTCATTGAGCTCTATGGAACCTTGAAAATTAAAAACTTCACCTCTCAGCAATCACGGGGTCGCTGTCTGGGAGTCCACTCTAAACGGGGAAAGGCTCCACAACGGGAAGACTGAGGGTTTTTCTTTAATGTAAAGGCAGCCCAAGAGTTGTGCTCTAGCAGGGAGCCTAGAGTGTTGGGAAGCTGCAGGCCTGGCCCAACCTATATTGCTGCCTGAGGCAACAAGCCGCTGCCTTCCCTTCTGACTTGCACCCCAGCTCACTCAAAGTCTCATGGGAGTTCACCCAAGAGACTTCAGGCAAGAGACTTCAGGTGAGGGGAGGTATGTACTGGGAGGGTGGGCAGCTCCTCCAGAGAGCCCTGCCAGATGCTGTCTTGCTGTGGAAAATGCCATGGTAGGAAGGCGGCTGGCAGGGCTCTCAAAGGCACCTGCTGAAGGCAGAGGCAGCACTCTTCCCTTTTCACTGGCAGCATCGTTTGCCTCAGTCTGCCTAATGCTTAAAGCCCTAAGCAGCTTGGGACCTTGATATTTGAGGGAGCGCCTCTCTCTATATACACCTGCCCAACAACTGAGATCTGTTGGAGGGGCCTCCTCTGCATCCCTCCAACGCAAGACATACACTATAGTGGGATGCGGGAGAGGGCCTTCTCTGTTGTGGCACCCCGGTTGGTTTTGTTTCAGCATCAAGTTAAAACATGACTTTTTCTCCAAGGCCTTTGAGGGCTAATTGAATTCCCTAAAGTTGTGCCCTGTTTTAACTGCTGTATCAGCTTGTTTAATGGTTTAATGTGCTTTTAGTTGTTTAAATTATTTATTGTTTCAACCTGTTTAAATTGATTTTATCTGTACACTGTCCTAAGATCTAAATGACATAGGGTGGTATACAAATGTTTAAATAATTAAATAAACAAACAAACAAATAAAATAATGAGGCCAGCCCTGGGAAGCTGTTATCAAAGGTCTCAAGCTGAGTGGAACCATTTTTAAAATCTTTTTGGAAATTTCATCATGCTCTGAGAGGACAGGTAAACAACCAGAGGCAGCAAGAAATGGAGCAGATGGGTCAGGAGGTTCTGGGGGTCAACAGTGGGCCCCCTGCTGGAGGTGGGTCTTGGCAGGTGCCAAAGATACCCAGTGATGCTGACACTAGATGCCAGTCCTGAATATTGCACAGAGGTTTCGTGACCAAGGTGTGAGGCTCCTATAGAAAGTAATAAACACATTCTATCTGTCAGGGTGGAAACTGAGCCGATAGAACCCCAGAGCAGTTCTGATTCTGAGGAGGATCAGCAATCCATGGGAGAGGAGCCAGCTCATCCCTCACAGGCACAGCAGCTGGCACAGATTCCTCCTGCCAGCATTCCTGGGAGAGATAGCGACCCTGGCAGCGAGAGAGCACTGGAGGGGGGCTTGCTGGACGCTCGACACAGACGCAGGGAGCAGCGCCAGATGGAGGGCGCCGAAAGGAGGCGTAGCGCTCGTTTGGCGTGCAAGCAACGGTCGTGTCCCAAGGGAAAGAGGGAGGATCTCTCCCTAGCCCATAAGTTCAGGGTCTTCCCGTGGTTCTCCTTCAAACAGGGACCAACTGCCTAACCTGGAGCATAGGCTACTTTGCTATCTTTCCCCAGTGCTGTTCCTTGCTTAGTCGCTGGTGATTAGCATCTGAAAGAGTCATTAAGTTGTAAAAGATTAAAGCCTTGAAAAGAATCCTTTTGTCTGTGTCTTGAGTTGGCTATTGGAGTAGACTGTAAGAGGCAGCTAGGGCGCTCCTGACTCTGAGTCTCAGTTTCTGTCCTCTTTCAAAGGATACGCCTTTTTAATTTCTGTCCCTCCACAAAAGAAGTCCCTATGGCATAAAGTCAGAAGTAGTAAATAAATTAATATGGTCACTGCACATGGTAACATTTTAGTTTCTCTTGCTTGTTTTTTTATTCACATTTTTTGATGTGAAATTTTTTTAAAAGTCACAGGTATATGTATTCTTAAGTGAGAATGTTCTGTATGAAAATGAGTAGTAATAATGAGAATACGTGGTATGATGGTCCATGAAAATGAATGCTCTCTGTAAAAATGATTTTGACAAAAGGAAAACTATTAATTCCACTCTGTGCCTTTGTTGACATTTAGCCTTTAGTTTTAGTTCTGTTTTTATCAAAAAGAGAGAAAAAATACAAAACTGCCACACAGCTTCTTGGGGGGGGGGGGTGTTTATATGTTTGTATGTTAATGGTTTTTATATTATGTTACAATATTGTATTTTTAAGTTTTTTAATCTTTGTAAACTGCCCAGAGAGCTTTGGATATTGGGTGCTGTAGGAATGAATAAATGAATATATATATATATATATATATATACACACACACACACACACACACACGTACGTCAGACTAAAGATGTGATTTGAAGTTTGGTATTCTGATTGGCAACCATTTTGTTATCTATCTTCATTAAAATGTTTACACTTTTCCTACCAGCTTTCTTACTCTCTCACAGCCTAACCTACCTCACAGGGGTTGTTGTAAGGATAAAACTATGCATGTCATTCCAAGCTCCTTGGAGGTGGGGCAAGATAAGCATGTAATTGATTTGATTTAATACATAAATTATGGGATAATTTGACCACAATTGCATATTCATACAATTTAATCTCCACTCTTCGATTGCAGGGATTTCTCTCTCCCTCCCTCCTTCCAAAAATTTAACATGAAGAATTCATGCTGTTGTTACCAGGTGAGCCTCTAGCTTTTCCTATTACTAGCCAAGCCCTGGAACCTTGCTTTAATCTGAAAAAAGAGAAGATTGTCAGTAGCAAACTTCAGGGTGGGGAAGGCCCCAAAACAACGTCATAGGGGTGGAGCAGATGGCTGTACTTGTTGCAAGATGCAGCTACTAGGGGAACAGACTGCACAGGGGGCAACAGGCATACACCTCCATCTCCACCTCCAAGAGAGGAAAATGTTCTTTCCTTGGTTCCATCTTTTTCCTCCCCCTGCCTTCCCTTTCCTGCTTTACTGAATCCCCTTGGAGCAGGAGAACATTTAAGCCAGTGCTTGGCGGGATTACTCTTTCAAGCAAGGGGACGAATATATCACACCCAAGAACTATGGATCCATTTAATTCCCATTGCGGTTATATATTTTAAAATATATAATTGCAGTGGAAATTAGAGCTGACGAGAAACAACGGTTTGATAAAAAATTCATGACATTAGATGCAGTAATTCGAGGAAAAACAGTTTTGTGAAATGGCGTCCACCCCCCGCAACTTTGTTTTGCCGATTCATTTGGCCAATTCTTCAGCATGTTTACTTGAGAGTAAGTCCCACTGAACTGTCTGGTGCTTACTTCTGATTACAAATGCATAGGATTGCACTGTTAATCTCCAGTTCTGCTCTCTCCTCCTTCACTCTCACCCCACAAAAAATGTGGCACTGGATGCCTTTCAAACCTTTGGGCCTGCTTTCAAATAGCACCTTCAGGTTTTTGCAAGACATTCTTCTTTATTTCACAAAAAAAAAACCCTGACAAATTAAATTCGATGTAAGTGAAACGGGTTTAAAATAATCATTCTCATTTCAAGCCAGCCCTGGTAGAAATTAAATTATTAAGGCCTTTGGAAAAAAATCTGTGTTGGAGGAGCTTGCCTCCTTGCCAAACCTGGGCCTGAAACAAGACGGATAGGGATCCAGAGGATTGGTTTCATCCAGCAGTCTGAAGCTGAATCATGGCCACACACTCAAGCAGCTGGCTCAAGAACAGGTGATTAAAGGGTAACAGATGCACAGGGCATCTGGGTGCAAAAACCCAGAGGTACGGTCACTTGTAGCAAATAGGCTGGCTGCTTACACATCACCAAAAAAAGAGGTGAGGCATCACCCAAAAATGGGTCGAAGAAGAACACCAATTTGCATGACATTTGCATATGATAATTTATATGTACAGATGCATATTTAGAAATTGTTATTATAATTTAAATAAAAATACGATACATCTCACCATAGTGGAGAAGACTGAACAGGTGACCTGTGTGTCTGTCTACTGTCCAGGGCACCTTCGAGGCCTTTTTTCCCCTTCTTATGGGTCCTTATCTTTAAGCTGGACTTGGACTGCACATCCCTTCAAACAGAATAGAACTTCAAACAGAGGACTTGCCTCTGTAAAGTAGGACACCTGGCCACCCTATGCCCAAAACAAATATCTTGTTTTCATCAAAGTTTCCCTACTTAGACACTGGAATGATTTCAAAACACTGCAGGACACATGGCAAATGGCTATTTACATGTTGCTCAAGGTAGCCTTCCCCACAACAGACAAGGAAGAAGTCTGTCCACCAGGTATGTTGACCCATGGTTTCCACAGCATGGTCTGTAAGCTAAGTGTGTTAATTTCCAATTCTCCTCTCTCCTCCTTCATTCCCCCACAAGGGAACAAAGATAAATCATTGCCACTATTTAAAAAAAAAAAAAAAACTGGCCAAAGAGAGCTGGTATAGCACAGTGGCTGACAAACTGAGATACAAATCAGCAAGTGCCCAGTTTGACTCTTGCCTCTGCCATGAACTCACTAGGCAGTCCTAGACAAGGCATTCCAGCCTCAGCTTCCCATCTGCAATCCAGGACTATTAATACTGGTCTGCTTTACAAGGCGGATGTGGTGCAATGGCTATAGACTGAGCTACAAAACTGGGAAGTCCCTGTTGAGATCTCTCCTCTGCCACAAACTCACTAGGTGTTCTTGGGCAAACCTCAGCCCCATCACTGCAATATGACCTCAGCCCCATCACTGCAAACCTCAGCCCCATCACTGCAATATGACCTCAGCCCCATCACTGCAAACCTCAGCCCCATCACTGCAATACCAACCTACCTTACAGGGTTGCTGTAAGTATTAAAAACAAGGTAATAGATGTGAAGCACTTTGAACATGCAAAACAGCCTTTGGGACACCTTCCCCTCTGGGGAGAAGCGCATGGTGCCCGAGCTGCAGCACCCCCCACCCCAGGCCACCCCCCTGCACACGCACACGCACACCAACTTATCCTTAAATTGATTTTAAGCTGCTTTAAGAACCCACCTTGGCTAAAAGAACAGCTTATCAATTTAACAAACAAACCATATTAAGCCTTGTGTTTGTTGTTACCATTTTTGCTTTTATGTATTATTATGTTGTTTTTCCTTTGCTGATTTTATTGTGTACAGTTTTTTTTAGTTCTATCTATCTAAAATTATTTCTAGGATGACTTTAAGGGTGGAACCTTCTCAGTTTAGTTGATGTAATCTGCCCAGAGAATGTTTGTTATTGGGTAGACTAAAACTATAATAAATAAATATATATTTAATTACTTTTATTATGCAAATAGCGGTACATGAGAAAACTCTTCCAGTTCTTAAGCTGGATCTCAGTCCTTAGCATCAGTTCATCTTGCCCGTTATTGCACCTCCAAGTGCATGCGTGGGTCTACCTTGGATGCCTCAGAAAGAGGCAGGGGCAGGGAGGGGAAAATCCTAAAGGATCTGTCAGAACAGTCAACTGTTTGCTTAAGGGTTTGTTCTCAAGCAACAGATTCCATCGGGGTGAAGTATTTCACTTCAAGTGCCCATCCCAACAGCAGTGTTTTCTGAACTGGGGTTTGTAGCCAAGTTGTGATGAGAACAACTCTCCAAGTACCAGGGGGTGGGGGGAATCAGAAATAATACCCACCAACTCCATTCTCCAAAAAAAGTCTGCATATGGTTATAAGTTCTTGCTTCAAAGAAAAGCAAATGCCAATGCTGAAACCATCACACAAGGGACAGGAAAAGCTGCAGACAGCTGGCAAGAAGGCAAGGGGCTTTGGAAGCTAGAAGCCTGTGGGCCAAGAAGCCAAGGGGCTTTGGAAGCTAGAAGCCTGTGGGCCAAGAAGCCAAGGGGCTTTGGAAGCTAGAAGCCTGTGGGCCAAGAAGCCAAGGGATCAGCTATGACAAAGAGAGACTATGAAGTGGATGGGTTGATTTGAACAAACCATTTGGGGTTAGAACTCACAAACTTTTGAACTGCAAAACTTTGCTGACCAAAGAAGCCAACAAAATTCGAAAGACAAAGGAGGAGAATGGCAGAAGGCAGATACTGTATGGTTCAGGGCTCCCAGACTCGGGGAAGGGGTTAAGCAGCAGTTAGCTCTCCTCCTCTGTTCAGCTTCCTGTCACCTGGCTGAGCTCCTGGGGAACTCCTCCATGACCAAGCTGCCCTTAGCCCTCAGCCTAATTTCAAAAGCCCTCTACAATCACCTCTGGCAACCTGGCAGTCCACTGGGCAGAAAGGAAGAGAGAAAAGGGGGGCAGAAAGAGAGAGAGAAGAGGGGTGAGACACCCATTTGTGGTTCTGGTCCTGCTCACTGCTGGCTGTGGCCCCACTCACCTCCGACATGGAGCCACCAAAAGATTGCCCACAAGGCAACGCAGCCCTCGACAGAAAAAAGGTTGCCCGCACCTCTCCTAGCCCTTAGAACGCTGCCTCTTGACTGAAGACTGTTCCTTGCTTCCTGCCCAAGTCCTGTCAGTTTCTGTTATCATGGCAATGAGGTGATCAGCTTCTGCCTATGTCATCATTCCTCCTTGATCTGCTGCTTTCCCCCAGTGCTCTAGTTATCGTGCTGGGACAGAGCTTCGGGGATTCAGGCAGAGCCAATTCCAAAAGCAAGGTCAGTAGGCAATCCAAAGTCAAACACAGGCAGATCCAAAGAAGAGCTGGGTTAGCAGGGAAATACAAAGTACTAGGCGCCTGGGAGCTAGTCCCCGGGTGTTATTCCAGCACTCCGTGCCTGGAATTGAAGGCTTTTAAAGTGTCCGCCTTCAGTGCCCCCCCTAGAGCACAGCTGCAGGGCGTTAGTGCCACCTGTGAGCAAGACTTGGCTCACAAGTCTACCTTTGATCACAAGGAGTCCCTATTCCTCATGCAGGCTCTCTGCAGCTGGCAGCTGGCTGAGCCTTGGTCTTTAGATTCCTGCACTCCCTGCAGCTAGGTAGCCGCTTGGTGTCTGCCTCTGAGGCTGAATTGGGGCTAACACCATCCTGAGGGGAAGGGGTGATGTCTGTCTCCCCCAAGGGCCTGGGATCTCTCTGACCCAGGCAGCTCTTTTGTGGTGCTTGGTTTGGGGGGCTCAAAGTCATCCCCCGAAGAAACATTCTCCAGAGGAGGCAGGACACCCAGCCTTAGCTCTGCACCCACTCCCACCACAGCTGGTGTCAGGGATGAGGTAAAGTCGGACCCCTGACCAGCCTACACCATGTTCAAAACATGTCCACCCATCTTGTTCCCTGTACCAGTCCCTGGGGAAAACGAGGCGTTTGCGTTCCATCCAACCAAGATGAAGAGGGATATCCAATTACCCCGCAGCAGCCCCATACCATATGATCAGTGGGAAGAAAACCTGAAAAACCTTGCCTGCAAAGATGCCATTTTGTGTTTCGTTCAGCCATCCCTATACAGATGCTAATAAAGGCTTGGGGCAGCTCCAGTTTCCCTTCCCAGCATAAATAAGACAAAAGTTAACAATGCATAGCATGCACAGAAGCAGCAGGGGAAAGAATCAAAAGCGCACTGCGGATGTGACTTATCGGATCAAGAAGCACATCAGAAGTTCAGCAAGATCAAAGAAGAACAATATACTTTAAAAGTGTCAAATAGCAGAGGTATCTCCCCCCACCCTTCCCTTTCATTCCAGCTGCTGTTCCTGACATGCTACTTTGTCATGCGGAGGACAAACCCATTTGTCACGTAATAGATATAAACTACGGAATTCGCTAACACAAGGTGTGGTGACGGCCACCAGCTTAGATGGCTTTAATAAGGGATTAGACAAATTCACGGAGGAGGATAAGGCTACCGATGGCTACAAGTCATGATGGCTAATGCTGCGTCCAAGAAAAGAGGCAGTGCGCGTCGGAACTACCAACGGTTGGGGAACAATAGTGGGATGCTGCTGCTGCTTTTTGTGCCCTGCTAGTGGGCTTCCCAGAGGCATCTGGTTGGCCACTGCGGGAAACAGGATGCTCAACAGGTAGACCTTTGCCAGGCCACACCAACTCTTAAGGAATTCTTAAGTCAATGTCCACTAGTCCAATTCAAGGTGTTGGTTATCACCTTTAATACCCTAAGGGCACAATCCTATGGAGATAGATGTCAGCCTCCAAATTTGCCTATCCAATGCAGGGCGGACGGAACACGAAGAAGATCCTCTCCTCCATGCTCCAACCGCCTTGTATTTGTGGCTAGATGTGCACTTTCGGGTGTCTAGCTGCGGCTTAGGGAAGGTGGAGAGAAGGGGCCTAGAGACTGGATAGGAAGCTGTCTAAAACAGCTTCCATGGTCTCCTCCCTCCCCTCCCCCAGGAACTCCCCATTTTCACCCTCTCCGTGGAGACAGCAATGGCATGGAAAGAATTGCACGGGCTATGAAGGGGAAGGGGAGGGGAGCACAGTTTCTGGGAACCGAGGTCGAATGACCTCAGTTCCCAGAAACCGAAAAAAACTATGGCTGTCTAGGCAGTGCCTAGCAGCCATAGGATTGCTCTCTAAATGGCTTAGCACCAAAATAACTGAAGGAGCAACTCCTCCCATATCATCCTGCTGATGCATTAAGATCTTCGGAGGAGGCCCTTCTCTGAGCACCAGAAGTTATAATGCAGGTTGTAATGCAATGTATAATATCATGTATGATGTAAATGCTGTAACTTATCATGCAAAATACATTATGTATTTGCAAAAGAAAGGGCCTTCTCTGTGGTGGCACCTCAACTTTGGAGTGTTGCCCCAGTCTTGTTTTCATAAGAACGTAAGAACACCAGAAGAGCCCTGCTGGATCAGACCCAGGGTCCATCTAGTCCAGCATTCTGTTCACACAGTGGCCAACCAGCTGTTGACCAGGAACCCTCAAGCAGGGCACGAGTGCAACATCACCCTCCCACCCATGGGGTGCCAAATCAAAACATTGATTTTCGGTGCCAAATCAAAACAGTCCTTACATTTGTACTGTATTTTTCAATGAATTATTTGTTTGCTTGCTGATTTAATTTGCATCTTTTTTGTTTTGTAATGTTATTGTTATTTGCTTTTACTATGTTACGCACACTGCCCTGGGATCCCATCCGGACGAAGGGCGGCTTATAAGTTTAAAAAATAGATAAATGAATAAAATTTGCCCTGATCCAGCAAGGCTTCTCTTACATTCTTATGCAATCCTGCTGGAGACACCTTGCAGGTCCAGACATGTTGCCCCATATCACAGGCAAACTAGTGGGGGGTGGGGGGGAGGCAGCTGGAGAATGGAAGGAACAAGCAGGCAAACCCACACCATTACTAGTGCAGTATAAAGAGGAAACCTGACTTCCCAAGGCTTGAAAACTACAGTTCTATGAGCAAAACCTAAAATTGCATGAGGTTTTTAATATAGTTCCTACTTTCTTGCGGTCTTCATTGTATTATATTATCGTTTTGCAAGCCTGAGAACCTGACTGAAGGGCAGGGTAAAAATATCTAGCACAGTGGGCGGAATGAAACGGGGTGCGTACATCCCCACTGACTCTCCTATACCCCGACAGTTCCATTGCACAAACGGCCTTCACCACTTGCACAATGGCAACTGAGCGCTGCCGGGGCAACCTGAAACGAGCGGAAAGCCTCGTTTCTGGAAGGAGGCAGGTTGGCGGAGCTCCACCAAACTGCCTCCTTCCAGAAACGAGCCTTTCCACCCGTTTCGGGGCTTCTCCAAGGAAATGCTAAATCTCCCCTGCATAAGCAGTGGGTCCTGCTTGCGCTACAGTGTTGGCGGGACCCACTGCTTGCGGAAGGGAATCGATGGAGCGCAAAAAGAATCGGCCGGGGCGTAAGCACCTCACTGGTTCCTGACCATATAAGTAAAGTGAGATACAAATGTTCCAAAGAAATAAATACTTCATCTGATTGTGCCTCCATGGTCGATCCTGCATATCTCATGGGAAAATAGGGAATTTCTCACTGACACCTTTGGGCTGCCATACATGCTTCCATAAGACACAAGCAATGGACTATTCAGGGCATTATCCATCAAACATTTGGTAAAACATGCCAAATGTTTATGTACCAGGGAGCAACAGCAGAAGTGCCAGCAACCATATCACTCCAGCGAACCGGCTTTTCCCATCAGGCAGATTCTGCAGGCTTGCAGACCAGTTTTCCAGCTTTCCCAATTTCGTCATAGAAAAATACACAAAATTTAAGAACCCAGCCAAAAATGTGCATTTCTCCCATAGGCTGAAGTGTGAAAATGCACATTTGGGGGGAAGTTGCGCCTTTCCGCATGTGTGAAATTGCACAAATGCACATTTGCACAAATTCAGAAACATAAAAATCCAATTCCAGTGATGGGCTGACAACAGAAAGAAAGGCACCTGACAATCCGAGAAAAACAGACAGAACAGATTTTACACAGTCCATACATCCCTGCTTATGACTGGTCCCTCTCGTTCTTTAGTAAAACAAGCTGTGGCTGGCCCTGACCCCGATTCGAACCGCAGTGCGGAGTGGGGGGCATTTATGCCTTTTTCTTTCCCCCATGCCATTTTCCTGCCAAAAATTGCTCCCTGGAATTGCTAATTTGCCGCCAAATGTTATATTTTCAAGTGTGCACTTATTGCAATGTGCAGCTTGACCCTTAGGGACACATATCGATTATCGTGACCACAGCCTGGTAACCACAAAGATGAAGCCTAAACCGAGCCAGAAACACTACAATGATTTGCTGAAATACAGGGCCAGTTGCGCACTTTTGAAGAAACCCATTCTTTCAAAGTAGAGTGTGAATTAACAACACAAAAGCACACAAGTAGTTGTTAATCTCTCCATTCACTCTGCCACAACTCCTCGAGCAATTTATGTTGGCAAAATGTGGCAAATCTAGCCAAGCCATGGGAGGCTTGGGGAAGCCGTGGGTCAACAGTCACAAGTATTGCTCATTCTGGAATCAATTAACCCTCCCACCTGTGTTGCATGGCTGTTGTTTTTCCCAATTAAAAGCAATAACATTAAATAAATTCTTCTCTTTCAGGAACATCCAACTCTTCCAGGGCAAATTATATATTAAAAGGTTCTTACATCTCATTTTCTCATATGGGGTGGGGGGGATTAACTATATATTTAAGGTTTCCAAGTTATGCTATAGATATCTCAATTACTAGAAAAGTATGCAATTAGGACAGCTTTACATTTGACAGTCAATACTTAGGAGAAGAAATTGACTTAATGACAGAGGCCAGCATTCCTGTTCAACAGGGATGCACAACCTTTGGATCATTCCCACATCTATCCATCTATCTATCTATCTATCTATCTATCTATCTTTCTTTCATGATGGAATGCGTCTTCTAGGATGCACTATTCAAGATCTCAGTTCCTAGGGCTGCTGGGTTGAAAGAAGGACTGTTAAACTAGTCTAAATCTATAACATAGATATATCTATAGTATCCCTACGTACTACTTCACGAAGTAGCCCTAAAAATCAACCCAAGTTATCAAAAACCTCTTGGCATTCCCTTTCTTCTATAAGCCACTGAAGGCAGCTGCTTTTGATTCTGATCTCCTCTCCTATCCAATTATGACGGGATTTTTTTTTGCTTCGAACAAACAAACTAAAGCTACCCTATGAGCTCTGGGGGACATTTACATACAGATTGTGTCAGCCGTTCCAAAACAAAAAATGTAAGAATATATAATCAAATGAGAAAGCTCAGCGTTACGATAACACTGAAGCCTTTCCGGATCTAAATTACAATGTTCGATGATAACAACCTTGGGAAAGATTGCATTTACTCAGCTTCACCCAAACTTAGCCAGATGCATGAGTTTTGCATTTAACTCGTGGATGCCCAAATGGTCAGTGGGATCAAAATTATATCTTCCCCCCAAAAAGAAGGTTTTTCTGGCCTTGATGCCCCTCCCTTCTTACCACCACAACACAGAATTTATTATAAAGGTGCTTTGATCATAGATAGAACAAAACCACCCATATTAATCTTTGGTGCAGGGTTGCAGCAGTGGCCCAAACTGCACATTATGTTATTCGTGCTTTAAAAAAAAAAAAAAAGCATGAGTAAGTTGCCCACTTTTCTTTTGAAGGATAAAAGCTGTGTGGGGCCCCAATCCAGAAGGTGCTCTCCATCAGGCCCCATGCCAGCTTGCCGCTGAATACCCCCCCATTGCTCTTTGCCCCCCAAAGGTGCTGTTTACTGCAAGCAACATCTTTGGAGGTATATAGCAACCAAGGAGGGGGAAATTTTGTTAGGGCACTGGTGTGAGGCCCCCCTTTGCATTAGGAGCCTGTTCTGGATCAGGGCTCACATGAAGACAGCTTAAGGATGAATGAGGCTTTAATAACTTAATGCACATGTATCACCATTGTCAGTCTTGAACTGCCTTTACAGAGCAATCCTATGGTCCCTGGGAGGGCGGAGGAATCCACACCATGCTATGGTCCCTGGGCTGGGCGTCCTCCCGGAGACCATAGCACAGTGTGGATTTCCCCCGTCCCCAGGGTGTAGACTCTGCTACAATCTCAGGGGGAGGAAATCCAAGCGGGGTATATTTTTCACCCTCCCAGATACAGCGGAAAGCTCCTCAGTGCCTCCTCTTCTGAGGTCACTGTTGCAACTTCAGAAGAGTGCCAGGGAGGGAGGAAATGGGGTGGGATGGTGGGCAACAAGGTAAGTCAGCTAGATGGGTTGAGAGCTGGAAATGTCTTTTAAGGTGAACCCATGGAGTTGTGTTTGTCTTTTTCATGCTACCCGCCCTGCTGGCAAGGCTTTGGATGGGCAGAGCACTCAGAGCCCAGAGCCCTGTATCTAAAGAACCCTCCATCTTGTTGGATTGTGCTCTCAAATTCTTTGATTACCAACTCAGCCACCCACCCACGGCTGGGTTAATTCTGGAGTGTAAGCATTTATTCATTTTGGTTTCTTAATGTATCAACAAAGAGTGGGCTGTTTTCTCCCCGCTGCAGTTCAAAACTAACCCGCTCCATCATACTGTATGCTGCATAAGCAGTGTTTATAGGAAAGCCAGTGGAGTATTTATCTGTCTGAAAGGTTTTGTTATCCATTGTGGCAAAGCCTTTGTCATAAAGTAAAAAGGGAAAAGTGGGGAGGGGGGAATGATGGCAGCTCATAAAAAAAGAGGAGCTCAAGGTGCTTGCATTTTGTAGCAAAGCCACATAAAGTTTAATATGTGTTGGCAAGTATTATTTACCCATCTAGAACAGGCAGCCCTCTGGCAATTGCACAGGGAGACTTAAAAGCCTGCTACAGTCTGTCCAGAGGAAATTATTCTTCCTACACAGCAAAACAGATAATGCATTATAACACTATTCCATGATTATACAGGAAGTCTTTTGCAGCGATTAGCAGCAACGAAAGAGACCCTGGAGTTATTTGGGGTAGTTCTCTATAAAGAGCAGGGCAACGCATTGCAACATTTGAAAAAGGGGAAAGGAACATGGTGGGTGGAATGGGACCAAAAGTACCATAACATTCCTTACATATACATATAGGTACCAAATGCTGATTGCCACCAGACATGTAACAAAATAATAGAAAGTTGTATGTACATACACACTCTAACTGTGCCTACAGACTTGGGATAGTCCCTATTTTCTGTAGCCCCTTTTGGGGAGATGTGGGGGAAGCATTTTTGATCGTGTGCACATTCATGCACTGGAGTTATGTAATGTTTGCCCCAAAGAAAATCTTATCCATTCCTCTCTGGACTCTATTTGTATTCTCTGAGTTGCCAACAGGGAGCCATTGTGTCTGTACAAGCCAATATCACGTATTACAGACCACATGGGTTTTGTTTATTTCAGTGGAAGCCAATGTTTCTGGCAAGGGTGGCACAAATCAATCGCAAAGTTCAAGAGAACACCATGCTAGTGTATGGCATTTCTGTACTGACTTCTATTCCATCAGCATTTGAAGATTACTGGATCTGTTTTATTTACATGGATTTGACTTACAGTACATGGCTTTTCATTCTAAGCATTTGCTTACTGAGATGAACAACCTCCAAATGCAGTTTGCAAAATGCTGAAAATCAGACAGCAGTCAATGATGACTTATACAGTATTAGTCTGGTTGTGTTGCTTTTCTGCTTTGGATGGACTGCTTTTGTCTGTATTTTTAAAATGTTTCAAATGACCTTATGAATGGTTTTCTCCTGAAAGTCAGGCTAGAAGTATAGAAAATAAATAAAATCTGTTGAACGTGATTGAGCTGCAGCTATAATAAGCACAACTAGGATAAATCAGTCATTTGACATTCTATTATAATATCCACACTTTTCTTTAAGTGAACTATTATGCTCAGTTTAATATACTGTGGGCAGAGAAGAATACCACTTAATGTGGGAGGCAGGGGCAGCCGGGGGCGGGAGGGCAAACTCACGATCCTGGCTGTGAAAATGGGAGTGCTGCAGAGAGGATCCCTAATATATTGCTTTCCTGTTTACCTTTGCCTCCCCTTTGTCTCCTGTTTCCCATGTGTCAAATTTTAGACCGGAAACTCCTCAGGGCACAGACCTATCCTTTTGTAATCTGTACAGCGTAATGCACATTGATGGCACAATATAAATTATGGTTTGGATCCGGACTTAGAATATAAAATTTTAATTTAAATTCTAACTTAGTCCCATTGATCTCAGTGGATCTAGCCCAAGTATGGATCTGGATCCAACCCACAGTAACAATTACTAATCATATGTAGCATTATTAATAATAAATAGTAATCCAGCACTGTGAATTGACTACACATTCTCCTTTTTGGTCATCTCCGGAAAGCATTTATGTTGTGAATTGCTTTGCAGGCCAACCAAGTGGAAAAGCAGCATGTACATTTCTTAAAACAATAAAGTATTACGAAGGTCATCATAAGTCTCCAGGGTACTCTCATATCTAAAAGGAAAGCAGTCCTGCAAACGGTTGCCCTGGAATTTCGCACTGTTTGGAGAAAGCAGCTAACACAAAACAGGTAGTTCTTTAGGAGCTTAAAAAATCCCATTGAAGGGCTGGTTTCTTGGATCATATCTTTAGATACCTAGTTGTGCTGAATAGTACTGGAATTACTCTAGCTATATTCCATCAGGGAGCAATAGGACAGTGGGCCCACTCCATCAGCTTGGCTGAACTGTTTCCATTCAAGCTGGTCACTGTAAACCTTACAGTATAAGAACTGTGCAATTTTAAGAATGGGTGCTGGGATTTGCTTGTTTCCCTTTTCACTCCCCATACCTTTTCCATCATGTCTTACATGGGGGTGGGGGACATGTAGCCCGCCAAATGTTGTTGGACTACAATTCCCATAATCCCTATTGGTCAGGCTGACTGGGGCTGATGGCAGTTGGAGTCCAGCCACGTCTGAGGGCCAAACATTCCCCACTCCCGTTTTACTTTTCTTTAATTTGTGTATTGTATTTAGGTGCTTCACAAGTGATACATATTTATTTTTATTATTTTTATTAGTATTTATTAGTAATTCTATTATGTATTTTTATCATTACAGAAGTATACTATATTTCTAGGTTCATCAGGGCTCTTGGAGGATATACAATATAACTCAATAAATCACAGACATCTTGAAAGTCTATAACCCTAGGAGGAGGCTTTGTGCGTTTGTAGACTGGCTCAGGTCAAAGGCAGTCAATTATGCAGTCAAGTAAGCCTTCTGGTTTGACAAGCTCAATGTAGTACTAAACACACTAAAGGTTGCTTCCCCTACAACACCATCCAACTGGATTTCCACTCCAGTTTACAGTAATTTTCAGTGGAGAATAAGGCTTTAATGAGCCATTGGGCTGTATCCAGGGGTGGCTTTCCACCAGTGAAAAGCACTTCTGCTTATGCAGGTCATAAGAACATAAGAATGTAAGAAAAGCTCTGCTGGATGAGACCAAGGGTCCATCTAGTCCAGCATTCTGTTCACACAGTGGCCAACCAGCTGCCCATGGGAAACCCACAAGCAGGACATGAGTGCTACAGCACCCTCCCGCCCATGTTCCCCAGCAACTGGAGTACATAGGCATACTGCGTCTGAGACTGGAGGTAGCATATAGCCATCAGGACACATACCCACTGATAGCCTTCTCCTCCAGGAATTTGTCTAACCCCCTTTTGAAGCCATCCAAACTGGTGGCCATCAGTACATCTTGTGGAAGCGAATTCCATAGTTTAAGTCTGCACTGTGTGAAGAAGTCCTTTCTTTTATCTGTCCTGAATCTCCCTCCATTCAGCTTCATTGGTTGACCCCAAGTTCCAGTACTATGAGAGAGGAAGAAAAATGACTTCTCTCTGTCCACTTTCTCACACCATGCATAATTTTATAGAAGTCTCTCCATGTCCCCTTTAACATGCCTTTCTCATGGAATGAGAACATAAGAAAAGCCCTGCTGGATCAGATCAAGGGTCCATCCAGTCCAGCATTCTGTTCACACAGTGGCCAACCAGCTGCCCACAGGACACCCACCAGCATCTAATGGTGGCTTTCCACCAATCAGCTTCAAGGAATGACCCCTTTGGGTTCTAGTATTATGAGAGAGGGAGAAAAATGTCTCCCTATCCACTTTCTCCAGGGCTTTTGATTTTCATGGACCCACTAGAAAGCTGCTCCTGCAGGTTTGGGGACCTCTGGAATATTATGGGATATGGCATGGAAGACTGCAGTAGCTAGGGACAATGCGCAAAAAATGTAGCTAGTGTAAAACCACTGTTGGATACAAGCCATTGTATCTGTGACTAAAAGCCAATATAATGTATTTGAGATTCCATGGCTTTTCTTTATATCAGTGGAGGCCAATCTTTCTGGCAAGTGTGGAACAAATCAAGTGCAAAGTACAACACCACACTAGTGCAAAGTAGAGTGCACAAGTGGGGATCAGTAAAGCATCTGCATGCTCTGTGTACTATGGTTCAACCCACTGCCGGATCGAGGTTGGGGGGGGGGCCCTTTGGGCAAGATGCCTTCGGTTCTCTCCTTGCCACCATCACCACTGTCCATTTCCTTGCCCTCTCTTTCTGGGTCCAGTATGCACAACCACCCAGGGGATAGTGGTAGAAGTGAATTTTCCTCAACATTTCCAATTATGAATGCTGTAGATTGTGGGGATGGAGGAAGAGGAAGTTAAAAAGGCATAGAAATACCAAATTTGAATAAATTGACATTTAGCATCATTGCCTGAAAATTATATCAAATAAACTGGGGCTATACAAGGCATTTTGTTTTGTTTTTAAGTATTCCTAAAAGTCAGAAGCAAAATTTGAAATTGGGAATACAGAATTCTGCCAGATTTTAGATTTGGGAAATTCCATTTCACCTCAAAACACCCATCATGAGAAAATTGGTAGATTCGGAGCCTGTGATTCTTGCTTACATCTGGAAGTAACTTAGCAGCATTATGCTGTACTTAAGTGTGAAGCAAGCACTCAGATAATTTCTTCTCTAATCTGAAGAGAGTGTGAATGCCGTGATCACGGCAACATTAATTATCTCTCCACAGGCTTGGGAATGAAATCTCCATAACCTTGTAAAGTAAAGATAAAGTCAGGGCCATACGAAACAACATAAATACAGTTTCCCATATATTCTTAGCAGGCAAAAATCAGGAATAGAGGCCTTGTAAAAAAACTTTATAGACTCTGCTGCTTTTTATTCCACTACTATGAAAAGAAAGCCTTTGAAATGCATTTGAGTTATTCTAAAACGGCATTCTCCAAGATACAGGGGATTGAAACAGGTAGCAGCCAGTGCTTCTTTCAGTCAGAAATGCCATAGGAATGAATGGATAAAGGGGTTAAATAGGCTTGAATTGTTTTGATGGTTAAGTAAACACAAGGAGAATGTATACAGGTGACAGTCCTGGACAAAACAGGTTTAGATAGGCTTCAAGGAGATTACCAACATCAGACAATCCAGCATATGCATCGTTTTGAAAATACAGTATTTAAGCTCTGCCTTGGCTCACGCCCCAAATGTTGCTATCTTATTGTATCTGCCCCTGGTACATCATTGCACCTATTCTGCATTTTTTTTAAAGTTTTATTTTTAATGTGTTTATTTATTTATTATTAATTACATTTCGATACTGCTCAATAGCTGAACTTCTCTGGGTGGTTCACAACAGTTAAAACTGTAAATATAATAAGGTAAGATACAATATAAAGTTTTACAAGTTTTAAACTAAAGTATAAAATAAGAACCAAAAATAAAACCTAGCAACAACAATGCAAAGATTTAAAATACAGTAACAGATCTAAAAGATCAGAAACGGAAAGACTAAAATGCTTGGGAAAATAAACTCTTCACCTGGCGCTGGAAAGAGTACAATGTAGGTGCCAAGCAAGCCTCTCTGGAAGCTCAGTCCACAGCCAGGATGCCACAGCAGAAAAGGCCCTCTTCCTGGTAGCCAGCCACCCCACTTCCTTTGGTGGGGGCTCCCAGAAAAGGACCACTGAGGATGATCCTAGGATCTGGGCAGGAGGAGACGATCCTTCAGGTAACCTGGCCCCAAGCTATTTAGGGTTTTGAATGTTAATACCAGCACTTTGAATTAGGCCCAGAAATGGACTGGCAGCCAGCGTAGATGGAAAGGTTATAAGTATATAAACACATGTGCAGTTTCATCCTTACAATTTGGAACATGGGCCAATGGAGAGGGGTCTTTTGAGTCATGGCCCCCATTTGTGGAATACTCTCCCACAGGGGATCTCACCTGGGGCCTACAGATGTCTTCTAAGCAACGAGCAAACCTTTTTGTTAAAAAAATCCCAGGCTTTTTGGCTTCATGAGATATTTTATGCTGTTCTTTATTTTGCTGTTTTGATTGTTTATTTATTGTGCATTCATACATGTATAACTTCTTCTATGTGAACCACCCTGGAAATACTTATTAATATAAATTCATTCATTGAATGAATGTATGAACAAATAAATAAAGTTTCGGATCCCTCCCCGGGATAACTAACCCTTAATGCATCTGATAAAGTAGACTCTAGGACTCTACCGAAGCATATACCATAATACATTTGTCTGTCTTTAAGTTACCACAAGACACTCTTATTTTCATTTTTAATAGCCCCACTCCTTTTCCCCGCTACTTCTCCTACACAAAATGAAAGAAACCTACAGTAGATACTTCTTACTGTTTCCAACTTTCCATTCATTCAGATCATATTCTTAATAACATGCTAACAGGGGGAAAACACATTTTAAGATGCCTTACTATTTTCCAGCTGGAAGGCGGAACAGCAGACAGCACAGGCGAACAGCAAGTTTCTTTTAAAACATTATTTTACTCCATGTAGCACTAGTAACTGCATAGGGAGGCAGGGATAAGTAGCCCCTAAACCACATGGATAAGGCCAGCAAAGAGTAAAGCATGTCGACCTTCAACACATACATGAATGCATACAAAGGTTCTTGCATTTCATCTATCCACACATTCACCCCAAGACTTTGATAGGATCACTGAACCCGAAGATCATCAACTCCTAAGGAGATGTTATCCTCTCTATACATTGGTGTCAGGCTACAACAATGAAACTCAATGCATCGAGTGACATATGACACTAGACAGCCAGCAGTCCTTATTTATCGAGGAGAGCCTCTGTTTTTCTGGTACCTGCTCCTGGTAAAACACTATCCTTCTTTCTGTCTTTGGAGGAGATGCAGAACTAATGTCACCACCAAACATCCCTGGACATCTCCCCAGCAGGGCTCACCACACTAACACCTACCCAGCATTCAGCTTTTTCTGATCACAGCTGCCATTTGAAGTTCCCACAATGCTCTGAAGCAAGACTACATCAAGGGCACTTAAAATGGCAGATAATCCAGAAATGTGGTGCTCAGAGCAGTGCTGCTCACCACCAAGTAAGTCTGCATGACCCACTAATGGAAGAGGAGACTCTGTGCTGGCCCTGTATTGGGGAATGGCATCTATCTATCTATCCATCCATCCATCCATCCATCCATCCATCCATCCAAATGTGCAAATAGAATGCACTAGAATTTTTCAGTGCACTAGAGTTTTACTTTCTCAATGCGTTGAGTGGAATGAAAATCTTCCCCCAGCCATTTTTGGTTCTTCTTTTTTCCTTGCCTTTAGAAGAACGTTTGCAACATTTCTGCTCAGTCTTTGGTCCAACCAATTATTGTTTTTATGGTTTCTAAAAGATGCTGCATTGATTTTGCATGTGACTTTATACTGTGATTTTAAAATAGTTTGTTTGTTTTTTGTCAAGCAGCCTTGAGCTATTGAAAAGAGGCACAATAGAAACATTTGACGGTCAACAATGCCCCTGTAGAGGCACCAAGTGCCAGCGAGCTAGTAGTTTCCCTTCTAACCATCCTACCATAACGGGCTTTTCCAAATAATAATTGCCAAGGAACTTGTTTAAGGACGCAATCTTATGGCTGCTAGACAGCCACAGGATTTTTCATTTTCTGGGAACCAAGCTCGGAGCCAGCACTCCAAGGTTGGTTTCCAGGGAACAGACTCCCTGCCCCTCCCCCACCGCCTCATAGGTGGTGTGGTTCACCCCCAGCTCTGCACTCATAAGAGCGGCATGTAGTGGCTGAAAAGGAGGTGTTCCTGTGGGAGGGGAGGGGAGGGGAGGGGAGGGGAGGGGATGGCAGAAGTGCTGTTACGAAGTTTCCTATACGCTATCTGGCCTCCCCTCCCCGCTCTGAGGCGCCCTGGCTAGACAGCTGTAATTGGCCTCTAGCCACAAATGCAGGGCGGCCGGAGCACGGAGAAGATCCCCTCTGCGCTCCTCCTGCCCTGCATTGGATAGCCAGTCACCTCCGACTTTGGAGCCTGCCAACTATCCCCATAGGATTGCACCCTAAGTTACAATCATTCTATATGAAGTAGGGATAGATCAGCCAGTTTCTAGCCTGTGTCAGTTTCATATATGTTCATTGCTGAACCTGTGTCAGTTTCACATATATCCATTCCCAAGTCTGTTCTGTGATTTATTTTTATTTATTTTATTTTTTAAAAAAAAACCTGTTCTGACGTAATTTTTTAAATTTTTGTATGGTACCACAAAATACAATTTTTTGTATGCATGTTACCCTAAAATACATATTTTTGTACACATTTTACCCTATTCCGCCTTTCTGAGCACATTGTGGTATGTCTTTTTGAGCTGAGAACTGTATCACAACATTTGGGGAAATGTGAAAACAACTGCGTCCCAATCCATACATTGATCAGGGAAGCGTGAATCATATTGGTTTGCTTAAAAATGCAACCCAAACGAAACCCTCAAACATCCCTCATACAAAGTCCAATCAAATCCACTCTGAGACGAAACAAACGCTTCCGTTAAACATCCTTATGCTGCTGTTTTGTTAAAATAAACTGATATGGTCAGTTTTAACGTACAGCAGAAGGGTAAGCAGTGGACAATGGTGCGACTCTGCCCCCATCTTTAGAGATGTTATAAGTAGGAACACAGGAAGCTGCCATATGCTGAGTCTGACTATGGGTCCATCTAGCCCAGTATTGTCAACACTGACCGGCGGTGGCTCTCCAGGGTTTCCGGCAGGATTCTTTCCAGCCTTACCTGGAGATGCTGGAGGTTTGAACTGGGACCTTCTACATGCAAAGCCGGTGCCCTACCGCTGAGCTACAGCCCCTCCCGTGAATGTCCCTACTTTCATCTCTGACATGTTGGAGGGTGCGCAAATATAGTAAACAGAAGAACTGCCCTCGTGGATTAGACCAAAGGTCTATATGAACCTTCCCCAACCTGGTACCTTCCCGCTGTAGTCCAACACATCCGGAGGGTGCCAAGTTGGGAAGGCTGGTCTATATAGTCCACCATCCAGTTTCCCACAGTGGACAATCAGATGCCTCTGAGAAGCCTACAAGCAGGATATGAAGGCAACAGCCCTCTCCCACTGCTGTTCCCCAGCAACTGGTATTCAGAGTCATGCTGCCTCTGATCCTGGAGGTTCCATAGAACCATCAAGACATGAGGCCATTGATAGCCCTATTCTCCCCCATGAATATATCCAATTCCCCCTTTCAAGCCATCACCACGTGGAGTGCCAGTGAATTCCACAAGTGAACTATGCACTGTGTGAGGAAATCCTTCCTTTTGACTGCCCTGAATCTCCTGCCAATCAGTTTCATTAGATGACCCCAAGTTCTCGTCTTTTAAGGGGGGGGGGGAGATCCACTTTCTCCATAGCATGGATGCATCATTTTATAAATCTCGCTGTGGTGTGTTCCTACCCTTACTCGTCTTTTCCTCCCAGCTAGACTAAAAAAAATCAAGAAGCTCCAAATGCTGTAACCTTTTGTTGTAAGGGAAGGTGCTCTAGTTCTTCCCACCTTCCTTCAGCGCAGTTAAGATCCCTGCTCAAGCCATTTTCTCAGCTCCCAGCTCCACAAATGCAGCAACAAATCTGACCAGGAAATAAGCGAGGAATGCCCAGCAGACTTATTTATTCAGTGAACGGGTGCGAGAAGTTTGCTCTCCTTCCCGGCGGTGAGACGTTTTTGGCAAGAAGCCTGGCCAACAATAAGCGCCTTGCTGCAAGAACAGAAGGGCAAGTTGAATAAGGTTCCCCTAGGCAATAGAGTCCTCGAGGCCAGACGCAGGCCAATGCAAACACAGGCCTACGTTTTTGCACAAGCAGAACCATTTCTAAAGTCGACAGGCGTGGGGTGGTGGATAGAATGAGAGACAATGACTGGAGAAACCAGGATTCCATTCCAGGGGAATCAACCGGCTTGCACTTAGGCAAGTCGCTCCCTTTCAGCCAAGATGGCTGCATACACGTAGCCAAAAATATGGATGACAAAAAGAGGGAGGCAAATTTATCTGCATAAAATTTGCATATGCTAATTTCTCTGTGTAAGGGCACATTTAGAAATAATCACAACATAATTAAAAAGAAATGGGATACATCTCACCACAGTGGGGAAGGCCATAACCTGTGGGCATGCTCAGTCTCCTCTCCAGGTGCTAAGCGTTGATGGGCAACTACAAGGACCGTCCAATTCTTCCTTCTCTTCTTATTTATTTATTTTATTTATTTTAATACATTTATACCCCACCTTTTTTCCTCTTGCAAGGAACCCAAGGCGGCTTACATTATCATCATCCTCTCCATTTTAACCTCACAACAACAACCCTGTGAGGTGGGTTGGGCTGAGAGTCTGTGACTTGCCCAAAGTCACCCAGTGAGCTTCCATAGCTGAGTCGGGACTAGAACCCAGATCTCCCAGCTCCTAGTCCAACACTCTTGCCACTACTTGGACTGGGCAGCCTTTCAAATAGAGGACTGGCCTCTGTGATGTAGGGCACATGTCCACTTGTTTTCAGCCTAACCTATCTCACAGGGATGTTGTGAGGATAAAATAGAAGGAGGACCACGTTGAGCTCCTTGGAGGAAGGGCAGGATAAACCTACGAAAAAATGGAACTTTAGATTCCAAATCTTGTTTATTTTAAAAAAAAATTACCCCACCTCACCTCAAACAAACCTCTCCTTCAAAACAGCTGGCAATCAATGAAAAAGGAAAACGTTATTAAAAAAAAAAAAACC
The DNA here is from genome assembly GCF_057233095.1 of Heloderma suspectum. Classification (NCBI taxonomy): domain Eukaryota; kingdom Metazoa; phylum Chordata; class Lepidosauria; order Squamata; family Helodermatidae; genus Heloderma; species Heloderma suspectum. The sequence continues at coordinate 11,893,979 of NC_139472.1, read as the reverse complement.
GAAAAAACCCAGCGAGAGTAAGAACAGTGGAATAAAAAGAGCAATAAATAGAAAACATTCATGAAATCTAGTTCAATTAAACTATTTCCTACAGAGTTCAACATACTTAAGCTTCAAACGCTTCCCTTAAAAGGAAAGTTTTTGCTGCAGGGTGAAAAGTCATTAATGAGGGTGCAAGACAGGCCTCCTTTGGGAGACAGTTCCAAGCCTTAGGCACAACCACTGAGGAGGCCCTCTCAAAGCTTGCGACACGTTTGAAACCCGGATCCCATATTAGCCATGAAGGCTTGGAAAGAAATCTTATTTATTAATTTATTTATTGCATTTATATCCTGCCTTTTTCCTCTTGCAAGAAACCCAAGGCAGCTTACATCCTCCTCTCCATTTTATCCTCACAACAACAACCCTGTGAGGTAGGTTGGGCTGAGAGTCTGCAACTGGCCCAAAGTCACCCAGTGAGCTTCCATGGCCGAGTGGGGACCAGAACCCCACTCTATCTTCAAAGTAACGTATCTTCATCTTGTCTTGCTTATGGAGCTTTTTTTTTTTTTTTGGCAGCTGCTTGACCGCTGTCTGAGCACTACGCTATTCGGACCCCGAACCCATCTGGCGAGCATTAGGCTGGCGGTTCCCAAAGTCCTGATAGCTGACACATACTTCAGTCTTACACTCAAGAGGCTTTGCTTTTAGAACATCCAAGAGTAAGAATTTTAATACAGCTAAACACACACACACACACACACACACACTGTCCCCACGTTTCTTCATGAGCTCTGGCTGTGCTTCCTCACTAGAAAATGTAGCGATGCAACATGTCGCCTCCTCTGAAAGCCAATGCATTTCTATAGGCAGGTGGTTGAATGAGCCCAACATGGAAATGCAGCCAAATTACCTGCTCTCAGTCCAGGCCAACTGGAAGAAAACCAAACCAGAGCATCAATTCACGTAGATGTGCCGTAGGCAGGCTGAGAATGGCCCATTCAAGCCTTTCCTTCTTTTATGAATGCATGCCTCATAAGAAGAGCCTTGCTAGATCAGACCAAAAGCCTATCTAGTCCAGTTTTCTGTCCCCACCATGCCCAAGCAGACAAAACCCTCCCACTCGTGTTCTGCAGCAACCAGTATTCAGAGGCATCCTGTCTCCAATACTGGATGCAATATATAGCCATCATGACTAGTAGCCTTTGACAGCCTTATCAGGGCCAACATTTTGCTGTCTGAAACAAAGAACAAAATGGCACCCCTTCCCATTCCATGTAGAACAGCAGACTTGACTGGCAGTTAAATCTTTTCTTCATCACTGAAGATGGGACAGCATTCTCCACTGCACCTGAAGACAACAGGCTTAGAGACAGCAACTAGTTTATAGCAGGCCATGTTGCACAAAGCTCTCTCTTCTAAGACTTTGCTGCTGCCTCCCATGTTGCCCACCCCAGATCTACTGCCTGAGGCAATAGCCTCACTGTGCCTAATAGCAGGGCTGGCCCCAAGCCTTATCCGCCAAGCTCTTTGCAGCATGCTTTGCAGCAGCAACAGCTTCCAAGAATGATGGGAACTGCTGACAGCCACAAAAGCTGGCACTGCCATCGTTGTAAGGAGCAGGGCCTTGTCATCCAACCCCAGAGATTGAATTGATGGGGAAAACATCTGGAGGAAACATGGAAGAGGGGGCTCTTCTCCATCCCCCGCCCCAGCTAGCAAATTGCCAGGCATGTATGGCAACCTCCGACAGGGCTAACCTCTCACTTTGCAGCAAATATGCCACCATTTAATCTTTTCCCCCTTTTATTGATCTTCACCCCAAAATACTGTAAGCAGCCAGACACCCAGGATAAGATAAATCCCATCTACCAAGTTATTCCAAGGAAAATTTAATGTGAGAGGGAAAGGTGGCCATGTACCCTGGTTGGTGACAGCAGCTCCAGAGGAAGGGGGGACGCCTCAGATAATAAGTCTGGGGGGTGGAACATGAGAACATGCGTTAGGATCCTACTTTACACCCTGGTGTCATTAATTCCCAATTCCTCTATCTGTGACTCTCTGTTTGAGAGTCACTCCAGCAACATAAAGGACCAAAACAATAAGTAAATAACACTCATATCCTGCACTTCCTCCAAGGAGCTTGAGGTAGTTTCCTCGCCATTTTATTGTCACAACAAACCTGTGAGGTAGGTTACTCTGAAAGAGACCAACTGGTGCAAAAAGACACAGTAAGCTTTGTGGCTGAATGGATATGTGAACCTGAGTCTCAGGCTCTTATACCACACTGGTTCAAAAGAGCCAATTGCTCTGCAGTTTGGCTACAGTGAGGCCTCGCCCTGCAGAATCACATTACCTCGCTTTATCCTGTAAAACCACACTGAATTTCATTCTGCTGTTACCAGTTTTAAACAAAAGGTTTACATCCCCTTAGAAATGCTTTGCCCTGTCCCAATCTTCCTTCTTTTTGGCTTATGCGGACCAGCTCCTTAGAGCTCAGAAACAAGCTGGACCAAGAAAAACGTCTTGCCTTACCTAATCTCAATCTCTTTCTCTCCCTTTGGTGTAAAGGGTCTTCTTGAGTTCAAATAGTTCAGAACAGCTGGATTCCCAGGGAAAATAAAAGCACATCAGATCTCCCCACTGCAGAGAAAGAAGATAGCGCATTTAAAACAAAACATTCCACCCAAGTTAAATTAGAACCCAAAGCTGCAACATTTTAAGTTCGTTGTCCTACTGAGCAAGAGACGGCATGTGCCAAATACCAAGATGACAAAGTATGCAGGTGGGATGCCGTCTCTCATCTTCTATTTCGCATTTAGATAAAAAGCAAAGGCCAAGAGAGACAGAACGTTCTGTCGCAACCATAAATGCTACAGAGGTATTCCTGTAGGAGCTTGTTAGAGGTTGCCAAACTTGCTTTCGCTTCAAAGCATGGAAGAAGTGTTAGCACTACAAAACCAAAGCAACTGAGGAGAAGGAGAAGAGAGGAGAAACAAAGAACATACCTTGATTTTCACTTTCTTTCTTTGGACAGTAAGAGTTGCTTCAATGTCTCTCTGCCCGCCTCTCTCCCTCTCATGCATACACAGTTCCTTCCATGCAGAAATCTCAAAACGCACAAAAAAGCTCCTCCCATGTATATTTTACATAATGAGGGCCCAGAGATTACAAAGCAACTTTTTATCGTCCTTGTTCCAACAGCTCAGTTCCAAAGGTAAGAAGTTCAGAGGGAGGAGGCCAAAGGCAAGCAGAGGGAATGTGCCGGCCTTAGGTGGACTTCTCGCTCTCTCTCTCTCTCTCTTTTTTTTTTTTTTTTACAAAGGGGAACTTGTTCTTCAGGTTGGAAACAGAAAGAAAACTGTTTATTGCTGTATTTGAATGCCAGACTCCCGGCCTTCTTGTGCGGCGACAGGCCGGCAATGATAAAAAGACATGTTCGGTTAACTCACAGGCTGCACGTGGGCGGGCAGGTTAACCATTAGCACGCACATAGACTGGACTGGTTTTGGCTTTCAGACTTCCTCATCCAGCTCTTCCTTCATCAGATATGAAGGCAGCAACGGCAAAAGGAGCAGGGAAAGGGATATGTTTCCAGATCTATGATAGTAATAACAGCCCTCTGCACTGCATTCAGTGGTACAGGAGTGGCCTTCCACTCATGCAAAAGGAGTTTCCCTTACCTTCCTCTACCCTGCAGCCCCCCATGTGCCCCCCCCAAAATAAGAGGATTCCCAAAAATTCCAGAGCAGATTTGAGGGGGTACATAGGGGGGGCTGCAGAGGGAAGGTTGAATTTCATCTGCCAGCAGTGTCCTTTCCACTGGTGGAAGGTCACCGTTAGACACAACCTAGACAGAACACAACACAAACATTTAGCATCAAGGGCATATTCTGTGCTTAGATACTGTTAAGGGTTTGTGTTCAGTGGTAGAACACATGCAGAGCTTGAGGCCCTCAAGATGTTGTCAGGAAGGCACAGTGTATTTTTCTGGCCTAGAGGCAATCTCTCGGCTTCTAAACCAGGGATGGGAAACCCGTGGTCCTCCAGTTGTTGTTGGAGTCCAACTCCCATCAGCCCCAGCCAGCATGGCCACTGGTCAGGGTGATGGGACTTGGAGTCCAACAACATCTGCAGGGCCACAGGTTCCTCACCCCTGATGTAGGAAGTCCCAGTTTTAATCCCCAGTGTCTCCAGTTAAAGGATTTCCAGTTCTAGGACTTGACTTTGGTAGTCCTAGAGACAGGAACCCAGTCTTCCCCCAAAAAACTATTTTGAAAATAGAGCAAAAGGGGGGGGGGGAGGTTTGATTTCCACATTTACATTAGCAATATTTGATCATGAAAATATTCTCCACCTACATAATTCACCGAGTGGATCGCAGTTCATTTTGCCTGGACATCTAATACAATATCCACAATAGCTACTGGATATGCAGTTATGTCATCTGCCCGTGAAATTGTTCGTACAATGTACAATAAGACTGTGAAAAAAGATGCTGGTAAGCAGTTTTTGAGAGAGAGAGGGAGAGAGAGAGAGAGAGAGAGAGAGAGAGAGCTCGAACACCTCCAGTTCTGAAAATAAGCAAGAAATGTGTATATATCAAAATCATGGACACAGACAAATCTGACTGCTGCTAAATCAGCTCTCTCGCAGACATCCTGCACCCAAGCAAAAGTGATGTGGAAACTTTTCTTGGGCAGGGGAAATGTGATTCACATTTCAGATACACTCATCTGTCCATTCGTGGCCATCGTCAGTGACCAGACAATTTGGTTATGCCTAAAGCTAGAGCCTGTTGGCAGAACAGTAATGCATGCCTCCCAGTGCCATGACTTGATTCATTGCCTGGAAGGAAGGAAGGAAGGAAGGAAGGCAGGCAGGCAGGCAGGCAGGCAGGCAGGGTGCGAGATATCCCCAGTTCCAGGGGCAGCAACAAATAAATTGCTTGTTAATCAGATTCCTTCTCACTGCTAAGGATCCCCAAAACCTCTTTGCAAATTACAGCTCTGCCCTGAACAAGCAGCACCTTCAGCATCATATACACTGAAGCCATAAATCATCTTGCCTCCAATACAGAACACAGGAGCTACTTGATTTTGCCAGGAACAGCCAGGAAGCTCTCGCCTGAGAAAGGGCAACAGAAGGTGTCCAATTAAAGAGAGAAGTTGCTTACAACCAAATATATTGCAAAAGTGACCCAAGAGTTATGCCTCGACTTTCCCTGCCAAGCACAGAAAGGAATTTCCTGGCTTCTTCCAATGCCTGTTTTTGAACATGCCTAAGAAGTCAAGATTACATTTCCCTGGTGTCTTCTTGAACTCTGGATCTCTGCCCTCCCCTGCCACTCACATCATAAGCAAGACCTCTATAAGCCAAAATCAAAAGCAGCCGTCCCCAATCTGGTGCCCTCCAGATGTGTTGGTCTGCAACTCCCATGATTCCCAGGGAATGATGGGAATTGCAGTCCAACATGGATGGAGGTCACCAGGTTCAGAAAGCTGATCAAAAGGGACAAATGCAAAGTTAATAATAATAATAATAATAATAATAATAATAATAATAATAGATGCAGGGCTAGCACCTAGCATCCTTGGGCAACTCTCTGGGTCCTAACAACCCAGCAAAGCCCACCAGTGATAACTGCCCTGTACCACTGATGCCCGTCTTGTTTTAAAAATATGGCCCACTCTTATTGGCTCTCAGCAGCCACCGTTTTTGCTTTCAGCAATGCCCTAGAACAGTGACAATTTGTGGCCCTCTAGAACTACAACTCCCATGATTTCTGACCATGGCCATGCTGGCTGGGTGTGATAGGCACTGGAGTCCAACAACATCCCCACTTCTGCTCTGGAAGATTACTGAACATCTGGGGCAGATATGGGATGAGGATGGCTACTTACACATCACAAGCAGAAGGCCCCGGCCCACTGGATGGCACTTTGCTAAGGAGCCAGCCGAGCTTAAATCTGTCTAGAATTGGTGCACCCCCACTATTTAGAATGGAATACGGATGACTTAATGCTCTTTATGAGGAGAGGTGCCAGCTGTACTGACTATAGAAACCCCAGGCTAAGCAACCCTGGGAAGACAATGTATGAGAATCATGAACTAACTCAGAATGCAGGGTCTGGATACTTAAGGTGTGGATGACCCTTCTTTCTGAGGAGTTTTCCTCTGCATGGCCATGGATATCCTCTAATACCTCCATGGCATTCAGAGTATTCTCGCTTTTAGGAACTGTTGGCATAAAACAGACATGCTTCCAAATACAGAAGCTACCCATTGCTTTCAAAAGACGTGGGCTTGGATGCATACCCCAATTCTTAGACAACTGGTTAGCTTGTGCAACAGTAGGTTACATGTTCAGCCTGCAATTTGTCTCCCTTCTAGCATAAAAGTAAGGTGGACAGAACCGCAAAGTGGATATGAGATCAACGTTCACATCAGCAGAACTACAATATCCTGGGGCTCAGTGAAAATGGCCTCTGGAAATTCTCCATCCTATTTGCAACTGGCAAAATTGGAACCAGTAGGGTTCAAGTCCATCGCATCCTTCAACAATATTAAAATGTATTTGTTTGGATCAAGAGTTTCACCTGGAATGCAAGTGGTAGAAGGCAGGGCGGGGTGGGGCGGGGGGGGAGGTTCACTAATATTGTCCAGCTATTGCCAGATCCCTGTGGTTACTTGAAGGAAAAGTACTTTCCACTGAATCACAAAGCAGTTATTTCCCTCCTGGTATTACCACTGAATATCCCCTTCAGACACTGAACTTGCTGGATTGCAGCAGCATCCCTCATTTAAGGCCCCACTAGGCTACGGCAGAGGATGAGATGGCTAGATAGCATCACCGATGCAATGAATATGGACTTGAGCACGCTCCGGGAGACAGCGCAGGACAGGAAGGCCTGGCGTGCTATGGTCCATGGGGTCACAAAGAATCGGACACGACTGAACAACTGAACAACAACAACAAGGCTATTAAAATAGGTTGCCATTTTCAAAGAAGGATGACACCAGTGGAGGGTGGTTTTTTTCCCTTTTTAGTCCCTATGGTGGTGGGATGAATTTGCCGGGGGGGGGGGGGAGAGGAGTGATTCGGTGGGTGGTTTAAACCTCCTCTACTGCACATGGTGTTCCTGATCCGAATCAAGCCCCCACACACTTACACTAAGATAAACAGCATGCTCTGTGTTAAACATAGCATGTACTTTGGCCCCGAGTTCAATGGAGCTTACTTCTAGGTAATATGCACAAGATCGCAGTCATGCTGATCGTAATACATTAGCTATTATGCCACATGGGGTGTGTCTGTGTATACACAGCCTTGTGATGAGCTCATACACTTCAGCATTTATCACTACGCTATTACTGCTGTCCTACATCAGATCCCCAGAGGGAAGAACCTTCCATGTTGAGAGAATATGCATTACCTATTGCTGTTGTGTATGGATAATATTCTGGAGGTGACGGGCTCGACCTTGGGGGAGCTGGGGGTGGCGACGGCCGACAGGAAGCTCTGGCGTGGGCTGGTCCGTGAGGTCACGAAGAGTCGGAAGCAACTGACCAAACAAACAACAACAAATTGCTGTTGTGTACTTTGTCCACTTGCTAAATCATCTTTATCCTGAAGAAATCAACCGTTTAAACTCAGAGGTGCTATTTCCTTACACAGGGAAGGCAAAGTCAGACATCCTTCTTGGAGCAAAGAGCTACAGTCCCAAATGAAGCTGCAGCTCAGAAGCAACACAGCTTCTCCGGCCCAGTTTCAACATCTGTAATATATGGGGCCAACGATGCATTACTCACTTATTCTTGCAGGAGTTGTGGAGCCTGTGGTTGAGTAACACCCTCTGTCCTAAACCTGTTTACCTAGAAGTTAGCCCTTGAGACCACAGTTTTTTAAAACACACACACCTTGTTGAAAGCATCTTCAGAAGTGAATGGAGAAAGACAGCTGCAAGTTTCTGACTAAGCTGCTGTACAAGTTTCTCACTATAATTGAAGCTACAAACTTAACTGGGCACAGCTAAGGACTAGACAGCAGATTGCCCCTAAGAGATGTTGGTGCTGCTCAAAGATCCTAGCATAAAGAGTATCTTGGACAACTGTTGTAAATTAAATCAAGATTGGGGTAGCCACTATTCCCTAACAAGCTACACCTGCTGGAATTCTTTCTCCTGTAAATCAGTGAGGATGCAGGAGTCTTATTAGGGCACAATCCTATGGCTGTTAGTCAGTGGCTAGATGGCCATAGGATAGGTTGGTTCCTGGGAACCAACCTTGCAGCCCACACTCCGAGGTCAGTTCCCTGAGAACTGACCTCTACTCCCTCCCACGCTGCCTCATAGGCAGCGTGGAATGGCCCCATGCTCTGCACTCGGAAAAGGAACGTGGAGCAGCGAAAATGGGGCATTCCTGGGGACGTGCTGGGGCGGGGAGGGTGGAAGTGCCAGTGTCCCCCCCCACACTCTGCCTTTCTGCAGCTAGACAGCAGAAATTGGCTGTCTAGCTGCGAATACAGGGCAGCTGAAGTGCAGAGAGGATCATCCGCTCCGCGCTGCTCCTACCCTGCATTGGATAGGCAGTTGCTTCCGAGTTCCCTTATTTATTTTATTTATTTTCTATACTACCCAATAGCCAGTCAACCTAACTGCATGTCTCCCAAATATAGCTCTTCTTATAAATTAACTCAACATTTCAGAAAGCTTGGAGTAGAGTGTATAAGAATCAAAGCCTTTAATATTTTATGTAATGGCTACATTTTCTTGGAAATTAAGCTCCTTTGAATTCAGTGGGGACATACTTTCAAATAAATATGTCTAGGATCTAGCTGTAAAGTTCATAAAACCAGAGGTAAATTTGTGAAGAGAAAGAAAAACTAATTATTGCATCTACTTATAATCCAGAATACTTTATAATTACTTGCATAGATAAACAAGCTATCAAGGTGATTAAAACAACAGCCCAGACACAGTTGTAAAATAAAGCACATCAGAGGGGATTTTTTTTGTTTTTGGGCAAGCAAGTACAACTAGCCATCAAAACTGCCAGGGAGGGTGGAGCATGAAAGTCCAGCAATTTAGGGCACAATCCTAGGCATATTTAGGCAGACAGAAGTCCCACAATTCCCAGAACCCCTCCAGCAAGCTATGCTGGCTGGGGAATGCTGGGAATTGAGGGAATGTTTTTCTGTCTATACATAGGATTGTGCTCTTAAGATTGCAACACGAAACAACTTACTAGGGAGCAAGCCCCACTGACATCAATAGGACTTACTTCTGAGTAACTATGCTTTGGGTTCTACTGGAAGTTTCCCATCAAATGCTTCATATTCTGTTGTCTTATCATACTTTGTTGTTTGGGGAGAAGAAGATGGAGGGCTGACTGTGAGCCACTAAAGAGAGACCTTCAAGAGGTAATTAGGCCGCTGGTCAATGTTGTGCAAAGCCCACATCTGTATGCCAAAGTTAAATGGACCATTCATTTATTCTCAACGGATTTATACCATCAGTGAATTCTATCCCTAATATGCAGTGCAAGGAGTGATTCCGCTTCAATGCGTGAAAACTTTAAAATAAGCACTTATTGCAAGATACATAGATCTTCAAGTTCATATGTCTTCTCAGAGAAGGAAACAGTCAATGGTTCGACTTCCAAGAGCTCTAGTACTTATTTGGTGCAAGTCCGCCACCTAGTTTTGTTTCAGGGAAGACACTTTTAAAAGGATGTGTTTTCTTTTCATGAGCATGAGAAACTTGGAGTACATGTGGGGCTTCACTCGACCTACATGATGCAAGTTGTCTCAAGAAGAATCCTGCTGTCTTGCGGAATCCACAATAACAGTCATCATTTAAAGGGTGCTTCCCCTTTACTCCTGTGGCTTGGCAGAGAACTTGTAGCAACCTGTAGTTTCATTGCACAAGCAGAAACCTCACACTTTCTCCCCTTTGGCCATATATAGTGGGATCCAGACTTAGTCATGCTTAAGAGTAGACTCATTGAGATCAACGGGACATGTTAGCCATGACTATCTTCCAATGGATTCCAGTGGGTCTACTCTTAAGTCCGAATGCCAAACCAGAGAGTTCTGTCAAAGTTTAGAACGGGGTGGGGAACCTTCCAGAACTTGCTCGACTCCGACTCCCATTAACTCTAACAACTGGCCAAGTTGGCCAGGGCTGATGGGAGATGGAGTCCAACAACATCTGGAGGGAAACAGGCTTCCCACTTCTGGTTTAGGAGAGGGATCGCCTGAGGGCCAGGAAGATATACTTTGCCTTTCTGACAACAATTGACATTTACGTATAATGGGGTGGGAACCTCAAGCTCATGGTCTCAATACTGCCCTCCTGGAGCCCCTTTCAACCTCTAAGATTCACCAGACAGCCATGCCCCTTCCCCTGGCCCCACCCCATTCCCCTAACCTCCAATGATTTGCTGGTTTCCCAGCTTTTGTAATTTTTTCTCCATTCTAAAAGGTTGAAATACCTCTCCTAATGCTCAGTTACTGGAAGTTAAGGGTTTTAAGCTAAAACATTTCTGACCCCCACCCTTTCTGCCTTAGGCCCTGCCCATCTCTGGAATGCAGCCCCCCAGAGCCCATGGGCTGAAAGAGGTTCCCCAGCCCTGGTGTATATCATGGACTTTAACAGAATGTCTTGAGTTCATAAAATGTTTAGGATTGTACTTTTACCTTCCAACAAAAAAAAAAGGAATGAATAACCCCTCCTCCAAACTCTAAAATCCTTGCTCCCTCTCCTCAACTGAAATGAATTCTGTCTCCCCTTTTGTTGAAATTTAGATTTTCTAACCACCTTGGGGCAGGGAACATTTTATGTCACAAAGTGTCATGTAAGGTTGATGGAGGTCAATAATAATATTAATAAGAATTAATGTAATATTAATGTATTTATTCTGTGAAGAAATTAAGAGTGTCCAAAGTGCTTCATAAACATTATCAGTTATCCTTACAATAACCCTGTGAGGTAGTTTTCATGAGACTGTTTTTGAGCAACGGCTGGATTGTATCTTTTCAAAAATGGGGTCGGGGGTCAACCATGACTTGTTTGTTTCTTCTTCCCAGAAACCCTTGGGAGAGTCCGAAGTGCAACCTGAAGCCATCTCTGTACCTGGTAGAGCCAAATTCGAGTATCTCCATTCTGCTCCCACTTTTCATATGAAGACTATAACTTGATACAGACTTCATCTCTTGGACATCAGCCACTCCCCCCACTTTTTTTTTTTTAATTGTTTTGCTACAGTTATCATTTTGCCTGACGAAGCGTGCTGAAGAACTTGAACATTTGCACAACATTTTGTGACCTCTGAATTGGACTAATATGGATATTACAGGGATTTTGGACATTTTATTGGACTCACATGGGTACCTTCTCTTTTTCTGTGACCGGTGAGATAGATCAATATCACCTCATCTTGCAGATAGGAGGTGGAGAAGCTGAGAGGTAGTGATCCTGTCTACTGACAGAGTAGCGATTTTAACTTGGGACTTCCTGATTTTCAGCTCTTACCTAATTTCCCAGTATCTCTCAAACTTAAAATTCCCTAGTGCAATTACTACATATATGTATGTACAAAACATGCTTCACCAGCTTGCAAGGTGAACAGCATTAGATCAGCTTTCTATCAACCTAAGTGAGATTTGTGGCTATTTTTTCCCACCGGATGGGGAAAAAATTGTGTTTTTAAGTGTCTTCCACTTGGGAAACTAATGCATCGCTTGGTGCTTGCAGTTGTACTGACGTCAAAAATGAGGCCAGACAGGCTGTTCTGTTTAAAAAACGTTTCCCTGGAGAGACCAATGAATCACAGACAGCTTGATTTAGTGGACTCCATCTAGCAGAACGCAGCAATTCAAGTCCCAGTGGTATAAGTAAACCAAAGATTAAGGTGTGAGTTAGAAGGGTAATTTGTCAGGAACCTGGTGATTTGCAGATTACGGCACTGTCATGCAATCATCGTGCCATCTCTTTACCTTTCAACAATGAGTCATACTTAACGACAAATGGTTCCACCAAGGTTCCAGACGGATGTCGAATTTTACTGATAAACAGAGTAAGCTATGCTTGGTCCATAAGAAAAATTCCAAAATCCAGGTTCAGTCAATACTTATATTAGGACCAGCCATGTATGCACAAAACTGTGGTCAAGGATTGCTTGATTGGATTTTTTTTTTCCTCTTATAGATCAGCACAGCTTACTTTGTTGTGTGTGTCATTTGGGAAAATACCTAATTTAGCCACTCAGGAGTGGGATTCTACAACTGGAGGAAGACCATTACCTCCTGAAGATGAGACTTTACTCTTTGCGGGTTTCTCCCCTCCAACCATTAGAGAACATTACCCAATTTGGCTTCTATTGACTTTTTATTGACCGAGCGCACGACCCAAAATTAATCTCCAGCTTTGACAATATAAAAACTGATATGCTTTCCTTTTGTTCTCTGCCTGTCAAAGAAAACGTCTCATCTATGGTTGGAGACAAATCTGAGTAAAAACTGGAGTTTATACTTTAAAAAAAAACCAGGGAAATTGGCCATTACAAATGTGTGTGTCGCAACAGTCCTAGGTGTAACCTGAAACTTCCATGACACCTAGTAGACCCTAATTCAGAGGAGGAACTGGATTAACCCCAAATACCAGATTGCCTCCAAGGCTGGATGACGTCATGGAGTGATTCCCACACTCTTCTTCCCTGATCCAGGAAATTAAGGGAGGAACTACGCTAACAACTCTCCTGCTCCATTTTCAGAGGGGCCTCACCCGCAGCTTCCACAGGCCAGATGGGGTGGCCTGGTGGACCAGAGGCTCCCATCCCTGGCCTAATCCATTTAAGCCTCCCTCCACTCAAGACTCTGACACAGCTTGCCTGATAAAGAGATCTGGTGATCTCAAAAGCTTCCCCACAATGTTGTGTATATTTATTTGGTCCTAATAAAGTTATTGCCTAAAAGTGGGTGATAGGATTTTACTGTTGGGTTGTTACACAAGAATGTCCTGATTTATGAAACACTGGCGCTTATGAGCGAACACAGAATTGTGGTCTTCCATGCGCAAAACCCATACCAAGATCTGGAGCTGAACTCGAATCTCCCTGGCAAAAACCCAATAGCCAAAGCATCATTCACTGCGGCAAGAAAGTGATGGGAATGGCTGATTTGATTGTTACTTGTTGGTTTTAAACTGCTGTTGCTGATGTATTGTGTTACAGTTTCATCGTTATTTGTTTTTTTAAAAAATTATATATTTCCGCCTTGAGTATTTTAACTGAAAACATTTATTTTTATTTATCTTATTTTTAATCCACCCAGTAACAAAAGTAATCTGGGTGAGTCACAGGGCATTTTCTAAACATGCTAAAAAATAAACCGATGCCAAGATTTGGAGCTAGGGTGGCCGCTTCAGCGTTGCCAAAGGAGAGGAATGTATGTATTCCCACCTTGAGTATTTTAACTGAAAACATTTTGATTTATCGTATTTTTAATCTACCCAGTAACAAAGGTAATCTGGGTGAATCACAGGGTATTTTCTAAACACGTGAAAAATAAACCGATGCCAAGGTTTGGAGCTAGGGTGGCCACTTCTGCGTTGCCGAAGAAGAGGAATGTATGTATTTCCACCCTGAGTATTTTAACCGAAAACATTTTGATTTATCGTATTTTTAATCTACCCAGTAACAAAGGTAATCTGGGTGAATCACAGGGTATTTTCTAAACACGTGAAAAATAAACCGATGCCAAGGTTTGGAGCTAGGGTGGCCACTTCTGCGTTGCCGAAGAAGAGGAATGTATGTATTTCCACCCTGAGTATTTTAACCGAAAACATTTTGATTTATCGTATTTTTAATCTACCCAGTAACAAAGGTAATCTGGGTGCATCACAGGGTATTTTCTAAACACGTGAAAAATAAACCGATGCCAAGGTTTGGAGCTAGGGTGGCCACTTCTGCGTTGCCGAAGAAGAGGAATGTATGTATTTCCACCCTGAGTATTTTAACCGAAAACATTTTGATTTATCGTATTTTTAATCTACCCAGTAACAAAGGTAATCTGGGTGCATCACAGGGTATTTTCTAAACACGTGAAAAATAAACCGATGCCAAGGTTTGGAGCTAGGGTGGCCACTTCTGCGTTGCCAAAGAAGAGGAAATGCATAACCCAAAAAGATGACAAAGGAAGACACCAATTCCCATAATAGGTGCATATGGCAACATATATGTAGAGATGCAAATTTAGAAATAATAACTATCTTTTAAATAGAAATACAATACATCTCACCATGGCAGGTCAGACCGACCAGGTAACCTGTCTGCCTCGTGCTCAGCCTGTGGTCAAGGTGCTACCTGTGGGTGGTTCTTTATCTTCAAACTGGCCTTCGCCTGTCAACAGAGAGCTGTCCTCTGTAATACAGGGCACCTGGCCACCCTATGAGGCAAGCTATCATCCTCTCAGGCAGAAATTCAGCAGGTGGAGCTCCTCTCAGCAAGGAGAGCGAAGGAGGCCAGCCCGCTTTAGTACTTTACATAGTGCAAGCCTACACATGTCTACGCACAAGGAAGCACCGTCGAATGCAACAGGGTTTACTCGCAGGTAAATAGGTATCGGATGGCAGCCCTCCCTAGGTACGGCTTTTACCCGTCCTGCAGCTTTTCGGATGCGGGGGGATACAAGCGCAACTGTGAACAATTAACACGGGGATGGCCCGGCGCGTCTCAAGTCGAGTTGCTCTAGCAACGGTTTGGGGGCGAGCACGATGGGAGGGCGCGCTGCCATGGCGACCGGCGGGGGGGGGCAAGTCACCGAAGCAGCAGCAGGGGGGGATGGTGGGGGGGGCAAGTCACCGAAGCAGCAGCAGGCGGGATCCATCTTGCACAGACTTCTCAAGGCGGCCACGCATGCAAGCGATAGGGTGAAATCCGACATGAGAGTAGACCCACTGAAATGGATGGGGCTTGAGTTAGTCACGACCGCACCCCTATGCATGCTCAGACTGGCTGGGGCATGCTGGGAATTGTAGGGCTTTTTTTTTTTTTCTTCTGGCCAAACATGCATAGGATTGCACCCTAAGCCCTGCTCCGCGGATACTGCAATCCTATGCATGTCTCCTCGCAGCCGTTGAGCCATTGGACCCGCGGAGGCGGGTGCAGGATTGCGCCGGCAGAGGCATCCTGGCGTACGCAGGGGCGCGCTTGGCCCGCTGGGAGTCAGCAGTCCCGCGGAACGCAGTGGGACTCGCTTCCGAGCAGACGCGCGCCGCGGGAGAGCCTCGTTTTCTGTGCACCAGATGCAAACTCGCGCTGCGGGCGGAGTCGCGGGTCTTACCGGCAATTCCGGTTTGAAAACCAAACTGGCCTCCCTCCCTGATAGCGCAACCCTGCGCGGGGCTTACACAGAAGTAGAACAATCGTGGTTTTATTGTTCCGTATATTTTAAATGGTTTTGTTGCGTGCTGTTCGGTTTTAGTTTTTGTGAACCGCCCAGAGAGCTTCGGCTATTGGGCGGTATAGAAGTGAAATAAATAAATAAAAATAAATAAACAAGTAAGTAAGACCTACAGGCGTGTTTTTGGTAAATGGCTTTTAAACGTTGCTTTGCTGCTTATTCTTCGCGACCTCATGGACCAGCCCACGCCGGAGCTTCCCGTCGGCCGTCGCCACCCCCGGCTCCCCCAGGGCCGGGCCCGTCGCCACCGGGATATCGTCCGCGCGCCCCTTCCTTCGGCCTGCCACGTCCCCTGGCGACTTGGTACCTTGGATGTCTCAGTCTCTGTAAACGGGCCACGGAGCTTTGGCGATGGGGTGGTATGGACATGTAATTATTATTATTAATATATTAATATCAATTAATATTAAGACATTAATATCAATAGTTAATATTAAGACATTAATATCAATAGTTAATAATATATTAATATCAATAATTAATATTGTGGCATTAATGTCAATAATTATTAATATTAAGACATTAATGTCAATAAATATTGACATTAATATCAATAGTTAATATTATGACATTAATATCAATAGTTAATAATATATGAATATCAATAGTTAATATTAAGACATTAATATCAATAGTTAATAATATATTAATATCAATAATTAATATTGTGGCATTAATGTCAATAATTATTAATATTAAGACATTAATGTCAATAATTATTAATATTAAGACATTAATGTCAATAATTATTAATATTAAGACATTAATGTCAATAATTAATATTGTGACATTAATATCAATATTGACATTAATATCAATAGTTAATATTAAGACATTAATATCAATAGTTAATAATATATGAATATCAATAATTAATATTAAGACATTAATGTCAATAATTATTAATATTAAGACATTAATGTCAATAATTAATATTAAGACATTAATATCAATAATTATTAATATTAAGACATTGATGTCAATAATGATTAATATTAAGATGTTAATGTTAATGATTAATATTAAGATATTAATAGTTAACATTAATATCAATAATTATTAAGATATTAATATCAATAGTTAATATATTAATATCAATAATTAATATTGTGGCATTAATGTCAATAATTATTAATATTAAGACATTAATGTCAATGATTAATATTAAGATGTTAATGTTAATGATTAATATTAAGACATTAATAGTTAACATTAATATCAATAATTATTAAGATATTAATATCAATAGTTAATATATTAATATCAATAATTGACATTGTGGCATTAATGTCAATAATTATTAATATTAAGACATTAATGTCCATTAATATTAAGACATTAATGTCAATAATTGACACTGTGGCATTAATGTCAATAATTATTAATGTTAAGACATGTTAATGATTAATACTAAGAGGTTAATGTTAATGGTTAATGTTAAGACATTACCAATTAACATCGATATCCACAGTTATTAACATCAGTAGCACTGGTATTAACAACAACCGAGGGGTTCCTCCGCGGGGGCCCGTTCGGGGCTGCGGCTTTAACTTCCGCGCGGCGAAGCCTCGGGGGTTCCGGGCGAGGGCGAGGGCGAGGGCGGGATCCGCCGTTAGTCCTGCGCGGAGCAGGCCCGCGGAAACGCCCGGGAGCCGGGCAGCGCCGCGCCGCGCCGCGCCTGCTCCACGCAGGGCCACAACGGGGCTTCCTCCCGAGCGGGCTCGCCGCAGGGGCGCGCTGGAGGAGCGCGGCGCGCCCCCCCGCCCTCCTCGTGGCCCTGCGCGCGCCGCTCCCCGCCCGGCGCCCTGATGACGCGCGCCGCCCGCGCCGCGGAAGGCGGCTGAGGGCGGACGGCGCCCGCGCAGGGCGCCTCGCGATGGACGCCGGGCCCGCGCGCCTCGTGCGGTCCGCCCAGAGGGACGAGCTGTACCGGGCGGCGCTGAGGAGCGGAGCCGGGGCCGCCCTGGGAGGGCTGGCAGGTGAGAGGGGCCTTCCCCGTCCCGGCCCCCGGCTGGGGGGGCCGCGCATGGGCACCCCGCCCGCATGGCCACAACTTGCATGGACTTGCATGGGTTGATTTGCCTGCAAAGGTGGCAAGCGCCTCTCCACGGCTGCTGTCCAGGTGCTGCCTGCGCACGGGCAGCAGCGCATCTTTACTCCAGACCTGGACAGGACAGTCCTTCCAACAGAGGACACCCTCAAGGAGAGGACAGCCCTCTGCAAAAGAGGGGACACGGCCCGTCCCTCCGGCCAGCCTCTCTGCTCCTTGCCTGCATCCCGAGACAACGAAGGGCGCGCCAGGCTTACCGCGGCGACAACTGAGTTCAGCTTAACCGCGGTGTCGGGCGCGATCCTACGCATGTTTAGCCAGAAAAAAAGCCCTGCAACCCCCAGCATTCCCCAGCTAGCATATGCTGGGAGTTGTATTTATTTATTTATTCATTCATTTCATTTCATTTCTGTACCGCCCAATAGCCGAAGCTCTCTGGGCGCTTCACAAAAATTAAAACCGAACAACACACAATAAAACAATTTAAAATATATAGAACATTAAAACCACAATATAACAATGCAACCACAACAAAGAAGTTGTAGGGCTTCTTTCTGTCTAAACGTGCGTCGGATTGCTCTTTAGATACTTAAGAAGGTGCTTCATTTGCAAACCACCCGGAGAGCTTCAGCAGTTGGGAGGTATAGAAATGTAATAAATAAGTACATATTTCAGGCCAGACTATCTAGCCTAGTATTGTCTACTCTAGCGAAGAGCAGACATCAGGCGTGTGGGGTCTATTTTGTCCTTTTTTTCCTAGAACCCCAAGATCCACCAGTCGGTGGCAGGTACAAATGGTGGCTCTATGTCTGTGGGGTGACCTGCATGCACAATTACAAGCCTTCATTTGAGTCACTGCAGACTAGGAATTCTTAACAGTCTAATTTAGGCCTAAACATCCCAGCTGTTGACTAGCGTAAGTCCCATTCGTTTCAATGGGTCTGCTCCATGTAGGACTAACATGCTACCCAAAGAAGGCCGCAATCCTACACACAATACCTGGGGAGCAAGCCCCGTTGAAGTCAATGGGGCTTCATCCTGAGCAGGCTTGTCGCAGGGAGTTGAAGACCCTTCCTGATCTACTGCAAATCACTAAAGATTTACCCATTCAACACAGTCTATCTTCTGCCAGCTCCTGGTCTACTCTGACTGGAAGCAGCTCTGCAGGGTCTCTTAGGGCACAATCCTATGCATGTTTAGACAAAAAAAAAAAGTCCCATGCTGGCTGGGTTGTAGGACTTTTTCTGTCTACACTTGCATAGGATTGTGCCCTTAAAGAGGTTTTCCTTCCACCTCCATTATCTGTTACCTGCTCCTTTTTAACTGAAGATGCCAGAGATTAAAGATATGGCCTTTGCAGGCAAAGCATATGCTCTGCCAGTGACCTATTGATAATTCCTCAGGATTTTAAGGGGGTAGGAGGTAAGGGCAGCATTGCAGGGAAACAGGAAGCTGTCTTAAAGCAGGCCTGATCATTTGTTTAACTAGCCAGACTATTGCCTACTTCTGACTGGCAACAGCTCTCTAGTCTTTCCCATCAACTGTTATGTGATCCTTAAAAAATAAAACAAAGAATAATCCCAGATTCTGGGGTTTCAACCTAGGATCTTCTGCATACAAGACAGGGGCTGTGCCCCTGAACTATGGTCCCTCCCTTGGTCACTTTCTGTTTTCCCTGGTAACACCCACTCCAAATGTTTTTATATAGAGCCTTTGAATGTTCAAAGCATTTCATGTATATGGCACAAGTGAGGTTTCTTTCCGTGTTTTTATTTTTAGAAACTTTTGTTCTGCTTTTCTTCTACTTGGAGGAACTCCAAGTAGTGAATATAGAAAAGAGAAACAAGACACTATACATAACATGATAAAAGACAGTAATTATTATTTTGTATAATAAAAGAAGACAGTAGTATCAGAAACAACATATTAAAATACTACAGTGATCTCCAACTCCATTAGGGTCAGGAATATCTTGACAAAGGATAAGGTCTGTTCCATTTTTAAAAAAATATATATTTATTTGAAATATTTTTATGCCGCTCCTAGAGCAGCTTACATATCAGTGAAACAAGACAGTCCCTGCCTGCAGGCTTACAACCTAAAAAAACACAAAGATAAAAGGAATGGGAAGGGTGGGGAGGGGAGGGGAGGGGAGTAATTCTTTTACCAGGGCTGGTAGAATGGCCCTGCTCTCCCTCTCATCTCCCTCAGTACAGCCTGCTGGAATGGCTGCTGGTAGTGACAGTTAAGGGAGGAGGAGCCTTCATGAGGAAGTCTGCTGGAATTATAAGATGTCAAACCCTATAATTATAAAATGTCAAACCCTAGAATACTTCCTGTTTAACAAAGAAGTGGTTTCTGTTTCTGACATGTATGGACCCAATGAGAAGTCTTCTAAAGGGTAGTTGTATTCTCTCTTATTAAGCAATAACATTAAAGAATACCCAGCTATACAATATACAAACAACTTGCTAACTTCATCACTAAACACTATTTGTGTGCAAGGCACTGATGGCTTTATAAGGGCAGAATCTGGTGCTGCCCATCCACTAGTGGAGCTGGCCACCGATTCTGGTCCACTTGTGGCCAGCCCTACCGTTTGCAGAATGAAATTTAGCACCCTTAATGCAAGCTCCGCCAACCTCCCCCGTCCGGAGGCAAGCATTTCCACTCATTTTGGCTTGTCTCTGGAAGCACTAAATCACCACTCCGTAAGCGGTAGGTGCCGCTTGCGGTCCAGAAGTAGTGGGGCTGGCCACATGCCCATTGGATTCTGCCTTAAATGTCCATTCTTAATTTGTAACTTTCATAAGGGTTCATTTTTGTATTTATGAATTATAAATGTAAACATGATTCTAGATTTCTCTTTAAACTCCTACTGAAGAAGTTAAGCAATTATTGTGGAGGGGGCTGCCCATCTCAATTAACTTGTTCTCTAATTCTGTCACTTGCTGTGGTTCTTTAGGTGCTAAAACATGGCTGGAATGGCAGAAGGAAATTGAACTGCTTGCTGATATTGCATATTTCACGCTCACTACCCTTTCAGGTAATTTTCTCCTAAATTGGACTGTGCTTGGTGCTCTTAGTAAATATGCTGCCATCTTAACTTCATAATTTCAGTTATTTTATCAAATTCCAACTGTTGCTTTTCTTTTTTTCTTTAGGTTACCAAACTCTCGGCGAAGAATATGTCAATATTATCCAAGTGGACCCATCAGCGAAAAGAGTTCCTTCAGTACTTCGACGGGCTGTCCTGATTTCTTTGCACACTGTGTGGCCTTATATGTTAGACAAAGGATTAGTACACCTGGAACATGAACTTGAGACCGAACGTGATGGGACAAGGGCTTTGCAAAACAGCCACTTGGGTAGATTGCGGGGCGGGACTTTATTGCGGAGTTGGTTGCAGAGGTGGCTTGGCAGATTGACAGAGCAACAGAGGAAAATGCTCGGTCAGGCCGTCTACATCCTCAAGCAAAGCATCCCGCTCCTTCGTAGGTTGCACTTGGCCATCTTCTATATGAATGGCATCTTCTACCATCTGTCTAAAAGGATGGCAGGAATCACATATGTAAGTGGGAAGTATTTGGTGGCACTCTTGTTCTGTATGCAGTATGTGAAAAACCTTGGATGTTTTCATAGTTTTCTTGGCTAGCTCCCATTTCTCCTGCAAGGGGAAAAAAATGGCCTCAAAAGGAATGAAGTTCTGTTGCCAGACAATTTAATTGCTACTGTAGTCTTTATATCTCTGTGCCACTTGTCTCCTGGCTCTCCATAGAGATAGAAAAAGTGTTAACACCATTCCTGCCAGCTGTACAGCAGGAGTATAATGCAGACTGGTGAACCAGTGCTGTGTCCAGTTCTGGGCACCACACTTTAAGAAGGATGCAGACAAACTGGAGAGGGGTCAGAGGAGGGCAGCGAAGATGATCAGGGGACTGGAAACAAAGCCCTATGAGGACAGACTGAAAGAACTGGGCATGTTTAGCCTGGAGAAGAGAAGACTGAGGGGAGATAGGATAGCACTCTTCAAGTACTTGAAAGGCTGTCGCAGAGAGGAAGGCCAGGATCTCTTCTCGATCATCCCAGAGTGCCGGACATGGAATCATGGGCCCAAGTGACGGGAAGCCAGATTCCGGCTGAACATCAGGCAAAACGTCCTGTTAGAGCAATACGACAATGGAACGAATTACCTAGGGAGGTAGTGGACTCTCGCACACTGGAGGCATTCAAGATGAAGCTGGACAGCCATCTGTCAGGGATGCTTTGACTTGGATTCCTGCATTGAGCAGGGGGTTGGGACTCGATGGTCTTATAGGCCCCTTCCAACCCTTATAGGCCCCTATGATTCTACCTCAGTCTTTATGGTGCCATCTTATTTCTTTGCACGGATTACCTCCTTATGGGCAATCAGGAGTCGGAAGCACTTTTACCCTGCTCTTCAGCCGAAATAGATTCCCAGAGCAGCTTAGAAAGAATAATACGACAGTTCTGCCCTCAGGGTTGCAAATTACTAAGTTTCATTGCATCTGTGATATGCCCCTTGTGTCCATAAAGATAGATGAAGGCTGGTGTCTCAAACTGCAACGTGGCCCTCTGTTCTCTATGCAGCTCAGGGTTCAAAAGGCACATCCTCTCACATCAAGCACCTTAAACCAGGTTACTGTCCCAAGATACAAACAAAATCTGTACTTGGGATATATTTTGAAGAAAAATGTGCTGTAGTTCTCTAGGTTTCTACACTCCTTCAATGTTCACTGTTCATCCAGAGTGCTCTTTGGTTTTTCCCACATCCAGCTACGGTCTGCAGGATTGGCCGGAGATGATCAGAGCGTTCGATCAAGTTACAGGCTTCTTGGGATCATTTCAGTGCTGCATCTGGTGTTGATGGTCGGCATCCACGCATACAGTTTCCAACAGAGGCAGAGGGCAAGACAAGAATGGAAGCTACACCGTAACCTGTCCTATCAGACGTAGGGTATTTGTGGCATTTTGAAGGGAAGGGGTGGTGCGGAACTGGATACGGCTAGAGCTGTGTATTACTTACCAAAGTGGGGGAACAGTTGATAAGTGCAGTGGTATCTTCACCACTACTTGAAGCACAGATAATTATTCATCACCAGTAGCTATGCAGTATTAAATGGTTAAGACTGGCAAAAACTGTGCCCTGGAATTACTATTTTGTAGCCTATTTAGTTTGCACTTAGTCTGATTTAAATAGTGTGATTGCAGAATTTGGGCTTCTCACATGTGCAGTTAGAAAAGGATCAGAAGATATCCAGAGCACTTTTTAGGCCCATAAGGAAAGCAGAGAACAGAGAAACCAGGAACGCCTTCCCTAACCCATAACTGATAACTTTGGTTGGATAGCTTCTGAGCATGTAGCCCTTTCCCCATAACTTTAGATTCCCCCCCCCCCCCAGCTGTGAGGCCTAGAAACATACTTAATGTGTGTGAATTCTGATATCACCAGACATGCTTGGATGTAGCATTTTAGCTTCCTCTCACGTTTTGTACTAGGACCTTGACCACAGAAGCATTTTCTCCCTTGGGGATAATCTGAAGGGGGAGAGTAATGGTGCCCAATCTGATTTCCTGCAGAACCCAGCCTGAGGAGAGACTCCTTAGCCGCAGCTCTTGCTGCACTCTGTGCTTAGAAGAACGCCGGCGTGCCACGGCCACACCTTGTGGGCACCTCTTCTGCTGGGAATGCGTCACTGAGTGGTGCAACACAAAGGTGAGCACAGAGCCACGTATAGTACTGAACATTCAAAGCCCTTAACGGCTTGGGGCCAGGTTATCTGAAGGATCGCCTCCTCCCATATGGGCCTGCCCGGACCTTAAGATCATCGTCAGCGGCCTTTCTCCGTGAGCCCCTGCCAAAGGAAGTGAGGCGGGTGGCTACTAGGAGGAGGGCCTTTTCTCCTGTGGCACCCCGGCTCTGGAACGAGCTCCCTGGTGAGGTTTGCCTGGCACCTACATTGTATTCCTTTCAGCACCAGGTGAAGACCTTTTTATTTTCCCAGGCATTTTAGCATTTTAGCTTTCTAAACTTTTAGCTTTGCTGTTTTAAATTTGTATTTTAAACTCCTGCACTGCTGCTAGGTTTTATTGTGGTTGTATTGTTATATTGTGGTTTTAATGTTCTGTATATTTTAAATTGTTTTATTGTGTGTTTGGTTTTAATTTTTGTGAACCACCCAGAGAGCTTTGGCTATTGGGCGGTATAGAAATGAAATAAATAAACAAACAAACAAACTCTGGCCAGTAACACACTGTGCAGCCTTTCTGCACTTCTGCAGCATCTACAGAGGCCTGGCTATAAATATTTAGCTCCAGCCCTGAGCAAGTTCTACACGCCATCACGAGCTCTTGGCACTGGGGAAAGGGCTGTAGCTGAGTGGTGGTGCTCATTCCTTAAATGCAGAAGGCCGTAGCTTCAGCCCCCTGCATCTCCAAGCAGAGTTGGGAAAAGGTTGGTGTCCAAAACCCATGAGAACCATTGCCAGTCAGTGTAGACAGTACAGAGCTAGATGGGCCAATGGTCCGACTCAAGAGCCAGCGTGGCGTAGTGGCGAGAGTGACGGACTGGGAGCCGGGAGATCCGGGTTCGAGTCCCCACTCGGCCATGGACGCTCACTGGGTGACTTTGGGCCAGTCACAGACTCTCAGCCCAACCCACCTCACAGGGTTGTTGTTGTGAGGATACAACGGTGAGGAGGAGGAGAATGTAAGCCGCCTTGAGTTCCTTGCGAGAGGGAGAAAGGCGGGGTATAAATGCAATAAATAAATAAAATAAGATAAGATAAGGCAGTTTCCTATGCTTCTCTTGAGGCTCTTATTTGAGGGCAGTATGATCTGTCTAGAAGCCTGACGTTGTGAACTACTTTGAGAATCATCATGACTGAAAAGTGGAACAAATACTGTTACGCCTACAGTTGGTATTTATTTCCATCATGCAAACAGGTTTATAAAATGGTGAATAATCTTAATCTAATCTTAATCAGTTAAGATTAGAGCTGAAATTTCTCAAGACACTTTTCTGAGAGAAAGAGATTCCCCCCCTCACTATTCTAGAGAAAGGGGTTTGTTCGCAGATGTTTCTCCAAATATTTTCCACCACTTTTTTGTGGTAGCCGTGACTTTCCCCTGACAATGTCCCAGAATTATGCTAGGGGCGGAGGATGAAAAATGGTGGCCAGCCTGCTGCTACTCTTACAAAAAGGATGTGCTGTTAGCAACCGCTATTGCTAATAGTGA
This sequence comes from Heloderma suspectum, assembly GCF_057233095.1. Lineage (NCBI taxonomy): Eukaryota > Metazoa > Chordata > Lepidosauria > Squamata > Helodermatidae > Heloderma > Heloderma suspectum. The sequence continues at coordinate 11,869,227 of NC_139472.1, read as the reverse complement.
GCCCCACCCCTGAGAAACTGCTAGAGAATTTCTCTTCTCCCTGGAAAAATTAAGTGAAATGGTCTCTCCCCAATTTCCCTGCCCCCAAATAGGGTAGAGAATTTCAAGAGACCATTTGAATACCGCTCTAGTCAAGATATTTTAGAAGTGTGCACTTCAACATCCTGCTTTACTTCTCTCCCTCTGCCCACCCCCCTCCCCACATTTTACAGGCTGAGTGCCCACTATGCAGAGAGAAATTCCACCCACAGAAGCTGATCTATCTGCGACACTATCGATAACAGCCAGCTGTTGGATTGTGAAGTGTTAGGAGCCAACGAAAGTACAACTTCTGACCAAGTGCAAGACTTTATTTTGATATTAAACCGAGCAGCCAAACATTTCAGTTTCACTGCCTGTACAAGGAGATATGAACCTGTCAGTTTACAAAACAAACTCTTGGTGTTTGATCTTCTTTATCTTGTAAAATTAAGTGTAAGAACCTAGCCAAGTTCTGATAAACCCTTTTTACATGTTGCTGGCAGCTGCCGGACACACCACTTTTGGGAAACGGCGGCTTTTCGGCATAACAGTCTCCTTAAAATTTAATTAGAACTTTTTGCCATTCATAATTAAAGTTCTAACGCATCTTGTAGCTGAGATTTCTAGCTTAAATATGCCTTGGGGGTGTGGGGAGCTTTCTGTCATCAGGCAGCCAAACTTTGCCTGTTTGTCCATTTTTTTTAAGCAACAACCCTGAAGTGTCCTATGGTATGCCTTGATGCATTTGAATTGATATACTTTCATACCATATGTGCTGTAAAGACAGATCTAAACTATACGCTATAGATGTAAGTCATAAACTGTACAAGTTGCATTGCATGCACTGAAGAGGGCAACAGCGGCAAAGTCTGGTGTGAAAGAAATTTCTTAGAGGCGTGAAGGTTCTCATCCTTCCACATTGCCACATATTTAGTCCTGGAGCAATGCACCTCAAGACTTAAACAGAAGAGCACATGAAAGATTGATAATGTCATTCTAGTTATTTGTAAATTAAGCCAGCCCTATCTTCCTACTTTGCTCTTACTGGCTCTGCTCCACACCACATACTGCAATCCAGTTTAGAAACACACACCCTCGGCTGTGAGTTTATGCCCAAATATGCAGCTCAGTATACTTTTCCAACACCTTATGCTAAGACATTTTATGTAATTAAGCTCAATTGATTTCAGTGGAACTTGCTTCCCTGTAATGTGCTGAGGATCAGGATCATTAATTATAATGTATTTCCTTATTCTGGTCATTTGTACAGTTTCATACTGGGTTGTTTTTTTTTAAAGTAGAATTTCCCATAACACTTGTTAGAACTCACCAGACAAAAATACTAATTTCATAATGCTGAGAGGGGGAAATTAATTCATATGGCACAGGGTATTTCACATTTGTCATCACTGCTAAATACGCTATGAACATTTCCTTTTAGAGTTGGTAATAGAATCACTGAATAGTAGGGTTGGAAGGGGCCTATAAGACCATCGAGTCCAACCCCCTAATAACCAGCTTCCATTGTTCTGACTATAATCTTTGTACAATAGTGCAGTGGGGTTTTGTTTTTTGAGACAGATCTCATATACATTATTCCACAAGATTAAAGCTGTTTTGAGAAAAGGGGGAAAAAAGTTAACACTCAGCTTCTTATGTTGGTTTTTAGAAAGACTACTAAACCAAAGAAAGGGACACTGTCTTTTAATAAAGTTTGGAATTTAAAAAGTCACTTAATAAAATTGTTTATAGCTGTATCACATCAAAAAAGTTTTACATGCAGGTAATTTATTTCCATATTTCTCTCCATAGAAAATTAAAAGCTGTTTAAAACCCACAAAGTCTCATCTGCCATGGCCAGTCTAGATGTGCCTTGGAAAGGGCTACATGAAGCAAACTTAAGTTAAATTAAAAAAAAATCTTTTAAGTATCAAAGAAATGTGTCAAAATACTCTCCACCTAATCATTCATTCTCATATATATATATATATATATATATATTTAAAAAAAAGATAATTCCAGGTCTTTAGCAAAAACAAATCATGATAGTTAAGAATAATATTGGGTCGTTATAAGAGAGCCCAAAATCAGCCTCTTCTTCACCATAAAAGCTAAATTAATTCCATTTTGGAAATAAAGAATTCAGGGTAGGCTTATTTTAAATTCATGAGTTTCCCTCTAAGTAATATCACAGAGGTACCTATTACACTAGAGGCCTTTCTAAAACAGGCTTCTAGTTAAATCTGGGACATTACAAAGCAGAACATTCCATCACTGTGTCCTATGTATGCACACAGCATTTCAGCAATGTACAGGATGCATGCTGGACTGGAGAACTATAAGGGACAACAATGAAAATAAATACAGCTCTTGGAACTCCCCTGTTCCACACTAGTGGGCCCTGAAATGAATATTCTCTCTTTTAAAGTTACTTCCCCTTATTACTCCGCTTTGCTGCACATGCACAAACATAATGAATTTGCAGTATGCACAGGTGGCTCCTTAAAGGACTCGTGAAACTGTCAACCAAATCCTGCAGTCCATGAATATGTTGGAGCCAGCTGCGTGTAGTTCCTATGAGAGGTTTGCACACATGTGAGAACACAGGATGACTTGTTTTGGGGGAGGGGGAGGGGGGAGCAGCCCTTGGACATGTGGAACAGTAAGTTGTTGCCCTCCCCTCAAAAAAACCCAACCAGAAACAAGTTTCAGATGATGGAATTAAAATGCCAGTATTCTCCTGCGATACTTAGAAGAAAAAGCCTAACCCACAATAAATGGAAGGAAACAAAATATGTCTTCTTAATCACCGCCCTCTTATTGGTGACTTAATATGAAGGAAAGAGGCATTGTTACAATGGCTCAAAACCGGTCTTTTAATTATAATGTAGGGAATTGGTCTGCAGGCTCAAGTCTGATTTCTAGCTAGCAAAGGTCTTTCCCACATCTTCCTTCCCTTTGTATTTCCTCTTGCCATGTGTGAAGGGTATATATCGATATTTTATCATATGCTGTAAAAGAAAAAAAAAAGCTTTAAGAACACACCTGTAGTAATTCCCTCCCTCTCCTCCCCAGCTTCAGCACCTGCATGTGCTCATTTTTTAGTCAAAACCCCAAAGTCTCATAAGTAGGATGGTATCTCTGAAAAGAAACAGCCATTTTTAACCTACTATGTCACCAGTCATTATGTTCCAACTGCCCCCGACCCCACCTAAGTATTAGAGAATCACAACCTGGAAAAAGAGAAATAATTAATATTTGTGTCTAAATCTTAGATCCTTACCTTGATTTGCCTCTTCATCGTAATGCAGAAAAGCATAATGAAATACATCACAAGAATTGGCCAAAAAACTGGAACGTTGAAAGCCTCAAAGAATGTACATGTCATTGCGACAAGGATGCCCTTAGTAGCAGAGTGCCTTTGAAGGAAGAGGAAAGTAGCAGTTAGGTAGCCTCTGCACTGAAATTCTTTCAAAGATATTTAGGCTCAATCCAGATGTCATTCCTGATCTCCAGCAAAGGTAGCCTCCTCCACTTCCAAGTTTCCCCTGACCATAAATTGCTGTGACATCCGAATCAGCAAGCTATAATTAGTGCTAACTTTATCACCATCATTTAGAGGCAAGGTTCTGATAATAGCTTGATGATTCAAATATTACAGAAAACTGTTTACAGAAAACCATGAAGAAGAGGAGAGAGGCAGCATCAAAGAGGGAGAAGGAAAGGAGTGAGCCTCCAGCAAGGTTTCTGAAATCCAATAATAACCCATGGTTTGGTTATTGGGAACTGAAATGCCTGCACTGAGCTTTAAGAGTCAAACATATGACAATATAACAGAAGAGGGAACTCTCTACCATCTGGAGCAGGAGAGCTAATCTTGAGGAAGAGGTGGTGATACCCGTCTTCTCTGTCAGCACTGGAATGCTAGGATTTCCAGGAAGATGTCAACTGGGGCTCATAATATAAGAGAGAAGGCATGAGCTTGGGGCCAAGGCGAAAGCTAACCTATGTGAGAGGTGAAGCAGGAAGGGTGGGCTGGGGTATGGGGGAAAAGAGGAAGGGTCAGGAGCTGAATCATTTGAATTTCTATTTAAACTCACCAGAATTTGAACTCTGGCAGCCTTCGAATGAAGGGTCGGAATTCCTCATTTTGTTTTGTGGGTAATGACGGACCCTCATCTGAGGAGAGGAGGGAGTGCAAAGTGTTTAAGGAAGCAGTTCCTTCACAGATCAGTTGAACTACATAGTCATAGCTCAGTGGTACAGCAAATACTTTGCCCCAGGCTCAATCCATGGCATCTCCAATTAAAAGGATAAGGTAGTAGGTGATGGGAAAGACCCCTTCTCTGCCAGAGATCATGGACTGCTGCTGCCTGTCAGAGGTGACAGTACTGAACGAGATGGAAAAGCAGTCTAACCTGATTTAAGGCAGCTTCCTACTAGTTCTACATTTATACTTGGGCTGAGTACTAGATAAATTCTACCCAATACCAGATACACAACTCAACATTAGCAGTAGTTAATCAAAGCACTGGTTATGTGGAAGAGATACTGCAACAGAGGTCAGTTGAAAGCCCAGAACATGAATGTAATAATGTTCCAAACACACTGAAAACTGCTTTTGTTCTGAAGGGAAAAGTATTTTAAACCAGGGAATAAATCAGGAATTCTGACAAAGCTCTGTCAGCATTTCTAAGGCCCTATTAGGTGTTCATCCAGGGATCTAAAAACGGAGTCGTTCATTTATAGTGGCAGCCATATGCAATTAGATGCTCTGTGGCCCACAACATGTGACTAGTAATGGCTGAACTAACAAGTTCAAGCATTACAGAAATCTGTTCCTGCAGTGAACATCCACAAAGGGCCACAAGCAAACTTGCAATATGAAAGCACTACAAAGAAATTGGTTGCTATGGGAATAATCAGGATTCTGTCTACCCAAAAAGGTAAAAAGTGGTTGCCACCCCATTATTAAATTCAGGCTGAAGCCCAAAGCCCAATACTCATACCCTTGGATTTCACTGCAACCTAAAACATACTTAACTGTGCTTCAGGTCCCCAATATGCTACCTTTTCTACTATGGCATATAATATACTCATGTATCAATGAAAACATCACAGCACCATCTGTACAAAATTAAAGCAAAAGTAGCAAAGTTCTTTATACCTGAATCCTCCATTAGAGAGGGATCTACCTTTGGCGACAAGAAAGCTATGAAAAGATTTAGGTGGTAGATGCCCAAGGCATATGTCACGATGTACCAACCCTGGAATGGAGAAAATAATATTTAAATACCAGGTAGGAATGGAAATGTCAGATATTGAACGAAGAATTTGTTTGACTTATGTAACCAGAAATAACAATATAAAATAAAGGAATGGACTGGAAAAAGAAGAAAAATCCAGAATTTCAAATAGGGCATAGTTTAAAGTGCAGAGCATGAACACAGGCACGGCTTGCCAACAATTTAAGGAATATGAAACTGCTATACAAGAGGGTTTTCTGAAGCAGTGGGAGAACGTAAGGCACACAACAACATAGCAGCTGAAGAACATAAGACAAATTCAGAGTAAACAAGGATCTACATCAACTATAAAGGAAAGGTTCCTCCTGTGCAAGCACCAAGTCATTGCTGACTCCTAGAGGGACGCCGCTTTCGCTGGCGTTTTCATGGCAGACTATAGCGGGGTGGTTTGCCATTGCCTTCCCCAGTCGTGACTACCTTTCCCCCAGCAAGCTGGGTACTCATTTTACCGACCTCGGAAGGATGGAAGGCTGAGTCGACCTGAGCCGGCTACCCAAGACCCAGCTTCTGCTGGGATCGAACTCAGGTCGTGGGGAGAGTTTCAGTTGCAATACTGCCGCCTACCACTCTGCGCCACACGAGGCTCTACATCAACTAGAAGCAAGGGATAAAAAACACAGGAGAGTGATGGTGCAGATGGCATGAGAGCAAGAAGGAAGAGAGAAGCAGGACAGTTTCCCCAGGGGATGTAGTGAAATGGCAGAGTCTTAAATATATAAACTAGGAACAAAGCAAGATGAGGACAGGTGCCATGTGGGGAATGGGTGTGATGAATAAGCCCATCTGATCATTTCCCCAAGCAGATGCATTTTAAGACTATCGATGAAGTGCTCAACAGCAACCCAAACAGAAATCTGCGATTCTATTACGATGCTTGTTACTCCCTTGTACAGCCCAATTAATTTGTTTTTGGCTTTGTTTATGGGCTTAGAGGATTTATTCTGGTGAAGGATAAACAGATGAACAGGGACACTGCTGAAGTATGAAAACAGAAGGAGTGGGGAGAAGGAATGAAGCCAGTTTCCCAAATACTACACTTCAAGCACTTAAATTATTTTAAACTGGCATAAAAATGCAGATAACAAGGGAACAAACTGCTTGGTACAGATTAGTGGTACACCTAAAGTTGTATCGTATCTCTGACAGTAGTTATAGATTAGGAATTGATGCTCATTCCTCTTACCTGCAGTAGATAAACTCTAATCATGTAGATAAAACTTAAACCCAATGTTACAACCCATCGCACTGCAGTATAAGGAGTAGATTTGTCTAACCAAGACTGGTAAATCTAGAAGAAACACAGTGTTAGATTTTTATTATTATTACATTTATATCCCACCCTTTTTCCTCTTGAACAGAACCTAAGGTGGCTTACATAATTCTCCTCTCCATTTTATCCTCACAATAACCCTGTGAACTAGGTGAGGTTGAGAGGCAGTGACTGGCCCAAAGTCACCCAGTGAGCTTCATGGCCAAGTAGGAACTAGAACCCAGATCTCCCGAGTCCCAGTCCAGCACTCTAACCGCTACACCACACTTGACTCTCCCATGCTGGATATTCATCACATCGCTCATTGTAAGGACATGTCATCAACTATCAAAGATTGCAAAGTAATTACAGTAGCCTTGTATGGCTAATTATTACAGTAACAATCCTAGACCATCTCAAAGATTTCAACAAGACCGAAAAATGCATAACCACATGCAGGAATGCACTGTGGGCACAATCTAGATGTACACACAATACGATCATTTGAAGTGCTCCCTCAATCAAGAGCCAAATTCCTCAAACATCTGATGCTGCTTCTCCAATCCCCAGAGGTGAGTGGAGGATGAATAAGCAATTGGCCTATAGTTTCTTTCAGGGCTGGTATCAGGAGCAGGTACTGCTGGGCACTGAACGAGACCCAAACCCCTGCAGGGGCTTACTGCCAATCCCTGGAATTTCTTGGCCCTGCTGCTGCTCCTCCTCAGCACTACCTGTTCTTCTTCACTACCTGTTCTTCTTCTTCTCTGAGCACGCAAGCATGTACCAGAGTGAGAAGAAAGAGCAGCGTCCTTCATTTGCCTTGCATTTTTCCTCTGGGTGGTTGCACAGATTGGGTCAGGAGGAAGAGGGCAAGTGAGTAGGCAGCAGGGACAGAACCAGGAGGGAGCACACTGTGAACATCTTGCCCAAGCCCCTCCCACCCAGCCCGGATCTGGCACCAGTTCCTGTCTAAAGTTGCAGTTTTAAGCTACCACACTGGGAGCCTCTTTCGTAGGGTTTCTGCATCTCTTGGCCACTTGTGTGAAACCAACCTGTCCAAGTCTTGTGAAAAATCTATAGACCACTGAAGGTTTGCCATGGATGGACTCGCCTGTACTGTCCCCTTCTGACATTGTTGCTGTGAAAACAAAAGCAAGAACACACAGCGGAGCTTTAGCATGATACACCTGCACCAGTGTTTAAATACAGCATATTATAGAAGGTTGGGCTTTGCTGAGACAAGTAATCTGGAAGCACCTAGTCCTGGTGAAGCTAAGCAAGTGTGGACCTCCTGAGTGCCTCGATGTGAGACTCACGTAAACAACTCTGAGCTTTCCAAAGAAAGGGCAGAATACAGGTACAATAAATAAGAAGAGTACTTTCTCCAAACAGTTTCTAGCGAAGGACAAAACGAGATGTGACATTCAATGAGCTTCAGCTATTGGGCGGTATAGAAATGAAATAAATAAAATAAATAAATGCGTTTTTGCAGTTAACACGCAATTTACAAAAATGCAAATAGCATTAGCAGTGTATGTGTATGTGTTGATTATTGGGGCTGACAGCAGACATGGAGCGAGATTTTAATTCTTTCTTCCCCTGCTTCAGTCCTGAGGAAATCCACCCATGGGGGATTTTTTTCGGAATGCAAACTCCAGCTTCAGAGGACAAATTTTCTTTGGTACCAAAGTAGGGAAGGAAAGGGTTCCCTCTCCACCCTGCTGCTACCCTGGTAATTACCAGCGCCGTTTCCCACAACAGTTGCTATTAAAAACACACATGTATTTTTAAAGTTAGCAAAACTAGAGTGGAGAAAATGCAAGTGACAAAGAATGCAGCAAATCCCTGCATAAGCAGTGTCATGGCACCCAACTCTGGAGGACCCTCTCCAAATACATTTGCCTGGCAACCACATTACCTTCTTTAAGGCACCAGGTAAAAGCTGTTTTGTTTGCTTTTAAAAGAAGACAGTTGTTCTGCTTATTATGTGGCAGTTATCCTGCTGCCTATTTCAGTTGTTTTAATCACTTTGCATTTTATTATTGTATTGTTTTAGTCTGTTGTAAGCCACCTTGGAGACGGTTTGATCCAAAAGCTGGGAGTATAAAGCTTTTAAAACACATAAGTCAAGATTCACACTCAGCTTTAGAGAGGATACAAAACATTGCAGAACCTTATTTAGGCAACTTCATTTTAGCCTGGGGATCCGATATCAGGAGCACAACGACTCTGCTGTCGAAAGCACTACCCGCCGCTTCAAATGCAAGGTTTGCTTTTGGAGACAGAAGACATCCAGATCCGAAACCTTTGCCTGGTTTCATCTCCCACCATTACAGAGTCTCACAACTCAAAACACTTGACTAGAGCCCTTCAGTGAAAGAGTAAATATGTGAGCAAAATGTAGACTCTTCGGTCAATTTCGATTTAGGAAGGGGGAAGAACTCCACTTCCCTTTAAGCTGCAATTCAAAGTATCCCTTTGACAGCTGCTGTGCCACATCACCCAAAGCAATACCTGATACAACTTCCTGGTCTGTCATCCCCCAGTGGGTGGAGCTACACTCCTCTGAGAAAGAGTGAAAGTAATTCTATACTCTTACAGCAATAAGTACTACAGGAGAGGGAAATAAGACCAGAAAATCAAGGGAAAGAGACCCATAATAAGAAGCCGCTCCCAAAACAAAGGAATAGGAGTCAGTCTGATGATAAGCAAGGAAATTAATGCTTTTAACTTATCAATGGGCAATTCACAAACTCTTAACTTCCAGAGTCCTACTGAAAGTTAATGAGATCATGCCAGAGAGCAAGGCCTGACATGTTCAAAAAGAAATCAGCTCCAGCAGCTTACAAGAACATATAGTTTTAGCCATGCACAGTTTTAAAGAATTAATCTTCCACCCTTCAATGAAGATATTTTTAGGGCAACTTAAAACAATACAATATAGAATACACAGTAAAACAAATGAAATAAAGAAGCAGATAAAAGCAGCAAAAACCTGAGGGTTAAAAGGCCTGGGGAAATATGAAAGGTCTTTGCCTGATACCCAAGAGACATCAGTAGGTGCGCCAAGCAGGCCTCCCCAGGGAAAGCATTCTGCAACTGCAGTGCCACCACATTTCCCCTGTTACCACCCACCTCAGCTTTAATGGCAGGGGCATCCAGACATTACGGCCATGTAGCCCAGTTGGGTGATTACCGTGTTGGGTGGCCAGATGAATTTTCAGCCCAAGATCAAGTCAGCAAGATGAAAAAGTTAATTCACATCACCAGCATGCTGAAGACATGGAGCAATCAGGCAACCACCCAATAAGGATGCTGAAATCACCCTGCTGGATTAGACCAAAGTTCATTTAGTCTAGCACTCTGTTCCTAAGAGCAATCAGCCCAAGGCTGCTGGGTACTCACAAGCAGGACCTTAAGGCCTTTGTCAGAAGTAGCTGATACTCAGAGGCGCACCGCCTCTGTACGTGGAGTTCCATCTAGCTGTCACAAGTGGGACCTGCAACAAAAGGTTGCAGCACATCCTCAACTCCTAGAAAGAAGTGCTCCTGTTCAGGGATCCTGCCAGCCAGTGATGCCCTCCTCCATGATACTGTAAGCTGTAAAAAGCTCATGCAGGGCATTGAATTCTCCCTACCCACATCTTCTGTTTTTTCCTTTGTTAACTGACACTCATCAATCTATGATTATTCAGCATACTCAGTCCTCATTGGGCTTTTTAAAGCATTTGCCTCTTTTTGTTTTTCGATTGTTTTTAAAGATTGCTTTGTACTTCTGCAAACCTCAGGATTCGTAAGCATGCTGATACCTCCCTCTTGCTTTTCAATGCCCCATGTTGGCTCCTATCCTGTCAGCACTCACCACTTGCTTTTGCTATTAGAGGGAATGTTTACTAACAGACATTGGCACACCTATCATTTAAAAAAAAAAATTATATCCTGAGTTTCCAAAACATTCAAGGAAACTAGCAAAGAAAAAGAAATACTGCATTTTTATTCTCCATATATTGTATCTACAATAAAACACTAAAACAGCATTACTTAGAAGAATAAACAGAGTAGCAAAAACCAAAAAAGATAAAACTGTAAGAAAAGCAGTAAACCAAATTTTGATAAAATCAATAACAACCAAAGGCTTTCCTATCCTTGACTTTACCCTACAGTCAGCTGCAATGGGCTTGAAATTCACAATGTAGCTATACTACCTTTTGGTTAACACGTCATCCCAGTGGTCCATCAATCATCCCAACTGATCTCCATAACTGAAAATGACTGAATTTACCTATTAACTGACAACAACTTGGTGGTAGAGAACAGGACACACATACAAAATGTCCCAGGTTCAGTCCTTGGCAACTCCAGTTAAAAAGATCTCACAGTAGAGCTGGGGGTGGGGGATTTCTGCCCGGAGACATTTCAACTGCTATCAGAGTAGATCAATACTGATCTGACTCAGTATAAGTCAGTTTCATATGTTCATGTACCTCCTTTGCAGAGAGGAAAACTAGTTCCAATATGAAATTATTTGCACGTGCAACTTTTGACTTCCAATCTGACATAAAAGGGAAAAGGAGTAGATTTTTATTAATGCTCTTCGTTTAATTCTGCAATCCTACTTACTTGGGAGTAAGCCATAACTGAACTCAGGGGGCTTACTTCTGAGTAGACATCTGTAGGATTGCACTTTAAATTACTCAAAGGACAGTCTGTAAAAACTTCCTCTCTGTTCTCAACCACCACAGTTTTTAAAACCAAATGGATCCAAAACTGTGATGAAGGCTGTAGTGATGAAAATGCTAGAAGAAAGATTTCCTTTCTAGGAAGGGTGTCATGAATCACATACAAGTGCCTTTCGCACAACTGTGACAAGACCAAAGTAGCCCGGAGGATGGAGGAAACAGCAAGTTCAATACCAAAATATCCTTATATAATTATATATAAATCTGGTACTCCTATTGTCAGATGGCGCCCAACTCCTGGAAGTGGAAAGCCTCAGGCAGAGAAAGAACCACTGCACGGCATTGGCTGGCAGGAGCAGAGGACAGGAAGGCCTGGCGTGCTATGGTCCATGGGGTCACGAAGAGTCGGACACGACTTAACAACTGAACAACAACAACAACTGACTCACTTGGCCCTTAATCATGTGGGCCCAGGAGAAGCAGCACACAAAACCCTTACAATGCTGCAATACACTTTCCAGCCCAAAGCATTTGCTACTCACCTACGAATTCAGGTGGAATTGCTACTTACTTCAGAGCCTTCAGGTGAATGACTAATTGCATCCCAATTGTACTTTCCCTTAACTGTCTCTCTTCCCAAGCACACTGAACCTATTCACACAACTGTTATGACTGTGACAAGCCTGCTCGTTGCCAGTTCGCCACACAGAGATTCAACACACCACTGAGATTTTTCCCACAGTGGCATGTAAACAGTGTGCAATGCCGGGAACAAATTCCACTCCATTCTTCCTCTTCCCCTTCCCTCCAAAACACACAAATTTTGAGCCTGGACTAATACAAGGGTCACGTGAGCAGTCCTTGAAAGAAGCAGTGATAGCAATGGTGGGCCCTGGTTTAAAGGATCCCATATTGTATCCACCCTCTGAATGATCATGGGCAGAACATGGGAGCAGAACAATGCAGGAAGGAGAGTTGAGATTGTGGGAAGAAGAAATAGTGGTAATGAGTCTCCTAGGAAGACAGAATTTGGGGCTGTCACTCTGGGTTGTAAAAAAAAATGCCAGGCTAGCCTGTTGAAGGCAAGGAGGGATCATAAAACTCTTCAGGGTGTGACCTAAAAACCCCCCACCTCGGGCTTGATGATGGTATTTTGTCCACACCCAATACTGACACTAACCTGGCTAGTGGAGGAGGAACACTTTACAGATTACAACTGAAACCTGAACAGCCTGAATTCTAAAAGCCTGATTGTTGTTGTTCAGTCGTGTCCGACTCTTCGTGACCCCATGGACCATAGCACGCCAGGCCTTCCTGTCCTGCGCTCTCTCCCGGAGCGTGCTCAAGTTCATATTCATTGCATAAAAGCCTGGTAGCCTAACTCTAATCTTCTTCCTCAGATCCAGGTGGTTTCAGTTACCATTACCAAGCATGGAAGGCCCCAGTTCCCCTCATTTAAAATGTCCACACTAACACACCCAGGGACTCTAACTCCTCTATCTTATACCCACATGGAGGACAAGAAAGTTGTTTTCTGTTTATCACACTCCACCTAGAGCAGGTTGAAGCAGTACCCTTAGATCAGCTTGATATGCATGAGGGCCCAGGTCTGATACCCACCATCTCCAGGTAGCAGTTAATGGGAAAGACCTTTCTGTGAAACTGTATAGAGCTGCTGCCGGTCAGTGTAGAGAATACGGGGTTAGAAAGGGAGAAATACTCTGGCCTGGTAAAAATAAGCTTTCTATGCTCCACCTCTGTGCTCCAGTTGTAAGAGAAGATCTTCTACTTACTACCTAAAAGAACACCATTCTTGATGAGGGCCTACTTTACCAATGACAGCAACACCTCCAACACATGCACCGCAATGCCAAATTCTAAATTCCTAGTAGAATTGCACTAGCAGACTCCTGCTTCCATATCCACCTTCTAGAATGCTCCCTCCGCAGCTAGAGCAAGAAAGATAGAAAGACTAACAACAGAGTATTAAAAACATATTTTAAGCTAAATGTTTCGGCTTCCACCCTCATCAGTAGCTGTGCTGTTAACTCGGTATCAGGAGTGGCAAATTGGAAAATAAAATACTATGAGAGTAAAGTACACCACAAAATGCTAGCAGGGTGATGTAAACACCCCCTGCCCCCCAATATGCCTTATACACCAGATTATTCCTTTCATCTTGGGTTCATCAACCCCCTGATTATCACCTGATTTGGGCAGGTGAAAATGGAACATGTGGCTGGGATTAGAGAGGAAGGGGGATGATCCCACCAAGGTTAGCTGGGGATAGGGGTAGGGAATGAAAAATGAACACCACCAGGTTGGTATTACACTGACGAAGAGGGAGAGAGAAACCACCACGGACAATCACGGTTTGGGCAGGTGAAATTGCATACTGAGGCTGGGGGTTGGACTCGATGGCCTTGTAGGCCCCTTCCAACCCTACTATTCTATGATTAGAGAGGAGGGGGGAAGATCCCACCAAGGTTAGCATGGGGGGGGGCAGGGAATGAAAAATGAACCCCACCAGGTTGGTATGACACTGATGGAGAGGGAAAGAGAAACCACCACTGACAATCATGTTTTGAGCAGGTGAAATTGGAATCTGAGGCTGGGATTAGAGAGGAGGGGGGATGATCCCACCAAGGTTAGCATGGGGTTAGCATGGGGGGGGGGGAAGGCGGGGACTGAAAAATGAACCCCACCAGGTTGGTATTACACTGACGGAGAGGGAGAGAGAAACCATCACTGACAATCATGTTTTGAGCAGCTGAAATTGGAATCTGAGGCTGGGATTAGAGAGGAGGAGGGACGATCCCACCAAGGTTAGCATGTGGGTAGCATGGGGGGGAGGGCGGGTACTGAAAAATGAACCCCACCAGGTTGGTATTACACTGACAGAGAGGGAGAAAGAAACCATCACTGACAATCATGTTTTGAGCAGGTGAAATTGGAATCTGAGGCTGGGATAAGAGAGGAGGAGGGATGATCCCACCAAGGTTAGCATGGGGTTAGCATGGGGTTAGCATGGGGGGGGGGAGGGCGGGGACTGAAAAATGAACCCCACCAGGTTGGTATTACACTGATGGAGAGGGAGAGAGAAACCATCACTGACAATCATGTTTTGAGCAGGTGAAATTGGAATCTGAGGCTGGGATAAGAGAGGAGGAGGGATGATCCCACCAAGGTTAGCATGGGGTTAGCATGGGGTTAGCATGGGGGGGGGGAGGGCGGGGACTGAAAAATGAACCCCACCAGGTTGGTATTACACTGATGGAGAGGGAGAGAGAAACCATCACTGACAATCATGTTTTGAGCAGGTGAAATTGGAATCTGAGACTGGGATTAGAGGGGAGGAGGGACGATCCCACCAAGGTTAGCATGGGGTTAGCATGAGGGGGAGGGTGGGGACTGAAAAATGAACCCACCAGGAAAAATGAACCTCCACTGACAGGGAGGGAGAGAAAAACCACCACCGAAGACCACCATCTGGGCATCTGGAAATGAAACCAGAGACCAAGGACAAAACCCAACGCGAGTAGGTGACGGAAATGGAAGGGCCTTCAGTGAGTCCCGGCTACCCTGAATCCCATTTGCTTCAGCGCGTCTACTCGAAGGAGGGCTCATGTGGGGTTTTTACGCTAGGCTTAAAGAAGAGGGTGGGGAGACCCGTGGGCTGGCATCCGGGGCGGGAGGAGGACGAGACAGAAACAACCCCACCAGGCTGGCATTGCGGGGGGGGGCAACCCCAGGCTGGCATTGCGGGGGGGGGCAACCCCAGGCTGGCATTGCGGGGGGGGCAACCCCAGGCTGGCATTGCGGGGGGGGCAACCCCAGGCTGGCATTGCGGGGGGGGCAACCCCAGGCTGGCATTGCGGGGGGGGGGCAACCCCACCGCGGGCCAGCGCTGGAGGGCGGGAGAAACGAATGACACGTCGTCGCCCCGCACCCCCCCCCACGGGCTGGCAAGTAAAGAAAGGGGCCCGCCGAACACGCCCCGCGAAGAGGCGCTGCGGGGCCCCGGGCGGGGGTCAGGCCGGCCTCCCCGTGCCGCCGCAGCCCGCGCCAAGCCGCCCCCGGCCGGGCAGCCCCGCTCCGCCGTCCTCGCTCCGGGCAGCGGGCCCCCGCCCCGAAAGGGCCCCCGGGCACGAGAGAGCGGAGGACCCGCGGGGGGGGGAGCTCGGGCGCCCCCCGCCGCCCCCTCCGGGAGGGAGCCAGCCCGGTTGCCGGGGCAACGGCCAGGCCTCGGCCTAGCCAGGCCCGGGGGTCACTTACAGGCCGCGCCGGGTGTCCCGCCTTCCGCTGCCCGCCCCGCCTGACCAGGCAGCGCCGCCGCCGCCGCCGCCCGCCGCTGCCAGCTCCGCCTCCCGAGATGGCGGCGGCGCGAGGCCGACAGGGAGCTTCCGCTGCCGGGGCACGGGGGAGAAGGGCGCCGGGGAGGGAGGGAAGGAAGGAAGGAAGGAGGGAGGGAGGGAGCGAGGGGAGGTTACGGCCGGGCACCCTCTGCCGCGGCACGGCTGCGCCTCCCTCCGCGGGCCCGGCTGGGCTTACTCCTGAGTAAGGAGTAAGGCCCGCGGGCCTGCCTGCCTGCCTGCCTAGGAAGCCCGCGCAGGGTGGCGGCCTCGAGCCTCTGGCGGGAAGCGCGCAGGGCCTCGAGGCTGCCGCCTCAGACAGGCTGAGCTGGGAGTGAGCCCCGCTGAGCCCCCCCCCGCCCAGGCCGGAGCAGGGTTACTCGGGAGTAAGGCCCGCGGGCCTGCCTGCCTAGGAAGCCCGCGCACGGTGGCGGCCTCGAGCCTCTGGCGGGAAGCGCGCAGGGTCAGGGTCGTAGACATGCTTACCTGGGAGGAAGCCCCGTTGAATTAAGTACTCTTACTTCTGAATGGACAAGGATAGGATGGCATTGCCCTGCAAAAGACGCCACTTCCTATTAAAATGAATAATCTGTGCTTTGTTTTGTTTTAATGGTTTCAGGGAGACCGACTTTTCTGCACATGGCAGAATTTATTATTATCTGTCTATCTATTAATTAATTAATTGCATTTCTGTAGTGCCCAGTAAACTTGAGCACGCTCCGGGAGAGAGCGCAGGACAGGAAGGCCTGGCGTGCTATGGTCCATGGGGTCACGAAGAGTCGGACACGACTGAACAACAACAACAAGTGCCCAATAGCAGAAACTCCTATTAGGATGGTGTTGATTAACTACCAAGTACTTTGCAGAGGTGGCCTTAGACTTGCTGCCAGCAACTGGTGCCCTAGGCGAACCGTGCAATCCAACCCCTAAACCCCAAGGGCAGATCTAGGCTGAGAGTTTGGGTAAACCGGGAAACATTTTGCCCTTATTTTCTGAATAATGAAGAGGCAACCCCCCCCCCCCAATCTTTGGAAGCAGAAAAATTATCATGTATAATAAAATTCGCCCCAAATGGGGTTGTTGTTGTTGTTGCTTTACTAAGCACTGTATCGGCACAGAGCGTCTGATAAAAACAACAAAGGAAAGGAACACAGTCCTGGTAGAAGGGCCCTCGGAACAAGGGTTCCGGTTGCATCCTCAGGGCAGCATGGCGGAAAAGGTGCCACCAACCCTTAGGCTCAGCCCTTCGAGGGCAAGGGAAGTAGCTGCTCTGGGGTGCGCGGGGCTCTCGCTCCCTGCCTCCAACTGGGAGCAACAGCGGAGCAGGATATTCCACATCACCTAAGGGGGGCCCCAAAGGCGGGTGAGTGGCCTTAGCCCCACCATCTCCAATAGGTCCCTTGCTCACCCCCACAGCCTCGGTCATATACAGTTTGTACTTGCACAGGAATTGAAATAATGACATCCTTGTTATATTTTATTTTTTATTGCATTTTTCCTCGAATTTGGCAGCCCACTAAACTTGGCGCCCTAGGCAGCCACATAGTTCACCAATATGGATGGGCCGCCCCTGGTACTTCACAACATTGGTCTTCACTGGGTGGTCGACACACATTTGCTGTGGCAGCACCACTACTTTCCTTTTTGTTAACAGCGCAATCCTAAACATGTTTACTCAGAAGTGAGTCGCACTGAGTTTACTGAGACTTACTCCCAGGTAAGTATGTGCACAGGATTACAACCTAGGGGTCCCCCGGGCACTGGAAGGGAGCAGGAGATCAATTTAGGATGCAGTCCTATATATAGTATATACCCAATTACCTAGGAGTAAATCCCATTGAATTCAGTGGGACTTGCTGAGTAGATGCATATAACATTGCACTGTTAATTTGTTTAAATAATGTTGTCATACTTACCCCTTCCACTATGACCTATAAGTTAAGTGATAATACGTTTACAGATTATAAAATATCAAGAACAGAAAATTCTTGCAGGCCAAGCTGCAGTTAATAATCCAAGGTATTGTTATAAAGTTAAGAACTAAGAGGAGAGCTGGATCTCACCGAAGGTCTATTTAATCCAGGATTCTGTTCCCAGAATGGCGAACCAGATGCCTCCAGGAAACCCACAAACAGGACATCCCAGCAGCTGGCATACTGCCCCTGATAAGGTAGTATCTAGTAGCCGTTGATAGCCTTATCCTCTGTGCGTTTGTCTAAGGGCACAATCCTATGCCTGTGTAGACAGAAAAATGTCCTACGACTCCCAGCATGACTGGCTGGGGAATATGGGGGAGTTGTAGGACTTTTTTTCTGTCTAAACATACATAGGATTGTGCACTAATCCCTTTTAGTTGTTAAAAGGTACAGGAACCCTGCCTGAAAAATACATTTGCCAGCCCATGGAGCTGTTTGTTTGCCGAGTGGACTGTGGGGTCAGCCTAACCCTGTGCATGTCTACTCAGTTATGTCCCACCACACTCAATGGGACTATTTCCCAGGTAAGCGTGTACAAGATTTACAACCCAACTCTAGTCTAAACCTATTTACTAGAGAAGTCAATAACTATGGATATGGTCCAGCCAAAAGTTACACATGTTCAAAAAGTTACACATGTTCAAAAAGTTACACAAAGTTACACATGTTCAAAACCCATTGGTTGCAATTTCCAGAGGGAGCCAGTTAAGTCTTATACCATAGTACATTTGTTGAGTTGTCCAGGTGCTACTAGAGTATCTATTGTTTTCAGTAAGACAGCAATGTTTAGACAGGGAAAAAGTCCTACAACTCCCACCCTGGCTGGCTGGGGAATGCTGGGGTTGTGGGACTTTTTTTCTGGCTAAACATGCCTAGGATTGCACTCTTAAGGCACAATCCTGTGCGTGTTTAGACAGGGAAAAAGTCCTACAACTCCCACCATGGCTGGCTGGGGAACGCTGGGGGTTGTGGGACTTTTTTTCTGGCTAAACATGCCTAGGATTGCATTCTTAAGGCACAATCCTGTGTGTGTTTAGACAGGGAAAAAGTCCCACAACTCCCACCATGGCTGGCTGGGGAACGCTGGGGGTTGTGGGACTTTTTTTCTGGCTAAACATGCCTAGGATTGCACTCTTAAGGCACAATCCTGTGTGTGTTTAGACAGGGAAAAAGTCCCACAACTCCCACCCTGGCTGGCTGGGGAACGCTGGGGGTTGTGGGACTTTTTTTCTGGCTAAACATGCCTAGGATTGCACTCTTAAGGCACAATCCTGTGCGTGTTTAGACAGGGAAAAAGTCCCACAACTCCCACCATGGCTGGCTGGGGAACGCTGGGGGTTGTGGGACTTTTTTTCTGGCTAAACATGCCTAGGATTGCACTCTTAAGGCACAATCCTGTGCGTGTTTAGACAGGGAAAAAGTCCCACAACTCCCACCATGGCTGGCTGGGGAACGCTGGGGGTTGTGGGACTTTTTTTCTGGCTAAACATGCCTAGGATTGCACTCTTAAGGCACAATCCTGTGTGTGTTTAGACAGGGAAAAAGTCCCACAACTCCCACCCTGGCTGGCTGGGGAACGCTGGGGGTTGTGGGACTTTTTTTCTGGCTAAACATGCCTAGGATTGCACTCTTAAGGCACAATCCTGTGCGTGTTTAGACAGGGAAAAAGTCCCACAACTCCCACCATGGCTGGCTGGGGAACGCTGGGGGTTGTGGGACTTTTTTTCTGGCTAAACATGCCTAGGATTGCACTCTTAAGGCACAATCCTGTGCGTGTTTAGACAGGGAAAAAGTCCCACAACTCCCACCATGGCTGGCTGGGGAACGCTGGGGGTTGTGGGACTTTTTTTCTGGCTAAACATGCCTAGGATTGCACTCTTAAGGCACAATCCTGTGTGTGTTTAGACAGGGAAAAAGTCCCACAACTCCCACCATGGCTGGCTGGGGAACGCTGGGGGTTGTGGGACTTTTTTTCTGGCTAAACATGCCTAGGATTGCACTCTTAAGGCACAATCCTCTGCGTGTTTAGACAGGGAAAAAGTCCCACAACTCCCACCATGGCTGGCTGGGGAATGCTGGGGGTTGTGGGACTTTTTTTCTGGCTAAACATGCCTAGGATTGCACTCTTAAGGCACAATCCTGTGTGTGTTTAGACAGGGAAAAAGTCCTACAACTCCCACCATGGCTGGCTGGGGAACGCTGGGGGTTGTGGGACTTTTTTTCTGGCTAAACATGCCTAGGATTGCACTCTTAAGGCACAATCCTGTGTGTGTTTAGACAGGGAAAAAGTCCCACAACTCCCACCATGGCTGGCTGGGGAACGCTGGGGGTTGTGGGACTTTTTTTCTGGCTAAACATGCCTAGGATTGCACTCTTAAGGCACAATCCTATGTGTGTTTAGACAGGGAAAAAGTCCCACAACTCCCACCATGGCTGGCTGGGGAACGCTGGGGGTTGTGGGACTTTTTTTCTGGCTAAACATGCATAGGATTGCACTCTTAAGGCACAATCCTCTGCGTGTTTAGTCAGGGAAAAAGTCCCACAACTCCCACCATGGCTGGCTGGGGAACGCTGGGGGTTGTGGGACTTTTTTTCTGGCTAAACATGCCTAGGATTGCACTCTTAAGGCACAATCCTGTGCGTGTTTAGACAGGGAAAAAGTCCCACAACTCCCACCATGGCTGGCTGGGGAACGCTGGGGGTTGTGGGACTTTTTTTCTGGCTAAACATGCATAGGATTGCACTCTTAAGGCACAATCCTGTGTGTGTTTAGACAGGGAAAAAGTCCCACAACTCCCACCATGGCTGGCTGGGGAACGCTGGGGGTTGTGGGACTTTTTTTCTGGCTAAACATGCCTAGGATTGCACTCTTAAGGCACAATCCTATGTGTGTTTAGACAGGGAAAAAGTCCCACAACTCCCACCATGGCTGGCTGGGGAACGCTGGGGGTTGTGGGACTTTTTTTCTGGCTAAACATGCATAGGATTGCACTCTTAAGGCACAATCCTGTGCGTGTTTAGACAGGGAAAAAGTCCAACTCCCACCATGGCTGGCTGGGGAACGCTGGGGGTTGTGGGACTTTTTTTCTGGCTAAACATGCCTAGGATTGCACTCTTAAGGCACAATCCTGTGTGTGTTTAGACAGGGAAAAAGTCCCACAACTCCCACCATGGCTGGCTGGGGAACGCTGGGGGTTGTGGGACTTTTTTTCTGGCTAAACATGCCTAGGATTGCACTCTTAAGGCACAATCCTATGTGTGTTTAGACAGGGAAAAAGTCCCACAACTCCCACCATGGCTGGCTGGGGAACGCTGGGGGTTGTGGGACTTTTTTTCTGGCTAAACATGCATAGGATTGCACTCTTAAGGCACAATCCTGTGCGTGTTTAGACAGGGAAAAAGTCCAACTCCCACCATGGCTGGCTGGGGAACGCTGGGGGTTGTGGGACTTTTTTTCTGGCTAAACATGCCTAGGATTGCACTCTTAAGGCACAATCCTGTGTGTGTTTAGACAGGGAAAAAGTCCCACAACTCCCACCATGGCTGGCTGGGGAACGCTGGGGGTTGTGGGACTTTTTTTCTGGCTAAACATGCCTAGGATTGCATTCTTAAGGCACAATCCTGTGTGTGTTTAGACAGGGAAAAAGTCCCACAACTCCCACCCTGGCTGGCTGGGGGACGCTGGGGGTTGTGGGACTTTTTTTCTGGCTAAACACGCACAGGATTGTGCCCTTATCGATTTCAACAGGATTGAGCCATACGCCTTTACTTGGGGGATACAAGCACCGCTGAACTACCTTTGGGATTTACTTCTGAGCAAACATGCCTAAGAGCGGCCGCACAGTGCTTAACTTCGGGTGGATCATTCTGAGATTTTGAGCGTGCAGCCCGATCCTACACGCACGATGACTTCGAAGTCAGTCGCATCCTCTGTTCAGATGGGACTTAACCCAGGAAGCTACTGCACAGGACGGCAGCCTCGTATCTGAAATGCAGTCCGAGGCGTGCCTGCCCACGAGGGAGGCCCATCGGGGACGCTCGGGACTCGGAAGGGCGCCTCACGCCGCCGTCCCCCGGCGCCCGCTCCAGCTGCGGGCTACGCGCCTCCCCGGCCGATGCAACGCCCCGCCCCGCCCCGCCCCGCGCTACGAGCGGGCGCATGCGCGTCAAGCGAGAGGCGCCGTCCTCCTCCCGCCGCCCCTAGCAACCAGGCAGCCAGTCAGCGGCGGCGCTGCGTGGCTGCGGGGTAGCGTCCCGGAGGGCGGTGGGGAGATGGCGGCCGCGCGGCCCGGCGCCGGCCGCGGGGCAGCGAGCGCGCCGCGGCGGGACGGTGAGGGCGCTGGGCTGCCCGCGGGCGAGGGCCGGCGCCCGCGGAGCGGCCGTGGGTGTCACTGTGGTTGCCGCGGGAGCGGGTTGTTGTGATTGTTATTGCGCCGATTGCTACCTCCCTGAGCGGAAGCGGGAGCATAATAATACTACTGCTGTTATTACCTCCAGGAGCGGATGATTGTTATCACTACTACTATTATTACCTCCAGGAGCGGATTGTTATTATTACTACTATTATTATTACCTCCAGGAGCAGATTATTATTATTATTATTATTATTACTACTACTACTATTACCTCCAGGAGCGGATTATTATTATTATTACTATTATTATTATCTCCAGGAGCAGATGATGATGATTATTATTACTACTACTATTACCTCCAGGAGCAGATGATTTTTATTATTACTACTATTATTACCTCCAGGAGCAGATGATTATTGTTATTACTACTATTATTATTACCTCCAGGAGCGGATTGTTATTATTACTACTATTATTATTATCTCCAGGAGCAGATGATTTTTATTATTACTACTACTATTACCTCCAGGAGCAGATGATTATTGTTATTACTACTATTATTATTACCTCCAGGAGCGGATTGTTATTATTACTACTATTATTATTACCTCCAGGAGCAGATTATTATTATTATTATTACTACTACTATTATTACCTCCAGGAGCGGATTATTATTATTATTACTATTATTATTATCTCCAGGAGCAGATGATGATGATTATTATTACTACTACTATTACCTCCAGGAGCAGATGATTTTTATTATTACTACTATTATTACCTCCAGGAGCAGATGATTATTGTTATTACTACTATTATTATTACCTCCAGGAGCAGATGATTATTATTATTATTACTACTACTATTATTACCTCCAGGAGCAGATGATTATTATTATTACTACTATTATTACCTCCAGGAGCAGATGATTATTGTTATTACTACTATTATTACCTCCAGGAGCAGATGATTATTGTTAATACTACTATTATTATTATTACCTCCAGGAGCAGATGATTATTATTACTACTTTTATTATTACCTCCAGGAGCGGATTATTATTATAACTACTATTATTATTACCTCCAGGAGCAGGAGCAGATTATTATTATTTTTACTATTATTATTACCTCCAGGAGCAGATTATTATTATTACTACTACTATTATTATTACCTCCAGGAGCAGATTATTATTATTATTACTATTATTATTACCTCCAGGAGCAGAAGCAGATTATTATTATTATTATTACTGTTATTTCCTCCATAACAGAAGCAGATTGTTATTATTATTATTACCTCCATGAACAAAAGCAGATTATTATTATTACCTCCATGAGCAGAAGCAGTTTATTATCATTACTATTATTATTACCTCCAGGAGCAGAAGCAGATTGTTACTATTATTATTACCACCTCCATGAGCAGGGGCAGATTATTATTATTATTACTATTATTATTACATCCATGAGCAGAAGCAGATTATTATTATTACTACTACTGTTATTACCTCCATGAGCAGAAGCAGATTACTATTACTATTATTATTATTATTATTACTGCTATTACCTCTGTAACAGAAGCAGATTGTTATTAGTATTATTACCTCCATGAACAAAAGCAGATTATTATTATTATTACCTCCATGAGCAGAAGCGGATTATTATTATTACTATTATCACCTCCGTGAGCAAAAGCAGATGATTATTATTACTGTTATTATTACCTCCATGAACAGAAGCAGATTATTATTGTCATTATTACTGTTATTATTACCTCCATAACAGGCAGATTATTATTATTATTATTATTATTACCTCCATGAGCAGAAGCAGATTATTATAATTACTACTACTATTATTATTACCTCCATAACAGAAGCAGATTGTTATTAGTATTATTACCTCCATGAACAAAAGCAGATTATTATTATTACTATTATTATTACCTCCATGAGCAGAGGCCGATTATTATTGTCATTATTACTGTTATTATCACCTCCATGAGCAGAAGCAGATTATTATTATTATTATTACTTTTATTATTACCTCCATGAGCAGAAGCAGATTATTTTTGTTATTATTACTGTTATTATTACCTCCATAACAGGCAGATGATGATGATGATGATTACCTCCTTGAGCAGAAGCAGATTATTATTATTATTATCTCCATGAGCAGAAGCAGATTTTTATTATTATTATTTCATTCATTTCATTTATTATATTTCTATGCTGCCCCATAGCCAAATCTGTCTGGGCAGTTCAAAAATTATCTATTAAAAATACCTATTATTATTAGAACCTGCATATACAGAAGCAGATTATTATTATTATTAGAACTTCCATGTTCAGAAGCAGGTTGTTATTATTTTCGTTTATTATTTCATTCATTCGTTTATTATATTTCTATATTGCCCCATAGCCGAAGCTGTGTGGGCAGTTCAAAAAATTATCTATTAAAAATATCTACTGTTATTACAACCTTCATGTACAGAAGCAGAAGCAGGTTATTATTTTCATTTATTATTTCATTCATTTCATTTATTATATTTCTATACTGCCCCATAGCCAAAGCTCTCTGAGTGGTTCACAAAAATTATCTATTAAAAATATCTATTATTATTAGAACCTCCATGAACAGAAGCAGATTATTATTATTATTATTATTATTAGAACTTCCATGTTCAGAAGCAGGTTATTATTTTCATTTATTTCATTCATTTCATGTATTATATTTCTATACTGCCCCATAGCCAAAGCTCTCTGGGTGGTTCACAAAAATTATCTGTTATCTATTATTATTAGAAGCTCCATGAACAGAAGCACATGATGATGACGATGATGAATAGAACCACCATGAACAGAAGCAGATTATTATTATTACTTCTATGAACAAAAGCTTATTATTGTTATTATTATTAGAACCACCATGAACAAAAGCAGATGGTGATGATGATGATTAGAACTACCATGAGCAGAAGCAGATTATTATTATTAGAACCTCCACATACAGAGGCAAATTATTATTATCATTATCATAATCATCAACGTTATATACTGGTTCTCATTGAACAAATCCCAACATAGTTTACAAAGTAATAGAGAAATACACAAAAACTGTGGGATGTCAGAAATAAAATAAATAACCTTCAACTTTGGTTCAAAGAGAGCTCACTGCTGGGGGAAAGCCAAAGTAAACATGTGTTTTTGGTAAATGCCTAAAACATGGCTGGCATACCACAGTGGGGAGATCATTCCAGAGAGTGGGCACCACCACAGAGAAGGCCCATCTCCTTGTCACCACCAGCCAGACAGAAAAATGAAGGCTGTGGCATGAACAACAGGGTCTCCTCTGAAGATTGTAGTGGCCTCGGAGGTTTATATAGGGGGAGACGTTCCTTGAGGTAACCTGGTCCTGTGTTATATAGGGCTTTGTATATTAG
This sequence comes from Heloderma suspectum, assembly GCF_057233095.1. Classification (NCBI taxonomy): domain Eukaryota; kingdom Metazoa; phylum Chordata; class Lepidosauria; order Squamata; family Helodermatidae; genus Heloderma; species Heloderma suspectum. The sequence goes on along the minus strand of NC_139472.1, from coordinate 11,843,846 downwards.
TGAATACCAGTTTACCAGTGAATACCAGATGCTGTATGTATGGCTGTGAGAGCTGGACTATAAGGAAGGCTGAGCGCCGAAGAATTGATGCTTTCGAACTGTGGTACTGGAGAAGACTCTTACGAGTCCCCTGGACTGCAAGGAGGTCAAATCAGTCCATCCTAAAGGAAATCAACCCTGAGTGCTCATTGGAAGGACAGATACTGAAGCTGAAGCTCAAATATTTTGGCCACCTAATGCGAAGAGAAAACTCCCTGGAAAAGACCCTGATGCTGGGAAAGACTGAAGGCAAAAGGAGAAGGGGACGGCAGAGGATGAGATGGCTAAATAGCATCACGGATGCAATGAATATGGACTTGAGCACGCTCCGGGAGAGAGCGGAGGACAGGAAGGCCTGGCGTGCTATGGTCCATGGGGTCACGAAGAGTCGGACACGACTGAACGACTGAACAACAACAACCAGATGCTGAGAGAACAAGCCATGGAGGATAATAGCAGTCACCTACATTTTCTGCTTACGGACTTCCCATTGAGCTAGCCACTGTTGGAAACTGGGTGCTGGGCTTGGTCTGGCCCAGGTAGTCTTTTATATTGGAACATAGGGAGCTGCCTTATACCCAAACTATTTGTCCGTCAGCCAGAATCATGTACTCTGACTGGCAGTGGCTCTCCAGGGTCTTGGGCAGAATCTTTCCCAGCACCTGCTCCTTTTAACTGGAAATGTCAGGAATTGAACCTGGGACCTCCTGCTCCGCCACAGAGCTATGGTCCTTCCCTAAAGATAGCAGCAGGGAATATAGGAACCTGCCTTGTACTGAATTAGACCATTGGTCCATCTAGACTAGCAATTATTGTCTACTCTGACCGGTGGTCAGTTTCCATGTTCTCACATAGAGAAAGGTCTTTCCTTCCTATCATCTGCTATGTGATCCTTTTAACTGGAGATGCTGGGAAATGAACCTGCGACCTTCTGCATGCAAAGCATGTACTCTACCACTAAGCCATAGTCCTTCTCATACAACAGAGAGTCTTGTGACACCGTAAAGACTAACGAATCTATTCTGGCATAAACTTTCATGGATTATACCCCATGTCATTAGATGCATGGAGCATTATGGAGAATTGCTGAAACACGGAGTCACCCAATGCAACTGGTTTGCAGCAGGTTCAGGACTGGCAAAAGAACATTATTTTCCACACAATGCATAACTAACTTGTGTCATTTGCTGTCACAAATTGCCACTGGCTTAGACAGCCTGAGAACAGGATTAGAATAATTTATAGGCAAGAGGTCTATCTTAATCATCGTTAATCATCTCCAGCTACCTCCAGTACCAGAGGCTGGGGGACGGGTGGGAGGGTGCTGTTGCGCTCATGCCCTGCATGTGGGTTCCTGTTGGACAGCTGGTTGGCCACTGTGTGAACAGAATGCTGGACTAGATGGACCCTTGGTCTGATCCAGCAGGGCTCTTCTTACATTCCTGTGATCTGAATGCCAGCTACCGAGGGCAAGCAACAAAGAGTGGCCATTGAATGCCAACCTTGAATATGCCCGATTAGTTCCACTTAAACTTCAGGGAGGGACAAAACCCTAAATATCATTTTATCAGCAAGCGTTTTGGAGACTTGAGTGATTTTTAAATTTTTATCTAAGGGTATATGATGATCCTGATTTAAGTATTTGTTTCCCTGAAGGTCTTATGGTTATGTTTCTTTTGCTTTTAGGTTACGGGCATTATGTTTATCCTAATTCTTTTTTCCAATACGAAGGAGAATGGAAACGAGGAAAAAAACATGGTAAGGGAAATGAACTTTGTCCTCTATCAGTGTGATCCATCTTTTCCACCTAACTTTGCAGGAGATGTTATTAAACATTGCAAGTGAGACCTGCAACAAAATGTTGCAGTGTGGGTACTCTTTTCAGTGATCCAGCCAAGTAGTCAGCCATGCCCTCTTCCAAGGTAATCCATTCCATCCCTCTCCTTCTCATCTTCTGTGCCCCCACCACCAGCATTCTGTGGCCACAGCACATGCTCAGTCCTCATTAGCCTGCTTGGGGATTTTTCTGCCCCCTTAATTTTTCCTCCTAAATATTCCTAAAGTTATTTTGTATTTCTGCAAACCTTGGGGCTCCCCTGACCATGCTGAGACTATTTTCTTGTTTCTCAGTAGCCCCATTTTGGCTACAATCCTGTCGGCGCACAGCAGCTGAGTATGCTATTAGAAGGAGTGACAGCTAAAGTGATACACATGTGATGCACACAGCAACTAATCTTGGTGAGAAATCTGTAATATAATACCATGGGGTTGCCTGCGGGATCTAAAGACTCCTAGCAGCACAATCCCCTTCATGGATCACTGCCTTGTTGTGGCGAAGGGGCTTGCGTAACTCAGTGAAGCCATAAGCTATGCCGTGCAGGGCCACCCAAGACGGACAGGTCATGGCGGAGAGTTCTGACAAAATGTGGTCCACTGGAGAAGGAAATGGCAACCCACTCCAGTATTCTTGCCAAGAAAACCCCATGGAACGTATCACAAGGCTAAAAGAGATGACGCCGGAAGATGAGCCCCTCCGGTCGGAAGGTGTCCAACATACTACTGGGGAAGAGCAGAGGGTATTTCCAAGTAGCGCCAAAAAGAGTGAAGCGGCTGGGCCAAAGCCACTCAGCTGTGGATGTGTCTGGTGGTGAAAAGAAAGTCCGATGCTGTAAAGAACAATATTGTTTAGGAACCTGGAATGTAAGATCAATGAATCAAGGTAAGCTGGAGGTGGTCAATCATGAGATGGCAAGATTGAACATCGACATCTTGGGAATCAGCGAACTAAAATGGACAGGCATGGGCGAATTTAATTCAGGTGACCATCATATCTACTATTGTGGGCAAGAATCCCTTAGAAGAAATGGAGTAGCACTCATAGTCAACAAAAGGGTGGGAAAAGCAGTACTGGGGTACAATCTTAAAAATGATAGAATGATCTCAGTACGAATCCAAGGCAAACCATTCAATATCACAGTAATTCAAGTCTATGCCCCAACCACTGATGCCGAAGAAGCTGAGGTTGATCGGTTCTACGAAGACCTACAACACCTTCTAGAACTAACACCAAAAAAAGATGTCCTCTTCATCATAGGGGATTGGAATGCTAAAGTAGGACGTCAAGAAATAGCCGGGATAACAGGCAGGCATGGCCTTGGTGTACAAAATGATGCAGGACAAAGGCTAATCGAGTTTTGCCAAGAGAACACGCTGATCATAGCAAACACTCTTTTCCAACAGCACAAGAGACGACTCTACACATGGACATCACCAGATGGTCAATATCGAAATCAGATTGATTATGTCCTTTGCAGCCAAAGATGGAGAAGCTCCATACAGTCAGTAAAAACAAGACCTGGAGCTGACTGTGGCTCAGATCATGAGCTGCTTCTTGCAAAATTTTGGCTTAAATTGAAGAACGTAAGGAAAACCACTAAACCATTCAGGTATGACCTAAATCATATCCCTTATGAATATACAGTAGAGGTGAGGAATAGATTTAAGGGATTAGACCTGATAGACAGGGTGCCTGAGGAACTATGGACGGAGGTCCGTAACATTGTTCAGGAGGCAGCAACAAAATCCATCCCAAAGAAAAAGAAATGCAAGAAAGCCAAGTGGCTGTCTGATGAGGCTTTACAAGTAGCTGAGGAAAGAAGGGAAGCGAAAAGCAAGGGAGAAAGGGGAAGATATATCCAACTGAATGCAGAGTTCCAGAGAATAGCAAGGAGAGACAAGAAGGCCTTCTTAAATGAACAATGCAAAGAAATCGAGGAAAACAACAGAATGGGAAAGACTAGAGATCTCTTCAAGAAAATCGGAGATCTCAAGGGAACGTTTTGTGCAAAGACGGGCATGATAAAGGACAAAGAAGGCAGGGACCTAACAGAAGCAGATGAGATTAAGAAGAGGTGGAAAGAATACACAGAAGAACTATACCGGAAAGATCTTAATGTCCCTGATAGCCATGATAGTGCGGTCACTGAACCTGAGCCGGACATCCTCGAGAGTGAAGTCAAGTGGGCCTTAGGAAGCATTAGTAACAACAAAGCTAGCGGAGATGACAGTATTCCAGCCGAGCTATTTAAAATCCTAAAAGATGATGCTGTTAAAGTGCTGCACTCAATATGCCAACAAATTTGGAACACTCAACAATGGCCGCAAGACTGGAAAAGGTCAGTTTACATTCCAGTTCCAAAGAAGGGCAACGCCAAAGAGTGTTCAAACTACCGTACAATTGCGCTCATTTCACATGCCAGCAAGGTGATGCTCAAAATCCTACAAGCTAGGCTTCAGCAGTATGCGAACCGAGAACTACCGGAAGTACAAGCTGGGTTTCGAATAGGCAGAGGAACTAGAGATCAAATCGCCAACATTCGCTGCATCATGGAGAAAGCAAGAGAATTCCAGAAAAACGTCTATTTCTGCTTCATTGACTACGCTAAAGCCTTTGATTGTGTGGATCACAACAAACTGTGGCAAATTCTTAAAGTGATGGGAGTACCAGACCACCTTACCTGTCTCCTGAGAAACCTGTACGAGGGTCAAGAAGCAACAGGAAGAACCAGACATGGAACAACCGATTGGTTCAAAATTGGGAAAGGAGTACGACAAGGCTGCATATTGTCACCCTGCTTATTTAACTTATATGCAGAGTACATCATGAGAAATGCTGGGTTGGGTGAATCAGAGGTCGGAATTAAGATTGCTGGGAGAATTATCAACAACCTCCGATATGCAGACAATACCACCCTAATGGCAGAAAGCGAAGAGGATCTCAAGAGCCTCTTGTTGAGGGTGAAAGAGGAGAGTGCAAAAGCTGGTTTGAAACGCAACATTAAAAAAACTAAGATCATGGCATCTGGCCCCATCACTTCCTGGGATATAGAAGGGGAAGAAATGGAAGCAGTGACAGATTTTACTTTCTTGGGCTCCAAGATCACCACAGACGGTGACTGTAGCCATGAAATTAAAAGACGCTTGCTCCTTGGGAGGAAAGCTATGGCCAACCTAGACAGCATAGTAAGAAGCAGAGACATCACCTTGCCGACAAAGGTCCGTCTAATCAAAGCTATGGTTTTCCCAGTAGTAATATATGGCTGTGAGCGCTGGACTATAAGGAAGGCTGAGCGCCGAAGAATTGATGCTTTTGAACTGTGGTGCTGGAGAAGACTCTTACGAGTCCCCTGGACTGCAAGGATGTCCAATCAGTCCATCCTAAAGGAAATCAACCCTGAGTGCTCATTGGAAGGACAGATCCTGAAGCTGAAGCTCAAATATTTTGGCCACCTAATGCGAAGAGAAAACTCTCTGGAAAAGACCCTGATGCTGGGAAAGACTGAAGGCAAAAGGAGAAGGGGACGGCAGAGGATGAGATGGCTAGGTAGCATCACCGATGCAATGAATATGGACTTGAGCACGCTCCGGGAGAGAGTGCAGGACAGGAAGGCCTGGCGTGCTATGGTCCAGGGGGTCACGAAGAGTCGGACATGACTGAACAACAACAAAAGCAGCACAATACAGTGCTTATCTATTCAGAAGTAAGTTCCACTGTGCACAATGGAGCATACCCTCAGGTAGCTATGCATTACAGCCTTAGCCCAATACCCTCTAGTGGAACTGACTTTATCAAACGCTCATAAGAAATTAGTTTAGATTATAGACCCCCCCCCCCCGCCCATCCAAAAAAGCAATTCCATGTGTCAAAGGGGATAGAAGCACCTCGGTGTTACTCTACTGCATTATTTTATGTAAGTTGTCTTTGGGACCCCTCTGGAAATTAAATAACTAAATAAGGATGCAATCCTATGCATGTTTAGTCAGAGAAAAGGCCTACAAGTCCCAGCTGGCTGGGGCATGCTGGGAGTTGTAGGCCTTTCCTCTATCTAAACATGCATAGGATTGCACCCTTAAATATTTAATTTTCTTTCTAGATAATAATAGACACTACTTACTGAGTTTTCAAGGCACTTCACTCACATTATCTCTGGGATCCTTACACCAACTTTGTAAGGTACACCAGTACTTGTTATCCCCATTGCAGACAGGGGGCTGGTAGCCACTATGCTATATTTTTTTTCTCAGTGTAATGGTTACAAGAATATTATTTATATTTAGCACTTTTACATTTTTATCCCACACTTTCTACAAGGAGTTTTGGGCGATGTACATGGGCTCTTCCCCCACTCATTTTTTTTTTTTATCCTTACAACAATCCTGTGAGGTAGGCAAGGTGGCCAAGTAGTGACTGACACAAAAGGCACCCAATGAATTCCATGGCTGAGCAAGCTCTGAAGGATCTAAAACCATGTTATTATTCTTTGCTTGGGCCTGTCTTTAGCATATTTGAGTAGAGATGTAGCCTTTTCATGGTTAGGCAAGGGTTATCCATTTCCATTCCAAACCTGAAAGCAGTAACCTCATGCAGTTAATAACTCACTCTTGCTAATTGGAGGTTGCTTGCTTCCCTATTTCCAAAAAGATAAGTATCTGATGGCAAGATATTTGTACTGTTGACCATTAGATGGCAGAAGAGTGATAATTGTGTACACTTCTTGTATCGGATAAAGTGGACTCCAGTCCACCAAAGCTTATGGCATAATTGGTTAGTCTTTTAAGATGCCTTGTTGATTTATGTTGCAACAGACTAACCTGGCTCCCTGTCTCTGGCAATTATATACAGGTATCATATATAGTCAGAGTTCTGAGAGGTGTTGCTATGCTTGAGGCACTGTGGTGTAAAATACTAGACTGACAACTTCTAAGTGAATTGACTTCTATTAGTGAATGAGTATGCAAGTTTTCAAGTTACATGAGCCTCTTCATCTGGCACCAAATGTAAATGTTCTGCAAAAAATTTAATCTTTACAAAGAGTAATGTAAATTAAGGCAGCAGTCATAAATACACTTAGCTGGGAATATGTCCCACTGAACTCAATATGCCTTACTTCTGAGAAGACCTGTGTAGGACTGCACTGTCAATCTCCTTGTCTATTTTGATAATCTTATCTATTCCACACACACAGTCTCCAACCCACTGAGTTCCCCAAAATCTCTGGGCAATACCTGTTTGTTGCTGAGAATGCATGTCTTTCTTTTTTCCCCTAGGTCATGGGAAATTGCTGTTTAAGGATGGAAGTTATTATGAAGGCGAGTTTGCAGATGGAGAAATTATGGGCAATGGACTGAGATACTGGACATCTACAGGTTAGACTTGGTGGTGGCAAATGCAATCTACACTGTAAGTCGGGTGGGCAACTTGTAGCTGTCCTGTTGTTTTGGCCTACAACTCCCATCAGCCCTGACCATTGTCTATGCTGGCTAGGGCTCATGGGAGTTGTAGGCTAGAGCACTTGGAGGGCCTCACGTCTGTCCCCCTGCCTCCTGTTGTAAGTAGTGAGACCTGCAACAGAATGTCGCAGTGTGGAGTGTCCCTGTTTAGTGTTCCATTCAGTCAGCCCTCCTCCGGGATACCCCCCTCTGCACCCAATCAGTCAGTCAGCATTCCATGGCCATTGAGCACACTCAGTCCTCATTGGGCCATTTTGGGGTTCCCCCCTCCCCCGGGGGTGTTTTCACTAAATTCTCTGTACTGCAAACCTTGGGACTCTGCTGAGCTTTCAAATACCTTCCTGTAGAGCATGGCTTCTGCCGTTCTGGCTACATAAACATTGACACTCACACCTGATAACTGGAAATAAAGGGATGATACACTAAGGAATGCGGTGGTGGTGGTGCAATCAGAAGGTCCTCTGAGTCCCATTGGCTGAGCTGCTTTGATCTTGCTTTGTCATTGGCTAAGTTGCTCTCATCAAAGAGTTTCTGCCTGATACTGGCTAAGCTTGGGTAAAGAGGGATTGACTAAGCAAGATGTTAGGAAAGGAGGAAACAGGGAGCCCGTGAAATGGCTGCCCCAAGTGGGGTGGGGGGTCTAGAAGAAGAGGATTCCAGCAGGGTCCTGAAGAAGGCCAGAGGGAGGATTCTGAGAGGGTAAAGAAAACTGGGTGACAGAATAGGCAGAATTGAGGGAGATACATGGTCAGGAATTCCAGAGGGGAGGCACACTGAAGTTCATAAAGTTTTTAAATAACCAACTTAATCTTGTGCTGCATGCATGTAGTTCTAGACATATGGACATAAGAAGCTGCCAGTCCATCTAGCCCAGTATTGTCTACTCTGACTGGCAGCACCCCTCCAGAGTGTCAGGCAGAAAATGCCTTTCCCATCACCAGCTACAGGAGATCCTTTTAACTGGAGATGCCAGGAACTAAACCTCCATGCAAAGCAGGTGCTCTATTATTGAACTATTGCTATTCCCTAGGACTGTATTTCTTTTAATATAGTTTGATAGGAATCAATTACTGAGGGACCCTTTGTTGAACTATGGTTCAGGTTACTTCATTCCTCCTTTTCCCAAAGCTTATTGCTCCCATCCCAAGCAGCCTCTTAAGCCAAGGTATAAATGGGATGAATATGAGAAAATGCACCCCTCTATCATTGGGGTGATCTGCTTCACGGATTGTCAAACCCTTACATGAGGTGCTGCCATGTAGGAATTAATGTGTTGTCTTTGTATAAATAATTTCACATGATTGCGTATGCATCCTCCCACACATACATGTTCTGCAACGCTGCAGTTGGTTATGGCTTTCTGGTCTGCATCCGCTGACCTGCATCCGCTACACGCATCATTCGTCAATGTCATGTTCAGTTGCAAATTTCATTTAATTCTGACATGGACATGTTTTTGCTTATAGAAGTTTTGTTATATGTAAAGTGGCCCAAGCAATCCAGTCCTAAGCAGGTTTACTCCAAAGTAAGTCTTGCATAGTTCCAGGGGACTTAGGACTGTAGCTTTAATTCTCTTTATAGTGCCACGTTCCTGCTCTCCATAATGAATGGTTTGAATGACTGTGTGCCATCAAAAAGCTGTTAAGTTGACTGTGAAATGAAAGTACTTCTTAGTCATCCCTTAACCATAAAAAACATACTATGAATCTTTCTTCTTCTTTTTTAATGTGGCACTAATGTCTTTTAAGATACCTTGGTTTAAAGACCTAAAGGAATGCGGATTACGATTCCATTAGTTTGTGAGATAAAGACCCAATGAACACTTTCTTTGTTCTTCATTAAGCTGCCATGATAATAAAAAAGCGGTTGGTAATTATTCACTTGTAATGTCTTGTATGAAGAAAGGCTCGGTCAAAATCTTTATTGGAACACCAAGGATAATTAAGCCGCATTTGCCAGAATGATTTTCCCTCTGCATTTTACTTTATCATATATTTGATTCCAGGGAATACGTATTCCGGCCAGTTTCTCTTTGGCGAGCTCCATGGGCATGGAGTCATTCAGTATGCAGATGGTGGAAAATATGAAGGGGAGTTCTCCTATGGGGCACGAGAAGGTAAGTTGGCTGTCCAGGCCAAGGCAATGAGACTAGGTGAGGGGATGTCCCAGGTGGTGGACTTGGGGTATTGTTAAAGATGGCAGAGTGGGAGTTAGACAGAACTTGCCCAGTGCACTATAGTGTTTTCTTTTATAATCCCCACTGAAATGAACATGAGTTGCCCTTGCTCAAACAAATTTCCCTATAGATCTACAATGCTTCCAGACAGAGGACTCCTAGTGTTATCAATGTGAAGGCATTGTGCACCAATTCCATCTTTTTCTCCTTAACAGATGATTTGCAGTAAGGAAAAAGATGGGAAAACTAGTGGGAAACATGGGAGAATTACCAAGTGGAAGATATCGTCTGGGCTCCCTGTAAAATTCCATGAATGAGGTGTGATAGCACAATAAAAAGCCCCTTCTGGAAGCACTTCTGTATGTGGGATGTCATCTTAATTCTCTCCCTTGGGCCAGCCTTGACTCTGAGGATTTTTGATTAAGGCTCCAGTGTGGTTAGAGATACTGGCTTGTATCCAAAGGTGCTTCTGCGCAAGCACAAAGCATTTCCGCTTACACAAAGTCCCCCCATCTTTGCCAGTCCTCCTAGCCCACAATAACACTGCATTCCTCATCCCGTGCTACTCCAGAGGTTCCTCTGAGTGTCAGGACCATCTTTTGGGGGTATGCAGAGGAGGTTCAGTGGGAAGTTGGGATTGGTAGAAATTGGGGAGCTGCCTTGCATGAGTGGAAGCTCTTTCTTCTCATGCAGAAGCTCCTTTGGATACAAGTCACTGATTTGAAGTATGTTTGAGTAGAAGTGGCTTTGGACATGATGTAACGTGGGGAAGGGGGGCAGGAAGCACCAGGGAGTCGCTTCTTGAACTCCATGCTTCTTTGCATCACCCAGAGGAACCTTTGCATCTCTCGCCCACCTGCCCACCCCAGTGTTCAGACATGCAGTCTCTCCCAGAATGAGGATCTTGTGCATCTGACCATGGGTGCAGGGGAAAACAGAGAAGTTCCACTTTGGATGTGACAAAGAAACATGTTGACCAAGAAGTAGAAGAACCAAGAGGTCATAAGTAAGAATTAATAATAACTCTTCAGCGGTTTTGGGCAGTAGATGGGAAAATAGGGTTTTGATTTGTTTTTACATTAAGTCCTCTTCCATTTTTTTCCTACTCAGTTTCCTCCTTTTCTTTTTAGGCCATGGGTTACTAACTGACAAGGATGGACAAACGTATCAAGGATGCTTCCATAACAACAAAAAACATGGAGGAGGAAAAATGCTCTTCAAGTAAGTTTTTTACTGTGCGTGTGTGTGTGTATGTATGTATATATTTACCAGGTTTGGCTTGAAACGACAGTTCAGGGAGTAGCAGCAGCAACAAGGAAGGCCTATACAAACCTTGGCAGGTTGGGGAAATCAAATCTAATCCAAAGCAAAGTCAAGCTGAGTGAGTCAGGGCAGGACCGATTGGCAGACCGCTGAAAGAGACAGAGGTGAAAGAGTGTAGGCAAAAGGAAGGTGTGGCATTAATTTTGTGTAAGCTGTTAATGTGTGCAGATTAAAAATAATAGCAGTGGTGGAGATGCCTAAGCAGGATCAGAACCACAGGGCATGGGAAGAGCATATAACCCTGACAAAAATCGTCCCCCTCCTTGAAATTGATGTCCGTCCTGGGAGGGAAGCTTCCATGGGCACCAGTAAGAAACTTAATCTTGACATGATTGAGGTCCTGCTAGTCAAGAACATTTCTGATCTTGGTGAGGTAGTTTAACCTGTGATGGATGGGGCTCCCCCTGAAGACTATGTAGCTTGGGGGGTTGTCCTTGATTTCCCTGGATGCTCAATTGGCAGCAGTCTCAAGGAGCACCCTTTATTAGCTTTGGTTCAGACACCAGCTGTTGGCCTTTCCTGGAGAAGGCAGACTTGGCTTCAATCATCCATGCTTCACTTATCTCCAAGTTGGATTACTGAAATGCAGTGTACGTGGTGCTACCTTTGAAGAGGGTCTGGAAGCTTCGGTTGGTCCAAAATGTGGTAGCCAGACTGACTCTTTTCTGGCACTTACCAGCAAGAGCATATAACCCTGGTTTTATGTTAGCTCCATTCCCTTTCTATTTGCTTCCAGCCTCAATTCCAAGTGCTGGTTCTAGCCTTTAAAATAGTAAATGGCTTAGAACCAGGTTATCTTAGGACCAGGTTACCTTAGGACTAGGGATGCTGGAGAAATTCGAGATGGACTAAAATGAGCTCGGATTTCTAAGAATCTGACCTGCAGAATCTGCTGTGGAGCGACACCCTCAGGTTGCGCGGAGTCCGTGGACTTTTGGATGATTTTTTTTTACTTTCCTGAAATTTATGCATATGAATTCATAGAATAATAAGTAAGTTTCTGCTGAAGAAATGTGGAATGTAATGAGGGACAATACACTAAATGTTGCGTACTAAGGTAAATTATGTAAATACTTACGTAATAATTTGCGTATTTTTCCTCATGACAAAAAAATAATAATTCACATCTGCCTGTGAGCGGACGATGGAACAAAAGGCACCCGACAATCTGCAAAACACAGACAGAGCGGATTTTACATACACAGTCTGTACATCCCTACTTAAGACCAGGTTATCTTAGAACCAGGTTATCTTAACAACCGCTTGCTCCCATGTAGTCTGAATATGAGCCAACAATGTGATGTGGCTGCAAAACAGGCAAATGCTATTTTGGGCCGCATTAATAGAAACATAGCTTCCAAATCCCGGGAAGTACTAGTTCCCCTCTACTCAACCCTGGTTAGGCCTCATCTGGAGTACTGTGTCCAGTTCTGGGCACCGCACTTTAAGAAGGATGCAGACAAGCTGGAGAGGGTTCAGAGGAGAGCAAGGAGGATGATCAGGGGACTGAAAACAAAGCTCTGTGAAGAGAGACTGAAAGAACTGGGCATGTTTAGCCTTGAGAAGAGAAGACTGAGGGGAGATATGATAGCACTCTTCAAATACTTGAAAGGTTGTCACAGAGAGGAAGGCCAGGATCTCTTCTTGAGCATCCCAGAATGCAGGACACGGAATAACGGGCTCAAGTGACAGGAAGCCAGATTCCAGCTGAACATCAGGAAAAACTTCCTGACCACTAGAGCAATACGACAATGGAACCAATTACCTAGGGAGGTAGTGGGCTGTCCCACACTGCAGGCATTCAAGATGAGGCTGAACAGCCGTCTGTCGGGGATGGTCTGACTTCGATTCCTGCATTGAGTTGGGTTTGGACTTGATGGTCTTGTAGGTCCCTTCCAACCCTACTATTCTATGATTCTATGATTAAGATAAATGCCAGAGGCTTCGCTCTCGTCATCATCTTGTGTTATTTTGCTGTGTGAGCTGCAAAGCTGGAATGCTCTCGCAGTCGAAATCCATCAGTCTCTTTATATCTCTTTCATCCTAAATTGAAGATGCTTTTTTTTCAATAGAATTTTAATGTATAACACCTAGCTTATTGATGCCAGTTTTTTTTAAATATGTACCATCGTTTATCCTTGCTGTGATAATTTTTTGTTTTGAAGTGTTCTTGTTATTGCTTTTAGCTATTGTTTTTAAATTGTTCTTCTGCTTCGATGGTATTATTTTTTATGGTTTTATGATTATAGTGTACACTGCTCTGGATATTTTTAGTAGGTGAGAAGTATATAAAATTATTATTATCTTTATTATAAATCCATTTTTGTGCTTTCTATAGTCTTTCTTTTTTCCCTAGCCATTTTTGAATAATTATTCATTCAGAATCCTTGAATTTTCAGCAGTGGTACTGTCAAGTCTCCAAATCAGCTAAGAATTTTCTCCTGACTATTGCTTTTTTAGAAATGGGGATGAATTTGAAGGAGATTGGATTCTGGACCAGAGACAAGGTCATGGAGTGCTCCATTGTGCTGATGGAACTCTATATGAGGTACTTATATAAGAGTTATGAGAATTCATATAATGAGTCCTATCCCATCACCTGGATCCATTGTGATATTCCCTACAAGAAAGTGGTATTGGGCTTCCTTGCCACTGGGTTTCCTGTCCCTCAGCTTCTCTACATCATGGGATCTCTTTCCAGTCTTCAGCCTATCCTAGTGCATGCTTTTAATCTCAACCACACTGCCAAGTTTTCCTTCCCTCACAAAAACTGGACTGCAAGCTCTTGGTTCCCTCAGATTCTGAACATTCTGAATCATCACACCTGCTCTCCCAGTCAGTGTCGAAAGCTTCACTGCCACAAGCGGAATATAATATGGATTTATCATTTGAAATCTTGCAGGCTCAGGCATAATACTGCAATTTGTGATGACTTTTTGGTTTCCTTTGGTTGGATGAGGGATTTATATTTGGACAGCTAAAGCAAAAAAATTGAAATTTCTTTCTAACCTGAGGTTGGCTTGTGCTATAAGCAGTGCTTGGTGAAATCTCAGAAGCAAGGGAATGAGGACAAATAAGATTTCTGGGGGATGGAAGAGAGAATCTGGTGCCTGACAATAGCTCCTTAAACATCTCCAAGCTAGCAGAAGCAACGTGTGTTATGCCAATTAAGAGAATGTATGCATTGCAGAATTCAGCTACACCAAGCATCAGCATCATTGTTGTTTTTGTTGTTGTTATATTGTGCACGGTACATAGAACCATGATGATTTCAGTTTCTAAGAATCTGAGCTTCCATTTTTGTCTGTTTAGGGTACATTCATCTACAAGTTTAGACAGAAAGGAAGTCCTACAACTCCCAGCATTCCCAGCCAGAATGCTGGGAGTTGTAGGACTTTTTTCCATTTAAACACGCATAGGATTGCAGCCGTATTTTCTTAAGCTGCAGTTCCTGTATCCATTTACATGAGAGTAAGGCCTCTTGAACTCAGTGGATGTACTTCTGAATAGACATGTATTTGATTGCGCTTGTCATTTGCTATTAGGTCCTGCTCTGCCTTGGCCTGTTTTCCCATACTTATCAACTGTTCTTCTGTATGTGGGTTTCTTCATTCCTATTTTTAACACTTCATAACATGGATTGGTAGGATAATGTTGTGTGAGGGTGTGTCTGAAAAGTTTCGTTCCCTCATGTCTCCGCTTCCTGCTCCAGTTCCAATTACTGGAGAGCCCATGTGGTTTAGTGCAGAAGTCTTCAACCTTTTCAGACAAGAAACCCACCTTAAGCCCGAACACTCCTTTGTGGACCTACTTCTTGATTTTGGTAACGATGGCAGTGCTTCTGTTGTGACCACCTTAAGTGAGGCTGTGACGAGCACTTGGTCTCGGCCCACCATTTGCATACCACTGGGTTAGTGGGGAGAGCATTAAACCTGGACTGGGGAAGACCAAGGGTCAGGTCAGGTCCCCTCCAAGGCCTAGTTCTAACTGACGTGGGTAAACTTGTGTCTGGGCTGTATGACTTCAGGCTGCAAGGGGGGTTTCACATGTCTCTCCATGCAAAAAGCTTGCTTGCATCCATTCCACACATTCCAAAACTCAATAAAGAGGATCCAGTTTTGTTGGGTGAATTTCTCTCTTAAGACAGCCCTCGCCATTTGCAATTTTGAAAAGTACTTACTTTAAAAATAGTTTAACGAACAACTGCTGACCAATTCACTAGGCATGCCTTTTTAATCAGTCAGGGAATGTCTTTTTTTAACAGGTAATATTACCGATTAATTATCTAAGGCTGCAGTCCTATCGGGATGACTGTAAGTCTCTGAACTCGTAGGCTTACCTCCATCCAATGCAGAGCAGGAGGAGCAGTGGAGATCTTTGCCTCCGCACTCCTTCCACTCTGCATCTTGGCTAGACGGGCTTTTTTGCCTGTCTAGCTGGGGCTCTGCGGAGTGGGAGGGAAGGCACAAGCCGATCTCCCCAATCCCCTCCCTGCCCACCGGCATGCCCCTTTCCCTCTTCTCCGAGGGTGCCTATGTGACCATGGAGAAGCAGCTGGCATGGTTCTTTCCATGCTGGCTGAGAGGGGGAAGGGGCGGAGAGCTCAGGTTCCTGGCTCCGAGGTTGGAGCACTGACTCTGACCTCAATTCCAGGAATATGAACTATCATAAGATTGCTCCCTAAACAGCCCTGATACTTATTTTTAAGAATTGAACTGTATTTTCATATTTTACTGAACCTGAATGTAGTCTGGAATATCAGCGTGATCTCTTTTCTTTTTGGCAGGCTTACATGCTGCATATATCTTTTACTTTTTATGCTCTATTTTCTTGGGGTTGCTGTTTTTGTGGTTTTCTGGGTCTTTTTTTTATGTACCCCCCCCTTCTGTCTCACTTCACTTTGGTGGACACTCTGATAGTATTACAACACATGGCTTGTCCTGTCGCATTGCTTAGAACATGCTGAAATGCCATTCATGCATAATAATATAGGAAATTAAAAATGGGCACCTGCTGATGATCTGTCTGTTAATATATCAGATGCCTGCAGACACTATCTTACATACGTGCATATACACACAGAGAGAGCTAACCTAGTGTATTTGTATCTAAGCAGATAGAATCTCATGGTGACCTATGCCATTTAAAATCTTCTGAAATGGAAATACTCTGGCTCAGCTGGTTCATTTATTTATTTATATTTATTTATTGCATTTACATCCCACCTTTGTTCATCTTGCAAGTAACCCAAGGCGGCATACATAATCCTCCTCCTCTCTGTTTTATCCTCACAACAACAACCCTGTGAGGTAGGCTGGGCTGACAGTCTCTGACTGGCCCAAAGTCACCCAGTGAGCTTCCATGGCCGAGTGTTCCAGCAGGCCTTTGGGGGTAGATAGTCTGGGCCTGTGAGAATATGATAGATCGATACTTTTGCTTATGTTGTTGCTGTCTTTTAAAATTTTGACATTTTATACAATTTTAATATTATTGATGATTTAATTTTATTTTTAACTTTTGTATATTTCTATTTCTATGTTGTATCTGTAAAAGTTTTTAAGGTTGTAAAGCCGCCTTGAGTCCCAGTACTGGGGAAAAGGTGGGATATAAATAAATAAAATAATAATAGAACCAGGATCTCCCAACTCCCAGCCCAACACTCTCGCCACTATTGTCCCCAAAATCTGAGTTTAAAGGGATGTGAATCTGTTCTTAACTCATGCAAGGCAGCGTTTTTACGGTCTTGTGGAACTTGTTAATATATAGGGAAGAACATATATAGAGTCAATGCTTTTTAGAGATTTACAGACCAACATTGCCATTTTGCATTGTTTCTAGATAAGCATAGGAATCTAAAACAGGTGCTGGTCCACTGATGTAAAGTCCATTTACATTTTTGTATTCGTTACCAGCATCTGCTCTGAGCCAGGAACTCAAACTGTATGCCAAGAGTGCTGCAAGGGCGGTATAGGGAATTTGATAGCGTTCTTGAAGTACTTGAAAGGTTGTCACAGAGAGGAAGGCCAGGATCTCTTCTCGATCATCCCAGAGGGCAGGACATGGAATAATGGGCTCAAGCTAGAGGAAGCCAGATTCCAGCTGAACATCAGGAAAAACGTCCTAACGATTAGAGCAGTACGACAATGGAACCATTACCTAGGGAGGGAGTGGGCTCTCCCACACTAGAGGCATTCAAGATGAAGCTGGACAGCCATCTGTCAGGGATGCTTTGACTTGGATTTCTGCAATGAGCAGGGAGTTGGACTCGATGGTCTTATAGGCCCCTTCTAGTCCTATTATTCTATGACTCTATGAACTGGGCATGTTTATCCCTGAGAAGAGAAGACTGAGGGGAGATAGGATAGCACTCTTTGAGTACTTGAAAGGTTGCCACAGAGAGGAAGGCCAGGATCTCTTCTCGATCATCCCAGAATGCAGGACACAGAAGAATGGGCTCAAGTGACAGGAAGCCAGATTCCGGCAGAACATCAGAAAAACTTCCTGACCGATAGAGCAATACGACAATGGAATCAGTTGCCTAGGGAGGTGGTGGGCTCTCCCACACTGGAGGCATTCAAGATGAGGCTGGACAGCCATCTGTTGGGGATGCTCTGACTTGGATTCCTGCATTGAGCAGGGGGTTGGACTCGATGGTCTTAGAGGCCCCTTCCAACCCTACTATTCTATTATTCTATGATTCATTGCAGAGACACAGAATTACCTACCCAGTGCAGCGTCTCATCCAGAAACCCTGTGGGAAAGGCTCCTGTGAGAGTAGATGCATGTTACCTTGCACACTCTAAAATGAATCCCCTTTGACTCTAAAGATGACACGTGTCTTCCATTATAATTCGAGGGGGAAAAACAATGGCCTAGTTCGCACATAACACTAAGTCATGGTGTGGTTTGTTGAAATATGGCTTGTCACTGTGTCCAAATCCATCCCTGCAAACAAACTAGTTTGTTATCCAGCTACAAACCACAAACAGAAGCCATGACTGGTTGTTGCCTTACTAATTCTGGTTTATTTAAGCCATGGCTTGACAGAATGGTGGCTTATCCTTGGCTTGTTTGCACCACTGTCCACCCTGAAACGGAGGCGCCCAACAAGAGCAGCCTGAAAACAAAAGTGCTGTGAAGATTGGTAAAATGGGCCACAATTGAATTGTGGGTTCTTGTTGAATCGAGGTCTGTCATTATGTGTGAACCTTGCACTATGGTTTAACTATGGGTTGTTAACCACGAACAACCCAGAGTTCACAACCCAACAACAGACCATAGGTTCTCTTCCTGAGTTGTTAGTGGTTAACAGCCCATAGTGAAGGGTTAAACTGTATTAAACCATAGTGCAGGGTTCGCACATAATGACAACCCATGATTCAACAACAATCCATACTCAATCCATACTCTGGGTTGTCATTATGTGCGAGCCAGGCCTATGTGTCTTAGCTATAAGGAAACTTGGAGACACCACTCTAAACAGATTCCAAGGGCAGCCCTGTGGAGCGCCACCCCAAACAATTTTTCACCTCACCTGAAAAGTCTAAACGGGGCATGATGCGTGTTTATTTTTAAATGACAAGCAAAAGAAGAGGGTTGGAGGAGATAAGACAATTGTGCCTAGCCTGGAATTTGCTGTGCAAAGTGATAAGGCAATATTTGGCCCTGTTATGAGTGTGTGATGGTGGCGTCACCAAGGTTAAACCTTAAATTCTGGTTTCCTTGCACAGATGCCAGAATTGCCTGAATGAGGTTGTATTAAGATCCAAATATGGCTCAGAACGGACCGGGAAATGATTGACTTCTCAGTAATCGTGCCTACACTCTGAAGCTCCCTCCTGAGGGTGGCTTGCCATGTCCCCAACCTTATGTCCTTCTGCCACACGTCCTTTTCTCTTTAGAAAGGCCTTTGAATTATACGTCCGTCAGTCCTGTTTCTAATCTTTTCTGCTAATGGTCTTTTAAGGCTAATGTCTTTCTGATGTTTTTGATAACAATGCAAGGTTTTGTTTTGTTTTAAATGCTTGTGCATGGTTCTTATTTTGACGGTGCCACTTCTGTTCGTAAATGGAGTTTAATTCTACTGCTTCTGTGCTTTTTAAGTCTTGTCATTTTTGCTAATGATGGTTTGATCAAACTTGAATTTGTTAACTGCCTTGAACTCTCATACAAATATTTAAAAGAAATGATGGCTTCATGATCCTGTGGTCTTACTGCGGGGGGGGGGGGTGCACGCATGTGTATTTGGGACTTGACAGTGATGAAATATTATGAACTGAAATACTGTTTTTTGAGATTGTGTTAATTGGCAATAAAGTAAGAATGGATTGTTTCATGATCGGTTCTGTCTTGCTTTGTGCCACTTGATGGCTCTCTAACATTTGCTGTAAAAAATAAAGTTCTTCCTTTAAAACTCTTCCAGGTTCCTACTTATGTAGCAGTTCAACCACAAAGTTGTGGGTTTATCCAGCTCAGGGGTTGCTGGAGGAAGGAAGGGCAAAGGATCAGGGTCCAACCAGGGCTGAGGCGTCATGGGGACCAAATAACCGCAGTCGGCATTTCTGGGTGGAACAAAGATACAGTCAGCTTGTGAGGGCCTGTGAGACTTGGGAATGTGGCCTGGACAGGGTGTGTGAAAGTTTTTGCTTCCATGTATAGCAAACAGGCAGGGCCAGACAGAGAGTTGGATAACCTTCCATTTTTGGAAGGTCTAAGGTGTTTTGGACGTAGCATGCTAAGGGTGGTAATGGTAGAGGCTTACAAACTAATAGCATAAAGAGGGAAACTCTCTCTCTCTCTCCTGGAATTTGGGTTTCCCCATTATTTATTACATTATAATTATTATTATTATTATTATTATTATTATTATTTACATTAATATCTCGCTTTTACTCCAAGGAGATTTAGGCAGCATACCCTCATTTTATCCTCACAACAACCCTGGGAGCTAGGTAAGACTGAGAGACAGACTCATCCATGGTCACCCTGCAAGAGCTTCATGGATAGCTGGAGAGCCGAACCTGGGGCTCCCTGGTCCTTGTCCAACATGTTTTACTGCTACAACCCTCTCAGACCCATTGGCAAGAGGTTCAGGACAGACGGAAGAAAGTACATCTTCACATAAAATGTAGTTAACCTTCTGAAATTCAGTACCAGAAAATGTCACAGTGGCCAGCAGCTTAGATCACTTTAAAAGGCGGAGGGATTAGACACATTCCTGCTCGGTGGCCATTAACCATGATGGCTAAATGGAGCTTCCATTACAAAGGCAAGACCCCTTTGAGGGCCAGATGATGCGGTCATAAGAACATAAGAAGAGCCCTGCTGGATCAGACCAGGGGTCCATCTCGTACAGCATTCTGTTCACACAGTGGCCCACCAGCTGTCGACAGGAAGTCCACAAGCAGGACATGAGTGCAACAGCACCCTCCCACCCATGTTCCCCTGCAATTGGTATACATAGGCACACTGCTGATACTGGAGGTAGCACATAGCCATCAGGACAACATTCCTTTTCCTCCAGGAATTTGTCTAACCCCCCTTTTAAAGCCATCCAAACTGTGGTAGCGAATTCCATAGTTTAACAATGTGCTGCGTGAAGAAGGACTTTCTGTTATCTATTCCGAATCTCCCACCACTCAGCTTCATCGGATGACCCTGAGTTCTAGTATTTTGAGAGAGGGAGAAAAATGTCTCCCTCTCCACATTCTCCACACCATGCATAATTTTGTAGACCTCTATCCAGTCTCCCCATACCCTCCTTTTTTCCAAGCTAAACAATCCCAGCTGTTGTAACCTTCTCTCATAGGGAAGTTGCTCCAGCCCCTTGATCGTTTTAGTTCCCCTTTTCTGCACTTTTTACAATCTCTTTTTTTAGGTGTGGTGACCAGAACTGTATACAGTATTCAAAGTGTGGGAGCACCATAGGTTTGTATAAGGATAGTATGATACTGGCAGTTTTATTCTCAGTTCCTTTCCTAATTATGCCTAAGATGGAGTTTGCCTTTTTTGCAGCAGCCATTCACCGGGTTGGCATTTTCATCAAACTGTCCACCCCCACCCCACCCCGAGATCACTTTCTTGGTCGGTTGCCACTAGCTCAGATCCCATCAGGTTATACTTGATGTTGGGATTTTTTGCCCCAATGTGCATCACTTTACACTTGCTTACATTGAACTGCATTTGCCATTTAGATGCCCATTCTCCCAGCTTGGAGAGAACCTTTTAGAGCTCCTCACAATCCCTTTTTGTTTTAACCATCCTAAATAATTTGGTGTCATCAGCAAACTTGGCCACTTCACTGCTCACTCCTCATTCCAGGACAGGACAGGACAATAGTGGATGTCCATCGCCTTCATGATCTGCTTCTGTGCTTCCACAGGTATCTGGCTGGCTGCTGCTGGAAATTGGATGGTGGAGTAGATGGACCTTTGGCAGTAGTGCCATTGGGGTAGGACTTTGGGGCAGAAGTCCAGGGAAGAATTAGTCATATTAAAAGTTCTGGGGATTGAATGTTCCAAGATTTGTTCTAGGATTTGTTCTAGGAACACAGTTCTGGTCACCACACCTAAAAATAGATATTGTAGAGCTGGAAAAGGTGCAGAAAAGGGCAACTAAAATGATCAAGGGGCTGGAGCATCTCCCCTATGAGAGAAGGTTACAACAGCTGGGATTGTTTAGCTTGGGAAAAAGGAGGGTATGGGGAGACAGGATAGAGGTCTACAACATTATGCATGGTGCGGAGAATGTGGAGAGGGAGACATTTTTCTCCCTCTCTCAAAATACTAGAACCCAGGCTCATCCTATGAAGCTGAGTGGTGGGAGATTCAGGATAGATAAAAGGGAGTCCTTCTTCACACAACACATTGTTAAACTATGGAATTCACTAGCACAGGAAGTAGTGATGGCCACCAGTTTGGATGGCTTTAAAAGGGGGTTAGACAAATTCCTGAAGGAAAAGGCTATCAGTGGCTACTAATCTTGATGGCTATGTGCTACCTTCAGTTCCAGAGGCAGTGTGCCTATGTACACCAGTTGCTGGGGAACATGGGTGCGAGGGTGCTGTTGTGGGTCCCTGGTTGACAGCTGGTTGGCCACTGTGAACAGAATGCTGGACTAGATGGACCCTTGGTCTGATCCAGCAGGGCTCGCCTTATACCAGCTGAAACTACACCATAGATAGGATTGTACTTAAATTTACGATGGACATGTATTCTAAAGCGGAAAATATCATTTGAAAGGAGGGCAGAGTCTTCTTTTTTAACTCCATGATTTGGGGACTGTTTTCTGTACATGCAGGCAGGCCAGAGATCGGCTCTCAACATGTCTAGAATACTCTTTTGTCCCTTATCGCTGAGTAATCACTACCCTGCAGTTGGCTGATGTCAGCTAGCAGTAAGCATCTTAGAATTGGAGATGACTTTATTTCTGGGCCAGGGCTCTTCAGTTCTGCTAAATTAGATTTAGAAGTGTTTTGCTTGGTCTATTCCAGTCTAACATGACTTGTGACCCACCAAGCCAAATGCAGTCCTCCAACCATGTATTGTGGCAGACATACACAACTCAAATCACTTGGAGGGCCACTTTTACTATTTTTACTAACGCAAAAGAGCCACTTTGCGGTGTTGAATGAGGAAAAATATCTTAGTTACAACTGAAACAGTCCCCCCGCCTTTTTAACCTATGCTGTGTTTGCTCCCTTTTCTCTCTCTCTCTACCCCCATGTGATGTTTTCTCTGCATAATTATGAGTCTTCATGAAATCCTCTGTTAACTCAATATTGCTTGCTCTGTCCTTACACTACAATAGGTCTATACCTTCATCTTTCAGTTACTGCCCCTTTTTCTCTCCTCTCCCTGCACCCCCTATCTTTGTTTTGGAATCTATTTGGATGAGAGGTGGTTTGTTGTTCAGTCATTCAGTCATGTCTGACTCTTCGTGACCCCATGGACCATAGCACGCCAGGCCTTCCTGTCCTGCGCTCTCTCCCGGAGCGTGCTCAAGTCCATATTCATTGCATCAGTGATGCTATCTAGCCATCTCATCCTCTGCCATCCCCTTCTCTGTTTGCCTTCAGTCTTTCCCAGCATCAGGGTCTTTTCCAGACAGTTTTCTCTTCGCATTAGGTGGCCAAAACATTTGAGCTTCAGCTCCAGTATCTGTCCTTCCAATGAGCAGTCAGGGTTGATTTCCTTTAGGATGGACTGATTGGACCTCCTTGCAGTCCAGGGCACTCGTAAGAGTCTTCTCCAGCACCACAGTTCGAAAGCATCAATTCTTCGGCGCTCAGCCTTCCTTATAGTCCAGCTCTCACAGCCATACATTACTACTGGGAAAACCATAGCTTTGATTAGACGGACCTTTGTCGCCAAGGTGATGTCTCTCCTTCTTACTATGCTGTCTAAGTTTGCCATAGCTTTCCTCCCAAGGAGCAAGCGTCTTTTAATTTCATGGCTACAGTCACCGTCTGCGGTGAACTTGGAGCCCAAGAAAGTAAAATCTGTCACTGCTTCCATTTCTTCCCCTTCCATATGCCAGGAAGTGATGGGGCCAGATGCCATGATCTTCGTTTTTTTAATGTTGAGTTTCAAACCAGCTTTTGCACTCTCCTCTTTCACCCTCAACAAGAGGCTCTTTAGCTCCTCTTCACTTTCTGCCATTAGGGTGGTGTCATCTGCGGATCTGAGGTTGTTGATAATTCTCCCAGCAATCTTAATTCCGACCTGTGATTCATCCAACCCGGCGTTTCTCATCATGTACTCTGCATATAAGTTAAATAAGCAGGGCGACAATATGCATCCTTGTCGTACTCCTTTCCCAATTTTGAACCAATCGGTTGTTCCATGTTCGGTTCTTACTGTTGCTTCTTGACCCTCGTACAGGTTTCTCAGGAGACAGGTAAGGTGGTCTGGTACCCCCATCTCTTTCAGAATTTGCCAGAGTTTGTTGTGATCCACACAATCAAAGGCTTTAGCGTAGTCAATGAAGCAGAAATAGAATTCTCTTGCTTTCTCCATGATGCAGCGAAAGTTGGCAATTTGATCTCTAGCTCCTCTGCCTCTTCGAAACCCGGCTTGTACTTCCGGTAGTTCTCAGTTCGCATACTGCTGAAGCCTAGCTTGTAGGATTTTGAGCATCACCTTGCTGGCATGTGAAAAGAGCACAATTGTACGGTAGTTTGAACACTCTGGCATTGCCCTTCTTTGGAATTGGAATGTAAACTGACCTTTTCCAGTCTTGTGGCCACTGTTGAGTGTTCCAAATTTGTTGGCATATTGAGTGCAGCACTTTAACAGCATCGTCTTTTAGGATTTTAAATAGCTCAGCTGGAATACTGTCATCTCCGCTAGCTTTGTTGTTAGTAATGCTTGCTAAGGCCCACTTGACTTCACTCTCGAGGATGTCCGGCTCAAGTTCAGTGACCTCACTATCATGGCTATCAGGGACATTAAGATCTTTCCAGTATAGTTCTTCTGTGTATTCTTTCCACCTCTTCTTA
The DNA here is from genome assembly GCF_057233095.1 of Heloderma suspectum. NCBI lineage: Eukaryota > Metazoa > Chordata > Lepidosauria > Squamata > Helodermatidae > Heloderma > Heloderma suspectum. The sequence goes on along the minus strand of NC_139472.1, from coordinate 11,819,520 downwards.
ATCTCATCTGCTTCTGTTAGGTCCCTGCCTTCTTTGTCCTTTATTATGCCCGTCTTTGCACAAAACGTTCCCTTGAGATCTCCGTTTTTCTTGTAGAGATCTCTAGTCTTTCCCATTCTGTTGTTTTCCTTGCTTTCTTTGCATTGTTCATTTAAGTAGGCCTTCTTGTCTCTCCTTGCTATTCTCTGGAACTCTGCATTCAGTTGGATATATCTTCCCCTTTCTCCCTTGCTTTTCACTTCCCTTCTTTCCTCAGCTACTTGTAAAGCCTCATCAGACAGCCACTTGGCTTTCTTGCATTTCTTTTTTTGGGGGGATGGATTTCGTTGCTGCCTCCTGAACAATGTTACGGACCTCCGTCCATAGTTCCTCAGGCACTCTGTCTATCAGGTCTAATCCCTGAAATCTATTCCTCACCTCCACTGTATATTCATAAGGGATATGATTTAGGTCATACCTGAATGGTTTAGTGGTTTTCCCTACGTTCTTCAGTTTAAGCTGAAATTTTGCAAGAAGCAGCTCATGATCTGTGCCACAGTCAGCTCCAGGTCTTGTTTTTCCTGACTGTATGGAGCTTCTCCATCTTTGGCTGCAAAGGACATAATCAATCTGATTTCGATATTGACCATCTGGTGATGTCCATGTGTAGAGTCGCCTCTTGTGCTGTTGGAAAATAGTGTTTGCTATGATCAGCATGTTCTCTTGGCAAAACTCTATTAGCCTTTGTCTGCTTCATTTTGTACACCAAGGCCATGCTTGCCTGTTATCCCGGCTATTTCTTGACTTCCTACTTTAGCATTCCAATCCCCTATGATGAAGAGGACATCTTTTTTTGGTGTTAGTTCTAGAAGGTGTTGTAGGTCTTCACAGAACCGATCAACCTCAGCTTCTTCGGCCTCTGTGGTTGGGGCATAGAGTTGAATTACTGTGATGTTGAATGGTTTGCCTTGGATTCGTACTGAGATCATTCTATCATTTTTAAGATTGTACCCCAGTACTGCTTTTCCCACCCTTTTGTTGACTATGAGTGCTACTCCATTTCTTGTAAGGGATTCTTGCCCACAGTAGTAGATATGATGGTCACCTGAATTAAATTTGCCCATGCTTGTCCATATTAGTTCGCTGATTCCCAAGATGTCGATGTTCAATCTTGGCATCTCATGATTGACCACCTCCAGCTTACCTTGATTCATTGATCTTACATTCCAGGTTCCTAAACAATATTGTTCTTTACAGCATCGGACTTTCTTTTCACCACCAGACACATCCACAGCTGAGTGGCTTTGGCCCAGCCGCTTCACTCTTTTTGGCGCTACTTGGAAATACCCTCTGCTCTTCCCCAGTAGTATATTGGACACCTTCCGACCGGAGGGGCTCATCTTCCGGCGTCATCTCTTTTAGCCTTGTGATATGTTCCATGGGGTTTTCTTGGCAAGAATACTGGAGTGGGTTGCCTTTTCCTTCTCCAGTGGACCACATTTTGTCAGAACTCTCCGCCATGACCTGTCTGTCTTGGGTGGCCCTGCACGGCATAGCTTATGGCTTTACTGAGTTACGCAAGCCCCTTCGCCACAACAAGGCAGTGATCCGTGAAGGGGAGAGGTGGTTTCGACCATTTTAAAACTAAAAAAATCTCCCCCACCCTTTTCCTTCCTTAAATCTCAATATTTGCTCCATTTCTGCCCCCATCTTTATCTCTTCTCCTCCTTGCTGAGGCTGGCACCAGTAATTCACAAGGCTTTCACTCTCCCAGCAATTAACAGTGAAAATGTCTCAGCCACAGGCCATGTGGCGTGGCTGGCTGGTTAGCTGGGAAAACTGGTGACAACATTATGAATTAAGGCATACTTCTTTAGTTCTGTGAGCTGCTTTTATCATAAGCATGTTTTTTAAAAAATATAAATAAATAAATAAAGCCGGCGCTCCCCTCTAAATCCAGGAAGAGGAGGGAAAACGTCAGTGGAGTAGTGCAGGCATTTCCCCCGCGTTCCTTACCTAAGGCCCTGCTGCCCGTCAGGGTAGAACTGCTGCCAGTCAAATACTGGCCTAGATGGACTTATTATATGATAATTTGATATCTGAGGGGAAGAATGAAAGGTCAGTGGTAGAGCACCTCCTTTGCATGTGGTAGACCCCAGATTCAACCACATCTCCATTTGAAAAGGATCCAGCAGCAGGTGGTAGGAAAGTCCTTTCTTTGCATGAGACCCTGGTGAGCCACTGCCAGTCAGAGTAGGAAATACTGGGTTTGATGCACTAATGGCCTGACCTGGTATAAGGCAGTTTCCCACATTGGCTGAACCTTAGATGTGCCCACAACAATACCAGACTAGATGACAGATACCCTGACCTGGTAAAAGGCAGTTTCCTACGTTGACTGAAAAGGCCACAAACGATTAATATTTGCATCTCCTTGAAAGGGCCATAAGTAGACATGCATGCATGGCCTGCCAGATTCTTGCAACCCACTTTCTTCTTTGCAGTCTAGATCCTGGTGGGCTTTCATACATGCCTGGTGTGATGCAGGTGATCAGTTATGCAGGCCTAGCCTCTGCGTTCCAGTTCTGTCTCTCTTGCTGCATTTGAAACGTGTATAATAATTGCAGCACATTTTTCAGTTTTGCTTAAAGTGGCAGGACATTACTTAGTTAAAACTAACTCTTGTTTGCGTTTATTTACATTATTTTTAAAAAATCTGGGGATTGAATATTCTTAGATCTGTTAGTCATCCTATTTACGTCTTCTATCACTGTGTCTATAGATGTGTTCAAACGCTTCTGTAGTTTGCCAACAGCAATAATCGTTTAGGATAATTGAGGGAATCTGATGCGTAAAAGCCTCTCATGTGGATGTTATCATGTTGCCGGAAAAGTTGAGGAACGAAGTGAGTGTGGTTGATCTTGCAATCGGATTGTTGATCCAGCTACTTTGTGTACTTAACAGTTTCAAAACTGGTGCAGAATATGGATGTCCTGATAAACTTTTATTTAAAAATAAACCCTGCATGTTTCTGGTCCTTACTGGTCCTGGTTCTGGTCCTGGTACTTACAAAGGTGGAGGGAGCTTGGAAACCATTTTTGGTTTTGTTTATAATTTGAGTTTATGCCTTCCTCTATTAAAGAAGCCTGGGGCAGGTAAAAAATAAACGTCCAGGAAACGGAAGTGTTGTGTCTAGTAGATATTTATGCTTTATCCTACCTCTCTTCCAAGGAGTAGAGAATGGTGTACATAGCTCACCCCTTCCCCTTTATCTTCCCATCAACCTTGTGAGGTAGGTTAGACCGTGAGAGGGAATGACTGGCCCAAAGTCTCTGAGTGAGCTTCATAACTGAGTAGGGATTTGAACTGGGGGCTTCCCAGTCTGAATCCAGCTCTCTAACCCAGTGATCTTCATTGTTTCTCAAGCGGGAGCCACTGTGTCTCCAGGCACTGGCACTAAGACCAGTTGGGGGCCTTTCCCGGGTTGTGGGGAGGCCCCTCCTCTATTCCCCTCTTCAGTCATGCGGTGGCGCTGTGCATTGGACTCAACCCTTTCAACGGTCTCCTCTCCATCCCCCTCCACAATGTCCAAGCAAAGCCACATCAGTCAGTCAGTCACCAAGTCACTAGGAAGGCAAATTCCAACAGACCCACTTGGTCCTTGGATTGGGATGGATCTTTTTCTCATCTCCAAGAGACTGTTCTGCTCTACTCAGTGCTGCGAAATCTCCCAGCATCGGTCCCCATTGCTCTCTCTCTCCTGTACATTCAGTTTCCCCTCCACCTCCAGCACCTGTTTGCTCACTTCCGAAGCCTCCTCCAGTAGCCCAGATCGCAGCAGCCAGCCCAGCACTAAAGCTAACAACGAGGCACAGCTAGACAGCTCCTGTTGAAAGTGAGCAAGTACTGCAGAAAGAGAGAGATTGAGAGAGAGAGGTGGAGAGGCTCACTTGAGTTGAATGAGAGTTGTCAGTGGTCCTCAGCCTTGCAGTGAAGAACGCTCCTCTAACCACTGTGTCACACTGTCTCCCTTGACAAAGCATGGGCCTTGTTTTAAAGCTAAATTTGGCCTTTTTAGGCCATTGTTGTGGTTTGCAGCCAATTGTTTTGCTGCTGACAGTGGCGTATTTCAGTGGGGTGCAGTGGGGATGTGGCCCCCGGGGGGGTCCAGGGGGTTGGCATTTCCCCCTGGAGTCCCAGATGCAGCTCAACTCTGGTGTAAATAAACCTTATATCACCAAACCACCATAAGTCTCCAGTGACCCTCTTCTAAGGAAACTGAACCCTGGGTGGACACTGTAACTCCTGACATGTCTCACCGCTCAAAAGTGGGGTGTACGCATGTAACTCTATATTCATAGTTTTCCACTGACATAATTCAAACATGTTTTAAATCCTCCTTGAGTTTCGTATTGGCCTCTTCATCTTGAACCCTCTGCTTTTATTGTGGCTGTTCCTTTGGCAGAGCAAGAAGCAAGACTTTTCTTTCTGAAAAAGCTCCTTCTTTGCAGGTGGGAGAAGCCCATAAGGTTAGCCACCTGTTCAGTGTCGTTAACAGGTGTATCAAGCAGCAGGCCTTCCTCCGGGAAAGAAGACAAACTGAATGCAGCCAAAACACACAAAGAAGCAGCAAAAGGGAAAGGCTGCAGCACAGCATCTGCTAACTGGAAGCTGAGCAGAAGCTAGAGATTTGCATGGCGGCATCAGGGGCAGTGAGCGGGGGAGAGGTTGTCAGCTTGAACTATTTTTAGTGGAAGGGCCATAGCTCCATAGTAGATTACATTCTTTGCAGACAAAAGGTCCCAGGTTCAATACCCAACATCTCCAGTCTAAAGGTCGCAGAAGATTTGGGAAGGATCCATGCCTGAGATACTAGAAGCACAGCTGGTTAGTATAGACAGCACCATGGTCTGACTCAACATAAAGCAGTGTCATGTGTTCATTGCTGTACAATCCTATTGAATGCTTTTTATATAAATATTCTTTAAAATATTTTTTTACATGGGCAATTAATGCATTACCATTCCCTCTAATAGCAAGCTTGGGTGGCAGAGTGCCAATCAGTTTGGAAGCAAAATGGGGCCACCCCAAAATGAGGTAGTGAGGTTTCTATACACGCGGGTGACTCGATAGGGATGCAAAAGTGTACACATTTTGAAATTTAAAAGAAAAAGGGGTGGGGGAGCAAAAACAGCCCAACGAGGGCTGAGCATGTTCTGTGGCCTCCAAAAGCCACAGGAAATTCGGTGTCAGTTTGGAAAAAAATCTCAGGGCATGGGGGCACGGATTGGCTTGCTTGAGCCACTTACAGCTTCTACTGTCCTGGAAGAGGGCAGGATGGGCTGGCAGGACTGCTGAGAAGGAGCACTTCTGCAAGGGGTGAAAGTACATGACAATAGTACAGGTCCCTCATGTTATAGGTCCCATTTGTTATCTGTACAATAGATAGCTAAATCCCAGCCTTCCTTCTCTGTCTCTGTGAGCCTCATAAAAGACCAAGATTCCATCACACCAAGAAGCGAGACCCAGGCTGGGTCTATGGTGACGAAGGCTGGTTCAGTTCTTATTGCATTTTGTGGGGCAGAGTTTAAGGGCTGGGATCTGAGTCTGAGTTGAAAAGGAGCAAATCCTACCTCTTGTCCAAGGCACTGCATTATCACTGTAGGCTTGTGGCTGTCACCAGCCCCCTTTCGTTCATGCCTACAAGTCTCTTTTGGTGTTCTTAAGGGGGGGGGGGTAGATCTGGCGGGGGTGGCTCTTACTTCAACCAGTCTGAGAATCTTGGAGGCTGTGATAGAATGAAGTCCACAGGGCAATATGTGTAACATGAACTCTAACTGTCTCTGTGGGGAAGGGCCATAATTAGAGATGCCCACTGCTTGGAAATCTGGTTATTTGCTGGCTTGACAGAGTTCAGCTGTGTGTACGACTCGCTTTGTGTCTGTGAACTGAGCTATGGGCTGTTCCCCGAACTCCAGGAACCTTTTTGCACATTTTTTAAGGTTCTGCAATTTGTGCACGTTTCTGAGCAGTTCACACAAATTACGGCCAAATTTGTGCAGTTTGTGCAAATTCGGCTGTAATTTGTGCAATTCGTGCAAATTTTGCTGTGATTTGTGAGAATTTCTCAGAAATTTGCAGAAATTACAGACCCCTCCATGCCCAAAATTCATGGAAAATCTGCAAACTGGTCTGACTCACTATTGTTATTGTTGTCAAGATATTGTTGTCAAAACATTTGTAAGTTGTACTTTGTTGTTTGAATTTTTGCATTTGTGTTGGTCTTTGTGAACGGGCTTGGAGGCGGCAGGAGGCTTTTTTGGCTGAAAGGTTGCATAGAAATAAACTGTAACATTATTTTCTGGTCCCTATCCCAACTTTTGTTTTGGAAAGGACACTTCGTTAAGATTTTGTTAGGGTGAGCAGTTAGTGTCATTCCTCAGGGTTCAACTCCCTCCCTAGAGTCTCTAGAGTAGCCCTCTCCAACTTATTGCTCTCCAGATCTGTTGCCACAACTCCCATCATCCCCAGCCAGCATGGGGATCCCAGTGTCTAGAAGCTGCTCTAGACACTGGTGCTTCCAGATTAGGCTTTTATCTCCCTGCCTCATGCACAGAATTTTATCTGGCGATTCAGACTTATTTATTTATTTATTTACTACATTTACAATATCCCACCTTTCTTCCATCATGGAACTCAAGGTGGCTTCAGGTGGTTCTCAGGTGGTCTCCCCTCCAAGCACTGATCAGACCCAGACCTGCTTAGCTTCAGCATGGTGGCTGCCTCATGTGCCTTCAGACTATGCCTCGGTTCGAAGACCACAGATGATGTTGTTTTCGTCTCATAACCCCCCCCCCATTTTTCCCCACCACTTCTTCCTTTTTCCCCTTCCTGCAAAAAATTCATTAAGGAGGGAAATACAGAATAGCCCTGCATCTGGAAGCACCCTACATTCCTGCGAGGAATGGCTGCATCTTGCCTCTACCGCACATCCAGGTAGACCTGTGGCCTTGATCTAATTTCATGGAGCCCTTAGTGTCATCCGGCTCTCACTAGGGATGTCCAAAGTTTGTGAAATCCATCCCGTGTGTGTTTCGTGGATTGTGTGGTGGTGTTCATTCCAGCGTCCGTTCACAGCCAGATTTGCATATTTTTTCCCCAGTAAATGGAAATTTATGCAAATAATTCCCTAAGAGGGTTCGCCGCAATTTACGTAACATTTACAGTCAGGGCCAGAAATATTGGAACAAGGATAACTGTTTTGGCAGTTGGCCTCTATACACCACCACATTGAAGTTGAAAGGAAACACACCCAGATGGGAGTGAAGTCAGGACTTTCAGCTGTAATTCAAGGGATTTAACAAAAGTGGGGCACTAACCATTCAGGAAGGACAGCCCGTGGCATACACACACACCCATCGTTGGGGACTCATAAGTAATGGAACGAATGGCTGACAAGCAGCTGCATGGCCAGGTGTGGCCTGTTTCCTGGGCACCCCATGACCAATCAAGCAGATAAAAGGCCTGGAGGTGGTTCTGAGTGTTACATTTGCATTTGGTAGCTGTTCACTGGAACTCCCAATATGAGGTCCAAAGAGGTGTCCATGTGAGTGAAGGAGGCCCTCATTAGGCTGAGGAAACAAAATAAACCCATCAGAGAGATCACAGAAACAGTGGGAGTGGCCAGTACAACAGTTTGGAACATCCTGAAAAAGAAGGAATTAACTGGCAAGCCCAGCAACAGCAACAGACCTGGAAGACCACAGAAGACAACTAAAGTCGATGACTGCAGAATTCTGCTCATGGTGAAGAGGAACCCTCTCACAACATCTAGCCAGGTCAAGAACACTCTTGCGGAGGTAGGCATGGCATTGTCAACATCTACAGTCAAGAGACGACTTTATGAATGTAAATACAGAGGCTTCACAACAAGGTGCAAACCACTGGTAACGCTCAAGAACAGACAGGCCAGATTAGCCTTTGCCAGCAAACACCTAAGAAAGCCTGCCCAGTTCTGGAATAAGATTCTTTGGACTGATGAGACCACAATTAACTTGTACCAGAATGATGGGAAAAGTATGGAGAAGGAAAGGAGCAGCTCATGATCCAAAGCATGCCGCATCATCTGTCAAACATGGTGGAGGCAGTGTTATGGCATGGGCATGTATGACTTCCAATGGAACCGGGTCACTGGTGTTTATTGATGACCTGACTGCTGGTAAAAGCAGCAGGATGAATTCTGAAGTGTATAGGGCTATAGTTTCTGCTCAGATTCAGCCGAATGCTGCCAAACTGATAGGACACCACTTCATATTGCAGATGGATAATGACCCAAAACATACAGCAAAAGCTACCCCAGGGTTTCTCAAGGCAAAGAAGTGGGATGTTCTTCAATGGCCAAGTCAGTCACCTGATCTCAGCCCAATAGAGCATGCTTCTCACTTTCTGAAGACAAGACTGGAGGCAGAAAGACCCACAAACAAGCAGCAGCTGAAGGCAGCTGCAGTAAAGGCCTGGCAAAGCAGATCGAGGGAGGAAACTCAGCATTGGGTCATGTTGATGGGTTCCAGACTTCAGGCAGTCATTGACTGCAAAGGATTTTCATCCAGGTATTAAAGGCGATCCTTAAGTTTGAGATGATGTTGGTTTGTTCCATTACTTATGAGCCCCCAACGATGGGTGTGTGTGTATGCCACTGGATGTCCTTCCTGAATGGTTAGTGCCCCACTTTTGTCAAGGGGCCACGGTGGCTAGGGGCCGCGGTGGCTTAGTGGTTAAGACGCTGAACTGCAGACTGCAAGGTCGGCAGGTCAGCAGTTCGAGACCCGAGTGCTGCGTGACCGAGTGAGCTGCCATCTTCAGTCCCAGCCCCTGCCAACCTAGCAGCTCAAAAGCAAGAAATTGCAAGTAGATAAATAGGTACTGCCTTGGCGGGAAAGGTAACAGCGTTCCGTGCACCTCGGTGTTCAGTCATGCCGGCCACATGACCACGGAAGTGTCTTCGGACAGCGCTGGCTCTTCGGCTTAGAAACGGAGATGAGCACCGCACCCTAGAGTCGGACACAACTGGTTGGGGACACCTTTACCTTTACCTTTTGTCAAACCCTTTGAATTACAGCTGAAAGCCCTGACTTCGCTCCCATCTGGGTGTGTTTTCTTTCAACTTCAGTGTGGTGGTGTACAGAGGCCAAATGCCAAAACAGTTATCCTTGTTCCAATATTTCTGGCCCTGACTGTATGTTAGTACGTAACGTTTAGAGTACTGTCCCCCATTCCATTCAACTTTTCCCTTTGGATATTTTCCAGCATGGCATATGTCTCAGCAGAGACGTGTGTATTTTAAATTTGCATAAATTTCAGGAAAGTTAAAAAAAAACAAAAAACCAAAAGTCCACGGACTCTGCGCAACCTGGGAAAGCCAGTCTGCAGTGGATTCCACAGATCAGATTCTTAGAAATCTGAACTCATTTTAGTCTGTCTCAGCTTTCTCCAGCATCTCCACCTCTCACTGCCTCTTCTGCTTTATGTGTATATGTGTGTTTGCAAGAGCTAGACAAGGGATGGGATGGCACAGAGAAAGGATGATGCAATGCTGCAAACCCAGCCCACTATTGGTTATGGCATTTGACATTTCCCTCTTGACTGGAACCCCATTGTCCACCAAGTGGAGCCACATCCAAAATGGTGTCTCAGGGGGCAGAGCCTGCTACGCCCCATGAGTGCTGATCTAGCACATAGATACGTCCACATGCAAGTAGAAATCTACATCTGAATTACTACAGCTCAGTCTAAATTAGAAGGCAGGGGGCTCTTCCTTATTACTGCAAATCATCCCACCATCTACCAATAGACCCAAGTCTGCACTCCTGCACTTCATCACATAGCTGTTCTTACTTTCCTGTCTAACTTCTGAGATGGACCTGTTGTATGCACTTGAGACCATTGCCTATTATACAGGGCCATTTTTTTTTTTTAAGGGCGGAGCAACGGGTTGAAGCCAGTTAATGGATTTGTTTGGGCTCTGGATCAATCAAGCAGAAGCTTATGGAAATGATATGCTGTCAGAGGCTTGCACAATGAGACTGAACTAACCAAAATTAATTGCAATAAGAGGCATAATAGCTGCTCAGTTAGGAACAGAAACACTATCAATTAAGCGGAAATTGCTTCCTCAAAGTTAAATACATGTTTCTTGCCACTAATTTCAAAACACCTTTTCCTTATTTATAAGCAGAAACCTCTCAGGCGGCTCACATCGCACTCCTGAAAGACAGCAACATCTGATTATACATACATACATACATATATATGTATCTTAAACAAATTTAAAAGCCAAACCTAAATTGTACATCAGAGAAGAAAAAAAATCGGTATAATTGCCCCCCTGTTGAGATCTTATTCCGAGCTCTCTGTCCCTGTGTGTCCCAGTATCCCCAGAAATATGCTTAGTTGGCAAGGGAAGAGGGCCTTTTTGGTAGTTATGCTTAGGCTCTGGAGTTCCCTTGCAAGGGAAGCCCATGTCGCCTCCTCTCTCATGACTTTCCAAAAGTTCTTAAAAACATCTGTTGTTAGGAAGGCATTTAGGCTATAAAATGGCTGCCTTACTGAATTTTGTTTTTAACTGTCTCTAGTTTTTAAGTAATTTCACTTGGAATCCCTTGCTTACTGCTGCTGTGTGAGTGTCTTGTTATACAAAGGGCACAGTCCTATGGGATGTGTCCTGGCTGCTCGTAAGCCTCCAGACTCAGAGGCTTACAAGTATCCTATGCAGAGCGGGAGGCACATCATGCCTCCGGTTTTGGATTTAAGCTAGACAGGCATTTTTGCCCATTGAGCAGGGGCTTCAGGGAATGGGAGAGAAGGAGGCTGGGGCAGCCATAGGATTCGTCCTACGGCTGCCGCCCTGGTCTCCTCTCTCCACCCCTGGAAACACCCCCATCTACGCGCTCCGTTTTCCAGGCACAGAGAGGTAGCCAGCACAGTTCTCTCCATGCCAGCTACAAGGGGAAGGGGAGGGGGCGCAGTTTTTGGCCCCGAAGTGGGAGCCCTGTTTCTGACCTCACAGCCAGGAAACTGATCAACCCTATATCCCCCAGATGCTGTCTAGGGGACATAGGATTGCTTTCTGAGTGGAGGAGGAGGAGGAGTTACTACTACTACTACCACTACTACTTTATTGTCTTAACATTATATTATTTTAAGTGTCTTAATATTTTATGGGTTGTTTTAAATTGTTGGTTTATTGCTTTATCTTGTCATTAGCTGCTTTGAGTTCTCCGAAAGACAGTCAGGGTATACAGGTCTTTTTAAATCTAGCACGAGAGCTAGTGTTATGTAGTGACTGAGATGCTGGATTTAGACTAGTGAGACCTGGGGTTCCTATTCTTGCTGGGCCTAGCCTCCCTCGCAGCATAAAAGGAAGACTCTGTCTACACTGCTCTCAACTCCTTTGCGGAAGGGTGGGATAGAATATTTAGCTCGGCTCGCTTCAGATGTGTCAGCTTGATCGCTTTGGATGATAGACTGTTAGGCACAATCTCACACCCCGGAAGAAAGGCCAGGTTCTCTTTCTGTGTATGAAGATATTTCCCAGTGTTGGAGCTGGCCTGCTGTCAGAACCAGCCATTGCCTGCATGGAGAGAAGGTGATGGTGAAGTACGTCTGTGGTTTGGAGCAGAGACCCGAGGTGTTGGATGGCCTTCCCAACATCATAAGAACATAGCAGGTGCCATATACCAGGTCAGCCTTATACCAAGTCCGACAGTGTGTCCATCTTGACCAGGATTTGTCTGCTTTGGCTGGCAGCGGCTCTCCAGGGTTTCAGGCAAGAGAAGCCTTTCCCATCACCTGCAACCTGATCCCTTTACCTGGAGATGCCAAGGATTGAACCTGAGACTTTCTGCATGCCAAGCTTGTACTCTGCAACTGAGTTGTGGGCCTTCTCCCAGATTGTGACACAGGAAGTTGCCTTAAAGCAGGTCTGAGTATTTCTTCTATCAGATCTCAGGGAATCTGGGCTCCTTCTGCATGCCAACCATGAGACCTTCTGCATGCCAATTATGTTTCTCTGATATAGCATTATAGCCCCTTCCTCTCTGGGATTTATCCTTTTATATCCCAGTTTCAAGGCATGCTTTGGGTTCCAATCCTGGCACCTACTTCCTTAGTACTTCCGAAATCTTGCATAGCAATCTCCCGTTTGTTACTTTTGATGCAGTTTATTTATAAATGTATATATTTATACCCCGCCTTTCTGGTTCCAAAAGCGGAATCACACAAGGTGGCTAATAATATTTAAAGAACCAAATATATAATCTGAAACAGAACAAATAAAATGGTGAGAGTTGCAAAAAAATTTAAAAACACGCTGTGGGAAGAAAGCCCAATTAAACGGGGGAAAGGGCACAGACAAAATCATACAAAAGTTGGGCCAAATGCCTGCGGAAGTTGGAACATAAACTAGGCTGGACCCTTGCAAGCCACTTGCTCTTGGTGGAGGAGCCATCAGGAGTCAGCACCATTGGGCATCTGCTGGGGCACCTGCCCCTTCAGGACATATGCACATATGCTCAGAGGCACCCCTGACAGTTGCTGTGTATATACTTGCCCTCTATAAACCAGTAGGCAGAAGGTAAGAACATAAGAAGAGCTTTGTTGCTGTACACAGGCATGTCTCTGTTAGTGAAGGTAGCACAGAGCCATCAGGACTAGTAGCCATGGAGAGCCTTCTCCTCCAGGAAAGTTTCCAACCCCCTTTGAAAGCCATCCAAATTGGTGGCCATCACTTGACAATGCGCTGTGTGAAGAAGTCCTTCCTTTGATCTGTCCTGAATCTCCCACCAGTCAGCTTCATGGGATGACCCCAGGTTCTAGTATTATGGAAGAGGGAGAAAAATGTCTTCCTAGCCACATTCTCCTCACCATGCTCCTATTTGGGGGAAAATGTTATCAATGAGATATAGTATGTGAGAAAACATTCATACATGCAATAAGTACATAACATAAGAACATCAGAAGAGCCCTGCTGGATCGGACCAAGGGTCCATCTCATCCAGCATTCTGTTCACACAGTGGCCAACCAGCTGTGCAAGGGAAACCCACAAGCAGGACACGAGTGCACCAAGCACCCTCCCACCCATGTTCCCCAGCAACTGGTGTACTTAAGCATACTGCCTCTGGTACTGGAGGTAGCACATAGCCATCAGGACTAGTAGCCAAGGCAGATCGGGAGCTGCTGGTCTCCAGGTGGCTTGCAATAGGTCAGCAAGGGTTTCTGATTCTCAATGGTCTAACAACAGTGAGAACAAAAAGCCTTATTTCCCGCCTAAATTGGGGTGCTGAAATCAAAAAAGCTTGGGAGAAAACAAAAGTAGATTTGTACGTGGAAGCATCTCTGTGCATGTTTCAGTTCTGGTATTACAAGCAAACTCCCAGGCTAGCCATGTCCTCAGAGGCACCTTGTTCTGCAGCTGTATGTCCACCTTCCTGGGTCACCATTTTGTGCCTGGCTCCAATTGGTGGACCTTGCGGTTCTAGTGAAAAACAACATAGATCCCACCCCGCAAAGTCTAAGCACACAAACAGTGAGATGAGCAAGGAGAAGGAGCAGTAGCCCCTTGCTGAGTGGTGGAGAGGATTAAGCCCAGAGGGAGAAGCAAGCGAATGAGTCGTTTGCAGCCTGGTGAGAAGGAAGTGGACTCGCTCAGGGATGGATCCCACTGAGATCATCTTATGCAAGGGCCTCCCCAAACCTAGGACTGGCACTGGGAGGGGGAGGAGGGCATCTTGGAGTTGGTAGCTCCACCTGTCCGCTTCCAGAGACAGAGTCGTTCCCTCCGTCTGGGTGAAGCCCCGCCGCTGGAAGACTTAGTTCTGCCTCTACTGAGAGAATTGGCCGCTTGTGATGAGGAGAGAACAAAACTTGTGGATCAAGAGGCAGACGTTTCTCTTTGAGAGGGGCATCTATGGACCAGGGGACAGAGCAGAGACGTACACGGGCACCCACACGTAGTCCAAATGTATTCCCCTGTGTTCATAACTGGCCACATGGATTAACTTCATCGATTTCAAATATGCTCTAGAGAAGTCCCTTTGCTTTTTGGACACTCTTCTGGAGCAAATGTGTTGTGTACTTTGGCGTTAGTGATCTGTTAACACCTCTCTGAGTTGCTCCAGGCTCTCTGGTGGTGGTTGTTTTTTCCCTGCTTAACTTCCAACAAAGTGAAGTGAGTTTTCCACTGTAGCTAGCAGCAACTTGATTTTTTGTCAAACGGAAGCTTTAGAAAAGTATCGCTTCCATGTACCGGCTCAAACCAGCTGTTTACAATACAGGCCTATTTATTTGTGTATTTTGATCTCCATGGGTAATGGGGAATGGCCTTGCACTGGAATAGAAATGGCTTTGTTTTAAATACCGAAAAGATCCTGGAGGGGGAAACAATTTATCATTTCCTATATTCAGTACCTACCTAGGGGGCAAGAAGTGATGGCATTAAATGGTGAGAAGGGAAGGTTTGGGATCAATCACATGTGGTCAACTGGCAGCCCACAAGAAACAGCTGGCCCACACCGTGATTGGCATATTGTTCACTTGAAGAACCTGTGCTAGCTCCCAGGTTCAGAGCAGAAGAGGGGATCGTGCAATTGAAAAAAGACAGCAAAGGCTAGCTTCTGGCAAGCTTCAGTGGTAGTGGTAGTGCCCCCTCTTCCTTATCTACCATCACATCACCTCTTCTATTCTTTTTTTCCACCCCTCTACATTAGAGTGGCAAAATTTAACCATCCTTGGTGAGGCCTCATCACTGCAGTGGAGGCTGCTTTGCTTACACGTCGGATTGATTCAAAAAACAATCAAAGCTGCGACTTTCTGATTAAGTTTACCTGCACTGAATTGGAGCACATCTTCCGTGTTCCCAAATCAACCGGTGAACCACTGTTGCTGTGTGCAAAAGGTACCGACTCTCCTTGCGGTTACCTGGGGTCTCTTCCATTGGGTACCAGTTAAAGAACTACCCGAGATCCAAATGGCTTTATGGGGAGCAGCACACGCACACCCAGGGCTTTTCCAGGGCCTTACCCCTGCAACCCATCTCTCGCATCACCTGGAAAGACTTATGAACAATGATGGGGTAGCATCCCTTCTATTCAGAGCCTCATTACTCATATGCACATTTCTTTATTATTTAATGCATTTATTTTATATACCAACTTTCTGCTGACAACAAACAGTATAAAATATAGAGCCTCAGACTTCTCTCAGGCTGACTGACTCTCCCTTCAGGAGCTGGTGATGTGTTGCTTGTTTTGCATATTGCTGACTTCATTGTTTTTGTAAGCTGCCTTGACCCAGACGAGGAATGGTGGGGGATAAATACATACTCCGAGCATGATGTTACAGACTGAGATGGACCAGTTGCTGAGGGACGCATCAGACCCTAAGGCCTGGGAACTCAGTCATCCCTAGAAAAATTCTTGTAGGCTTTCACTGTTGAAGTTGCTTCAGTTATAGGTGTCCTCTCTTAGGGTAGGGAGGAAACTAGAAGGTGCTGAGGATTGAACCTAGGACGTTGTGCATGCAAAGCATGTGCTCTACCACTGAACTAGGGCCCCATGAATATCCTTCAACAGGATAGAGGCTTGGGAAGGGGTCATAGCTCAATGGTACAGCCCCTGCTTTTCATAGAGAAGGTTGCAAGTTCAGTCACCGGCATCTCCAGGTAGGGCTGTAAGAATTCCTGCCTGAAACCCTGGAGTGCTGCTACCAGGCAGTGAAGACAATACTGAGCTAGCCTGATGGACCAATTGTCCAACTCAGTATAAGGCAGCTTCCTGTTTATAAAAACAGATCAGCCTTCCCCAACCTGGGTTCCTGCAGAAGTTTTGAACTACACCTCCCATCACCCCAGTCATTGGCCATGCGGGGGCTGAGGGGAGTTGTAGTGTAAAACATCTGGAGGGATCCATATTCGGGAAGATTAATTTAGAGGAAGTGGATACAGAGAGCTTCTTCCTCCCTCCCTTAGAGCACTAGATCTAAGGGTCACCCAATGAAATCAGTGGACAGTGGATTCAGAATAAACAATGCGTATTTAACTTATGGAATCCCGCACCCTATGACTTGACAATGGCCAATACCTTAGATCGGGGTCCACAACCTTTTTGGACCCATGGGCACATTTGGGAATTTAAGAAACTGCTGTGGGCGCCACCACAAAATGGTTCCCATGGAGAATGTGACTATTCGTATAATGGCTTCCATGGGAGCCTGGCTAGTCCAAAGACAAGTAATCCACCCAAGAAACTGAGTACAAGCAGAGGAAGAGTATGAACCCCAACGCCAGTCTACATTTTTGACCCCACGTAGGTGAGGAACAGGAAGAAATAGCAAGGTGAAGAGGTGAGTGGGAGCGAGAGCAAGTTTCTGAGCAATTTGTCCCACCAAGTAGCCCTGCAGGCCCACTCCCCTTTCCCTGATCCAGGACCTAACCATAAGCCCATCTTTGACCGCATCTTCACCTCTGGCTGCTCCTGGCCTGCCTGCTCCTGAATTGGGGCCCCATCTGTGGCGTGTCTCAGAACACAGTCAAGGCCTGACAGCAGTGTGCATTCAGCCTTTGATCCACTTTTAATTGGTGTTGGAAAAGACCAGATGGAAACAAAGGAACGGTTGGTTTTAATTGGAAATCCGCAGCATGAGTTAGCCAGTTAGTGAAAGGTTGTGGCCGCTCCTCCTCCAACTTTCCCTCCCCTTCATTTTCTGTCTGGATGGTGAGTGGCTTTTCCGCCTTCTCCCGCCCCCACCCTGAGAGCCCCTCTGTTACTCTGGCTGTTTGTGCGCTTGGCACCCTTTCGCCACACGCGACTAGCACAGAGAATGCTTTCGAGAATGTCAGCGTTTGCAAACCTCTCCGTGTGTTACATTGCTAAGCAGCTTTTAGAAACACTTACCCCCACTCTTCTTGCCATCTGGGAGAAGAAGCTGGTCTAGGCAGCCATGCCAGGGGGAGATGGAGGAGGCGGCCACATTGTATTGGGGTGGGGGGGAGGCAGCCAGTGATGCAAACAGTGAATAAATGTGAGAACTGGTAAGACGTAGACAGCTATTCTTTTTTAATATGTACGGAAGATACGCAAAATACTCTGATGCAGACCCCCAGTTTCTTTTCTACTCAAGAGATTTGGATCACTTCTGGCCCAAGTGTGGCAGAAAGTCTGTAGCTTATAGAACCTTATGCCCCAGTAAAGAAGCTGGAGCCAGTGCAGAACGCAGCAGCTTGTCTGTTGTCAGGAGCTGCCCCTTTTCAGCATCCAACTACTTTGCTGAGGGAACTGCACTGGCTGCCTATTTTCTACTGGGCCAGGTTTAAGGTATTAGTACTAGTGTACGAAGCCCTAAACAACTTGGGACGAGGATACCTGAGAGAGCGCCTTCTCGCTTACCAACCTGCCTGGTCACTGAGGTCATCAGAGGGCGTGCTCCTGGTGGTTCTGCATGGACCTATGGCCTGACTGGAGTCCACCTGGAGAAGAGCCTTCAGTGTGGTGGTTCCCATCCTATAGAACCCCCTGCCTCTGAAGGTTAGACAGGTGCCAACACTAAGTTGTTTTCGGTGCCTCCTGAAAACAGCTCTTTTCCAGGAAGCCTTCCTTGGTTACCAGCCTCGGTTTCATTGGCACTCTGTTTTTTAAAGAAAAATCTTAATAACATGTTTCTTTTTTATTTTCTGTTCATTTTATCTCTTGTTGTTCACCGCTCCAGAATCTGTTTAGATTTGGAGCAGTATACAAATGTTGTAAATAAAATAAAATAATTAAGTAGCTAGCCCCTCAGGTGCTGCAGCTCTTCTTTTCTTGGCTGCTGAATGTCATCAGAATGTCAAAGCAGGCACAGATCCCCTATTTCCTGTGCCACTGGTTGTCATAGACCAGGACCCAGAAATCTGGTCCTCAGAAGATCCTGTCTCCTTGTCCTTGGAGGAGGCTCCAGAGTTAACAGTTGAGGAAGAGGATTCAGTCACGGAAAGGCATCATGAGGCACCTCCCCAGGACCTATTTCCCCAAAAGGATCCCCAGGGTATGTTCCCATGTGTCCATAGGAGGTTGTCTATCCATCTTCGGGTTCTGAGGACTCAGGCGATGAGGACGCTCGCATGCTGCCGTCACTCCCACGTTGCCACAGCCTGAGGCTGCTAAAACAAGCCAGGTCCATGTAAGAGACACAGTGGAGCCAACAAGCCTAAAGGCAGCCAAACTGCTACTTACAGCTTAGTCTTGATCTGCTCCTTGTTGGAGAAGCATACAGACAACCTTGCCTGGCTTCCATCACCACTCAGAGCTTTCCGTGGTGCTGATCATTTGCCATGTTGTGTCCCTGAGAAACTTGATCTAGCCTGACTCCTGCTAATGATCTGACCCTAAGCAGAACCCTGCAATCCACGCTACAGCGAAGAGCATCGACAGACCCACTGCCTGAAACGGCACATCAGTGTTCATGGTTGGAGGAGAGGGCAGTTGGGATTCTAATGCAACAGGACATCATCCTCCCAGTCTTAAGCATCAGGTGATCCTGAAAAACCACTCCAGTAACACTGCTTTCTATGTAGCTCCTTGCTCGTCTGTGCTCCTTCCATCTGGGCAGCTTGCAATTGTGTGACGCCTGTAGGCCAGCCATCCCTAACTTGGTGCCCTCCAGATATGTTGGATTATAACTCGTATCAACCCAGTCAGCACGGCCAGTGGCCATGCTGGCTGGGGATGATGGGAGTTATAGTCCGAAACCGCTGAAGGGCACCAGGCTGGGCAAAGCTGCACTAGGCTATTTGCTTAGGCTTCTAGATTGACATGTGGCCACCTTTGCTTTAGGTATGTGTCACTTTTCTAGCTGCGAGGCCTGTACTGTGGAGTGAGGGGAGACTCCAACCTCCGTGCCTGATGTACAGTTGTTTTTCAGGAGGGGCGATAGTGTTAAAAAATATATAGTGTGTTTATATCCTGCCTTTCTTCCATCGTGGAACATAAGCTGACTTACGTGGCATTCCCAGTCGGCTTCCCATCTAGGCACTGACCAGACCCACACCTGCTTAACTTAGCACGTTGGCTGCATCATGTGTCCTCAGACCATGCCCTGGTCCCAATCTTAAATTAACCATGCTTGTACTGTAATAGGATTATACACACTGACTCTCTGTTGCAATTAGCCAATCCAACTCAGTACTGTCCACACTAACCGACAGCGGTTCTCCAGGTTTTCAGTCAAGTGTCTTTCCCAACCCCACGTGGAGTTGCTGGGGATTGAACCTGGGAGCCTCTTTTGCATGCAAAGTATGTGCTCTGCTATGGAGCTGCAGCCCTTGTGATTCCAGCTGCAGCCGTCTCTTTTAACCCGTAAACCAACATCACTTAGGTAAGCTGGCCACTTACAATCCCAGAACTGCTACCAAAGAGCTGCACACCACTCGCTTCCAGAGGCCAGCACATCCCCATCAATATATTTTGCACACAACTGCATGTGTGCAATATCACAAGAAAACACTGGAGCCTCCAGAAGAAAAGAGAAAAGAAGAAAGGAAGGGAGTAGAAGGGACATGGTCTGTTTTGCCGTTTGAGATTGATTTGTTCTGTGGGGAGCAGGTGGGTGTGGATTCTGTACTGCAGATAGTGGTCTGGGAACCAGTTCTTTTTGTGTATTTATATTTTAACCTTCCTTCCAAGGAGCTCAGCCCAGCATCCTGGGCTCACTGATCGTACATACGGTCTGATAGGTACTATATAAACAAGAACAGAGGAAGCCGCCTCACTCCAGGTCGGACTACTGGTGTATCTTCCCCTGTATTTTTTACCCTGACTGCCAGCAGCTCTCCAGAAGAAAAGAGTCTTCCCCATGACTAGCGGCAGGATTCCTTTTTAACCAGAGATACCAGGGATTGAACCTGGGACCTTCTACATCCAATGCAGGTGCTCTGTAACAGTGCAAGGGTTCCTCCTGCATTAAATGGGCCTATGTGTATAAAAAAGGTAAAGGTGTCCCCAGCCAGTCGTGTCCGACTCTAGGGTGCAGTGCTCATCTCCGTTTCTAAGCCGAAGAGCCAGCGCTGTCCGAAGACGCTTCCGTGGTCATGTGGCCGGCATGACTGAACACCGAGGCGCACGGAACGCTGTTACCTTTCCCGCCGAGGCGGCACCTATTTATCTACTTGCAATTTCTTGCTTTCGAACCGCTAGGTTGGCAGGAGCTGGGACTGAAGACGGGAGCTCACTCCGTCACGCAGCACTCGGGTCTCGAACTGCTGTCCCGCCGACCTTCTGGTCTGCAGTTCAGCGTCTTAACCACTAAGCCACAAATCTTCTTTGTCGTCTCCTTCGTCGTCTTCGTCTGCTGCTGCTGCTGCTTCTGGTTACTGTTTGTCCTGTGTGGTACTTACTACGAGGCATGAAAAATAAAATGCCTCCCCCTCCCCCCACTGTGCTGAAAATATACTGGTCCTTTCCCATTTTTAATCTCACACAGCGCAGAGTTAAACTATGGAATTCGCTGCCACAAGATGTAGTGACAGCCACCCGTTTGGATGGCTTTCAAAGGGGGTTGGACAAATTCCTGGAGGAGAAGGCTATCGATGGCTACTAGCCCTGATGGCTCTGTGCTACCTCCAGTATCAGAGGCAGTAAGCCTGAGTACACTGGTTGCTGGGGAACATGGGCGGGAGGGTGCTATTGTACTCATGTCCGATTGGCCACTATATGAACAGAATGCTGGGCTAGATGGACCCTTGGTCTGATCCAGCAGAATTCTTACATTTTAAATATATCTACGAATGGGGCCTAAGATAGGGATCTGAATATAGAATGCTGCCTTGTACTGAGTTGGACTATTTGTCCATCTAGCCAAGTATTTCTACTTTCAGACTTTCCATGAATCCCTCTGCCTGTCACCCCACCGTCCCGAAAGCTTCAGTGATGCCCCGTGTGCAGAGCATTAGCAATCTGGGCACTTCCGTAGCTCCCGAGAGGAATGAATAAGTAGCACTTGTTTCAGTAAATTGGCAGGAATAAGTTGGCATCCCCTCTGGAGGGTCCAACACCTGCATGAAGGCAGAGCAGTTGTGTGTGTGCGTGCGCGTGCACGCACTCAGGCGCACACGTGTGTTTTGTTTTACACAAACCCCGCAGAGTGCTTGCCTCTTTATAATGATATTCTAAGTAAAAGTATTTCCATGGAACACTTTGGAAGAGTGATGGAAAGAACAGAATAAGCCCAGTTGCTGCAGCAACATGTTTTCCAATGCCTGCGTTTGGAGCTTGCCTGTGCAATCGCTCTCTTCCTCCCACCCGCCCTCCCCCTCTATTTTGGATACTAGTTGCTAAGGGTGTAAAAAAGAGAGTGGCAGAATTTGAGTCTCTGGATCCATCTGGGATTTGATGGTGGCTCAGATAAATTTAGAGTTATAGTAGCACTTTGTTCCGTGCAAGCCACCGTTTTGTCAGCTGGCAGCGCCAAGAACCTAACCAACTGTGCCACACACACACACACACACACACACACTATGAATTTTCATTTGCAGCCCAGGCAATACAACAGAAGAGAGATGGCTCTAAGCGAGAGGAGTGGAGAGGGGAAAGCTAGCTAGCCCCCAGCGCCCTGTGACGTTGATGCCTGCTAGCCTGAAATCCATACTATTTTTCTCCGATGTTACATACACACATCGGCAAAAACTGTGTACAGATATTGCCTCCCACATTCACATTTCTAGCTTTCATTGGCTCTTGGTCTAGGAGCCTTGGCTTCTTTGCCCTCATGGTTGGCACAGATGGGCAGGTACCTTGTTTCCTCCACGACCTCTGCCTTTGTAAGCCAGTCTCCTGCCTCAGTTTGGCCCTGTTGGTAAAATCCAGCATTATGTTGCTTGACATTCTTGCTCTGGCACCATCTCCCAGTTGCAAGGACTTTGAACAATTTGCTGTTATTGATTCTGTCTCTCACCCACCAACCCTAATATCCTGGGCAGCACCTAATTGTTAACAGGGACGTATTTGACTTGTTTGTCATCCTCCACTTTGATCCAAAGAGCTTTCAAGGCGGCCTGCAAATGTCATATAAAACTACATCAATAAATAAAACTGATCAAAAGCCAGCCTAACAGACATACTAAAAGACTGTAACAGCATCCAGCTAAGACCTTCCAGATTTTTTCTTCTTCTTTTAAACACTTTAGCCAGCCATCTAGAATCAAGACAAGAGGGATGTCTTTGGGCAGCGGTATCCCTGCAGAAAGGGTGCCAGCACCATAAGGGCCCTGCTTCTTGCTGCCGTTTTTCTGGCCTCCCTTTACCATGACCTTATTCTTTGCCTTGGGCAGCAAAATGTCTGATGTTCTCCCTGTTCATCCACAGAGCTTAGCTCCCATTTGTCTAAGTTGTGTGGCTTGCCTTGATTCCTTTGGGGGGATATCCAAAAGGCTGCTTTGCACACTGCACCATCCAGTTGTTTTTGCCAAGACCACAAAGACTCAAGGGGCAGAGCCTGCAAGCTAAAACTAGTACCTCATAAGTGTGGGATGGGTGGAGCCTAGCTGGGGAAGGCACAGACTGGCTGTCCCTCGT
The DNA here is from genome assembly GCF_057233095.1 of Heloderma suspectum. NCBI lineage: Eukaryota > Metazoa > Chordata > Lepidosauria > Squamata > Helodermatidae > Heloderma > Heloderma suspectum. The sequence goes on along the minus strand of NC_139472.1, from coordinate 11,796,945 downwards.
GGTTGAGAGGTGGAGCCTAAAGAAAGGTGGTGGGTGGAGCTAATAGCCTAGCCAAAGTACCCTGTTTCCCTCTTTCTTCTGGCCCCTCACTCTGAGATTTTTAGTCCTTCCCTCAGAGATCCTGATAACAAAGCTGAAACACTGGGGCTGTTCACCCAACACTCTAACTCACACTCGGTGGTCGAGTGTGGGTTGTTGTCAAACCGTGGGTTGTTTTCAAACCATGGGTTGTTTGTTGAACTGTGAGTTAGTGTGTTGTCTGAACCTAGGACATTTTCTGCAGGGTGGCTTGTTAACCATGCAGGGTGGCTTATTTTTCTCAAACAAGCCACCTTGAGAACCCATGGCTTGTTGCTGGGTTGTTCAGGGTGGTTAACAAGCCAGATTGCATGGTTACTAAGCCACCCTGCCTGTGTTCAGTCAACAGGATAATCCACCCTGTGGAAAACTGGAAACAAACAACCCACGGTTCAAAACAACCCACACTCAACCACTGAGTGTGGGTTAGCATGTTGTGCGAACAGCCCCACTGAAGTGACAGGTCAGCCCTGAGACCTGAAAACTCTACCATCAAGGGCCATTGTTGGTATAACACCACAGGGAGAACCTTTCTGTCAGTTCCCTTCAGTGGAGCCTCTTCATACATTCAGCAGCCATGCATCAAGCGCAACGGTCACCATGCAGAGTCCAGTGCATGTGTGAACCAACACAAAGATCCTCTTAGCTTAAAGAAGTCTGTGCTGTGTGATGCACTTTCAGAACCTTTGATTTACAGCCCAGATCCCTTGGATGGAATCCAAGCCTGTCCAAGATCACAGAGGATGTAAAGGCCTCAACTTTCCCCTATATCTCATTCTCCACAAGCTTAATAAAGTGTATATGTTTGGGAGCGGGGGGCTGAAAAATGTGGATATTGATGCTTTGTCCTTTTATGGAGCAAAGTAGTAACTCATTGTCTGCACCACATTTCTTGACAGATAACATACTGTAGCAACCCCACCCCACCCTGGAGTGCGAAAGGCTTGGTTCTCCTGAAACCCTCTTCTATTTAGAGGTCATACCGGAGTGGCGACATAATCCTGGGCGGTTATTTTGCTTCTCCCCACCCTCACCCCCACACTGCCTCGCCTCTCCCACTCGACATTTTCACACCAATTTTGGAAGGGTATTTCTAAAGACCCCCGCCCGCCCCCAGGCCACCCGCTCTGCTACCCAAAGCGTCTGGCTTAATCTCTTCTTTCTATAGTCTCCCGTGTCACAGTCTAAATTTGAAACCAATGCATATCTCCTCTCTCTCTCTCTCTCTCTCTCTCTCTCTCTCTCATTTTCTTTTTTCTTCTTCTGTTTGAAGGGACAGTGGAGAAATGACACATTCAACGGACAGGGCTGTATAATCCATTGTTCAGGTGTCATCTATGATGGACTGTGGCTCAATGGCTACCCTATTGGTATGTACTTTGATTATGCAACCCAGTTAGTAATGAGACTTCAGCATAATACCCCTGCCTTTCATGCTATTGATTAATACAGTTGGACTGCAACGTTGGCATCGGGTTTTTTATTCCTGGGACATGTCACTCATAAGAGTGAAAGCACAAGTGAACTCTCTGGGGGAGAGGGCTAGCCGTGGGGGGACGGAATCCATTAACGGAACGAAATAAGGAACCAAAACATGAAAATGCTGCCAGGGTAATGATGTTCCCCTTTTCATGACAGCCCCATTTTCATGACAGCAGGAAAAGCTTCTGTCACTTTTCCAGCAATCCCAGTTGCACCAGTTCGGTCCCCGACAGTCTCCAGGAAAAGCAGTAACGTGCCTAAGGTACTTCCTTACAAGTGGGTGTGATCAAGGTGTGCAAATATTCAGTTGCAGAATTCAGTTGATAGAATCCTGGATTAGCCAGACCTTGTGGCAGGGTGGTTACAGCATCTTTCCCCAGCCAGGTGCCCTGCAGATGTTTTGGAGTACAATTCCCAGCATTCCTCACCATGGGCCAGGCTGCCTAGGGCTGATGGGGAGTTAAAGTCCAAAACATCTGGAGGGCTCCAAGCTGAGGAAGGCTGGATTTGAGTGACAAACTCAAATGCAGAATACAGCAGCTGGGGTGTTCACTGGGACACCTAGCCATGCTCACGTAACACCTGGGTCAAAGAACTGCACTGGCTGCCTGTTAGCTACCAAGCCACGTACCGTGTTATGTTATTGCCATACAAAGCCCTAGAAAACAAAAGGAGGTGAGCATCCAAAGTAAATCACAAAGAAGAGAAACAGGTTTTTATTATCGTAGGAAGCCCAATGTGTTTCGGCCTTTTTCTTAATTGTAGGCCTTCTTCAGGGGGTAGAGAAAAACGTCTGCAGAATTTTTTCAGCAAAAGATTGTCTCCTGTGTTAATCTACTGGCGATCATCAGAGGAGGCCTTGCTGGTCATTCCAAAATGAACGGAATGTCGCCATGAAGTACCCAGATGGTGGGTCTTCTCTGTAGCGGCACCCATCCTCTGAAAAACCCTCCCCCATGCAGTTCAGGAGGCAGAAAATGTGACATCTTTTAAAAGCCTGCTGAAAACACACCTTTTCACCCAGGCTTTCCCTGGGCTGTAAGTAAACTAATCATGCTACTCCATTTTGCAGCTCTTTGAATTGTTTAAATGTTTTGTTTTTAATGTTGTGTTTTTAATATTGTATCTAAATGTATTTTATTGTAAACCACTGAGGGGTTTTTATTATATTCAGCAGTATATAAATCCCACAAATAAATAAATAAAATAAAATAGGACTTGAAGAGACTTGGGTTCCAAACTCTACTTATTCCTGAATTTCACTGGGTGATCTTGAGTCACTTTCTCTCTCTGCCTAACCTATCTCACAGAGAGAGGAAGAACCATGAGCTACTTAGAGGAGGGATGAGGAGAGAGAGAGGTCCTGTGGATATGATATTGGCTCCAGTATGATATAAATGCCAAGGACTCTGGAGCTTGGAGTGGGAACTACAGAGTCTGAGGTTGGGGCCTAGACTAGCGAACTACCCTGGTTTCTTAGGATGAACTCTTTTTTTAAAAACAAAACAAAACTTTTTATTCTATTTTTTAACTTAGGATGAATTCTTAAAGTGCAGAAAGGAATAGGGTTCTGGAACCTCAGCCCCTATGGTGGGCTGGTAATTTGAGACCTCCACATTGGCGAGGCCTGGTATAAATCATAATAGCCTGGGCGTCTGCCTTTGCCTGGTCAACAAAGCAGTGCATTCATCTTCCAGCTTGGGCCACTGATGTCACGGACCCTGCGCTAGAGATCACAACCTGCAGAGCTGGATTCTTGCACAGCTGACATTGGAAGAGACTTGAACCAAGAGAGGATTCATACAACTATCTCTCCTTTGTGGGATGGATTCTGTAATCCCTTTGCAGTTGAGGTCATGATAGATTCCTCTTATAAGAACAACATTGACATGGGGTTCTCCAACCTCTTGGGATATGGTTTTTCAGAGGCTTCAGTCATTTTGTGAATGGCCCACTGAACTGAGGCCTGGATTCTGCATAATCCCTAAACCATCCTCACCACTTAGGGAAGGATCATAGCTCACCTGCAGAGCACATGCTTTGCATGCAGGAGATCTCAGGCTCCGTTTAAAAAGGATCTCAGGTATTAAGTGTTGGAAAAGACCTCTGCCTGGGACCCAGAGAGCCCCTGCCAGTAAGACTAGATCAGCCTGGGCTAAGTGGATGAATAGTTTGACCTGGTAAAAGGCAGATTCCTAAGTTAAGTTGCTCTTCCAGTTGAGGAAGTCATAGAGTGCTGTGAGTTTTACTGGAGGAGGGGGAGATCCGTTGGCTGGAGGAGGGACCCACAACAGATTTCCTACCTAACAGCAACTAGGACCCAGCTCTCGGAATGACTTACAGCTAGGGTGAATCTCTGGTTCTCCTTGCAATATAAGTGAACCTCTCTATGAAAGAAAGTGTGTGTGTGTGTGTGCATGTGCATGGACACACACCCCAGTTTGGGTTTTCAGCAGTGATATAATGAAGGCACATTGAATGTTTTGCAGGACGAGCAAATAAGATTGTGATTTTGGGACCAGAGTTTATTGATACAGTGCCAGGGTCTGCTCACACGTTTCAAGTCCAGATGCAAAACGAGGAAGGAGAGGTCTCTGAAAGTAAGAACATTTTTTAATAGCTCTGTGATGCCATATAAAAGATCTCTCACGACAATGAGCAGAAAATAGAAAGCACAAAACAAGGGCACAGCATTTTCTGCTTTTTTTCCCTTTCTCTTTGCTTCGTGGGGATAATATATAATAAACATGTTAAAATTTGTTCTCTGGCTTTTATGGGGCCTTGAACTGAAAAGGGAGTTGGTGCGCTTGCTGTTTTGCGTCAGCTATAGACCCCTCAGAAGGGCACATTGAGACCGGGTGGACATGTAAAAACACAAACATATACACAAAAAACCTTGCAAATGAATATTCAGTCAACATTTGTCTCAGAGCATATCTACATTACAAATGCAAACTAGGGTCAAACCAGTTCAATTACCATAAATTTCCACTCAAGTACCCTGGCAGTTGTAGTTTTGTGAGAGTTCTTGGAATTCCTTGTTGGACATTCCTAGCCCTCTCAAGGCATGAATGTTTCTGGGATTTCTTGCTTGGGATTTATGATGATCAAGTAGGTTTCAAACTGGTATAAATTTGCATTGTGGGTGCATTTGGTTCAATAAAAGTCCCTAGCAAACTCAGGTGGTGAAGTGCTCAGTAGCCATGTGATGTTGAGTATCCACTTGGAAAAGAAAACCAGGGATCAGGAGGGGGGAACGCCTTTCTTGAGTTCTTTACAGCTTATAGTAATGCTGGGAGAGAGCATGGCATGCTAGTTCACCAGCTGGAACCCTGAAGAAGAGCGCTCCTGTGAGGGGGTGAGGATGCATTGCAGTGTTTTGCTGCTCCCTCTTACGTCCGTGCCCCTCCATGGCAGACCTACCTGCTGAGCATCAGATAGAGCCACCATTTAAATTTCCCACAATGCCCCAGAGTTATGCAATGTCAGTGGCATTGTGGGAAATTACACTGGTGGCGCTCAGACCCTCACTGGGGGCCACTGTTTTAATTGTACATTGTTCTGTCTTTCATGTTAAAAAAAAAAAAACACATTTCTACCATTTTAAGTTTATTTATGGAATGTGTCTTTGGCCCAGAGAGCCCTCTGTTTTCTGTGAACAGGACTTCTTTTCCATTTATTATTTGCTGCCAAAGTTTCACTGATAGCCGCTGAAGATTGCCCAACCCTCATAACACTGAAGCAGCGGTTGGATAAGATATGGGTTATAATGGTCACACACAAGCTAACACAAGAAGGGCTGGGCAGCTCAGGGCCAGGACAACTCTAAATCTTTTTGTATGTATCCCAGGTCTCATTTCTTACTTATTTTAGAGGCTCAGGGTGGTAATGTCTGTTCCCTGTCAGTTTGGATGCATCTCCCTTTATTAAAAACTTTGTTGTTGTTCTGGTTGCCCAGTTTTTTTGTCCTTCGACCTCTCCAGCCATGCTTCATATTATCATTTTATTCTTCATCCTAGATAACCATGTTTAATTCTGTTTCGTGCTGTTATGTTTGTTGTTTATTACATCTTAGCTCTTTGTATGTTCTCATTTATCATTAACCAACTGTTACAAAACAAAACTTTTCAATAAAAAATCCTTTGATGAGAAGAAAAGGGAGGCTTTCTGTTAACAAAAGAAGAGTCATTTCGGCTTAGTAACCTTCCGTTTCAAATCACTGCTGAAGGAGCCAAGGCTACCTGCAGCACATGTTAATTAAATGAATGTGACTAAGTACATTTTCCAGAAGTGACGACAATTCTATTTGTGGACTTTTGTATGTTCGTTTTGGGTTTTGTTTTCGTTCTTTTGTTTCTTTTGGTCCTCTGTTTCCAAAAACTGCAAATCCGAGCAAGAGTTAAGATGCTAAAGGATAGTTAAGAGAAAGAACGCTCAAAGATCATCAGATTGGTTCTATAAATCCAGGAAATGGAATACATTTGAGGGAGGAATAGGAATATTAAGGCATACCATGGTAGTCTTATCAGAAGTTAGGTGACTGGGAAGATGGCCTTCTTAGTCATGGCACCTTGTCTGTGGAATGGCCTCTCCTTTGAGTCATTTTGTCAGGGATGAGTCCAAGCGCCTTGAGATGTCTGACAGCTCCAAGTCTGAATCAGAGTTGGAGCAGCTAGATCAGAGGCCAGCTAAGGGACCCTCCCTAGAGAGCCAAGATGCTGGGAGAGATTCTGCTGAAGACTTTGACAAACAGGTGGCCCAGGCTGAGTCCCTGCCCCCTTCCTCCACTGCCAGAACTCAAGTTTCCGAGGAAGAGGAGGAAGAGGGGAACGACTTGAGAGACGCTAGGGCATGTTTCAAAGCAAAGCAAGAAAAGTTAGGGGCAGGGCTCAGACGCTCCACCAGGATAGCCACTCTTAGAAGCCAACATAGAAGGGAGCCACCCTAAAGGAGGGGCACCACTGCGAAGCAAGTCTGGCCATAAGGTTCATGCCCAAACTGCTGGCAACTTCACTATCCTCCAGTTCATCTCCTCTAATTAGGGATCGCAGATTAGTTGTTTAGGAGCCTGAAGCGTTCTGAGAGTTTCCTGGAATCTGCATTTGTAAAGAGGCTAGTCTCTAGCAAAATAAAGTAGTATTAGCCTGAAGCTTTGTCTCCTTGTGGTGTTGATTGCGAAGGAGGAAAGACGATCCATTTCTGACACATTTTGGCACCAAATGAAGACGTGTTGCCTCAGAAAGAGGGAAAGGTGTTGGCTGTCATTCGTGCTCCTTGATTGGGACCCCAATCTTGATTGGGAACCCAGGCAGGCCGGATTTGATTCCCAGAGTCTATTCTGTCACCTCAGGTCTCCACTGTCTCTTTTTGTTGCATGTGTAGATCCAGTCTTAACACCGCAGCTGGCTGCAGAGCAAATGATTAAGCAGGCATTGATTTTTCCCATTGCTCTTTTGCTTGATAGGCGAGAGTGGTCGACTGCTGGAGATCAGTGCTGGTATAAGAAATGTCCAGTTTCCAGCAAGCTGCAAAACCAGCTCCTACAAGTTAATTGAACAAACTGGGAGGCGGCCAGTCAAAAGCTCTTTGTAAGTAACATGGAGAAGAATTATTTTCATTCATTCTTGGGCCTCCACTATTATGTTATGGAGAAACAATACCCTGAACAGCTCAGACATGGTCCCTTGGTGAACATTTTGGTTCCTCTTAGGCACATTCTGGGTCCCAGGTAATGTTCAAGAACTAACTGGGCCAGTCTTGGCTGCTTGAAGTCCATGGGACAAGGCAGGGAGCCACAGAGCGGCAGCAGGTGATGATAACTGTACTCCACCCAGAGCTGGCAGGCACTCAGTAGGAAGACAGAAGGAGGTGAGCATCCAAAGTAGATCACAAAGAAGAGAAACAGCTTCTCGGGATGAAAAAATACATTTATTATAGGAAGTCCAACACGTTTCAGCCTTTTTGTTTTTTTTAAGCCTTCAAGGGATAGAGAAAAATGTCTGCAGAATTTTTTCAGCAAAAGATTGTCTCCTGTGTCAATCTCCTGGTGACAGGTACAAGACCAACATGATTTGCACAGCACCTAGGCAGAACAACAAACAACCTCCAGAACAGAACTGAGCTTTATATAGTGATGCGGGCCCTGAAACCCTGCCCCTTCAGTAAGGCATGACTCTCTTACAGGCCCTGTCCTCTGCAGTGGCATCTGGCACTCCCTTGGTATTTTGATTTCTCTTGGTGGGCTCCTGTTGGTGTCTCAGACAAGCCAGGATAGATAAGTGTGGAGTCTTGGCTGTTTGCTGAGGCAGCTCCCTGGAGGGCTCATGTTCCTGGGTCCCCGCTGGATGGAGCAAGGTGGGAGGGCTTGTTCTGGACTAGAGTCCACCATCTGCTCACCCCCAGAGGGGGCTTCATATTTCTGGGGCCCCAGCAGTTATCTCAGACGGGGCTGTGCCACGAGCAGCAGGATGAGGTGGGGCAGGAGTGGTGGGAAAAGTCAGTAAACCCAGTGACAAACCAGGAGACAGGAGTGGGGAACCACCAAGTGTCAGGATTGGGCCCAAGCTTCCTAGTTTGGTTTCTGACTTGGATTCAGATTCGGAGATGGAGCTAGAAGAAGCCCAGCTGAGACAGGGAGCAGGGGAGGAGATACCCCAAGACTCTCCAGGAGGCAGCAAACAACCTTCCCAGTGTCAAGGGCTCCTTGGAGGCCTCTCTCAGTCTAATCCAGTAGCCAAGTCCAGACACAGACAAAGGGATTCTTTTCAAAGCTTTATTCCTCTTTTACAACTTAGCAACTCTACTGTTAGCAACTAGATATGAGCAGCAGAGTACCTATGCCCTAAGTTGGAATAGTGGGTCCCCGTTTGAAAGGGAATCACTTGCAGACCCTGAACTTATGGGCTAGGGAGAGTCCTTCCCCTTTTCCCTTGGATCCTCTGGGCGCAACCGTTGTTTGCGCGCCAACCGGGCACTACGCCTCCTTTCCGCGCCTTCCATTTGGCGCCGCTCTCTGCGTCGCGCATCCATCAAGTCTGCTTCCCGCACTCTGTCACTCCCAGGACTGCTATCTAAGCTAGGAATGCTGGTGGGAGGAATCTCCGACAGCTGTTGGTCCTGGGAAAGAGGAGCGCGCTCCTCTCCCAGGAGCGACTCCTCTTCCTCAGAATCAGAACTACTCTGGGATTCTATGGGCTCAGTGTCCACCCTGACACCCAGGGGCTTATCGAGCAGGAGGGCCAGGCTCAGAGACCATCTTTCCCCCTCCCCACGGAAACCCAGCCTCTGTTGGAGAAGGAGGGAGCAGTGGAATTGACAGATGCCAGAGCTCACCGCCGAGTTAAGCGGGCAGAGCAGAAAGGTGGTGGGAGGCGTCCTACCAGATTGGCTTCCCATTGGGAGTTGGGTTGGGAGGGGGGAGGCCTGAAGGGGGGAGCCCAGAAGAAGCCTGTCCAGCGTGGTGGGAAACCTGTCCATTAGTTGAAAGGCAACTGCCCTGCTTTCAGTAGCTCTCTTAACAAGAGTGCCATTTAGGTAATAAGGTCCAGAGGTCAGCTCACAGCCTTTGCAGTCACTTCAGGTGTGAAGAGGTGCTATTAACTGAATAAGAGAGTTTATGGATTGCACAGTGAGTCTCTGTTGCCTCACTACTCAGTGGGAGGGCTTGGAATCCCTGACATCAAGGATACAAGAACATGCCAGAAGACCTTGTTGCTCAAGCAAGACTCAACTGGAACAGGAGGTCCTGTTATACTCCTTCCTGTCCAGAAGAATCTAATGGCCACCCTGGGTGGAGTGAAGTCAGTCTAGGTCCTAATTGAGAAGCTGCCAGTGGCTTATCACAAAGGCAGCTGCACACAGATCCAGCAACTCCTGACACCGACCCCCTGTCCTCCAGGTCCATGATCAGTTTAGGGATGCAACCGTCTTCTTTTCCTCCTCTGAATCAGTGTTGGGGTCAGTGGGTAGGACCATAACAGATATCATGTCTGGCCCTGTTTGTTTTCTTACTTGGATTATGCCCAACGTGGCTAAGAGCAAGATAAAACAATAAAACCTATAATAAAACCTATCTCAAAACATCTCAGCCAGTCACACACACTGGAGAGCAAGGGAGCCCAGAAAACTATAATCCCAGTAGGCTGATTGATGCCTGTTGAGAAAGGAAGCTCTTGACCTGGCATGGAGAAGCCATATGGGAGGATGCAAAGCAGACCTCTCTTGGAAGTGGATATGAAAGCCTAGACATGGCTACAAAGAAGGCCCTTTCCTGCATCCCAACCAAACACTCCTCAGATGTTGCTGGAGCACGAAAGGGAGCCTTTCCCAAAGATCTCAATAACCAGTTAGAGTCATACAGGGGAACAGGCCGTCCTTTAGGCATCCTGGTCCTGAGCAGTTTTAGAGCTTTAAAGCTCAAAATCATCATTTTGAATTGGGCCCAGAAATGTACCAGCAGCGAGTGATGTTGCCATAAGGGAGTCCCACCCACTCCAGATACCTAGCTTCGGTCAACAAGCTAGCCTCAGTGTTTTGGACCAGCTGAAGTTCCTGGACACTTTGCAAGTGTAGCCTCATCTAGAGCGTGTTGCAGTAGCCCAGCTGAGAGTCATCTAGGGCACAGGCTGCCATGGCCAGATCCAACGTCTCTCAGGATGGAATGCTTTCTAGTCCTGGATCTCTTGCATCAAACACGGGGTCTGACTAGCTAGACGTCGAGGCCACCTTTGATTCTAAGGTGCCTTTGCCTGCAGCCACCATCTGAATAGCCTGAATACTTCGGATCACCTTCTTTCTCTCTATTTAGTATAAAAATAACACTGACACTGTTGCTACCCAGATTCTGTGAACTGCAGCATTCTTTAATATCAGGCACTCAGTCGGAGTGAGCTTGCTAACCCGTGAAAACCTGGTTCACGGTTTGACACTGGAGAAATGTATTTCTCACTCTGTCCCCCATAAGAATAACAGCAGGCCATCGACTTGGAATGCATTTTAAAAACACCGAGTAACAGACAGCATTCCACTCCATTAAGTAGAGTCCACCGTCAAAATGAAAGGAAGAATTTGTTTTTTAGATGCAATGGCTCCGGGGAATTTAACAAGGTTGACACAGTTGTTGCCTTGTACAGCAGGTCACCAGGACCTAACAAACAAGAGACAGGTTACCCCAACAACCTCGATGTACAAAGTTAGGGCCGCATGCCTTGTTTTCAAAAATCTGGTAGACATACCTCAGAGAGAGACCGTATCTTTATATTATGTGTCTGATAACATTCCTATATTTTAACCAAGGAAGGGCCATAGTTCAGTGGTAAAGCCCTTCTGCTGTGCATGCAGGGAAGGTCCCAAGTTCAATCCATGACATCTCTTAATTAAAAGTATCTCTGTTTCCTGAGGAAATGATTTGATTCAGTATAAGGTAGCTTTATATGTTCAGTCCTTATTTTCCACATCATATCTGGATTATTTATTTTAAGATTTTAAACTCAATGCAATATAAAGTGCCACTCCTGTTTCCTTTGGCAGTGGGTTTGAGTATATTAGCTATCCTTTGATGGCGGGTGCATCTGGAAGCCAGAAGCCGCAAGCTGCTCTGCCTGCTGTTGGCAAATCTGGATTTACCCTGCCTGAATCGCCAATCCCCCAAAATGGAGACGTGGAGCCAGAATCCAGATCAAAACCTCTGGATGGTGCAGGAGATGCCTTTAGCAACCAGGATGGTAAGTAGAGATAATGGATTTAGCTTGAGTGCTCTCTCTTTTACAGTTAACTGAGAAACAAAAGATATCTTCTACCCCTTGGTAAAACAACTTGAGAAAAATCTGGCATGGCTTTTGTCATGCTAATGGATGGCTCTAAAGTAATTTTGTAGGGTGTAGGAGATTTGTCATTGACATTCTTCATAATAAATGGAATAGATTTAATTGTTAAAAACCATTTTTATGCATTTAGAAGGAATAGCCTTTTGCTTGTGACGCAGCTTCTTTGGGTGGGTTTTCCTTCCCTGCTCAGTCAAAACATGCTGTTAAAAATGAATTAGGCAGGGAAATGCTCTGCAGTAACGTAGTAGGATCTCATTCTCATGTTGCTTTTGCCTAGGAAATGTGCCCATGCTACAAAAGAGGGGGCATGTAGGAAAATCACCAGGTTGCATTTAGGACAGGAGGCTTGTATTTCTTGGACTCTTACAGTAAGGTGGAGGTTCCACATAAGGCCTTGTTACATGCAAATAGTGAAGTAAGAAGGTAATTAGCAAATGGAACATTTCCTCTAACTCTGGTGCTCCCCTTCACTGCATCCACACAGCTTCACGGTTCAACTTCTACTTTTCATAAGAACAAGAAAATAAATTAACACTTATAGCAATGTTTCTTAAATCTTCTGAGCTCATCTCCTCTATATGAGCACGCATGCATGTGTGTGCACACGCACACACATACACATCAAAATGTACTCTACCTTCTGGACCTCCCCAACCCAACGTGAACCATCAGTTGCACAGGTGAGCATCCAGGGAAGGGACTGTATCTCAGTGGTAGAGCACCTGCTTTCTGCGCAAAAGGTCCCAGGTTCAATCCCTGGCATTTCTACATAAAAAGATTGGATGGCAGGTGCTGGGAGAAAACCCTCCTTGAGACATTGGAGAGCTGTTTCAAAACAGATTAGGCAATAGTAGATTCACAAATAATTTGACCTGGGATAAGGTGACTTAGGGCACAATCCTATGCATGTTTAGACAGAAAAACATCCTACAGCTCCCAGAATTCCTCAGCCAACATGGCACTTATTGTATGCTCATCATGCCTTAGTTATTTACAGGTTCTTTAGACGATGTGACCATCCAGTTTCATGTTTGTTTTTTAAGGGTAGTTTCCCGGAGGGGTTTAGAGTGGGGAAAACAGAGTATTATTTCTGAAAGTGAAAGGAAATGTATTTTCTTACTTGTGTAATTGCACTATTCTGCTATAGCATAGCGCCACCTAGGGGTTATATAGTGGAAAAGCAGGAACGGAAAAGTTCTTTGTGTGAAGCTCAGATCTCAATTTTGCAATGAAACCGAAAGTGAATACATCAGATTAACAGCCTTGTGCAGGGAAGCTAATTATGGCTACTGCTAAGTGACAGCTGAGGAAGAAAAAGAACGAAACGTTGATGGTTTCTCAGCAGAGCTGATGGAGTGGCCCTATGTCCCATCTCTCCTTCTGCTGCAGCCTGATGGAATGGCTGCTGCCCGGTAACACCTGACAGATGCCTCCATTCTTTTGTATCCTGGCATTCAGCTTTGTATATATAGCAGCCTTCCTCAACCTGGTGCCCTCCAGATGTGTTCAACCACAACTCATCTGGCTGGAGATAGTGGGATTGTAGTCCAGCACATCTGGAGGGCATCTGTTTGGGGAGGTCCCACCTATAGCTTACTGCTCCTGAGTGTGGTGGCCTGAGGATTATAGGGGCACTAATCACAACACTGGCATGAAATAGAACGGGAGACCTCCAAACCACTCCAGAAATCACACACAGGGAAACATAATAAAAGCAAAGCAGCTGTGTTCTCTGAACCTCCGTTCTTCCCAAATCACAGTAGGATGATGTGGCACCCTGATGAAGACAATATGAATCAGTGAAGGTCCTGGCATTCAACTCTTATCCTGTTGTTGTTGTATCTTTTTATCCTGCACTTGCTCAGGGCCTTGTACACATGATGCTTTAATTCCCCTCAAGCTCCACTCCGCATTTCCAAATCTTGTCTGTTTATTTGAAAAGTGTATCGCCCACCCACCGTTTTCCTCTCCAATTTATCACTAAGGGCGTCCTATGGCAAGTAAAAAATAATGACACAATATATAAAGTCCAACAGTAAAAATGAAAGACAGTTGAAAACAACTTTAAAAAACACACACACAAGAACCATCTACTTAAAAGGTCTCAGCTCTGCAGGTCGGATGCCCGCCAGGACAAGAATGTCTTAGCCAGGCAGCAGAAGGCCGTGAGCAAGGAGCCTGAATGAGTTCCATAGCCATGGTGCAGCCGTACAGAAAGCCATCTCCCAGGTTTTGACCAATCCTACCTCTACCACTGTTGGGATATAGAGCACAGCCTCCCTGAGAGCAGGAATATGGCGGAGGACCCAACCACAGGCAGAGGGACAGGAGGACACTCCCAGACCCAGAAGGAGGAAGAAAGGATTACATTCCCCCAAAAGGGTGGCTCTCAGGGACCAGACCAGGGGCCAAGGACCAGACCCGGAGAAAAACCCAGAGCCAAGGAAGTGGAACAAGAGTGAGAGGACTTTGGGCAAGAATGGAAGAAGGTGGAGGAAGAGTGGAGGTTGGAGGAGTACTAGTGAGCGCCCACCCAAGAGTATGCGGCGGTCATGCAGGATGCCAGAACGGTGACAACAGTGGCCCAGGGGTGGAACGGCCTCAGAACAGTCCTGACGTTGCTGAGGGGCAGCTGACAGGGGAGATAAGGGGACGTATTGCCCAGCCACAAAGGGGCTGCTGTCACTTGGTCAGTTGTGGTTCTTTCTGTGGAGCCTTGTGACGCGGAACTGTCCTCAGCAAGGGGATGCTCATGTGGGAGGAGACGCTCCTTTAGGTGACCTGTACCTGAGCCCTTTCGGGCTTGAAAGCTAATCTCCAGCACTTCAGATGATGCCCAGAAACAAATGGGAAGCCAGGGCCACCGCTGTCATCCTGTTGTCAAGTGCTGCTGCAGATGTGCAGGGGATACACCAGTATCCTCGCTGCCACTGCCTGGGCCAGCTGGCTCTTCAGAGGCAGCCCACGGCAATCCTCCAACCTGGATAGAACGAAGGCGTGTGCCAGCCTTGCCAGGTCTGACCTCCATAGGAATGGGCCCAGCTGGCACAGCAGACTGAGCTGGGCAAAAGCACCCCCGTGCCGCAGTCTGTACCTGGGCACCTCGGAGCAAAGCCGGGTTGTCTGTTCAATTTGTATCTTGCCCTTCTTCCACAATGCTTTGGGAGCGATCCCTGTGAGGTATGTTAGGCCCTGCGAGAGGGAATAGTGACCAGCCTGGTGAGCGCCTTGGCTGACCAGGGGTTTCAACTCGGGTCTCTCCCAGTCCCAGTCTGACATTCGAACCCTTACAGAGCTCTCTGCCTCTCTCTCTCTCTCTCTCTCTCTCTCACTCACTCACTCTCTCCAAGCTATGTATAATTCCTGGTTGCGATTTGAACTGCCTTCACAATCTTGCCTCTTGTGAAATTTGAAATGGATTTGGGCAGAATTTGCCATAGAATTTCAAGGGAAGCTAGAAAAGCTTTGATAAGTCTGGCGAAATTTCTTGGGGCGGAAAAGACTTGCACATCCCTGGTGTATTCTTTTACCACCCCACAAGGGCCCCTTTTTCATTCTACCTAAATTCACCTACTCGGAGTTGTGTCTCAAGGTTTATTATAGTCCCACTGAGTCAAAGCTGCCTACACATCTTATGCATATATACATTCACAGCCTATATTGTTGTTTTGGTTTCCTAGAGGACATGAAGTAACAGATGAGCTAACACTTTCTTTATAAATATGCTGGTATTATTTTACAGGCCAGTTATTCCTGGAATTATTCATGGGAGCCTGAATGCCGAGATCTTGGGAGTTGAATCAAAGTTTAATCACTTTGGTTTATTGTGAACCGTAATATTAAATCCACCCCATATAACTTGATACATTGTAAATACACGATTTGCATCTTAATACATTCAACTTGTTAACAAAGTGCAGAGAAACTGAGCGGTAGTTAAAATAGCATCTATCTTTGGACTCCGGAGAGTTTATTTTGATAGCCCCAACATGTGTGATACACTTTGCTTTCCTCTCTCACCAGTTCTGTTTTTGTCATATTAAATTTGGTTGAGTTTCGCTTTTCCCTCCTCTAACCAAAATAATGTTTATATGAGCCATTATTTAACACCTGACCCTCACTATTAAATTACCAGAATATTTGGAATATTAAATAAACGTGCCCTCTCTTGGCTTGATTCTCCCCTCTGGGCTGTTTTGTTAGCAATATTTCTGGTCATAGATTAAAATGTATTTTCCCTGTTAGGGGAAATACTGCAGCAGAACTGGGGGGTGGGGTGGGGGGAACACCCACTTTGCTCGGTTAGTACATGTAAATGTCACTTTGGAGGAACCATGGGAGCCAGCGTGGTGTAGTGGCGAGAGTGCTGGACCGGGAGCCGGGAGATCCAGCTTCTAGTCCCCACTCGGCCATGGAAGCTCACTGGGTGACTTTGGGCCAGTCACAAACTTTCGGCTCAACCTACCTCACAGGGTTGTTGTTGTGAGGATAAAATGCAGAGGAGGTGGATAATGTAAGCTACCTTGGGTTCCTTGCAAGAGGGGAAAAAGGCAGGATATAAATGCAATAAATAAATAAATAAATCTAGATTTGGAGGGGCCTTAAAAATACTTAGGGATTGTGTTTAACACTTTCAGGTGCAGCTAAAGCTAAAGATGCCCAGCTCCCTGAAATGTCTCCCAAGGCTTTCTTGCATGGGCTCCTTTTGGCCAGATGGGGAAAGGGAAGGAGCGCTAAAGGATTCAACTTCTTCAGGGCTCTTAGTGGAATAGGAATGGTAAAAGGCCTCGTACTTGTGACAGTTCCAGTTTGGGGGGAAAGATGCTCTCAGTGATGCCCCCTCCCTGAGTGTGTCCTCCTCCTTGCCACTGTTGCTGCTGCCCATTCGCCTGATTCTCTCTCTCTCTCTCTCTGTCTCTGGGCCCAGTACACACACACACACACACACACACACTACACACCATGGTGGCCGCATATGCGTTGCCAAAAAAGAGGAAAGCATCATCAAAACCTCGTGTCACAGGTTTACCTCACATTTACGTATGCTGACTTATACATATAGATTCAAACTGAGAAGTAGTGACTATGATTTAAATAAAAAGGCAGCAGCTTTCAAAGCAGTGGGGAAGACTGGGACCTGTGTGCCCACTGCCCAAGTGCTATCGATGGATGGGCAACTTTGAGGCCCCTGATGCTTTTATCTTTAAACTGGATTCAGACCGGACAGCACTTCAGAGGATGCCTTCAAGGAAGGGCTGTCCTCTGTAAAGGAGGACGCGTGGCCACCCCACCAGAGGAGGTGCGTGGAGATCATTGCTTCTCCTCACTCCTCTCGCTGTTTTCTCGTTCATAGTGGGTGAGCAACAGCGAGGAAGAGAACAGGGGGCTCCGGGCGTTTCCGGTGGGCCCCCTGCTCTACCATGAGTTTCAGCAGGTGCCCAATGAAGCTGACCCCTGATGCTGGCCCTGCTCATGTACAATATCATCGGCAGAGCAATTGGGGCTGATATCAAACACATGAAGCCCTTTGGTCCATCTAGGCCCACAGTGGCTACTCTTACTTGCAGAAGCCCTCCCAAGATCTCAGCCTGATGTCTTTCGCAGACATACTACGGGAACTTCTTTTAGCTGGATGTATCTGGTATTGAAGATGGGACCTGGTGTGTGCAACTTGTGTACTTTACCACTCCCCCCGCTCACAGTTGCACTATTTATGTGTATTACACTTCAGAATACTTCCCTTTGCTTCACTGTGGTTTTGACCAATGCTCTTTTTTTCTTGTTCTCCATGGGGACCGCCCCACTCTCCACCTCAGCCATCAGCAGCTGGTCAGAAAAAAGAGCATTCTCACCACAATTATCTCGTTTTGTCTCATGCTCATCTTTTCGACGTTCAGGCCCTGTGAGGGATTCCACATGATTCTGTGGATATTCAAGTGAGACTTCTACAAGCTGGCAAACTTGTCAATGGTTCGCTCTCTCTCTTTCATTCTTTTCAACGTGATTTGCACTTGAGTTCTTCTTTTCTCCCCCAGCAAGGTTTCGTGGCTTGCTTTTGAGTGAAACGTTGGCACAATCTCAAAACACCTCGGGAATAACTTCTGCTGATGGGTAAATTATGAGGTCCTTGAGGCTTTCGTTCACCCTGTTCTTTTAGGATGGTGGTAATAACACAGTAATGGAAATGCATCCAGCCCCATGAACTATTGATGAACTGTCAGCAAAATGGGATTCTGAAAGGTTCTGAGAAACAGCATTGAGCTTTTTGCTTTCTGAAATGAATATGCAGGCCTCCATGACTCTAGATCAGTAATGAAATCCAAAGCTGGATTAAAAATCATTACAGTGAAGGAGCCTCCTTAGTAATGTTTACTAGTTACCTTGACTAAGCTAATTTTGCCCAGTGCTGTATAGTGGACAATAGATTGTAGTAGTGAACACAAGAAGGGTGTGAAATTAAGTACATGTATATCCCTCCATTCCTCCAGTGAACTCAAGGCAGTGTACATAGTTCTTCTCCCCAACCCCAACCCCATTTTATCCTCACAACAACCCTGTGAAGTAAATTAGAATGAGAAATGGGTGACTGGCCAAAGATTGTCCAGTGAACTTTGTGGCTGAGTGGAGATTTGAACCCAAGTCCTAGCCTGACCCTTGAACTCAGCCTTCCCTAACTTGGTGCCCTCCAGATGTTTTGGACCACAACTCCCAGCATTCCTGGCCATTGGCCATGCTGGCTGGGGCTGATGGGAGTTGAAGTCCAAAACATCTGGAGGGCACCAAGTTAAGGAAGTCTGGCATAACATGTGCAGAACACCGCCATTCAAATGTGCAAAGTCGTGATTCGTGTTTTCATGAAGCTCCATGCTTAATTTCGACCCTGATACTAGTTTTTTTTTTTTTGGTAAGATTTCCCATTTTTCACATAGACAAGTGCAGGAGCATGACTTGAGGCCATAAGGAAGGGGAGATAATAGATCTACAGAAGATCTACAATAGAACGTTTTGTAAGCTAGTCCAGAGCTTGAATTATAGAGAAAAGGTAGTGGGCTCTTAATTAAATGCACATGGCCTATCCTTTGATTGCCCCCAATTTTAGTCAAATTGTTTCTCCCTTCTCCTACACAGCCTTTAAAAGCAATAACTAAGAGGGCCCCTCCCACTCCTTCCTGCGCAAGCACTGAGCTTGCTGACTCCTAGAGGGACGCCGCTTTCGCTGGCATTTTCATGGCAGACTGTAGCAGGGTGGTTTGCCATTGCCTTCCCCAGTCGTGACTACCTTTCCCCCAGCAAGCTGGGTACTCATTTTACCGACCTCGGAAGGGTGGAAGGCTGAGTCAGCCTGAGCCGGCTACCTGGGACCCAGCTTCCGCTGGGATAGAACTCAGGTCGTGGGGAGAGTTTCAGTTGCAATACTGCCACCTTCCACTCTGCGCCACACGAGGCTCTTGCCCCTCCCACACACCCCAATAATTTGAGCACTAAGGCATTCCTCCTGATTTAGTGTCCATGTGTGCTTTGATATAGAGAAGTGGATAGAGAGAAGTTTGTCTTCCTCTCTACTAGAACCTGGAGGCATCCAAGAAAAATGAATGGTGGCAGATTCAGGACAGACAAAAGGAAGGACTTGGTCACAAAGCTCATGGTTAAACTATGGAGTCCACTACCACAAGATATAGTGATGGCTGTCAACTTGAATGCCTTTAAACAGGTATTAGTCCCAACCTTTTGGGTCAGTGGGCACATTTGGAATTTTGTAAGAGTGTTGTGGGCATTCTCATAAAATGGCTGCCGTGGGATGGCTTGCCCGTTCACAAAATGGCTGCCACGGTGGGCATGGCCCATCACAAAACACTCATTTCCAAGAAAGCAAACTGGTGAAACTACAAAAAAAAAAAGGCAGCTCTCCAACAGTGTAAGTACAAGGCAAAAGTGGAGTCTGTGCTCCAAAACACAAAACCACTCCTTTGAACCCAAATAAAGATGGCACTGGAGAACAGCACTTCAGTTTGCAGCATGCCAGCCTCACAGTTAAAAACGACATTTTTAACTTTAAAAATCTTAAGAAGTCAGGAGGGGCAGGGAGTCTGCTGGGCATCAAGAAATTCATGGAGCATGAGGCTGTCAATGCCTACTAGTCATGAAGGCCACATACCGTCTCCAGCATCAGAGGCCGTATGCCTTTGAATTCCAGTTGCTGGGAGCATCAGCAGCAGGGCACTGTTGCACATATATCTGACTTGTGGGCTTCCCAGAGGCATCTGCTTGGCCACTGTGGGAACAGAATGCTGGACTAGATAGGCCTTCAGTCTGATCCAGCAGGGGCTTTCTACTGTCCTCATGATATGCACATGGAACTCTTGCTCATGCAAGTTCCTGCATTTGTTTCAAGAGCCGAAGGAGTTCAGTGCATGCAAACTATTGTGTCTGCAGTTCTGCTTCCCCGGCTGTAATAAATAGGGAGTCCCTTATGTGCAGGGAAGTGCTATTTATGTACATCAGAACTCTTGAATCCTTTCCTTTAAATGGACCAGGGCAACTGCTTGTATGTTTCCTGACATTTCTCCACAATGAGAACTAGAAATTTACTTTTGAAATGAAAGCTGAGATTCTTAGAAATTTGTGTTACGAGTATCAATTCACAGCAACATAGAAAGGTGCCTTATGGGTTCACACAACACGCTAACCCATGCTCAGTGGTGGAATGTGCGTTGTTATTGAACCGTGGGTTATTGTGTTGTCTGAACGCAGCACGTTTCTGCAGGGTGGCTTGTTAACCATGCAGGGTGGCTTGTTAACCATCCTGAACACCCAGCAACAAACCATGGGTTCTCAAGGTGGCTTGCTCGAGAAGAATAAGACACACTGTATGGTTAACAAGCCACACTGTATAAAACACACTGCATTCAGACAACGCGATAGCACATGATTCAACAACAACCCACACTCCACCACTGAGTGTGGGTTAGCGTGTTGTGTGAATCCAGCCACTGAGACAGATAATGGATCCTTCTAGCCCATTATATTCTCCAGGGTCTCAGGCAGAGGCCTTTGCTGTCACCAGCTTCTGGGTTCTCCTGTGGTCTTTCTGTAATGGACATCCAGATGCCATGAAAAAATCTCTGTATACTTTGGTATAAAATCCTAGCTTTGCCAGGATTTCTGCATATTCACCTGCAGATACATAAAATTCTCTCTGTAGGTATTCTGAATAAACATTAAGCAAGCTGTTCCTGGTTTTGCTTTTATAATAGCATAACATATTAGTCTGGTTTTCTACTGTCATCAGAATATTTTGTTCTCTTCAGTTTTGAAATGATAATAAATTGTTTTAAATCGTCTCCACCCTGTTAACAAATGGACTCCAAGCAACAATGCTGATCTGTTTGTTTTAGTCTTACATAGCACTAGTGGAATGATACATGCGTACTGAGGAAGAATATTCCCCTTGCGGTCTTCGTGTTTTATAAAACAAAGTGCAACAATACAGCCCGTTTCCAGGCACTGACAATAGCAACATGATTTTGCTGGCTGTCCAGTTCCTCTTAATCCATCTGTTTTAAAGTTTGGTTTATATCATTGCATTTTCTGCCTCATCAGCTAAAATATTTCTCATACTTCTGGACCGAAGATGGCTATTTTGTTACATGTCTTAAATGGTGTGGAATTTACGAGACAGGGAAATGAACATTCAATGGAAACCAGGGCTCCAAAACATGCAGATTTTTTTTTCATATGCAGGCCAACTTTGGGGTACATTTGGTGGGTGGTTTTCAAGGCAGCAGTTCTGAGAAATACTAAGTCAACAAGGCCATAAGAACATAAGAAATGCCAGAGAGGGTCAAAGCAGTGGGTCAGCTCACTTGGTGTTCTGCCTTCTGGCAGTGTGAGGCTATAAGGCATCTCAGAAACAGGACAAATTGTGCATCTTTGGCGAGTAACAAGTTTGGTGCGGATTGGATCCCTGTTTCTGCTTCAAGACAGGCGACAGTGTCCCCCCACCCCACCCAACCCCAAGAATTGGAAGTGTGACAGAGAGCTAGGCTGCACATCTCTCAGGAGATGCATAAATTGTATCTCATGACTTTTTTCTAACATAAAGCAGCTGCAGCGGGCCTCCCAAACTGGATTTGGACAGTGGTGCTTGGGGAAGAGGGTATTTATTTCACCCCTTTGCCCTGTGCGGTTTCCCGCATTGAAATCCACCACCACTGCCCCACAAACCTGCTATTAGCCTTCCTTGTCATTGGGTTTAAGGGGTCTTAACATTTGCTGCACTTCTGTTAATATGTTCTACTGCTTTGATTGTTTTAAATTTGCTGAACTGTTTTTTAAATTTGATTATTCTAATTGTTAGCTACTCTGGAAACCTTTTTAGGCTCGGAGAGCAGGCTATAAACTCATGCAAATAAAATAAAATACTGGAGAAACTAGTCTTTTTCTCACTCTTTCAATAGGGCTGATAGCAGCTGAAATTTTCGATTGGGGAAATGGTGCAAGGGGAATTGTGCCTCTGTCTCAGTCCAATTCAGCACCCCTCAATTTATTCTTTTTTTTTTAAGGTCAGGAGATCTGATTGTGGTTCTCCTGACTCATGTGTAGTTTGGCCCATGGTCAGCATTACCTTTTGCATATACCCTCTTTCGTTTTGCCCCACTGTTGCCTCTGGTCAAGCAGGTTTTGCAGGTTTTAAGGCACTGCAGAAACCTGCAAGACCTGTTGGGGCAAAAGCAACAGTGGGGCAAAAGAAATGAGCGCATACGAGTACATACAGCATGGGTAACAATGCCTCTTTCAAACCATCTTCAACTCAACTAAAAGTAATTGTCTACTGTCCTCATCCCTGTCTCCCTCAAGTGAAGAGGGCAAAGTTTTACCTAACAGTTTACACAAAGGCTACTTCCTGATGCCGCTGCTTCTTCAGTATCCCTTTTGTTTTCCTCCAATAAATGTTTACTGAGTAGAGTTTCTTTTTTCGTTTAATGCTTAAATTATATTATACAGGGGCAGCATCCAAACAACAGGACAACTAATCCCATGTGCTGTAGGCTGCTTTGGGCCTGTGTATCTCAAACACAACAAATTGCTTTCAAAAGCGGACTGTTATGCAACATTGTGGGCGGGGACTGTGGATTCTTCTGTTATTATTTAGAATATATTATTTATCACATTTACATCCTGTCTTTCCTCCGAGGAACTCAAGGGCACATATGTGATCGTTTGCACCATCTTTTATACTCATAACAGCCCTGTGAGGTAGGTTAGGCCAAGAGGTAATGACTGGCCCAAGGCCACCCAGTGAACTTCATGACTGAGTAGGGGATTTGAACCTGGGTCTCGCCAGTCCTAATCTGACACTGTAACCACTAAACCACATCCTGCTCTACAGAGTTTCAGTTAATAACATCTGTAATGTTGAGAGGTTGAGGTGGCTTGTGGTCTTGATGACTGAATTAGAAGCCATTTTCCTTGATCCAGCACGTTTGTATCCAGCAACTCTTGATCCAGCACGTTTTTGCAGAATTCCTGAACACAGATGGAGCTCCCATGTGCTCAGGTCATATTGAAGGTGGAGGTAGTGGGCCGTGTGCATCCCACTGGAGCCTCCTTCCTCCCTCTCTCTCCCAACTCTGAAGTGAAGGGGAAATTCTAATAATGTCAGAGCTCCCATAGGACTTTAGATCTGAGTCTGTTTTATTAGTGGGGTGGGGTGGGGGATAGCTGGGGCTTTTCTCCTTATTTATTTGTGGACCTCACATTTCTTAAAAAATGGGACCTCTGTTTAGACACATGGCCACATAGATTATACAGAAAGAAGGGGCAAGAGCTTTAAAATGCATTAATCTAACCCTGCCGCTCATGCTTTGCCTTTCCAGATCTGATTGCGCTCACATTTTGCAGAATCTGGCCCAAGTAGTGCATACACACAGACACACACGCACATGCGTCCTGCCAAGATCCTCAAGCTGACATCAAAGCCCACTGCTCGCCTGTTTGCACTTCCCAAAATTTTGCTCCATGTCCCCAGTGTTAAAATTCTCAAATCACCAAAATAGGTTGCCTGAGGATCATGGAAAAGTTTCTTTGAAGACCAAGCCTTCAGTTTTGACTAGAGGGAAACTTCTGTAGAATGTTTGTAGCACCTCACCCTTCTCTTTTTATCTTTGGGAACCATGAAAAGCAGATTCTGTACAAATTAGCTTATTTCCTGTCATTGCTCATCTTATCTGATGAAGAAGTTCTGGATGCAGCTCATGACATTTCCCCAGTGAGGCATCCTTCTCTTCTCGCAAATGGAATTTGTTTCTGATTTGGAGTTATAAAAATGCTGCTCATCTTTCGCTAGCCATACCAGTTGCTCACATTTATTGGGTTGGATCCAAGGGAGCCCTTCTGTGAGCAGAGAGCTTTTTCTGCTCACCAAAGGGCTAATTCCAATTTAGTTGGAAGAGCGTTGCTTGAGAAAAGTGATCCCAGAGTCAGAGGAATCCCTCTGTTTGCACAAACTCTTGGGCAAGTCTTTGCAGAAGTTCCCTCAAAACCTTTTATGGCCCGCTAGACTTTATACGCGACTGTCTGGCATGTGTTCGTCTTCTTAACCGTTCCTTGTATTGTAACCTGATACATAGGGGCACTATGCCATCATGCATTCTGGCATGGCATAACATATCTTCCTCTACGCTCTTGTGCAGGAGTCCATGGAGCATCGCTAAGGCCGTTTTTCCTTCCGCCCATAGTTCTTTGGATCCAAGCTGTTGTGTTTTTATCTAACATTGGAGGATATCATTCAAATTTATTTATTCAACTGGTAGTAGGGCGAAGGGCTGTAGCTCATAGTAGAGCACATTCTTTGTACACAGAGGGCCCCAGGTTCAATCTCTGGCTTCAGTTAAGAAGGATATCCACTAATAGGTAACATGAAATACCTCTGTCTGAAACCCTGGGGAGCTAATACCAGTCAGTGGACAGGTTTGGATGACCAGTGGGGAAAAGAAGCCATGGTGGCTCGTTTTCCCCGCCCTGCACGTGCCGCTAGCATGTCTGCCGTTTCCCTAATTACCTTCACCATGGCGTGGGTTGCCGGGTTGTCCAAATCCGGCAAGGTGCGCAGCGGGGATGGCTTCCAAACTACCCCATAACCCCTACAACAAGCCATAAGTTGCAGGGTGGTTTGGAAGCCACCCCTGCCGTGCCTCTTGCTGGATTGCAGGGGAAAAGTAATTAAAAAATATATAGTTTTGGATGCTCGTGTGCACCAAGTTGGGGACTCATTCATGGGCGCCATGTTGGGGACCCCTGGTCTAGTCAGACTGGCAGTGGCCCTCCAGGGTCTCAAGCAGAGGCAACTTTCATGTCACCAGGTCTCCGAGAAGATGCCAGAGACTGAACCTCGGGTCTTCTAACAGTAAAGCAAGGCGCTCTACCACTGAGCTATGGCCCCTCCCCAAACAGAACAGGGGCTTTATCTCAATTCTTGCTTCCCCAGCCATACTTGAGCATGTAGGTGGAACCTTGGGCAGTCCAGCAGGGTGCTGCTGATGCTGTGTCTTTATGGCCATATCATAAAAGACTACTGGCTTTGGGGGCGGCATCCAGCTGGATAAACTAGCAATCGCTCCTCAACGTTTCTGGTCTTGGAAAATGTTTAAAAGTGGGGAAGGGTTACAGTATTGAGGGAACCTTTGTGCCCACTCTGGTATTTGAGGTTTTTAAAACCAGGAGGGGTGCTTTATAAATCATGCAAGCGCTCTGTCCTTCTCCACCAGATAAGCCCTCAGCAGGCCTCTTGTGGAGAAGTTGCACCATATGATTTTCTCTGTATGTTTCCTTTGGCGCGTGGAACTGCCAGTAACCTCACATCTTTCCAGCTGCTGCTTACTGCTCTGCCCTTTGTGCTTTGGGCCATACATATTTAGAGCTTTCCCTCTACCACCACCACCCCTTGATTTCTCTCTCTTTATATGAAGAAAATTTAAATATTTGTGTTATCTGTCCTGGGAATCAGATGGGCTATAAATCTCTAACTAAGGAACTCCATGCCTATTACAAATTGTCTCCAGGAATGTCTAGAAATACATTTAGCCTCCTGGAGAGGATTGTAAGCTCAGGGCAATTATACGTTGGTTGCACCAACGGGGAAAAATGAAAACAAAATGTGAGATGCCATGGAGTGTCTCAAGCTTTCTCAGTTTTTACTCAGTGGGACAAAGTTTGGCTATTTGTTCTATTCCATCAGTCAACTCATGGGATTTTACAATAACTCCAGCGTAACATGTAGTTCCTGCATTTGTTACAAATGCAAACCTATTTGCGTCTATTCAGAAGTAAGTTCCATGGGACTCATTCCCAGATCATGGTGCTTAGAATTGCAGCCTAAGGATGCAATCCTATCTATGTTTAGACAGAAAAAAGTCCCACAGCTCCCAGTATCCCCCAGTCAGCATGGGCTTCAGCTATTGGGCAGTATAGAAATGAAATGAATAAATAGATAAGGGGGGTGCCATAACTGAGAAGGCCCTTTCTCTTGTAGCCACCTGCCTAGCTTCCTTCAGCGGAAGCACCTTAAGGAGGGCCTCTGAAGATGACCTAAAGGTCCAGGCAGATACATACGGGAGGAGACTTTCATGTTACATGGCTACTGGGCTGCATTCCTTTGGTTCACATGTTGTGCAGGGCTCCCATAGATTACATCCACATGATAGATGGGTTTTACTCCTGCTTTAGCACTATGGATCTGATTCACACATGAAGATTCATCACTTAGTACCTGCATCATCAACCCACGATCTTATCTAACATGTACAAAGCTGTCATCATCAATATTGATCCACAGAGAGGCCTCCCACGTCATCTCTGACATGTTGCTTATTCCGTGCAAGCAGTTTGCAAAATTGTCCTCAAGCAGGGAATGTGCCCGTGCGAATGGTCCATCCTGACCACTTGAAGCATTGGAAATATCTTGGGAACAGGTGGAGGACCATGACAGGGCTCAGAGCATGATAGACATGGCTTGTGAAGATTCAGTGAACTGAAATGCCTGCACCTAAACACGCACACGCACGATAAAGGACACAGTCCAGCCCCAATGAAGTGCTTTGAATTTGATGGGTTACTCATGCGCTTAATAATTGCATTGCAATCAGCGGGACACTGTACTGCTTAATTCGGACGAGGCAGTGCCTCTGACGACCTGCCCTAATATGAATCCCTCATGACTAGGGGTATGAGGTTGACTCTATCTTCATTGCATGAAGGCTTATGTATCCAGAGTTAATACTCTTCTTTTCACTCTGTATGCTCCGTACTGTCTGTATTTTCACTCTCTGCTTTGTTTTTTGTTTTTCTGATTTCTTCCCTTAAGATTTTTCAAGGGTTAAGGAGTTCAGCTTCCATCTGTGGTTTACTTGGTCTTAACGTTTGTTTAAAGAAGTACAGTGCGATGCTGGGAAATCTTTGTGGCAGGGAAGCCATCTGTCCAGAGAGGAAGGGAGAACCTCAGTGCACAAGTCTATCTGGAAAGCACAGAGATCTGGCAACCTGGCCTTTCGCCTCACAGATCTGTCTGAAAGGATTAAGCGTGTCAGGGCCTGGAGTGCTTTTTACAATAATGTGGTTGCGCCTGCATTTATTTCCCCTTTGTTTGACTAGATGTCCAAACAAGCTTGGGAGAGTTCCCCTGTCTGCAACCTTTTATACACTTTAGTAATCTCCTTTTCTCCACCGAAACAAAGCGACGAAAGTGATGATTAATCTGTTTGCCGATTTTCGCAACAACCCGAGCTAATTCTTGAGCTTTGCTTGACTTTGTTACACACAAACTTGGGAGTGCCAGAAAATGTGCTGCTGATTGTGACAAAACGAGTGTTGGGTGCATCTGAAGCACTTTCTGCCATTAACTCCATTTAATGAAGCATTGCCTTTGGAGTTAGTCTCTTCTCTCCTGTGCAAATCACTTCTCAGCTTTCAGTTTTGGAGTGGTACTTTATATCTAAGATACTGTCTTCCCTACACTTGAGTACTTCTGCAATGTGTCGTCTGTGAGAAAATGGATTTAAATCTGGAAGCTTTAGGCCACTTACTCTGGAGTTTTTTGGTTATTATTGTTGCTGTTCAGTCGTTCAGTTGTGTCCGACTCTTCGTGACCCCATGGACCATAGTATGCCAGGCCTTCCTGTCCTGCGCTTTCTCCCGGAGTGTGCTCAGTCCGTATTCCTTGCATCCGTGATGCTATCTAGCCATCTCATCCTCTGACGTCCCCTTCTCCTTTTGCCTTCAGTCTTTCCCAGCATCAGGGTCTTTTCCAGTGACTTTTTTCTTCGCATTAGGTGGCCAAAATATTTGAGCTTCAGTATCTGTCCTTCCAATGAGCAGTCAGGGTTGATTTCCTTTAGGATGGACTGATTGGACCTCCTTGCAGTCCAGGGCACTCGTAAGAGTCTTCTCCAGCACCACAGTTCGAAAGCATCGATTCTTCGGCACTCAGCCTTCCTTATAGTCCAGCTCTCACAGCCATACGTTGCTACTGGGAAAACCGTAGCTTTGATTAGACGGACCTTTGTCGGCAAGGTGATGTCTCTGCTTCTTACTATGCTGTCGGGGTTTGCCATAGCTTTCCTCCCCAGGAGCAAGCGTCTTTTAATTTCATGGCTACAGTCACCGTCTGCGGTGATCTTGGAGCCCAATAAAATCTGTCACTGCTTCCATTTCTTCCCCTTCCATATGCCAGGAAGTGATGGGGCCAGATGCCATGATCTTAGTTTTTTTAATGTTGAGTTTCAAACCAGCTTTTGCACTCTCCTTTTTCACCCTCAACAAGAGGCTCTTGAGATCCTCTTCGCTTTCTGCCATTAGGGTGGTGTCGTCTGTATATCTGAGGTAGTTGATAATTCTCCCGGCAATCTTATTTCCGACCTGTGATTCATCCAACCCGGTGTTTCTCATGATGTACTCTGCATATAAATTAAATAAGCAGGGCAACAATATACATCCTTGTTGTACTCCTTTCCCAATTTTGAACCAATCGGTTGTTCCATGTCCGGTTCTTACTGTTGCTTCTTGACCCTCGTACAGGTTTCTCAGGAGACAGGTAAGGTGGTCTGCTACTCCCATCTCTTTCAGAATTTGCCAGAGTTTGTTGTGATCCACACAGTCAAAGGCTTTAGCGTAGTCAATGAAGCAGAAATAGACGTTTTTCTGGAATTCTCTTGCTTTCTCCATGATGCAGCGAAAGTTGGCGATTTGATTTCTAGTTCCTCTGCCTCTTCGAAACCCAGCTTGTACTTCCCGGTAGTTCTCGGTTCACATACTACTGAAGCCTAGCTTGTAGGATTTTGAGCATCACCTTGCTGGCATGTGAAAAGAACGCAGTTGTATGGTAGTTTGAACACTCTTTGGCATTGCCCTTCTTTGGGATTGGAATGTAAACTGACCTTTTCCAGTCTTGTGGCCATTGTTGAGTGTTCCAAATTTGTTGGCATATTCAGTGCAGCACTTTAACAGCATCATCTTTTAGGATTTTAAATAGCTCAGCTGGAATACTGTCATCTCCGCTAGCTTTGTTGTTAGTAATGCTTCCTAAGGCCCACTTGACTTCACTCTCTAGGATGTCCGGCTCAAGTTCAGTGACCGCACTATGATGGCTATCAGGGACATTCAGATCTTTCCTGTATAGTTCTTCTGTGTATTCTTTCCACCTCTTCTTAATCTCATCTGCTTCTGTTAGGTCCCTGCCTTCTCTGTCCTTTATCATGCCCGTCTTTGCAAAAAACGTTCCCTTGAGATCTCCGATTTTCTTGAAGAGAACTCTAGTCTTTCCCATTCTATTGTTTTCTTCGATTTCTTTGCATTGTTCATTTAAGAAGGCCTTCTTGTCTCTTCTTGCTATTCTCTGGAACTCTGCATTCGGTTGGATATATCTTCCCCTTTCTCCCTTGCTTTTCACTTCCCTTCTTTCCTCAGCGACTTGTAAAGCCTCATCAGACAGCCACTTTGCTTTCTTGCATTTCTTTGTCTTTGGGATGGATTTCGTTGCTGCCTCCTGAACAGTGTTACGGACCTCCGCCCATAGTTCCCCAGGCACTCTGTCTGTCAGGTCTAATCCCTTAAATCTATTCCTCACTGCCACTGTATAGTCATAAGGGATATGATTTAGGTCATCCCTGAATGGTTTAGTGGTTTTCCCTACGTTCTTCAATTTAAGCCGAAATTTTGCGATAAGAAGCTCATGATCTGAGCCACAGTCAGCTCCAGGTCTTGTTTTGACTGACTGTATAGAGCTTCTCCATCTTTGGCTGCAAAGGACATAATCAATCTGATTTCGATATTGACCATCTGGTGATGTCCATGTGTAGAGTTGCCTCTTGTGCTGTTGGAAAAGAGTGTTTGCTATGATCAGCGTGTTCTCTTGGCAAAACACAATTAGCCTTTGTCCTGCTTCATTTTGTACACCAAGGCCATGCTTGCCTGTTATCCCGGTGATTTCTTGACTTCCTACTTTAGCATTCCAATCCCCTATGATGAAGAGGACATCTTTTTTGTGTGTCAGTTCTAGAAGGCGTTGTAGGTCTTCATAGAACCGATCAACCTCAGCTTCTTCGGTATCAGTGGTTGGGACATAGACTTGTATTACTGTGATGTTGAATGGTTTGCCTTGGATTCGTACTGAGATCATTCTACCATTTTTAAGATTGTACCCCAGTACTGCTTTTCCCACCCTTTTGTTGACTTTGAGCGCTACTCCATTTCTTCTACGGGATTCTTGCCCACAGTAGTAGATGTAATGGTTACCTGAATTAAATTTGCCCATGCTTGTCCATTTTAGTTCGCTGATTCCCAAGATGTTGATGTTCAATCTTGCCATCTCATGTTTGACCACCTCCAGCTTACTTGATTCATTGATCTTACATTCCAGGTTCCTAAACAGTATTGTTCTTTACAGCATCAGATGTTCTTTTCACCACCAGACACATCCACAGCTGAGTGTCCTTTTGGCTTTGGCCCAGCCGCTTCACTCTTTCTGGCTCTACTTGGAAATTCCCTCTGCTCTTCCCCAGTAGTATATTGGACACCTTCCGACCGGAGGGGCTCATCTTCCGGTGTCATCTCTTTTAGCCTTGTGATACGTTCCATGGGGTTTTCTTGGCAAGAATACTGGAGTGGGTTGCCATTTCCTTCTCCAGTGGACCACATTTTGTCAGAACTCTCCGCCATGACCTGTCCATCTTGGGTGGCCCTGCACGGCATAGCTTATAGCTTCACTGAGTTACGGAAGCCCCTTTGCCACAACAAGGCAGTGATCCATAAAGGGGATCATATCCCGCCTTTTTCCCAATAGTGGGACTCAAGACGGCTTTACAACATTAAAAACTTATACAGTTAGAACCTATAAATAGAAATATACAAAAGTTAAAAACATAATTAAATCATCAATAATATTAAAATTATATAAAATACCAAAATTTTAAAAGTCTACAAGAAATATAAACCATAGTATCTATCCATCATATTCTCACAGGTCCAGACTAGCTACCCCAATGGCCTGCCAGAACAAAAAAGTTTTTACCTGTCTGCAAAAGCATACCAAGGAGGGTGCCATTCTCACCTCCCTGGGAGGGGAGTTCCAGAGCCTTGGGGCAGCCACTGAGAAGGCCCTCTCCCGTGTTCCCATCAGACGAGCCTGTGATGGTGGCGGGACTGCGAGAAGGGCCTCCTGTGACTATCTCAGGGCATGAGTAGGCTCATAGCGGAAAATACAGTCTTTCAGATAAACTGGACCTGAGCTGTATAGGGCTTTATAGGATATGACCAGCACTTTGAATTGTGCCCAGAAACAGACTGGGAACCAGTGAAGCTGTTTAAGCTGGGGAGTTGTATAGCCATCCCCAGTCAACAGTCTGGCAGCAGCTTGTTGAACCAGCTGAAGTTTCCAAGCACTCTTCAGAGGCAGCCCCACGTAGAGCGCGTTGCAGTAATCCCAACGGGATGTAACTAAGGCATGTGTTACTGTGGACAAGTCAGACCTCTCAAGGAATGGGCGCAGCTGGCGCACTTGCTTTAACTGTGCAAACGCACTCCTGGCCACTGCTGAAACCTGGGCATCCAGGCTCAGGGCTGGATCCAGAAGTATACCCAAGCTGCGACCCTGTGTCTTCAGATGGTGCAACCCCATCCAGCACATGATGAATCCCTATTCCCTGATCTACCTTTCGACTGACCAGGAGCACCTCTGTCTTGTCTGGATTAAGCTTCAATTTGTTTGCCCTCATCCAGTCCATTGCTGCCGACAGACACCAGTTGTTCTTTGTGGCAAAGCCTGACGCCACCTCCACCAAAGTCATCAACTTTTTGTTCTTCTTTGTGGTCTCTGTATATCACACATATGGGTTCTGCACCTGCACAGAGCTTCATTTGGGAACATTCTAGAGCTGAGAAAGCTTTACGTGGAAAGCCCATCCCACCGCAACTGGGCATGCTCAAAGCTCCCACCTTCCCTCTCTGTTTCTTTTCAACTACCGCCACAGCATCATTTAGACCATTCTCCTTCTCTTTGTTGGCTCAAGAGACTGAGCTGAGTTCTACTTTGATTTTTTTTTTTTATTACTCTCTTCCCCCCTTCTACCTCTTGACCATCTTTTGGTATTGTGTATTTGTTCCTTGGCGTTTGTTTCACCTTCGGGTGTTCCCCGACTGCCTCGGGGCTTATGGCCTTAAAGGTCCCTTTTAGGAAGCACTCCAACTGTGGAAGCAAATTACCACCTGTCGATGGTCATCCCCTGTGTTTGTTGTGTTTTGGAGAAGGGGACATAGCGGACACTTGCCTACATTGCCAGACAGGGCCGGCTCAAGACATTTTGCTGCCTGAGGCGAAGAACAAGATGGCGCCCAGCTCCCATTCCGTGTACACAAGGTGACTAGACTGGCAGTTTAATCTTTCTTCAATACTGTCACAGGGGCAGCGTCCTGCACCACACCTGAAGGGAGCAGGCTAACCTAGTGATCACGGGGCAGGACATGGAGCACAGAGCTCTCTCCTCCAACGCCCGGCTGCTGCCTCCCAGCATCTGCTGCCTGAGGCAGCACCTTCACTCTGCCTAATGGTAGGGCTGGCCCTGTTACCAGAACTTCACGCAGAAAGCTTTCCGCAGTCATTCCTCTCAGCCAAAAGCGATCTTTTGGGAGCAAGTCCTTCAGATGGTGGCATCTATGGCTAAACAGGCACCAAAGGAGCATCCCTTTGCTTCCCTTTGCTCGAAGCCAGCACCTACCCTGTCCTTCCCCACTCTGGGCTCAGACAGAATGGCTCTGGTGCTGAGTGCCTCAAGACTGAGCATGGTTGCTCCACCGTCTGATGCCTCTTTGGTACTGTCACAGTCTTTGACATCGGCACCATCATCGATCCCAGCTTCGACTGCACTTCCCTCTATACAAAGTCCCTGTCAGGATTGGTTCTGAGCGTATGGAGATAGCAGTTCAGACTCAGAATGTGAACAGCCAGAACTGGGGGAGGCATCTTCCCGAGCGAGTTCAGATATGAATCATAGAATCATAGAATGGTAGGGTTGGAAGGGGCCTAGAAGGCCATCTAGTCCAACCCCCTGCTCAGTGCAGGAATCCAAGCCAAGCATCCCTGACAAGTGGCTGTCCAGCTTCATCTTGAATGCCTCCAGCGTGGGAGAGCCCACCACCTCCCCAGGTAATTGGTTCCATTGTCGTATTGCTCTTACAGTCAGGAGATAGGCTTGCTTCTCAGGATGCTAGGAACCAGATGGCTGGGCCTGAAGGCCCTCCCCTTTCCCTCCTCCCTGAGAACCCAGGAGGAGGAGAGCGCAGGGTGTGACCTGAGGGATGCTAGAGTGCAGTGCAGAGCAAAGAGGGGAAAGTTAGAAGCGGAGCTCAGACGTTCAACCCAGCTGCCTGTGCGTGAGGACGTTCAACCCAGCTGCCTGTGCGTGAGGGTCGACGTAGGGGAGCATCACTGGAAGGGAGGGGCATCCCTCCCTAAGTTATTGTAGCCAGCAAGTTCTTGTTTCAAACTGCTGGTAACCCTCGTAGCTCCCATTTGGATTCCCTGTAGCAATTCATAAATGTATGAAGCAGCTTTATTCCTTTGTAGCCTGAGAGTCTTCGAGGATTTGCATCTGTAATGAACCTGATTGATAGAGAATTAAAGGCGTGAGACTGATGCCTCTCTTCTTGTGTGTGTGTGCATGAGGAAAGAGGGGGCCAAGAGAACATGACAGTCCTGTGGTACTGACCATCTCCTCTGATCCAAGGGCTCCAGTATCAACCACCTCATTCATTCATTCATTCATTATATTTATATCCCACCTTTTTTCCGTCTTAAGGACCCCAAGGTGGTGTACATAATCCTCCTCCTCTCCATTTTATCCTCACAACAACAACCCTGTGAGCTAGGCTGGGCTGAGAGTCTGCGCCTGGCCCAGAGTCACACAGTGAGCTTCCGTGGCCGAGTGGGGACTAGAACCCGACTCTCCCAACTCCCGGTCCAACGCTCTAGCCACTACAACACACTGGCTCTTGGATTGACTGGCTTGCAACCTCCCACTACTCCAGAGAGCTCAGTTCATTTGCTTTTTTCAAAATCAAAGAAGGCTAAAGCTGACCCCCCCCCCCCTTTCCCTTAGGGCCTTGGGAAGATCTGAAGGAAAGAAGAAGTCCTAGGCATCTCATGGCCTGGGCTCCTCCGCCACATTGGCGCTGTTGGTCTCAGGACCGACGATTGCAGCATGTTCCCTGGCAGCTCCTTCTACAGCTTTAGCTCCGCCGCTCCCACTGTCACCCATTCCTGTCCTAGACAAGATGACACAGGCCCTGGGCCTTCCTTCCTCAAGTGAGGTGCAGATTAGTGTCTTAACTTCAGGAGCTGTCACCTGACCTGTTGTTTGGAGATGCCCCTCCACAGCCCAAACCCAAGGAGTTTGGACCAATCTCCTTGTCCAAACTCTCCAAGCCACCGAGGGACCCCAGGCTCTCATCACACTGTGCTAAAATTGTGCTACAGCATTCGGACTAATTCTATTCTGATGGATATGGCTGGGGTTCAACAGGGCAGGAGTCAGCGCGGCATCGCTATGCTCACTCCCCTTGCTCTTGAAGCTGGGGCTGGGGATCTCCCAGACGTTTGGAGGAAGGAACCTTACAGAGAAGATCCTTGGTATCGTGAGCCATATCCAGGTCATGACTGGGAATGGTTGTCTCGATATCAGAAGTCACCTTCCCTGCACCACAGATACTCAGCCTGTCCTCGTGAGGTTACATTGATGTTTTCTAAGCTGCTGGCACCAGATACTGTTCCACAATTCCGGCTACCACTCTTATGTCTGCTCTCCCTGCTGTCCCAGCTACTGCAGTAGTACCTATTTCACTACAATGGTCTTGGGGACTTTGGCTCCAGCAAGGCCAGCCCAAGACATTCTGCCACCTGAGGCAAAGAACAAGATGGCACACCCACTCATTCCACATACAGAAGCCAGCTGGACTGGCAGATTAATCTCTCTTCAGCACTGATGATGGGACAGCATCCTCCATTGCACTTGAAGGCAGCACGCTAATTTAAGGGGCTCGGAGCAGGCCACATGGCACACAAGACACAACCCTCTCCTCCAGCACCTCGCTGCCACCCCCTAGCATCTGCTGCCCAAAGCGGCTGCCTCACTCTGCCTAAAGGTAGGGCCAGTCCAGGGCTCCAGCCACCACTTCAGCTCCAGCCTCGGTCACGATGACAGTTTCCCTCCTGGGACCTTCAGTACTGAAACCTGGGGTACCAGCTCCTGTCCGGGTTTTCTCCCAGGGGACTTTGCCAGCATCTCTACAAAACACACCCAGCCCTCTTCAGAGTTCGTGCACCAGCAGCCCATCATCTTGTGCAAGATTGCAAGGGTGGATTGGGGATTGTTGTGCTGCTAATCTTCGTAAAACCTCCAGCCTAGGTCCTGGGCTCTCATAACCTTCAGGGAGCACTGTTGGCTAAGTTACATTGCTTGAACAAAACCAAGAGGGGCAAGTTAATGGTGCCCTGATTAATGATCGTTTTTTTCTATGTTCCTAGGAAGCTAATAATCAGCTGCGTTGAATAGCACTGGATGTATGATATGTCCAGCATTAGGAAGAATCCAAGCTAGAGAATTCTGAATAAACAGGACTTAACATTTTTTAAATTAGCTTGTCCCCCCTTCCCCCCTCCCCGCTTTCACTTCCCTCCTGGCAGAAACTCTCTGATTGGTTGTTATGCCTTTTCTTTCAAAGGGGGGGGGAAATCTCTCTCTCTTGCATCTGGAACCTCGCCAGATACTCTAAACCCTATTTTGGTTAAATTACAGTACCCAGATTTTTAGTAACAAAACGCATTGATTTTATATTCAAAAAGATTTTTATATTTAGTCTGTTAACCTTTTGTAATTCCCACCCACTGCTTTTAAACTGCAGAATGTGGTGTGTGTGTGTTTTTTTTAATGCTAATTGTTGTCAGTAGGGTATCAGCCACGGCCCCCTTAGCAATTTAAACTCATTGAATTGTAATGCAGGTGCTGATAATTGGAGGCCTGCTATTGTTTTCCTGGCAATAGTGAATATGTTTCAAACAATTCCTTGCAAATTGGATTTGAGACCGCTAAAAAAAAAAAAGGTTTAAAGATAACTTTAGCTTCCAATTTAGAAAGTGTGGAGTTGGGGGAGGGACACAGGGAGCTGCTATAGAAGCTACTAAGATCATGTGAGCCTTTGTTTGTCTGGCAGGATGAACATGCTAAGGGCGCAATCTTACGCATGTTTAGACAGAAAAAGGTTCTACTACTCCCAGCCAGCCATGCTTTTTTCTGACTCAACATGCGTAGGATTGCGCCCTTAGCCCATTATGTATGCAGGAGCCAAACTCGTGTTTTGAAAGATGAGTGGGCCTGCGTGCATAAGAACATAAGAGCCCTGCTGGATCAGACCAAGGGTCCATCTGGTCCAGCATTCTGTTCACACAGTGGCCGACCAGCTGCCCATGGGAAACCCACAAGCAGGACAGGAGTGCCACAGCACCCTCCCACCCATGTTGCCCAGCAATTGGTGTACATAGGCTTACTGCCTCTGATACTGGAAGTAGCATATAGCCATCAGGACTAGTAGCCACTAATAGCCTTCTCCTCCAGGAATTTGTTGAATAGAACCATAGAATCATAGGGCGGGACGGGGCCCACAAGGCCATCGAGTCCAACCCCCTGTGCAGTGCAGGAAGCCTGATTCCCAGGCGGTCTCCCATCCAAGGACCAACCAGGGCTGACCCTGCTTAGCTTCCAAGTTCAGACAAGATCGGGTGCATCCAGCCAGCTCTGAAAGCCATCCAAATTGGTGGCCATCACAGCATCTTTTGGTAATGAATTCCATAGTTTTAACTCTGCTGTGTGAAGGAGGACTTCCTTTTATCTGTCCTGAATCTCCCACCAGTCAGCTTCATGGGACGACCCTGGGTTCTAGTATTTGAGAGAGGGACAAAAATGTCTCCCTTTCCACTTTCTCCACATCATGCATAATTTTGTAGACCTCTATCATGTCTCCCCTTACCCTCCTTTTCTCCAAGCTAAACAATCCCAGCTGTTCTAAGTTTCCCACATAGGGGAGATGCTCCAGCCCCTTGATCATTTTAGTTGCCCTTTTCTGCACAGCTCTACAATATCTTTTTTAGACACAGTGACCAGAACTGGACAGAGTATTCTAATCATGATCTCACATACATTTGTATAAAGGCATTGGTATTGATATTGGTACCAATGATATTGGTAGTTTTATTCTCAGTTCCTTCTCTGTTTAGACAGAAAAAGGATCTACAACTCCCAGCATTCCCTAGCCAGCCATGTTGTTGTTGTTGTTTTCTGTCTGAACATGCACAGGATTGCACCCTTAACCCATTATGTGTGCAGA
Organism: Heloderma suspectum; assembly: GCF_057233095.1. Lineage (NCBI taxonomy): Eukaryota > Metazoa > Chordata > Lepidosauria > Squamata > Helodermatidae > Heloderma > Heloderma suspectum. The sequence continues at coordinate 11,759,638 of NC_139472.1, read as the reverse complement.
AGCCAAGCACGTGTTTTGAAAAATGATTGGGCCTGCATGCAAGGACCCTGTTTCAGATTCCAGTCATAAGAGACTGAAGAATAGAATGCTACAATCCTAATCAAGAATTAAAAGGCCTACCATTGAAATAGTGCTATGGCTTGCCAAGTGAGGTGATGGCCTGTTCTCTTGGTTTTAATACTGTTATATCTAAAGACGTTTCTTGAGCAGGCCCTAATAGGTGACAGATGCTTGCTTTAATGAGCAACGATGGTCCATGATGGCTGATGACTACTAGCTATTGATCACACACACATTGATCACACACACATTCTGCTTAGGCATGAACTATTTTCTCACTGGGTGCTACAGTGGGTTACATCTAAGTAGTGAGAGCCAGTGTGGTGTAGCGGCGAGAGTGTTGGACTGGGAGTCGGGAGATCCAGGTTCTAGTCCCCACTCGGCCATGGAAGCTCACTGGGTGACTTTGTGTCAGTCACAGACTCTCAGCCCAGCCTACCTCACAGGGTTGCTGTTATGAGGATAAAATGGAGAGGAGGAGGAGGATAATGTATGCTGCCATGGGTTCCTTAAGGAGGAAGAAAGGTGGGATATAAATGTAATAAATGAAGGAGAAGGAGAGCCAATGTGGTGTAGTGAGGAGAGTGTTGGACTGAGAGTCCGGAGATCCGGGTTCTAGTCCCCACTCAATCACGGAAGCTCACTGGGTGACTTTGGGCTAGTCACAGACTCTCAGCCCAACCCACCTCACAGGGTTGTTGTTGTGAGGATAAAACAGAGGAGGATTATGTACACCACCTTGGGTTCCTTAAGGAGAAAAAAAGGTGGAATATAAATGTCATAAATAAAAACAATAATAAGTAAGTAAGTAGTTGGATTTAAGCCATCTTAGCCGAAATGATTTCCACAAATCTTTCTAAACCACAACAGCCTGATGCACACGTGAACTTTGCATCTTTAATAGCATTCCAAACGGAAGCATTCTCATCTACCCCAAAGAGTTTGCAGTTCTGCTGAACTCTGCAGTTTTCAGGAAAGATATGCCCGTTTCCTCTTCAGATGCCACATCAGTGGAGGCTGATGGCTCCGATTTCGGTGGAGCTGTGAATCCATTCTAGGTTTCAGTCAGAACCAGCCAGAACTCTAAAGGAGCTGTCCAAAGTGCTGAACCTATTTGGGGGATAAGGTCCCCCACATCTGGCTGTTGCTGTGCCTTGCAAAAGCCAAGATCACTCTGACCCGGAATCTTTAACCCTCTCTACATGGACCTGTAATGATGTGGTTGCATGTTATGTTCAACACACTGCAGAGCCGAACCATGTAGGTAGAAGGTTTTAAATATTCCTGCAGTGACTTAGGAGCAATCATGGAGGAGCCAGAAATCACATCACTCAATGTACATGTAAAATAGGAGTGGGGAACAGTAGTGCTCCAGATGTTGTTGATGGCAACTCCCATCAGCTCTAGCCGCCATACCCAATGGTGGGGGGTGATGGGAGTTGCAGTTCAGCAACATCTGGAGGGCCACATGTTCCCCACCCCAGATGTAACAGGAAATCTGGGTTTATATAACTAGCAGAATCAATGGTAATGATTTTCCTGAATCGTACTCCTGCCAGCTGCTGGGGGCCGGTTGTATTTTGAACACTCCCCTGCAAGAATAGTCACAGCTCTACACTGAGAGAAATTGCAAGTGGCTTTCATGCTAGAGCACTTGCAACCTGCCATGGTACAGTCTAGGCAAAAGCTTTACCACTTCATTCTGTACGTTGTTTAACACTTGCACTGCCACCTGTAACAGATTGTCCTCCCTACTGAAGTTTTTAACTTACATGTTAGATAAGATCCACACAGACCAAACACTGTAAGGATGGAAGGGTAACTTTGGCCCCTTTCGCTTCTTTGCTTTCATCAAATAAAGTTACACCCTTGCTTTGACGTACCATTGAGGTGGGTTTTGTGTGTTAATTGACGTTGGCTTTGTAGGACTCGGTGGAATGTAATTTTATAGGGAGATGTTTGATTGAAATCTCGGCCTTCCTTGTTTTGTTCTTTTCCAGGCAGTGCTCAGAAGCCAACTATTTGTTAAATCTTTTCCCTGTGTTTTACATTAAGGGAAGGTTGGGGTTTCCTATTGGAAACATGTAGTGTGCTTCCCTTATGGAAAACCTAGCAATTTAACTTTGGCACATTCGCATTACAAATGTGACCTGCAAGAACAGAGGATATGGCAGTGTATCCTCACGTCCTAACAGGGGTGCTCTGGTTCATGGTTCCAGCCAACTGTGGGTCCTCTGTTCCATCCCTCACATTCACACAGCGCAGAGTTGAACTGTGGAATTCGCCACCACAAGATGTGGTGATGGCCACCAATTAGGATTGCTTCAAAAGCGGTTTAGACGAATTCCTGGAGGAGAAGGCTATCAATGGCTATTAGTCCTGATGGCTATGTGCTACCTCCAGTATCAGAGGCAGTAAACCTATGTAAAAAAAAAAGGTAAAGGTGTCCCCAACCAGTCGTGTCCGACTCTAGGGTGCGGTGCTCATCCCCGTTTCTAAGCCGAAGAGCCAGCGCTGTCCGAAGACGCTTCCGTGGTCATGTGGCCGGCATGACTGAACACCGAGGTGCACAGAACGCTGTTACCTTTCCCGCCGAGGCAGCACCTATTTATCTACTTGCAATTTCTTACTTTCGAACTGCTAGGTTGGCAGAAGCTGGGACTGAAGACGGGAGCTCACTCCGTCACGCAGCACTCGGGTCTCGAACTGCTGTCCCGCCGACCTTCCAGTCTGCAGTTCAGCGTCTTAACCCCTAAGCCACCAGTAAACCTATGTACCAATTGCTGGGGCACATAGGCGGGAGGGTGCTGTTGCACTCATGTCCTGCTTTTGGTTTCCTGGTCAACAGCTGGTTGGCCACTGTGTGAACAGAATGCTGGACTAGATGGACCCTTGTTCTGATCCAGCATGGCTCTCCTTATGTTCTTATTTTCTGTTGGTTATTTTTCCCCAGCTGATTTTAAACGTTTTGGGTCTGTTGAGCATGCTTTGTCCCCATTGAGCTGTTACCCTCTTTTAAGTTTTTGTTTAAAGATACTTTGTGCTTCTGCAAACCTTGAGGTTTCCCCAGGCATGCTGACACTGACCCTCCTGTTTCTCTGTGGCCACGTTTTGGCTACGTAGCTGTCAGTACTCATCACCAGAGTTCACTGTTAGAGGGAGCGATGAGTGTTGTTTTCTAACATCTGCTCTTTTTATTTTATTTTTTAGTTAGCATCAAAACATAAAAATTCTAACAATATTTCCTTTTTGTATGTTGCTTTTATATATTGTAATAGGTTTAACATAATATCTACTTTGCATTATCAACAGCTTTCCAGACAAGATTTATACTTTCATGGAAGATTAGGCTATCAATGGCTAGTAGTCATAGTGGCTATATATTACCTCCAGGTTTAGGGGCAGTTGCTGGGGATCATGAGTGGGAAGGTGCTATTGCCGTGATGTCCCATTTGTGGGCTTCCCACTGGCTGCGGGTTGGCCAGCGTGGGAACAGAATGTTGGACTAGATCAGTCTTTGTTCTGATCCAGCACGGCTCTCCTTGTGTTCTTAAGTACACTTAACAAGTTGAAGAAGATGTCAGCAAACAAAGCCGGAGTCTGTCCTTATGCTGTTGTTCTTGTGCAGTTTTCATCAGATGAAATGATTTGATTATTTTAAAAAAGAAAAGAAAAGAAAAACAGGCAGTGATTAATCGCTCAGGGATCTGTTTGTTCCAGGGGCAAATTTTATCCCAGTGGCATCATGTCAGATTAGTGTGTGTGATGGGATGGCGCTTATCCTTGGTAGCAAGGAGAGAACTGGCCAAGGGAAGAAAGGCAAGGTGCCAGGGGTGGGAATGACTGGGAAACATGTCAAGCATTGCAACTCACAAGTTCCAAAGTGAGGACTTCATGTCAGATGGCAGCCTTGCAGGGGGAATCCTGCTCTGTACCGCACACTTTAGGAAGTATCATTTGTAGCTGGTGGGGCCAAGGCGCAAAACCTTTTCCAATTTATGGGTTGTGGTGTCATGGAAGGCCTCTTCCTTCCAGGGAAGCTGACAAACGCCAAATGTTGCTCATGTTTAGGAAACGGGTAAAAATGTATCTGAAATGTTTCAGTGGCCCGCATCACTTTCATTGCTGCCAATAGATTTTTAGGGCAGAAATTCTGTTTTTTTTGTTTTTAAGATTTGTTTTCACAATGATATTATTTATTTACTTACAACACTTATATGCCGCTCCACATCTAAACAGATTCTGGAGCGGTGGATAATAAAAGATAAAAAGAATAAAAACACCATATTAAAACATATTAAAAAAAATAAAACCGCATATTAAAAGTTAAAAAAAAATACCAATAAAAACTGTGGTTCTTCAATCAAGGAAGGCTTCTTGAAATAAAGATGTCTTCAGCAGGCACCAAAAATGACACAATCTTGGTGCCTGCCCGACTTCCCGAAGCAGAGAGTTCCACAGAAAGGGAGCCACCACGCTGAAGGCTCTTCTCCGGGTGGACACCAATCGGGCCATAAATCCATGCGGAACAGCCAGGAGCATTTCATCTGATGACCTCAGTGACCAGGCAGGTTGAATTGGGAGAAGGCAGTCTCTGCAAGTGCCCTTGACATTTTATGGTATTATGACATCTAAGCTATAGTGTTACATTGCTTTTAATTGATGTTCTAGGAAATATGGTAGAAAATACTTTGAATCATCCTGCTTCGTTCTAATGCAGGCCTTGGTTGTTCTGTGTCTATCAGCTGGGCAGCAAAACAGGGCCACATGTGGAGTGTTCTTTGTGCTGGGGGGGGGGGCGGCACGCCCAGGGCTTATGGTATCTGGAGTAGTGGTGGGGGAGTAGGATCAATTAATGCATGCCGTAAGGCACTCATCCGCCAAACCTGAATCCTTCTTCATGTCCAAAATGGTATGTGCTGCTTCCCTTTTTTTACATGAATGAATTTTTAAACATTCTTTATGCTTCTCTCCCCCCACCCCAAAAAAGGAAGGAGGGGAGCCTACAAAGCCCACGTTCTGTTGCTCTCCTCTCTTTAGTTTTTTGGTCCTCTTAAGTCTCTTCCCCTTTGCCACCTCCTTCCTCATTAATTACTGATGTTATTGGTAGTTGAATCAAGCATTAAAGGCTAATGCACTGTGGCTGGTCACCTTTAAATGGAACACATCGGCAGCTCCAAAGGACCAATCTTTTCTTCTTTGCTTTTTAAGGAAGAAAATATTACAACATTTAGGCCAGCCCATCAACAGCCAATAACTCTTTATACTGGTTATTAGAAGGTACGCCTACAGTTTAACGATAATGACTCTGTCGCCCTAAGTCATAGGTGCTTATAGTTGGCAATGTTTCTCCTTTCGTGCCGTTCCCTTTCCTCTCCTCCTCCTAGTTTTATGTCCTACACAGGTGATTAGCATGTTGTAATTGAGGTGGTTGTAAAAAGATAATTAATTGACATTTCACTCCCAGAGAGGTCAAACTGCCCTGTCTTCTGTGGTCATTATGAGACTAGTCGTTCTGCTCCTTCGTCCTCCCTCCCACCCAAACCCAAGGTGATGAAATGACCTTTATCTTGCTGATCAAGACATAATTGTTGTAATTAAAATAGACACAGAGGGAGGATTTGAGGAGCGTCACTCCTGAGATGGGATTGTCCGACTATGCTTGGCTCTGTCGTGGTGCCAGGGCTGTCAGAGGGGAGCCAGGAGCTGAGAAACAGAACTCATGCCAGGGAGGCAGAGCCAAAGAACCAACCAGGAAGATGAGGAACCAACCTGAGCCAGGAAGACCATTGTTCCTCGGCCAAATTCTGAGCACAAACAGGAAGTATTTTACAGCTCTTCCTGTCTGGGAGGGCCCAGTGACCAGTCTGCATGGGCGGGGCCAGCCCAGAACCTGAGAATACGTCACTGCCCAGAGAGACCCTCCAAGCAAGGTAAAGTCCAGCATCTTGGCAGAAAGGGAAAGCCTGAACAGGTTGCTCAGGTTAAAAGGGAAGGCAGCAGTTCTGGGAGCTTGATAGAAGACAGTAGCATGGAATTGGCCCTTTGGGGTCACGGGGTGTGCTGGTCCCAAAGGATTCTGTTACATTTGGGGAAGCGTCCCAGTGTGAACTGCCTGTGGCTCCCCCTTCTGACCAGCAGCTGCAGGGCCGCCGGGCTCGGAGAACGTATGCAGTGTTTGGCCAATCTCACGGCAGCCAGCCTTGAGGTAGAGTGGCCAGTTGTCAACACAGAGATCCCTCCTCTCCCTTCAAAAGCTCTAAAAGAGTAAGAGAGGATACAGGTGCTGCACCTTATACGAAGAGCCCTGCTGGATCAAACCCAAGGTCAAACAGGATCCAGCAGCCTGTTTCCCCCAGTGGTCAGGCAGATGCTTCTAGGAAGATGCTTCTCCCTGCTGTTGCTGTTCCCACCAACTAGCATTCAGAGGTCTGCTCCTTCTGAATAGGGATAAATAGCAAGTTCTGCACCTAGGAAAAAGAAACCAAATGCACCGTTACAAGATGGGGGATACGTGGCTCAACCACACTACAAGCGAGAAGGATCTTGGAACTGTTGTCGATCACAAGCTGAATATGAGCCAACAATGTGATGTGGCTGCAAAAAAGGCAAATGCTCTTTTGGGCTGCATTCATAGAAGCATCGCTTCCAAATCCCGGGAAGTACTAGTTCCCCTCTACTCAGCACTGGTTAGGCCTCATTTGGAGTACTGTGTCCAGTTCTGGGCACCACACTTTAAGAAGGATGCAGACAAGCTGGAGAGGGTTCAGAGGAGGGCAACGAAGATGATCAGGGGTCTGGAAACAAAGCCCTATGAAGAGAGACTGAAAGAACTGGGCATGTTTAGCCTTGAGAAGAGAAGACTGAGGGGAGATATGATAGCACTCTTCAAGTACTTGAAAGGTTGTCACAGAGAGGAAGGCCAGGATCTCTTCTCGATCATCCCAGAGTGCAGGACACGGAATAATGGGCTCAAGTGACAGGAAGCCAGATTCCAGCTGAACATCAGGAAAAACTTCCTGACTGTAAGAGCAATACGACAATGGAACCAATTACCTAGGGAGGTGGTGGGCTCTCCCACACTGGAGGCCTTCAAGACGAGGCTGGACAGCTACCTGTCAGGGATGCTCTGACTTGGATTCCTGCATTGAGCAGGGGGTTGGACTCGATGGCCTTGTAGGCCCCTTCCAACCCTAATATTCTATGATTCTATGAACCTGGAAGTTCTTCCTAGACCCAGACTAGGAGAACCAAATTAGGAATCTATCTAATATCTCTTTAGAGCCAACTATGGGCAAAACCAGATGCAACACAGGAAATCTGTGGTCACGATTTTCCTTGGTTTTAAAAAATATTAACAGCCTCCCCAGTGGAGCAACTCAGATTTGGGGCCAAGTTGCTGGAAGAGGATTAACCCCCTTTCCCCACACTGTTTTCCTCATCCACATTGCTCCCCACCCCCAGAACTTCTGTTCGCCCAGTCCTTCTCCCATCCACCCCACACACAGCTGTTCCCAACCACAAACCTTCCACAGTTTGGAAAGGCTTGCAGTTACTACAAGCCTGATGGCTGACCATGCTGGGAGTTGTAGCCCAACTCATCTTGAGGGCACCAGGTTGGGGAATGTTGTGCTAGAGCTTGGAATCCCAAGGGGGCTGTTGCAGCAGCAGTGATCTGGCCCAGACCAAGAGTTTATATAGGAGATGGAAGCTCTGCTCCTTCTTGGCTCTCGGCCAGCTCCTGATCAAGAAAGGTGCCTATATCAGCTTCCCCTGCTCCTGAAGGGTAGCCTCCTGTGGCTAGCCAGGCACTTTGCCAGCAGCCCTTCTGCCTGGCTTGACATCTCCTCCTGGGGGGTGATATGGGGGGGGGGGGCTGAGAGCTGCTCCGCTTGAGCAACCAGTGTGGAGGCTTCCAGTCCTGCAGTGTCAAGAGTCTGAAAGCTCTACAGATATTCCTCATGGTTACTGGTGGCGCCCGAGTTTGCTAGGAGGTCTTGTTCCTCCAAGAAGTCCCCAGGTTCCAGGCCTGGGCAGGGCTGAGCCTTGACACCTCGTCACATCTGGGTCACCCTGACACTACCACCACCCCAGTGTTAGTTTGCTGCTGTCTTTAAAAGCATATCGCACCGCCATCAGACAAGGCAAGACAGAAGTTAGCAGCTGCGAAGTCTTTATTGAAAACTATTAGTGCATTAAGAAATTGGAAATTACGCTGTAAGCAATATGGTTCCCATTCATTGCTCGGAACATAAATACTGCTACTACAGCAAAAGCTAATGAAGAGAGAGGAGTTAAAAGAACGTCCTTGCAGAAGTGGAAAGGCTAACTTTTTAATATAAGGCTGTTTTAATGATCAGATGAAGTCACCACAGAAAGAGGTGCAATGCTTATCAGTGTGAAAACCCTTGTTTGAATGTGTCTTAAGAAAACGATGGTTTCTCAGATGAGGAATGGGCATTCTGAAAGTGCAACACTTGGTTTCTGTCAAGGGTATGAGCTCTCCCCAACGCAGTTTTGAATAGTTGTTTAATTAATGCGACCCGAAACGCACCCCAAATCAGGACCCTTCTCCAAGGAGATTACAATTTAATTTTTCCCCTCAAGGAGGGGAGATGACAAACAGAAGAGGTAGTAAAGGGAAAGACAGGAGGGTTACAAGGGATGAATGTGAACAGATACTGTCACGCACACTCACAGCGCATTCTGTGCATGTCTGCATCCTAAGTGTGCATAGGGTGGCAGTTTGCCTCTGATGACCAGTTTCTGGAGAGTGTTGTTGGGCTCTTGTCTCGCTTGTGGTCTTCCCGTGGGCATTTGGCATGCTGGAACAGGCCTTTGGTCTGATCTGGCACAGCTCTTTTTATGTCGTTCTGTACTCAGAAGAAATGGGACTGCCAAGTCAGGGTGCAGATGACAGCAGCCTTAGGTTTGGCATAATTTGGAGGGCAGGACAAAGGTGTTTTAAGTTGGGGTTTGAACGAAGACGCAGAGATGGCGCTGCTCCTTCCAGGGACCGGCCTCAGGGCAGCAGAGGAGAAAGAGCTGAGCCATTTGAGCAAGTAAGAAGTGGAGGAGCAAAAGTTACAGACAGGAGTATATCAGCAGATCGCAGCAGCAAGAGAGAGGAGGGGGCAGTATCAGTGATATGTATTAATATACCTGTGAAGTGGAAATGTGATAATTAATTTGACAAAAGGTAGATAAATAAAGCAAACAGTGGAGTAGCACTCTTCTCGTAGTGTAGGATTGACTCTGTTGCATTGTCCTTTATGGGTTTGCTGTCCTTTATTTGTTTCGTGTGGCATTGTGGGACTTTAGCACACATTGGCACAGATTCCTCCCTTCTCCCCTTTTATACAAGCCATTTTTGGCATTGCAGCAGAATCATAGAATCATAGGGTTGGAAGGGGCCTACAAGGACATCGAGTCCAACCCTCTGCTCAATGCAGGAAGCCTGATTCCCAGTCAGTTTCCCATCCAAGTACCAACCGGGGCTGACCCTGCTTAGCTCACGAGATTGGATGCATCCAAGAATGATTGGTGCCAGAATCACATTGATTCTTGTGCTGACCTTGGAGGCTAATGGGACAGAAACATCGAAGTACTGTACAGTTGCACAGAAAACTGCTTTATACCAGGTCAGGTTGTTTGTCTGTCTAACCCTGTATTTTCTGCTCTGACTGACATTGGGAGCTCCAGGCTTTCTGCTAGAAAAGGGTCTTTCCCATCACCTGTTACTTGATCCTTTTAACAGGAGGTGCCAAGGATTGGATCTAGGCCCTTCTACATCCAGAGTGTGTGCTCATCAGTGAGCTGTCGTGTTCTCCAACAGGAGCAGTGTATCCATAGCCAATTGCCTCATCGCCAATGGTAGAGGAATGCTTAGAAACATCAGAAGCTGGCTTATACTGAGTCAGGCCATAGGTCCATCTAGTCAACTGACTGGCAGTGGCTCTCCAGGGTTTCAGGCAGGATCCTTTCTCAGTCCTACCTGGAGATGCCAGAAACCGAAGCAGAGACCCTCTGCATGCAAAGCATGTGCTCCACCATTGAGCTATGGTAAGATAATCCATCAACTGATGTAAAGTTGCATTTGCACCTACAGTCTCAAGCGGCAGAATTTTACCCCAGCAATCGTTTGGTCTGTGTAAACAACAAAGAGTCTTATGGAACCTTAAAGACTAACAAATTTATTACAGCATAAGCTTTCTTGGACTACAGCCCATGTTGCGGTCTGTAAATTCCTTCATCTCAGTAGGTATGGATGCACCAAAGTGAACAGAAGTCGTTTGTCTCCCATTGCGTTGGCACCACTGACAGTACAGAAAAGAAGTAGTTTACTGCTGAAGTGAAATGCTGCTGTTTGAGAGCCAGTATAGTGTAATGGTTGAAGTTGACTGTGGAAAGCTCAGTTCAAATCCCCATGCAGCCATGAAACCCACAAGAGGTGGAGGTGGAGGCAATCTACACTAGCTTTTTATCCTGGTACTGTAATGTCTGGCTCACTCACACAGCACACGATGCACTCCCAACCTGTTGTCCTGATGCTATTTCTTCCTCACTATTTTGTTTTTCCCGAACCATTCATTCATTCATTCATTTCATTTCTATACTGCCCAATAGCCAAAGCTCTCTGGGCAGTTCACAAAAATTAAAACCAAAAAGCACACAGTAAGACAATATAAAAGCATTAAAACCACAATATAACAATACAACCAGAATAAAACCTAGCAGCGATGCAGAGATTTAAAATACAAATTTAAAACAGCAAAGCTAAAAGTCTAGGAAGCTAAAATGCCTGGGAAAATAAAAAGGTCTTCACCTGGCGCCGAAAGGAATACAATGTAGGTGCCAGGCGAACCTCACTAGGGAGTTCATTCCACAGCTGGGGTGCCACAGCAGAAAAGGCCCTCCTCCTAGTAGCCACCCGCCTCACTTCCTTTGGCAGAGGTTAACGGAGAAGGGCTGCTGAGGGTGTTTTTTTCCCCAGTGGTTGCAGTTTCCATGTGCTACAAAGTTGTGTTCCAATCTAGCACTATTATAACTCTTACCAGTGGGAATGGCTTTAAAGCTGTAGAACCTGTTGTGCAACATTGCTTAGAGAGATGAACAGACAGACAGACAGCCTGCCAGCCAACCAGCAAATGGGTCAGCTACATCTTCTTCGAGCTTCATGGAGGTGTTCACTGAAAAAAGAAGGGGGGGATGAAAGGACAAGCAAACTGTAATCTCTTTGCCCAGTGGGTTAATTTGTAAAAGAAGAGGTTCTGGGCTCAGGGTTGCTAGGAACCCAAGCTGTCTGCCATGAGCTGACCTTAGGCTCCAGGCAGGGGTGGGGTGATTTTGAGAGCAGGCAATCCATGATTGATTTATTTTTTAGGATTTCTTCTTTTTTTACTGAGTACCTACATAGCTGCTCAGCTGTGAATTACTACACAGCTTTTTTTTTTTTTTTTTTTTAAACCACATTCCTGCACAGCTGTGAAGGTGTACACGCAGCTGCTAGGCTTAAAAAACCACAACCCGAAATGTCAGCATGACCTCCCATTTCTCCCACAATGGGAGTACTATACTGCGGCTTGTGGCATGTGCTTGCGCTGTAAACATAAGTGATAAAACACATGTGACATTTCACACTCCCCCTACTTCTCCCACAATTAAAACACTGTTCATGGGTGTGTGGCGCTTGATGGCACTATAAACACAGTGGATGCTGCAATATGTTCATTATCATGTGACAACAAAGCAGCAATTGTGTTTGAAAATAATATTGAAAGGGGCTCCGGCCAATCACTGTCCCTCCATCTTACCTACCTCACAAGGTTGTTGTGAGGATAAAATGGAGGGGGGAGAACCATGTACCTTGTGGAGGTAGGGTGGGATATCAGCCTAAGAAATAAAAAACTACTACTGGGCGTATTGCCGGAGTAAACTGCTGCTGTCTGAGAGCTTAGGTAGCTGCTGAGTTTCCGTGCGACCGTGCAACTCCGTACAAGGAGAATTTTGTAAATCTGGACTCGTGTTCACACTTCGGGATTCAGTGGGGAGTAGCGCATGTTGCTTATGTCTTGTTTCCTTTTTCCCAACGCAGTTAATAATTTATAAACATTTGAATCACCATTCAGCAAAACAGGAAGAAAGATAGCTAGACAGATGCTTTCTTTAACAGCACGTTGTGCTTATTTACACAGGAACCGAAAATGAAATCCACCATTCACCGCATTTCCAAAGAGTTGAGCATGGCAACGCCATTTTCAGGAAGGTTTCCCTTGCACCACTTCTGGTGGATACCCAGCCTGCTACACAGTCAGAGGTAAGGAAAGGCAGATATACAACGGGCACCACTGATGTCAACCAGGCAAAGGCCCGCTTGGGCATCTGGCTGCTTCCCTCCTCCCCAAATCCCAGAAGGTCGAATGTCTGCCCCCTCGACTCCCACATCGTTCCATTCCAGCAGTAAGCATTCCACAGGTATTTGTGATATGACAGAGCCCTCTCCTCCCCACCCCACCCCCACTAACCTCAGTTCTAATGTCCTTCTGCAAGGTTTGTGGTTCTGCAGAAAGGGGCAGGGCCAGGGCCAGCACTTGGCATTCTCCGGCAGTTGCAGGGGCTCCTGTGCCTAGCTAAGGTGGCCACTTCTGCATCGCCAAATGAGAGAAAATGCATGCCCCCCAAAAAAGACCATGACTTGCATGTAACGTGCACATGCTGATATATATGCACAGATACAAATTCAGAAATTATTATTGTGAAGGTCTGAGGCTTACGGAGGCAAGGAAAAGAAAAAAGTCAGGCCTAGAGGCCTGGGGGGTTTTGTTGGGAGGAGGTATCCCTGACAGGAATAGTTTCATTTCCCCAGCTAAGTTTCATTTTCCTGAGTTAGCTTTCATTTCTCCAAGTTTGAAATAGTACTTTCAGTTTTGGGGAAGGAGGGGATTAAAAGGGAGAGAGAGCCAGGGGAGAGGGAGAGGAAGAGCAGAGCAGGAAGAGAGAGCAGGAAGAAGCAGCCTAGAGAAGTCTAAGTGCAGCTTGGGTAGAGGGACTTGTGTTTTTGCAACCTTTATTTTCTCTTAATGCCTTTTGTATCACACAGCTCTATTCTGTAAATACCTTTGATTGTAATTTGCTAGCGTTAATTTACCACTAAACTGTTGTGGTCAACACCCAGGTGTCTGAAGTGCGTATCACGCTACATCTACAGCCAAAGTTATTGGGAAGGGGAGATTTAAAGAAGGAAGGTGGGACTCTTAAAGAGGCAAGAGATCCTGAAGGAGTTGCTCAGGGGGTCCAGGTCATAAGGGGAACCCTGACAATTATTATAATTTAAATAGAACTACAATATATCTCACCATTGTGCAGAGGTGACTGTGTGCCTACCTGTTCAGTCAATTGTCCAGGTGCTCACTGTGGATGGGCAACTGTTCTGATAGCGCTTTATCTTTAAACCAGAATTGGATGGGACAGAGCTTCAAGTAGAGGACATCTTCAGAGAACAGTCCTCTGTAAAAGGGGTGCCCTCAAACCTGGATCCAATCCTGTCAGAAGGCTTCAGTATTATTTGTTTAATGCATTTCTGTCCCACCCTTCAGCCAAAGAGGCTTCCAGAGTGGCTCACAAAGATAAGAAACAAGATGGTCCCTGGCCGCAGGTTTACAACCTAAAAGACACAACACAAAAGGAAAGGGAATTGGGAGAGAGGAGCTCTCAGCTGGAGGCACATCCAGGCATGATGTATCTAGTATCTTATTATTCATTTCATTTCATTTCTATTTATTTATTTATTTAGTCATTCAGTCATTCATTCATTACATTTACATCCTGCCCCTTTTCCTCCTTAAGGAGCCCAAAGCAGTGTACATAATCCTCTTCCTCTCCATTTTATCCTCACAGCAACAACCCTGTGAGGTAGGTTGGGCTGAGAGTCTGTGACTGGCCCAAAGTCACCCAGTGAGCTTCCATGGCCGAGTGGGGACAAGAACCCGGATCTCCCAACTCCCAGTCCAACACTCTAGCCCCTGCACCACACTGGCTCTCTCAGCACACTTACAGAGTGTGCCTGCACTATGAAACCTTATTCTGGGGAGCCAGTGTGATGTAGTGGATAGATTGTCAAGCTTAGACATGGGTGACCTGGATTTAAAACCCTGCTCAGCCATCAAGCTCACTGGATGATCCTGGGCTGGAACTCTCCCTTGTTAAGGAGTTACTGTCTATTCCAAATTAAGAAAAGAAAAAAAGCAGGGTTCTTATCCAATTAAAGAAATGATTATATGAGTTTTAGTTGATTAATCAGTCCTTTAATTTGCATATGGATACAAAACCAATCACTCCAGAGAAAGAAACATAACTCCTTCCTTTTTAGTTGACACATGCATGTGGCGTAGCAAGCATAATTTAAGGGCCAAACTAGATGTGATACCATTCACGTGCTCAGCAATTGTGTGAATGGGTTATTTATTTTTTAGAGAAAATGGCAGATATGGAAGGCCCAATCCAGATTGGAAACCTAGTAGGGGGGCCTTAATGCTTCCCACCCCAACTGCAGCCCCAATATAAATTGCGGGGAGGGCTCATATCTGCATCAGGAAAGAAATTCCTATTAGTGCCATTGGGAGCTTCCCTCCCAGTGCAAAGAGCAGGCACAGGCGGACCACAGTGGGATGGGGAAGACTCTCACACATGCACTAGGGTCCCATTATAGATTACTCCCCCCCCCCCCGCCACCTGCTTTATACTCTAAAAACAACCCAGTTGCTAAGCACCTGAATGGGATCACTTCTAGTTTGGCCCATAGAAGAGGCATTCTCTGCTATGTAAAAGAGGCATTCCTTCCTATATAAAAGAAAAGGGGAATGCTTCTTTTAAGATGGGGCTTGTGATCTGCAGTTTCTACGTACCATTTTTTCCAGTCTTCTGCCCAAATAACCAAGGTCACTATTTTAGTCAAATTTAAATTGATTAATCTAGCCAGTTAATCGGTTTAAACACTGCAACCCTAAAAAAATTTTAATCCCGCTTATTGTATTTAAATACTTTAAGAAATGATATTGCTTTCTCTTCCTCCAAAACCTTATTCCTTCAGGAAGGAGGTAAAAAGCCAAGTGTCAAGAATCCTGCTGAAAAAATGACAACTTCCCAGGAGATGGTTGGAGATAATAGGTATGTATTGTCTGTTTTTCAGATGTTCATGATTCAGCTTTCTCAGTCAACTGCTCACTAAACTATGCTGGATGATTGCCTTTCATAACCTGCATTTGAAGTAACCATTTCATAGAATCACAAGCTTGAACTAATGAGTCATCTAGCCCGGTGGTGGGTGAAGATCTTGCTTGATCTTCTGGCTTTGATTTGTTTTCCTTACTGGAATCCCCTATGGGCCACTAATACGTTTTGAACTTGCAAAGTGTGAGTGTGTACTCAGGATCTTATTGCCAATAAATGCAGGGAGGTCATTGGAGCATAAAGCTCTTGGCTTTTGATGTCTTTATACTAATGCTCAGAGAACAAGAAATAAACAGGATGAGCTCTTGATTCAAGAAGGTAAATATGACTGAATAGGTATAACTGAGACTTGGTGGGATAACTCCCATGAGTGGAACATAGCAATTGAGGGCGTAATCCTGTGGGGATAGGCAGCCGCCTTTGAACTCGGAGGCGACCGCCTATTCATTGCAGGGCAGCAGAAGCATGGAAGGGATCGTTCCCTCCGCGCTTCTCCTGCCCTGCATTTGCAGCTAGACAGCTGATTTCAGCTGTCTAGCCGCGGGAAGGCAGAGCGGGAGAGGAGGCTGCCGGACGACACAGGATGTGTTGTACGGGCATTTCCTCCTTCCCTGCCCTGGAACACTCCCCTGGAATGCCTCGTTTTGGCCGCTCCACACTCCTCTTCTGAGCGAGGAGTGTGAGGGCACGTAAGGATGGGAAGGTCGGTTCTCCTGGAACCAACCTCGAAGCACGGGCTCTGAGGTTGGTTCCTGGAAACCCATGTATCCTATGGCCGTCTAGCTGCTGACTAGCAGCCATAGGATTGCTCCCTGAATGATATAACTTGTTCAAAAAGAACAGAAGCCATAGAAAGGGGGAGGAGTTGCACTATATGTTAGAAATGTACACACATGCACAGAATTCAAGGGAATAAACATGGTAGCACTAATTGAAAGCATCTGGATTAAAGTAAATGGGGGAAGGAATAAAAACAAAATTGCGGTTGGAGTCTTTTACCGACCACCCAACAAAGGAGAAGATGCAGATGATGCTTTCCAACACTGATTGCAGATATTACGAGGAAGCATGAAGTAGTATTAATGGGGGATTTTAATTACACTGATATCTGTTGGGAGAGAAATTCTGCGAAGAACGGTTTCTCCAGGAAATTCCGGACTTGCCTTGCTGACAACTTTCCTCTCCAGAGGGAGGGAGAAGGAATGAGGGGATCAGCCATCCTTGACTTGATTCTGACCAACAGGGAAGAATTAGTTGATGAGGCAAAAGTAGCAGGAACTTTGGGGGAAAGTAACCGTGTAATGCTCTAGTTCTTGATTTTATGGAAAACCAGTGCTGAATGTAGTCAAATGTGTACCTTGGACTTCAGGAAAGCTGATTTTCATAAACTCAGAGGAATTTCATGGCAAGAAACTACTAGGTGGATCCCCAGCTGGCTGGAGAAACATTCTCAAAGAGTGCTCATCATAGAATAGAATAGTAGAATAGTAGGGTTGGAAGGGGCCTACAAGGCCATCGAGTCCAACCCATCAATGGTTCTTCAGCAAACTGAAGGGAAGTCTCAAGTGGGATGCCACAGGATTCGGTCCTGGGCCCTGTACTCGTCAACATTCTTCTTAAAAACTTGGGTGAATGCTTATCACATCTGCTTATCGCAGATGCCACAACATTGGGTGGGATAGCTAATAGCTTATAGGATAGAAACAACATTTCAAAATGATTTTGATAGGTTAAAAGACTGAGCACAAAATAACAGAATGCAATTTAACAGACAACTGCAAAGTTCTTTATGTAGGAAATAGAATTTTTTTAAAAACGGTATAAGGTGGCGGTACCTGGCTTGACAAAAATATGTGTGAAAAGGATCTTGGAGTTGTAGTCGATCAGAAGCTGAATATGAATTAACAGTGGGATGTGTCTACAAAAAAGGCAAATGCAGCTTTAGGTTGTATCAGTAGAAGTTTAGTTTCTAAATCATGGGAAGTAATAATTCTAATCTACTCTGCAGTTATCAGACCTTTTCCTTGAATACGGTGTCCATTTCTGGACACCACACTTAAAGAAGGATTCAGATAAATTGGAATGAATACAGAGAAGAGCAACCAAAATGATCAGGGAAGTAGAAATTAAGTCCTACAAGGAAAGATTGAAGGAACAGAGTATGTTTAGCCTGATAGCACTTTTCTAGTACCTAAAGCGTTGTCACACAACAGAGGGCTGCAACCTGTTCTCTATCGTCCAAGACTGTAGGCCACAAAATAACAGGCTTGAGTTATACGAAGGCAGATTTCAGTTGAACATCAGGAAAATATTCAGAGGTGTCAGACAATCAACTGCTGAGGGAAGTGGTGGGCTCTCCATCTCTGGAGGTATTCAAGCAGAGACTGGACAGCCATCTGTCAGGGATGCTTTAAACTGGATTCCAGCACTGAGCAAGAGGTTGAATTCGATGGCCTAAATGGCCCTTTCAAACACTATGATTCTGTGATTAAGTCACAACTAAATCTCTGAGTTTGTGCTCTTGCTTAGGCACATAAGAATGGTCCTTGCTGGATTTATGTTTTATGTTTATTAATTAAATATAGAATCATAGAATAGTAGGATTGGAAGGGGTCTTTAAGACCATCAAGTCCAACCCCCTGCTCAATGCAGGAATCTGAGTCAAAGCATCCCTGATAGATGGCTGTCCAGCCTCATCTTGAATGCCTCCACTGTGGGAGAGCCCACCACCTCCCTGGGTAATTGGGTCCATTGTCGTATTGCTCTAACAGTCAGGAAGTTTTTCCTGATGTTCAGCCGGGATGTGGCTTCCTGTCACTTGAGCCCAATATTCTGTGGGATGATCGAGAAGAGATCCTGGCTTTCCTCTCTGTTACAACCTTTCAAGTACTTGCAGAGCACTATCCTATCTCCCCTCAGTCTTCTCTTCTCAAGGCTAAACATGCCTAGTTCTTTCAGTCTCTCCTCACAGGGCTTTGTTTCCAGTCCCCTGATAATCTCCATTGCTGTCCTCTGAACTCTCTCCAGTTCGTTTGCATCCTTCTTAAAGTGTGGTGCCCAGAACTGGACACAGTACTCCAGTTGAGGCCTAACCAGTGCTATATCTTGCCTTTCCACTAAAAATAGTGCTCAAGGCGGCTGTGCAAGCACCGGGTCATTACTGGCACCTAGAGGGACACTGCTTGCGCTGGCGTTTTCTTGGCAGACTATAGCGGGGTGGTTTGCCATTGCCTTCCCCAGTCGTGGCTAACTTTCCCCCAGCAAGCTGGGTACTCATTTTACCGACCTCGGAAGGATGGAAGGCTGAGTCGACCTGAGCCGGCTACCCGAGACCCGGCTTCTGCTGGGATCGAACTCAGGTCATGGGGAGAATTTTGGTTGCAATATTGCCACCTACCACTCTGCGCCACACGAGGCTCTTTCAAGGCAGCTAACTTTAATCAAATACAGAATTATAGTTAAAGCTTTAAAAAAACAAACCGGTGAAGAACACAATTAAAAATACCTTCAACAAAAAGATTCGCCTCATCCAGGGTTCTTTGCAAGAATCCCAGGAACCACTAGTTGCTGGACCAGAAACTGGTCCTTCTTCCCATCCCCACCTTGAGATCTTTATTTGTTTCGAAAACTCCTTAGGCGCCTTTCCAATTATACAGTGCAATAGAATAATGTGTTAATTGCCCTGTAGACTGAAGGGATCCCTATTTCATGGATAACTCTCTGAGAAGGCCTAGGAGGCGGTCAAGTGTGTTTGTGAAAATGTTCCCTCTTTATACTTTCCGTTCCTGCTCCTTCTCTCTTGTACAGTTTCTGTGGGCAAGCTTGGGAAGGCTTTGGAGCATTCATACCCCATTTAAATCATTTGTATGCCTTTGTGTACATGCTAAATAGAAATCTTGGCTTTCAGACGCAAAGTGTAACCTTCAGTTGTGCCTCCCCACTTCACCTTTTCTACTCCTCGTACAGAGAGTGCTGAAAATTCACCGCACCGCATGGCTGAAACACGGTGCAAATTGTGTGGGAAGGGTTGAACAACAAGGAGAGAAAAACCAATTCAGTTATCTTTGGCTTTCAGCAAACAAACATGTGACACTTCAAACCAAGATGACTGTCAATAGTGCCATTAACTTCTGGAGTGGGGACATGCATGCACGTACATACTTATGCAAATCATGATAAATAAGTGTGTATCTGCTGAGATTCCAAGGCTCTTGAAAAAGTCATTGCTGTTCAAGAGCACTCACTTTTTTCAAGGAAAAAAATGGCAGCTTTGCTGGTTGTGGCTGCAAAATTTTATTATTGATTTTTAAAATTTCTTGGCCGCTTTCAGGGCAGAAGCCCTCCCAAGGCGACTCATAGCAATAAAATAGATAAAAAGACAAAAGGAATGGAAACCAAGTTTCCTCCAGCTATGACAGCACTTCTGTTCTGTCTCAGAGTGCTCTTTCAGTTGGGCTCTAGTGTTAAGGCTCCATGGCTTTGCCGAGCGGAAATTGGGCAACCTACAACGCTTCTTAAGGGCGCCACCTGTTGAGAGTCAGCAGAATTCATCCTGGACCTTATGTGAGGCAAGGTCAGGTCGGTTGCCTACAGCTTTTGTTGCCTGGAGTTAGTGAGAGCATGCCCTTGCAGCAGTCCAGAGCACCCTGGGCAAGTCCTCTTCACAAGCATCAGGCTTGGCTTGGCTTACACATCCACACTGCCTTGAATCCCCCAAAGGGCATCAAGCACATTCCTGGCTGATTTCAGATCTGAATCTGGGACCTCCTTGTTCTATGGAAGGATTAGTCTAGGTCAGACGTATTTCCCCATCTAGCCTGGCATTGTCTGTGACTATCAGAGGCTTTGCAGGACCTCAGGCAGAGGTCTTTCACCTTCCCTGCTCAAATCCTCAGCCTTGATATTCCAGATTTCATTGATCACAGAGGGATGGCTACAATTCATTCTTTCCCCTTGTACAACAAAGCAGCACTGCAGAGACATAGCTTAGGAGGAAAGGTGGACACAAGTAGAAGAAGGAAAGAGACTAGAGAAGTGGGTGAACAGATTGACAGAGAGCATACACTCCAGGAACAGTCTCACTGTTGCGATAGCTTTATATTCAGACCATTGGTCCATATCAACCAGTACTATCTACTCTGATTGGCAGTGATTCTCCAGGGTCTCAGGCAGAGAAGGGTGTCCTACAACCAGCTACCTGATCCTTCTAACTGGAAATGTCAGGGATTGAACCTGAGACCTTTTGTGTGCAAAGCAGATACTCTGCCACTGAGTTATGGTCCCTCTGTAGTGCTCTGAACTACTAGGCTGCACCAGTTCTCTGAGCGCCACATCAAGGCCACCCAACCCCTCTAACCAGCTTGCCATGATGCTGACCTAGTTCTCACTGAGATGAGAAACATGTGTTAATTCTGTACTAGGGACTAATGTGACTGAATACTTCGCTGTTTAAAAAAAAATAACCCTCCACAGAGAAGGCTAGAATGTCAGAAAAAAGGCTACGCTCAAATCCTCCACCCTAACATACTAGTTATCTAGGTAGAGCAGCCTTCCCCAACCTGGAGCCCTGCAGATGTTTTGGACTACAACTTCTAGCACTCCTGGCCATTGGCCTGACTGACTGGGGCTGATGGGAGTTGAAATCTGAACATCTGGAGGGCACCAGCTTGGGGAACACTAAGGTGGGGGGGGGATAAAAAAGCATTCCATCACGTGTTCCCCTATGTGC
The DNA here is from genome assembly GCF_057233095.1 of Heloderma suspectum. Lineage (NCBI taxonomy): Eukaryota > Metazoa > Chordata > Lepidosauria > Squamata > Helodermatidae > Heloderma > Heloderma suspectum. The sequence goes on along the minus strand of NC_139472.1, from coordinate 11,738,622 downwards.
AGTCTGTTAGACACTGGGTGTAGGGCCAGCCCTACCATGAGGCAGAGTGAGGCAGTCGCCTCAAGCAGTAGATTTGGGGTGTCATAAAACAGCAGCCAATTCTTAGTTATTTACTTAGTTTTTATTGTATTTCTGTTGCCAGGGATGGGGAGAGGTGCTCATGGGAGATGCTACCTCATGTACCAAAAATAACATGGCTGGCTTTGGATACGATGCACCTTGATTTAGGGGCAGGGAGGGGGGTTTGGGTACAGTAGGTGACAGCCTTGAGGAAGTGAGCCAGGAGATCGAGCTGGCCAGTCAAGTCTTTCATAACACTGGTGTACACTGCCTTGAACAGTTTATAGGATTAGGAACATAGGAAGCCTTATGCCAAGTCTAGCTCAGTATTGTCTATACCAAGAGTGGGGAACTTCAGGCCCACAGACTGAATCCAGCCCTCCTAGGGTCCCAATCTGGCCTTCTGAGGTTCCTCAGACAGTCACACCCCCTTTTCCTAACCACACCCTCTTTCACCGACCACTGGTTTCCCAGCTTTTACTCTTCCCCGCCGCCGCCTTCTAAAAGACTGAAATGCTTCTCCTAAGGCTTAGTTACTGGCCATCGGAGCTTTAGGCTAAAATATCCTGGTATTTGTGCTATTTTGGTTCCAGGCTTTGACCTTGCCTGCCACTGTAATGCAGCTCCTGAGAGCTTCTCCAGAATTGAATTTGGTTGAACCTGGGACTCCCACATGCAGAGACCTTCCCCAGGCATTGAAACCACGTCATTTTCCTGCCTTAAAATGTAATGAAACGTTACACTTGTACCAGTCTCCAACTCCCCGAAATAACCCCAGAATATGAGGAAGGAGCGCACGGCCCTGCAGCAATGTCAGCAAATATTAGGAGCGATTGCAAATTCCTGATTCGGAGAAGCAGGATAACAGCAGAAAGATTAGTCATTACGGTTCACTTCATGCAGAGAAGAATGAATGGCTGATGCCGCTACAATTATGTTCTCCACACAATGCCTGCAAAAAAACACACAAAAAAGTCACCAGGAAGATCTAATTGATATCTCTTCCTAGTAACAGAAGTGAATAAAGGAGCATTCTTTTGGACCAGAAGCCTAAGTGGCTTTCCCTCTGTGTATAAGGTATGAGGGTACTCGCAACTCTTGCTTTGGTAGTCACAGAGAAACGTAGTGATTTCCCCGATTTGGTGTAGCAGGGCTCTTCTTGGGATGTATAGCTGCCACTCTGGCTTTTTTCTGAAGGGAAGTGGGTGGCAAACTGTCCTTCTTTGTCCTGCCGCATTCCAGAACTCGCTGCTGCTGCTTTTTGACTCATGAGTAAACACTCGTGCTTAGACTTCTCACTTGTGAGTCGATCTGTTGGCAGTTGAGATCATGTTCCTCCCCACCTGCACAGCTGGTACATCAGGGTCTCTTAAACCAAAGGTATATTTTCATTTTGTTTTTAATTTTGGAATCATAGGGTGGGAAGAGGCCTGCAAGACCATCGAGTCCAACCCCCTGCTCAGTGCAGGAAGCCAGATTCCCAGGCGGTCTCCCATCCAAGTACTAACCGGGGCTGTCCCTGCTTAGCTTCCGAGATCAGAGGAGATCGGGCGCATCCAGCTGGCGAACTGAAGTTCCTTACTTATTTTGTTTAGGTATTATTTCAGTAATACTTACGTGAACCCTCCAAAGCAGCAGAATTGAAAAAGGAAAAACAGATGCAGGCACCCTCATGAAGCAATGCTACATTAACCAACCTTCATCAAGAGTGACTGATAACCACCAAGCCGCTAATGCAGCACAAAGGCATATCAGTGCAAAGTAATCATATGCCCTGAGCATGTGCAGAATGCCTTCCCCTCACTACTGTGCAATCACATCCTTTTACCCCACATAGTATTATGGATTAAGATTTCAATTAATCAACATTGTTATTGTTTGAACTTCTTGTTGTGAGCTGCCTTGAGCTAATTTGAAGAAGTATAAATGTTTTTAAAAATGAATGACAGCCCTCCAAGGTAGGCTTCAGCCTTGGTACCTTTCTGTAGAACTGCCTTCTTCCTTGCAGGAAGGAAGCAGCCCCCCTCAATTTTTTTTTTACGGCATTGCAAATATGAAACATCAATCCCATCCTCTTTTCAGGCAGCATTATCTGGTTCAGTATCTTTCCCTCAGCCCAAGGGCTTAATTTGTGTGACGGCTCAGCCCCAGAATCTGTTTGCAACATTGAGCTGAGATGTATGCAATATTTGTGAAGTACTAATAAAACAAAGTGTTCCTGAGAATGTGCAGAGTACCTTTCCTGCATCTCTGAAGTTATCATGGCCTCTCCTCCCTTCAGACCTCAAGGCAGAGCAAATGTGAGCCCCAACACCCTTCCCCTTAGGAACTAAAAAGAGTGGGAGAGGGTGATTGCCCGCATGTTGTGCTTATAAGCTTCCCAGAGGCATCTGGTCAGAAACTGGGGAAACAGAACGATGCCTAGATGGACCTGTGCTCTGATCCAGCAGGACTCTTATTTGTTTATGTATGTATGTATTTATTTATTACACTTCTATACTGCCCAATAGCCGAAGCTCTCTGGGTGGTTCACAACATTATGTTCCTATGCCATAAGCTCTCTGGGCAGTTCACAGCATTATATTCCTATGCATATTACATGGGCTGCTAGATTCTTTGGGATTTGTACTGAGGAAAAATACAATTTTAGCTGGCATCCCCTCAAACTTCTTGCTCCAGGATAAAACTTCATGATTCCTTGGGTGTTGCTCACAGCGCTTCAGAATTCTTCTATGAGGTACTATTACTTTTTTTCTGTATGGAAATTGCGACTGGAGAATTACACACATTTCATACAGACATTTCATGCATACAGAAAATAACTTGGGACCAAGACACCTGAGAGAGCACCTTCTCCCTTACCAACCTGCCCAATCACTGAGGTCATCAGAGGGCATGCTCTTGGTGGTTCCATATGGACCCATGGCCTGGTTGGAGTCCACCCAGAGAAAAGCCTTCAGTGTGGTGGCCCCCTTCCTGTGGAACTCCCTTCCCTTGGAGGTCGGGCAGGCACCAGCACTGGGTTGTTTTTGGTGCGTCCTGAAAACAGCTCTTTTCCTTGGTTAACCAGACTTGGTTTTATTGGAACTCTGTTTTTTAAAGAATAATTTCAATATCATATTTCATTCTTTTTAATCTTTTGTTCATTTCATCTCTTGTTGTTCACTGCTCTGGAATCTGTTTAGATGTGTGTGTGCCCTGGCCGTGGGCTGCTAAGGTTTGGAGGTGCCAAGATAATGATAAGCCATATCCAGGTTTGCTTACAAGGAGACTTTATTGAGTACTTACAGCACACAGGCATACCCAATGGTTGGATCAGACAGCTTCTCTGAACCCAGAGCCAAGGGGTACAGTGGGTTTTATACCATACATGTTAGCAGTGAGGCAGCACGGCAGCAGCAAGCATTAATTAGCGTTCATTTGCAACTTTCCCAGCATAGGCTAACAGTACTTGTTCAGAGGGAAAACAATCAGAACTTTGCCAGCACAGCCACCTGTAACTCGGCATAAACATAGCCTCACTTCTCAGGCACATCGTAGGCCCTGATAAGATACTAGCCTTCGTTAGCATGGAATGTGCTGAGGCCACGCTGTCAACCTTTGACTCATCTCACAAGCTCAGAGGCCCACTAGCAAGGAAATTGCACTTCTAATGAACCTAATTCAAGCATTATGGATCTCTAGGCCCCTCTAAAACTACAGATGGCTTGGTTACACTCCTGAAGCCATTACACTGTGGAACGGTATACAAATGTTATAAATAAATAAATAACATAAATAACATAAAAACAAATCCACAAAACATCACACATCCCATCCAGATTCACTTCACACACACGTAAACACAGAAAGAGAACATGACTTCGCCCTTCTGCAACCAGCTTGCTTCAGTCTTGAGACAGCCATCTTTCTTGAAGGAAGAAGCTTCACCCGGTGAGTCTCAATTTGGCAGCAAGCACGTGTTGCAAGATGACTTGCTCTTACTTAAACTATTGACTTAAATAGGAATTTTAAAAGCTAATAACTTTATGATGATACAACATTATATCACAGAAATAGGGCTGGCAAGATCCCTGCAACCGCCTCAAATTTCTGAACCCATTTATAGCCGCAGAGAGAAATAAGAAAGGTTTGGTGATCAGAACACAAAAAATGGTTGCAAACACAGGATACATTTGTACATCAAGGTAAAATGTTCATAAACGTCTGTATCTCAAACATTTATTGATGGATCTGTCTGAAATCTAGCCAGCTTATCATGCTCAACACGGATACATTCCATGCCAATTTCAGAGACTGCCAAGTTTCAGACAAAACAGGACAACACATTCTGATTTTATAAATATAACAATTGGAGCCTGCAACAGAATGTTGCGGTGTGGAGTGCTTCTGTTCAGAGTGCTAGCCAGCTGTGTGCTCTTTCAGGATACTCCATTCCTTTCCTCTCCCCCTTGGCTTTTCCCCCTCCCCCCTACAAACCTTTAACATTCTGTGGCTGCTAAACATGCTCAGTCCCTATTGGGCTATTTTGTTTTTCTGTTCCCTTAGGGTTTTTTTTTTCCTAAATATTTTTTGTATTTCTGCAAATCTTGCAGTTCCCCCAGCATGCTGATATCTCCATCTTGTTTCTCAGCGACCCCGTTTTGGCTACGGTCCTGTTGGCACTCACAAGCTTAGTTCGTTATTAGAAGGAATGATAGCACATTCAGGCTTTATAATTGCAGGACGCAGTTCGACCTGTCTGTCTTAACTATTCAAGCGCTATTGCACATGTATAATACTGTGCAGTGTACCTATCCCAACCTTCTGTGTATGTGAAGTTTGTACTTCTAGACCCACACAAAGGGAGCAGCAAAATTTGAAGAGGGTGCTCTCCTGAGCCATTTACAGAATGTCTGCAGAATGTCTTCCAGAGATGTGTTTGGAAACCAAAAAAGCAACGTCTTAAGCAGCAGCTCTGCCAAAATACTTCAGCTTTGCATAAACTATTGTCCTGCTTCCCAATATTATAAATGAACCATGCAGATTCAGCCAAAATGTAGGGCTGCAAATGTGCTTAGTCGAGATAATGCTCAACAGACAGAGGAAGAACATAGTAGAGAGAGTGAAAGAATCCATCAGCCCTAGACAATAACTGAGAGGAAGGAATCAGGTTGAAATGGAATGTGGTCAGGAAGATAAAAATCATTGGAATTGCTCTCATCTACTTTCAAAATCTACATATAGATTAGCCAGGCAATGCAGTGTGGCAGGGAAGCAGCCGCCCCCCTAGAAAATGGATCAGAACTACAAGATACTTTTCAAATGCAGATGCACATTTGGAAAGATGAACTGAAGAGACAGTAAATGAATGAAAAAGGCAGAAATGTAAACAACAGCATGAGTGCTACTTAAAAAGCAAAAGAAGGAATGTGGAATTTCAGGAAGTTTAGACAGGCTTGGGCCAACTTCTTTCTGTCCTGGATCTAATTTTTTTATCTTTTCTTTTTCTGATGTGCTTTGAGGCACATCAAGACTGCAGAGCCTCGCATGCTTTCAGGTCAAAGAGCATTTCGAAGCATTCAGCCTCAGACTACCGTGGGTAAGAAACACAACTGTCTGTGGCTTGAAACCCCTGATCACTCACAGGTATGTCAGCTTGACTGCCCTTTGACTGCCCAAACCTGCTGGCCCAGCATCTTATATTGATTGTAGATTGGGTCAAGAACTGTCAGGGCCAGTAGCTAAGTTGAGATCTGGAGGGACGTGTTCCTTGAGACCAGTTGCTAAAGCCGGGGGCACAAGCCAGTCCTGAAGCAGGGCAGGCAGAAGAAAACATTCTGTCTATCAGGCAGAGGGAAAGGCCAGACCCATGCTTCCAGGTGAAGCACTTCTTGTACAATCGCCCTGCCTCGTTGACAGGATTTTACAGGAGCTCCAGACAACATTGACTTCCATTTGTAACCCTCCTGTGTTTTCCCAGGCTTAAGGAAGAAAAGGTAGAGTAGCTGTGTAATGTCTCTTCACTGGTACCACTAGGAGCCCTCCATCTGGAAGCAGCCGTCATATTTATTTATTTATTTTATTACGTTTTTATACTGCCCAATAGCCGAGGCTCTCTGGGCAGTTCGCAATTAAAACCATAAAACACAACTTGACAAGACATAATATGTTGTTGTTTATTCATTCAGTCGCTTCCGACTCTTCATGACTTCACGGACCAGCCCACGCCAGAGCTTCCTGTCAGCTGTCTCCACCCCCAGCTCCCCCAAGGTTGAGTCCGTCACCTCCAGAATATCATCCATCCATCTTGCCCTTGGTCGGCCCCTCTTCCTTTTGTCTTCCACTTTCCCTAGCATCAACATCTTCTCCAGGGTCTCCTGTCTTCTCACTTGGAAGAAACTGATTATCTAGACCCATTTCAGTCAGGCTTCAGGCTTGGGCATGGGACAGAAACAGCCTTGGTCGCCTTGGTAGATGATATGAGGAGGGCTCTGGATAGGGGTGAATGCTCCTTCCTTGTTCTCCTCGACCTCTCAGCGGCTTTTGATACCGTTGACCACGGTATCCTCCTGGACCGCCTGGAGGGGTTGGGCATTGGAAACACCGTATTGCGGTGGTTCCGGTCCTTCCTCTCTGGCAGGTACCAGAGGGTAGCACTGGGAGAGGAGGTTTCGGACCCGTGGCCACTTACTTGTGGGTGCCACAGGGTTCCATCCTCTCCCCAATGCTATTTAACATCTATGTGAAGCCGCTGGGGGCTATCATCAGGAGGTTTGGGGTGCAGTGTCATCAATATGCAGATGACACGCAGCTCTACCTGTCATTCAAATCTTCACCAAGGTTGGCTGTAGAATCCCTGTCCAAATGTCTGGAGACGGTGAGTGGCTGGATGGGGAGGAATAAGCTGAAGCTGAACCCTGACAAGACCGAGGTACTTTTGGTGGGAGACAAGAGGAGGCTGGGGGATGTTGACCTGGTGTTGAATGGGGTACAGTTACCCTTGAAAGATCAGGTCCACAGCCTGGGGGTTATTTTGGACTCCCAGCTGTCCATGGAGGCTCAGGTGTCAGCTGTGAGCCAGACAGCGCTGTATCAACTCCATCTGATACGGCGGCTGCGCCCCTTCCTTCCCGACCATCTGCTCCCATCGGTAGTACATGCCCTGGTCTCCTCTCGTTTAGACTACTGTAATGCGCTCTACGTGGGGTTACCCTTGAAGACGGTTCGGAAATTGCAGCTGGTACAGAACGCGGCGGCTCGCCTGATTAAAGGCAGCCGCCGGCGAGATCACATCACTCCAGTGCTGAAGGAGTTGCACTGGTTACCAGTTGTTTTCCGGGCCAAATTCAAGGTGTTGGTTTTGACCTTTAAAACCCTATATGGTTCCGGCCCAGCCTATCTTAAGGAGCGCCTCCAGCAGCACCAGACAGGCCGCTTAACAAGATCAGCCTCGGATGGCCTTCTCTCTGTCCCACCAGCCAGGACAGCTAGACTGGTGGGGACGAGGGAGAGGGCCTTTTCTGTGGTGGCCCCCACTCTGTGGAACTCCCTCCCTAGGGAACTCCGTCATGCCCCCTCTTTAATGAGCTTCCGTTGTGCATTAAAAACGTCGTTGTTCAGGCAGGCATTTGTGGTGGGTTAGGGTATTTTAGAAAAATTTTTTTGGTAGAATTTTATTGTTTTAAACTGTTTTATTGCATGTTGTACATCACCCAGAGTGTCTGGGTGACCAGCCAGATGGGCAATTAATAAATTTAATAATAATAATAATAATAATAATAATAATAAGTGGCCAAAGTACTTCACTTTTACCTTTAATATCCTTCCCTCAAGTGAGCAGTCTGGCTTTATTTCCTAGAGTATGGACTGGTTTGATCTTGCAGTCCAAGGCACTCTCAGAATTTTCCTCCAGCACCACAGTTCAAAAGCATCGATCTTCCTTCGCTCAGCCTTCCTTATGGTCCAGCTCTCGCAGCCATAGGTTACTTTGGGGAATACCATTGCTTTAACTATGCAGACCTTTGTTGTTAGTGTGATGTCTCTGCTCTTCACTGTTTTATCAAGATTTGTCATTGCTGTCCTCCCAAGAAGTAAACGTCTTCTGATTTCCTGGCTGCAGTCAGCGTCTGCAGTAATCTTTGTGCCTAGAAAGACAAAGTCTGTCACTGCCTCCATGTTTTCTCCCTCTATTTGCCAGTTATCAATCAAGGTGGTTGCCATAATCTTGTTGTTTTTTTTAGGTTGAACTGCAACCCAGCTTTTGCACTTTCTTCTTTCACCTTCGTCATGAGGTTCCTCAGCTCCTCCTCGCTTTCAGCCATCAAAGTTGTATCATCTGCATATCGGAGATTGTTAATGTTTCTTCCCGCGATTTTAACTCCAGCCTTAGCTTCATCAAGCCCAGCACGTCGCATGATGTGTTCTGCGTACAGGTTGAATAGGTAGGGTGAGAGTATACAGCCCTGCCATACTCGTTTCCCAATCTTAAACCAGTCCGTTGTTCCGTGGTCTGTTCTTACGGTTGCTACTTGGTCGTTATACAGATTCCTCAGGAGGCAGACAAGATGACTTGGTATCCCCATACCACCAAGAACTTGCCACAATTTGTGATGATCCACGCAGTCAAAGGCTTTAGAATAGTCAATAAAACAGAAATAGATGTTTTTCTGAAACTCCCTGGCTTTCTCCTTTATCCAGCAGCTATTTGCAATTTGGTCTCTAGTTCCTCTGCCTTTTCTAAACCCAGCTTGTACATCTGGCAATTCTCGTTCCATGAATTGCTGGAGTCTACCTTGCAAGATCTTGAGCATTACCTTACTGGCATGTGAAATAAGTGCCACTGTTTGATAGTTTGAACATTCTTTGGTGCTTCCCTTTTTTGGTATGGGGATATAAGTTGATTTTTTCCAATCTGTTGGCCATTCTTGTGTTTTCCAAATTTGCTGTCATATGGCATGCATCACCTTGACAGCATCATCTTGCAAGATTTTAAACAGTTCAGCTGGGATACCATCGTCTCCTGCTGCCTTGTTACTAGCAATGCTTCTTAAGGCCCATTCAACCTCACTCTTCAGGATCTCTGGCTCTAGCTCACTGACCACACCATCAAATCTATCCCCGATGTTGTTATCCTTCCTATACAGATCTTCCGTATATTCTTGCCACCTTTTCTTGATCTCTTCTGCTTCTCTTAGGTCCTTGCCATCTTTGTTTTTGATCATACCCATTTTTGCCTGGAATTTACCTCTGATGTTTCTAATTTTCTGGAAGAGGTCTCTTGTCCTTCCTATTCTATTATCTTATTCCGCTTCGGTGCATTGCTTGTTTAAAAATAATTCCTTATCTCTTCTGGCTAACCTCTGGAATTTTGCATTTAATTGGGCATATCTCCCCCTATCACTGTTGCCTTTTGCTTTCCTTCTTTCTTGGGCTGGTTCCGGTGTCTAAGCAGACAGCCATCTTGCCTTCTTGGTTTTCTTTTTCTTTGGGACATTTTTTGTTGCCGCCTCCTGAACAATGTTACGAACTTCTCTCCATAGTTCTTCCAGGACCCTATCTACTAAATCTAATCCCTTAAATCTATTCTTCACCTCCACTGCATATTCATGAGGAATATTCGTGAGCTCATATCTAACTGATCTGTGGGTCTTCCCTATTCTCTTTAGTCTGATTCTAAATTGTGCAATAAGAAGTTCATGATCTGAACTACAATCAGCTCCAGGTCTTGTTTTTACCAACTGCATAGATGTCTGCCACCTTTGGCTACAAAGGATGTAGTCAATCTGATTTCGGTGTCGACCGTCTGGTGAAGTCCATGTATAAAGTCGTCTCTTAGGTTGTTGGAAGAGAGTGTTTGTTATGCACAGTGAATTGTCTTGGCAAAATTCTATCAGCCTATATCCTGCTTTATTTTGTTCTCCCAGACTATGCTTGCCTGTAATTCCAGGTGTCATTTGACTACCCACCTTAGCATTCCAGTCTCCTATAATGAAAATAACATCTTTTTTTGGCATACTATCTAGTAGGTCCCCTTCATGGATCACTGCCTTGTTGTGGCGAAGGGGCTTGCGTAACTCAGTGAAGCCATAAGGTATGCTGTGCAGGGCAACCCAAGACGGACAGGTCATGGCAGAGAGTTCTGACAAAATGTGGCCCACTGGAGAAGGAAATGGCAACCCACTCCAGTATTCTTGCCAAGAAAACCCCATGGAACGTGTCACAAGGCTAAAAGATATGATGCCGGAAGATGAGCCTCTCAGGTCGGAAGGTGTCCAATATACTACTGGGGAAGAGCAGAGGGTATTTCCAAGGAGCGCCAGAAAGAGCGAAGTGGCTGGGCCAAAGCTGAAAGGACACTCAGCTGTGGATGTGTCTGGTGGTGAAAAGAACATCTGATGCTGTAAAGAACAATACTGTTTAGGAACCTGGAATGTAAGATCAATGAATCAAGGTAAGCTGGAGGTGGTCAAACATGAGATGGCAAGACTGAACATCGACATCTTGGGAATCAGCGAACTAAAATGGACAAGCATGGGCAAATTTAATTCAGGTGACCATCGTATCTACTACTGTGGGCAAGAATTCCTTAGAAGAAATGGAGTAACACTCATAGTCAACAAAAGCGTGGGAAAAGTAGTACTGGGATACAATCTCAAAAACGATAGAATGATCTCAGTACGAATCCAAGGCAAACCATTCAACATCACAGTAATTCAAGCCTACGCCCCAACCGCTGATGCTGAAGAAGCTGAGGTTGATCGGTTCTATGAAGACCTACAACACCTTGTAGAACTAACACCCAAAAAAGATGTCCTCTTCATCATAGGGGATTGGAATGCTAAAGTAGGAAGTCAAGAAATCACCGGGATAACAGGCAAGCATGGCCTTGGTGTACAAAATGAAGCAGGACAAAGGCTAATAGAGTTTTGCCAAGAGAACACGCTGATCATAGCAAACACTCTTTTCCAACAGCACAAGAGACGACTCTACATATGGACATCACCAGATGGTCAATATCGAAATCAGATTGATTATGTCCTTTGCAGCCAAAGATGGAGAAGCTCTATACAGTCAGTCAAAACAAGACCTGGAGCTGACTGCAGCTCAGATCATGAGCTGCTTCTTGCAAAATTTTGGCTTAAATTGAAGAACGTAGGGAAAACCACTAAACCATTCAGGTATGACCTAAATCATATCCCTTATGAATATACAGTGGAGGTGAGGAATAGATTTCAGGGATTAGACCTGATAGACAGAGTGCCTGAGGAACTATGGACGGAGGTCCGTAACATTGTTCAGGAGGCAGCAACTCAATCCATCCCAAAGACAAAGAAATGCAAGAAAGCCAAGTGGCTGTCTGATGAGGCTTTACAAGTCGCTGAGGAAAGAAGGGAAGCGAAAAGCAAGGGAGAAAGGGGAAGATATACCCAACTGAATGCAGAGTTCCAGAGAATAGCAAGGAGAGACAAGAAGGCCTTCTTAAATGAACAATGCAAAGAAATCGAAGAAAACAACAGAATGGGAAAGACTAGAGATCTCTTCAAGAAAATCGGAGATCTCAAGGGAACGTTTTGTGCAAAGACGGGCATGATAAAGGACAAAGCAGGCAGGGACCTAACAGAAGCAGATGAGATTAAGAAGAGGTGGAAAGAATACACAGAAGAACTATACAGGAAAGATCTGAATGTCCCTGATAGCCATGATAGTGAGGTCACTGAACTTGAGCCGGACATCCTCGAGAGTGAAGTCAAGTGGGCCTTAGGAAGCATTAGTAACAACAAAGCTAGCGGAGATGACAGTATTCCAGCTGAGCTATTTAAAATCCTAAAAGATGATGCTGTTGAAGTGCTGCACTCAATATGCCAACAAATTTGGAACACTCAACAGTGACCACAAGACTGGAAAAGGTCAGTTTACATTCCAATTCCAAAGAAGGGCAACGCCAAAGAGTGTTCAAATTACCGCACAATTGCGCTCATTTCACATGCCAGCAAGGTTATGCTCAAAATCCTACAAGCTAGGCTTCAGCAGTATGCGAACCAAGAACTACCAGAAGTACAAGCTGGGTTTCGAAGAGGCAGAGGAACTCGAGATCAAATCGCCAATGTTCACTGGATCATGAAGAAAGCGAGAGAATTCCAGAAAAACGTCTATTTCTGCTTCATTGACTACACTAAAGCCTTTGATTGTGTGGATCACAACAAACTGTGGCAAATTCTGAAAGAGATGGGAGTACCAGACCACCTTTCCTGTCTCCTGAGAAACCTGTATGAGGGTCAAGAAGCAACAGGGGAAGAAATGGAAGCAGTGACAGATTTTATTTTCTTGGGCTCCAAGATTACCGCAGATGGTGACTGTAGCCATGAAATTAAATGATGCTTGCTCCTGGGGAGGAAAGCTGTGGCAAACCTGGACAGCATAGTAAGAAGCAGAGACATCACCTTGCCGACAAAGGTTCGTCTAATCAAAGCTATGGTTTTCCCAGTAGTAATGTATGGCTGTGAGAGCTGGACTATAAGGAAGGCTGAGCGCCGAAGAATTAATGCTTTCGAACTGTGGTGCTGGAGAAGACTCTTACGAGTGCCCTGGACTACAAGGAGGTCCAATCAGTCAATCCTAAAGGAAATCAACCCTGACTGCTCATTGGAAGGACAGATACTGAAGCTGAAGCTCAAATATTTTGGCCACCTAATGTGAAGAGAAAACTCTCTGGAAAAGACCCTGATGCTGGGAAAGACTGAAGGCAAAAGGAAAAGGGGACGGCAGAGGATGAGATGGCTAGATAGCATCACTGATGCAATGAATATGGACTTGAGCACGCTCCGGGAGAGAGCGCAGGACAGAAAGGGCTGGCGTGCTATGGTCCATGGGGTCACGAAGAGTCGGACATGACTGAACAGCAACAATCCAGTAGGTGCTGCAGATCCTCATAGAACTGATCTACTTCTGCTTTTTCAGCATCTGTGGTTGGGCCGTATATTTGGATCACTGTGATGTTAAATGGCTTACCCTGAATTCAAATTGAGATCATTCTGTCATTTTTTGGATTGTATCCAAGTACGGCTTTAGCCACTTTTATTATTAATTATGAAGGCTACTCCATTTCTTCTGTGGTCCTCTTGTCCATAGTAGTAGATCTGGTGGTCATTTGATGTGAAATGGCCCATTCCAGTCCATTTCAGTTCACTGACACCCAAAATGTCTATATTTAATCTTGTTGTTCAGTCGTTCAGTCGTGTCCGACTCTTTGTGACTTTAATCTTGACATCTCCCCAATAACCACACCCAATTTGCCCTGGCTCATAGATCTTACATTCCAGGTTCCTATGGTGTGTTGATCTTTAGAACATCGGATTCGTCGTTCACCACCAGCACCATTGGCAGCTAGCTGTCCTTTCGGCTTTGAGCTAGCTGCATCATCACATCTGGGGCTAGTTGAGCTTATCCTCTGTTCCTCCCCAGTAGCATTTTGACCATCTTCCAACCTGGGAGTCCCATCTTCCGATGGTATACCAACATATCTCTGGTTGTGCTGATCCATTTAGTTTTCATGGCAAGAATACTGGGGTAGGTTGCCGTTTCCTTCCCCAGGGATCGTATTTAGTCTGACCTCTCTGCCATGACCTTCCTGTCTTGGGTGTCCCTTCACGGTTTAGCTCATGACGTCATTGAGGTGCTCAAGCTCCAGCACCACGACAAGATAACGATCTCCTTTGCTGAAGAAGACATAATATACAACTTCTAAAAGTTTAAAAGTACCATGTAAAACCAAAGTAAAACCCAGCAGCAGTTACAGCCCAGGGAAAGCCTGTGTGAAAAGGCATGTTTTCAGGAGGTGATTTATTTATACCTGGCCTGGCTAATCCAGAGGCATCATAGTCCCTGCCTGTCACCGCAACTGGCGTTACATACCCACTTATTGGTTATCGCCGCCTAATAAGGGAAAGGGGAGCTGTTTGCCAGGGAGCGGAAGGGCATAGGGAGGTGCCATCACTCTCCATTATGTTTGCACTTGAAAGGATAGGCCTCCATGCTTTCATTTGTCTTTTGCCACACTCCGGGCCCCCCTGCCTCATAAGGGGAAGGGGTAGCTGCTTGCTCAGGAGAGGAGAGAATGAGAACCGCCACCCATCTCCAAAGCTCCTGTTCTGTGAGGTACTAAGTTCCCACAGGCGGGAACACAGGAAAGGCCTCATCGACACCTTTTAAGAGATTACTAATGGCCCCTTTACTGCTCTCTTGGTGTTGGTGGACTCTAGTTGCCACTGGGATGCCATTTTGCATCTGCTAAAGGAAGAGAAGCCAACCAACCATGTGTGTGGTGCCAGCCCCCAAATTGTAATCAAAGGGCTTCTCCACATGGGGCTTTTATCCTGCTATTGACATTGGATACTCACAGAAGCTTGCGGGTCCTTTACATGACATCGTCAACTTCTAGGGCATCTTCTGCGCTAAATTAACGTTATCCCATTTTTTTAAAGATCGGAGATAATGAGCTATCACAGTACAGCGCATTGAGTTCCCTCATGAAAAGAGGAAATCGCACAATAGGAGCTAGATCACAGCGCCATCTAGTGGCTATATAATGAAACATATAGAACAACGCAGATAGGGGGGGGAAGGGAAGCATATGTAAAGGGAGCCCGTCATGATCCTGCATTTAAAATGGAAGCAGAAAACCCCGGTAAAGTTGTGAGATTTTAGCCCAGTATAGAAATGCTCAAAGCAAGCCATTGCCATCGCCTGCCTCCTTCATGACAGTCAAAATGAGGCCTACCTGTTGTGAGGAAGCTGCACCAGAAGAGGAAAGGCTGTTTTCTCTCTGCAGGAACACTTTTTCCCCCAGGCTTTGGGGTCAGGGCACAACCAACCTGTGGCCCAAGTCCTTGACTAAAATGGCACCTCTCTCTTGGAAAATAAAGAAGCCACTGAAGTAAAATGCAAATAATGTTGCAGCAGCTCAGATACAATGCCAGAACCCTACTGCCTGCTAACCAGGCAGGGCTGGCCTGGGAACTGTCCCTGGGTAGTGTTCTTGTTAAAGAAACCTGCCTATCAACCAAGAGGAGATACTTCCCAGAAGTAAAGGCCAGCCCACCCTAGAACTCCTGAGAACAGAAATGTATGATGAGTTCACTTTTTCCTGTTCCCTTCTGAGCCTGAAGATGGCTTTAAAGCCTGAGCACACACTGATTTCAAGCCTTAGAGACCTTGACAGCAGAATTAAGGCTCTATTCCACAAAAGTTCAAGTCTGCTTATGTTCCTGAAGCTGCACAAAGGTTATAGCTATTGGCTATTGTTTGTCTCAGCATCTGATATTCTGAAGTATACCACTTTGGTACATGAAGTTTCTGTTTACTTAGCATGATCTATGGCCCATGATTTTTAAACTTCAGCAAAGTCTTCTAAGCGCCGGCAATAGCTACAGTAACAGAGCTGCACCAAAGTCTGGACTCGATCATTTGTTGAATTCATTCTGAACTGTCAAAATGAATGTGTAACCCATATAAGCAATGTCTGTGGAAGAGGTCTGTGTCAAAAGTGTAAGGCACTGGGGTTTCCTTATGTACTTGTAGCTGTCTCTTATGTTGTTGATCTTCTCCCCTCGTAACCTACAGCAAGTCATGCCATTCTGCTCCTGTATTAGCTTCACCTGTATATCAGTCTTTGCCTGCAATGGGAGCTCTTCTGTTATTTGGTAAAGAATGGAAGTGACTGAAACAGGAACTCCCACATTCCTGGGAAGATTAAGAGTGACACATTACCCTGTAATTTGTTGTGCAATGGTTGTTCATTTGCATTAGAAAGGTAGGCACGAATTGTGCTCCATTGTTCCATTGAATATATATTTAAAAGGGAAAAAATAGACCTTCATTTTAACTTTTGAAAGATCTTCTTTGACTCATAGATATTACATATTATTTGTTAAGCGTTGGGGGTATAATTTTAGAAACGCTAAGTTCTCTTCTCCAAAATGAAATGGAATGTCGCTGGTTATTTATTTATTAGCATTTTTTTTTTATACCACCCCTGAGTCACACAAATGCCGAACAGGTTTACAACAGCAACATAAAAAAATCGAATACAATAAATGCATAGTAGTATAGGTGTCCCCAACCTTTTTGGACCTGTGGGCACATTTGGGAATTTCAGAACCTGCTGTGGGTGTGAGAACCACAACAAAATGGCTCTCATGGTAGGTGCAGCTAGTCATATAATGGCTGCCATAGGGGCCTGGCAAGTCAGAAGTAAGCTAAAGAGATCATAGTCGGGGGGAGATAAATAGTGAGGCTAGTGGCTGGGAGGAAGGTGGAAATAGGAAGGCAAAGGAGTAAAGGGGAGAGAGCAAGGCTAAAGGGGGGGAAGGAGTAAATAGCAAGGCAAAGGAGTAGAGGGGAGAGAAAGAGCAAGGCTAGAGCCTGGGAGAGAGAGAAACAGCAAGGCAAGGGGGTAGAGAAAGAGCAAGGCTAGAGGCTAGGTGGGGGAGCTAAAGAGGTTGGGGAAAATAGTGAGACTAGAGAGTGGGAAGGAGGGGGAAATAGAAAGGCGGAGGAGTAGAGGGGAGACAAAGAGCAAGGCTAGAGGCTAGAAAGGGAGAGGAAGAAGACTGCCCTAACATTTCCAAGGGTTTTCTTAAAACAATTTTTTGAAGGGAGCATGAAAGGGAGACCTTCATGGTGCTGTTGGAGGTTGCCGCACTAGTACAACATTAGAGACTGCTCAAGACAACTCATAGCTGTAGGAAAGCCAAAGCAAAAAGATATGTTTTTAATAGTGCCTAAAACATGCCAGCGTTGAAGTCTGATGTATTGCAGAGTGGAGATCCTTCCACAGGACAGGTGCCACTGCAGAGAAGGCCCATCTCTGTGTTACTGCTAGGCGGAATTCTGTAGGCTTCAGCATGGGCAACAGGGTGTCTCCTGAAGATCAAAGTAGCCTGGGAGGGCAGAGGTGGGTAACTTCCAGAGATCTGGGGGCCATTTTCACAGAGGCCACAGTGTGCTGGGCAGCCAGAAAATTCATTTAATTTATGGGTCAAATATAGCTTGCACACCGTCTAAATTTGACATTTGGGGTACTTTGTAGTGCTCCAGACACCATTTTTTGTGCTTAAAAATATATAATTATTTTTCAGTGGGCAGCAGGAGTTGCAGCAGGAGGCGGCAGGAACCACATGTGGTATAGGTGGGGAAGTTCCTTGTGATAACTTGATCCTGAGTTGTTTAGCATTATGTGCAAGGTTGAGTTATATTGCTGTGTCGGCTGCAAAAACTAGTCCCTGTATTAATCACTGTGGATCTTGTATTAACAAAATTGATTTTAAAAAATAGAGTATGGCTGTTATTGAGAGGCTGACATGTGCCAGGTGTGCTCATATGTGAGTTTTCCTCTCTCTTTTCCTTGACCTCTGACTGGGAAGTTTCAAAAGAACCCCTTCTAAATTTATGTTGACACCATCTGTCCCCGTACCTGTAGGATCATGGTATAAGTCCACATTTTGGGATATCCCTTTTTTCATATTTAAGCTTCTGATTAAAACTATTCTAGAATAAATGCAATATGTCCACAAACCATAAATCTGGTACCTACTGTTGGAATCGACAGGTGTCTTGCTAGCTGGCTTTTCTCTTGGGGCAGATGCTTGGACCCCAAGCCTCTTCCAACCTTCATGGAAACAAATATCTAAAATATGTAGAGAGGCAGACAAGAAGCCTGCAAGCGGAAGTGCCTGGTCCAGAAGGAACTGAGGGTTTATTGACAGAGTGACATTCCCAATGAACTAAGATGTAAAATGCACTTCCAAATGGACCATATTTATGTCCTGGCAGACAGCCATTGCTCGATTGGCGTTACAATGTTCATTCTGTGCAGCGCATGTCAACGAGAGATATGGCCTCATAGCAGCCTCTTTCTGCTTCAACCGATATACATGACTTCTCCCTAAGAGAACAGCATTTGCCAGAGGAAATAACCCATCCAAGAGGCCCATGTTACAAAGAACCATGTGTGCAACTCAGCTGTTTTGGTAATGGGGCACTTGACCCCTAACTGCTTCTGGGGTGGGAAGATTAGGGTCCAGAGGATGTGTTCCATGAGGGCGAAAAAATCCCCTCCCCGTGCCAAACATGGAGCTATTCCAGGGTTCCACAGCATCTTTTCTGGAGTCAGTAATGATGGGCAACTTTGCCCACCACTGCTGATTGTCCCCTGCAATGTGCAGCCCCAAGAGAGTAACACTGAGGCCCAACCAGCCTGGCCTTCGCTCTTGGTAAGCAGGGTATACCACCTGAGAACACTTCCCAGAATTCTCTGCAACATACAGGCATTCTTCAGTAGGCAAATCAGTGCGGAAAGGGTTTCCTGATGCTAGAAAGTACAAAAGTCATAATGCTACTAGCATTTAACAACTGTGGTGTGTGGGCTGTTCCAGAAAAGGGGGCTGCATAGAGGGCAGCTGGGGGCACCCTTGTCATGTGAAGCTGCAGAAGACTATTTCATAACGACAGTAAGGCTCCAACAAATTTGGCCAGTGGCCCACTGGACTGAACATGTGCCCCAGTTGGTCTCACGAAATTCAGGCACCAAGCCATCAGGTTTCAGGGACCAGAGGAGTCCGTAGTGTTGGTTTGATGGCTCCAGAGGCAAGTACCATGCTAGAGGGCAGGCAAGGGTCAGGTTCCATTAAGCAGCAACCAAACATTCCTAGGTCGGGTGCAGTTAATGTAGATAGGAGACTAATTCCAAAAGTGCCGTGGGGAGAAGATGCTTCGGCAGGCAGGGACTTCCTCCCTAGCGAGAGAAGATGCACGCTCTGAAGTTGTGGTTTTATAAGGCTTGTTGAATCCAGATTGGTCCTTGAGAAGGGGGACAGCTGACTTGAGTGCTACGTCAGCTTGTCTTGCAGCCTAGGTGTCGCCCTTAACGAACAACGTCCACAGGCCTACAAAGGGTGTGGCGGAAACATGGCCCTTGTGGCACAGAGGGTACGGCCGGCTGCTACTGGTTCAAAAAACCAAGCCTCCCCCAGCCATCATCAGATGGCAAATGAGTCAAGATGGAAAGGCTTTTGGAAGATGGACGGTTGGGGAGGGGGGACCACTAATATAATAATGTTACATTGAAATTAAATGGTTTGGTTTCTTTCTGTTAGGAGGGATGCCAAGGACCAGAGGGAGGGCAATGCACGCTGGGTGAGATGAAAGGAGAGGTGGGGCAACAAGATATGTTTTTCTAGTTACACCACGGTATTGCAGGGGGGCAGTGGTGATGGTAAAATGCACTTGGGATGTGGCTTAGCTGATGATTTAGATAAGCCCTGAGATATCCTCATGGGATAGGGAAGGAAGCAGCCTCTTAAGTATGCAGGGTCCAATCCATGTAGTCATGACTAAGTTTCTTTTGGCACAGCAACAGCATTTTCCTAGGCTGCGTGCACCATTTGAAAAGCATGCATGTTTAAGACGCGAGTCACAGACGAATGGAAAGTTGGCTTGTATAATCCCCAAGACATACCTTCCCCCCCTCCTTCAAAATGTATTTGAGAAAAAAAAAACATCCTTATTTTCATATATTGTTTTAAGTAAATTGGACTCAGCTGTGGCAGCTGAGGGCATTTGTTGTTTTTCCATAGCAAAGATTGCTAAGCATCAGAGCAGCAAAATGTGGAGCCAATAAAAGCCAAAGTCATCTCACCGAGTTTCATGCTGCCATCTTACTTTACTTTTTAAAATATGATGCCTCTCTCTCTCTCTCTCACACTCACACTCACACACACACACACTGCTCTGCCATCTGATTCAGGCGGAGAGATTCTTTTGCGTCATATGGAATTTTTGTAATGTGATCGAGAACCCAGCAAGTTCCCAAATGATGTTATTGTGACAGCTGCTGCTGCTGCTGATGGAAGTTGATTTAGTGAATATAGAATTGAGAGGGGAGGGGAGGGGAGGGGAGGAGACAGCACTTTTATCCAGCAATAAAAACCAAAATCTCATAGGGCTAGCATGGTGTAGGGAACAGAGTGCCAGTCTGAGACAGGGGAGACCTCAAATGCCCATGCAGCTATGAAACTTGCTGGGTCACCTTGGGCCAGCTGTTCTCTGTTAGCCTAACCTACCTCTCAGGGTTGTTGTGAGGATAAACGGTCGTAATCGCTACTGCCGTGAGCTACTAAACTATGGAATTTGTTACCACGGTATGTAGTGATGGCCACCAGTTTGGATGGCTTTAAAAGGGGGTTGGACAAATTCTTGAAGGAAAAGGTTATCAATGGCTACTAGTCTTGATGGCTATGTGCTACCTCCAGGACCAGAGGCAGTGAGCCTATGTACACCAGTTGCTGGGGAACATGGGCGGGAGGGTGCTGTTGCGCTCATGCCCTGCTTGTGGGTGTCCTGTGGGCAGCTGGTTGGCCACTGTGTGAACAGAATGCTGGACTAGATGGACCCTTGGTCTGATCCAGCAGGGCTCTTCTTATGTACTTGGAGGAAGGGCAGGATACAATTGTGACAGGTACCTACATATGTTTTGGAAGCAGGGAGAAGGAATGTGGGTCTGGGACACATGTCAGAGACTCTGGGGCTTGAACTGAAGCTGGAGCCTAGCTTAAGTGGAACTGTGTGTGCTCAAGTTTCAGTACCGCTGCACTCCCAGCACAGAATGGAATAAAGCTGTGCAGAATCGGCCATTGTGCGGGCCAATGTCAGGGGTCAGCATTGTTGGGCACTCGCCAAGGCCCATACCTCAGCGGGGGGTCCTCCTCCTCGCTGTTGCTGCTTGCGCACATGCTCTTTCCAAGTGCACAAGGAGAGGGAGGTGCAACTCCTACATGCCGTGCCCTCACTTTGTGGGTAATTCTGGGCAGAATTGGGTCCCCAGAGGGAGATGACAAGTGAATCGGAAGCGGTGACAGTGGAAAGGTGGTTGGTCCACCCATTCCCCCCCGCCCAAATATCTGGAGCTGACACTGTCCCTTGTGGTTGGCAGGCAATCTGAACCCTTCTGGATTTGCCAAGCCTCATATATATATGAGACAGCTGGTTTCTGCTGGCTGCACTTCAGGCTGAAGCCGTTGCTTTGGCCCCGGTCTTTGGCAGGTGACACACACGTCCTCGCCCCCCAGGATGGGGTACAACCCTGGCCTGGCGCTTGACGACGACAGAGGAAACATTGTCTCTTCTCCTTGCTTACTCTCAGCAGCCTTTAATTACCTATTTTGTCTCGGAAAATGCCGCCACTTGCAGAACCCAGTCGAGCACCAACGCCTAATCCAATCAGCTTGATGATGTATGCACCCAAAAAAAAAAAAAATTGCAGAAAATGACCTTGCGCATAATTACTCATTTGATGACTGTTGGCGAATGACACAAACGGAATCCGACACGCATTGTAAGGCATTAATGAGTGCTTTCCTCCTCTTTCCCTTTCACCCCTCCCCCATGCTCCTCTTGCACAGAAAAAAAATTGTTTTAATTAAGACTTCCTTGATTAGTCATTTAATCAGTCATTAAGCCAATACAGATGGAGTCAATTAATTTTTTTTTTTTACACTTGAATAGATACTTGATGCTACTGCAAAATGATACGTTCTTTTTTATTTTTTACATTGGATCAGCAGTTGCAGTTCTGCTCTGGAATGTTGAACTGCAGTCTATTGTTGTTACAACGGAGGCAGGAGCATCTTACACCTGCAAATAACTCAAATACAACTTCATCTCTCAACCGAAGTTAGGGATGTTATATTCCTCCTATCGTTACCATTCACGCTCTTTCAGTTTATGTTGATAACATCACCGTCACTAGCTTCCTGTCTGTTTCCAGATCCTACACCAGCTTCTTCCCCTTACCTTCAAAGCCCTCCATGGCCTTTCCCCTCCTTACCTCTGTGTGCTTTCATCCCAACACATCCCTTCTGGAGACCTTCACTCATCCAGCTCCACCACTCTCAATCATTCCAAGGTCTCCTCCTCCCTGAAACATAAGCAGAGCCCTGCTGGATCAGACCAAGAGTCCATCCACCACTCTCAATAATTCCAAGGTCTTCTCCCCACTGAAATATAAGAACATAAGAAGAGCCCTGCTGGATCAGACCAAGGGTCCATCTAGTCCAGCATTCTGTTCACACAGTGGCCAACCAGCTGTCAACCAGGAACCCACAAACAGGACATGAGCGCAACAGCACCCTCCCACCCATGTTCCCCAGCAACTGGTGCGCAGAGGCTCACTGGTCCTGGAGGTAGCATGCAGCCATCAGGACTAGTAGCCATCGATAGCCTTCTCCTCCATGAATTTGTCCAACCCCCTTTTAAAGCCATCCAAATGGGCGGCCATCACTACATCCTGAAGTAGCGAATTTGATACTTTAACTATGCGCTGTGCACTCCTTCCATTTTGTCTTGCTGCATTTCATGTTTGGAACTGCCTCCCAGAATGCCTTGATGCCACCACCTCCCCTGTTTCCTTTAAGTCCCTCCCCAAAACTCACCTTTTCCAGTAATCCTTTGGTTCATCCCCTAGCTAGCCCCTATACCTTACTGTAATGCAACCAAAGTATACATCATTGAAATCATCTCATATTCTTTCTGTGCCTCCGTGTCTCCACACTGTGTGCACACACACACACCTTCCTCTATTATTTCCCTGTGTCTGTTTTACACTGTTAAGTCCTTTGTGGTAGGGGAACCATCATACCTGTACTTGGTGAAGTAATAAATAAATAAATGTGGTTGTTATTATTACTACTCTACTGGAGCATTGTGTCAGGAGCGCCCTAGCTGCCTCTTACAGTCCCCTCCAATAGTCAACTCAAGACACAGATGATGAGGATTCTTTCCAAGTCTTTATTCCTTTATTACTTAATGACTCTTTCAGATGCTAATCACCAGCGACTAAGCAAGGAACTGCACTAGGGTAGATAGCAGAGTAGCCTAAGCTCCAGGTAAGGCAGTTGGTCCCCATTTGAAGGAGAACCGCGGGAAGACGCTGAACTTATGGGCTACGGAGAGGTCCTCCCTCTTACCCTTGGGTCCTCGGGACGCGACCGTTGTTTTAGCGCCAAGTAAGCAGAGTGCCTCCTTTCGGCACCCTCCATCTGGCGCTGCTCCCTGCGTCTGCGCCGAGTGTCCAGCAAGCCCCCCTCCAGCGCTCTCTCACTGCCAGGTTCACTATCTCTCCCAGGAATGCTGGCAGGAGGAATCTCTGCCAGCTGCTGTGCTTGTGAGAGATGAGCGAGCTCCTCTCCCACGGATTGCTGTTCTTCCTCAGAATCAGAACTGCTCTCGGGCTCTGTGGGCTCAGTTTCCACCCTGACGCATTGGTTGGCTTCAGCCGAAGTATTTTGTTTGAAACAACTCTCTTGTGGCAACTTAAGGACTAGCAGTTTTATTGTGGCATACTTTTTCACGGACTTAAAGCCCATTTCATCAAATGCATGAGGTGTTATGTACAGTCGACAGATATGTGTATACATAGGCATGGGGAGAATTGCAGATGATGGATCCAAAAGAAAACAAACTGCAGGAGGCACAATGCATTTGTGACATTTCTAAATAAAGCTCAATTATAGATGTGACAAATCCAGGCACCATTCAAAGCAATAGCAATTGACAACGATACAAAATCTTCCTAGCTTTCCTATGGCAGTTAAGGGTGCAATCCTATGCATGTTTAGACAGAAAAAAGGCCGGCTGGCTAGGGCATGCTGGGGGTTGTAGGCCTTTTCTCTGTCTAAACATGCACAGGATAGTGCCTTTAATACCTGTAGTGGGAGAGCAAACCCTGGTTCTGACTGAACCCTAAACAACAGAATCAAATGTGCTGATAAATGCTAATTCAGCATTTTCATTCTGGAGTCTCCCCTTGAAGCTTTTTTTTTGAACTACGTTGACTTTCAGGTCAGGAGCAGAGTGTTCTGGGAGACAGAAAATGTTCTCCCGCTTTTTTTTCAAAATGTTGTAACTTCATCATTTTTCAAAAGAGACTGACCCATCTGTCCTATGTAGACAGCATAAGGGCATTGTTGGCAGGTGGTGATGGGTTGAGAAATGAGCCCCTGATGGAACCCTCCAGATGTTTTGGACTACAACTCCCATTAGCCCTGGCCAGTGGTCAAGAATTCTGGGAGTTGTCATTCAGAACATCTGGAAGGCCCCAGGTTAGGTAAAGCTGATGTAGCTGATGTGATTAGGCCTGATGACAGAGTTGCCTGAGAAGATAATTGGATTTATAGCAGGGTGGACTGAAGGTAAATCAGGGTCTGCTAGTTGACTGGCAAGGTTTTCTGATTCCCAGTTGTCTAACAGTAAGAACTAAAAAGCTTTTCCCCCTGCCCCACCACCCTGAATTAGCTTACTGAAAAAGGATGCTTGGGGAAAACTAAGAGAGGGGTTTTGAGTGAAAGGACTTGTAAGCTTGCTTCTGGCACTGAGCACAAATTCCCAGGCTTACCCCTGCCCTAGGTTTATCTCTTTGTTAGATGAACAGCCCATTACTGCTCCTGAGTAGCCATTTTAGCTGAGGGGGGCTGTCTGTGCAGGGAGGTCTGCTGTGGAAGGGAAATCTCAGTGCCCAAGATGAGCTTATAAAACATAGATGTATGTATTTCTTCAGTTTTGTTCACTGCAGGTTAAGGGTGCAACTAAATGTAACATCAGGAGATCCATGAGCAGATTTTCTGCTGCTTAATAAAAGCCATGCCAGGGGAGGGTGGGGAGGATTTCCAGATCTGATTTTATTTCATCTATTATATTTCTATACCACCCTGTAGCCAAAGCTCTCTGGGCGAGTCACAAAAATTAAATACCACTAAAACACATTATACAAAGTACAAAAAAAAAAAAAAGTATTTACATAAAAACCATATAAACAGATAACACACACTCAGACAACATATATCTAAAAACAATTTGTTAAACAACAGCCCAAGACGATCCAGGACCTAATTAAACGCATTATATGCTGCCAAATGCCTGAGAAAATAGAGCAGTTTTAACCTGGGGCTGAAAAGATAACGATGTTGATGCCAGGCGGGCCTCATTGGGGAGATCATAATTTGGGAGCTACCACCAAGAAGGCTCTCTTTTGTTGCTACCCTCCAAGCCTCTGGAGGAGGCACCCAGAGGAGGGCCTTGGATGCTGAGCATAGCGTAGGAGGAGGCACCCAGAGGAGGGCCTTGGATGTTGAGCATAGGGTAGGAGGAGGCACCCAGAGGAGGGCCTTGGATGCTGAGCATAGGGTAGGAGGAGGCACCCAGAGGAGGGCCTTGGATTCTGAGCATAGTGTTCCCCAGTTCCATGATTGCTGGGGAAGAGGAGTTAATCCTTTCTCTCTGCAGCCCCCCCCCCCCAATTAAAATGCCATGTAGACAATTCTGGGCTAGAAGAAGCAATGGTCTGACTCAGTATAAGGCAGCTTCCTACAGTTTTACAGATGCTTGAGGAATTCGATCTTTGTGAATTTTGATACGAACTGACCTGATCCGTACCTCCCAGTTGAATCTGTGAGTCAGCACTTCCCAAATGTGCCAGCACAGTTCACAGTTAAAAGGGATCAAGATGCATTTAGATATGTGTATTTTGAGAGAAAACATGTTCAGAATGTGTATTTTGAGAGAAAACAGGGTTAAAATGTGTATTTAAATGCAAATTTGCATGCAGGGTTTTAATAATTGTAGCAGAAAAGGGATGGAAGAGGCTTATGACTGAATACATGCAAAGGTGGCATGGACCAGAAATAGAATCGATTCATCCATCCTTGGTATTTGCTCGACAGGGCAAAACAGATAGGAACTGGGGGATGGAATTTTCATGAGAAAAACAGCACAAGGAGAAGGGTTTAAAAGAAATCTTTAAAATGGGACACGCTGAGCTTCAAGAAAAGCATATTCAGATCCACGGAGGCTGCGGTTTGCACTTCTATCTTAACAGTGCCGCCTGAGAGAATTGTAAAGTACTTTGTACACAAGAAAAAATGCTACTAAAATAAATGACTGTAATGATAGTAGACTGTGCCAGATGCCACAGAGGAAGTGTACAAGAAGGTAGCCAATCATTCGTCTCTCCATTTGCTTGCCCATGAGCAGCACTTGTTGTTTGCGGATGCCCATCTGCTGCGTTCTTTTTTCTGAACAAAAATACCACCCCACAAAAGTTGCTTTTTTTGTTGTTGCTTGGTGGTTTTGGATTCTTCGCCCCGCACCACCACCGCTTCTCCTTTTCCTCTTTCAGGGTAAAGACTTAAGAGCAAGAACTAAAGCTTTAGGTAGCTCCCCTCTTCATTTTCACATACACATCCCATCACTACTGGCTTGCCCAGCATTGCAAGTTGAGATCCTTTTCTGCTGGGATGGGGAACCTCTGGCCTGCAGACAGTCCCTATACACTCTGCAAAAACTTGGACTCCCTTTGCAGCCCTCTCCCCAAGCCCTGTCTTCTGGAGTCTACTCAGGGGTTGGGGAGGAAGCGGGAAGAGGAACCCTCCCTGTTATCTCCGATCTGTGTTCAGAGATACCAAGAGAGATCCCTCCGCACTGCTGCCCCTCACAGTTGGGAGGGCAAGCGGCACACAGGGGAATCTCCATTGCTATTTCTGATCACTGATTGGAGATAACAGGGAGATTCATAAGAACATAAGAATAGCCCTGCTGGATCAGACCAAGGGTCCATCTAGCCCAGCATTCTGTTCACACAGCGCCCCACCAGCTGCCCACAGGAAACCGACAAGCAAGACATGAGTGCAACAGCACCCATCCACCCATGTTCCCCAGCAACTGGTGTACACAGGCATACTGTCTCTGATATTGCATAGAGCCATGAGGACTAGTAGCCATTGATAGGCTTCTCCTCCATGAATTTGTCCAATCCCCTTTCAAAGCCATCCAAATTGGTGGCCATCACTATGCCTTGTGGTAGTGAATTCCATAGTTTGACTATGCACTGTGTGAAGAAGGAATTTATTTATTTAGTTAGTTAGTTAGTTTGTTCGTTATTATTTAAAACATTTATATCCTGCCCTGTATCATGAAGACTTGCTTTAACCTGTCCTGAATCTCCCACCACTCAGCTTCATGGGATGACCCTGGATTCTAGTATTATGAGAGAGAGAGGGAGGGAGGGAGGGAGGGAGCTCGCCCTCACAACTGGGAGCCCCCCAGCCAAAAGTAGTTCCCTACTCCTGCTTTAACAGAAGATGCTGCTGACTGAACTTTTTCCTTCTGCATGTGAAGCATTACCAGTGAGCTATTTTATCTTATTTGTGTTATTTAAGATATTGTGTATTGTTGTTTTTTCTTTTTAAAAAAGATGGCAAGGTGGTTTACATAATCGTAAGTCCCCATAAATTATGTACTCTCCCGCTTTTTCCTGGATTATATAAATTGATCTTTGGGGGCTGGGGTTAGTTAAAATGGCCTTTTGGCTGCTTCTAAATATGTCATTAGGATATTATTTTAAACAATGACTTTTAGAGGGTGTCTCTTCCAAATGTGTCTTTAAGACAGGGGTGGGGAACCTGCGGCCTCCACATGTTGGTCTCTAACTCATTAGCCCCAGCCATAATGGCCAGTGGTCAGGGATGATGGGAGTTGTAGTCCAGCAATATCTGGAGAACCACAAATTCTTCACCTCAGCTTTCAGATACTGTTTTGGGGAGATGTGGGTGCCTGCATTCATATTCTGAACCAGTGGGACCTGCAACAAAATGTTGCAGTGTGAAGTGCTGCTGTTCAGGGTCTGAGCCACTCCATTCTGTCCCCACACCCAGTTTTTCTCCTGTCCCCCCAGGGTTCCATGGTCACTGAGCATGCTGAGCCATCACTGGGCTATTTTGGGGGCTCCTCCTTAGGGTTTTTTTTTCTAAATAAGTATGTACTTTAGCAAACCTTGAGTTTCCACAAGCCTGCTGATACCTCCCTCCTATGTGTGGATGGTGCTTGTCTGACTCTATAAACAATGGCACTTTGAAGATTGGAAATAGAGGGATAATCCAGGCTGCAGCTAGAGTTATTTCAGCACAGTGTCTAAGAGATTGAGCTGTGAACCACAAGGTCCACATTTCAAATCTTGCCTTAGCGATGAACTTAGTAAGTAGCCCCATGCAAACTCCTCTCTCTCTCTCTCTCTCTCTCTCTCTCTCTTTCTCTCTCTCTCTCTGCCTCAGACCCACCAGTCTACCATACAGGGTTGTTGTAAAGGTTGCTGAGTTAATGACTGCAGTGTACCTTTAAGTGTCAAGTATTACTGTTGTAAAAACTTCCGTTGCATGAAAGTGGCTTTGGGTTATTAGGAACTATTTGTACAGTTGGCATTTTCGTACTCCAACTCCAAACATAGCACCCAGAAGGACATTCTCAGTGGCCATTCCCGAGTCTTGGATCTCCGTGAACTCCAAAAGTCTGACAGAAAGGAATGCAATGCTGGTCTATATGCAGGCAGGGCTTTATTGGGCTGGGAAGAAGCAGGGGACCCTTCAGTGGCTGGCATTTGTAAAAGAAAGGCACTTGATTGTTCTAAGTCTTGCCTATATCATCACCTGCAAAGATCCATCCATGAAAGTCTGCCCATGGCAATAGAAGCTTAAAGGCTGCAGCTTTTGCTCTGTTGCAGTGGCTTCGCCCACTCCGGAGAGGTACTTTAAAAAGCTGTCTTTAAGGAGCTGTCCAGCTTCTAAGATTTCCATGGCCTCCCATTAGATCCAGGAACCTGTCATGTCTATCATTTTTTTAAAATCTCTTCTTAGGGTTGTCATCTTTATAAGGAGGCTGAAGGGAGGGGGAAGAGTAGATTTTGATTACTAAAAAAAAAAAAAAGATTCCTGGCTTTATATACTTTTCTTAAGAAAAAGGTTTAAAGGTTTGAAAAATGAGTCCTGTCTTGTCTAAGCAAGGAATAATAAATAAAAGCAGGTGTGAAGGGTTGGAATCGAAAACAGATGGATATGACGGATGTGATCCGACTTCCCTACGGCTTCAGTCTTTAATCCCTGTGGCTTAGTGTGAATACTTCCCCCCTGATGCAATGCAGAAATAATAAATGGAGCAGAGCATATGGAGGGGGGTTTTCTTAATGGCTGAGCAAGGGGCAGAGATTTTGGGGGGGTGGAGGGGGGTGGACTAAGTTGACCCTTTCAGAGCCGGCTGCTCCATTTCCCTCCTCCGAGCAGTCACTTTCCCATTGTTTCTCTGGCCATGCTGATACGATTGCGTATAACGCACAAGATGAAAGAAGGAAAGAATCCTGTTCAGGAAACCAAAGCTAAGGGAGGGCCAAAAACATTCCGCAGAGTTTTTCCACTTCACCGTCTTTGCTGATGGTGTTTCATGCAAAACCCAGTGCAAAAGAACGAAGGTTCTTCCAGCTTGATTTTAAGAGCCACTGTGCTAAATTAGAGTGTAAGACTAGGATAAGGGAGATTGAGGTTCAAGCCCCTATGAAGCCTTGCGACCCACTGAGTGACATCCGGCTGGTCAGCGTCTCTCAGCCTAACCTGCCTTACAGGGTTGTTGCAAGGATAAAACAGGAGAAGGGGAGAGAGCCATCTAGACCATCCTGAACTCCTTGGAGGAAGAGTTGGATATCTATAATAGCAAAAGTGGATGTTTGCCTATCAGTGCCATACCTCCAAGACCATAAAACCTAGATATCTGAAACTTAGCATGCACTAAGGGGACCTTTAGGGGTGGTCATCAGTGGGTTATTGGTTTTAAAATTCATTAGTTAATTTTAATTAAATGTGCCCTTGTGTTTGGAGCCTGCAGCACCATCTTCGGTCACTAGGTGGTAGACTTCCCTAACCAGTGCATATCATACAGTTTGAAGCCAGGGGGCGGGGCAGTCATGTAACTCTGTCCCTTGGAATCCCCTTTGGTGGGAATGGAGTGGGAAGACTCCTCCCTCCAGAGGCTGTAGGGGTCCACCATGGTTGGGGCCATGCCTAGGGGTACCAGCGACCATGCCTTCACTCAGACGAGGCGGGCACAAGGTCCAAGTCTGAGAGCTACATAACTTTGCTTGAAGGTTTTGCTTCTTCAGATAAAGGGCTGTTCCAACCCATGCGAAACTGGGTACAGTCTTAGCACCTTTGAGAATGTAGTCTCTTTTCACATTCTGCCCTGTTTTGGTGCTTCCCATCTGGTTTTTGTTTATAGCAGGTCTACAAGTCCCCTCTAAATAATCTGGGGGGGGGGGAACCCAGGTCCAACTTGACTTTCTCCTAAACAAGAAAAGAAATGGGATATCAACAGATCTGTTTGCCTGCCAACGACATCCTAGCTGTTTTAAAAAGGAAATCTCATTGTGAGATGATAAATCAGTTTTCCTGGAGAACCATTGCCAGCCAGAGTTAATAATCCTAGCCTAGCTGAACCATTTGTTTATAATATCAAGGATCCTCTCACACATTTCCTAGTTCTTGACAGACTCTCAAGTCCTTGCATTGATGACAGTGCAACAAATTTATCTAGTTGCTGGCTTTTTCATTCCTTGAATGTCATGGATGTGCAACGACAGAATCAAAGCAGCTCTAGAAGGCAACATCCATCACAGGCCCCAGATGTAAGCCCAAACATATGGGGAGCACTTCATGTAGCTGCACCCTATCACTTCTCCTTAGGGGGATACAGGAAGAAAGGCCTGAGAGATAAGAGGTGTTCCCTGGTGGATAAGGGGTAGAGCCTTGTGGCTCTTGGTGGAGGAAGGCGACAGCATGTTGCAGGTCAGGGCAAGTACCTCTCTGCGCCTGTTGTGGGGCTGGCTCCAGGTTTGGGGCTTCCATTCCTCGCTGCTGCTAGCCTATTTTCAAGCCAAGCAGAAAATACCAACCTTGTAGTCAAAGACTCTCAAGCTGGCGTACAATATGAAATGTAAAACACTTCAACCCACAGCACAGTAGCTATGTTGTTCAGTTGTTAAGTCGTGTCTGACTCTTCGTGACCCCATGGACCATAGCACGCCAGGCCTTCCTGTCCTCTGCTCTCTCCCGGAGTGTGCTCAAGTCCATATTCATTGCATCAGTGATGCTATCTATCCATCTCATCCTCTGCCGTCCTCTTCTCCTTTTGCCTTCAATCCTTTCCAGCATCAGGGTCTTTTCCAGTGAGTTTTCCCTTTCCATTAGGTGGCCAAAATATTTGAGCTTCAGCTTCAGTATCTGTCCTTCCAATGAGCAGTCAGGGTTGATTTCCTTTAGGATGGACTGATTTGACCTCCTTGCAGTCCAGGGGACTTGTAGGAGTCTTCTCCAGCACCACAGTTCGAAAGCGTCAATTTTTCAGCGCTCAGCCTTCCTTATAGTCCAGCTCTCACAGCCATACGTTACTACTGGGAAAACCATAGCTTTGATTATGCGGACCTTTGTTGGCAAGGTGATGTCTCTGCTTCATACTATGCTGTCCAGGTTTGCCATAGCTTTCCTCCCAAGGAGCAAGCGTCTTTTAATTTCATGGCTACAGTCACCGTCTGCGGTGATCTTGGAGCCCAAGAAAATAAAATCTGTCACTGCTTCCATTTCTTCCCCTTCTATATGCCAGGAAGTGATGGGGCCAGATGCCTTGATCTTCGTTTTTTTAATGTTGAGTTTCAAACCAGCTTTTGCACTCTCCACTTTCACCCTCAACAAGAGGCTCTTGAGATCCTCTTCGCTTTCTGCCATTAGGGTGGTATGGTCTGCATATCTGAGACAGTAGCTATACCTCCACCTAAATGCTCAAAGCACCTCAAATACGTTATCTCAGTAATGCTACAAATTGTAGCTTACAATAGCCCTTTATGGCAGGACATGAATTGTGTGTTGGGGCAGGCAGGAGCTGAGGCTAAGATAACCATTTGCCTATGTTTGAGTTGCCACCTGATTAAATACATATTTTAATTTATTTATTGGTTTTACTGAAAGTATGTTTTCCTTTCTGATGCAGAATAGATAAAATAATGGTTTTATTGAAATTCTGTCAATAGAACCTATAAATGGTATAACATCGTATCTGTGGTCCTCCAGATATTGCTGGACTACAACTCCCATCATCCTTTAGGTAGTGTTATTTGCTCAGACTTTCTGGTCCCTGGAATCAGTCTGTCCACCACATTTTGCACAAGCTGCAGCTTCCAACTATCTTCAAGGGCAGCCCCGCATAGAACTCTTTGTAGTAATCTAACCTGGAGGTTAACAGAGCATAGACTATTGAAGCCAGGTTAACCATGTCCAGATAGGTGCATAGCTGAGTCACCAGCTGAAGCTGGTAGAAGACACTCAGTGCCACTGAGCCTCAAGTGACAATAATGGCTCCAGGAGAATCCCCAAGCTACAAACCTGCTCCTTCAGGGGCAGCGCAACCCCATCCAGAGAAGGACGAACACCCTTCATCCAGTCAGAAGAACCACCGACTAACAACATATCAGTCTTGTCTGGATTGAGCTCAGTTTGTTAGCTCTTCTCATCCAGTCCATTGTCACAGCCAGGCACCGATCTAGCACTTCCACAACCTCGCCTGATGAGGATGAAAAGGAGAAATAGAGCTGCATGTCATCAGCATACTGATGGCAACACACTCAAAAACTCCTGATGACCCCACTCAATGGTTTCATGTTAAATAGCATGGTGGGGGCAGAACTGACCCCCACAGAGCCCCATACTGGAGAATCCATGGGGCCAAGCCATATCCTCAAAGCACCACCTTCTGGAGCTGGCTATCCAAGTAGGAGTGAAACCACTGCAATGCAGTACCTCCCACACACTTTCAGCTCGGATTATTGCCCCAGAAGGATACGATGGTCAATGGTATCTAAAACCGCCGAGAGATCAAAGAGAATCTTTCTCCCAACATAGGTCATTGTACAGGGTGACCTAGGCTGTTTCTTTGCCAAAACCCAGCCTGAACCCTGAAGTGAAATGGATCCAGATAAGTGTTCATCCAAGAACATCTGGAGCTGGTTGGCAACCACCCGCTCAAGTAGCCCAGGAAAGGAACATTTGCAACCAGCCTAAAGTTGTTAGAATCTTCCAGGTGCAGCAAGGATTTATTCAGGAGCGGTCTTACTGTCGTCCGCCTCAGGTGGCCCGGGACGACTCCCCCTTTCAAGGAGGCGTTAATTACCTCCCTGGACCAGCTGGCTGTCCCATCCCAGCCAGATTTAATAAGCCACGAGGGACAAGGATACGGTACGGAAGTGGTGCACTAACCTGTCCAAGCACCTTGTTAACATTCTCGAGCTGTGCCAGCTGAACCTCATCCAACAAAACTGGGCAAGACCAGTTTTGGATTCTCAAGTCCTGACAGAAGCAAGAGATTTTATCCTGGAAGTGGCTCGCAAACACCTAGCAGTGGGCACCTGCAGCTTCCACAGCCCATCCCATAGACCCTGAGCAACCCCCAAAAGCTCAACTGGATGGCATAAAGGGGGTGAAATGGAGGCGGAGAAGTAGCGTTTCTTTGCTGCCTTCACCATCCCTGAGTCTCCTTGCACTCAGTGGGATTTACTTCTGAACAAACCTGCATAGGATTGCACTGTTAATCAGCTAGTTAAGTAATTACATCTGCATAAATGAATAAAGCAATAATTCTTATAGAAAAAAAATGATATTTGTTTCCGTGATATGATGCATTCATATATCACACTGGGTATCTTAGAGGAGGCATTCTTTCCATTATGGGAAAGAAGGTGGAATGCCTTTTCTAAGATGCTGCCTGGCAGTTGCAATTTGTATTCAATTATACATTAAGTACTTGTATTAGAAATAATTGAGTTTTAAGTGATTAAATGGGGGCACTTTTTTCAAAATTAATTGGCAACTAAGGCTACAATCCTTGCACCCTTACTTGGGAGTAATTCCTATTGAACATAGTAGGTCTTTCCCCTGAGTAAACATTCATGGGTTTTGCACTAAAAAGCAGAGTTGGCACATTAAGTGTTGGAAGCCTTACCCTGTAAGTACAGCGAAATGCTCTTAATGTCTACATTCTTGTCCAAGCATGGGCAGAGGGTAGATTGAGATCTGCTAGTAGATCTCTTTGATTTTCAGTAGATCACCAAGGACTCCCAATAGTTTATCAGTAAATACCAGCAACACAATGGCCTGGTTTGGACGACACCACAACTCACCGTGCGTTGTCACCTTTGTTTGTTTCAGGGTGGCTTATCATGAAGTCCGAACTCGGCCTGGTTTCCTCAGCATGGTTTGTTAACCATGCACCAGCCATGCTGAGAACCCATGGCTTGTTGTTGGGTTGTTCAGGGTGGCTGGTTTTCAGAGTGGCTTGTCGTGATGTGCAAACCAGGCAGAATGGCTTATGCATGGCTTGTCAGAAAAGCCTACAGAGATGCGTGGTAAGAGCACCGAAAAACCTATTCGTTCCTCGCAATCGCACTAGTGTCACCTCCTGCCTCCATCTTCCTTCCTGCCTTGCAATCTGCTCCTCCTCCAAACATTGATAAAAAGTGCCACATGAGAATATCCTTTACATGTTCGTAACATACATACATACATACATATAGTCCTTTGTAAGCATGCAGATTCACCTGCCAAGTATTTACATTCTTGAGTAGTACAGTTGTTAGTACAGTATCCCAGCATAATGATATCCCCTCTCTGTTGCATCTTGAAATGACACTTTTCAGTTTACTCCTCATCTTTGTTGCCTCCTTAAACAGCAACAATTTTTTTCCACATTTGGGGAGATTTGTGTAAATGTAACATTTTTTTCATCTTTGAGGAGATTGGTGTGAATGTAACTTTGTTTCGCCTTCGGGGAGATTTGCACAAATATAACGTATTTTTTTAACGTTTGGGAGGTTTGCACAAACTACTGTGCTTTAGCAAATTTGTGCAAACCTCCCTGAAAGCTTAAAAAACTCTTAAATTTGCACAAACCTTCCCGAAAGTTAAAAAAAAAAATAAATCAACATACAGCCCCCTCCTTCACTAATGAGCGCATTTGCAGCTGAGGTTGTGCCACAAAGGCCCATGGGATACATGCCGGGAGCGGGCAGGAGGACTGAGGGAAACAAGCCATAGCAAGTTGCAGAGTGCCTGATTGTCTGTCGGGAGTAATGTGGATTAGGGCACAATCCTATGCATGTTTAGACAGAAGGAAGTCCTAGAACTCCCAGCATTCCCCAGCCATCTGGCTGGGGAATGCTGGGAGTTGTAGGACTTGCTTCTGTCTAAACATGCATAGGATTGTGCCCCTACTGATTGAACAACCAACCCACCGTGGCTTATTTTCAGTGTGTTGTATCATGACATGTGAACTGGCCCCACCCCACCCTGCACTGTTAGTCTGCTGAAATGAAGGAAGCTTGGGGTATCCAGGAGTGGATTTTTGTGCTGTAGAACTGTGAACTCACTTCAGTTCTGGTACTCAAAACAAATCCTTGCCCTCAAAATTCTTTAATTCTAAGCATTGTTGTGGTGGGTTTTTTGCACTTGACTTTGATTGGTGGATTTCAGCATTTTAGAAAAAAAAAGAAGCAGATCCTGCAAGCATGAAATCTCCCCACCCCTGTTTAATATACCGCTGGACGTGGGTCCAAAATGATTTCACAAATGGGAAATGTGGTTTTCATCTATGAGGTAAGGATTTGGCCAAATGTATGAAATGAAAGCAATGTAATTTCTTTCAAGCTTTTTTAGGGAGTTGAAGAGCAAGTGGTGTAGTGTAATAACATCCTATACGAATCCAGAGTCCAAATATGATTTAGGCAACTAATGTTCCTGCTGCCGTCATCTCTGCCTTGAAGGGACCACTCCTTTCCGAATCCTGTCCGTGCTGTTGGAGAGTTAAGCCCTTCTAGAGGAAAATTAATCTGGAAGAACTAAAATTGCAGCTTTACATTGAAGGGAGGGCTGAATATATTCACCTAGGAATGTATCCAGCCTTAGAAAATGAAGCTGACTCACTGCATTGTGGTAGAACTTAACTGGATATAAACTATCTCCATTGGCTATGTATCCAGCCTCTCTTTTGTGCAATAAAGTCTCTATTCATTTAGTTACTCACATATTTAGCCTATACCACCACAAAGGCATCAGGTGAGTAACTACCCTTCAAACACTGCAAATCTTTTTGCAGTGTCAATGCCAGATTAGATGAACCTACAATAAACCTACTTACTTCTCTAAGTAAATGCAGTATCTAATTAAAGCACAGAATACACAGATTTGTGAAATGGTTGTAGCCTGTGGCTGCCTTTAAAGACAGTTCAGAAACTTCAACTGGTACAGAATGCAGTCACTCAAGTAGTAGTAGACACTAGGTGGTCAGATCACATAACACGTATATTGTACTAGTTGCACTGGTTGCCAGTGCATTTCTGGGCCCAATTTAAACTGCTGGCATTGGCCTTTAAAGCCTAAATGGTTTGGGTCCAGGTAACTAAACCCATACCAACCTGCCCACACTCTAAGATGAACAATGGAGGCCCTGTGTGTGTGCCCACCTATAAGAGCAATTAGGCTGGTGGACTTGAGGGATAGGACCTTCTTGGGAGTGGCCTCCCATTTGTAGTACTCTGTTCCAGCTCATGTCTGCCAAGCCCCATCATTACAGGCCTTTAAGCCTGTAGACTGACCTGTTTACCTTGCCTGATAATTGGCTTAGAACTCTTCCTGGGCTGGTTTTAACTGTTAATCTTGATTATAATTGTTTTGTTTTGTGGTGTTTTGTTGTAGACTGCCCAAGGAGGGTTTACCATAAAAGGCATTCATTCATTCATTCATAAATAAATAAATAAACAAACAAACAAACAATATTTGTATACCACTCCACATCCAAAGATGTTGGAGCAGTGAACCGCATATAGGATAAAAGAATAAAAACCATGTTAAAATAATTACTATTTAAAAAAAGAAACAGAGTTCTGATAAACTGAGTTCTGATAAAACCATGGCTGGTCACTCAAGGAAAGCTTCCTGAAATAACAATGTTTTCAGGAGGTGCCAGAAGCAACAAAATGTTGGCACCTGCCTGACCTCCAAAGGCAGGGAATTCCTTAGGAAGGGGGCCACCACATTGAAGGCTCATCTCCTGGTGGACTCCAGTTGGGCCATAGGTCTATGTGGAACCACCAGGAGCATAAATAAATAGTGGCTTTAATCAGACACACTCAACAATCTTTGGAACCTCCATAGATATTGGCTGTAAGAGCTCTAGATTCATGATATGAAGTAAGACCTCCCCAGATACTAGCTCTTAAAGAATTGTGGAATGGTTATGAACATGTTATTAACTTGTTGTTGTTGTTCAGTCGTTCAGTTGTGTCTGACTCATCGTGACCCCATGGACCATAGCACGCCAGGCCTTCCTGTCCTGCACTCTCTCCCGGAGCATGCTCAAGTCCATATTCATTGCATCAGTGATGCTATCTAGCCATCTTATCCTCTGCCGTCCCCTTCTCCTTTTGCCTTCAGTCTTTCCCAGCATCAGGGTCTTTTCCAGGGAGTTTTCTCTTCGCATTAGGTGGCCAAAATATTTGAGCTTCAGATTCAGTATCTGTCCTTCCAATGAGCAGTCAGGGTTGATTTCCTTTAGGATTGACTGATTTGCCCTCCTTGCAGTCCGGGGGACTCGTAAGAGTCTTCTCCAGTACCACAGTTCGAAAGCATCAATTCTTCGGTGCTCAGCCTTCCTTATAGTCCAGCTCTCACAGCCATACGTTGCTACTGGGAAAACCATAGCTTTGATTATGCGGACCTTTGTCGGCAAGGTGATGTCTCTGCTTCTAGGTTTGCCATAGCTTTCCTCCCAAGGAGCAAGCGTCTTTTAATTTCATGGCTACAGTCACCGTCTGCGGTGATCTTGGAGCCCAAGAAAGTAAAATCTGTCACTGCTTCCATTTCTTCCCCTTCCATATGCCAGGAAGTGATGGAGCCAGATGCCATGATCTTCGTTTTTTTAATGTTGAGTTTCAAACTAGCTTTTGCACTCTCCTCTTTCACCCTCAACAAGAGGCTCTTGAGATCCTCTTCGCTTTCTCCCATTAGGGTGATATCATCTGTGTATCTGAGGTTGTTGATAATTCTCCCGGCAGTCTTAATTCCGACCTGTGATTCATCCAACCCGGCGTTTCTCATGATGTACTCTGCATATAAGTTAAATAAGCAGGGCGATAATATGCAGGCTTGTCATACTCCTTTCCCAATTTTGAGCCAATTGGTTGTTCCATGTCTGGTTCTTACTGTTGCTTCTTTACCCTCATACAGGTTTCTCAGCAGGCAGGTAAGGTGGGCTGGTACCCCCATCTCTTTCAGAATTTGCCACAGTTTGTTGTGATCCACACAATCAAAGGCTTTAGCGTAGTCAATCAAGCAGAAATAGACATTTTTCTGGAATTCTCTTGCTTTCTCCATGATGCAGCGAATGTTGGCGATTTGATCTCTAGTTCCTCTGCCTCTTTGAAACCCAGCTTGTACTTCCAGTAGTTCTCGGTTCACATGCTGCCGAAGCCCAGCTTGT
Organism: Heloderma suspectum; assembly: GCF_057233095.1. Lineage (NCBI taxonomy): Eukaryota > Metazoa > Chordata > Lepidosauria > Squamata > Helodermatidae > Heloderma > Heloderma suspectum. Next base: position 11,700,141 of record NC_139472.1, on the reverse strand, counting down.
AGGATTTTGAGCATCACCTTGCTGGCATGTGAAATGAGCGCAATTGTACAGTAGTTTGAACACTCTTTGGCGTTGCCCTTTTTTGGAATTGGAATGTAAACTGACCTTTTCCAGTCTTGTGGCCACTGTTGAGTGTTCCAAATTTGTTGGCATATTGAGTGCAGCACTTTAACAGCATCATCTTTTAAGATTTTAAATAGCTCAGCTGGAATACTGTCATCTCTGCTAGCTTTGTTGTTAGTAATGCTTCCTAAGGCCCACTTGACTTCACTCTTGAGGATGTCCGGCTCAAGTTCAGTGACCGCACTATCATGGCTATCAGGGACATTCAGATCTTTCCTGTATAGTTCTTCTGTGTATTCTTGCCACCTGTTCTTAATCTCATCTGCTTCTGTTAGGTCCCTGCCTTCTTTGTCTTTTATCATGCCCATCTTTGCACAAAATGTTCCCTTGAGAGCTCCGATTTTCTTGAAGAGATCTCTAGTCTTTCCCATTCTGTTGTTTTCCTCGATTTCTTTGCATTGTTCATTTAAGAAGGCCTTCTTGTCTCTCCTTGCTATTCTCTGGAACTCTGCATTCAGTTGGATATATCGTCCCCTTTCTCCCTTGCTTTTCGCTTCCCTTCTTTCCTCAGTGACTTGTAAAGCCTCATCAGACAGCCACTTTGCTTTCTTGCATTTCTTTGTCTTTGGGATGGATTGAGTTGCTGCCTCCTGAACAATGTTACGGACCTCCATCCGTAGTTCCTCAGACACACTGTCTATTAGGTCTAATCCCATAAATCTATTCCTCACCTCCACTGTATATTCATAAGGGATATGATTTAGGTCATACCTGAATGGTTTAGTGGTTTTCCCCACGTTCTTGCATTTAAGCCGAAATTTTGCAAGAAGCAGCTCATGATCTGAGCCACAGTCAGCTCCAGGTCTTGTTTTGACTGACTGTATAGAGCTTCTCCATCTTTGGCTGCAAAGGACATAATCAATCTGATTTCGATATTGACCATCTGGTGATGTCCATGTGTAGAGTCGCCTCTTGTACTGTTGGAAAAGAGTGTTTGCTATGATCAGCGTGTTCTCTTGGCAAAACTCTATTAGCCTTTGTCCTGCTTCATTTCGTACACCAAGGCCATGCCTGCCTGTTATCCCGGTGATTTCTTGACTTCCTACTTTAGCATTCCAATCCCCTATGATGAAGAGGACATCTTTTTGGGGTGTTAGTTCTACAAGGTGTTGTAGGTCTTCATAGAACCAATCAACCTCAGCTTCTTCGGCATCAGTGGTTGGGGCATAGACTTGAATTACTGTGATGTTGAATGGTTTGCCTTGGATTCGTACTGAGATCATACTATCGTTTTTAAGATTGTACCCCAGGACTGCTTTCCCCACCCTTTTGTTGACTATGAGTGCTACTCCATTTCTTCTAAGGGATTCTTGCCCACAGTAAGTAGATATGATGGTCACCTGAATTAAATTTGCCCATGCTTGTCCATTTTAGTTTGCTGATTCCCAAGATGTCGATGTTGAATCTTGCCATCTCATGTTTGACCACCCCCAGCTTACCTTGTAAGATAAATAATAAAATCTAAACAATATTGTTCTTTACAGCATCGGATTTTCTTTTCACCAGCAGATACATCCACAGCTGAGTGTCCTTTCGGCTTTGGCCCAGCCGCTTCGCTCTTTCTGGCACTACTTGGAAATACCCTCTGCTCTTCCCCAGTAATATTAACTACTCAGAAGTTAAGAAAAACTATCAATACTCTAAAGGGTGTGTGTGTGTGTGTGTTTGTACAACAAATGGTGAGATTGCAACCTACCACGTTCTGGAAAAACTTTGGAAAGTGGATTGGGCGTGATATAGATCGTATATGGGTCCCACCATGTCCGAAAGTGTGGTGAAAATAAATGCATAGATGGGTAAAAGGGTTGGGGGATGTTAAAATCCCAGTTTCTGGGAAAGGCGCTAATTTCTTCCCGAGAATATGAAATTCTTAGTTGTAACACACAGCTGTAGCAATGCAAATTTCTAAACCCCTTGGCTTCAAACATGCCTTTATAGAGACCTTGAAAACTGCCTTCAGTTGCATTTTGTGGTTAGACCAAAGGGAATTTTGTGCAGTTCCCATTGCCCAGAAATGGACCCCAAAACCACAGTAGCTGTCAGCTGTAACAAAATGGAGTGGTAAAAAGAGAGGTCATTGCAGAATTTAAATTAAAAAAGAGAGAGGAAAAATCTGCCCCCTGGAAGATTTAATTTGCCCACAAGGAAAAGTAAAAAGTGGAATGCAGATTTTTGTATGTTTTTGTAAGGGAATTGAGAATTTACTCAGATGAGCTAGGGCAGTATTAAGCAGAGGTTTATAAGCAGTTACTGGACAAACATTGTCAAAGCAATTAAATATCTAATACAAACCCAATTAAACTGTTTTTATTAGTAGACGATTCGTTTATTTGTAGCTGGCAATTTATTCCATCTTAAAGGTTACATACTGTAGTGAAGAATCTAAATAAAGCTTAGAACCCTACAAACCAGGCATATAAATAACAGTTTGATCTTGACTGTGTTCTTGTAGTTGCTCAGAAAGAAGGATTTGCACCAAGCAAAGAAGAAGGTGATAATAGGTCAAAATTTTCCAAATTTCTGAAGATGAAATACTAATAATTGTTCTCCCTCCCCTCTCTCAAAATACAGAAACGCATGACCATTCACTGAAGCTGGTAGGCAGCATATTTAAGATAAAGGAATTGTCACTTTGAACAGTGGTATAGTGGTAAATTTTTGAAGGAGTTCATCATGACAGCTCCCTTAGCCGCACCCCATATTTATCCACATATATATAAAATCCCACTTTTCTATTATTAATACTCAAAGAGCTAAACAGTTAAAAAGTCCATCATAAAACCCCGACATCCAAAACAAACCAACCAATAATAAAATCTCACAATTAAGTTTACAGCACATGACTCCAGACCTATGCATAATTTACTGCTAGCAAGCGCCACACAACTCAATGCTGTTTATTTCTGACTGCATAAGTTTCAACACTGAGATTTAACTAAAGGTCTTCTACCAGCCAAAAGGCAGCCTTTAGCTTTATTAGAAATGCTTTAGCTTTATTAGAAAAAAAATTAGCTTTAGCTTTATTAGAAATGCAAACAATTTTGCAAACTGTTACTATTTAAACTGCTAGCATGAAGTAGGAACTCCATCAAACAAAAGGAAAAAAGTACCCAGCCTCTTCTTGATTATTGTCCTCCTCTGATTTCCTCTATGCTAATCTGTCACTAACAACAGTAAGACTTTCAATAGGGATGGCCCCCAAGGGTAGTTTGTGGCTCCCACCAAGTCTCCTGCTCCCATGGTGCAGCCCCTACCGCAGTCATGTCACCGGATTTCCAGCAGAATCGTGCTCCTCCCCACTTGTGGGAGTGTGATTCTGCTGGGGAACTATGCGCGTGCTCCACATGCACCTTGTTTCCCAACAGACTCACTGGGAATGGAGTCCCGTGGCCACTTCTAGTTGCCGCAGCTGTGGCAGGGGAGGGGCGTGGCCCCTGGTGGGTTCCGTGGGGATCCAGTGCGCCCCCCAACCCTCCACAGTTCCCAACGCCTGCTGTAAAGCCTCATTGCCAGCGTGTTCCTTTGGCAGAACAAGGAGTGACTCAAGGCCCCTGCTGCTGCCGCAGTTGACAGCATCATTCCCACGTTGAAAAAGGTCCCTGAGCTGTGCTCCCCTGCATTCCACCTCCATTGCCCCACTGACTTTGAATCACACTGAATTAACTGACGGAATAGAACTCATTTCCACTAGATGTTATGGTGATGGCTGCTAGCTTAGGGGAGAGATTCATTTCATGACGGATAACAAGGCAAGGCAAGTTTATTCTTTACAATAACAGGTTACATTATGGTGGATCATTTTTCCAGTGGCAACCAGCGACCATGGTCGGAAATATAAAATCCACACTCCAAATCGGCACACATCTGTCTACTAGGTCAGGGAACTTTGGAAGGTGCCTTAAGCCAGGTCAGACTATTTGGCCATTTAATAACAAGAACATAAAGGCCATGCTGGATAAGACCAAATACCTGTTTAGCCCAGCATTTGGTACCCACAGTGACCAAACAGGTGCCCCAATGGGAAGCCCACAAGCAGGACATGAATTCAAAAGCTCCCCACACACACACACACTTGTTTCCCAGCATGTAGTATTCAGAGGCATATTGCCTCTGATACTAAAAATAATATATAGCCATCATGACTAGTAGCCATTGAAAGCCTTATGCTCCATACATTTGTTTAGAGAGCAGTCCTATGGCCCCTAGACAGCACCTGGGTGGCCATAGGATATTTCAGATTCCTGGATCCTCCTACCTCGGACACAGGAGTCTGAGCTGCCCACCCCCTCTCCCTCACAGCTGGCACAGAGCGAACAGCATCTGCTACCTCTCCGAGGTCACAAAAGTGACCTCGGAGGGAAGGGAAAGGGGGCACCCCAGTGGGCAGGAAGCAGGCGGCTTATGGCATGTTCCCGGGCCTCCCCGGCCTCCTTCCCTCCCCGATGCCTCAGCTAGACAAGCGAAAACACCTGTCTGGCTAAAATGCAGGGCGGGAGGAGTGCAGAGGCAAAGATAGCCTGCTCATCCCGCTCTACATTGGATGCCCATAAGCCTTTGAGTTCAGAGGCTTACAGCCAACCCCATAGGATTGCGCCCTTAACTCCTTTTAAAGCCATACAAGATGGTGACCATCACTACACCGTGTGGTAGGGAATTCCGCAGTTTAGCCCTGCTCTTTTATCTGTCCTGAATCCTCCACCATTCAGCTTCATAGCTCAGGATTGTCTGCTTTGATCAGCAAGGGCCCGCCAGAGTCTCAGGCCAGAAAGGTCTTTCCCATCACTTACTACCTGTTCCTTTAAACTAGAGATATTGGGGATTGAACCTGAGACCTTCAGCATACGACCCATGAGCTGTACCTTGGACAAGCAACAGGGAAAGGTTAGCATCCACTTGGCCTGCTTGTGAACTTCCTTGGGCCATCTGGCCGGCTATTTTAAACTTAATTTTAGTGCTGCTGATTGTTTTGATTATCTGGCTCTTTAGATCTTCCTGTCTTTTCAAAAATTGTCCGTCCATCCCCTCCCCACCCCCGCCTCAAGATCTTGCTGCCTTTTTAGCCTTTGTATATTATTATTGTTTTACCAGTATTTTAATTTGGGGGGGGGGGTTATTTTATGTAAATCGCCCTGGGAATTTCTATTGAAGGTGGCATGGAAATTTTGAAAATAAATAAATAATTTTTGTCAGATTGCTGAGCTAAGATGAATCATTTGCATAAACTAAGTGCAGTAATTCTTCTGTACTTTATTTTCTTTAATGTGAAAATAATAGAAGAGTGTTTGCTGCCTCTAATAATTTTTGGAGAGGTGAGGTATAAAGTAAGTAAAAGCGAAGGAAGGGCGGACGGACAGACGGACAGAAGGGAAGAAGTTGGTTAAAATATTATTCAAGTCCTGAGCTGAGTAAGAGTTTGGAGAAAAATACATATTGAACTGGCTATTTGAAAAGGCACCAGATTTAAAAACAGTGAAAACTTACAAAACTTACAAACTTACAAAACTTCACTTTTATTTACAAATTAGACTGACAAAGTAGGAACATGGCAAAAGGTTGCCACTATCCCTTAACAGTGGCAATCAACAAAATAATACATTTTTCATCATTTTGTTCAGTCTCTTGTCTTTTATGTTCTGCAAAACACTCCAGTGATTTTTCAGCGAGTCACTGTTTTCTTCAGAAACCAGCGTTACTTTAACAGGCAGTCCAACTGGAACCATATTAGTTCCATTTGGTTAGAAAAGGGGCCGTTTTTATACCATGGTGTGTGAGAGGCATAACTAGGGTTTTTACCTTTGGATATGTGATTTGTTGTGTATACATAGTGATTGCTTAAGATGTTGTAACCCAAAACACAAACTGTGCATGCATATCCCATGAATGCAGAATCACGCTCTGTTCCCCTGTCCCTGTAGAATTATGGATCAGTAGGACTGCCAGCTGTGTCATAGTGTGAATAGTGTCATATCTAGTGTAGAGCTAGTATAACACAGCAGAAAAAAGACTGACCAGTCCCCGATTCAAAACTCACCTCTGCATAAATTCACCAGGTGGCCTTAGGCAAGCCACTGGGGGTGTTCGGACAATCACGTTGATTAAAAAAGCCATCACGGCTTCTCCCTCTGCACGTGCTGTTCACGCACCCATCATTTGCTTAATTCCCCGTGATGCACCATGGGTTGGTGGGTTGTCTGAACCCGACGTGTGGTGGCGGTAGCTTCATACCAACCCTACTGCAAATGACGGTCGCGCAATGGATTCTTTTATGTCCGAACCCATTGGGTTTAACAGTGCAATCCTATACATGTCTACTTGGAATAGGTCCCATTGTCTTCACTCTGATTTGATTTCATGATGACGTGATGTCATCATGCTTCCAAGGGAGTGTGGTTGGTGGGAACAAAAGACAGGGTCTTCTTGGTGGCGACACCCCAAAAATGGAAGGTTAAATTTCCCCCTTCTTTGCTGTTTTTGTTGAACAGTGCATGAAAAAGGTAAGCAAGCTGGCTGGATGGCTTTGCAATACAGAATGAGAGCTAGTTTTATGCAGTACATAAAGTTCTGGACTTAAAGCAGAGAGACCAAGGCTGAGATCCTTGCTCATCCATGAAGCCTACTGGGTGACCTTGTGCCCATCACTGTCTCTCAGTCAGCCTAGCTACAAGGCTGTTGTGAAGATTTTTTTTAAAAAAAAACCCACATAGTCCATCCTGGATATTTTGGAGAAAAGGGATGTTATACTAGTATAGGATGGATGAGACGGATGGATGGAGATAATATTAAAGAACACAGTCCATCTTGTTTTTAGCTAATCTATGCATGCTATTGTTTTCCTTTCTAATCCTTCCCTTCAAAAATCTACTTATGCACATTATTTTGAACTCTTTCCTTGTTCTGTATTTATTTTTTTAGCCCTCTAGAGGCTCTGTTTTTTGTTTTTTTTAAAAGTCAGATTCCTGTAACTTTTATTTCTTCTAATGCTGGCAAACTATCAGACTTCAGTTATTCTTAGTGCTAAATTATTTATCTTCTTTCCTCTCCTAGCTGTGATTTCTGAAACTTTTATTTGTCCTCTGGGAGATAACCAAAGCGTGTTCCTCACCCCCTTACCCTCATCCCCTTTTTAGAAATCAGGCAGGGGTGTGTGTGTGTGTGTAAGGAAAAGCAGAATAAATTATTCCTAATAAGTAGCCTAGCAACATTTACAGTGAAATACTGTACATCTCTACTCAGAAATAAGCCCAGTTAAGGTTGCAGTCCTTTACACAATTACCTGGAAGTATGTTCAATTAAATATAATGGGGTTTACTTCTAAGTAGTTAACATTTTGTATTCTGGTTTGATTTAAAGAGCTGGTATTAACTTTAAAATCCCTTCACAGCCTAGGTCCAGGATCTTAAACCTGCTTTTATCTGTAAGATCTTGCATGAGATTTAAGATTAGCATCAAAAGACCATGCATGAGCCTTAAGACTGGCATCGGAGGCACCGGTCTCTGGCCCATCTTTATCAGGGTCAAGGCCTTCTTAGTGGTGGCACTGCAGTGGTGGAATCCTATCATAGAATCATAGATGAAAGGGGCCATTTAGGCCCTTGAGTCCAGCCCCCTACTCAGTGCAGGAATCCAGTATAAAACATCCCTGATAGATAGCTGTCCAGTCCCTGCTTGAATATCCATTCTACCACCTCCCTTGGCAGTTGGTTCCATTGTCTGACTGCTCTGACCCTTAGGAAGCTTTTCCTGATGTTCAACCGAAATCTGCCTTCCTGTAACTTAAGCCCATCATTTCATGTCCTATCATCTTGGACAATAGAGAACTGGTTGTGGCCCTCTTCTGTGCGACATCCCTTTAGGTTCTAAAAAAAGTGCTATCATATCCCCTCTCAGTCTTCTCTTCTCAAAGCTAAACATACCCAGTGTTTTCTGTCTTTCCTCTCGGGACTTATTTTCTAGCCCCCTGATCATCTTTGTTGCCCGGAACTCAGCCCAATTTATCTGAATCCTTCTTAAAGTGTGGTGTCCAGAACTGATCACAGTATCTGTGGTGAGATCTGACCAGCACAGAGCAGAGTGGAACTATTACTTCCCATGATTTTGAAACTATACTTCTATTGATACAGCCTCATCACACTGCTGACTCATATTCAGCTTGTGATCAACTACAACTCTGAGATCCTTTTCACACATAGTATTGCCAAGCCAGGTATCCCCCATCTTATACCTGTGCATTTAATTTCTCTTTCCTAAATGAAGAACTTTGCACTTGTCTCTGTTAAATTTCACTCTGTTATTTTCTGCCCAGTTTTCTAGCCTGTCAAGATCATTTTGCATTTTGTTTCTGTCTTCTAAGGTATTAGCTATCCCACCCGATGTTGTGTCATCTGCAAATGTGATAAGCGTTCCCCCACCTCTTCTTCCAAATCATTAATTAAAATGTTGATGAATACAGGGCCCAGGATCAAGCCCTGCAGCACCCCACTTGATAACCTCCCTCTAGTTTGACAAAGAACCATTGACAAGCACTCTTTGAGGATGGTTCTCCAGCCAGCTGTGGATCAACCTAGTAGTAATACCATTCAACCCATACTTAACCAGCTTGCTATTCGTAATATCATGGGGTACTTTGCCAAATGCCTTGCTGAAGTCAAGGTATATTATGTCCACAGCATTTCCATGATCTACTTGGGAAGTTATCCAATTGAAAAATGAAATAAGATTTGCCTGGCAGGACTTGTTCTTGATAAATCCATGCTGGCTTCCACTGATCACAGCATTAGTGTCAAGGTGCCTACAAATCGAGTGCTTTATAATCGGCTCTAAAATCTTCCCAGGTATTGATGTCAGACTGACTGGTTAATAATTCCCCACATCTTCCTTTTTGCCGTTTTTGAAGATAGGGATAATGTTTACCCTCCTCCAGTCCTCCAGTACTTCAGCCATTCTCCAAGATTTCTCAAATATAATAGATAGAGGTTCTGAGAGTCCATCTGCTAGCTCCTTCAACATCCTAGGATACAACTCATCTGGACCTGGAGACTCGAACTCATTTAAGTTGGTTAGATATTCCCTGTACATCTCTCCGTCAACCTCAAACTGCACTTCTATCCTATCAGCCTATTTGTCTAAGCCAAAATAGGAGTTGAGCAGTTCTGCCTTTTCTTTGACACCTGTCAGCATTTTGCCATCTTCACTGAGCAGCTGGCCTGCCCTTACTTTGTCCTCCTTTTACTTTGAACATATCTAAAGAAGCCTCTTTTTAAAAAAACTCTTACCATCTCTTGCCAGCCTCAGGTTATTCTGAGCTTTAGCCTTCCTGACACCATCTCTGCAATTCCAGGCTATCATTTCCTTAGTGACCTGTCCTTCCTTTCACCTCCTATATGTGTCCTTATTGGTTTTCAGATCATCACTGAGCTTTTTGTGTAGCCACACTGGCTTTTTCTGTTGTCTTCCCTTCTATTCCTCATTGGAATTGCTTCTGATTGTGCCCTTAGTATCCCCTTTTTTAGGCATTCCCATACCTCTTGAATTCCCTGTTAGGTTTTCCTACCATGAAATCCTACTTATCATTGCTCAGAGTTAATTAAAATTAGCTTTCCTCAAGTCTAGGAACATTCGACTACACTCAGCATTAGTTTTCCTTAAAATCAAGAACTCGAGCATTACATGGTTACTTCCCCCAAATTCCTGCTACTTTCACCTCATGAACTACCTCTTTGCTATTAGTCAGAATCAAGCCAAGGATAGCTGATCCCCTCATTTCTTCTCCCACCCTCTGGCGGAGAAAGTTGTTAGCAAGGCAAGTCAGGAATTTCCTGGAGAGACCATACTTGGGAGAGTTTGTCTCCCAACAGATATCAGGGTAATTGAAGTCCCACATTGCTGCTACTGTCACATGCTTCCTTGACATACCTGCAGTTTGCTGTTGGAAAGCATCCGCCACATCTTCACCTTGGTTGAATGAACATAGTAGACTCCAACCACAGTACTGTTTTTATTCCTTCCTCCGTTTATTTTAACCCAGATACTTTCAAGAGTATATGTTCATTCTCTTGAATATATGCGCAAGTGTGTTTATTTCCAACATGGTGCAATTCCTCCCCCTTTCTATGGCTTCTGTTCTTTTTGAACAAGTTATATCCCTCAATTGCTATGTTCCACTCATGGGAGTCATCCCATAAGTCTCAGTTTTACCTATTAAGTCATATTTATCTTCTTGAATCAAGAGTTCAAGCTCATCCTGTTTATTCGCCATAGTATGAAGTATGAAGATATCAAAAGCCATGAGCTTTATGCTCCATTGACCTCCTTGCATTTTTGTTAAGAGGTTTAACAGGTCCCTCTTCTAGTTCCTGGTACAATCCCTTATCCTACCTAGGGATGTCAGAGAATTTCTCCATGAATCTCCGGGTGGCCGAATGCCAGCGCATTCAGCCCCCCGAAATTGGTGGAGAAACGGTCTGCCCCCCCCCCCCCCGGAATGGGACTTACCTTTATTGAATGTTCCTGGCGCTGGCGGCTCCTGGTGGCGGTTCGGCGGCGGTTCAGTGGCCGGTCTTCCGACCGGCTGCCGCCGCCGCCATTTCCAAGTAAAACAACAACAACAACAACAAACATGATAGGCTACGTAAAGATTTACGTAGCCTATCACGGCTAGATTTTCAAAAACCTCTGTGATAGGCTACATAAATGTTTACGTAGCCTATCACGGCTGACTTTGGGGGGGGAGGCGCGTATGCAAATGGCGGCGCCCATGGGCACCGCCATTTGCGTATGTGCTTTTTTTTTTTTTCCAAAGTCAGCCGTGATAGGCTACGTAAACATTTACGTAGCCTATCACGGCTGACTGCAGGGACGCAAATTTGCATCCCGGCAGGAGACGAGATTCGCGGCCAGAGGGACAGGGCGCCTCCCCCCCGGCCAGAATTTCGGCCGGAGGGACGGGGTGCCTCCCCCCCTGCCAGAATTTCGGCGGGGAGGGATGGGGCGCCTCCCACCCCGCCCAGAATTTCAGGGGGAGGGATGGAGCGCCTCCCCCCCCACCGCGAAGCAAGCTGCGGGATCAGGTAAGGGACTTCGTCCATCCCTAATCTACCCTCCTACCCTCTGGGCTTTCGTCTCCATCCCCCACAAGATTCAGTTTAAAGCCGTCCTGATCAAACTCTCCATTCTTTGGGAGAACACATTCTTCCCAGTCTTTGTGACTCTCCTTGCACAGCTGCTTTCCCCACAGAATCAGGGCTTCCACTAGCCCATATGGTGGGCCAGCAAGCGCCCGATTGGACTGGGAAACACAGTGGGCAGTGAAGACTCCTTGTGCACCCTAGGTGGTGATGGCAGCAGAGCAGGAGGGAGGCGGGGGGGCACTCACAGCAGGCCGCACAGCCGGCCTCCAGGGGCTGCATGCAAGCCGCATTTTGCCCTCCCTCACCTTACAAGTTGTTGTAAGGATTACAATTTGGTTATGCTTGTGAAACACTTATGGGTGCTTGAAAATGCTGTAAAATTTAAAGATGAGTTATTACTGATGTTAAGAGTAATAATAGTAGCTTCATTAAATAAAACTGGTTTGATAACTAAAATAAACAAAATACTAATAAAATAAATCATGCAAATTTGCTGGATTTCCATAATGTGCCCCACAGAGTAGCAAAGCCCTGGCTATTGCCAAGACAACTGGTGCCGTATTATCCCACTTTCTCCATTGTCCCCTGCAGATCTGAAGTGGCAGCTGGAGGATGGAAGTCCAGGGCAAGTCAACATCCTCTGGAAGTCACTGCAACACCACCAGGTATGTTTCTCAGGCTTTCTGCCTCATCAGTGTCTTGCGTAGACATTCGAATTTGTACCTAATTTTAGGAGTGAAGTCATGGAGGTCACAATGGTGTGAGGGTGAATAGCTTGTTTTCATCAGCAGCTTGTAGACTTTTGGCCAAATTATCCTGAGGGCTACATTTCAAAGCAACTTTGTTTCAGTATCTTACTGGGTGATTCATTTGTCATTTCATGTTAATTTTAAGCTTCTCTGTTGAGAATTGTGATTCCCCTCATTCTTGGATTTCTGTTCATTTCATATTATCCCTAACAAATTTTTATCTTTCTTGGATCTCATTGTAAGGAAGTTATGAGAGCTTTTAAATTTCCTAGTCCTCATGACACCAAGAAGTAAATAGAGGGAAGGAACTATGGGAGCGCCTTCCTATGGGAAGGAGCTCAAAGCCATAGCAAGGTGGACTGCTGTTTGGAAATTCCTAGGGCATGTTCTCAAACATTCATAATGGAGGTTGGGTTCACATGGTCAAACAGGAACAGCATTGGGTACTTCTGAAAAGGACCTTGGGGAGGGCGTGTCTTCTGTTCAAATCACACACTCTCTTGTACTCAAGAAAGCGCCTTTGACATTCATCCTGCCACAAAGAAGATTATTTTTCATTACAGTAAAGTTCAGCTCTAGCTTTGCTTCCTAAGAGTCCTTCTCAGTATTATGATTAATTTATATCCCATCCTTCCTCCAAGGAACTCACAACAGCCCTGTGAGGTAGTGTAGATTGAGCGACTGTGACTGGCTCACGGCCACCCTGGAATTGTCATTGCTGAGCAGAATTTCTATCCAGGTCCATCTGCTCCAAGCCTGGTGCTCTGTCCACTACCCTACGCTGGCTCTTGTTTTGAGTGCAAAAGAGTTTGAATTCTCAACAAACTGTTGCATGTGGGGAGAAGAGGTCTGTACCTTAAAAAGAAGATTATGTGGATTTACAGGTCTTCTGCATACAAAGCACATATACTAGCACTGAACTTCCAAGGTCCAGTCCCTGGCATTTCCAGTTAAAAGTATCAGGTAGGAAGTGACAGGAATGTTCTTTCTCTCGTCCTAAAATGGGAAGAGACCTATCTCTTCCCAGGTGATCAGAAAAGATCCATCTTTGCCCGAGACCCTGGGGAGCAGACAATATTGGGCTAGATGGGCCTGATTTATTTATTTATTTACTCTCTCTCTCTCTCTCTCTCTCTCTCTCTCTCTCTCTCTGTATCTATATATATATATATATATATATATATATATATATACACACACACACACACACACACACACCCCGCTCCACATCAAAAGATTTCAGAGCAGTAAACAACAAAGATAAAAGAATAAAACACCTATGTTAAAGCAATAAAACATTTTAAAAGAAACAAATTGTGATTTGAATAAACCATGACCGGTCATGCGAGGAAGGCCTCTCGAAATAGCAGTGTCTTCAGGTGGCGCCAAACGCAACACCCTGACCTCCGAAGGCAGGGAGTGCCACAGGAAGGGGCCACCACATGGAAGGCTGTTTTCCTATTAGGCAGATTCCTACAGTGAGCAGAGAGGCACCGCCACTCAGTGGCAGAGGCACCTGCTTGCATGCAGAAGGTCCGAGGTTCAATGCTTGGCATCTCCAGTTAAACCAACTCAGGCAGCAGGTGATGGCAAAGACCTCTCTGCCTGAGAGATGCTGCCAGCCTGAATAGACAATTCTGGGCTAGATGAGCAAATGGTCTGGCATAAGACAGCTTCCTATGTTCAGGAGTGGGGTATCAGTGCCTGTGCAGCTTCTTGCCACTTCCCATGAGGAGCAGAAGCAGAATAAATTATGCAGAATGGCTGAATTTGTACCAGGCACACTGCTTGCCTTACATAGGGTATTCGAGTTACTTGGGCAGAGAACCTTTCTTTTGTTTTCTTTTGGGTGGAGGACACTCCATCCTACTTACAATGATGTCGTGCCCTGACTGGAGGAGTCCTCCTCCTCCAAGGAGCTAGAGGCCCCAGAAGCCCAGGGTACCCCAGACCACAGACTGCCCCCAGACCCACAGTCTGAGCCCTCGGGGGAAGCGGCTGCAGGGCCATCCTCCTCAGGAGAAAGGGACACACCCCCAATCCCCAGGAGCGTCGTTGTCTCAAGTGGCAGGCTTGCGGGGCTCCTGGGCAAAGGAGCGCTCATCTCCAGAAAAGGCCTCCTCAGGAGAAAGGGACTCCTCAGGAGTAGGCTCTGGAAAGGGAGCTCTGATGGCTACAGCTGAGCTCTGGGTGGGGCCCGGCTGGCTTTGGGCTTAAAAGCCTTCACTGGGAACCCAGCCAGTGTTGGAACAACTTGGTCCTTCCAGCCTCTGCCGTTTGCCTTGCCTCCTGAATTGTGCCTTGTGACTGTTGCTCTGTTTCCTGACCTTTGGACTGCTGAATGACCGTGCTTCTGGACTGCCTAACCCGACTGATATACTGTGTTTGACCTTGTGCTTGTTATCGTGGCTACTCCTGCTGCTGCCTGATCCTTGTTGCCTGCCTGCCTGCCTGCCTGCCTGCCTGTGTGTGTTCTGACCTCTGCCTGGATTTTGACCACTCCTGCCTTAGCTTATACCTCCTTGGACTGAAACCTGTGCGTTTGATGGTTGGCTTGCCAACTTGACTGCTCTGTTGCCTGTCTCCCTGTCCTTGCTTGCAAATAGCCAAGACTCGATCTAGAGCAGGACAGATGACCCCTAATGAAGGACAGGTTACCTCCAATGTATTTTTCTTTCTGCTTATTAACTTGAAGCTATAATATCTTCCTCCACCCCCTTTTGGCTCTAAATTAGTGGCCTCTGGAGGTTTCTATGCCTCTAAAACTTTCATTTGTGGTTGGGAGGGGGAGAAGTCTGATGCCGTTTCTCTGCACAGCCTCTGACCCGTTATGTCAAGGCTATTAGCAATGGCAAATTTCATAAACTTTTACAAAATGTTTTTTTCTTTAAACACAGCCATATTTCCTGTTATAATATATTTACCATTATTACCCTCTCCAAAAAGAAGTTCATTAGAAGAGGAAAAAGCGATAATCACATAGGAAACTGAATCTGTAAATCTCTTTAATGCCTTCTAGTAACTGTTGCAGGAGCTCTTGCCAGTTAACATCTCAATCCTAATGCATTTAACATGAACACTGTTAAATTCCAGTGCGCAGAAGAAGCTGGTGGTCAGGGGAGGCTGGTGGATGTGGTTTCGGTGGGGCAGAGATTCCATTCTGGGTTTTTGTTACAGCCAACGAGTAGTCTAAAGAAGCTATCCAAAGTACTGGACCCATTTTGGGGGTGGGATTCAGCACCTTGGGTAGCTCTTTCAGACTTCTGGCTGGTTGTAATTAAAACCCAGAATGGAATCTCTGTCACACCAAAATCAGACCCACTATCCTCCCCTGCTCATGTTATAGTCTGCCTGAGACACCATTTCAGAATGCAGATGCTGGAATCCTGTAGTGTATCCAGAGTGGGATGGTAGGACTTCACCTGGACAGGGTGCAAAATAGGCATCAAAGCTCATGCAGTTATTAAAATAATGTTAACTTAGACAACGTAGTCTTTTCAGCATGAAATAATTAAGCATATTTTGAAGACAGTAGATGGAAAACCAGACAGCAGCTTCCTCGGAGGCTTAATAAGGCAGAGTGGAATTCGCCCTATGCCTGTGACCTAACAGCGTAAAGGGCATTCGGCCACTGAATACCGTGGGGGAGAAAATTGCGGCTGACGTTGGCCAGAAGTGTCTAGCTGGATTTTTGCATAGCAGTGTTGAGTAGGAGCAGTCCCTCTGAGAAGCTGGAATTTCAGAATAGTTCATAGCCATTCTTGGCCCCCACCCCAGGGTAGCCAGAAAAGTCCTGTTAGCAGTCGTGCACCCAACCAGTAAGGCTACTACTGAACCAAACTGTGGGAGGTTAGAAAAGGCTGGGGAAGTCGAGGATGATGCTAGGAGTGGGGACAGACCACAGACAGCTAGACTAGATTCTGCCCAGGCGCATTCAGCTCTTTGGAGCCAGTTCTTTGAGCATGTTATCTGCAACATACGCTGCTCGCTTTTGTCCCTCGTGCTCGATCTTGGCAAGTGTTTTAAAAGTCACATTGTCCTGCTTTTGCGAGCACCGGTTCCTATAGACTCTGAGCCCAGACTCCGTATGGAGAGCTGCAACATGACGTTCTTTCTCTCCCTGTTTTTTAAATGTCAGCCTGTTTTGGGAACAGATGGGAGGGGAAGCGAGGGAGAGGAAGGCTCGTGTACACAAAATCCTAACTGCAACCTTCTCAAAGTGTGGGGTGAAACAGCTGACAAATAATAATAATAAAAAAAAACAAGTGAGCCATGGTGAGGGTGGGAAGTGAGGTGTTCTATTAATAACTTTCTATCCCAACCCTTCTTCCTGGAGCAGACTTGGCTATGCAAGAGAAGGGGAAGTGGGTGGGAACAGCAGCTACTGGTTGGAATGGCTATTAGCCATGAAAGCGAAATAGAACCTCCATGTTCAGATGTAGTATAGCATCACATTTAACCAGCTACTGGAGACAAAGGACAGGAGCCAGCTGCTGCCTACCCAGCTTTTAGGATTCCTGGAAGCATACAGCTGGCTGCTGCTGGGAGCAGAACACCGGGCCAAGTGGAGCCCTTTGTCTGATCCAGCAAAACAGTTGTCATATTCTCATAAAACAGGGGTGAGGAAAATGTGCCTCTCCAGATAATGTTGGACTCCAGCTCCCATCATCCCTGATCATTAGCCATGCTGGCTTGTGCTGATGGGACTTGTAGTCCAACAACATCAGGAGGACCGCAGGTTCCCTACCCCTGTCATAATGGATTAGACAAATGCATGAAAGGTAGGGGTATCAGCGATGATTTGCCATGATAGCTGAATAGAGCTTCTGTCTATAGAGACAGGCTATCTCTGAAATCCAGCTCCTGTGGGACAAACAGCGCGGGATGGATGTTGCTTTTGCTCCCTGTTTGTGAGCTTTCTAGAAGCCCCTGGGCTGGCCACTGCTACATAGAGGATGCTGGAATAGATGGACCCTTGGGGCAGTATCCAACACCACAGCTGCACTCCTGCTTGATCTGTTGCGCAAGTAGAACCCGCTGTTCGTGCAACAGAAAGCAAATGGCTTAAAAAACAATCCCAGAAATGCCTGTTTCGAAACTGGGACAGATCAGCGGAGCTTCCTTCTGCAAGCCCTGCTGACCTGTCCCATTCCAGAAATGATTTGTTTCTAGTTGCTTTTTGAGCCACTAGCTCCCTGTTATGCTAGTGGAGGGTCAAGCTAGCATATGGGCAGACTTGGATACATCCTTGATCTGATCCAGCAAAGCTCTTCTTGTGTTCTTAATAGGATCAAGTGGATTATCCGGTATATTTCATTTTTATTTATTTTATTTAGGACATTTAATATTCCGCTCTTCAGTCTAAAAGGACTCCCAGAGCTGGTTATTTCCATGCTTCCGTGTTTGAACTCTTACAGATTCAGAGTTCCCTATCCTGGAAGCCTCAGTTGTCACTGAAGAACAAAACATAAAAAGCACATTTCTAGGGTTTTTGTGTGGTCTGTGCCTGGTGAAAGGATGACCTGGACCTCCATCAGCCAGGGGATAGAGGTTCAGTTCTCTCACAACTTCTTTTCCCTCCCTGAGGTTTGCAGAAGCAAAATAAACTATGTAAATGGTATGCAAATAGAAACATGCTGCTTTGCATAATTTTTCAGGTCACAGAATTCAGTTCTTTTTGTTTCTTGGCACAAAATGTAGATCCTCCCCACCGCCCCGCCGCCCTTTGTGAATGTCTGTCTGGGTGCCAATTCATGATTTCTTAAGCTCTTCCATGGAATGATTATGTATTGATATTTCACTTATGCCTGGCTCTTCTCCCAAAGAGCTCAGAGTAGCTTACATATGGCTCCCTCCACGATTGCTATGGGTGAGTTTCATCTTTTGGATTTGGTTTGGGTGGTGGACAGTAGTGTATGATATTTATGACAGCCCAGACATGAGACCAGACCAAGGGGTTTATTACTGTAAACCAGTGGCAATAAATATTTTCACAGGCTGCATTTTGCCTACATGTTTTATATGTAAAGCATATAAGTCTAGACTGTAGGGAAGAAAACACCTGGCCATCTCTATACTTCTGGGTTCTGAGGAATTTCTTCCACCCAACTTTGGGTGCTCAAACTTGCTTCTCAAATGTTCCTCATTACAATAGGCATCCTCTATTTGGCAGGAACCCATGCTCTCTTCAGGTGCTTTGAGACTGTTGAGGATTGAATGACATCAGCAAGCAGTATTTCCTGCAGACCCACTAAGAGATGGAGTGGGAAAAGCCACTCCAGAAATAAACTGAACTTGCCCGGACACAGTTCTCAATACCCTCCTATAACTGTGGCCCAATCAACACTACCATTTTCCCCATATTATAATGCCTGGTTCATGCACAGGGGACACAACACCCCGTCCCCCACAACCTGTTGTTGTCCTGTTGCTCCCTCAATATTCCATTTTTTCTCAAACCACTTTCATGACATTTTATTCAGTGGTTGCGGTTTCCATGCACTACGAAGATGTGTGTTCCAGTCTAGCAGTATTTTAACTCTTACTAGTGTGAGTGGCTTTAAAGCTGTAGAACCTGCTTTGCAACCCTTTCCCCCCTCCCATGGTAGGATCTACACTTTTTCTCCTCCCCCTTTTGTTCCCTGCTCTTTCCTCGCACTTTTCGAGGAAAAATTTTCATGACATTTGCAGCCAGGAAATCCATGTGTGTGTTTTTTGCAGCTTTTTCTTTTTTTTACTACACACCTATACAGTGGTGCACTGTGAATAATCATACACTTTATTTTTAAAGCTCCATTCTTGCACAGCAGCAAAGGTGTGCATGTAGCTGATTTTTTGTATAGCTGTTTCTCACTGTGTAGCAACAGAGCTACGCAGCAGTGAATAACCACACTTTATTTTTAAGCCTCCATTCATGTGCAGCAGCAAAAGCGCACATGCAGTTAATAGACTCAAAACAAAAAGTGAACCCCCCCACAATCCCAGCACTATACTGTGGCCTGTGCTCACACTATAAACACAAATGGTGAAATGCATGTGATCATTCAAACTCATCCTATTTCTCCCAAAATTATAATACTATGCATTTGGGTGTGGCACTTGATCACATTAGAAACACAATTGATACTGTGCTGTATTTATTACTGTGCTGTATTTTATTCATTCATTCATTCATTTAATTTCTATACCACCCCATAGCGAAAGCTCTCTGGGCAGTTCACAAATTTAACAAAAATTAAAACCGAAAAGCACACAGTAAAACAATATAAAATATAAAAACATTAAAACCACAATATAGCAATACAACCAGAATAAAACCAGAATAAAACCTAGCAGCAATGCAGAGATTTAACTTACAGATTTAAAACGGCAAAGCTAAAAGTCAAAAGTATTTAGAGCAGCAATTGTGTTTTGGAAAAATACCAGCACAGCAGTGCCTCGCAAACGCAATGGGCTCCAGCGTACATGCTCTCTGCAATTCCACAGCAGAAGCGTTGGTGATCAAGCCTGTTTGAAACCATGTTAGTGCATGGTCGATGCTTCCTATGGTAAAGGAAACGTAGGGTGCTTCTTGCCCACGAGAGGGATTTTGGAAGGATAACACCTAAGGAACCGCAGAGGCTTCAGCTTGTGTCCTTTGTCTGGTAGCATTTTTGAGGCTATTTATTATGGGCATCGGGAAAGAGACCGCCAAAAGAGAGGAAATATTGGAGGTAGGCTGGCTGGTTGTAAAAGAGGACATGGCCATTGCACCTTTAATAGCTGTGTTGAAGAGAGAATTTCTGCGGGTGCAGCTCATCACACAAGCCTCACCTGCTGAAATTCCCCTTGCTGCACAACCGTCAAAGGAGCAGGAGCCCTGTCCCTGTTTGCATCTGGCCACCTTAATCGCATGAGGTCTGTTTATGGAAGCAGTTAAGGGGGAAATATTGGATCGAGCAAATGGATGTGTGGAAGCAATCTCTTGATAAAATCAGAAGTGAGCTCATAGCTTCTTTAACACGAGATTTGTGTGCGGGGGGAGGAATGCAGTCCTGGTCCAACTGTTCTGCATTTTCCAATTCATACCACAGAAGAAAGGAAGGAAGAAAAAAAAGAAAATATCTGATCGTTGGCTTGCTAGTTGCAGCAACAGTATACGTAGCAGGTCCACTCACTCAACACAAGAGATGGAGAGACATGGAGTCCAAACACACACAAGCATTTCTATGGGAGATTTTGCTGTTGTTGTTCTTGTTAAGCCCGTCAGCTTCAGTTCCTAAAAGGTGAACATTTAGAGCAATTCGACAACCAGGAACATTTACTGAAGCACTAATTGCACTGCTGTTAAGAATCAAACAGAAAGGAAAAAAAAAACCACCTCCCAATAACCTTCTGCAAGCTTCTGCAACTAGACTCTAAACAACTCAGTCCAGTTCCATTAAAACCCACCGGAGTTTTCCCATTGATGTCAGTGGGCATAGATTGCAGCAGGGTGGCCACATCACCCAAAAAGAAGAAATGCGTCACCAAAAAAGAGGACAAAAGAGAACAGATTTGCATACAATTTGCATTTGCTTATACTTGTAGATGCAAATTTAGAAATAATTACTATAATTGAAATAGAGATACAATACATCTCACCATCGTATGAGAAGATTGTAGCCAGGTGACCTGTGTACCTCCCTGCTCAGTCTCTGTTCAGGTGAAAACAATGGATGGGCATCTTCAAGCCGCATGCACTCTCCCTTCTTAGGGTTCTTTATTTTTAAACTGGACTTGGACTGGACAGTCTTTCAGATAGCGCAGGGGTTGTCTCCTTGTGGCCCTCCAGAGATTGTATCAACCCCAGCCAGCATGGTCTGGCAAATGTAGTCCAACAACATCTGGAGGGCCACAGGTTACTAAAACAGAGGATGCCGTCAAATACAGGACCGTTCTTGATAAAGTAGGATGCATGATCATCCTAGATTGCAGCCATAGAACACATTATCTGTAATTATCTCTATTTACCTGGGGAAATCCTGACTTTCTGTCCCTGTTTTGGCTTTGGGGGAGACTTGTGGAACACCTTTTTAAAAATAATAGCATGAACATAGGAAGAGCCCAACGGTCCATCTCTTCCAGCATCCTATTTCCCACAGTGGCCAACCAAATGCTTCCAAGAAGCCTACAAGCAGTGTCTGAAGGCAACAGCTGACCCCCTTTGTTTGTCCCCCAACCACTTGTGTTCAGTGGCATGTCGCTCCCGAACTTGGAGGTTCCGTTTAGCCATGATGGTTGTTGATAGGCCTCTCCGTCTCCACGAATTTGTCTGATCCCCTTTTATTTATTTTTATATATTTATCTGAAGTATTTTTATCCTGCTCTTCAGCCAGAAAGTCCCCCAGACTGGCTAACGTGGAATCAGTAAAACAAGGTAGCCCCTGACAGTAGTCTTTACCATCTAGAAAGACACAACGCATAAGGAAAAAGGGATGGGAGGAGAAGAAGAAAAGTAAGTTGTCTTTCAGCAAGGCTGGTGGCATAGCCCTGCTTCCCTTCTCGTTTCCCTCTACAGCCTGCTGCAATGGCTTCCCAAGGAAAATATCTAGATATATGCACATTTCCAGGGCATCGAGTGTGCATTCAAACCATTTTATTGCTAGCCTTATGCAGTTGTTTCTTTCTTCGCACTATTAGGATTGTGTGGAGAGGAATGGGGGACAAGAGCATGCGCCCCAACGCCTCCATCCTCCTCCACAAGTTGGAGGGCAACTATCTGTGGTAGGGAGGCTGATCTACTCGTGTAAGGTCCTGGCGTGATTCCGAACCCCGGGTTTGTTTATTTGTTTAGTCGACTGGCAGAAGTGGGGAAAAACTGGTTGTGGAGGAAGGATCCTTCCTTCTTTGCATTTGGCATGGAAACCAAGCAGACGGGCGGAAGGAGGACAGAGACATCTCCCCACCCCACCCCTCCACCAGTTGACGTGGAATTTCTGGCCACCTATGGCTACCAGGCAAGTTGTTAAATACAAGGCTGTATTATGGGGCAAATTATATTTTTCTAATATACCTCAGAGAACAGACAACATCTTTGGGTGGTATCCAGCAAGGCACAACCGCTAATGTAAATTACGTGATGCCAGTGTAAACTGCTCTCGCACAATGCTGGTGTAGCATTAGCTGGCACACCAAGTTCAACTCGGTAATTCACATTAGCAGTTGCACCTCGTTGGATATTGCCCTTTGTGTTTACAGCAGAACAGCCGGATTGGTAACTGTGTTGTAGATGAATACAGGGTAGAGTAGGCCACAAAGAGCTTTCAGCAATGGGCAAAGGCGAGGGGTGGGCGTAAGAGAGGTCATCCTTGGTGTGGAAATTAGGGTTTGATAATTACACAAGAGGTTCCGTGTTTTCATCTTTCACCTCACAAAGACATCTCAACAGCTGATCCTACACATGCTTACTTGAAAGTATGTATCTCTGGGTTCATTGGGCCTTACTTCCAAGTCAGTGTATGTAGACAACAGTAAGACAAAGCAACACTGAGCAAATCTACTTCCATCTACTTCCATTTGCTTCCTTTTGTTCTATGCATTTGGTCAGGATTTCCAAGGTGCCCAATTTGGATTCTAGGGGGCACGATGGAAGTACATTTCTGACTGTTGCCACAGTTGCTGAGGTGTCTTCTTTTGCAACTTAACTCTAATCTAAATAAGAAAAATCTCATTGCATATTTTCGCCCTGAGTTCGGGGGCTCCCAGCCCAGGTGTCCTGGCGCTGGTCCAGCTCCAGTAATAACATATTCCTCACTTTAATCCCCATGTAATATTGATTGCGTGCAGTATTTTTTACTGCCAGGCCGAGAACCTCCCGTAATGTCACATTTCACACCAGAGGAGGCCTCATTTGAGCTGCCTTTCACCCTGTACTTTAAGCCATTTGTAAAATGCTTTGACAGCCCTCAGCAGAACAGCCATTGATATTGCGGAGTTATAATTTCCCTCCATGGTTGCTGGCAGCATTTTCTGACTTTATTTGACAAAGCACCTGGCAGTTTTCATCCTAGCGTGACTTCGACAGAATGGCCTATAGGCTGCTGGAGGTCACATGAGCAATGCTGTCATACAAGTACCATCACATTAATGTGGCAGTATATTAACATTATGTAATATCTTAACATGAGAGAGCACTGTTGAGAGTTAGTGGAGCTTAGAGGAAAAGCTCATCTCATAGCAAATCAGTCCCTGGATCACTGCCACATGAAATTACAGGTGGGAGTTTGCACAACTGTCAGCACTTTCATGGTTGGGTCTCTGGATCCAGGAGGGTGCCAACTGCCACTCAAACAGGGCCAGAAGCAAACAGCATGGTCTGAGGCAGGTAGAGGTCAAGTTCCCAAAATGCCAACAAAAGAAGGGCCAGGAAGCGGATGACGTAATCCAAAGTAGGCCGAAGGCTGCGTCATGGGTACACAGCAGGACCTTTGCCTGGCCGTCATCCTCTCCAGTGAGACAAGTTACTCAGACTGAAAAGATTGAAGATCATGTGCTGAGACTGGGTTTTAATAAGGCCTGGTGGCGCTGCATTAATTCCCGGGGTTAGGTGAGCGTAACTCAGTGGTAAAGGACCTGCTGTGTATGCGGTAGCTGCTAAGTTCAGTCCCCCTCTGCCTGAGACCCTGGGGAGCTGCTTGTCACTGCAGCAGTCAGCCAGTCCAGCATCTCCAGGATAGCGCACCGGACATGCAGCCCTGCCTCTCATTCTCTTGCTCCTTTGCTGCCATCATTCCTAGTTAACCTAAGCCAATAAAAACTGGCTTCCTCCAGCTCTCAAGATGTTTCCATGGAAAGATTTTCATAATTTATGCATTCAATAACCAGAGTTTTCTGGGCAGTGTATAGATAAACTTCAGTTCCTTCAGCGTGGTGGCCCCCTTTCTGTGGAACTCCCTGCCTCTGGAGGTCAGGCAGATGCCAACACTGTGTTGTTTCCTGAAAACTTATTTATTCCAGGAAGCCATCCTTGACTGACCAGCCACGGGTTTTACTGGTACTTTGTTTTTAAAAACAACAAATTTAATGTGGTGTTTTATTTATTTTATCTTTGTATTGTTTTATCTTTTATTGTTCACCACTCTGGAATCCATTTAGATGCGGAGCAGTATATAAATGCTGTAAGTAAGTAAGTAAAGAAAGAAATAAACTAAAACATAAATATATAACAATAAACAATGTAGGAGACAGCCAGCTATGCTTGCAGTCTGCCCTGGCCAAACAATCACCCTGTCTTCTCTTTCCCTCCCTCAGTGATTAAGGGAGCTTCCAGACAGAGGGCTTGAAGCGCTACCAGTGAGAAAGCATTGTGCAGCTATTCTGTCTTAACAGATATTTTTACAATAAGAGAAAAGACAAAAGAAGTGGTGGGAAAGCATGGGAAGGTTGCAGGCTGAAGACGCCATCGGGACCGCCTGTAAAATTCCATGGATGAGGCACAACCCAAACTGTCTGGGTGACATGGGGAAACAACTGGCCCTTGAAGATATAAATAAGGAGCCCAGTAGTCCAATTAAGTAAAGTCTATTAAAATAATAAGGAAAAAAAGGATAGTGAAGGGAAAGTGAGTATGCATATGACAAGAAGGAGAAAACAAAACCTCAATGCCGAAGTACTGGTCTGCTTTCAATCTGTGCTGTACAATCTAGGAGAGCTGTACAATCTAGGACCCTTTAGATCAGGACCCCTGTACCAATCAATGAATTGCCTCTTGTTAATCAAAGATGGAAAAAAGAGGAGCTACTTAAAATTGACATTATGTCTTGTTTTATGCTGTTTGGTCAGGGGGATCTTGATCGACAGCAACAACCCCACTGAACAATGGGAACAACTTCATATATGCAGGATCGGCTCAAAGAAAAGTGCAATCAGAGCTGGAATTTAGGAATGATGATTGGCAAGGAAGGGGCTGCAGGATGGGACGTGACTGGAAGGATTGCCCCATATGGAGGCTGCTATTTCAGCCACTCCCTGGAAAGTTAAAATGTCAGCCTTGGCAAGCGCCATCTTCTTGACATCACTGCCCATCAGACTAGACAGACAAATAGTCTGACCTATATGGCATTGGTGAGATTGCAGACTAGTTTGGTCCCCTAAGGAACACAGTTCATTGGGCTTGTGGCAGAACTGTGGCCCTGGTGGCATTGGAGATCAAAACAGCAGGGCCCTGACCCTGGAAGCCACAGCTGTAGACACACAAATCTTGGCACTTTACGGCGACTGGATGCTCTCCCTTGGGGGTAAAGTATGCTTACGCATTGTAAACCAAATGTCAGAGAGAAGGGTTCTAGCCTAGTCTTTTCCTGCTAGATTTTTTACAGGTAGGATTGTTGTTCTATGCTGTCATGTAACACCCCCTAAGAGACACGCACACACGCACCTGTAGTCCAAAGTAGAACAATTTTACCACCACCTCTAGATCAGCCTTCCTCAGCCTTCAGTTTTTTAGTACTACAGTTCACATCACCTTGACATGAAGTGGCCATGCTGGCTGGGACTGGTGGGGAAGTGCAAAACATCTGACGGGGCCCAGGCTGGGGAAGGCTGGTCTAGACCAGAGGAACATTTTTCACACGGTCATGGTGAGGGTCCCTGGAGCTATCAGGGATGGGTGCTATAGGGCAACAGTGACCTGGTTCATTGTTGAATCGTGGGTTCTCATTATGTGCGAACCTGGAACTATGGTTTAACTATGGTTAACCGCGAATAGTCCATGAAGAGAACCTATGGTTTGTTGTTAGGTTGTGAACTGTGAGTAGCTTAAACCATGGGTTGTCTTTACGTGCGAATCCAGAACCATGGGTTATTCATGTGTTATTTTGCCAGGCTACAGAGGCGGCGAGCAAGAGTGGTAAAAAAACAACAACACAGCCATTCTACATGCTAGTACTACAGTGCCCCAAAGGCATTTGGGAGACAAGGAGGGAGTTGGTGAAGGGGGCAGGAACCAAACAGCACAGCAGTTGAAAAAACAACCTTGGTTTGCTTGATTGTTTGGCAGCCAAGTCATGGGTTAACTCTGGGCAAGGCAACCACCTTTGAGTTAATTAAACGATCTGTTGTTTTTACATGCGGACCAGGTCAACATCTGGAGGGTCAGAGATTCCCCACCCCTGCTGTACATGAACCAAGTCCAAGAAATGTGCAAATAGGAATGAGCAGCTGGGTTGGATTAAGGGTAAAGGGCTCTTCCAGAACCTCTTCTGCTGTTCACACAAGATGCGGGGGGGGGGGATAAAGAGGCCTTTGCTTATGTCCTGGCTCCTCTGGGAATGAATTTAGCCCTGGCTCAGTTCAAAAGATGCCCCCACAAAGGTTGCCAGGTCTCAGGATTTGGCCTGAAGTTTAAAGGTTTTAGACTTATCCTTGAGGTCTCCTGAAGAAGGTATGAAATCTCAGTTTGAAGGACTAGAAGCAAGGGATTGAGCTAGTTGCCAAACCCCATCCTCAGCCTTTTCTCCCCATTATAAAATGTAATCCCATAACCACCACTCTTTCTCCAGCACATTGGTCCAGTCTCAGATATCTTTCTGGGAGAAAATGACTGGACATCGTCATATATACGAATACTGAACTTGGGTGGTCAAAGGGCTATCAGTTTAGATGTGAAACAGGGCCACTCATCAGTAAAATAGTGTTTTCTGTGTACGTAGGGGAACTCCACCAGTCCAGTACCAGAAGCATATTCCGTTGTAAATTAAAATTGGGAGGGGAACCCCACTTAAAGCAGCAACAACCCTGAACATGCTTGGTGATCCCCCAAACCCATGCGATGTTGAAGGTGTCGGGGTGGGGGTGGAGGTGGAGGTAGAAAATGAGGAGAGAGAATTCGCCTGCTTTAGCTTAAAATATCCTGAAGGGGGGCATGGCTGGTTGGCTGGAATCCTGAACAGGAACACTTCTGTTACAGAGTGGGAACACATTGCTAGGTGGTCATCTGTCCTTTTTTACAGAGGGTAGTCCTCTATTTGAAGGGCTGCGAGAGGACCGTCCTCTTATTTGAAGGGCTGTCCCAGTTCTGGATCAAAGATGAAGAACTGTAAGAATTGTTGCCCATTAAAAGTTAGCAGCCGGACAGAAGACTAAATAGGCAGCCATACAGGGGACCTGGTCACAATCTTCCTCACTAAGGTTTCTCTTTAAATTCCAATAATTGTTTCTAAATGTGTACTTATTCATATAAATTACCCTAAGCAAATATTATGCAAATATGTCTCCTCTTTTGCAGTGATGCATTTCCCCTTTTTTGGTGATTCATAAGTGGCCACCCTAACTGCGACATTTTGCCCCAGGCAAAATGTGATCGACATATTTTACAAAGCACACTGGAAAGAGGGCAAGAGAAAAATTGGAGGAGAAAAATCACCAACTAAAGAAGAATCACCAAGTGTCACCGGGCTGCAGGCCCTGCTCCAACGTCTGAGCCTTCAGAGACGTGGTGACGCTAATGACCCCTGTTAGTTGCCAGCCAGGGAGGTAACCCTTCCTAGTTGAAAGGATTTTCCACATGCTGTGAAACTCCAGGTTTGCGAAGCTTTCTTACACATTCCAGTGCCAAAATATGCAGGTTAATGGGTCACAAAGGAACGGTAATGGGAACTGAGCTGTTTCTAGGGCAACAAAACATTTTCTCCCCCTTGCTTTTCATTCCTTATTCACTTTTATATTCTAATGATTCCTGTCGCTTTGAAATTCTCCAGCCATTTTGCAGCCAATAAATGGGGCAAATAAATTTCTTTCCTGAAGGCCTTTTGTTTGCAGGGCTCCGTAACTAAACCAAGAAGTCAGCACTCCAACGGTAGATTATGTTTATCCAGTACCTAGGCGATTGCTTTAAAGGCTATGCCCCTCAGTTTTTTTTTTATTATTACTGTTATTAATCACAATTATAGCATATGATTTCATTTTGTATGGCATTTCTTTCTTTCATACACAGTGTTCTTCCAAAATGTATCGGAAGAGAAACAATGAACACTCAAACAACTAGCAGAAAAGGGAGGGCAACTTTGGCCTAGTTCTAACCCATGGTATAGTACCTGTGTCTGGGCTTTTGTGATTGTTATCTTTTCAGTGCCAGGTCAAGACTTTTCTCTTTCTCCAGGCATTTGGCAGCATGTGATGAGTTTTAATTGATCCTGGATTTGTTTTATGGCTTGGCTGATTGCTCAAAGTTGTTTTTAGATACTATATATTATCTATATGTTATCTCTGTGTATACTGTCTATGTGTTTTTTATGTTTTTAAATTTTGCATATTGTATTTTTAATATTTTTTACCTTTGTAAACCACCCAGAGAGCTTAGCCTATGAAGCAGTATAGAAATGTAATAAATAATAGTAATAATAATACCACTTAATGCAGGTGGAGGTTCTCATGGCTGAATGCTATACTGTGCAAAAAAAAATTGCCTGCATGGAAAATTAACATGTCAAGGAGGAGAATTGTAGCCTGCCTTCCCCCCTGCCTTCCGGGGTGGGGCTGGGGGAACGATGACATTCAGTCATGTGACTCCTTTACCTGTGATCTAAAGTGGCTGAGGTATAGGTTTAGCACAGGTTGGGGAAGGCTGGCCTAGTCACTGATAGTAGATAAGAGGTGTTCATTTATTGGGTAATATGGCTGCCTTTGGAATATATACCATGAAACACAGGGCCAGCCCTACCATTAGATAGAGAAAGGCGGCTGACTCAGACAGCAGATTTTGGGTGTCATGAAAGGGCAGCAAATCGTTACATTATTTATTTTGTTCTTATTATATTTTTACTGTCAGGGATGTGGAGAGTTGCTTGTGGGATTTTCTGCCTCGTGTTCCAAAATAACATGGCTCGGTTAGGTGAGTGGGAGGTGTCATTTGCTGCCCCACTTCAGGCAACAAAATGTCTTGGGCTGACTGTGTTGAATCACATTTTCTGGGGAGTGGAGAGAAACCAGTTCTATCTCACAGAGCATGCACTAAGGGGAGCTGAATTGAAGCAGTACTGGGATATGGCTAGAAATTGGTTTAGGTTGTCAGGGCGCTAGTTTTGCTTTGGGGCTAGTCTCCCTACTGGGTGCTTGTTTCTGCACACTCAGAACAACCACTTAGCCTGTACATTTGAGAACAAACATACTGTTGCAAAAGCAGCATAAGTCTTGACCGCCCTGTCTTTGAGCAGCATCTTATTAATTAAAATATATTGCTTTTTAATAATCAGAGGGCATATGACAACTTGTGAGTGCAAATGTAGAAATTTGTTCCAGTCATTGGCCACAGAAAGACAGATGACATTTGCTATTTATGCATGTCACTATTAATTAATCCATAGTTTTAAAAGTGTGGTGTCATATATGTGCTTTGTCAAATAATTTCATTGCAGGGTCCTACTCAGTAGGTCACTTAGTATAATAGTTAATCCAGTTCTGTACATTAATGTCAAGTTTTCATTCATATCTTTCAGGAGAGTATGTAATTATGGTCCACGAAGTGACATCACCTCCATTCCTAGGCCAACATCTCCCACCCGCTTTCAAGCTCTTGAGGGTTATGCCAGAGTGAGTCAAAAGCACAGGTTTCAGAAAGGAAACTAAAAAAATGGCAAATAAAAGGCATGAAATGGTAAGATGAACCACAACTATCTTCCAACTGAATTTTAGGGAAATAAGTGCTGTGGGAACTGATTATTCATGTGTTACCCCAATAATTTCTACATGCGCTGTGAGAGTGCCATGAGAACTGATTATTTATGTGTCACCCCAATAATTACTACATGACTCTCATAAAACTGGGTTCTAGAGTGGCTACAGTGTGCAAAATTCAATGCAAAGTATCAACACGCAGCAACGTGCTTCATGATTGGTTCTATAGGCTGCTATTTTAGATGAATTGTAGGTATTTCATATTGCATCAATATAGTCCGAAGACCTGTATTTTTTACCAGACAGTTGCTTTAAAAAAAATCATAATGTAAGCTGTGAATTAAAAAAAAACAAACCCCTGTTTCAATAAACTGGAGAGTTTGTGCAACAGTTTGGTCAGATAACTGTCAGCCATAAAACCCAGCGAACCAGATGGTCACCTAATGGCCAAAAACGTACATTGCAAATTAAGTTCATGATCGTTGCGCTTGCCTCTCTAATAGCACATTGGTGACTAGATAGTTTTGCTCATAAAAAAAGAACTCCTGTTCATCCAGAACATTTTTAAAAAAACATTATCGCCCACTGCAAGATGGCAAGCGGAAAACTGCCAGCAATCTTGAAAAGTGTCTCCTGTCATCAGCGAAAGAGGATCTGAAGCTGGGTTAATTATTCAAAAATAAAGCCCAAGTTGAACAGGCCAGAAATGTATCTGAGCAGTGATGGTGGAGGAGGAGTGGTGAGTGGATCTGTTTGGAACATATTTGTGTCTGGCAGCAGCCGGTGTTGGAGACGCAACGTGCTCTGCCATGCTGGATGAGCAGTTCAAGACTCAATAGTGCGTCATGGCAAAGATAGCTAAGTGAGAGCCAAGCAACATCCTTGGAGAAAGCTCACAGTGGAGTACTTTGGGACTGTGTCACTTCAGGATGTTGGGGGGTGGGGGGAATCATGTGACTGAAAACTCACCCCTGTCCACAGTTCCCTGTCAGTGGAAGAGTTCTAGCCTAGTCTTCAACCTAATTCAATCATTTTCAGTGTGGAGTAGTTTCTTAACATAGGGAACATTCAAACTTAGGGCAAGGTATTTTTGATCAATCATAGAGGAAGAGGTGTTGTCTAATGAAGGAGTCCCCAAAAACAGCACCAATCAGTGCCAAGGTGCCCTCCCTCAGGGACCTCTAGTGATGCCCACAAAGCTCTCCACTGTTAGGAGGTCGCTCCCTGTTGCCTTCTGAAATCCTCAGGTAGCCAGAATCAACATGCAAACAATAGGGCTCTTTTCCAAGGCTATATTCCCATTCAACCTAATGACACTTACGGATGCTAACTGCTTGATCCTACAAGTAAAACTTAAGAGGTCTGCCTACTCAGGGGTTCTAACCTTAGGAATCAGTTGATCTCCATTTGAAAGGGAAAGCGGGAAACCGCTGTACTTAATGAGCTAGGAGGAGAGAGTCCACCCTTTTCCTGTGGGGCATCGGGGCGCTACTGTTGCCAACACACCAAGTGGGCTTAGCACCGCCTCTCAGCGCCCACCATCTCGCGCTTGAGGGTGCACCGGCGCCTAGCATCCAGAAACTGCTGTTGCTCCGCCCTCTCCCAGCCAGGGTCACATTCTCATTCTCAGGAATGTGTACCGGGAGGGGCTCTTCCCCGGCTGCTTCTTTGAAACGCGCGGGTTCCTCTCCTGCAGTTTCTATCTCTTCCTCAGAATCAGAACTGCTTTGGGGCTCTCTGGGCTCCGATCCGACCCTGACATCCACTCACTGCCCCCCTTCAAAAACATTGTTTAAAATAATTAGCCGATTTCTGACTAGCCAGCCCCCCATGGCAGCCATTATGTGACTAGCCTCATCCTCCATTGGAGCCATTTTGTGGTGGTGCCCACAGCAGTTTCTCAAATTTTCAAATGTGCCCAAGAGTCCAAAAAGGTTGGGGATCCCTGGTCTGGTGAGCGGCCGTAGTTCAGTGGTAGAGCACATGATTTGCAGAAGGTCCCAGGAGTCTTGCACTGCAGGAATGGGAGCGAATCCTGGCATAGAACCTGGAGAGCAGCAGTCATTTGGAGTAGACAGTACTGGACTGGATGAACCAGTGAGTTCACTTAGTACACGGCAGCCTCATTTCCAGTTGATTGATCAGTTGATTCATTACATTTATATCCCACCTTTCCTCCAAGGAACTCAAGGTGGCATCCATGCTCTCTCCCCACCACAGCCATTTTATCCTCACAACAACCATGTGAGGTAGGTTAGGCTGAATGTTGGTGACAGGCCCAAGGTCACCTAGTGAGCTTCATAAGAACATAAGAAGAGGTGTTTTGGATCAGACCAGAGGCCTATCTAGTCCAGCTCTGTGTTTCCACAGTGACCACCCAGAATCCTATGGGAAGCCCACTAGGGATGTACAGATTTTGTAAAATCTGTTCCCTCTGCGTTTCACAGATTGTCAGGTGCTTTTCATTCCATTGTCTGCTTATTGGTGGATATTTTCCAATTTCCTGAATGTACACAAATTCACATTTGTGCTAATTCGCACTTGAAAAATGCGCAAATCCCTTCCAAAATGCACATTGTCATGCTTTAGCCAATGGGGAAATGCGCATTTTTGGCCGGGTTTTTTTAAATTTTACTTATTTTTCCATGCCTAAATTTGCGTAAAATTCCAGAAAGTTTAAAAAACAAAACAAAACCGGTCTACAAGTCCACAGAATCCACACGACTCGGGAAAAGCCCATCCACTACAGAATTTGTGGGCCGGATTCATAGAACTCTGAACTCATTTGATTCTGTTGCGGATGTCTTCGACATCCCTAAAGCCCACATGAACACAACAGCGCCCATCCACTCATGTCCCCAAGCAAATGACCTTGAGACCTTGCTGCCTCTGGTACTGGAGATAATAGACAGGCACTGCTAGCCTTCATGGCTGAGTGAGGATTTGACCCTGGTCTCCCCAGTCCTATCTGAGCTTGTGCCTTGCATGCAAAAAGACCCCCAGTTCAACCCCACCTGTTTTCCAGTGGGAAAACACCAGGTAAACAGGTGACAGGAAAGACCAATTCCTGAGTCCATGGACAGCCACTGCTGATGAGAGTAGACAATGCTGAACTCAATGGACAAAGGTTCTGAGCTGGTATAAGTCAGCTTCCTAAATAGTATATTCCGATGTCACGCAGTGACTTTCAAGCCAATATTTTGGCATTCATTGAAAGTTTATGAGTGCTTCTTTAATGAGGACATCAACACAGTCAGGCAAGCTTCCCATAGAGGTAGCTTGTCCACAGTGGCTGATCTTTCTTCACGGTGTCCAGCCACCAAGGAGCGCTGGGTGTGTTTTAAGGAATGCTCTCAATTCATATAGGGTGACAGTGAGGCCCAATGAGCCCAGCCAGTGCCCCACATGAATGAACTATGCAACTTAGAACATGACTCTAAATCATCTGCAGCACCCAGAGGATTCTTCAGCAGATGTGCAAGGGCCTTCAGCAGATATCGATGTGGAAAGGTTCCGCTTAAAGAACGCAAGGTTCAACTTTAAGGTTCAACTTAAAGAAAAACTGCCTTCCTGATTTAGGAAAGGGTGGAACCATTTAAGACTTTGCATATTAAAGGCAGCATCTGGAAGGATGTATAGAAAATCACAGCAAGCCCATACAGATTCTAAAGCACTAACATGCTCTTAGAAGTCTAGGACCATTAGTGGGTGAAATGCACCAGCTGTTGCCTCCAAGCTTTCTTCGTGGGCAAGCCAGTCCTGGGCCCAGTGCCCTTCAACATTGTTACTAATGACTCAGATGAGGAGATGCAGGGAATGCTTATGAAATTTGCAGATGACGCAAAATTGGGTGGGATAGCTAATACCTTGGGAGACGGAAACAAAATTCAAAGTGATCTTGATAGACTGGAGTGCTGGGCAGAAAACAACAGAATGGAATTTAATAGGGATAAATGCCAAGTTCTGCGCCCAGGAAAAAGAAAACAAATGCACAGTTACAAAATGGGGGATTCTTGGCTCAACAATACTACAAGCAAGAAGGATCTTGGAATTGTTGTAGATCACAAGCCGACTATGAGCCAACAATGTGATATGGCTACAAAACAGGCAAATGCTATTTGGGCTGCATTAATAGAAGTATAGCTTCCAAATCATGTGAAGTACTCGTTCCCCTCTACTCAGCACTGGTTAGGCCTCATCTGGAGTACTGTGTCCAGTTCTGGGCACCACACTTTAAGAAGGATGCAGACAAACTGGAGAAGGTTCAGAGGAGGGCAAGGAAGATGATCAGGGGACTGGAGACAAAGCCCTATGAAGAGAGACTGAAAGAACTGGGCATGCTTAGCCTTGAGAAGAGAAGACTGAGGGGAGATATGATACCACTCTTCAAGTCTTTGAAAGGTTGTCACAGAGAGGAAGGCCAGGATCTCTTCTCCATCATCCCAGACTGCAGGACACGGGATCATGGGCTCCAGTTACAGGAAGCCAGATTCCGGCTGAACATCAGGAAAAACTTCCTGTTAGAGCAATACGACAATGGAACCAATGACCTAGGGAGGTAGTGGGCTCCCCCACACTGGAGGCATTCAAGATTAAGCTGGACAGCCATCTGTCATGGATGCTTTGCCTTAGATTTCTGCATTGAGCAGGGGGTTGGACTCGATGGTCTTATAGGCCCCTTCCAACCCTACTATTCTATGATTCTGTAATTCAGCAGGGCTGTCGTTATGGCACTCAATTCAGTGCAAGAGACATGATAGCTAAATTGAGCCTCCATGTTCAGAAGCAGGCTATCTTTGAACGCGAGTTGCTGAGGAGTAACAACAGGGGCATTGCCTTCATGCCTTATCTGTGAGCTTCCCATAGGCATCTGGTTGGCTACTTTGGGAAACAGGATACTGGACTATGTTGGCCTTTGACCTGATCCAGCAAGGCTCTTTTTGTGTTGTTATATCATGTTTGAGGTTACTGTTGTGTTATTTATTTTTATATATATATATATATATATATATATATATATATATTTTACAAGAAGCCCAGTCTTCAGTAATCCATGACCTCTAAGTACGTATTTTCCTTTGTCTTTGGGGTGGGTGAGTTGTTTTTTGTTTAACCATGAAAGACCTGCCAATTTTGCACGGCTTCTGTAGGATTAAAGAATGCAGAAGTGAAGCCCAGTGCATCCACACCCATTAATATGCACAAAAGAATAACTGGTAAAACAGCAAACCACACTTGGCAAGGGAAGAGGTTATTCCACCACCCCAAAGTGCTTGTGGCAACCCACAAGTTGTGAGCAATAACAGCTGCGTTGGTTTTCATTGTACCCCTGTCGTGTGTGTGTGTGTGTGTGTGTGTGTGTGTTTGGGTATTTTTTTTAGAGAGAAAAGGCAAATATATTACCTTGATAGATACAGATGTATTCAAATCCTCCTGGCGGTCAATATTGTGTGGCCCTAAGTTGTTAGCATCTGCTGTTGTCTTATGAAATGTGTATTTCACATAGGAAAGAATGGAGGTTTTAAGAAAAAATGAAATGTACAGCTTCATGTGAAGGCTGTGTGCCAAAGCGATGCTGCAGAAGAATATAGGACTGGCAGAATGTCATGAGAAAAGGAAAGGAAAGGTTCCTCCTGTGCATGCACCGGGTCATTGCTGACCCCTAGAGGGACGCCGCTTACACTGGCGTAGTCGCTGCTTCTGACAAGGCAAGGGTAAACTCTGCGATATTCCTGTCACTTCTTTATTTATCGTTGTTTGTGGTCATGTTCATCCCAGAAAACATAAAGCTTAGGGTTTGTCCAGATGAACAAATAGGTACATATGAACAAATAGATGAACAAATAGCGCAGATGTTGTGGTTTGTAGGTCTGAGATGTTTTAGGTCTGAGATGTCCCAATCTGGATTCAAACCCCTCTCAGGTTGCTGTTTGCAGACAGCAGAAATGTATTCATGCATCCCCATCATCACGTCTGTTTTGGCTCTCTCATGCACCCCACCCCAAGTGCTGCTACTTGACATTAGGCACAATCAACTAATTGAAAGATGGAGTACAAATGAACAATTGTCATCACCATCACCATCATTCATGAATGAAATACTTGTTCTGCTTTAAAGTGCTTGCTTAAAACGTGCTGCCTTTTCTGTAATTTAATCCAACCTTAAACAGTATATTCAACCTTGCTGAGAATCTTAGTCACAGAGAGAGGGAAAAACCTGGTCTCGGAGACCAGAAACAGCTGTTCTCGTTCTCAGACCTACCACCTCTTTCTCTATGACGGTTTAGCAGACCAAAACTGGGAAGTGTGATGGAAACCTGGCATATATTACTAGCATTTACAGCACGGTGGAAGAGAACATGGTAAAGAGCCATTATTATTTTGCCAACGTTCTTACAATATCTTCTTGGAGCGGAGGCCAGTTAAGCTGAAAACTCATGATTAGTAATTGTTAAGAGAAAAGAAAATAAGCAACAGTTTATACTACCCTGTGGTGTGAGTCAACTGTTCTTGTCCTTTACCAGCAGCATCCTGGCTTTTTTGCTGAGCAACTGTCTGTGCTAAAGATGCATTCGGGGACCCAGTGGCCACACTCCAGCCACAGGCCATGAGGCAAGATAGACCCCAGGCCAACAAACACAGGATTTATTTATTTATTTTTAACAAATTCAATCTAACAACCCTTTTGGGTTTATGATCAGGTTTGGCTGGATATCCCACAATCCCACCGGAGCACAGAAAAGCTTTATTCAGTGCAGAATACAATTCAGGAAGGTACCAGAGTTTACTGATAGAGTACATGTTTTAAATAAAGTTTAATAAAAATGTTTTGCCTGTGGAAGGGCCCACTGAGGGTGCGTGTGCCACGTCTGACTGTTTGTCTACCTAGCCTTTTTATTGTCTACTCTGACTGGCAGCAGCTATCCAGGATTTCAGACAAGGGGCCTTTTCCAGCTCTGCTTCTGTGAGATCCATTTAGCTGGAGGTGCCAGGGCTCAAACTTGGGACCTCCTGCATGCAAAGCAGGTGCTCTACAATGCACCTATGGCATCCCTCCCATTCTCTCTACCACCCCACACTGCTGAACATCCTTCTGCAGCACAATGGCATTTGTGCATAACCTACTCAGTTCCACCTTCCACGTGAACAGGGAAATTAAAATAACTGGGAATTCCAGGGTGTGCTAGGAGAGCAGCACCATTTGATCTGATATGGTTTGAGAATCAAATCTTGCCCAAATTCAGCCAATCCCTACATGGAGCACAAGCCCTCTAGGCACAGTTTGATGAAACAAAGCCTATGGATTTTGCTCAGATATTTTACCCATATTTGTCTTGAAAGCTTCATTGGGGAAATTAACCCAGGCAAAGGGAAATAAACTGGATAAAATACGTAGAAAAAATGGCCACACAAGAAAGAAAACAGATGTCTATAAAAATTCTTTCATGTTACTTAATGTTACTCTGTCCTTAACATTCCTTTCCACTTCTCTCTTTCCTTAGATTTTTCTTTAAATCTCCATTTTCCCTTCTCAATAATAATAATAATAATAATAATAATGATGCAAATCTTGGCTTAAATGTACATTCTCAGCACAATGAGGGCTCCGTCACAGCCCACGAAGAGGTCTGGCATCACCCTGGACGTTATCCAGACTAATCCATCCCAGATCCTAGCAAGCTGCTCCTTTCCAGCACTGCTAGACCCATGGCAATAATAGAACTCTGCTGTGAGAGATAACAGCAATTCTCTTCTTATTGAGGTTAGAATGTAGATCTGTTGGCAGCGTTTAGCTGGTGTAACGCAGCTGGGATCCGTCTGATATTTTGAAGCACTGATGCCTTCATTAAAATGCAGTTGCACTTTCTGCACACCCCTGGTTAGAGGCAGGGCTTACTGTCTTCCACATATTACAAAATGAGAGGAGACAAATTGATGTAAATTCCTGCCCCCTGCACCCCCCGCCTCACTCACTCACATACACACGGCTTGTTTTAGGGATATGCGAGAGTTGTTTAACCCTCCCATAAACCATGGTCCCCAGGTTCGGATAACATGGCAAGCCACAATTGTGGCTTGAATATTCAAAACGGTCACTGGCATGCACCACAACCCACCGTGGCTTAAATAAGTTTCTCCAGCAGCCTTACTCTCTGAAGGACACAATTGCATTGGGCCAGTTTGCATGATCAAACAGTTTGCATGATTGTGTCCTTCAGAGAGGAAGGCTGCTGGAGGCATCCCCACCTAGCCACCAGAATGGGCAGAAGGCAAATTGAGGTAGGTAGATAATTGGATTATTTGCAGGAGATGGACAAATTGACTCCCAATTGTTCAACAGCAACAACAAAAAGGCTTTTTTCTATTTAAATTTGGCTATTAGAAGCCCTGGTCCACTATAACATAACTACCTAAATGTCACAATTTCCAGAGGGGTGCCTATGTTTGTCTGTAGCAGCAAAAACAACCAAGTGTCTTACGGCACCTTAAAAACTAACGAAGTTATTCTGGCATAAGCTTTCATAGACACTGTCCACTTCATCAGATGCATGAAGTGTTAACCTCATATTGGCAGATTTATAGACATGGGGGGGGGGAGATGTAAACTGTTGTCAGAAGTAATTGAAATGCAAAAAGTACAGACAGTGATAATTACCTTAACTGTTGCCATTCACAAAACGCTGGGTGTTACCACAGATATTTGTTAGATTTTAAAGTGTGACAAGACACCTTTTTAAAACCTAAACATAGTTAATAATAAATAAATAACTCCGATGTAATTTTTACTTGCATTCACAGGTCATCCTAATATATGGCTGATGAGGTGCAGTAGGGAATTAGCTCCTCCCCCTGAGTCACCATTTAACTCCTGCCTCCTGTTGGTGGGCTTTGGAGTTCTAGTAAAAAGCAAAGTAGAGCCCACAAACCTGAAATATCCCCACGACTGTGGCAGATTACCCATCCATCCTAATAGTGCAGGGCTAAAAACAATATGTGAAAAAAACAAGCATCTGTCATCAAAAAGCAACCCAGTCTCTGAATAACTAAACCCAGCTAGAAGTTCCAGAAGTCTCCCAGGCTGGACTTGGTATGTCTCCAGGGCAAGAGTCTTCCTCAGTTGGTTGGCAGCCATAGAGGATACCTCTCTGCGCACTGATCTGTCACACAGATTGGGGGACTTTTTCTTAGACCTGATTTGTAGCAATGCCAAATCTTTTGCGTTTGGTCATGCTGAAGTAAATGTAAAATGCTATGAATGCACATTCGAACTAATCTTCGTTGCTCCCACTCTGATGTTTAGAAGTTCGGTGTCTTTTATGACAAAAATAACACCTTGAAATCGAAAATGGCGTAGCAAACTGGGTTGACTTGCTTCCCAAGTGTATGCTTGCTTCCTCCTTGCATCTTTTAAGATATTGTAGAGGTAAATACCCCTTCATGGATCACTGCCTTGTTGTGGCGAAGGGGCTTGTGTAACTCAGTGAAGCCATAAGCTATGCCGTGCAGGGCCACCCAAGACGGACAGGTCATGGCAGAGAGTTCTGACAAAATGTGGTCCACTGGAGAAGGAAATGGCAACCCACTCCAGTATTCTTGCGAAAAAAAATCCATGGAACGTATCACAAGGCTAAAAGAGATGACGCTGGAAGATGAGCCCCTCAGGTCTGAAGGTGTCCAATATACTACTGGGGAAGAGCAGAGGGTATTTCCAAGTAGCGCCAGAAAGAGCGAAGCGGCTGGGCCAAAGCTGAAAGGACACTCAGCTGTGGATGTGTCTGGTGGTGAAAAGAACATCTGATGCTGTAAAGAACAATACTGTTTAGGAACCTGGAATGTCAGATCAATGAATCAAGGTAAGCTGGAGGTGGTCAAACATGAGATGGCAAGACTGAACATCGACATCTTGGGAATCAGCGAACTAAAATGGACAAGCATGGGCAAATTTAATTCAGGTGACCATCATATCTACTACTATGGGCAAGAATCCCGTAGAAGAAATGGAGTAGCACTCATCGTCAACAAAAGGGTGGGGAAAGCAGTACTGGGGTACAATCTCAAAAATGAGAGAATGATCTCAGTACGAATCCAAGGCAAACCATTCAACATCACAGTAATTCAAGTCTATGCCCCAACCACTGATGCCGAAGAAGCTGAGGTTGATCAGTTCTATGAAGACCTACAACACCTTGTAGAACTAACACCAAAAAAAGATGTCCTCTTCATCATAGGGGATTGGAATGCTAAAGTAGGAAGTCAAGAAATCACCGGGATAACAGGCAAGCATGGCCTTGGTGTACAAAATGAAGCAGGACAAAGGCTAATAGAGTTTTGCCAAGAGAACACGCTGATCATAGCAAACACTCTTTTGCAACAGCACAAGAGGCGACTCTACACATGGACATCACCAGATGGTCAATATCGAAATCAGATGGATTATGTCCTTTGCAGCCAAAGATGGAGAAGCTCTATACAGTCAGTCAAAACAAGACCTGGAGCTGACTGTGGCTCAGATCATGAGCTGCTTCTTGCAAAAGTTCGGCTTAAATGGAAGAACGTAGGGAAAACCACTAAACCGTTCAGGTATGACTTAAATCATATCCCTTATGAATATACAGTGGAGGTGAGGATTAGATTTAAGGGATTAGACTGTCAAGTGCTCCTTGGAGGGCTCTCAGTCTAATCTAGTAGCCAAGTCCAGACACAGACAAAGGGATTCTTTTCAAAGTTTTATTCTTCTTTTACAACTTAACAGCTCTACAGGTAGCAACTAGATCTGAGCAGCAGCATCCCTATGCCCTAAGTTAGAACAGTTGGTCCCCGTTTGAAAAGCAATTACTGGCAGACCCCTGAATATAAGGACTAGGGAGAATCCCTCCCCTGTTCCCTTGGATCCTCTGGGCGCAACCGTTCTTTGAGCGCCAACCATTTGGCGCCACTCTCTGCGTCTGCGCTGCGCACCCCCCCAGTCTACTATCTGTGCTGAGTCACTCCCTGGTCTGCTTTCTAAACTAGGAATGTGGGTGGGAAGAAGCTCCGTCAGCTGTTGGTCCTGGGAAAACAGGAGCGCGCTCCTCTCCCGAAGGAGCGACTGCTCTTCCTCAGCATCAGAACTACTCTGGGATTCTATGGGCTCAGTGTCCACCCTGACATAGACCTGATAAACAGAGTGCCTGAGGAACTATGGACGGAGGTCCATAACATTGTTCAGGAGGCAGCAACTCAATCCATCCCAAAGACAAAGAAATGCAAGAAAGCAAAGTGGCTGTCTGATGAGGCTTTACAAGTCACTGAGGAAAGAAGGGAAGCGAAAAGCAAGGGAGAAAGGGGAAGATATATCCAACTGAATGCAGAGTTCCAGAGAATAGCAAGGAGAGACAAGAAGGCCTTCTTAAATGAACAATGCAAAGAAATCGAGGAAAACAACCGAATGGGAAAGACTAGAGATCTCTTCAAGAAAATCGGAGATATCAAGGGAGTGTTTTGTGCAAAGACGGGCATGATAAAGGACAAAGAAGGCAGGGACCTAACAGAAGCAGATGAGATTAAGAAGAGGTGGAAAGAATACATAGAAGAACTATACTGGGAAGTTCTGAATGTCCCTGATAGCCATGATAGTGCGGTCACTGAACTTGAGCCGGACATCCTCGAGAGTGAAGTCAAGTGGGCCTTAGGAAGCATTACTAACAACAAAGCTAGCAGAGATGACAGTATCCCAGCTGAGCTATTTAAAATCCTAAAAGACAATGCTGTTAAAGGGCTGCATTCAATACACCAACAAATTTGGAACACTTAGCAGTGGCCACAGGACTGGAAAAGGTCAGTTTACATTCCAATTCCAAAGAAGGGCAGTGCCAAAGATTGTTCAAACTACCGTACAATTGCACTCATTTCACATGCCAGCAAGGTGATGCTCAAAATCCTACAAGCTAGGCTTCAGCAGTATGCGAACCGAGAACTACCAGAAGTACAAGCTGGGTTTCGAAGAGGCAGAGGAAGTAGAGATCAAATCGCCAACA
This sequence comes from Heloderma suspectum, assembly GCF_057233095.1. Classification (NCBI taxonomy): domain Eukaryota; kingdom Metazoa; phylum Chordata; class Lepidosauria; order Squamata; family Helodermatidae; genus Heloderma; species Heloderma suspectum. The sequence continues at coordinate 11,658,495 of NC_139472.1, read as the reverse complement.
TTTGCTGGATCATGGAGAAAGCAAGAGAATTCCAGAAAAAGTCTATTTCTGCTTCATTGACTACGCTAAAGCCTTTGATTGTGTGGATCACAACAAACTGTGGCAAATTCTTAATGAGATGGGAGTACCAGACCACCTTTCCTGTCTCCTGAGAAACCTGTACAAGGGTCAAGAAGCAACAGTGAGAACCAGACATGGAACAACCGATTGGTTCAAAATTGGGAAAGGAGTACGACAAGGCTGCATATTGTCGCCCTGCTTATTTAACTTATATGCAGAGTACATCATGAGAAACGCCGGGTTGGATGAATCACAGGTCAGAATTAAGATTTCCGGGAGAATTATGAACAACCTCAGATACGCAGATGATACCACCCTAATGGCAGAAAGCGAAGAGGATCTCTCTTGTTGAGGGTGAAAGAGGAGAGTGCAAAAGCTGGTTTGAAACTCAACATTAAAAAAACGAAGATCATGGCATCTGGCCCCATCACTTCCTGGCATATGGAAGGGGAAGAAATGGAAGCAGTGACAGATTTTATTTTCTTGGGCTCCAAGATCACCACAGACGGTGACTGTAGCCATGAAATTAAGAGATGCTTGCTCCTTGGGAGGAAAGCTATGGCACACCTAGACAGCATAGTAAGAAGCAGAGACATCACCTTGCCGACAAAGGTCCGTCTAATCAAAGCTATGGTTTTCCCAGTAGTAATGTATGGCTGTGAGACTATAAGGAAGCCTGAGCGCCAAAGAATTTATGCTTTCGAACTGTGGTGCTGGAGAAGACTCTTACGAGTCCCCTGGACTGCAAGGAGGTCAAATCAGCCTATCCTAAAGGAAATCAACCCTGACTGCTCATTGGAAGGACAGATACTCAAGCTGAAGCGCAAATATTTTGGCCACCTAATGCGAAAAGATAACTCCCTGGAAAAGACCCTGATGCTGGGAAAGACTGAAGGCAAAAGGAGAAGGGGACGGCAGAGGATGAGATGGCTAGATAGCATCACTGATGCAATGAATATGGACTTGAGCACACTCCGGGAGAGAGCGCAGGACAGGAAGGCCTGGCGTGCTACGGTCCATGGGGTCATGAAGAGTCGGACATGACTGAACGACTGAACAACAACAAGAGGTAAATAAAATAAGGAGAAAAGGTTCATTGCAGAGGGAACAGATAAATAACGTGCCATAAAGTGTATGTGTGGGGGGAGGATGCTTAGAAACTAGAAAACAAATTTTTCCAAAAGCAGGAGTTGACTCATGTGGCACAGAGTGGTAGGCAGCAATATTGCAACTGAAACGCTCCCCATGACCCGAGTTCGATCCCAGCAGAAGCTGGGTCTCGGGTAGCCAGCTCAGGTCAACTCAGCCTTCCATCCTTCTGAGGTTGGTAAAACAAGTACCCAGCTTGCTGGGGGAAAGGTAATCACGACTGGGGAAGTCAATGGCAAACCACCCCGCTATAGTCTGCCATGAAAACGCCAGCACAAGCGGCATCCCTCTAGGGGTCAGTAATGACCTGGTGCTTGCACAGGAGGAACCTTTCCTTTCCTGTGGTGTGTGTGTGTTTTTTCTACAAGGCAAAGCTTTTTGTCTCTTAGATAGTGCATGGACACTGTGGTTGCCATGGTAAGGTACATGGGGTTTTTTTTTTAATTGCAAGCACTATAAATAGTCATCTTCTTTGTTGTCCAAGAACGTAAGTGAGAGATGCTCTAGTCAAACAGGTGCTCCAGTCAAATCCATGAAAGGTTACACGGCTGTTTACCAAAGCAAGTGATGTTGGATGATGTGTTTGCCGGATGACGTTATTTTGGTGGAGGATGTTGGTTCCCGTGTGTGCCCATTCATGGATGAACATCACCTACTAGTTACTTCAGGAAGATCTCTTCTGCCTTTCCATATCCAGAGGGGAGCAAGCCTCCTATGGGATATACTGACTTAACATTCATAATGAAAACAAATTTTGATTTAGGCAAGCTGTGCTGATGCTTCATGTTTTGATGAGCATCTTCAATGAGCATGTCTTCCCTATAAACAAGTATTGTTATGCATAGTTCCTTGGACCACACCTGTGTTTTGCCCTGCCTGCCCTCAGTACTGGCTTCGGGTCACACCTACCTGCATCAGGTCTTCATTCTTGGATTGCCTTGTTAGCTGTAGACCCACCTCAGACCTCTGATACTGCCTAGCCCTTGGTGAATCCCTATTGGCTCCAACCGTGCCTCTGGCTCATCTGTTACATTTCCCCCACTTGTGGATTTGTATCCTGCTCTTGGGAGTGAGGTGAGGGAGATGGATGCTGTGTTGGGCCAGCTCATGAAAGCTGATGTAGTTATGTTCTGGAGATCATCGTCAGCTAATTGAGATCTCAACGCACTCGAGAGGGGTTATGAAGTCCAAGCAAAAGTTGAATTACAACTGCATTGCATCAATCAATTGCAAAGGAGTACAGAACATAAAAATCTACTACCCGCAATCTTGGCACTCACTTCAGTACCCAAGCAGAGATTTTGGAATGTTAACCTCCCAGTATCACTCTGAGACTGTTTCAGACTTGCCTCTCTGTAAATCACATCCGAGCTGCAGCAACATCTGCAGGAAATTTAACAAAACTATTTGCTACAGAAACATTGGCCTAAATCATTCTCCCTTCCTCACTCACCCTCCTGCACTCAAAGAAGTTATGAAAACAGTTTGCCTCAATGCATGATGCTGCAGAGCAGGACTTTGCAGGGGGCAGGAAGGTGAGAGGATGGGGAAAATGCACAGTCTTTGAGACGGACTATATTCGCTCTAGGGGCAAGCATTGCAGCAAAGGCCTCAACCCATGAGAATTCTAAGTACAAGCATCACAGCTTGTAGGACTGCATGGAAGAATTCCAAGGGCTAATCCAAGGGTACACGAAGGGATGTTGGAGAAATTCGAGACAGACTAAATGAACTTGGATTTCTAAGAATCCGACCTGTGGAATCCACTGCAGAGCAACCTCCTCTGGCCACGCAGAGTCCATGGACTTTCAGATGTGTTTTTTTTTTTTCACTTTCCCGAAATGTACGCATATTTATTCATAGGAAAATATGCACATTTCTGCTAAAGAAAAGTTGAATGGAATGGGGGACAATATGCTAAATGTCACATACTAAGGTAAATTATGTAAGTTGTTCTGAGACTTCTTACATAATTATTTGCGAATTTTTCCGCACAATGGAAAAAATAATAATTCCCATCTGTCTGTGAGGAGACGAGGGAACAAAAGGCACCTGACAATCCACAAAACACAGACAGAGCAGATTTTACACAGTTCGTACACCCCTAGGTACACTTGGTTCTCTTGCACTGGGGCCCAACATCAGCCCCAAATATGGAACATACAAAGCTGACTTATACCAAGTCAGACAGTTAGTCTATCTTGCTCAATATCATCTGTTGACTGTCAGTGACTCTCCGCGGTCACAGATGGGAGTCCTTCTAAGCCCTGTCTGGAGATGCCAGGGGTTGAACATGGGACCCTCTGCTTGCAAAGCATGCGACCTTCCACTGAGCTATGGCTCCTCAAGCATTAGCATTATTCATAGGCCTTGCATACAAAAGGGCAAGCAAGATTAATCTCCAACTCTTTAGAAGATCAGAATTGCCTTGTTGGGCCAGACCAAAGCTATATCTAGAACAACATTCTGTTTCTAGCATCAGTCAACCAGATGCCTCTGGGAGGCTCATGAATCAGGACAAGAAGGCAAACCCCCTCCTTTCTTTGCCCCCTTTATATTAAGAAGTATACACCCCCTGAATACGGGGGTTCCATTAGGTACCATGACTAACAGCTATTGATAGATGTATCCTCCCTGGCAGGAAGTTCTTCTTTGTGGTCTATGGGAACATGTATGTACAAACATATATAGTTTCGCCCTATGGGACTGAAGCAACTCAAGCGATCTTGGCGGGTGCATCAATGAGAAAAACCACATCTCATTCCAGCCACCACCCTTACCTTCGTAAGAGCCTGTTTGCACTCTCACACAGGCAAAGCATACCTGCCTGCCAGCAAGAACAAGAGCCTTTTGAGTATGGCACGTTCTGTAATGAACACTTACTGATGGAAGAGACCATGCATCCAATGCCTCTTGGGACTCAGGCAGCCACCACAGTGGTTGCACCATTTGGAAGACTCCATATGCATGTGCCATCAAATTGGGTCCAAGGTCCCATCTCACACACTGCTTCTCCCTCACCTTGCTCTGTTCCATGTGGGTTTCCCTCCTGTTGTAGGTACATCAACCACACCTCCTTAGAGGTTGCCTGCTCAGATCTCTAGTGGCCTCCCAGACACAAATCATGGGTACACTCATTGCAAATCTCTCCAAATACATGCTGTTTGGTCGCCCGCAGAGTGTTGCGTGCATATCAGTGCTCTCGAGCTACTCACCATTACCAAGACACTGCAAGCGTTCACAGCAGAGCTAGCAGGTTGTACGATACAGGTGGGGTGTACGGCTATTATAAAATCTGTTCCATCTGCATTTTGCGGATTGTCTGGTGCCTTTCATTCCATTGTCTGATCATTGGTGGAATCAGATTTTTTCCAAATTCCCAATTTTCCTCAAATTCACATGTGAAAATGTGCAACCCTCCCCCCAAATGCACGAATCCCCCCCCCCAAATGTGCATTTTCCTGCTTTAGCCTATGGGGGAAATGCGCATTTTCAGCCAGTTTTTTTTTAATTTCATGTATTTTTCTACAACTAAATTTGCATAAAATTCCAGAAAGTACAGAAAAAAGGGGGCCTGCAGAATCCATATGACTGCGTTTAGTCAGATTCATAGAAATCTGAACTCATTTAATTCTGTTGCAGACTTCTCCAACATCCCCAGATACTAGTCACCTCAGTCAAGCTTCTACATCAGCAAATAGGGAGGTACATGGTCCAGAACCATGCTGAAACATTCTCTAGTACTTTGGAAGTGGTGCATAGCCAGAGGAATGTTCATAGTAGTAACCCACTTGGCAGGAGAGGACAATAGTATTCACTGTGGTTCATCGTCCCTTTTGCCACTGGGATCAACCACTAATAGAGCTCTTCACATCCTCCAACATCTCCCAGTGCCCCCTCTTTTGCAGCAGGGTGGGAGATGGAATGGATTGGCTGGGCAATGCCTTTACATTCCCTTGGTAGGGACAGCTTCTCTATGCATACCCTCTGATACTGACACTCACCAGAGTCCTGGCCAAAGCACAGGAGGACAACGCCAGTCTCATCCTCATTGCCCTTTGGTGGCCACAGCAACCATGGTTCACCACACCCCTTCTGTTCTTGCACCAAGAGCATTGATGCCTACTGCAGCACATGGACCTCATCATGCTGGACTGAGGGATGATCCAACACCTGGACCCTCACACCCTCAGCCTCATGGTGTGGAAGATTCTACCACTGTAACTGTTTTGGAGGATGTCCAGCGTGTCCTCGATGCAGTGCAAAAGCAGTCTACGCTGCATTTGTACAAAGCTAAGTGATCCAGATGTTCGGTGTTTTCAACCAGACATAATGTTGATCCCATCAGCTGCCCATTGCAGCATGTGTTTATATTCCTTTTGTTCCTGGAGTCTGATGTCTTGAAACTCTCCTCCTTGAAGGTTTACTTAGCTGCTAGTGTGGCATTCCATAGCCCAATTGGAGGGGGGATGGACTTCTCCATGTTCTCTCATTCCACAGTTAAAACATTTTTAGGGCATTGTGCAACCTATTCCCTCCACACAAGCCTTCATTTCCATCATGGGGTCTTCCTCTTGTTCTGGTAGGCAAGCACTTCAAACCATTAGCAACCACTGACCTCCATTTGCTGACCCTAAAAGTTGTCTTTCTCATGGCAGTTATTTCAGCATGCTATGCAGGAGAACTCTGGGCCCTCTGAGACGATCCCCCATCTTTGGTGTTCCAGAAAGACTAGGTGGTTTTGCATCCGGATGTGTCATTTCTACTGAAGGTGGTCTCAGTCTTTCACCTGGATCAGGACATCACTTTACCATCTTTCTTTACTTTGTCATCATCACCACTGGAAATGCCCCTCCATCTGATATTGTGGGGCAGTCCAGGCACTTCAAATGGACTCAGAAGTTGCTTGTTTCTTATCAGGGGCCACCATGGTTCACTAGTCTTCTCCCAGTGCCTGGCAAAACGGGTGACTGAAACTATCCACTTAGCGTACCAGCTCTTCAGTCTCTCAGTTCCTAATCCAGTCCTGGTTCACTCTGCTATAGCCATGGCATCCTCCACTGCCTTTATAAGGGGCATCCCGATTCTCAAATTATGTAGGACGGTGACATGGTCCCAGCCATCCACCATTGTCAGGCACCATTGGCTGGATGTTCAGGCTCTGCCTTTGCCAGAGCGGTACTCTTTTCAGTGTTATCTTTGCATCTCTACCCTGCTAACTACAAAGAAGGAGGACAGGTTGCTTACCTGTAACTGTAGTGCATGTTATGTGAATGTTATGCATTCACATAACCCACCCACCAGCCCACACAGGTGCCTCTTTATTCTTTTGGGTATCTGTTGCCTATGATGGTCTAGAGGAACTGAGGAAAAGGACAGAGGTACACCCAGGAGTATGCACACTAGAGTGAGGTGGGGGGGGAGACTTCCCACCAAAGCCTTTCACTTCTAGAATGTTCCAAACAGGGCGATGCACAGGCACAGAACCCATGTGTGTGAAAGCACAGATGAGCCCTCAGAGGACTAGAGGTAAGCAGCCTGCCTATCCCAAGTTCAGACCCTGGAATCTCCAATTTAAAAGTATCAACTAGCAGGTGATGGAATTTACCTGAGACCCTGGAAAGCTGATGCCAATTGTAGACAATACCTGGCGAGGTGGACAGATAGTCTGAGCTGGTATAAAGCAGCGTCCTATTAATGTCTAAACCCTTTTCAATTACTGCATCATACAAGAGTAATTTTTTTTAATTATCCTTTTTAATATATAGAAAGATGACTGTGTCAAATATCCAGCATATCTTAAACCAATTGCATAATTTCACAAATTTCATAGAATCATAGAGTTGGATTTGCCCAAAGGGTAATGAACCTAAGGAAATTCTCTGACCATCATCTACTCCAATGGTCAGCAAACGTATTCCATTTCTCCAAGAACACTTTTCTCTCCCTTCTCCAAAACTTACCACATGTGTTAATTTCATCATAAGCAAATTGTTCCACACACCATGCATCAAGTCTGCTTGTTTTCCATTTGCTGGCTCCTTCAATTCTCTCAGATCAGACTTCAAACTAGTTTCCTAAAAATATTTCAAATATATCCCAGCAAGATTATTGGTGCATTTAACCATAACTCCTATCCTGTTAACTTTCCACTTTGAGCTTTATGAGCCAGAACAAATTCCCCAAGTAGACACTCAAGGCAGGCTGGGAATGGTGGTGATGGTGGTGGTGGTATGTGCACAAATAAAAAGATGCCCCCTACTTTGGCATCGTCACTTCTGGAAATGCCCCTCCATGCACATGATGTTCATAGGGTGCTAGCATTCTACACTGATCGGTCCAGGTACCAATCAAAAGGGTAGTTTTTCCCATTCCCACTTCCCTTTTAGATTGGTTCTAAACAAATGGGTTTAGATTGTATCAGTGAGCCCTAGTTCTTCCAACCCAATGTGTTCCTGGAAATGTTGGCAACCATTTGCTTTCTTTTTGCTCTTTCATAACTGTTCTGGCTCCCATCACCAAGGAGAGCTGTTACAGAGAGGAGGAGGAGACACCACACACACACACACACACACACACACACACACACAGAGGAGAACACCTGTAGAAGATCACATGGCTTGAGAAAAGCTTTGGAACCCATTTCCACTTTGGAACAAGGGTGTTTTTCTTTCCTAAACACTTCAGCAAAAGAGAAGGGGGGGGGGAGAACCCATAGTTGTGGCTTCCTAGGAACCATAAATCTGATTTCACAAGCCATTCCATTCTCTTTACGCCCTCCAGTTTTGCCTGTATTAAGCTCTCAAGGCAGGGAAAAAGGTCGTTGTTTTCATTCTGGCCTCATTCACACTTGCCCCATTTCAACAATGGAATTTTACAGTCACAAGCACAGCTTGCCAAAGTCAACCCTCTGATGTGCACAGTGTAGTTCGGAAAGGCCGAAGGGGCAGGGTTCTGACATCCGATCCCATGGCTGCAAGACTCCCTTCTCATGGATGCACTGGGCAAAAAGGAGTCTTCTAATAGAGCAGAAACAATAGCTTTACCAGAAAGTCTAAAGGGGTGGGTATTGCAGTGCAAAGCAAGTCAAGACTTAGTTACAAAAAAGAGTAGGTGGGGCAGGAGGGAACCTATGCAATTACCTTACCAGCTACCTTACCAATCTTCACTTGATTCTGTAGAATATTCTCCACTAATAGTCTAAGCTGATACTTTTTTAACATTCCGGGAAGGACATCGACCATGCCTGTTTCCAGGGAGGGCATCCTAGCACGGTTCCATTTTGATGCTAGCTGAGCTCGTCAATTAATTCTGCACTAAATAATCCAGAATTAGAATCAGATTTTTTTTTAATACATTTTGCCCAATCATATACTTGTATTTTATTTTTAAATCCTTAGGCTTAGCCTATCTTAATTTTCAAACACAAGTTTGGTGTGTAACAAGGAAAACCGCTATTTTAAAACAAACAAAACAGAAAACAGAGACATTGGCCTAGTTCTCACTGTGGAAGCCAAGTTGAGTCTGGGTTGAACTATTTCAGGTAGAAGCTCACATAGCCCAATGCTCCTACATGCACACATGCACATACACCTTTCTGCATCATATCCCTGGGATGCTTTAGAGAATCCTTTAGAGAATCCTTTCCCTGGTGCCACAGGGGGTGTGGGTGGGAGGTAACTAGGTAAGCTGATTTAGGCTGCAAACCTATACCACTTAGCTGACAGCAAGCCCCATTCAACTCAATGGGACTTACTTTCATAAGAACATCAGAAGAGCCCTTCTATGATTTTCATAGCCGTATTTCGAGAGCCAGTGTGGTGTAGTGGCAAGAGCGTTGGACTAGGAGCTGGGAGATCCGGGTTCTAGTCCCCACTGGGCCATGGAAGCTCACTGGGTGACTTTTGGCCAGTCACAGACTCTCAGCCCAACCCACCTCACAGGGTTGTTGTTGTGAGGATAAAATGGAGAGGAGGAGAATAATGTAAGCCACCTTGGGTTCCTTGCAAGAGGAAAAAAGGCAGGGTATAAATGCAATCAATCAATCAGTCAAGCCCTGCTGGATCAGACCAAGGGTCCATCTAGTCCAGCATTCTGTTCACATAGTGGCTGACCAGGTGCCCACGGGAAACCAACTGCCCATGAGTGCCACAGCACCCTCCTGCCCATGTTCCCCAGCAACTGGTGTACATAGGCATACTGCCTCTGATACTGGAGGTAGCATAGAGCCATCAGGACTAATAGCTATCAATAGCCTTCTCCTCCAGGATACTCCAGTAGACATATAAAGGACTGCACTCGTAGAGGGTTGTCTGCTTACCTGAGACTAGCTCTGTCCCAGAATACCCAATGAAACAATAGCTTCCATCCCCTACTGAGCTGACAAGGAGCAAATTCCTTCTCTTTGTGTTTTAAGGTTGAGAGGTCTACCTGGGGTAATTATGCCAAGATTAATCCCTCCTCTTCCTCTTCAACAGCTTGGTAGGTAAACAGCTTCCCTCCCCCCACCCGCACCGCAATTCCCATTCATCCCTGTTTGTTCCCTTCTCCATTAACTTTGGAATGAACGGAAACTGAGCCAAATGAGTCTCATCTGATCCAGAACAAATGCGCCACCTCTGCTTGGTGGGACAGTGAACTCTTAATTCTGTATAAAGCACCATCAAGAAATCTCACTCCGTGAAATCCAGGCCCAGGGCCTTCCCCCAGTGCAAAGTCTATTGGAAGCCCATGTTCACAAGCAACTTCCTTGAAGAATGCCAAGGGCCCGTTTTTGATTGGACAAGAAAGAAACGTTCTGTAAAAACAGGAATGGGACGGTGCCTGCCGTTCACGAGAATGGATGCGAAAGCTCAGATGGGTTAACGTTGGAAACCTGTCATCAGCAACCCTTAGGAAAGAGGGCTGCTGTATAGAAGGGAGGGGTCATAGCTCAGTGTGGTCGAGCATGTGCTTCGCATGCAGAAGGCCCCAGCTTTAATCGCCAGCATCTGCAGATAAAGCAAGGAAAGAATCCTGCCTGAAACCCTGGAAAGCTGCTGCCAGTCAGTGTCGACAATACTGGGCTAGATGGACCAAGGGCCAGACTCAGTATAAGGCAGCTTCCGATGTTCCTATGTTGAGATGAAGGGTGTATGTATGTGCTTGTGTGAGAGCTATTGAGAAGATGGCTGACTTCCAGCTCCAAGAGGCTTCAGGATTCTGACAGTCTCCCCTGCCTGAATTAGATGAGGCCACCTCCTAAACCCTCCCTCGCCTTCCCCCACAAGTTGCTTGCAGCACCACATTGCAAACATCTGGAGCGGAGAGCGATCAGCATTGTTTCCTTAGCAAAAACAGAACATTTTCGACGGCTGGGGAATTCCGACAGCTCAACATCAGCCAAGAAAACAGTCAAAGGAGCTTTGGATCTGGCATCACTCCTCCTTATTTCAGATAGAGGCTTCAAAAGTCTAGCATCCTCCTCCCTCTCCAGAGGCACATCTACCTATGCGAAAGAAGGAGATGTTAGAATGGATTGCACCACAAGGATGCATTCGGGGGATTTGTGTTTGGATGGAATCCTCTTCCACCTTAAAGAAGAGAAAACACCCTCCAAATAGAAATGAGCCCAGCAGCAGGGAGAGAGCAAAAAACTATCCCAGGCCGTTTCCAGTTCTACTAGTTTTGCAGGGAATTTTTAATGGAAGGGAACACATCGCAATGGTAGTCACTCACCTGTAGTCTGAAGTGGTACAGTCCATCATACACTCGACCACTTAGTTCTGTTGCATGTGATTGGCCAGGCCAGTGGCAGAAGGTGGGGGGCCATCTATGGCCACGCTAGCTGGGAATGATGGGAGTTGCAGTCCAACACAGCTGGCAGGGAGCAGGTTAGAAAAGGCTGTTCTGTAACTTCCCATTTATAGAAACGTATTCTGGCTGAGATAGTAATGTTACAAATATTCCTAGCTTTCAAAAAAAAAAAAAAAAAGTGTGCGTTTCTGTGCTGGCTGTAGAGAAAGGGAAGCCCCTTCCTCCACAACCAGCATGGAAATGCAGCCCAGTGGACTCTTAGCAAGCTAGTTTTAAAAAAATGCTTTTTATGAAGCGGACTGACTGAGGAGGGAATGAGCAATCTATCCTTCCTCTGCCAACCTGCTTTCCTTGCAGTCCTAGAGAAAGAGACTTTCCTTCCTCCGTGGCTAGCACGAAAACCAAGGGGACTGGTGGAAGAGGTGCGGAATGATCTGTCCATCCTCCATAAGCCTACTCACTGGCCTGCATGGAATTCCTGGTCACCTATGGTGACCAGTTATTAAATACAGGACTGTAGTGAACCTGTGTCTGGGTTGTACTGCTTTAGACTGAAGGAGGGGCCTCATATAATAAAATGCTCCTCCATACTGGGGGGGAAAACCCTGTTTATAGCAAACTAACATGTCAAGGGAAAGGCTAGAGTAGAACTCTGTTCCCTGATAGGTTACTTTTCTATTTAGAAGGGTGTTTTGTTTTGTTTGTAATGGAGGAGCATTCAGTCATGCCCACCTCAGTCAGAACTAGGCCTAAATCAACTGATACATCCAAGAGAACAGGTCAGCATGACACTCTTCCCTAATGTGTGAATTAGACAAGTTGCTAGGTGTGGTAGAACAGTTTCTCATGTGTGCTTGGAAGGGTTGCCAAGTGATTGGCAGCCCAGGAAGTTTTAGAGGGTCTTCCACTCCTCCCACCCCTCCGCCCCTGGTTGCCAGCTGCGGAAGACAAAAGGCCAGTTTTCCTGGCCTGTTTCCCACTGATTTTAATTTTAAGAAGAAACAATCACCGTTGCACAAGGGTCTGCAGCAGGCAACGGGAAGAGCAGCCAGGCTGGAGGTGAGAAACTTTGGCGGGGTGTGTGAGTCTCTGTGTGTACTAGAAAAGCTGTGAGAGTTTTGTGTGGGTAGTTGTAAATATGTGTGCATGCGCACATGTGAGCACTATGAATAAACTTCTTCTAGGGGGAGGGGGCTAGTTCCTTGATGGTCTAATGCATATTGTGTAGTCTGCAACTAAGTGGGCTCTCTTTCTTGAGTTATCCTCTTTGCCTTGTTTTTTCAGTTCTCTACTATGGGTTCACCAATCCTCCTTCAGTCTAGAGAGCCTCAGCTTCAGAGTTTTCCATCTGTAAAATGGGCAAACATTTCCTGGAATATCTTCTACGTATGTGTGTCCTATGTGGGCACAATATGTAGTCTGTGACTGGGCTGGCCTGCTTAAGCTCTGCGATTTTGGCAGACTTCCTTTGTGCATGTAACACAGTTGGCATCTGGATTGCGTAAAGATCATTTATGTTGGCCTGTACACTTTGGAGGAACTGAGCATGTCCTATGGGTTTCCTGTCCTTTTATTTTTGGGGTGTTCCCCTGGCCACACAGATCTGCCAACAGGCACATGGTTTTGCCCCTTTGCTGGTGGGCTCCACTCTGGGTCCATAGGCCCCACCCGTGGACCCCAGCAGGCACTGCCACAACCCTCTTGGGCACAGTCGTTTGACCTCAATTGTCTCCATCCACTCCCCACCCCTCAGGACCTTACCCAGCTACCACGATATTCTTGCAGAAGCTGATAAAAAGCTTAAGCGTGGTCAGGTGAACCAGACTTAACTAAATGGTGGAAGTTTGTTTACATACCTTCAAAAATATCCCACGCATCTCTACCTGCAGCTTGAAGTGGAACAGTCCCACAACTCTCCCACCTCAGTCTTCCGCCGCATTTTGTGTAATGTGTAGATCAACACTTAGCTGCTATTTACTGTGCAAGATCCAGCAGGCTCACTTGAATGTACTGGGCAGGGAGGCTTCTGGCAATGTAATTAGCGCAAGCTATTTCTCAAAGAAATGCTCAAGTCATGGCGCTAATTAAAGGCTCAATTGAGAATATGGTAATGTCTGGGTTCGTACCCCTTCTATTTCCTTCTTTTTTCCTTGGACATTTTTTTTAGTTCTTCACCCACCTGGGAAATTGTAAATGAGGTTTATTAGTGGGAGAGCTGAGAGTGTGTGGAAGCTGAAAAAGCAGTAAAGAGTTTTGACTTTGGCTTTCAAAGGCATAAATTTTATCCCGCATTGCTTATTTATTACATGTTTCTCCTGGTCGTTATCCAAGGAGCTCAGGACAAAATATATTGTTCTCCCTCTCATCCCCATTTTATCCTAACATTTTCTCCTAACCGAATAGGTTAGACTAAAAGATACCAACCGGCCCAAGATCACTACTTGACTTTCATGGGTGATAAGGATTTGAACCTGGGTCTCTATGCTCCTAGGCCAGTACGCTAACCACTACATCACACTTGCTCTCACAAGGGTAGATAGATAAGGCCTGCCAGAAACCAGAGAACCTGAGCTGGGATCTCTGGCAGAGGGGCCCCGCTACCTTACACCCTGGAGTATCAGGGCAGCTCAACATTTAACTTCTTTTCAGAGGCTCCAAAATTCTGAACTAAAACCTTTGTGAGTGAAAGGCCTTTGGCTAGAAGCAGATATTGGTTGGATATAGTACCAGCAACATCACTCTCTGGGAGCTACCACTGGATTAAATAGAGTGAGGTGGCCATCTCAAGCAGTAGATGCTAGGGGGCAGAGAGTGGCAGTGAGGTGTTGGAAGGCAAGGCTGTGTGTGCCATATGTCCTGCTTACTATCCTCAGATGCACTGGAAAACGATGACCCATTGCCAGTGTTGAAGAAGGATTCAACTGCCAGTCCAGTTGGCTTCTGTATATGGAAATGAGTGTGGGCATCTTGTATTTTGCCTCCGGCAGCAAAGTGTCTTGGGCCGGCCCTGCCATTGAAGGTGGTACAATAGATACCTTTTGACAAGGCATTTGGGGCAAGGAATATGTGCTGCCATAGAACCAGTAAAAAAAATATCCATGTTCCTTTTGAGCAAGATCAGTAACAACGAATAAAGCTGCTTCCATAACTGTCTGTCAGAATTTTCATGCTGAGCGGAAAAAACAAGGAAACAGAAAAACGAGGAACCGAAAATGGAGCCCAGCTTTCTAGCAATTCCCACTCAGCTGCAATCAAATCAAACTCCATTTGGTTAAGCTGTTTACATTGTGCCTTTAACATGCATGTGCTTTGGACCACTGGTTAGAAACCTAGGGGGCTTCCGGACATGGCTTTTATTGTGCAGTCAGACTGCCTCATTCACGGGATTTTACGAGGGGTATGTGTGTGTCCAGATGTCATCATCTTCCATTTGCAACCTCCCGTGTTTTCCCACCATTTCTTCTGTCTTTTTTCTTACCATGGAAAATCTGTTAAGAAAGAAAAGACAAAATAGTTGCACGATGTCTTTTGACTGGGAGCTGTCCATCTGGAAGCACTCCTAGGTGGATAGATCCAGAAGGTCACTGAACATATCACTTTGCCACAAGGTAGTAACATCCACACCAGCACAACACCCTGAGCTGCAGCTGGGGAAACGGGCACAATGGCTAATGGCTTTAGCAGAGCAACAAACTCCAGATGACTCAGACAAGCTCAGCCACTTGCTATAAGAGAAAGCAAGATGGTCTTATAGGAGAACAATATTTTATTTGGATGCAGCTGGAGGTGAATTTTTTGGCTCTGGTAATTTCCCATTGCTTGCAGAGCACTCAGACTTTCCACCTTACCACAACAGCGCTTGGTTATTAGTAGCATCCGGGGCAAATCCGGGGGGGGGGGAGGGGGAGTAGAAAAACACCAGGGAGCGGGGGAAGAGTTAACCTCCCTTCCCTCTGCAACATGGTTCCAATCTCAGAAGGGAGCTTCTGCAACTTCTCTTGGTAACACACAGAAAAAAAAAAGACGTAGGGAAGATCTTTAAAGTAAAGTATAGTTTGACCATCAGAGAGCAGGTAGCAATTAGCTGAAAAAGGAGTACCTATGCATTTCTTTAAAATAAAAAGCAGTTCTGTTTTTGCATCCAAGAAGTACTTGTTGGGAGGAGGGAAACAATCTCTGCAACATTCTTTGCCAATCTGATTGAAATGAAAAGCAGCCTCTCCTCCCTCTCCCTGCCCTCCTTCCACCCCCTCTCTGGGCTTTTCGTGACCGTGAAAACCCATTTGCCATTTTTTGGCTGAGATTTTACTTTTATTTTTTAGTGCATGTATGTATTACTCCATCATATGGGGGCTTTTGACCGCCTGCCAAAACATCTTAGAATGCACTGCGTCGTTCTAGAGATAGCTTTGCCTTGACCAACATCTGTTGGTTAGGGTGTGCAAGATTATCTCTGCACCAACCCATGTTTCCACAATCCAGAGGTGTTATTTCACACTGCTGTGGTGGGGACAAAAGAAGGAGGTCAAGAAACCTCCTTTCTGGTGGTAAGGACTAGAGTAGTATGGTGCATAAGCTACTAAGCTCTGAAGAAAATACTGAGCTGCTTTACAGGGCTGTTGCAGTGATTACGGAAATAATTTTTAATTATTTATTTCAAGGACTGTTACTTCAAAATCCCTCCCAGAGTGGCTTACAGATACCAGTAGTAAGGCAGTCCCTGCCATAAAGTATGATATGCAAGGACAAGGGGATGGGGAGGGAGGAGGAAAAAAGCAAACTCGGGCACTAGTACTTAAAGTTATAGTTCTTATAACTAACAGCTGGGAAATAAACACTTCGGGCTAGGGGTGATGGGGAGTTAAAGTCCAAAACGTCTGGAGGGTGTCAGGTTGGAGTAGGCTGTGTTATAGGACTGCAGCCTACGGCACTGAATAAATACTAAGTATTGTTAAGATTCTCAGCAAGGTTTAAAGGCCTGCTCTTAGATATAATCGAGTAGTTCAGTCCAAGTCTGGTTTAAATTTGAGGAACCATCAGGAGGTAGAGCAGGGGCCTCGAACATAAGAAGAGCCCTCCTGGATCAGACGAAGGGTCCATCTAGTCCAGCATTCTGTTCACACAGTGGCCAACCAGCTGTCGCCCAGGAACCCACAAGCAGGGCATGAGTGCAACAGCACCCTCCCACCCATGTTCCCCAGCAAGTGGTCTGCATAGGCGCTGATACTGGAGGTAGCACATAGCCTTTTCCTCCATGAATTTGTCTAACCCCTTTTTAAAACCATCCAAATTGGTGGCTATCACTACATTTTGTGGTAGCGAATTCCATAATTTAACTATGCACTGTGTGAAGAAGTCCTTTTATCTGTCCTGAATCTGCCGCCAGTCAGCTTCATAGGGTGACCCTGGGTTCTAGTATTTTGAGAGAGGGAGAAAAATGTCTCCCTCTCCACATTCTCCACACCACACATAATTTTGTAGACCTCTATCCTGTCTCCCCTTCCCCTCCTTTTTTCCAAGCTAAACAATCCCAGCTGTTGTAACCTTTTTTATAGGGGAGAAGCTCCAGCCCCTTGATAATTTTAGCTGCCCTTTTCTGCACCTTCTCCAGCTCTGCAACATCTTTTTTTAGGTGTGGCGACCAGAACTGAGTATTCCAAGTGTGGCCACACCATAGATTTGTATAGGGGCAGTATGATAGTGGCAGTTATATTCTCAATTCCAGAACTGGAAGTTGTCCATCACCAGTTAGCACCTGGAGATCAGACGGAGGAGGCACACAGGTCACCTGGTCGCATTCTTTCCCACTATGGTGAAAAGTACTGGTATTGCTATTTAAATTATTATTATTTCTACATTTGCATATACACACATATTTCTCTCCTGCCCTCTTTTTTCGTGATGCGTGAGTGGCCACCCCTCACCTTCCATGCCTTGAGAAGGTGGACCTCTGCAGCAGGAAGCCATCTATATTCTGTCCTCCAGGATCAGCCAGGGGACCGAGAGTTGCTGGGAGGCTGCCTTGCCCTGCCTCCCAGGGAGAGCATAATGGCAAGGGGAAAACCAACCTGACCTCACCCATTGGCCAGAGGAGAAACAGCTTTAGGGAGCTTGCTTCCCTCCTCCTTGCCAGAAAGAATACTCAGCTCCTGTTGGGAATATTGCAGGCTCATCTGCAAGTTGCTGGAAGCTGTTGCAGTTAGTTCATTCATGGGAATTTAGGCCTCAGCTGGCCCTAGGATCTCTATAGCCCACAGTGTGGTTTCCTGTGATGTCTTGCTTTTGCTCCTCCCCTTCCCTCCCCCCCCCCGACCTCCTCCATTGCTGAGACCACACGTTTGCTCTCTCGCTCCTTCCATTGTTATGGAACCCAAATGGACTGAACAAACTGGGTTTTTTTTTAAATCTACACTGTACCTGCATATTATATGCAAGAATATAGTGAATAAACTACTTTATCTTTCCTTCACTGAAGAACGGTGTGGTCTCTTTCTTAGCCTTGTGCGCATGTGGGACTGATAAACGCTCATTCTCTTCTGCCTTTTGTTTTTTCCCTGCTAACTGCTTTTCTAACAGGAGCATCAATACTAAATAATTCCCATCAGCTCCAATTGCCAGTTAGGGATGGCAGAGAAATCCGCTGTGGACTCAAATCAGGCTGGATTCTCAAGGATCAGATCTGCGTAGTCCACAGCGGACAAGCCCCACTTGCCTCTGCCTCCGCCGGATTTCCTGTGAGGTGGCTCTCAGGGCAGTCAAGGGTTTCTTTAACAGCCAGCACAGAGAACAAGGGCCTTGGTGAGGCCAGCCCCCAATGCTCTTGCCCTAGCTTCCTCTCGAAGAAGCCAAGGAAAGAGAGCTGGGGGCAGGGTGCACCGAGGCCCTTGTTCTCCACGCTGGCTGTCAAGGGCTTCCTTAACAGCCAACGCAGATAACAAGAGCTTTGGCATGGCCAGGAGCAGAGCCAACCGCGAAATCTGACAGACATGGTGAGGCTCCTGGGGAATCCGCGGGGCCCCAAGCGGCCCGGATTTCCTCACCATGGAACACCCTCCCCCCAGACTGGATGTTGCAGGGTTCATGCACCCCTACTGCCAGCTGCCCTGGGACTGAAGAATGGAAAGGAACACTTGGGCCTCTGCCATCAGCCAGGGGTCTAAGGGGTGCTTGGTTGTGTGGGTTTAAAGACAGGATATAAATCTTACAAACAATCAAACACTCATGGAGGCTTTTGACATGATTTAGAACCCTGATCTTCCAGGATGCTGAATCGCTCAGGATGCCTGCACAAGTACAGAAGGTGAATCACTGCGGAAATTCGCCTTCCCAACCTGTGATAAAGCCACTGCCGTGGATGCAGTGGAGGCTGTGGCATGTCCACATTATTCCCTCTTCTGCAGTAGTTTCCCCTAATTCTCGCCCTGTGTGTTTGTTTGTATATTTATAAAATCTATTACCCACTTTTCATTATAAAATAATCCCAAAGCAGGGCAAAACCAATAAAGCACAGTAAAATCATACAAAAATCGACCAGTAAAACGGGAGAACAGAAACACAGATAAATAACAATTTACATGTACTCCTATCACTCATCATCCCCAGGTTTAGGCCTGAAGGAATGAGAGAGAGAATTCTCCTAGATCCATTGAGGTTCCTGAACCTTGCCCACTAACAAAATGTTTAAGGGCGCAATCCTATGCATGTTTAGACAGAAAAAAAGTCCTGCAACTCCCAGCATGCCCCAGCCAGCAGGATTGGCTGGGGCATGCTGGGAGTTGTAGGACTGTTTATTTATTTATTACATTTATATCTCACCTTTTTTCCTCCCTAAGGAACCCAAGGCAGTGTACATAATCCTCCTCCTCTCCCTTTTATCCTCACAACAACCCTGTGAGGTGGGTTGGGCTGAGAGTCTGTGACTGGCCCAAAGTCACCCAGTGAGCTTCCATGGCCGAGTGGGGACCAGAACCCGGATCTCCCGACTCCCAGTCCAACGCTCTCGCCACTACACCACACTGGCTTTACTGTCTAAACATGCATAGGATTGTGTCCTAAAGGGCTCCCCCCCCCCCCATATTTCATTATTAATGATTTTATTATTGCTGACTGCCGTCAAGCTGCAGTTGGGGTCAAGCTGGAAGTGCGTATAATTTTGCCCTCAATTGCAGGATTGATGAAAAAAGGTCCCAGCTCAAATTAAAGGAGCAAACAACCCATACTTTGTGGATGAATTTTAAGAGAAGTGTCTGCCTTTTCTCAACTGAGGGGACTCGATCAAAACAATTCACAAAACAACCACTTCGCTGTAGCTCAATGTTTATTTTGTCACACATGCAAAAGAAATGTCTTTCAGGGACTGCAATTTTTGACTAATCATGGACATTTTGACCCCATTGGTGACCTGAAATGTGAAGAAAAGCAGCTTGATGCTTAGCTTGTACGTCCATAAAACGAGATTGTCCAGCGACCAGAAAACTGGGGATAAATAAGGACAAGTGCATTGTATGAGGTGACAAAACAACGATCCTCTTATTGTATTCCAAACGCAGAGCATTGGTCCTCTTCTCTTTGGGAAGGTTCTTCATCTCCTCTTCTTACCAGTTGGAAGCCTAAAAGCAACACCCCACACACACACCCTACATTACTTGGGTTGCCATGGATATTAATGGCTTTCTTGCGTGTGGGTACATCTTTCAAATTGAAACTGAGTAGTAGCAAAAACGGGGGGAATGGTGGGGGGGAACCTTGCTTGTCACTGTTGTATCTCCTTATACAACCTTATCTTGGGTGGCTCTTTTTCCCCTTTGCCATCGGCAGAAAAAGTGTGTGTGTATGTGTGCGTGCAAGGTGTAAGTGGGGTGGGGGGCAGGGGGGCAGTGTTGTTGAGAAAATACCTCCCTCACATCCGGCCTGGCTTTTTCCTTCTGCCAGTTCACCCCCATGTTATATAAGCTCAGACATGGAAAAGCAGATCTCTTGCCATTGCTCGCTGACATCTTTTAACCTTTCATTCTCAGAGGGTGGAGGAGAGGAGGGGAGGGGAGACGTGTTCCATCATGTTTCAAATATCCTCGGATTGTTCCCATGTACCACTCTGACAGAGCTGGCCCTGGTTTTCATTAGCAACCGATTTGCTTACGAATCATTGTTTTGGAGGGGTTTTTTCTTTTGGAGCCCTCTAGGTTACCGTTCATATTTCTTAAGGCCGCTCCTCCGCATTCTTTTTCACTTTGCGGTGGTGCATTGAGGCCAAGGGGATTGGGGCGGCGGGGGGGGGGGGAACGGTCACCTTTCTCTTAATCAGCAGGTGATATCTCATTGGGTGGTTGAAATTCCATGAAATCTACAAAAGCCCTGCCTGCCCCCACACACACTCCCTGGAACATTTCCCCCTTTTTTAATTTAAACCATTCTCTTGTCAAAACCTTTATAGGTTGAGAAGCAGGAGGTGGGGACGGGAAAGGCCTTTTTCTCTTGAAAGAAATGGAAAGCCCCTGCTCTGCAAACAATCAAGAATTCTGGCTGCAAATTAGTTTCTGCCTTTTCAGATGAAATGTGGATGGGAGAAACACCAGAGAGGCAGATGCTGGTGCCGCCTGCCTCCATTCCCCCACAGCTGAAACAGTGGCTGGGAATTCGTCTCTTTGGGCTCCGGACTAGTTCAAAGACGCACGTCCAGCCAACTGCAACATTCATCGATGGCCTGGATGTGTGGATGGGCCTCAGTCTGCAGGATGGCATCTCTGTGCAAGTGCCAGGGCCCCAGGCCCTGCTGCAGATATCAGCCCTGTGGGTTCTGTGAGCTGCGCCCACCATTTAAAAGACCCGCAATGGCCCAGATCAAGTTATTAAAATGATAGGTGGTTCACAGATTGCAGAACCGCTGCTGCCGCCTGCTGGGTGGGGCAGGAGGAGGAAGAAGAAGCAATCCATGGGGAGGGGGGAGAAGGAGAAGAAGCCTTGTCACGTTCCTTCGTCCTCCCCCTTCGCAGTCAACACACTCCAAGAGACCAGGGGTCAGGATCACGACTTTATTAGTTAACGACCAGGTTCCTTACAAATGCAAATTCTAGGAAGCTCTCAGGCTACAAAGGAAACAGCTACTCCACACAATTACGAATACCGATAGAGGAGCCGAAGTGGAAGTCAGAGAAGTAGCTGGCAGTTTGAACGAGAACATCCCGGCCAGACTAGCTCAGGGGGGATGCCTTTCCCTTACGGTGGCTCCCTCCTCCGTAGGCTTTCACGCATAGCCAAACTGGTGGAGCGTCTGAGCTCCGCCTCTAACTTTTCCCACTTTGCTCTGCAACGGACCGTAGCATCCCTCAAGTCACGCCCCTCACTCTCCTCTTCCCCCAAGACCTGGGTTCTCATGGAGGAGGAGGGGGGCCTTCAGGTCGAGTCATCTGTGTGCCAAGGTCTTGAGACGAATGCCTTGCCATATCTGAGCTCCCTAGAGAGAGAGCCTACCCTGGTTCCGGCAGTCCCCATTCTGAGTCTGAGCTGCTATCTCCACACGCTCATATTCATTCCTGACATCCGATGGAAGAGGTGCACTGGCATGGGGGGAACATGCTGAGAGTCCCCTGAGTCCTGGAGCTGGCCTTGGTGTGATGTCATGCTGCCTCAAGTATACCTTCTTTATAAGGTCTGCACATACCCTCAGGGCAAAACAATCAGGGATGACAGTCTAGATCTGTGATCAGATCTCTCAAGTTCTTTGTCTTTACTTTCAGTTTGACTGGGCAAGCAGCACTGGGGGCAGGGTGGTTTAATCTACCACCACCACCCTGCCTTAAACACATTTATACCTACCAGCTGAATATGAGCCAACAATGTGATGTGGCTGCAAAACAGGCAAATGCTATTTTGGGCTGCATTCATACAAGCATAGCTTCCAAATCCCGAGAAGTACTAGTCCCCCTCTACGCGGCACTGGTTAGGCCTCATCTGGAGTACTGTGTCCAGTTCTGGGCAACGCACTTTAAGAAGGATGTGGACAAGCTGGAGAGGGTTCAGAGGAGAGCAACAAAGATGATCAGGGGACTGGAAACAAAGCCTTATAAAGAGAGACTGAAAGAACTGGGCATGTTTAGCCTTGAGAAGAGAAGACTGAGAGGAGATATGATAGCACTCATCAAGTCCTTGAAAGGTTGTCACAGAGAGGAAGGCCAGGATCTCTTCTCCATCATCCCAGAGTGCAGGACACGGAATCATGGGCTCAAGTGACAGGAAGCCAGATTTCGGCTGAACATCAGAAAAAATGTCCTGACTGTTAGAGCAGTACGACAATGGAACCCATGACCTAGGGAGGTGGTGGGCTCTCCCACACTGTAGGCATTCAAGATGAGGCTGAACAGCCATCTGTCAGGGATGCTCTGACTTGGATTCCTGCATGGAGCAGGGGTTTGGACTCGATGGTCTTGTAGGCCCCTTCCAACCCTACTATTCTGTGATTCTATACCAAGAAATCAAGGAAAAAGCATATGGTGTGTGTGAACAAGCCATCTCATTTGGAAGGGCATGGCGTTTTTGCTTGTCATTAAGTTGGCCTCTAATGCCCTTCTGCAATCCACTGATCCTGGGGACTGCTTCTCCCATCTGGCTCTGTAGCAGAAATTCTCAGCCTGCATGCTGCAAGAGAACTGCTGGTGGGCCACAAGAAATCAATAACTTAAATCATTAACAGCGGCTATGAGCAAAAAGCGTACACCCTTAGAGGAGTCTGCCCGCTATGTCTACGTGTGGTGAATTGTCCTGGATGTGGCTCTTTCCTCTGAGATGTCACTGGGAGAGGGGGTGGTTGGTTACCGGAACCTCTTGATGCAGCAGAATTACTCACCTTCAGAGGAGGCTGCTTGTCATATCTCCTTCCAACTAGGAAAAAAGTCCAGAACAGAGACTCGTGCAGGAACACAGTCCTCTGTGTCTCAGTTCTTCTTTCTGCAATAGACTCATGAGGCAACCCTTCTGGAAAAAGCTCTATGGACCTCTTGGTCTGCAGTAAGGTTTGCTTCACTCATGTGCCTATTCATATATAAAAGAGCCCTGCTGGACCAGGCCACAAGGGCATCATAGAAGCATAGAAGAGTAGGGTTGGAAGGGGCCTGTAAGACCGTCGAGTCCAGCCCCTTGCTCAATGCAAGAATCCAAGTCAAAGCATCCAGTGTGGGAGAGCCCACTACCTCCATCAAGGCTTGCATCTTGTTCCCCACAGTGGCAATCTCATACGCACTTGCCTGGAACGTACTTCTGAGTAGATATGTACAGGATTGCACTGTTTAAAAGACAGGCACCTTGCCTGAAGCATGGGAGGAGGGCGTTTCATGGGCTGGCCAGTGTATGTCTGAAACGCATTGGGAAGGTAGCCGGAGAGCAGGTCTGTATTGTTCCCACAGCGTCCCAGTGTGCATGTATGCCTACATGCACATTTAATAAGGCTAAAATGCTTCTCTTTTTGATGGGGCCACAGGTAAGATAAATGAATATGAAGATATGAAGATAAAGTAGTAGTAGTAGTAGTATAAATGCCCAAACTGTCCACCTTGATTGGCCTATAAGCAATCTTTTTCAGGGACACCAATCCCATGAGGCAGGGTGAGGCAACTGCCTTGGGCAGCCAGATGCTGAAGGGTGGCGAGCTGCAGCAAAGTGTCACAGGACAGAGCTGTGCACGCCACGCCCGCAGCCTGCCCTGCACCTCAAGCTAGCCTGCTGCCCTCACGTGCAGCGGAAGACGCTGTTGAACTAAGACTCTGCTGCCAGTCCAGTTGGCTTCCTGTAAATGGAATTTGGGAAGGCACCATCATCTTGTCCTTCACCTTCAGCAGCAAAATGTCTGGAGCCGTCCCTGTTTTCTGTTTGCAGTAGCCCTGCTCTCTTGTTCAAATTGCATTAAATAACCATGCACTTTGGGGAGCCGGCAAACTCCACCCCCTGGCCTCTCTGTGTAAATCTGGATCCCTGACAGTGCAATCAGGGGTACACAACCATTTTGGCCCCAGGGGCCAAATTGGGTATCCGCTGGGGTGGCAGGTACCACCTGTGTGTGCATGCGCACGCACATACACGTGTATATGCATACACATGTATATGCATGCACATACACCTCTCATACAACTTTCTCTTTCTCTCTCACACACACGCACCGCTCACTCACTCAAATCCAGCTCCTCCCCAAGAGTGTTTGAGGCCCAACACCTGCTTTGGGCAGATACAACCAACATTCCTCCCCAAAACTTCAACCCACCTAGGAATCCCAGCTCCTAGCCCTTTTCCGTCCTCTAATCCACAACCTTGCCGATAGCAGCCCTGTTCCTAGAGCACCCTAAGAAGCAGGTAGGAGCCTTCAAACACAGCTTCCTAAAACACTCTGGGGAGACTCAGGAAATAAGGCTTTTATGGCAGGAACTGTTGTATTCGTAGTAGTTGTTGTTCAGTCGTTCAGTCGTGTCCGACTCTTCGTGACCCCATGGACCATAGCACGCCAGGCCTTCCTGTCTTGCGCTCTATCCCAGAACATGAATTCCAGAAAAACGTCTATTTCTGCTTCATTGACTATGCTAAAGCCTTTGATTGTGTGGATCACAACAAACTGTGGCAAATTCTTAAAGTGATGGGAGTACCAGACCACCTTACCTGTCTCCTGAGAAACCTGTACGAGGGTCAAGAAGCAACAGTAAGAACCAGAGATGGAACAACCGATTGGTTCAAAATTGGGAAAGGAGTACGACAAGGCTGCATATTGTCACCCTGCTTATTTAACTTATATGCAGAGTACATCATGAGAAATGCCAGGTTGGATGAATCAGAGGTCGGAATTAAGATTGCTGGGAGAATTATCAACAACCTCCGATATGCAGACGATACCACCCTAATGGCAGAAAGCGAAGAGGATCTCAAGAGCCTCTTGTTGAGGGTGAAAGAGGAGAGTGCAAAAGCTGGTTTGAAACTCAACATTAAAAAAACGAAGATCATGGCATCTGGCCCCATCACTTCCTGGCATATAGAAGGGGAAGAAATGGAAGCAGTGACAGATTTTACTTTCTTGGGCTCCAAGATCACCGCAGACGGTGACTGTAGCCATGAAATTAAAAGACGCTTGCTCCTTGGGAGGAAAGCTATGGCCAACCTAGACAGCATAGTAAGAAGCAGAGACATCACCTTGCCGACAAAGGTCCGTCTAATCAAAGCTATGGTTTTCCCAGTAGTAATGTATGGCTGTGAGAGCTGGACTATAAGGAAGGCTGAGCGCCGAAGAATTGATGCTTTCGAACTGTGGTGCTGGAGAAGACTCTTACGAGTCCCCTGGACTGCAAGGAGGTCAAATCAGTCCATCCTAAAGGAAATCAACCCTGAGTGCTCATTGGAAGGACAGATAATGAAGCTGAAGCTCCAATATTTTGGCCACCTAATGCGAAGAGAAAACTCCCTGGAAAAGACCCTGATGCTGGGAAAGACTGAAGGCAAAAGGAGAAGGGGACGGCAGAGGATGAGATGGCTAGATAGCATCACGGATGCAATGAATATGAACTTGAGCACGCTCCGGGAGAGAGCGCAGGACAGGAAGGCCTGGCGTGCTATGGTCCATGGGGTCACGAAGAGTCGGACACGACTGAACGACTGAACAACAACAACTGCTTTTCCCACCCTTTTGTTGACTATGAGTGCTACTCCATTTCTTCTAAGGGATTCTTGCCCACAGTAAGTAGATATGATGGTCACCTGAATTAAATTCGCCCATGCTTGTCCATTTTAGTTCGCTGATTCCCAAGATGTCGATGTTCAGTCTTGCCATCTCATGATTGACCACCTCCA
This sequence comes from Heloderma suspectum, assembly GCF_057233095.1. Taxonomy (NCBI): domain Eukaryota; kingdom Metazoa; phylum Chordata; class Lepidosauria; order Squamata; family Helodermatidae; genus Heloderma; species Heloderma suspectum. The sequence goes on along the minus strand of NC_139472.1, from coordinate 11,632,674 downwards.
GCTTACCTTGATTCATTGATCTTACATTCCAGGTTCCTACACAATATTGTTCTTTACAGCATTGGATTTTCTTTTCACCACCAGACACATCCACAGCTGAGTATCCTTTCGGCTTTGGCCCAGCCGCTTCACTCTTTCTGGCGCTACTTGGAAATTCCCTCTGCTCTTCCCCAGTAGTATATTGGACACCTTCAGACCTGAGGGGCTCATCTTCCAGCGTCATCTCTTTTAGCCTTGTGATACGTTCCATGGGGTTTTCTTGGCAAGAATACTGGAGTGGGTTGCCATTTCCTTCTCCAGTGGACCACATTTTGTCAGAACTCTCTGCCATGACCTGTCCATCTTGGGTGGCCCTGCACAGCATAGCTTATGGCTTCACTGAGTTACGCAAGCCCCTTCGCCACAACAAGGCAGTGATCCATGAAGGGGGTATTCGTAGTAGGAATGACTTATTGAGGCTCTGCCCTTTATGTACACCCAGTAGTGTAGTGGCAAATTTAGAAGTGCAGGGCCCCTTTGTGACAGTCACAGCCACGCCCCCTCACAGCCACGCCCCTTCTAAGATTATACAACCTTGTAAGATATACAGCCTTCAACTGGGATCCAAAGTTGAGGCTTCACCCTATCAACTCAGCCCTCATAGGCAGATCCCTTCTCATTTAAACAGCCCCCTTGCACACTCCCTTGGCACCCCAACATTACCCATTAGCCTTCCCTAAGCTCCTTAATTATATCCCCCCCTCCCCCTCCAACAGAAACGTCCACACACCCAGCTGGATTGAACTACACACACACACATACACACACACACAGAGTGGTGTAGTAGTAAATTTGGAAATGCAAGCGCTCATTGTGATGGTCTCCAAGGGCAGTCCAAACATTTCAGGCCACTGTGTCGATCCATATCAACAAACCAGGTCTAGGAGTTTTCATCTCCACCAGGAGCACGTCTTTGGTAAAGCGAAAAGGTCTTAACTGCCCATTCCAGACCAAGTCATCCCAAAGACTTTGCATTCCAACATGGAACAATATATTGTTGCTTGGAAAATGCAATCCCCCCACAGCGACAGTGAGGATCACAGCTAAGCTCAGAGGGAATTCTGAGGGGGGTGGCAGATGACATCAGAGTCCCTGCTCATGAAAAAGTGCCGGGGCTTCGTCCCTGCGAGCCCTGCCTCCACTACACCACTGTCCAGGAGAGAGGGCTTAGCAGAAACTCCACCCACTGTTGCTGCTCCCAATTCTACAAGAGCTGCGAAGGTTCAAAAACAATAACTAACCCACAGTACCCCTAGAATATATAACATTAACCATAGACCATTTTCTAGAGCATTCCCCACCCCCCGCCCCCCCAATCCTGGTTTTTGTCTAGGGGTCTGGTGGGCCATCAGACAATGCTTGAGGGGTCATCTGCAGCCCACAGACTGCACTTTTTGCACCCGTGCTGTACATGTTTACTGGGCTGTAAGTCCCCTGACAGAGTTTCTGTGGATACAGCTTTACGCGAGGGGTCTGTTCAAGCTTTGGATGAAAGTACAGAAGTCAGGGGCTGGAGTCTGCCACCACAAGGCCAGAATACCCTACCTGCACACATGCAGAAAAACATGGTCATTGGATGTACTTTTGACCACTGATATAATGATATTGTTTTAATGTTTAAATATGATTTCATTGCTTTTTATGTTTTTATGTATTACTATTTTTATTTGAATGTTGTACACTGTGTTGATGACATTTGTGGAAAGTTGGTGTATCAATATTGTAAATAAATAAACAAACACCAGAATTGGTATTCTGTTGAAATTGCTGGATTGTCTGTTGGGCTTTTTTTGAAACTGACTTCCACATATTCCATTTCGAATATCTGTTAGACAAGCAGGCATTAGAGGCAGAGGCTTACAGCGGTGGCCCCTAGAGTGTGGAACTCCTTCCCAAGCCTTTAAAAGGCTTGGTTTATTTTATTTTGTGCTAGCTGGAATTGTGTTTTTAAATGCCTTTATAGTTATTGCTGTTGGTTTCTTTGGGATGTTATGTGTAATTGGGGTTTTAATTTGTGAAATACAGTGGAAATTACGTTTTAAGATTTTCTTTTGTATGACGCCTTTACAGGAGTTGTTCTGAAAGTTGTCCTAAAAATATTTGAAACAAATATCCTGCCTTCAGATATTCCACAGTTGATTGGAAATGTGAAACTGACTATTTATTGTATTGGATGTATTTATCTCACCCTTCAACCTTAAAGGATTCTCAGCACATGAGTTCAAACAATTGATTAAACCAAAGTTATCAATATTAAAATATTTTAGGGGGCAGTCCTAAGGGTTGCACCCTCATTAGACAGAAGCCTCAAATCTCGAAGGCTTCCTCATATCCAGAGCCCTGCCGGACCGTTGCCAACAGGGCAGGACAAACGACGCAGGCGATTTTTGCCTCTTCATCCTCCTTTTAAATGTTTTCCCTATAGATGGGTCTTTGAGCCCATCTAGAGAGGGCACACTGGCAAAGTCTGGGATAGGGCTGGAGTGGCTATAGGATTTCTCATATCCTGGCCTTTCCCCTCCCCTCCCTGTCCACTGGAATGCTCCCTTTTCTGCCGCATCTGCGACCTTGAGAAGCACCCAGCGCGGTTCTTTCCAGAGCGGCTGCGAGGGGGCGGGGAGGGAGCAGAACTCAGACTCTCCCTCCCAAGGTCGTAGCAATGTCTACAGCCTCAGGAGCGGGACTCCAAACAATCATGTGTTGCAGAGACCATAGCATTGCTCTTCCCGTTTTTTAAGATTGCAGTCCCATACACACTTGATGATATTATCCATTCAGTCGTGTCCGACTTTTGGCGAGTCTATGGATCATCTCTCTCCACGTATCCCGATCGTCTACTATTTCTTTGAGTAATTGTTGTGAAGGATATTGTTGCATTTGTATTTTGCTTAAATAATTTTTATGTCTATTGGATGAATCCATTGGATGAAGGGCAGTTCAGAAATATTTTAAAGAAAAACAGTAGTATCTTAAAAACTGAGGTTGTTCTTAAAACCACACGTCCAAAGCCGGGAGGGTAAAAAGTTTAAACACACACACACACTAACAGCAACTAAAAACAAGTTGCTTCAATGCTGGCATATTAGCTCTACCTGGATGCAAAAACAGGACCGTGAGATAGAGGCATGTCATGTCATGCCATGCCATGCCTTCCTTTCTATTCACTGCTCTGTTAAGCTTTGAATATAACTGGCAACCAGATGAAACTGGTTTTTAGAACAACTTACTCAGAGAGGGTGCATATATAGTTAAAACAAACTGAGGGCAAGCAGGGGGGAAGAAAAATCTCACCATTTCAAAATGTCCTGGGTTTTTTTTGTTAAACCTGCTGGTGAAAGATAGTAGCACTCAAGGCCAAACGACATGTTCTGTTAAATGTGTCTTTGCGTTTGCATTGCTTTTTTATGTTAAGAGCTGGACTGCAGCGTGTGGGTGGAGGGAGGTTTAAATCTCTCCTGCCGCTGCTGCGGCCCCATCAAAAATCACACCACCACCAACACCACCAAAGCCATGCTGACTGGTGATGATGGGAATTGTAGTCCAACATGGTTGGAGGGCACCAGGTTGGGGAAGGCTGAAATAGAGCTGTCCTCTATAAAATGGGACACACGGCCACCTGACGTCTTCCTCACCTCCTTCTGTCTTTGCAGACTGACTTTCTGCTGATTTCTATGTCCCCCTCTGTGTGTGATGCTAAAGGGATGAACAACAGTGAAATAACCTGCCCTCCTGCTGGATCGCCTGTTCTTGTATGAACTAAAGCTGTTCAGACTGAGAGCTATCATTTGACTACTGAAATATTTGCTGCCGCAAGCTTTATGAAATAATAAAAGCCCACACAGAAAACTGAAGTGTGCGGGACAAACAAAACCTACCTAATACCATGCAACTCTTGATCCCAAAATAACAGCTGTTCTGGTTTTCAGTTCCCTGCAGGTGTTGTGCAGAACTGCTTCCCTCTGAGCAACCATTCATGGTACACTATGGTACCTACCATCACTTAGGGATGGAAGGACTCACCTCTGTCCGTGCTGCCGGGCACTAGCGAAGCCTCCACCATCCATCCACCCCTGTTCAGCTCCCTGGACAAGCCACCGTCTGCCCCTTTATGGCCGCCATTTACGTAACATTACATTTACTGGAAAACCTGAGCCACCATTTTTTCGCAAAATGGCAGCTCGCTGTGGGGCTGAGCATCTGCTGAGCGCTTATAGACCTCATGGCCATTCAGTGAGCGGGGTCTGGTAAGTGCAGCAGTGCGGCTAATGGGGACTGGGAGACCGAGTGTGGGGGAGTCCACCGGACTCTCCTCCCCACCCGGACTCCCGCACCATCCCTGCTGTCATGATACATTTCCCTTAGCAGTCTTGGGATTTGCCCAGCAAATTGAGGCTTTGAATTCCCAAACCATAGGATGTGATCTGGAATCGAGTGCTCCTAGGATGCACTTGTACCTACTGGATTTGAATTTTTCATTTATAGCAATCGTTACATGAAATTGTATCTTTTTATATTACTGGTTCTTGAATTGATAGGGTAGCTTTTTGCAATACAAATTATTATTCTCGTAATTTATTGATACCGCCGGAAATCTAGGCAGACACTAGCTCAGAATCTGCTCTTTATTTAAACCATCACAGTTCGGGGGGGGTGTCCTTTATTGGGGGGGTTTTCATCTGGCAACCCTACCCAACATGCTTCCGTTAGCATTAGCAGTTTACATCTCCAGTCATCTTAGTTTTCAGCTCAGCCCTTCAACCTTCCGTTTCTTCTGATTAGTGAAATAATGTTCGTGCAGTGAGCTCCAGAGCTATAAAACACCATAGAAGCGCTATGTGCCACTCATATTATCGTTATCAATGGGGTGTCCCACACGCTACACCATCTCATAGGAGAGAGAATGTTCATTGGCAGAAGTCCTGGCAAAGACAACGGAGACTGGATTCAGTCTGCTGAGTAACTCCAGTAGTTGGGCTGTGCTACTGGGGAGGAAACTGGCTAGAAAAGATCTGAAGATTTATTTCTATTTTATTTTACTTATTACATTTATACCCTTCCTTTTTCTCCAAGGAGCTCGAGGTGATGTTCATGGTTCTCTCCTCTCCCGCATTTAATGCTCACGACAACCCCGTGAAGTAGGCTGGTCCAAGGAACATAGGAAGCTGCCTCATCCTGCGTCAACGGCATGGTCCCAGGGCATGGTCTGAAGGCACATGAGGCAGTCTCCATGCTGAAGCTAAGTAGGCCCTGGACTGGCCAGTGCTTGGAGGGGAGACCACTGGGAACCACATGGCGCCACCTTGAGTTCCACGATGGAAGAAAGGTGGGATATAAATGTAATAAATAAATAAGTCACACTGTTGTTACTTCTAGTCCAGTATTGTCTCCACTGACTAACAGCAGCTGTCTGGGCTTTCAGACAGCTCATGCCCAGCCCTACCTGGATGTGCCAGGGATCAAACTTCTGCATGTGGGTCCTTCTGCATGCAAAACATATGCTGCACCACTGAGCTATGGCTGCTCCTCCTGAGAAACATAGCGACTGAGAGACAGTGTAGTGTAGTGGTCAGAGTGTTGGACTAGGGCTGGGGAGATCCGGGTTCTGGTCCCCACTCTGTCATGAAGCTCACTGGGTGACTTTGGGCCCATCACTGGCTCTCAGCTTAACCTACCTCACAGGGTTGTTGTGAGGATAAAATGGAGAGGAGGAGGATAATGTAAGCCGCCTTGGGTTCCTTGCAAGAGGGAAAATGGCAAGTTATAGATGTAATAACAGGGAAATAAAGTAGCTTGGGGTCACCCAGTGAAACTTCATGGTTCAGCAGGGGTTTGAACGTGGGTCTCTGCAGTCCTTGTCCAACACTCTAACCACCAAGAAAGTGATAGGTTATTTTTGCTTGTCCTGATCTGGCCTTATCAGCTATGGGCAGGTTAGAGCTGCAGGTCTTCCAGGAACTATGCTTGTTTGGCCATGGTCTCCCTCCCTGTAGAAAAGCCAAAGGCATTCTTGGGCAAAAGTTCAGTAGCTTTTCAAGTTCCTTGCCTTGCTTCATCTGTGAGCGGTTACTGTCATTGTTCTCTGTATAAACTTCCCCTGGCTGTTTGCTGCTTTTGGCCTTGCTCTTACCAAGGTGGTGAACCTCTGCCTGGGCTGGTAATGACAGACGGCAGGTGGAGGGCTTGCAGTAAAGTTCAGAGAAAACTAGCATGTTAGAGAGGAAGCTAGGCTAGAACACATCCCCTGATGTTCTAATTTTCTGTATGGAGGGATTTTATTTTTATTTTTGTTGTTGGTATGGATGAGCAACTTCATCATGCAATTACATTTTATCCCCTCAGTGAGAACTGGACCATTGTGTGTGGGGGGGGGAGGGGAGTGTCTAGCAGCCTTTCCCAACTTAGCGTCCCAGGTATCGATGGACTGCAGTGACCACCATCCTCAGCCAATATGGGCAGTGGTTAGGGATGGTGGGAGTTGTAGTCGAACACCATCTACGGACCCAAGCCTGGGAAATGCTATCCTGTTGTGTGCTGCTCACAGATTCAGCTCTTTGCATTATCCCTTCCATGTTTCTGCTTTGCTTCCTGCTATTTAGGTTCTCATTCTCTTCCTGTCTTGCTATATCTTCCCTTTTTTTCTATCCACACCTGCTTTTAGGAAATTAACCTGAGCTTTCTGTTGCAACATACAATTGCCTGATGTGTAGGCCTCTGATCAGATCAATTGGAAAGGCCAAGCCCTGTCCATATCCAGCTCCTTCTTCCCTCCCCCTGAGGAGGCAAGACCATGCAAGATGGGGTGGGGGAGACAGGATCCCTCCATTAGATCACAACAGAGAAAGTTGTCCCATTGGTGATGGTGCCTTAAACCAGGGGAGGGGTGTACTCAGTGATGTGGTGGAGGCAGGGCTCGCAGGGATGCAGCCCCAGCACTTTTTCATCAGCAGGGACTCTGATGTCATCTGTCACCCCCCTCAGAATTCCCTGTTCCCTCTGAGCTGAGCTGTGATCCTCAATGTAGCTGTGGGGGGAATGAATTTTCCAAATCAGAATATAGTCTATGTTGGAATGCAAAGTCTTTGGGATGACTTGGTCTGGAATGGGCAATTAAGACCTATTCACTTTACCAAAGACGTGCTCCAAAGACGTCTTTACCAAAGACGTGGTGGAGATGAAAACTCCTAGACCTGGTTTGTTGATATGGATTGACACAGCTGCCTGAAATTTTTGGACTGCCCTTGGAGACTGTCACAATGAGCTCCTGCATTTCCAAATTTACCACTACACCACTGTGTGTGTGTGTGTGTGCGTGTTCAATCCAACTGGGTGTGTGGACGTTTCTGTTGGAGGGGGAGGGGGGAGATATAATGAAGGAGCTTGTTGTTGTTGTTCAGTCGTTCAGTCGTGTCCGACTCTCCGTGACCCCATGGACCATAGCACGCCAGGCCTTCCTGTCCTGCGCTCTCTCCCGGAGCGTGCTCAAGTCCATATTCATTGCATCAGTGATGCTATCTAGCCATTTCATCCTCTGCCGTCCCCTTCTCCTTTTGCCTTCAGTCTTTCCCAGCATCAGAGTCTTTTCCAGGGAGTTTTTTCTTCGCATTAGGTGGCCAAAATATTTGAGCTTCAGCTTCAGTATCTGTCCTTCCGGTTGCTGTCAGGGTTGATTTCCTTTAGGATGGACTGATTTGACCTCCTTGCAGTCCAGGGGACTCGTAAGAGTCTTCTCCAGTGCCACAGTTCGAAAGCATCAATTCTTTGGTGCTCAGCCTTCCTTATAGTCCAGCTCTCACAGCCATACGTTACTACTGGGAAAACCATAGCTTTATTTATGCAGACCTTTGTCGGCAAGGTGATATCTCTGCTTCTTACTATGCTGTCTAGGTTTGCCATAGCTTTCCTCCCAAGGAGCAAGCGTCTTTTAATTTCATGGCTGCAGTCACCATCTGCGGTAATCTTGGAGCCCAAGAAAATAAAATCTGTCACTGCTTCCATTTCTTCCCCTTCCATTTGCCAGGAAGTGATGGGGCCAGATGCCATGATCTTTGTTTTTTTAATGTTGAGTTTCAAACCAGCTTTTGCACTCTCCTCTTTCACCCTCAACAAGAGGCTCTTGAGATCCTCTTCGCTTTCTGCCATTAGGGTGGTATCATCTGCGTATCTGAGGTTGTTGATAATTCTCCCGGCAATCTTAATTCCGACCTGTGATTCATCCAAACCAGCATTTCTCATGATGTACTCTGCATATAAGTTAAAATGAAGGAGCTGAGGGAAGGCTAATGGGTAATGTTGGGGCGCTAAGGGAGTGTGCAAGGGGGCTGTTTAAATGAGAATGGATCTGTCCATGCGGGCTGAGTTGAGAGGGTGAAGCTTCCATAGAGTATCATATTTTGAAAACCTAAAATGTTTGTGCTTGATGGAGTGAGTGAGTGAAAAAGATTTTAACACCCCTGCATTTTTTCTCAGACATCCAATTGAACTACTACTGCCTTACTCTCAGCTGCACTGTTTTTGGATCCCAGTTGAAGGCTGTATATCTTACAAGGTTGTATAATCTCAGAAGGGATGTGGCTGTGAGGGGGTGTGGCTGTGAGGGGGCGTGGCTGTGAGGGGGCGTGGCTGTGGCTGTCACAAAGAGACCCTGCACTTCTGAATTTGCCACTTCTCTACTGGGTGTACATAAAGGGCAGAGCCTCAACAAGACATCTTAATACATTTTTAATGTTTTTAATTTTTGTAAACCACCCAGAGAGCTTCAGCTATTGGGTGGCATAAAAATGTAAATAATAATAATAATAAAAAAAATGGGCAGGTGTGGTTCAGATGGGAGCAAGTCGTCCTTCAGGTGCTACTATTCCTTCTCCCTTTTCCTAACCTTATCTGCCGATTGCAGCTAAAACACAACAGCCATACAGAGTGAGGGTTATCGCCTGGTTCTGAAGGTATGCCTTCAAAAAATGCTCCTTGCCTTGGATTGGAACATCCAGTAGGGAGTAGTGGCAGATATTTTCCTCTGAGGGCAAAAGCCTAGTCAGCATAAGACACAAAACCTTCCAGAATGGAGGTAGCCTGGGGAAGGGTCGTAGCTCAGTGAGATAGCACCTGTTTTGCATGCAGAAGGATCCAGGTTCGATCCCCAGCATGTCCAGGTAGGGCTGGGCAAGACTTATGCCTGAAACCCTGGAGAGTCGCTGCTGCCAGTCAGTGCTGACAGTACTGGGCTAGGCGGACCCATGGCCTTCCTTGGCACAAGACCCTTGAGTGGTGCCTCTAAGCTGCCACTCCAGTGGTCAGGGGCATTGCTGCATTGCTAGGCACTTAAAAGATCCAGGTCCCAGTCCCATAGGACACAAATCTGCATGAAATTTGCATATGCTAATTTATATCTCTAGCCGCACATTTTAAAATAATTACTACAATTTGTTCAAATGCCAAAGAAGACAAAACCAGCCAATTAATTTCTCATCCAAATCACCCCACATAAAATACATTCTTCAATCAGTTTATTAATATATCGTCCCAGGTCCCTGCAAATTGGTAGTTCCTCTTCAGTTACAATTAATTTGCAATGGTATGAAAAAAAACTGCAAAAAAGAGAGTGGCTGGTAGGGTGTTTTCATGAGCTTCCCTCTCTCACACACACACATCTAAAAATGGCAACATTTGCACCAAAATGGGGTTTTCAAACGTTGACAAGTGATCATCCAAAAGCAAGCCAAGGGCCAGTCAGGGGGTCACCCAATCCCTGCCCACAGGATGTTTCCAAAATGCAAGCATTTCAAGCCTGACAGGGTTGAATCTAGGACCTTCGGCAGGCAAAACACTCTCTCCACCCCTGAGCTGTGCTCACACCTTCCAGGTTCACGACCCACTCCAGGCCCGAGCCCTGATGTCTAGGATCCCTCAACAGGAGCTAAAAGGTGTGAACGTCAGAAGTGCGGACTTCAAGCATGCTTGTGAAGCCGAATAAATGTTTTTTGTGGATGAGACTTGAGAGGGCTGCTCAGAATCAATCGTGCAAGCCCCAGTGTGCTGGACATGCCACATGCACCATGCCCAGTGATGTTGCTAGGGGAAGAAGGAGAAGGAGAAGAAAGACACCCTCAATTTCCTCTCTTCCTTCTATTTACCAATTAAAAATAGTTCCACCAGAAAGGCTTCCCAAGATTTTTTTTTTTAAAACCCAACCAACATCTGGCTGGCAGAAGCACTGTGTCAGCAGACAGCACCAATTACGCTCAGGCTGAACAACAACTTAATTACTGACGAGGCGGCTCCTCTGACAAAAGGGAGCCACTCTCAGCCGTACAAATTCTCTGACTGAACTCGTCCCTTTGAAAATAAGTAAATAAATAAATAAAGCAGCATTTCCGAAATAAAGCAGCAACCAGCCCTCTTGCTTCAGACCACAGGAAATGGAGGCAAGATGAAGAGAAAGGCCCTAACAGTTTCATGCCAGCCGGCCAGTCGGCATGACTAACTCTTGGCTTCGGGAGAGTCAGAAAAGTGACAAGACAGGAAACAACCCTTTGAAATGCACTGGGCCTGTTAACCATCACTCAGCCTGTCCTACTTCACAGGGTTATTGTGAGAATAAAATATTCCAAATTTCATTGTAAGGATGAAATAGCCCTTGTGCTCTCTAAATAAACTGTGGGGCGCAAATATTGTTTTCTGATTGTGTCATTGTTTTTTGTCATTGTTTTATTGTCTTACAGTTTGAAATTTTATTGTATGCCACCTTTGGAGGGTTTTCCCTAAAAGGCAGGTTATAAACCTTTTAAATAAATAAAACTCTGCCTGGGGAACCTGCCACCTTTTACGCCAGAAGAGAGCTTCTTCAGTGCTTCTTCCTAGTAACTGTGGAAAGGAATAGCCATCAGTTACCTGATTTACACGACCCAACAACCCATGATAAAACAAGCCATGATGCGTTGTTCTTGTGAGTTGTTTTGTCATGCAAACCCATCTCGATGGCTTAAGTGTGGGTTAACCACAAACAACCCACACTGAGAACTCATGGCTTGTTGTTGGGTTGTTGGCTGTGAATTGTGCTGTGAGAACCCAGGACCATGGGTTATGCATGGCTTGTTCCAAAAGGCTACAAGGTTGTTTGGCAAGAGCGTCAAGAAAGCCAACCGCCCAGCTCGCCTCGTGATCTCGCTAGCTGTCCCCGTCCCCCCCAGGTTGAATTTTGCCTGGCAACAGCTGCAAGAGGGTTCATCCTGCCTCCCTGCTCCCTCCTGCGGTTCAGTGCTTCCCAGAAAAGCACTACCCATGATAGAGGCAGGATGTTTTTTGCGTGTGACCAAGCTGCTCCTATCTGCCCTGAGCGGGAGGAAGGCAGCTGTGCCTTCAAGTTTAGTTGTGTTGGCATCCAAAACTGTCGCAAAACAACCCAATTTCTTTACCCATATCGCACTTCTCCCCACTGCCCCATGCTCAGACAAGCCTTGTGCTGCCATCCCTCCTTAGTAAACAGAACAGTAATAGTAATCTAGGGGAGAGCCCAACACCTCCTGTTTCTCAGGGCGTGGGAACCACTGCCTGCAGACTTGTCCACTTCATAGCCGCTGTAGCCACTTTTACATTACTTCCTGCTGCCAGATCTGGTTAAGAACTGCGATGGCTAGGAAAACTCTGTGCTCACTGGAGTCCCGAACAGAGGAAGCGGAGGACCCCCTATACTCAGCCTCCCTATTTTCACCCGCTGTTGAGCCCCTCTCACAAGCATCACGAGCCCCTCAGTTAACACAGACACCTTCTTGGGTGCAATCATCCCGCCAAAGCCAAAGGATATGCACCAGGTTCTGGACTGATGCTGAACTAGGCAGATTCATCGATCTCTGGATCAGTCCAGAGGCAAAGGAGGCCCTACAGAGCACCAGACACTACACTCTGTTCTCATTTCTAAGCAGATGATACTGTGAGGCTTTGCATGTAACCCTGCGCAGTGCAAGGAAAAGCTGCAAAAGCACTGTTATTTCTACACTAACATGACCTCCCCACCCACCACTACTGTGCCTGAATAAGATCTTGGGATGCACCTTTCTGCCTCATATGTTGGACTTTTCTATGGAGTGAGGCCGTTCTCCTCTTCAAATGTGCGCTTTCTAGCCCCACGGCTCTTGCAGCCGCTGTGGAAGTGAAGATGACACTGATCTTCCCCCTTCTTTTCTCCTCAACTAACTAGGCTGTATTGATAACTTCCTTGCATACTGCTGGCTAGAAGTGACCTTGAGACCTCACCGGACCCTTTCACTCAACTTTCTTCCCTCTAGCGCCGCTACGTAGGAGGACGTGATAGCGTTACAAAGGGAAGCACTGACAGATTTCAGGCTATTATGACATGGGGGAAGGGGGATTACTTGGAGCCATCAGTACCCTCTTGGGGTTGCCTTCCATCCAGATGTGGGCCTGCTCGACACCCTAGTCTGCTTGTTGGCCCATTGCAGTATCCTAGTGGTGCTGGTGCTGCAATCCCAATGGCGGCTCTGGGACGTCCACTCCAGGGGCCACAGGCCGAAGCAGCAGATGACGTGGCTGTGGGTCATGGGGTTGTACATCAACTCCAGGCACCAACACGTGCTGCTGAAACAGACCCTGAGTGGGGGAGAAAGGAGCTATTGTGGGAGGGCAGTCAAAGTAGTGATGGTAAGTGGCTTGAGCATGCTGTCGTAGCTTGTTTGTAGCTTAGAGCATAAGCACCTCAACGCAGTTGGAGGAGTGAAAGGGGCAGTACTGTACTTTGAAAGAGACCAGTTTCATGACCACATGGGAAGGCTAAATCAGGTGCACTGGAGAATGTCCGCCATGGCCCATCAGACACAAGTGGCTGCTACAGCCGTTGCTGTGGCTAAGCGCATGAACGTGGACTGGGGTTTGACATGCCACTAGATCCTTCCACACACAGAAACGGTGTGGGCCTCACTGCTCGAGCTGGACAATTGGGACAATGTATGTTTCTGCGGATACCATTGACAATGGTACACCCTGCCTGGGATGGGATTTGGAAGCACCATTTTATAGTGGTTGCTGTCTTTCTTAGAGGGGCAGTTTCAGATGGTGGTGCTGTAGGACTCCTGTTCAATGCTGTCTACCTGAAGCTACCTTTAAGGACTGTTCAGAAATTTCAGCTGATTCAGAAAACTGCAGGCACACTATTGTCCAGGAATGGTTTTAGGGAGCATGTGACTCTCATGTTACAACACTTTCACTGGCTATTGACCTGTTTCTGGGCACAAGTCAAAGTGCTGTTGATGACACATAAGGCCCTACATAATTTGGACCAGATTATCTGGTTATCCCATGAAGCTGATTGGTGGGAGATTCAGGACAGATAAAAAGAAGGACTTTTACACAGTGCATATTTAAACTATGGAATTTGCTACCACGAGGCGTAGTGATGGCCACCAATTTAGATGGCTTTAAAAGGGATTGGACAAATTCCTGGAGGAGAAGGCTATTCATGGCTACTAGTCCTGATGGATACATGCTACCTCCAGTATCAGAAGCAGTATGCTTATGTGCACCAGTTGCTGGGGTACATGGGCGGGAGGGCACTGTTGCACTCGTGTCCTGCTTCCCGCTGTGTAAACGGAATGCTGGTCTAGATGGACCCTTGGTCTGATCCAGCATGGCTCTTCTTATGTTCTTAAGTAAAATACCCTACATTCTCCTATGTGAACCTTCCTGGGTTTCAAGATCTTCAGGAGAAGCCATTCTGTCTGTCCTGCCAACATCTGAAGCACATTTGGGAGGAACTTGAGAGAGGGCCTTCTCAGTGGCTGCTCTCATGTTCTGGTTCTGCTATGGGGAAACCCACCTAGCTCTGCGTCTTTTGACCTTCCACCAGCAGGCAAATACATTTTTATTTAGTTAGGCCTTTGGCCTGTAAGCTGATCTGTAAATACGTTGTAAGTGATTTTAACTGGTTGTTTTATTGGTTTTATTGATTTATCGGCCTCATTTTTAGGTGTTTTACTTCATTGCATTTCATTATACCTCAGTGTATTTGTGTTATTGTTGTTACCTACCATGGAAAAAAATTGGTGGAAATCTGGAAATTCTGGCCATTGGAGAACCCTGCAATACTACTGGGTGTGTTTCAACCCCCCTCTTTGCATACAGCACCTAAAATTACACATATATATTCACATGTTTCTCTTTATTTCTGCTCTCTGCCTCACAAGTGGGACCCCATGTGTTTGTTTAGCACAGGAGACAGATCTGAGAAACTGCTAGATTTTTTCAAAATTCGGGGAAGATCCACTATTATTTATTTGTCCCAGAAACCTTTGGCACAACCTGAAATCTGTTTTGCATCCAGCAGGGACGAATCTAACTTAGGGTGCAATTTTCTAGGTAACTGATATAGCAACTTACCTGAGAGTAAACAGTACTGAACTCAGTGAGACTTACTTCTGAGTAGACATGAGTAGGGTTGCACTGTAAGGCTGCAATCCCATGCATAATTACATGGTAGTAAGCCCCGATAAACACAGTGGGACTTAATTCTAAGTAAACATGCAGCACTTGCACTGTAAACCTATGTTCATTTACCTAAGAGTAAGCTCCAATGAATGCAAAGGATGCACATTTTTATTACAGTTGTCATCCCATTAAAGAAGTCTTGGCCATCTAATAATTATGGCCCAGTTTCCAGAAGACAACGGGATTTCAGTAAGTGGAACTTTTCTTCTTTACTTTTTCTCTTTCTTTAATATTAAGAGTTTTGTCAGATACCAGTTACTCGTTTTGCATTTCTTATTAATATTCAAGGATATTAGGCTGTAGGGTTTGAATAGTTTTTTTTTAAAACGTCTGCCATTATTCCTCTTTCCAGTTTTTCAGGGTATCCCCTGGATAAATCCAGCTATACTCAAAATCTGGTGTTGTTTGGAGAATTTGTTTTATAGACTTGTTTGGGGGAATCTCATGACCTGAGCACACACAGTACCCAATAATTGGCTGGGGTCACCAGCCACCTGGGACTATGCGTAATCTCAGGCCCTCGAGCCCTAAAATTGGCCAGTAGTACATACAAAGCATCCAGATTGAGTAGGCCTGGTATAAATACCAGGAACCTGGACTGCTGCCCTTGCCTGGTTTACAGGACAGTGTCTTTGACCTCCTGAACTTCATCCACCAGGCTGCATCAACTGATCACAGGAACTATAGGCTGGAGAGTACACACTCCAGATCTGGCTTGAATCTAAGGGTGCTTCCAGACGAGGCTGTTATTATGCTCACCCTGCCTCAGACACAGGATTTTACCGGGGATCCAAATGCTGTCTTCTCATTCCGTGTTTCCCCCCACTTCTTCTATTCCATCTCCACATAAAATCTGTTAAGGAGGGAAATACGAAATG
The DNA here is from genome assembly GCF_057233095.1 of Heloderma suspectum. Taxonomy (NCBI): domain Eukaryota; kingdom Metazoa; phylum Chordata; class Lepidosauria; order Squamata; family Helodermatidae; genus Heloderma; species Heloderma suspectum. The sequence continues at coordinate 11,617,264 of NC_139472.1, read as the reverse complement.
CCTACACAACGCCTTTTGACTGTAAGCACTAGGAGCTATCCATCCAGAAGCAGCCTGACGCTCATCAACAATGTCCTGTAAATAGTGTCACTAAATTTAAGAACATCAGAAGAGCCCTGCTGGATCAGACCAAGGGTCCATCTAGTCCAGCATTCTGTTCACACAGTGGCCAACCAGCTGTTGACCTGGAACCCACAAGCAGGGCATGAGTGCAACAGCAACCTCCTGCCCATGATCCACAGGAACTGGTGTACATAGGCATACCATCTCTGGTACTGTATTGACCCCACTGGACATTGACAGTGTTTCTTCACTCCAAAGCCTGCTACCTCCTGCAGTCCACTGCTAACAGATGCCAGGACGTGCCACAGCTAGAATGAGGAATCCCACAGTGAGTCGCCAGGACTGCAGTTCAGATCATGATCCTGTGCCGCTAAAGCATTCTCAGGCTCCGGACTGGTGCCGCCCATGCAGACTGGCCACTGGGCTTTCCTAGACAGGAAGGGCTATCAGAGACTTCCTGCTTGGGCTGGGGCTTTGTCCACACAACATCCTGGCTCTGGTATGTACCCGCCTGCTCTTCGGCTCCGATTCCTGGCTTTGTGACCACCTGGAATAACTCCTGGTTCCTGACTCCTCTCTGACAGTTGCCTTTGGTTCAGCCCTGACTATTTATTTATTTAGATTTATGCCCTACACTTCTTGCTGGTATTATCTGGCTCAGCACATGCAACATTTAGGCCCGTGGGACCTCTTCCACTCTGTAATAAAGCATAATGAAAAATACGACAATAAAAGAAATAAATAACACCCAAGTCACCCGCCCCTTCAGCAACACACTAGCTTGCTGTCAAGAGCGCCCTAGCTGCCTCTTACAGTCCCCTCCAATAGCCAACTCAAGACACAGAGGAAGAGGATTCTTTCCAAGGCTTTATTCCTTTACAACTTAATGACTCTTTCAGATCCTAATCACCAGCGACTAAGCAAGGAACTGCACTGGGGTAGCTAGCAGAGTAGCCTAAGCTCCAGGTAAGGCGGTTGGTCCCCGTTTGAAGGAGAAGCGCAGGAAGACGCTGAACTTATGGGCTATGGAGAGGTCCTCCCTCTTACCCTTGGGTCCTCGGGACGCGACTGTTGTCATAGCACCAAGCGGGCAGAGCGCCTCCTCTCGGCGCCCTCCATCTGGCACCGCTCCCTGCTTCTGCGCCCAGCATCCAGCAAGGCCCCCTTCCCCGCTTCCTTGCTGCCAGGGTCACTCTCTCTCCCAGGAATGCAGGCAGGAGGAATCTCTGCCAGCTGCTGTGCCTGTGAGGGATGAGCTGGCTCCTCTCCCACGGGTTGTTGCTCTTCCTCAGAATCAGAACTGCTCTGGGGCTCTATGGGCTCAGTTTCCACCCTGACACTTGTATACCACAGGCCTGCCTGTGCCAGGGAGTGTCAGAATCTGGGAGCGACCACCAAGAAGGCCCTTCCTCATGTCCCCACCAAACATGCCTCCAATGGCAGCAGTACTGAATGAAGGGCATCCCCTGACGATCATAAAACCTAGGCAAGCTTGTCTGGGAGAATGCGGATATGACTTGTGATCAGGTAGTCTGGTCCCAAGTCATATAGGGATTTATAGGTCATCAGCAGCACTTTGAATTGTGCCCAGAAACAGACTGGTAGCCAGTAAAGCTGTTGCAACAAGGGAGTCATGTGCTCCCTGTATTGGCACCGGCCAGCATTCTGGACCAAATGAAGTTTCTGACGTAACTAAGCCATGTGTCACCGTGGCCAGATCAGACATCTCTAGGAATGGAGAGGGGGGGCGGGGGGGGCTGTGTAAAACCAAACGACTTCCGTTCACGCTCAGCCGTGGTCTGCACATTTTGGAGCAAGAGAGCAGTTGCAGTCCGGTGGCTCCAGCCATCCCAGAATCCAGACCGATTCTTCCCTGTAAGGAAGCTAATTGTCCACAAACGCTGCTGCTGCTACCAGGGCTGCACAGGCCAATTATCTCATAAGCAGCAGCAGTAAAGACGACTCAAACAGCTGGCAAGCAGCCTGGTTTCCGGATTCCGGCATCTGAGCCATTAACATTATGGATGGAGCGCTTTGATGTGGGGGCAGGGCTGTCGTTCTGAGAAGCCCGTCCAGCCGGGAGAGGACAGAGCGAGCGGATGGGAAGCATCACGGACGCAGGGCGGGGGAGGAGGAGACTTGGCAAGTCCCAGGTCACTGTTTGATTTGCTTTCCCAATCCGAGAGTTCAGCTTCTCTCTAGAATGAACCCGCAAAGGGACTCTGTGTCTTTTGATGTTTCTAAAAAAAGAAGCAGCAGTGCTCAGTTACCAAGTGTGGAAATGGCAGCAGAGGAAAGTTTGAACCGTGCTCAAAACAAAACAAAACAAAAACCAACCAAAAAAAGGAAGGGTGGGTAATCAGCCACATGCTGATTTTCATAAACTGACCACAGGATCCTAAAAAATGTGTTCTGCAAAAGGTACAGACTTTGTGGGGAGGGGCCAGCCTCAACAGCAAAGCACATGGCTTGCATGCAGTAGGTTCCAGGTTGCACCCACAACATCTCCAGTTAAACGGATCTCACCTAGCAGATGACGGGAAAGACTTTCTCTGTGTCCCTTTCTCCTTTCCCTGGAGAACAGCTGCCAACAAGGAGTAGAAAACGCTGGGATAGATGGACAAAGCGACGTGGTATAAGGCATCTTCCGGTGTTGAGCGGGCTGAGTGGCAGAGCACACGCTTTGCATGCAGAAAGCCCCAGGTTCAATTCCTAGCATCTCCAAGGTAGCCAACGAAACATAGCTTAAAGAACAGTATGACACTGTGGAAGAATTAACTAATACAGGACAGGTCAAGAAAGCCTATCAAGTTGCATATACGTGTGTATGGATGTGAGCGCGTCTGGATACAAACTGCAGATGAAAAGTACCAAAACTAGAATTGCTGTGATATCAAGGGGAGTGAATTTGGGTCCCTGAGAAAGGGACCATGTACTATTTTTAAGGAGGCAGTGAAATTTGCAGCAAAGTCTCTGAGGGTGGAGGTGGGTGGGGGAGTTTACCTTTATCAGTGGCCGTAGCAGCTTTTGATCTTTCTTCCCCCCCCCTCCTTTTCCTTTATTTTGCTACTCCTGCCGACATTGGCAGCAACATCAGAGTTCCCTTCCAGGCAGCCTGGCCACCATTTTCTTTAGCCACAAAGCCCTGGATGTGTGTTATTCTAGGGTATTTGGGATGGAGGGGGGGGGGGTGTAGGTTATGGTCTGTGGAGGGTTAAAAGGAGATTGGCTGTAGCCACTCCTCCTCTCATAACTCAGTGGGTGGGACATGTGTTCATTGTTCTTCTCCTACCTTCAGTCAGTCCTGTGTTTGTGAGCCTTGGTGCCGGTTGTATTTGTTACCTGTTTAATAAAGCTGTGTTGTCCAGAGGGGTGTGCAGTCTCATAAATAGTTGCACAAGGGACCCATACGGGAATGCTATGTGGTGTCAGGAGTGGGCCTGTTCAACATTGATATCCCAACAGCGTGGTGATGATGCAAAAAGAGTCCTCCGGAAAGCCGATGCTCCAGTGCAATGTGGCCAACAACGGGGAAAAGTGGAAGCAGGGCTTCCAAGTCCACTGCATCACCTGTGGTGCAGATACAAAGGCTGAAAGATTCCAGACTGCTCTATTTCTTCATGTGGCTGCAGAAGAGGCCGGGGAGTCTTTTAGCCCCTTTCAGTTTACTGAAGAGGCTGATAAGCAAAAGATCACAGTTGTTACGAGCGAATTTGAGGCCTACTCTGCTCCAAAACAGAATGTGACTTACAAAAGACACAAATTCTTGACCTGAACCCAGAAGGGAGGGGGAAAGCATTGATCCCTATGTTACAAATGTGAAGGTACTGGCACAAACATGTGGGTTTGGAGACTTGTGTGAACCCCTCGTTAAGGATCGTGTTGTTTGTGGAGCGAGCTCAGACAGGCCAAGGGCCTGGTTGCTAAGAGAGCGTGGTTTGGCTTTGACTCGAGCTCTGGACGTTTGCAGAGCTGAAGAAGCAGGACAGCACTTGCAAGGGCCTGGGTTTGCAGAGAGGCAAATGCATTCAGGGGCTCAAAAGAGAGTCCCAGGAGTGCAAAAAGGAACAAAGCTCCCTGCAAAGTCCTCAGCACAAGCCTGCAACAAGTGTGGCACCACCCAAATTCTAACCTTTGCCACCCTAATGTGGTTGTGAAATTGGGGAGGGGGCATTTGGTTCGTCAGAGAGAGAGATGATGGATGGATGGATGGATGGATGGATGGTCGGACAGATGGCAGATAGATAGATAGATAGATAGATAGATAGATAGATAATCATCAAGACCAAGAAACCTCTGAGACTGAGATTTCTAGTGGCAGCAACTCTGAAGAGGTGTCAAAACCAGTTCCTGAACCTTCTCAAGTGGTGCCGTCCACCTTGCATCCTGCACCCTGGCCGCTCAATCCCCGGGAGGTGCCTCTGCCCTCTGACTCCAAGGAGTGGGCCTCATACTCCTCCAGTGAGCAGGGAGGCCCTGGGGACCATTCCCCAACCAGCTCCTCAGAGCCTCCGTCCCCAGAAGAAGACAGTGATGGCTGGAAAGGGCACTGGCCCTTAAAAAAAACCAGGTGCAGCTCTTGAGAAGGCAAAGCCCCCAGAAGGACTCTCCTGGCCTGGCTGTAAAACCATACTAGTTCCCTTAAGCCAGTGCTGGGGTAACTTGTCAGTACTGTAGCTGCAGGACTGCTTTCTGTGGCCTTAAACTCACACCCAGTCTTGGGCTGGTACCCGTGGTGCTGGCTATAGTGCTAAAACTAGTGTTGTTCCAGTCTCCTGGCACACATTGGACCTCTTCGCCTGAGCCATCGCCCTGGACAGATGATGGAATCCCAGATGGAGCAGGTCGCCAGGGAGGACGAGGCTATCAACGCCGACTAGTCATTATGGCTATAATTTCCCGTATCAGAGGCATTATGCCTCTGTATGCCAGCTGCAGGAAACACGAGTGGGAGGATGCTGTTGGACGTTTGTCACATTTGTGGGCTTCCCAAGGGCAGCCTGTTGGTTCTTGTGGGAATTGAATGCTGAACTGGATAGGCGTTTGGTTTGATCCAGCACAGCTCTTATGTTCTTAAGTTTGGTTAGGGAGCAGTACGAACACACACACACACACACAAGCATTTGAGGGAAGAACCAGTCTGAGTAGTTGCCATCTAGAAGAAGAAGCACACTGTTGTTCCAAGCAATCCATCTTTAGGGGGGCTTCCTTTGCATATAGGGAGGGAGTGCAAAAGGTCTAGGAGAGCGGGGTTAGAGAGCGGTAAGCTTCCTGTCTGAGAGTCAGTTGCAACCCTTTTATCTGGGGTATTTGGAATGAAGCTCAACTTCCTAGAGAGGGACCAGCCTGAAGAAGGCCTGAACGACCTCCTCATAACTATTCCAAGCCTGAGGGGTGTTGCTGGAAGTGTTAGAGGGGTTTTGGCTCCCGACTAGAATCACAGAACTACTCAGAGAAGGAGATGAGAAGAATCACTAGGCAGGGAAGTGGGAAGGTTCAGCAGGCCGACAATCAAGAGTCAGCAACAGAAGCTGGGCAAACTGTCTGCAAAAAGAAGTCAACAGAAGAAACTCAAGTGGAACTGTCTCTTTGCTACGCTACCGAAGAGGATGCTGAAATCCTGACCCTGTGGAAGATTTAAAGCTCCAGATTGCAGCCCTGGGACTATGCTCTCAAGTATGTTCCAGACTGGCTGACCTACTACTCAGAGGGGAAGAACACCAGGCTGTGGGGCTGTGAACCACCTGGATAGCTGCAGCTGCTCACTTGCAAGGAACGGCGCAGGAATAGATTACGTTCCAGCTGAACTTTTGGAGCAAGCAAGAGATGACTTCGGGCACATCTATGTAAATAATCAAAGATACGTGTAACACTAGTAATATACCACTTGAATTTAGGCAGAGTATAATAGTATCCATCCCCTCAAAAGGCAAATAGCAGAGAACATTAAACGTCTTAAGTCATGCCACAAAAATGCTAAGCAAGACAATTCAAAGAAGGATCAGAACAAAATTAAATGACAATTGATGACAAGTGAGGATTGATTTGGTTTTTAGAAACAAAAATGAACAAGGGAAACAATCTAAGGGAAGCAGTCCCTGCAATCCAAATACTGTGAAAAGACTAGAAATTGGGAAAGAGGCTTGCATGGCATTTATTGACCTAGAAAATGCATTTGACAATATTGGCTGGATAAAATGTTGACTGTATTGCGGAAGACAGGAACAATGAGCAAGAGTAATACAGAAAAACCAGGAAGCTATAATTAGAGTAAACTATATTGAACGAAGAGCCAAAATTAGTAAAAGGGTCCATCAAGGGTGCTCACTCTCCCTTATATTGTCCAACATATTTATAGAAGATGCCAACAAAATAAGAATTGGCTTTGGCTGCAACCCTATGCTGCCTGAGAGGGCATCCAAGGGGCCATAGAATGGAGTGGATCACTCTCTCCACCCACAGAGATGGAGTTCACAGGTAGAAATTAAGCTGCTTCTTTTCGAGTGTGGAAACTTCAGCTGTTCTTGCCACTCTGGGGTCAGTGCCCAGATGACTGTAATGGCAAAAGGGGGACATGCCAGGGCCAGATCTAGGGAGGTTTTGCATTTACCAGATCCAAAGCTCTTCCATTCCCCCAACACACCCTGGGACATGGGGTGAGAAGTATGCCAATTCTGGAGCTGGGATACTTATTTCCCCTCCAGCATGGATTATTTCTCCTCCACTGTGGATTCTCTCTCCTCTACCCTCTTTGGATTTCTCTGGCCACCATTAAAGCAAACGAGAGGGAAATTAATTGGTTACAGTGCTGATGAAATAATGGTATTGGCAGACATGGAAGGAAAGTTGTGGAACATGTTAAGTACAATGATTTCAGTTTATCAGAACTACAGCCTAAAAATAAATGAGAATAAAGCAAAGATATCCGTAACAGGTAAGGAATCCTCTGGGTTAACATACATAGAAAATTGAACAAGTACAAGAATTTAAATATCTGGGAAGCAAAATGACAGGATAGAAGATCCAGAGAAGAAATTAAAAACAAATTGGATATGGTGAAGCAGACATTTTATAAGAAACACCTGTTGATAAGAATAAGCTTATTTCAGAAAAAAAAGAAATGTTTAAAAACATTCATATGAAGAACAGCTCTCTGCGGACTAAATATGAAGCATGGACAATAGGTAAAACAAAAGGAATTTGGAGGTATTTGAAAGGTGCTGGAAAAGAATATGTAAAGTAAGCTAGAAAGAAAGGAAAACAATACCGGATAGGTTTACAAAAAGCCAAGGGTTATTGCAAAGTGTGAAGGAAAGATGATTATGTCTGATGGAATACATTCTAAGAAAGCGGGGCAAGTCCAAGATATAAGCCCTATTCAGGCATCCCGTGCCTGAAGGGCAACACAGACAGATCAGGGCTGTGCAGGGTTCCATGTTTAGCCCTGCCCTGAGGTTGTGTGCCCTCCTGTCCCCTAATGTGTTGAGCAGGAGGGAGACTTTTCTATATGGGGAGGCTGCCTGTGCACGTTTTCGGTGTTCCAAATTGTGCAGGGAGCCTCCATAGATAGAAACACACATACCCTGTGCGGAAGTTGTCATTCAACACTTGAGGAGCCGGGAAGAGTTTCATGACCTAAGCAGCGGGGCTAAACACGCAGCTCCTTTCTGTCTGTGTTGCCCTTCAGATGTACAATGCCCTAAGTAGAACTAACCTTGAAAGGGGAATTGGAAGGAATGGAAAACCTACATAAAATGATGTTGTTCAGTCGTTCAGTCGTGTCCGACTCTTCGTGACCCCATGGACCATAGCACGCCAGGCCTTCCTGTCCTGCGCTCTCTCCCGGAACGTGCGCAAGTCCATGTTCATTGCATCGGTGATGCTATCTAGCCATCTCATCCTCTGCCGTCCCCTTCTCCTTTTGCCTTCAGTCTTTCCCAGCATCAGGGTCTTTTCCAGGGACTTCGCATTAGGTGGCCAAAATATTGGAGCTTCAGCTTCATTATCTGTCCTTCCAATGAGCACTCAGGGTTGATTTCCTTTAGGATGGACTGATTTGACCTCCTTGCAGTCCAGGGGACTCGTAAGAGTCTTCTCCAGCACCACAGTTCAAAAGCATCAGTTCTTCGGCACTCAGCCTTCCTTATAGTCCAGCTCTCACAGCCATACGTTGCTACTGGGAAAACCATAGCTTTGATTAGACAGACCTTTGTTGGCAAGGTGATGTCTCTGCTTCTTACTATGCTGTCTAAGTTTGCCATAGCTTTCCTCCCCAGGAGCAAGCGTCTTTTAATTTCATGGCTACAGTCACCGTCTGTGGTGATCTTGGAGCCCAAGAAAGTAAAATCTGTCACTGCTTCCATTTCTTCCCCTTCTATATGCCAGGAACATAAAATGATACAAACTAATTAAAGAAGGGAAAGGATGAAGACCAATGTGGATCTGATAATGCTTGCAGAAAAGAGCAGAGTTCTCAAAGACCACTCTACAAACTGAAACACATGAGATGTAAAAGACACAAGGCAGTAGCAGAGTCGTCTCCTTAAATGCAGGCCTTGCCATGATTTCATGCAAAGACCACTCTACAAACTGAAACACATGAGATGTAAAAGACACAAGGCAGTAGCAGAGTCGTCTCCTTAAATGCAGGCCTTGCCATGATTTCATGCAAAGCAACGGATGATGATGGGAGAGGCCCGGGGCAGCTTGGCATTCAGGAGGTCCCATATTTAATCCCTGACATCTCACAGGAAAGGGTCAGGTAGCGAGTGATGGGAAAGATTCTTTTCTCTCCGAGACCTTAGTAAAGCGTATTAGACTAGGTAAACTAACCTAATATAACACAGCTTCCTGTGTTCCCATGACATGAGTTACACGAATGTCCTGAGCGTTCACTCTGACCTCACATTCTCTTCGGAAACTTAGGCCGTTAGAGTTAACAATAAGATATAAGGAAACTTGGCAGCGTATGGACTCTATATCAAGCATAATTATGATAATGGCATATGGAAATGAGCTTCACTGTTAGTAGCTAGGGAAACCACCAAGACCCCATTTTAGATTCACAGAGGATGTCCTCTTCCATTTTTCCTTTCCTACCATACCTTCTCTTTCCCTCCATTTTGTGTGGAGGCCCCAGACTGTATGATTACTCCACCCAAGGTCTAGCAAAACATGGGGATAAATAGAACCAGAATATATCTGTTAGGACTGGTTGTGGAGGAAAAATGACCATGAATGAGCTCAAGCAAGGCCCTGCTGGTTGTTGTTTGTTTGTTTTTCTTTCATTTTTCTTTTAAACAATACAAACCACATTGGCTTTGTGCATAACACACATGTGTATCTGTTTGCCTTCCAAGTGTCATGGGAGTAGGGGGCCGCAAGGCAAACCCAAAGCAGATGCCATTCTGAAACAAACCAAATACAAAGTCTGGATTATTGTTAACATATGTACCTCCATCATCAGAAGAAATGGCAGGAGTGGCAAGGGTGAGGAAGGCAAAGAAACTTCCCATCACATACACAAATGCAATGTAATGGTGAAACACCTCCAAATACACACACACACTCCTCCTCTAGATATATTTTTATTCCAAAGCACGCCATAAGGCGTGGGCTTCAGCACCACCCACCCACAGCATGCAGCATCCAAGAGATTGACCCCAAGAAAATGCGGCCCTCGACAGAAAAGAGTTTCTCCACTCCTGCTCTAGAAGCACATTTCTGCCATTCTTCCAGGTGGGCTGCCTCCCGGAAGCAAACTGAAGTGGTTCCAAGGAATTATTGTACTGGATGCAGATCTAACCCAGTGTCGTTCCAGTTCTCCTGCTCAGCCCCCAGTATATTTGCCATTGCCATGAGCTTCTCCCAGACCTCCTTTGCTATGGCCATGTTCCCCTTGGTCCATAGAGCTCAATTCTACCATGTTGGTCCTCCCCAAATTACAGTATTCTAAGATTCTACAACATTTGGATGTCCGCCAAAGCCTCTGCATCTTCTGGAAGCAATGCAAGGCCTTCCTTGCAAACAGCTGGCACCATCTTAGATATGGTGCATCCCTCCTCTTCTCCCCGAAGGCCTTTTATTTTTGTTATTAACAGTTTTAGACAGTAAACCCTTCCCCTTTATATTTCCCCCCTCCTTTCTTCATATCATCCTGTACTTAAAAGAGTAAAGTTTTGATGTCTATAAGTAAAATCATTAAGCAAAAATTGGATACATTAATAATTACACAGAAAAAACCAATCAAAGAAAATAAAACAAAAGGAAGGGTTTTTCTAAGACAGCACTGGCTGTGACACACATATCTAAAAACAAAGAAATGAATGCAAATGTATACAGATATAACCAATGACTGTATTAATTTTTTAAGGGCGCAACCCTATGTCCCCTAGACAGCATCTGGGTGACGTAGGATATTTCAGTTTCTGGAATCCGAGATTAGAACCAGGGCTCCAACCTTGGAGCCCAGAAACCATGCTCCCTGCCCACTCCCCCTCCTAGTCAGCGTGGTTCTCTCCACGTCAGCTTCATCTCCATGCTCAGAAGCAGACCACGGAGACAGAAAAAACGGGGCAGTCCCAGTGGAGGGGAGGAGACTGTGGAAGCTCCTTTACACAGCTTCCTATGTGTGTTCTGGCCTCCTTCCCTCCCCCTCCCCAAAGCTGCACCTAGACAGGCAACATCACCCATCTGGGGAAAATGAAGGGTGGCCGGAGCACAGAGGCAAGGATCGCCTCCGTGCTTCGGCCGCCTTGCATTGGATACTTGGCAGCCTCTGAAGTTGGAGGGTGCCGACTATCAAGACAGGATTGCACCCTAAATGGCATAGGCTTCCTCAGCTAAGACTTCTTTAAATGTGGGATGGTGCTAAAATAATAACAAAGATGAGAGTACCTCTGAGCATGTGCTGTATTTCCCTCACCATGGAGATGCGTCACAGAGCTGACATGAAGCGTAAGAGTTTTTATAATTCCATGTCAGAGGATGTGGTTTTCACTTCCTCTCCTCCGCCCTTCCCTTTTCTTGTTTTAGAAATTCATCACAGTGTTTGAGCTATAATCTGAGAACTACCGGCCTTCTCGTGAATCTTGTGGCAAGAGCATGCCTGATTTGCTAAGCGCCGTGAGGAATTTCAGACATGAGATGTATGACAGTTGCTTTCCTTATATGACACTTTTAAACACCTGACTTTGCTGTAGTGCAAACAGTTGATATGGGCTGCCTGTTCAGAATATTCTCCTGTCCATAACTAGTAGGTCGTATTTCAGAGTTGAATCCAACATAGTGACAACTCTAAATTGCTTTTATTTGTCCTGGTTTCCTGTCCTTTTTATTTTTACCACATCAAGCCCTCATCAATTGCTCAAGTCCACCATTCGTCCCCTAACCCATCCCATATTCTGTACCCTGATTATTTCATGGGTTCAGCATCACCGATCAATGGTTTCAGGGCCAAAGCAGACACAACATTGGCAGGGATGGATGAGAAATGTGTTCAGTTTGCATTTCAATGTGATCTTACCAAACTCACACTTTCCGACCCTAAACACAAAGTGGAATGCAGTTAGAACTTGAAATCCAAGCTTCCAACATTTGCGATGCACTTCGCAAATAAAAACGTGCATACAAACCATGTGCACATTTGAAAAATGTGCACAAAAATATGCATGAGTTTGCATGTGGACTAAAAAATAATAATTTGCAAACCCATGTGGAAATGGGACAAAAAATTAAAATGGAAAAAATGAGAACCTGAGCAAAAGCGAGCATGGCAGTTTCACCCATCCATAATTACTGGCATATTCCCCATCTTTTAAAATGTTTGTTAAGTGTGTGGGGGGGGGAAGGGTGGGTGAGAGGTTGGGCTGAAGCCCAGCCCTCTCCCATGACCCTCCCCCAGTCATCTATCGGGGGTGAGAGAAGATAGAGGAGTGGGGAAAGGGAGGGGGAAGGAGTTGTTGTCTCTTGTGATTTGACATTGTCATGACAAAGGACTAAGCCACTGACATTGACAGTTTGCATTTTGAATTCCTTAACCACCGAAAAGGGGTGTAGACCGTTGGTCATTTACACAAAAGGAGAGGTGTCTTAGGGGTGCATCATTAAGTAGTACCATGGAGTAAAGACAGTTTCAGTTTCATCTGCAATACTGACTTTCACCAGTAGAGGGTGTTGTGGTGTTTGGCGGGAGGGGTTGCTGAAGATGGCGGATTTTCACAAAATGGCCGCCATGCTTCGGATCCCCAAATCCGAACCCTGCACACCCCTACTTATCACGTCTATTTCTGTCCTCAGTACTGGAAGATGTTAAAAAATTGGTAATAGGGCTGATTTACAGCATAATCCCATGCATGTTTACTCAGAAGCCAGTCCTCCTGTGTTCATTAGTGCTTACTTCCAAATAAGTGTGTCTAAAATTGTACCCATATAGCGTATTCTCATGCATGACTACTCAGAGAAGTCCTAACAAGTTCAAGATAAGTGCGTATAGAATTGCAGCCTTAGTCAATTCAGCAGATAGATTAGCCAATTAAGAACCTTCTCCTGGAGGAGGCAGTCAGTGGTTACTAGTCCTGATGGCCATATGCTAGTATAACAGAGTATCAGAGGCAGTATTCCTGTGTACACCAGTTGCTGTGGAACATGGGTGGGAGGGTGCTGTGGCACTCATGACCTGCTTGTGGGTTTCCCATGGGCAGCTGGTCAGCCACTGTGTGAACAGAATGCTGGACTAGATGGACCCTTGGCCTGATCCAGCAGGGCTCTTCTTATATTCTTATGTTCTTCACCTTGTTTGGTCTTTTTAAAGAGATATTCCTGATTAATCAGGCAGTAGATTTCAAAACATTATTAAAATGCAACAAAAGCAGGAACAATTATTTACCCAGGACAGGTCAGCGCAGGACCAAAGCCCAATGGCAGACCTCATGCTTTGCATGCAGAAAGTCCCATAATTCAGTTTCCTGCATCCCCTGTGACAGTAGAGATAGGCAGACCTCATACTTAATGCAGGATCTATTTTTTTCGTTTGTTAGTTAGTTAGTTAGTTTGTTTGTTTGTTTGTTTGAATGAGGTCCAGCAACCAGAGCCAGGTGAAAAATAGTGGCTTGGGCAGGCAGATTTATGCTAGTTGTTGCTATTGTTAGACAACTGGGAGTCAGAAACCCTTGAAGACCTACTGCAAATCACCCCAGCCTACCTTCTGCCCTTCCCTGAATTACTGGAATTGAAGTAACAAGGCTGGGAGATGCTCTGCTTGTGACCTTCAGGAACTGCTGCTGTTGCCAGAGCAGTAGACAATACTGGAGTTTGATCAAGAGTCGGAGCCCAGATTAAGAACACTTAGCATACTGTTTTGCAGGTTAATGTGGGCATTATCACTCACTACCTGCAAATGTGAAACATACGTGGTTGGTTCATGATAAAATTAAAGATGTTTAGAAGAAAGGTGAAATAAGGCAAATAATTGGAGTATCAATTCTACAAAATTCAGGAATATTCTTTTCAAGGATTATTAGGATTATTACCATTGTTATTATTTTTATTTTTATTGTTTGTTTCTATAGTGCCATCGATGCAGATGGCACTGTACATAATAAGAATAAAACAGCAGGTCCCTGCCACAAAGGCGTACATTCTAATAAAATCACAAAATAAAACCAAAAGGAAGGGAAGGGAAAGTACTGTATTCTGTACTTAAAGTATTCTGAAATAGTGGTTGGTTTAGCAATTGCAACCACAACTGGAGTAGCAAGCAAATCAAAAAGACCAGACAAGTTAAATCGGGGATGGAATAATATTCTGTATTTGGCTAAGTAAACATATTTGTGGTAAAAAGTCAAGAGGGAAAGGAAGGCATTTATAAGCCTAGTCTTCATTATTTGAACCGGAATCTGTTTGTAAAATTTTGGAATGAACGTTCTCACCAAAACATTCCTTTGATGATTCCAAATTATTAATGATGCAACATGACACCGTATTTTATTATATTATGAGTAATGGTTTGTGACTATGTAATACTGCAGTATCTTTTTCTTTTCTTTTTAAACTACAAGAAAGTCGGGGCTGTCTCTGGAACGTGGGCTGTCTCTCAATCTCCTCACCCACTTCTGTCTCCTTCCTTCCCCTGCTTGTGTCCATCTTTCCTCCTAACCCACCCCCTATGCTGCTGCTCTGTTATCCAAGTGGAGAGAGCAATCTCTGGCCATTTCTCTGTGAACCTTTAAATCTGAGCCTTGTGGGACGTGGAAGAGTTGAGCGGGGGGGGGGGGACACGCTTCCTGTGCAACAGCTGCTCGGATATCAGGACTGGATTTCTCCCCCCATGAAAAGTTCCATTGTCTCCAACATGGCCTGTGAAATTTCTGCTTGCTGAGTGACAGTGAGTGGAAGGGCAGCTGGGGGAATGGAGAAGGGGGTCTCCCATGGAATCACACACACACACACACACACCAGGGGCAGGCTAGAAGGGTAAGGGCGAGTCTGCTTCGAAAGAAGGTTTCTCTGCTGTTAACTGAGAAGGGAGGCTGTGTTGCAGGTATACCTCTTAACAAGGCACACAAACACATACAGATTGACACGGCAAGAGAGGGTGACTCCTTTTTCCTTGTAAAGCATGTAAAAGAGCCAATTGCCTGAACACAATTTCACATCAGCAATATAATCCCTTCCAGTCTGGATGGTGAAAGAACCTATTTGGGGGAGGGGGGAGAAATAGCTTCATAATTTACCGTACACTATAAATTACTGTACACTATTTCTTTTCACATGTCCCCTCTTTGGTATGTGTTATGGTTGTTGACATACAAATTTTGATTGGCAGGACGTAAGAAAAGCTGTGATGGACCAGACCAAAGGCCTATCTAGAAGGTGACCACTTGTGAACTGAAAAAAAAGTGGACACGCATCACCAAAAAAGAGGACAAAAGATAACACAGATTTGTGTAAAATGTGCATATACCAATTCATACTGCTTTCGAACTGTGGTGCTGGAGAAGACTCTGACGAGTCCCCTGGACTGCAAGGAGGTCAAATCAGTCCATCCTAAAGGAAATCAACCCTGACTGCTCATTGGAAGGACAGATACTGAAGCTGAAGCTCAAATATTTTGGCCACCTAATGCGAAGAGAAAACTCTCTGGAAAAGACCCTGATGCTGGGAAAGACTGAAGGCAACAGGAGAAGGGGACGGCAGAGGATGAGATGGGTAGATAGCATCACCAATGCAATGAATATGGACTTGAGCACGCTCCGGGAGAGAGTGTAGGACAGGAAGGCCTGGCGTGCTATGGTCCATGGGGTCACGAAGAGTCGGACACGACTGAACGGCTGAACAACAACAACAACCAATTCATACGCAAATTTAGAAATAATTATTTTACTTTAAATAGAAATACAGTACATCTCACCATAGTGTGGAAGAGTGTGACCAGGTGAGCATTGTACTTGCTCAGACTTATGCGCAGGTCCTGTTGATGGGCAACGTCAAAGCCCAGCTCTTCCTTTTGATCCTGGCTAGTAGCCATTGATAGACTTACCCTCCATGACTTTGTCTCATCTCCTTTTAAAGCCATCCAGATTGGTGCCCGTTACTCCATCTTCCATAGTTTGTGCACGGTGTGAAGAAGTCTTTCCTTTTCTCTGTCCTGAATCTCCCACCACTCAGCTTCACGGAGTGAACCTGCTTGGTTGGCTTCTATAAATTTAAAATAGAAAGTGTTCCTAATGGAATCCCTTTGAAATGTTCAGAGCAAGATCCCAACATGCTGAATGCTCTGCTTTATGAAAGGGCATTCTTATCCTAACTCTGCCCATTGATCGGTCTAGCACTTCTAATATTGTCTAGTTGGGGGGCGAAACTACATGTTACACATAAAACGTGGGTGTAACAGTAGTCGAGTTGCTCTTTTTAAACTAGAAAAATGACTCAAGAGGAGATGATTAGAAGACGAAAGGGGGGATTAGGCAAATTCCATGGAGGATAAGTCTATCAAGGACTATAGCGGCCATGATAGCAAAATAGAACTATTTTCTGGGTATCACTTGCAGTCTCCCTCTAAGTATCAATTGCAGAGGAGGAACAGGGAGATGTCTGTGTCTTCACATCCACTTGTGGGCTTGGTTGGCCACTGTGAGAAACAGGATGTCATTGGACCTTTGATGTTGATCCAGCAGGTCTTCTTAACATTCTTAGGATTAAGAATGGAGAGGCAGAGGAGGAGGGGGGCTTAGCCCTTTCCCCACCCGCTGCTTCTTTGTGCCTAATCACCTCCTCCCAAGCCTCTCCATTCCAGGCAGTGGCTCTCCAAGAATTCAGGCAGAGTCCTTCTTCTTAGTCCCCTGCTACCTGAGATGCCAGGATTAAACCCGGGGCCTTCTGCTCACGAAGTATATGCTCGGCCTCCAGACTACAGGACCTCCCTCAAATCTTTAGGAATCTTCTAAAACAGCACGTCAAGCTGCTAGTTTTTATGCCTTCGGAGGAACAAGTACTGGAGTGAATTGATCATGGTTTTGGAAATGGAAAGGAACTGTTGTTGAAATTCCAACGGTCTCACTGCTACGATAGACTGCTCCTGATGCTCTTGCATAGAAAACATACTGGCTGCAGCTGTCCATTGGGACCACCACATTATTCAACGACTGGGCGTGCTTTACTTTTTTTCAGCAGCAGTCTTGTGTGAGTCTACAACAGTGCCACTCTCCTTGGTGAACACTGGCACTACAGGTGATGCCACTTGCATCCAGCAAGGATTTTGCTTGGAGTGCATGCAAAATATGCGTCTTTTATGTGTGCTGGCTTGAAGCCTGCACAGAGAACTGAGCCCCTTTGGGGGAAACGGATCTTGTGCGTCATCGCTATGTTTCACCTGACCTCTTGAAATCACTTTGTCATTCCAAACTGAGAATTAAAAGGTCACCTAATTTAATATTAACACACCTTTTAATAGCTGTCAAAATAAATGTCAGGATCGTTGATGCCAATTTTGGACCTCTGACCAGGTTGTACCTAGGACACACTGCCCCTGTTGCCACGCCCTAGTTACACTACTGGATGAGGTAGGGAAGAATTAAGGAGGGTGGAAGAGTAGGCAAAATGTTACCTCCATCCCTGCTTCCGCTAATAGGGATACACATTTGTTTTGAAACAAATGAAAAATTGAACTGAAAAGTGCCTATTCGATTCCATTTTCATTTGTTCCGAAACAAATGCACTGAAGACCAAATGGGAATGTTTTTTGTTACTCCCATTCAGACCCTGTGCCCACCCCCACCGCACCCCAAATTCATGCCAGCTGGGGGCGGGCAGGCTTACCTGTTTGGCCACTGGATTTTATTATTTATTTGAAGTATTTTTTATCCTGTTCTTCAGCCAAAAAAAAAAAAGGCTTCCAGAGCAGCTTATTAAGAATAAGAATAAAGATGGTCCCAGTCCTCAGGCGAAAAGGTACAACACAAAAGGAAAAGGGATTGGGAGGAAGGAGGAAAAAAACAAACTCAGGCACTAGCTGTTAGTTACAATGTTTTTATAGGTGTTTTTTCTTGTAGGGAAATTTCTGGCCAATGTGTGGGGCCAGGTTGCTAATCTTGCTTATTCATTCATTCATTCATTCATTCCATTTCTATACCGCCCCATAGCCCAAGCTCTCTGGGCAGATCTCAAAAATTAAAACCAAAAAGCACACAGTAAGACAATATAAACTCTAAAAGCATTAAAACCACAATATAACAATACCATCAGAATAAAACCTAGCAGCAATGTGGAGAGTTAAAATACAGATTTAAAACAGCAAAGCTAAAAGACTAGAAAGCTAAAATGCTACAATGCCTGGGAAAATAAAAAGGTCTTCACCTGGCGCAGGAAGGAGTACAATGTAGGTGCCAGGCGAACCTCACTAGGGAGCTCATTCCACAGCTGGAGTGCCACAGCAGAAAAGGCCCTCTTCCTAGTAGCCACTCTCCTCACTTCCTTTGGCAGGGGCTCACGGAGAAGGACCGCTGAGGATGATCTTGCTGTGTTGATGTTCCTTGGAAGAAGAGAGTGCAGCTTTCCAGTGGCCTGTGGTTCTCTGGCTGACTGATGAAGAACTTCCCCACAATGCCCCAGATACTGCCTTGTTCCAGTGGGTGCTGACATATTTTTTTTTTTGTGGGGCAGTCAACATTTCACCCCACCATCTGCCAGGATGATACAATGTCTTGGGCAGTTGTGGGCAAATACAACGGCAGGAGCAGCTGCCCAAATCAGCTTACAGTGCTGTTACAGTGTGGCTTCCAGAAGCAGCCAAAGCCAGCGGGCAAGCAAAAAATATTTGAGTAACGAAACGCAGGTGAGGATTTCCATGAGTGAAAAATGGCTCCTTCCTGATGCAGGGCTCCTACCAGTCCAAAGGCCTTGTGCAGCTGTTCTGTCTCTCCCTCCTTAAGGGATCCTCTGTGATCAGAAAAAAGCAGAAGCAGCGGTGGGAAAACAAATGGAAGATGATGTTATCTGGATAGCAGCAGCAGCAGCACCCCAGTCAAATGCTGTGAATGAGGCAACTGCACGATAAAAGCCTTGTCTGGAAGCACCCAGTGAAATGAATGGATCCTTCTTTTGTAATGAAAGCCAATGGAGCACCCAAACAAAACAGAAAATCATGGACACTCCTACTTGCTTGCTCATTCAGGCCTGCCAACGCCACCCCCCCCTTCCCCAAATCAACCCTTTGGGATTGGCACTAAGAGACAGCATTTTGGAACATGCGGTAGGGAACAAGATATTATTCACAAGTTCCAGCAGGCAGGTAAAACAAGGCAAGAGGTGGAAGGAATAGAATTGCTGAGTGAGGCAGTTTCCTCCCCCCACCCCTCCATGCGTTTTTCCCTCCTCTTTCTATTTCAGGGACTTCAAAGGTTTCCTCTCAATCGTCCTGAGTTATGATGAGCTCAGGGCAAACTTAATTAACATAATGAGTGGCAATGAGGCTGCTTAATTGATTGGCACGCTGGTGCCCCTGTATTCCTTTATGGAAAGAGGCACGGTGCAGTAATTATAAAAAGACGGCACCATGCCACGCTATCTAACCCAACCAGGAGCCAAACGACCAAAGCTCTCATTATTTAACACACCCTGCCTGGCTTGCATGCGCACACACACTTCACTTCACAGCATTTTTTAAAAGAACGGCCTTTTATGAGATTACAATAGTTCCTTTAGCCTTAAAGATGCAAACTTGGGGTGGGTTGGATTAGCATCTTTCTTTCGTTCTTTCTGTCAGTCTTTCATTCTTTCTCTCTCCCCTTTCTTGCCCTGGCTACTTCTCTTTTTTCTTTCCTTCTTTCCTTCCTTTTCCCCTTTTACTCCACTCTTCCTATCCCTGCTTCCTTCCACACTAGAAGAGGGCCACCAAAGAACTGGCTGGTTAGTTCCAGTCCACATGTGACATTCACATATGGCCCAGTCACATTTTTTTCTTTCTTCTTAAAAACGTAATTCGAAGAAAACATTAATAACGACACATACCATCTAAATATACAAAACAGCGACATTATCGATACAATTCATAAATATTAATATCCTTCATAAATGCTGATGTCCTCCATAATTATCAAAACCATCCATAAATACAATAACTACAAACATACATGCCATCTGTACACCTGCTCCAGGTTGGAAGCGATGGGGCAGGAAGCTGCCTTGGGTAAGATACCCTCATTGACCCACCCTCTTCTTCACTCTGCTGTCACTGCTCTTTCCCTTGACCACTCCTTCCCTGCTGGCCCACGGTTAAAGCATAACTGATCCATCTTGAGTGCATCCAAGTATGCGCTCTTGCTTAAGAATGGAGGAGGCGCCTTACTGGATCAAGCCGTCATCCACCAGGTCCAGCATTCCTTCAAAAATACCGGCAAAGCTAGATGGACAAACCGGCCAGAAGTTGATGATAGACCATCCCGACAGAACAGGTCCCTGAACATGACATTTGACCCCCATCCAAGCCTTCCCCAACCTGGTGCCCTCCAGATATGTTGGACTACAACTCCCATCAGCCCCAGCCAGCTGCCCTACGCCAAATCTGAGCATGCAGAGTTGCATAAAGACTCTCCCTAGTTCCCTCCCGTGATGTACAGCCTTGAGAATTAAGATGAAGTGGGGAGGGGAACTCAAACCATCTGCACCAGGCGTCTGCTCCCTCCGCCTTTTCATGTGGCTAATTGCTTTATTAAGCCAGCCTTCCGAAGAGAAGGAAGAGGACAAAAAGAGCAGGATTAGCTTTTATTCAAACTCCCCATAGGTAGGTCTCTTGGGATATATGACGGTATAGAGTGAGCAACTGCCTCTCATTTGGGGTTTGTTTGAAGCCATAATCCATTAATCTTTACCATGCTTCAGTTGCTCAACCTCCCACCAGGGTCCTGCCCATCCAGGTGGGGCCCAGAGCATATCAACTTGCCAGCTATGCTTCTCTGTGTGGCAGACCACTCATGGCTTGCTGTATCTCCCCACTATTTCTCTACCTTATCAATACACAAAGTTGGGATTTAATGCAGGTACATTGAATCTAAAGTTTCAGAAACTGAAACTGTACATTGGAGTTCCCTGGATGCCTGAAGTGTTACTTATTTTGAGGGGAAATGGATATGCACCGCAACGCACGTGTGTGTGTTCATTTCCCTTGATCTTTACATACATTACTTCTAAGCTAGAGTTACCTCGGCCTGGTCTGTATAAAGCCACTGGAATGGTGGCAGTGGTAACATCTACAGCAAGGGTTATTTCATGCAAGTTTCCCCCCATTCTAAAAGATTGAAATGTTTCTCTTGAGGCGTAGTTACTGGCAGTACGAGCTTTAAGATATGATGTGCTGGTATTTTTGGTTTTTTTGGTCCTGCCCATTTTTCCTTCGGCCCTGTCCACCACTGGAATGTGGCCCCCAAGAGCTTCTCTGAAATGGGGCTGTACCACCTTGCGCAGTTCCCATTTTTGTAAAGGTTTCCTCAAAGGTTTCACCTTGGGGTGAAAGTGGTTCTGCACTCCTGATCTAAAGCCTGAGTGTTGTTCAGTCGTTCAGTCGTGTCCGACTCTTCTTGACCCGATGGACCATAGCACATCAGGCCTTCCTGTCCTGCGCTCTCTCCCGGAGCGTGCTCAAGTCCATATTCGTTGCATCGGTGATGCTATCTAGCCATCTCATCCTCTACCATCCTCTTCTCCTTTTGCCTTCAATCTTTCCCAGCATCAGGGTCTTTTCCAGGGAGTTTTCTCTTCGCATTTGGTGGCCGAAATATTTGAGCTTCAGCTTCAGTATCTGTCCTTCCAATGAGCAGTCAGGGTTGATTTCCTTTAAGATGGACTGATCTGACCTCCTTGCAGTCCAGGGCACTCGTAAGAGTCTTCTCCAGCACCACAGTTGGAAGGCATCGATTCTTCGGCGCTCAGCCTTCCTTATAGTCCAGCTCTCACAGCCATACATTACTACTGGGAAAACCATAGCTTTGATTAGACAGACCTTTGTCGGCAAGGTGATGTCTCTGCTTCTTACTATGCTGTCTAGGTTGGCCATAGCTTTCCTCCCAAGCAGCAAGCGTCTTTTAATTTCATGGCTACAGTCACCGTCTGCAGTGATCTTGGAGCCCAAGAAAGTAAAATCTGTCACTGCTTCCATTTCTTCCCCTTCTATATGCCAGGGAGTGATGGGGCCAGATGCCATGATCTTCGTTTTTTTAATGTTGAGTTTCAAACCAGCTTTTGCACTCTCCACTTTCACCCTCAACAAGAGGCTCTTGAGATCCTCTTCGCTTTCTGCCATTAGGGTGGTATCGTCTGCGTATCTGCATAATTCTCCCGGCAATCTTAATTCCGACCTGTGATTCATCCAACCCAGCGTTTCTCATGATGTACTCTGCATATAAATTAAATAAGCAGGGTGACAATATACAGCCTTGTCGTACTCCTTTCCCAATTTTGAACCACTCAGTTGTTCCATGTCCAGTTCTTACTGTTGCTTCTTGACCCTTGTACAGGTTTCTCAGGAGACAGGTAAGGTGGTCTGGTACCCCCATTTCAGAATTTGCCACCGTTTGTTGTGATCCACACAAAGGCTTTAGCATAGTTAATGAAGCAGAAATAGACGTTTTTCTGGAATTCTCTTGCTTTCTCCATAATCCAGCGAATGTTAGCGATTTGCATCTCTAGTTCCTCTGCCTCTTCAAAACCCAGCTTGTACTTCCGGTAGTTCTCGGTTCACATACTGCTGAAGCCTAGCTTGTAGGATTTTGAGCATAATCTTGCTGGCATGTGAAATGAGCGCAATTGGTAGTTTGAACACTCTTTGGCATTGCCCTTCTTTGGAATTGGAATGAAAACTGACCTTTTCCAGTCTTGTGGCCACTGCTGAGTGTTCCAAATTTGTTGGCATATAGAGTGAAGCACTTTAACAGCATCATCTTTTAGGATCTTAAATAGCTCAGCTGGAATACTGTTATCTCCGCTAGCTTTGTTGTTAGTAATGCTTCCTAAGGCCCACTTGACTTCACTCTCTAGGATGTCCGGCTCAAGTTCAGTGACCACACTATGGACCTCTTATATCGTCACACACATACCAGACTCTTTTTGTCAGCACTGTTTTAAAAATACTTCTGTTTATTATGCACAAATTTGCACATACTGTCAAGCGCTGTGGTGGCCTGTTGTCAGACAGAAAGAATGAATATATTTACAACCAAATCATATAAATAAACAAACAAACAAATAAGATGCATACCTCTTCAGTGCAGCCTAGCACCCAGACTCTACCCCCACCATCTACTGGACTAGGAAAAACCCTGCTGCAAGCCTCCGTTGAAAAAAAAATCTTTAAAAAAACCTGGGACAGTGCTCTTAGAGCTTTTCTACACAAGGCTATTAATCCGCTTTATTTCAGTTTTGTTGCAGAACTGAGATCCAAGTTCTACACAAAGAGCTTTTCCTTTCCCGTTTTTCAGCTACATAACCTCTAGGGGATGCTGCAGTATAGCAGAATAAAGCAATTACACAAGTGGGAAAAGCAGTTTCTTTCGCTTTTACAAATAATACCGCATTTTCCCTGCTCTAAAAATCTTTGCCGAAAGTGCTATTTAAAAACAGAAGCGAAACTGGAAGGTCATGACATCGTCTAAAGAAACTGTAGTCAACTGTGAGTAAGGAACGATGAGTGCACAATAAATGCCTCATGTAGAAAAGCTCCTAGTCCAGAGGTGGGCAGCTTGTAGCCTACAACTCTCATCAGCCCTAACCATCATGGGAGTTGTATGCCAAAACAACTGGAGGGGCACAAGTTGCCCACCCCTGCCCTAATCCAACAGAAGAGAGGGAGCGGAGCCTGGATGCTGGGCAGCACTTAAGAGGACAGTGCATATTTAATTCACTGTGCCTGGATAAAACACACCCTGCAATTTTAATTAATACGCTTTCCAGGAGATGCATTGTAAGTCAGTCAGTTCTGGAACTAACAAGCAGAGCAGAAGAAAGAAGACAGTTTATGTCCATTTGTCCTGCATTTAGGATAACGCGGCAGTAATCCCTTGATTGCAGTACAAGGATTATGTCTCCTTTAAGGACTTATTTGTGCCTTCCACACAGATGTTTAAATCCCCTCTTCTAACAGTATTTTACTGGCTCATGGTTATGACATCACACCATTTTATACTTCTGTAATCACTTTCCTGCAACGTCACACGCATGCGCACATTCTTAAAAAGCCTTTGCGGGCTTGGCTCCATCCATTAGGCTGTTCCCATGAAGAGCAGGAACAAGGTGGCCTTAAAGAAAGGGGTCTTTCTTTAATATTTGGATTCGTGGTGGGAAAAAAGAGCATAGTTTTGTTCTAATGGGACCTAATAACTCTTTAAAGTGCCCCATAAAATAACAGCAGTCTCTGCTTGGCAGTGATTTTGGCCGTGGTGTTGGGGGCGGGGGAAGGAATGAGGAAACCTTTACAAAAATGGGAACTGCTCAAGGCAGTATAGCCCCAGCCAGCAGTGACAAGCTGAAACAATACAAGGAATTCAGATAATGAAGAGCATATGGCTACCCTCTACCCTGTTTGTACATATCAGGCCTTGCCAACGTGGGTGGGAGAAACTACTTCTCTGCTTCAGCATTTAGGGTTAGGAGTGGAGTTTGCAAATGACCCTAGGGACAGCTGGAGAAGTAGTTATTAGCATGTCCTGCTCTTGCTTGCTTCCTCACTTGCAAAGAGCCCATCTTGCTCAGGATGCCCCATATAAGCTCAGTACAGGCCTCGCTCTCACTGAGATGGTTAAACCACTTTGGACTGTAGGTGGGTGAAATCGCATGGGTTGGAGTCTTCCCTCTTCTGAAGTAAACACTTTTGCATATGAAATGCTAGGCTAGAACCAGGACCAGTGTCAAGGGTAGGCATGTTCGGGCACCTGCCAAAGGCCCACACCCTAGCAGAAGTGCCCTGACAAGAGCCCCTGCAGTTCCTCATCCTTTTCACCACTGCAACCTGTCAGTGGTGGTTAGTTCAGATGGTACATTTTAAAATATATTTGTTGTTGTTGTTCAGTCGTTCAGTCGTGTCCGACTCTTTGTGACCCCATGGACCATAGCACGCCAGGCCTTCCTGTCCTACACTCTCTCCCGGAGCGTGCTCAAGTCCATATTCATTGCATTGGTGATGCTATCTACCCATCTCATCCTCTGCCGTCCCCTTCTCCTGTTGCCTTCAGTCTTTCCCAGCATCAGGGTCTTTTCCAGAGAGTTTTCTCTTCGCATTAGGTGGCCAAAATATTTGAGCTTCAGCTTCAGTATCTGTCCTTCCAATGAGCAGTCACGGTTGATTTCCTTTAGGATGGACTGATTTGACCTCCTTGCAGTCCAGGGCACTCGTAAGAATCTTCTCCAGCATCACAGTTCGAAAGCATCAATTCTTCGGCACTCAGCCTTCCTTATAGTCCAGCTCTCACAGCCATACGTTGCTACTGGGAAAACCATAGCTTTGATTAGACGGACCTTTGTCGGCAAGGTGATGTCTCTGCTTCTTACTATGCTGTCTAGGTTTGCCATAGCTTTCCTCCCAAGGAGCAAGCGTCTTTTATTTTGGGCTAAATGTTTCGGCTTCCGCCCTCATCGGTAGCTGTGCTGTTAAATGGATACCAGGAGTGGCAGTTTGGTGTCAGAGTGGACACTGAACCCATAGAATCCCAGAGTAGTTCTGATTCTGAGGTGGAGCAGCCGCTCGTGGGAGAGGAGCACGTTCATCCCTCCCAGGGCCAACAGCTGGCAGAGATTCCTCCTGCTGGCATTCCTGACATAGATAGCGGTCCCAGGAGTGAGAGAGTGCGGGAAGAGGGCTTGCTGGGCGCGCAACGCTGACGCAGGGAGCGGCGCCAAATGGAGGGTGTGGAAAGGAGGCGTAGTGCCCGGTTGGCACGCAAGCAACGGTTGCGCCCAGAGGATCCAAAGGAAAAGGAGAGGGACTCTCCCTAGCCCATAAGTTCAGGGTCTGCCAGTGATTCTCCTTCAAACGGGGACCAACTGTTCCAACTCAGGGCATAGGTACTCTGCTGCTCATAGCTAGTCACTGATAGTAGAGTTGTTAAGTTGTAAAAAGAATAAAGCTTTGAAAAGAATCCCTTTGTCTGTGTCTGGACTTGGCTACTGGATTAGACGGAGAGAGGCCACCAAGGAGCTCCTGACATTTGGAATGCCTGGAGATGAAAGTCCTTTAGGAGAAAAAACAGAGGTGTGATTGGTGTAATGGTTACGAATTGTCCTCCAGATTAAGGCCATTTGGATTAAGAGTTCTGAATCTGTAGATCCAGACGTTTTCCCTCTTGCCAAGCACATCAGTGTCTTTTGTTTGTTCTATTAAGGGGTGTATGAACCCCACTCACTCGAGTCCACTGGGGGTCTGCGGGGGGGGAGGCGATCCTTTCCTCCCCCCGGAATCCTCCCCGGCTGGCTCCACTCCACAGTGAGTCCACAGAGCTGCCAGCCGGGTCCGTCCGCTGCCAGACTTCCGTCCACTGCCGGTCTGCAGACGCAAATGGCATCTGGCGTAGTGGACGCCATTTGCGTCCCTACTCTTTGCCGTGATTGGCTACGTAAAGATTTATGTAGCCTATCATGGCAAAGGGCAGGGACGCAAATGGCGTCCACAGACCGGCAGCGGATGGACCCAGACCCGGGCAGCGGCAGGTAGGATCTGGCCGGCGCAAACTTCGTGGGGTGGCGGAGGTGAGTGGTCCATTCCACCACAGACTCCGGGGGCAACCTGTGGGCAACCTGTGGCCCTCCAGATGTTTTGACCTACAACTCCCATGATCCCTTGCCACTGGCTGTGTAACCACAAATCTGCGATTCTTACAAACAAAAACTGGAACAGCCTGTTGCAAATCATTTCAACTCACCTGCACACAGTCTCTCGGATTTACAGTTGCTTCTAAGAATCCGGCCTCATTGGAGTCTGTGGCGGAATTCTCCGCCATCCCTAGTTCTATTGGAAGCAACTGTAAATCCGAGAGACTGTGTGCAGGTGAGTTGAAATGACTTGCAACAGGCTGTTCCAGTTTTTGTTTGTAAGAATCGCAGATTTGTGGTTACATAACCAGTGGCAAGGGATCATGGAAGTTGTAGGTCAAAACATCTGGAGGGCCACAGGTTGCCCACTCCTGCCTAAGCCATTTAAGGTACGATCCTATGCATGTTTAGACAGAAAAAAAGTCCTACAACTCCCAACATTCCACAGCCAGCCATGCTGGCTGGGGCATGCTGGGAGTTGTAGGACTTTTTTCTGTCTAAACATGCATAGGATTGCACCTTTAGAGTTTTAAAGGTTAAAATCAACACCTTGAATTGAGCCCTATCAGATGCCAGATTCTCCTCGCACACACAAACAGACACACCTATTTTGAAAGGCCAAATGCTGCAAGAAGCTCTTTCGAACCATTGCGGCAAAGCTGACTTCATGGAAAATCTCTGCATGGGGCGGCCAAGATTCCGTGGACAATAGAAAGCTGCGTCATAACATTCTTGAGTGGCTTGTTTTTACACGGACCCATTTGAATGAAAGAAGCTTGATAGAATAACCAAAGCACAGCCTGGGGTTCCAGGAGGGACCACACAAAGTCTGGAAAAAATAACGTATTTTTTCTTCTGTCTGAAGCCTGGGACATGGTCCAGATGGTAGGCTGATAGGTATGGGGTTATTTTTTAGCAGGGTGGGAGGTGGTGTGGGGGGAGCTCCTAATTGCCAGCCCCAAACTTTGAGAAAACTCACGGACATTTTAAGTTGTATAAAGGGAGAAATACATACACAATGCACACATCTGCTAGCCACCTTTTTCCAGATACTTAAGTATACCTCTGTGCAAGCTTAGGTCTGTTTTGTTCCACTGTAAGTATCACAGTATCCCCCAAACAATCCTGGAGATTGTAGTTTGGTGGAAGTGCTGAAAATCCTCTTGGTTTAAGGTTTGTAGTTTGGATCAGGAATGGACAGGCTTCACACTTGTGCGATCTACTTTATTTTAACTGGAACCCCAAGGTCCACCAACTAAATAGGAGCTGGGGGCAAAGCTAGGTGCAAAATAGTGGTTTATGGGGTGGAGCCGATGACCAACAATGGCCTATGAACCCTGACACTGGGATGACCCGCATATGCAAGTACAATTTACAGCCCACACTCAACCACTGAGTCTGGGTTAGAGTGTTGTGTGAACAGCCCTGTTGAGTGTGGGTTATTGTTGAACCGTGGGTTAGCGTGTTGTCTGAACTGAGGACATTTTCTGCAGGGTGGCTTGTTAACTGTGCCGTGTGGTTGGTTAACCACCCTGAACAACCCAACAACAAACCATGGCTTTTGAAGGAGTGTGGGTTAGCATGATTTGCGAACCCAGTCATAGAATCATAGAATAGTAGGGTTGGAAGGGGCCTACAAGGTCAATATGTCCCCAAACAATGTAAGGCCATCAGCTCAAGATTTTCTAGGGTTTTTTTCCTCTCCTCTGTACCAGAGAGAAACATTTGATCTCAAAGTCAACAAACCATTTCTAGCCTTTTTATCTCCATCAGGGACAGGATTTCTAGAAAGCTAATGGGATTTTAATTGCCCATTCAATACCAAGCCATACCAAAATACTTTGCATTATAACAGGGATAATTCACAACAGTATATTGAAGCTGGGAAAATCCGTCTTCCACCAACTGCTGTGGGAGTAGCAGCTAAGCTCAGAGGGAACAGAGAAGTCTGGGAGGGGAGCAAGATTATGTCATTACACCCCTGCACAAGAGGATTAATATGGGAGAAGACAACATAGCAGCTCCCTGCATCCTAAACATCTGGGGTGTTAAAGGTTTAAAAACAACAGCAGCAGCACTTTGAATTGAGCCTGGAAGCAAATGGGGAGCCAACAAGATTGTTTCCAAACAGGTGTGATCTGATCCCACCTCCAGGTCCCTGTTACAAGTCTACCAGCTGTGTTCTGAGCAGAAGCCCATGGGACAGTACAGTGTTTCTTCTTCTCCCCACTCAGCCACCATAGCCCAGGGGTAGGAAATAAGTGGCCCTTTCAATGTTGTTGGATCCCAGTTCCCTTCAGCCTCAGTGAGCATGACTCGATGATCAGGGTTGATGGGAGTTGTGGTCCAACAACATCTGGTTCCCCACCCTGCTGCAGCCAGTTTCTGCCCCAAACACACAGATGGAACTAGGTGAAGGAGCAGAATTTCTGCATTGCCAAGGGGAAGCCTGACTTCTAGACCATGTTAAGTCGCAGCACTTTTCTTCACAAATTTACAGCCCTATGCATATTTACTCAGAAGTAAGCCCCAGCTGTTTAACGGGGCTTGCTCCCAAGCAAGTGTGCATCAGATTGCAGCCTTTTGTTGCAGTCCATCGTACCCTCTAAACTGCAAATAAAGCCCATTGAACTCAGTTGGACTTACTTCTGGTTAGGATTGCTCTGTCAAGAACCATTAGGCATTAATTGTGAACTGTCAAGGAAGTTGATGTTGAAATCTCCTCAAATGCAGGCATTTGGGGGAAAATAAAAGAAACAAGCGAGAAAGAGAAAAGATTGAAAAATCACCCCGCTTGTTATTCTGTCCAGTAGTCTCTTTCTCTCCCCCCCACCCCCTTCTCTCTCTCTCTGAAGTTAGCAGAGTAAAAAACAGACTTTAAACGTTTGCCTCCTCAGTGCGGTGAGAGAAACCACATGCTTTCCGCTCATTAAAAATGGATTTGCAAAGTGTGCAGCTTTGCAGGGGGCTTGTGTATTAGGCTAATCGGTACTGCAATGAGCCAAGTCGATGGCGGGATTTGTTCCTTTTAGGTTTGCCTGATTATGCTCCTGCAGAGCTTATATCCAGGGCTCTGAAAGCCCAAGTTGGGCCTCTTTAGGGTGGCACAGATCACTGCCAGGGCTGGCATGAGTTGCTGTAAGTAGGACTGTGTTGTGCTCTGTCCTAGAAAAACGGATAAAATTCTGCACCCAAAAAAGCTGCATTTTCCATCTAGTATAAATTATGCAAATTGGCACAATTCCTTTTGCATAATTTTATGTTGATCTTGCCACTCATGGGAAGGAAATGACACTGAAGCCCCACCCTCAACAACTGAAAGTCACATTCAGATATCCTTCTGGATTCAGAGATTTCAGTGGACATGGCCCACACATTTTCAGGAATAGCTCCGTAGCAATAAGGGCTAGAAACTTATTTTTTTTTAAAGCAAACAAAAAGAAAGCTGAGATTATCATCGTTTTATTTTCTTCCTTTATGGAATCACATCTTCCTTCCATGCCAGATTTGCCTATGGGCCGATTTCTTCTCTGATCCTTTAGGCCACGTGTTGTTGTTGTTAAAACTATGGAGCTGTTCACACAACATGCTAACCCACACTCAGTGGTTGAGTGTGGGTTATTGTTGAACCGTGAGTTATTTGTTGAACTGTGGGTTAGCGTGTTGTCTGAACACAGCACATTTTCCGCAGGGTGGCTTGTTAATCACTCTGAACAACCCAACAACAAACCGTGGGTTCTCAAGGTGGCTTATTTGAGAAAAAGAAGAGATACTGCATGGTTAACAAGCCACCCTGTGGAAAAAACCTTGGTTCAGGTAATGTGCTAACCCATGGTTTAACAGACAGCCCACAGTTCAACAACAACTCACACTCAACCACTGAGTGTGGGTTAGCATGTTGTGCAAACCCAGTCTATACGTTTATTGACATATTTTCAATTTTATAAATTGAAAAAGCAGGGCACACATGAGCAGGAGAATTTGTAGTATTGATGGATAATCACAGAGTTGGAGAGGGCTTTGTTGGCCACCTAGTCCAGCCCCTGCTCAGTGCCAGAAATTGAGTGCTAGAGCCTCTGCTTTAACACCGCCAGCAAGGGAGAGCCCACCACCCCTCTGGTTAATTGGTTCTATTATTGAACTGCTGTTAAAAACATAAGAGCCCTGCTGGATCAGGCCAAAGGCCTATTTAGTCCAGCATTCTGTTCCCAGGGTGGCCACTTTTATGCTTCTGGGAAGCCCTCAAGCAGGACATGAGAACAATTACAGCACCCTCTCGCTCATGTTCCTCAGCCACTGGTAAAGACAGGCAGACTTGTCTCTGATCCTGGAGGTAATATATAGCCATCATAACTAGTAGCCATCGATAGCCTTCTCGTCCATGAATATGTCTAGTCTCCTTTTAAAGCCGTCCAAGTTGGTGGCCATCACTACATCTTGTGGTAGAGAATTCCATAGTTTAACTATGCCCTGTCTGAAGAAGTTCTTCTTTTGGTCTGTCCTGAGTCTCCCCCCATTTAGCTTCATTGCACATATCTCTATCAGCCCCCCCCCCCCGCCACCGCCACCATTTTCTCATCTTCCTTTTAAGCTAAAGAACCCGCCAAAGTGTAACCTTTCCTTGTAAAGGGGTTGCTCCAGGCCTGTGATCATTTTAGTTGTTCTTTTCTATACATTTTCCAGCTCTATCATATGAATATTATGTACTGATCAGATCACTCCAAAATGATTTACATTGTGTAGTACAATGTACCAAGGGTTTGTTATTAACGTACGAGACAAAATGAAACCATGGGGCTACAAAGAAATTCCCGAGGAGCATTACTGTTGGCTGCACAAATCTGTCATGTAAATTTTTACTATCAGAGCTAAACTCTAATCTCTTTGATACAAATGATATAACAGTATGAAAGGCACATGTTCCCCCCCCCCTCCATTGGAGTGTGACCTTTCGGCTACTTTTAAAGGATTTTCTCACTGAAGCAAGGACTACTCAAAGGGTTGCATTCCTGGTTTACGGTGTGACAGCTCTAGAAGCCTACCAGAAAGGGATGGAAGACAGCAATGTTGTAAGACTGGAAGTTTGGACAGGAGAAGGTTAACCCTGGAGTACCACTGGAGACTTCCTTAATAGTCCTGTTGCAAGCACCTTTTGTTATGGTTATCAATAGTTGGCCTTCTGAATGGCTAGGAAATACCTGAAAGGGGGATTCCTTCTTCCACCCCACTCTTTAGCTAAAGCTGATGTAATCTAGGTGTCCATGAAAGAAACAAAGGACAGACTGAAGTTTTGAGTGAGACAGAGATCAGGTTCAGTTGACCGCAGGGGTGAAATAACCCATCGTGAGTTCTTCCCCTGCCCCAGGCGCGCCACGGCAGCTTGCATACCACACAGGTACGCAGCAGGGGTGGCTTCTTCCCCATGCCACAACCCATGGCTTGCAGTAGGGGTTGTGGGGTGGGTTCAGACGACATAGCAACCCGCACTGCATCGTGGATAATTGTGCAAGTCGCAGTTGCATGCAGGGGCAGAACCTACAATGGGTTATTTTGCCCCCATGGTTGTCGGAATGCAGCCAGAGACTGTGTTCAAACAACACGCTAGCCCACACTGGCTTCATTCACACAACACGCTAACCCATGATGGGTGGCAAGCTACGCTGGATCACAACCTACTGTGATCCCATCAGACAATCAGACAAACAAGCTACATGGAGTAGTTTATTTCATCCCCCCTCCCCCTTCTGTAGTCCTCCCACCCAGCCAGGCAGGTATCCCAGCTTCCTCTGTGGCAGGAATAGAGATTCCTTGAAAGGAGCAGAGCAGCGGCAGCATTTTTGGCCACTCTTGCCAAGCAGCTTTGTAGGCGATCTCCATAAACCACGCTGGTGCAACAGACAACACGCTAACCCATAATAGGTAAAATAACCCTTACTGCAGACTGTGGGTTCTCAGGGTAGCTTATTTGGGGGAAATAACCCATCATGGTGTGGGGGGGAGACATCCCATAGACAACACACTAACCCATCATGAGTTGCTCCAGAAAATAAACCATCATAGGAGAGTGTGGGTGAACCCAGCCACTCAATGGTTGAGTGTGGGTTGTTTTGAACCATCAGTTGTTTTGAACCATGGGTTTGTTCAACCGTGGGTTAGTGTGTTGTCTGAACCCAGGACATTTTCTGCAGGGTGGCATGTTAACCATGCAGGGTGGCTTATTTTTCTTGAACAAGAAAAATAAGCTTGTTGTTGGGTTGTTCAGGGTGGTTAACAAGCCACCTTGCATGCTTAACAAGCCACCCTGCGGAAAACACACTGCATTCAGACAACACGATAATCCCCAGTTCAACAACAAGCCCCAGTTCAACAGCAACCCACACGTAACTACTGAGTGTGGATTAGCGTGTTGTGTGAACCCGGATATGAGGTTTGCATGATCACAGAGGGAAAATAAGCTATGGTGGCTTATTTTCCCTCTGTGATCATGCGAACCCACTGGCATCTTAGGGTGCTGATGGTCTCTGTGGAGTTCTCATGTGGGAGCATTGGAAAAAAAAATCTTTTTTGTGCATTGGAGCTCTGTGCCTCCACACAAACATTACAAAACACCAATAAGCCCCCAGCGACCTCCTTCCAAATGGAATCAATCCTGGATAAGTGCTGTGCCCCTGGAACTTCTCACCACTCCAAGAAGCATGGGGAGTGTTACCATAGTATAGGACCACCCTGGATAATCTGGAATAAAGTAGACATGCTATTGTATTTAATTAATGAAGCTTTTGTCATTCTGTGTGTATGCGTAGGCCACCATGCACGCTGAAGGTGATGTGTGCCTAAGTTCCTAATAGGAGCTTGTTAAACGGTTGTAGTTTTTGTATGGTTTTGTACTTCAAAAACACTGTTAAAAAACCCCAAGAAGGGAATGAATACACAGATTCATGCAGTGCTTTAAAATGCTGTGCTTTTAAAAAGGCAGACAAGGCAATCTACCTTAGGCATGGGTGCAGCGATACTCTCACGGCAGGACTTTGTGGCCAGGGGCCAGGTTCCCACCCAGCAGAATGAGTAAGAGGGCCTCCAACTGCAGCAGAACAGACTTACCACATTTTGAAATAAGTGAAGCAATCCATATTACCCGTCTAAAGACCTCACCACCTTAAGACCAGAGCTTACAATGACGTAGCCGCACCTCTGTATGGGTGTGGGTGGAGAGTGCCGTGGCTGAGCCAAAATTTGATTTGTTAGTATGCATGTCTGCATTTCAGTTCGAAAGTCGGAAGGAAGCTGTTCTCACTATTCATTTGGGTCTGAATAGAGGCAATGGTTTCCTGTCCCAAAATAGATGTTAATTAACGAAGCATTGCTAAGGTATCACCCATCACTGCTGTTGTGAAGGGTCGCTGTGGTTATTTTGGGGTATGTTCAAGGTCTAATTGATTTGACATTGTCTGTACATTTGACCTCACTGCTTACAATTCCCCATCCGTAACCACCCATGTGTATCTATACCTGTAACTCAGGACACACTTCCTGCATCTGATGAAGTGGATTGTAGTCCAGTAAAGCTTATGGCATTTATATATTTGTATATATAAAAGGCTAACTAATACATTTGTTAGCCTTTTAGGTGCCACAAGACTCTGTTGTTTTGCTGGAGCAAGACTAACACAACCTCCCCTCTGGAAATTGTTCTCACACTGTGACTGAGAAAAGTACTGTCGCTTTTCACCCTGAGTGGGATGAATGCCCGTGAATATTGGGACTGCTGAAATGTAAATCTTTCTTCCAATTGGCTTTCTGATCCCTGCTAGATCTTAATAGCAGACTTTTTCTTTCTAAGCCAAGGCTTTCAAGATCTCCCTCCTACCTTTTCCTTAGCCATCTCTTATCCTTGGAATGCCTCCCACACCCACATGCACACGCGCATGCACGCACATGCACACAGGACCAGGGCCCACAACAAGGCAAGGCATGGTTGGGTATGTGCTGGGGGCTCACACCCCAGCAGGGGCCCAACCGCCTGGAGTCCATCCTCCTCTTTCACCATTGCAACCTGCTTGTCCATCCGCTTCTCAATCTGGCCCAGACAACAGTGGTGGTGAGGAGGAGGAGAAGCAGATGCCGCGGCCTGCTTGCTCCCTGGCGCTCTGCCTGCCAAGCAAGCAAATGGGAGCCATGATGAGAAAGAGGTTGAGGAGCAAAAGCAGCTGGTGACCGTGGCGGTGAGAAGCCAGGGGAGGGGGGGGGGCATGGAGGGTGTTTTCCCCAAGGGTCTTCAGAAGCGTGGAACTGGCATTGCACCAGACTTTG
The DNA here is from genome assembly GCF_057233095.1 of Heloderma suspectum. Taxonomy (NCBI): domain Eukaryota; kingdom Metazoa; phylum Chordata; class Lepidosauria; order Squamata; family Helodermatidae; genus Heloderma; species Heloderma suspectum. Next base: position 11,582,602 of record NC_139472.1, on the reverse strand, counting down.
GAGGAGCCTTCCGGGATTCGACTGAGGATCCATCTACTCCAGCATCCAGTTTCCCAAGGGGCCAAAAAGCCCACCAGTGGAGCATGAAGGAAACAGCCCTCTCCCATGTTTTTTTTTTTCCCGCAGCAATTGGTGTTCAGAGATAGACTGCCCCTAAACCTGGAGTTTCTGTTTACTGTCACAGCCAGCGGGTGTTGATAAACTTATCCTCCATGAACATGTCTAATATCCTTTTAATAAGAACATAAGAAGAACCCTGCTGGATCACCCTGGAGATCCATCAAATCCACCATCGTCTTCCCAGCAGTGGCAGGTGCTTGTGGGGAGGGGGTGAGCCAAAGTGACAGCAATGCAATCCACTGAAGCCTGTTGAAAGTTGCCTGCAAAGTGATAATGCGCAGCCCTAATTCAGGGATGGGGAACCTTCTTGGGGCCTGGGCAAGCGTTGGCAGTGCCACCATCACTGCGGGCACGCAGCCCTGGCAGCCCTGGTTTGTTGTTGGGTTGTTCGGGGTGGTTAACAAGCCACCTTGCATGGTTGACAAACCACCGTGCGGAAAGTGTCAACACACTAACCCACAGTTCAACCGAGAATCCGCGGTTCAACAACCCACCCTCAACCGCTGAATAGGGGTTAGCGTGTTCTGTGAACTCAGCCAGAGGGAGACTGGGAGGAACGGCGTGTGTGTGTGTGTGTGTGTGTGTGTGTGTGTGTGTGTGTGTGTGAATCGGGTAAATGGTGTCTGTCTGGGCAGCATTTCCCCCTGAGCCAAGGTAACTGCTGTGCATCACCTGGAGGCTTCCGTCCCTCCAGGCTGTGCAGATGACAGCCTCTGGAAGAGCCAGCTCAGATGCTCTGCTCTGAGCGCCTCGCCTCTCTCTCTCCGATAGCTTCACACTTAGTGCTCTTGGCAGCCACGCTGTTTAGGAAATTATACCAAACTGGAGACATAACATAGACATTGCAAATAGCGCTGTTTATATTCCTGCAGAGAGAGCTGCAGCAAAAACTGCCAGAACCGTACAATCCGATGAATGAGACACTTGAGGTTTGCGAGTTTTAAAATATATTGCACTTTGGGGGTTTGGTCCCCCCCACCCCGTTTTGTTTTTGCTGTAGTTTACTATTCATAGAATCATAGAATATTAGGGTTGGGCCTGTAAGACCATCGAGTCCCACCCCCTGATCAATGCAGGAATCCAGGTCAGAGCATCCCTGACAGATGGCTGTCCAGCCTCGTCATGAACGCCTCCAGCGTGGGAGAGCCCACCGCCTCCCCAGGTAATTGTTTCCATTGTCGACTTGCTCTAACAGTCAAGACGTTTTTCCTGATGTTCAGCCGGAATCTGGCTTCCTGCAACATGAGCAAGAATATTTATCGGATGCTTCTGAATGCTAACGTCTGTACCTATCCTCTTAGCTCCCTGGGTTGACAGGCCCCAACAGTGCCCCCCACCTCTGACATATGGAGGAAGAAACTGGCTGGCATTGCTTTCTTTCAAATAAATGAGGGGTTCATAGTGAGGAAGCCACTATGATCTGGGGGAACACCCTGTGCAGGATTAGTGGAGGTTCAAATAGAAGCCTGCTGATCATTGTGTTAAGTAGCAATCCTATGTCCCCTAGACAACATCTGGGGAGCCATAGGATACTTTGGACACTGCTCTGATCTCGGAGCCAGAACCACGCCAGCTGCCTCTCTGAGTTGCAAAAGCGACCTTGGAGAGGAGGGAAAGGGGGCAGTTCTATGGGCGGGGAGGGGAGGGGACTGGGGAAGTGGAGATACAAACTATCCCCAGCCTCTGTCCCACTTGCTCTGCAGAACCCCAGCTAGACAGGCAAAATCACCCATCTAGCGAAAATGCAGAGTGGCACAAGCTGCTCCTGCATAGGATGCCCGTCAGCCTCCAAGTCATCCACGAGAGACAAAGGTCCAATATGGTCATGGTCACACAGACCTGCCCAAGTACCTTGTCAACATCCTCGACCTGTATCAACTGAAACTCTGGATATCTCACCTGATTCACCTGCAATAATACCTCTTCCCCTCCCCTCCAGCTTGACAGCTTCCTTATCTGCTTGCATCTCCTTCTGCCTCCTTCTGTCTAGGCTCCACTTCTCATTGAGGTCATCAACCTGTGTCTGGGCCATACCACTTCAAGCTGCAGATGAGGTCTCACATTTGATGGCAGAGGACGGTATCACCGAAATAGGGGCATTTGATGGCAGAGGGAGTACCACCAGTGGAGGCTGGTGGCTCCGATGTCAGTTGGGCCATGAATCCACTCCAGGTTTCTGTCAGAACCAGTCAGAATGCTAAAGGAGTATCCAAGGTGCTTGGATAGTTCCTTTAGAGTTCTGACTGAAACCCGGAGTAGGTTCACCACACAACTGACATTGGAGTCACCAGCCTTCACTGGGTACCACTTGACCTGTTCCGGCAGAGAAAGCTTCAGCTTGAGCCCTGACAAATGGAAGGCAGAGAATATTATTGATGGGGGAGCGGATTAGCTCCCTATGAGGTTGCAGATTTGGCTACAAGGAAGGATCCGGACGGCCACTTGTTTTCCCCTTTTGTGTGGTTCCAAGGATAGACCAGAGTGCTCGCTTACTCTTCAAAATGTGTGGCTTACCAACTGAAACCAAGTCCGTAACCTTGTTCTAATTTCAGTTTGATTGCCTATTGAGAGTGTCTGATTATTCTTTAAGAGTCACTTTGGAATGAAGCCTGAAGGTACAATATAAAATAATTGAACAGAGTGTAAAGCCCCATCTGGCAACCTAGTCAGTCATTTGAACAGAGATCTCGTAGCCGTAATTCAGAGAGCCACAGATGTGGAGAGGGTTCTGCTAATATTGGCAATAATTTCCTATACTTCCCCCAGTTCTCTGCTGCTCAAGTATCTCCTCTTCCCTTGCCCCTGCTAAAAAATAAGGTACTTTTTAATCAAACTGATGTACAAGGTAAGCCAGGGATAAGGAGTGTCCTGGAGGAGGGGCTAGAAGGAATTTTGTTGGGGTTTGTGGTGGCATTTGGGGCTCAAACCCCCACCTCAGCCTTGTATTTGTTTTCTTGGACAAGTTACTTGTCTCTGACCCTCATCAGTTTGCCTTCTGTGAAATAAGTGTTGGAGCTCATGGCGTGGGTTCCAAAGAGTGGTTTTGCATTTTAGAACTCAGGCCCCACCTCTGCCTTCTATTCGTTTTGGGGCATGTTATTTTTCTTTTAGCCTCACTAGTTTACCCAGTGGGAAATGGATATTTTGTGACTGGCCATGCCTGCCATGGCAGCCATTTTGTGAGAGCACCCAAAACTCTTTCCCAGTATTCTGAAACTTCCACCTGATCCAGGAGTTAGGCCTTTGGCATAACTCATGTCTGGAGCCTGCCTAGCCATGTCTGGACTAGCCTGGGAACATACCGCCCCCATGTCTGGCAGTTCTTCTTCAGAATCTGAACTACTCTCCTGCTCCCTGTGCTCAGAAACACTCCTGATATCGGCCACGCATGCCATGTGTTGCTAGGTGGTCGTGACCATAGAGTTTGGTCATGCAGACTAGAGCATCACCAGAATTTCCAGGCAACCATCTCTATGGCCGTGGGAATTTATGCAGCCGAATTTATCCACGGGGAGCCCAACAGACGACACAGTAAACCACCCGAGGGCCCCGTACCCACTCTGCAAAGGGTGGGTAACTTACCGATCATGGGTGGGAAAAACACGCTCCCACAAGACACTAACCCATTGTGGGTAGCTCCGAACACGGCCCATGGTGGTTGCCATGTCATCTGAACCCAGCCATGCTCAAAGTAAGTTGCTCACCTGGAGCAATGCATGTTCCATCATGGCCCCTGGGCTTTCTGTCAAGATTAGGATAGGGCAACTGGTGCAGGATGTGGTAGCCAGGCTGCTGAAAGGGGCTTGCTGGTTTGAACATGTTACACACCTATATTTCAGGAGCTTTGTTGGCTCCCCGTGGTTTCCAGGCGCACTTCAAAATGCTGGCTTTGGCCTTTAAAATCCTCAGTAGTCTGGGACCAGGGTACCTAAACAATCTTCTGCTCATGTCTGAACCTGACTTTGACTATGGAATTCACTCCCAGGGTAGGTCCCCCTGGCACTGTTTTTATTAACTTTCAAGGGCCAGGCAAAGCCAATCCTGTTCACCATTACATCTTTGGGTGGGTGATCTATAGTTTTTGGTTTTGTTCTCACACTGTCTCTTTGGTTTGGTGTATTATTTTGGCTTTGTGCTGCCAAACTATAATTGCATGTTCTATTTTTATTATTTATTTATTTATTCATTCATTTCATTTCTATACCGCCCAATAGCCGAACTCTCTGGGTGGTTCACAAAAATTAAATCCAAACAACACACAATAAAACAATTTAAAATATACAGAACATTAAAACCACAATATAACAATACAACCACAATAAAACCTAGCAGCAGTGCAGGAGTTTAAAATACAGATTTAAAACAGCAAAGATAAAAATTTAGAAAGCTAAAATGCTAAAATGCCTGGGAAAATAAAAAGGTCTTCACCTGGCGCCGAAAGGAATACAATGTAGGCGCCAGGCGAACCTCACTAGGGAGCTCATTCCAGAGCCGGGGTGCCACAACAGAAAAAGCCCTCCTCCTTTTATGCACACCACTGCATATTTTTATGCAGTGGTGTGCCCTTTTATCTTCTGTTTTATCTCTCTTCCTAATGTTTTTATGTTTCATGAAATGTTATTAAGCTGACTTAAAAGCTATTTATGCTAGAAAAGTGACATATACTTTAAAAAATGTAAACAAATAAAGAATAAGGGCTGAAGGCTTTTGTCGACTTAGCTTAGAATAGATGGAACACAAGATAGAGGTTTATAAAGTGCTGAAAAAGTGGAGAGAGATTCTCTCCTCCTCCTCCTCCTCCCCCCCCGCCCCATATCACTAGAACACAAGGTAACCCAATGAACTTTTGAAGGGTAGTACATGCTAGACAAACAAAAGAAAGGGTTTATTTACACAACACAAAATTGACCTGTGGAACTCACTGCCACAGAATGTGGTGACAGACATTAACGTAGATTACTATAACAGGAGATTGGACAAATGTATGGAGAAAGAGCGGTCTATCAACAGCTATTCATAGTACCTAAATGGAACCCTTTGTGTACTGAAGCAGTTTCCCACACTATCAGTTGCCGGGGCATAACTGGGGTGGGTAGGGATATTATTATTTTCATGTCCTGCTTCTAGGCTTCTCAGAAGCATTTGGCTGGCCACTCCAGGAAAACAGGATGTTGCCCTGTTTGTTTGTTTGTTTGATTGTTTGTTTGCTTGTTTTACAGCATTTGTATACCACTCCACATCTGAAACAGATTCCAGAGCAGTGAACATAAAAAGTAAAAGATAAAAAGATAAAAATAATTAAAACACCATTTTAAGATGTTCCTTTTAAAATAGAATGCCAATAAAAAACAACTGATGGCTGGTCAGTTAAGGAATGCTTTCTGGAAAAGAGCTGTTTTCAGGAGGAGCTGAAAGCAGCACAGAGTTGGTGCCTGCTTGAACTCCAGGGGCAGGGAGTTCCAAAGAAAGGGTGCCACCACACTGAAGTCTCTCCTCCTGGTGGACTCCAATCGGGCCATCCCATAGGTCCATGTGGAACCACCAAGAGCATGCCGTCTAGATGAACCTTTGCCCGATTCTAGTAGGGCTGTTTTTACGTTCTTAATCACAACAAGCGGGGGAAACAGATCATTGTTAGTGCTTTTAAGAAAGGAGTTGATTTATGCTTTAGAAATTGGGGTGTGGTAAGTGGGCTGACCATAGAGTCTGGTGATGTGTTTCCCCTTTTTAGTGAAATATAAGCGGCCACCCTCCCCACCATCTGTGCGTCCATGGTTCTGCTACTGAAAGAGCAGTTTTCAAATGAGAACAGGAAGAGAGACCCAAGAACCTCAGAAGAGCCCTGCCGGATAAAACCGAGGGTCCATCTAGTCCAGCATTCTGTTCACACAGTGGCCAACCAGCTGTCGACCAGGAACCTGCAAGTAGGGCATGAGCGCAACAGCACCCTCCCACCCATGTTCCCCAGCAACTGGTGTACATAGGTTCACTGCCTCTGGTCCTGCAGGTAGCACAGAGCCATCCAGATTAGTAGCCACTGATAGCCTTTTCCTCCAGGACTTTGTCCAGCCCCCTTTTAAAGCCATCCAAATTGATGGCCATCACCACATCCTGTGGTAGCGAATTCCATAGTTTAACCATGCTATGGGTGAAGACATCCTTCCTTTTATCTGTCCTGAATCTGTCCTGTGTGCCCCTTCATCGTTTTCTTTGCTCTAGGGCTTGTACTATTCAAGAAAGCTGATCAAGTTTCCCCCCAGGTGCGTTGGCACTCAGCAGTCAGACAGGTTTGGGGACGGCCACAGTGCTCCCATGTTTGCTTCCCAATCCTGTGGGCATGTGTCAGCCTCCATCAAACTCTGTCTCACTTGCCATTTATGATCATTTAGGTGGGAGAGATTCCCTCCCACTGTTCCACTGAGCACCCCCCCCCCCAGGGGGGGAGAACATATCAGCTGCCTGACAACACTCTGCAAAAAACTGCAGCCCAGATCACCTTCCTCGTCTTGGGCAAGTACAGCACTGTAATGCCACAGCTTAAAAAATTGAGCATTGAAGTTCTTTGCTTCAGGGTTTGTTTTGACTGCCAAGAGCTGAACCCAATTGTCTTTGCCTTCTGTTCCAGATAACTCTGTGGGCACGTAGGCTATGTTTAGAATCACCTCGTTGCAAAACAACAACACACGCACACACAAAACAAGGTCAGTAAAGAATCGCCCAATTTAATCTTGTTTTAGTAGGTGTATCTTTTCCTTTCTTTTCCTTTAAAGATATCCTGTGTGTTTATTCTTTCGAAATCTGCATTGAACACAAGGAGGGGAGGAGGAACAATGCTTATTTGCTTTAATATTTTGAGTCCAAAGGCAGTTTCCAAAAAAGAAAAGAATAGGGGTGGGTGGGGGTGAGAGTGATCCAAACATGTAAATAAAGTTTTCTGCAGGCATCGGGTCAAATGATATGTTACTATGGCATTTTGGATGCCTCCTTATTTAGCAAAGCGTTTTGTGTGTTGCTAAGATGCAAAGCTGAATCACAGAAACAGTGGGCCCAGCTCAACTGGCAGAAATAAGGACACTGCAAAGCAAAATGGGAAGTGTGTGAGTGTATGTGTGTTCTGTAATAAAAACCTCTTCTAGAAGATGGGGAGGCAAACTTGAGTATCCAATCCCCCCCTCCCACTTTCCTAGTGAAAGAAGCACTCTGCTTTAAAAACGAGATCTGTGTGTTCATCTAAAAAGGTGGCCTTCAACCTTTTCTGACCTTTAGCCCCAATATGCCCTTGTAATTTTTCAATGGCTGTGTCTGTCTTTCTTGCCCTCTCTTCTTCCTTCTCCCCCCTTCATTTCTCTCTCAATTCCCCCCTCCGATATATGGTGCCACTGATGCAACTTACTTTTGACCAAGGCCTGATCCTGCACTTGTTGATCCTGAGCCATACCAGTTGCAGACCAGTCCTGCAAAGGGACCCCTCTTTCTGGTTTTGCTTTAACCATCCCATCAGTTGGCTAATGTAGAGTGCAGTATTCAAAACCAACCGAGAATACAGCTCTCCTTGCCAATACATTTCTGTTTTGCAAAATCCTTGGCCTGATGCCATCATCCAAAATGGGTGGTGACATAGACACCTTGAATTTTACTTTATTATTATTATTATTTTTGTCTCCCAGCAGATCGGTCTTGTTTTGTGAACCACTTTAAGGAAACGGTTGCCAACCATTCCATTGATGCTGCTGAAACTACCCTCCCCCTTGGATAGCTCCCTGTTCATGCCCCAGCTGGTACTCCTTGGAACTCTGCCTTGGGATCCTGCCATGTATTCTTTGTGCCACAGTCATTCACTATTCCTTCCACAAACCACTTCCATTAGCGCCTATTGTTACTCCGTACCATTGTTAATTCCAGCTTGTTGGCTGCTTTTATTTTCAACATTTTCCTCCCTCCCTTGAACTATCTTCTGTTAAGGTGCATTTCCTCCAAACGTAACAAAAACATCACTTTCTCTCTCTCTCTCTCTCTCTCCCTCCTTGGTTTTTGCAGTGCTCTTTTCATAAAGAAATGTACCCCGATGGAAGAATGGGAAAGAATGCTGTCTCTCCGTATTCTCTAGAAGGCACCTTTCAAGTTACCCAGGAAGGCTGTGTTCACTGCTAGGCTTCTTGCTGTCTTTCTCTGCTTGGGGTGTGGGGAACACTTTGCTCCAGTATAATCGTCATGTATGTGGAGTTGGAGGCAGACATTGGGCAGGTAAACAGGTAAGCTGGCACGCAAGCACAGGCAGTCTGGTAGCTCCTTGGTCATCACACTAAAGGTAACTTTCTCAGATTGAGGAAGCAGGCCAACATCTAGAGCTTAATAAGGTTGGGTGATGCCCCCGTATAGCACCTGACAGCTACTGAACGAGCTCCACTGGCAGAGCTCGAGGGCAGCAAAACTATGTGCATAAATAGTCCCAGGTAGCTCACCAGCGTATGCCTCCACATCTGAGCCATTGACTTCTAGACTAAGTCCCGGAGTCCCTGATAGTATCTGAACTACCAGCCACAGACCAGCGTTCTCATTGTGTTGGTTGTGGTGAAAGCAGATCATCCAAAAAGGCATTCTAATAGGCAGAGGTATCTGAACCGAAGAAATATGCAACATGCCAGAGCTTTGGGAGGCATGGGGGGGGGGGGCTAGAAAAGGGAGAGAGAAGGATTGCTCATAGTGAGTCATAAATAATGAGCTGCAAATTATATTAAAGAATGAAAGCTGCCACTTGGCTTTAGGAAAACATGTATCGGCCTTTTAACAGTGCAGCCCTTGAAGACGTGTGTGTGTGTTTATATAAAAACAGATTTTTAAATTCACCAGGTGTTCCATTTACTTTAAGGTTTGCAAAAGGGATCACTGGAGGATCAGGTTTTCCTCCTCCATTCTCATTTGGGGAAGTAGTGGAAAGTGTTTGCCATAGAAGTGCCAATGAATACAAAAATGTGGATCAACTTTGTGGTGGCGTACAAGTATATGCAAACTACTTCCTTTTGTCCCCAGCTTTCCACCAAAGGTCTGCCTCTTGAAAAGTTTGGAACTGGTCTTCATATAGCCACCTATTTTTTTAAATCCTCTTTTGTATCAGCATGGGAGTAAAGAGGTGATGTAGAGAACATTGTGCCAATGTTTTGCCTGAAGAAGTCCTGGAATGGGACTTTTAAAGGGTGGTTAGCAGATTCATAAAATCATAGAATAGTAGGGTTGGAAGGGGCCTATAAGACCATCGAGTCCAACCCTTGCTCATTGCAGGAATCCAAGTCAAAGCATCCCTGACAAGTGGCTGTCCAGCTTCATCTTGAATGCCTCCAGAGTGGGAGAGCCCACCACCTCCCTAAGTAATTGGTTCCATTGTCGTCTTGGTCTAACACTCAGGAGGTTTTTCCTGATCTTCAGCCGGAATCCGGCTTCATGTCACTTGAGCCCATGATTCGGTGTCCTGCACTCTGGGATGATGGAGAAGAGATCCTGGCCTTCCTCTCTGTGACAACCTTTCAAGTACCTGAAGAGCGCTATCCTATCTCCCCTCAGTCCTCTCTTCTCAAGGCTAAACATGCCCAGTTCTTTCAGTCTCTCTTCACAGGGCTTTGTTTCCAGTCCCCTGATCATCTTCGCTGCCCTCCTCTGAACCCTCTGCATTATTTACTAATTATTATTTCTTTAGCCTATCGTCCATACATATAGGGCTTACAGGCCAAGGTTTTCAAAGTGTGTTTGGGAAGGGATATAGCACAGGGGTAGAGCACATGCAGAAGGTTCTAGGTTCGATTCCTGACTTGGAAAGACGCCTGCTTGAGACCCTGCTGGTCAGACAATCCTGAGCTAGATAGAGCAGTGGTCTTGCATGATATGTAAGCTTCTTATGTTCCCAGCCTTCGAGTTCCTCAGAACCTTATTGGGTGGATTCTCAGAGAGAAGCTGCATTATACATAGTCAGAACCTTGGTCCTGTTGGAAGTATTGCAGCCTTGCCTGCAAGTTACAGGAAGGGGGCAGTGTTGTAGTTAGTTCATGGGAATTTGGGCATAGCTAGCCTTAGGATCTCTATAGCCTACAGTGTGGTTTCCTGCTCCTCCCCCCCCCCAAACCTCCCACCATTGCTGGGAGCGCTTGGGTTTGTTCTCTCAGTCCTGTTGGTGTAACAGAACACAAAAGGGGCTGAACAAACTCCTTTTGAAACCCTACATTGTACCTGCATTTTTATGCAAGAATATTGTGTGTGTAAACCATTTTACCTTTTCTTCACTAAAGAAGGTCCTTTTTTAGCCTTGTGTGCATGTGGGACTGGTAAACGCTCATTCTATTTTGCCTTTTGTTTTTTTTTCTCTGCTAACTGCCTTTTTAAACAGGAGGTAGCAATACCAAATCATTCCCATCAGGTCCCATCTAGCTCAATATTGTCTGTAGTGACTGGCAGAAACTCTCCATAGTTTCTGTAGATCTTCCCCGCCCTAGTGGAAAATGCCAGGGATTGAACCTAAAACCTTTTGCATGCAACACACCTGCTCACCGTTGCATGACGGCCCATCCCCAGGTCAGGGGTTTGCCTTCTGCCGCCACCGATCCTCTCCTGTGATTCACAGCTGAGGGTATGTTGAATGTGTTCACACAATGGGCCTGTTCAAACACGCAAGGGGGGAGGGTGGTTAGAGTAACTATGGAGGGAGGGGTAGCAAAACCACAGTGCATGCCCCCATCACACAACTGGGAACCACGTGGCACCATGTGGTTCCCGTAACCACCCCCCTCCATAGTTACCATAACCATCCTCCTGCCACCACCACCGAAAATACGCGTACCACTGTTCCATCCGTCACTCGCTATGGCAACCATAGAGAAAGTCTGTGCCAGCTAGAGCATTGCTGGAAATGCAAGACGCTGTAGGCTGCCATATTTATGGTTGCAACCTAGAAACCACCAGGAGCCCATTTTAGCCACCAGGGAGCCCGCCACACATAAGGATAAGCCACCGCAGAGGCCCTTAACCCTGCTGCAGGGGGGTGGTTAGCCAGGGTGGTTCCGGAATCAAGGTTAGCAGGTTTTTCTCCCCCCACATGACACGCTAAGCCACCGTGGTTTGCACACATTCCTTAATCATCATGGCTTCACATTATTTATGTGTTCATCTCATTTCTATACCGCCCAATCGCCAGGGCTCTCTGGGCGGTTCACAAAAATTGTGTGAACAGGGCCAAATCAGTTCTTGGAGAGTGACGGAGAGATGTATCAAACCCAACAAGAGCCATGTCTGAATGGAGTGTGCTCCTTAGCAGATGCTTGAGCATCCTTGCCATGCAGATGAGTGTCTCTGCAGATAGGTCAATGCAGGGCAGGTGGTGTGGGCTGGCACGAGTGTGGCCCATCCCTCAGCAAGGGGCCCACTACCAGCTCCCTTAGCCCCCTGCCCTGATGCTTCCTTGCCTCGCTCTTGCTGCCTGCGCCCTCTAAGCAAATGAGCAAAGAAAAGGAGCGGCACCCTCCTTTCACCTCTGGGGCTAGATGGCTGTGAGGACTGGGCCCTAAGAAAGACAGAAAGTGGGTGGGCAGCAGTGGCACTTGGGGAGAGGGTCCTTAGGGCATCTTGCCCTCACATGTAAAAAACCTGGAACCGACTGTGGGCCTGTATGGAAAGGAACATTTGACACCGTTCACCTGATTAGCAATTTCAAGGGTGAAAGGGCAGATTCTTTTAACAATGTGCTGCATCCCACTCAACAATTGATTTCCACAATGCCTAAAGGCCATTCATTGCTATTATTGCTAATGCTAACCCAAATACCATCACTGCAGAAAGGATTTTAAAGCAAATGTGTCGCTGGTCTCCAGGGGAAAAAAAGAGTCTCATCCGGCATGAACATTTGGGACACGGGAATGGGGCTGATGAGACAACTGAGCGGAAGTCTTCCGATGTATAGTTTATAATTTAAAATATTTTATGTGTTGCATTTCTAATGAAATGATCAAAGCGGCTTGTATTAAAACATTTAAAATACAACAGAACAAGATAAACAAAGTTGAAACAATAAACCCATTCTGCAGATTTCTTTAAAAACAAAAAAGACAAATCCAGCTGTTAAAACAGTTAAAGACAACAATGCAAACAACTCTAGCAGATTGCAGATTTGGAAAAGAAAATTCTAAACAGCACACTATACATGAAAAGCTGACCAGTATAGGAAAGTTGGGAGGAAAGCTATGGCCAACCTAGACAGCATAGTAAGAAGCAGAGACATCACCTTGCCGACAAAGGTCCGTCTAATCAAAGCTATGGTTTTCCCAGTAGTAATGTATGGCTGTGAGAGCTGGACTATAAGGAAGGCTGAGCGCCGAAGAATTGATGCTTTCGAACTGTGGTGCTGGAGAAGACTCTTACGAGTGCCCTGGACTGCAAGGAGGTCAAATCAGTCCATCCTAAAGGAAATCAACCCTGAGTGCTCATTGGAAGGACAGATCCTGAAGCTGAAGCTCCAATATTTTGGCCACCTAATGCGAAGAGAAAACTCCCTGGAAAAGACCCTGATGCTGGGAAAGACTGAAGGCAAAAGGAGAAGGGGACGGCAGAGGATGAGATGGCTAGATAGCATCACGGATGCAATGAATATGAACTTGAGCACGCTCCGGGAGAGAGCGCAGGACAGGAAGGCCTGGTGTGCTATGGTCCATGGGGTCACGAAGAGTCGGACACGACTGAACGACTGAACAACAACAATAGGAAAGTATTATTGCAAAGAGGTAGCCCAGTGGATTCTCAATAGGAAAGAGTTCTGCAGTCTTGGCATCACCACCCAGAAGGCCGTGCTACCCTGGTCCTAAGCCATTTAAGCAACAGCAGCACTTTAAATTGAGCCCAGATAACAAATGAGCAATATGGTATAATACTGGCATTACACGCTCCGATTTTCTAGCATTGGGTAACAACCTGGCAGCGCTAACTGAAGTTTCCGGACTGTTTTTAAAGGCAACCTCATGTACAAAATAACACGATGAAGAAAAAATATTGAAGGCAAAATGTTGGTGTGTGTGTTTAGCATTTCAAATAAAAATTAATGACAGCGTTATGATTAACCGATTATAAAAGGAATTAAGCTTGCTGCTTCCCTCCGAGCTCTTTGAGGAGCCGTTCATGCTTAAATTAGAGCTGGCAGACGGGCTGGAGCACACGCAGGGCACCTAGCTCTTGCGGCTGACACGGTTTTTGACAGCTCCAGTACGTCTCTGACACCAATTTACTAAGATCGCAGTGGAAACAAAAACATTATCAGGTCTGTAATTGTTTGAGACAGGGCCGAGGCCTTCCATTTGTAGCCTGCTTGACGCCAGAGAAGAACAGAACATGTCAAGAATGGGACACGCTACGTTTCTTCGGCGCCCGTGGCAGGAGCTCTCTTAAGGTGTTAAAATTTGATTTGATGATGTTTTTTCATGAGCAGGAGGCATCTGTAATATTAGCTGCAGTGGCTAATACTCAGTCTGCCTTAGATCCATATGCTGCCCTCCACATCCTGGATATTGCAACTCCTTTTTTTGAGAGAGAGAGAGAGAGGGAGAGATGCAAAGTAGATAACTGAATAGCGTCCAGTAGGATGGAATCTTAGTTTAGATGGGTCATCATGACGCTCGTCTGGATGTGCAAGTGATGCAGTTAGGTAACATGCAAGAGGAGATGCAGAGACTTGATGAAGATGTGCAAGTTGGCCAAAGGTGGAAGGAGCACCAGAAACCTTAAAAGGAGTACTTTCTTAGAATTAAGCAGCTGTTGAATCATTTCCCCCCCTCTAAAGTAAGGTGGAGGAGATGAAGTTGAATCAGAAGATTGATTTCTTAATTTAGATGGTGAGTCGCTTCCCTTGAGAGAGCCTGCGTTGAAAATGCATCGGGAAACATGGCTACCAGCTTCTTAATAACTCTTTCTTGCATCCATTGGTTTTGCCTTATAGTGGCTTCGAGAACTGATTTTCAGCAGGAAAACGGCACGTGGGCACCTCCCTTCCACCATGGCACCCCCACAACTCCTGGATGTTTTGTTTTGGTTTTTAAAGAGGAGGTGAATTCCAAGCACAGGATTTTTAAAAAGTGCTTTTAGTAAAGTTGTGCCAAAAATGCTGCCCCATTTTGGGGGGCCATTTGTGTTGGGAATATTGCAACCTCTTCTGCAAGTTACAGGGAGGGGGCAGTGTTGCAGTTAGTTCATGGGAATTTGGGCATAGCTAGCCTTAGGATCTCTATGGCCTACAATGTGCTTTTTCTGTGATTCGCTCCCCCCCTTTCTCCCCCCGTCCCCCAATCTTCCTCCATTGCTGGGAGCACGTGGCTTGCTCTCTCGCTCCTGCCTGTGTAAAGAAACACAAAATGGACCGAACAAACTCTCTTGAAATCCTACGCTGTGCCTGCATTTGTACATGCAAGAATACTTGTGAGCAAAGCTGTTTTCCTTTAGAAAGGTGTGATCCCTCTTTTTTTCAAAACACTTTTTGTGTGCGTGTGGGACTGGTAAACGCTTGCAGGCTATGAATGTGGGGCAGCATTTTCGGCAAAGTTCTCGGGGGCAATAGAAATTCTTAATATTTTTGGCCGGTGGGGGGTTTGCAGCGATGGCAATGCACCATTCGTGTGCCTGTGCCGTGTCCTAGGTTGGCATAGGACCCTCAAAGGAGACTGGGTAGCAGCAATGGCAGTACGTGGAAGGCCTGGATCACGTCTGTTAATGGAAGGTCAGGTTAGGCAAAGCAGTTTCCCGAAAGCTCAGGCCAGTTTTAACATCATGTCTAGTTTGACCCCGATTGTACTGCTATTCCATGTGGTGTGGCCCTCAAGCTTACATCCTGTATTCATCTGGCATTGCCACTGCCTTCCCCTGTATTTTTTTCCCCCAAGGGAACCCTCTGCCAAGGAACCCCAATCTATTTGCCACAGTATTGCTGAGAATTCTAGGGCACAAGTGGGGCCTGCAACAAAACATTGCAGCGTGAAGTGCTCTCTTCCATGCCTTCTTCCAGGACACTCCACTGAATAATCCTTCCAACTGGTTTTCCAGGTTTTTTCCCCAACCAGCACTTAGTGTCTTCATTGGGCTGTTTTGGGGGTCCCCTCTGCCAATTCAGGAGTTTTTTCCTAAAGATTTTTTGCATTTCTGCCAACCTTGGGGTTCCCCAAGCCTGTTGATTCCTCCTTCGTGGGCATGGGTGGTGCTATTTTGGCTACATAAGGATCCACATTCAGCAAATGACTGTGCACTCAATTCTAGGTACACACTCAGGCCTCATTTTTGCAGAGGTGGTCAACCTGTGTGTGAGCTGTATCACTTTAGATGGCAGACCAGAAGCTCACCTATCGAGTGGCGCTTTCGTACAGGAGAAAAAAAAAATCCCTGCACACAGAGAACTAGAAGGCTAGAACCTTTCTCGCCAATAGAAAACTAGCATGTTAGGGAGAACAGCCACATATCTTTCAATCCCCTGATGTGGCCATGTACCTCCAACACTTTGCAGACGAAAAGCAGGACATGCTCATAAACCCCTTCCCATATTCCCATGCTGAAGATATTTTCCTGCTGGCTCAGACCACCCCCCTCTCCAAATTCCTACACATTGAGGAAGGCTCTACACTGCCTGTTGTATGCCAAATTCATTTACTCTGTTTGTCTGACACTGAGGTAAAGGTGATGGTTCTACGGGTTTAAAGATATTTGTTGTTGTTGTTCAGTCGTTAAGTCGTGTCCGACTCTTCGTGACCTGTCCATCTTGGGTGGCCCTGCACGGCTTAGCTTATGGCTTCACTGAGTTACGCAAGCCCCTTCGCCACAACAAGGCAGTGAGCCATGAAGGGGTTAAAGATATACTTGAAAACATAATTGCCTTATAGTACTTATTTACTTATTTATTACAGTTTCCAGAAGGGTAGGGTTGCAGCAAAAACAACAATACATTTGTTATGGCATACGTTTTCGTGGACATTGTCTGCTTCACCAGTTGTATCTGATGGAGTGGGCTATAGTCCAGAACAGCTTATACCATAATAAATTCATTCGTCCTTAGTCTTTAAGGTTGCACAAGCCTCCTTTGTTGTTTATTTCAGTTATATCTCACTGAGGAATTCAAGGCGTACGGGGGGGGGGGGGGCGTGCGTGTGTCCCTACCATTTTAGTCTCGCAACAATCCTGTTGTTGTTGATATATATTATTGTTGTTCAGTCATTCAGTCGTGTCCGACTCTTCGTGACCCCATGGACCATAGCACGCCAGGCCTTCCTGTCCTGCGTTCTCTCCCGGAGCGTGCTCAAGTCCATATCCATTGCATCGGTGATGCTATCTAGCCATCTCATCCTCTGCCGTCCCCTTCTCCTTTTGCCCTCAGTCTTTCCCAGCATCAGGGTCTTTTCCAGAGAGTTTTCTCTTCGCATTAGGTGGCCAAAATATTTGAGCTTCAGCTTCAGTATCTGTCCTTCCAATGAGCACTCAGGGCTGATTTCCTTGAGGATGGACTGATTTGACCTCCTTGCAGTCCAGGGGGCTCGTAAGAGTCTTCTCCAGCACCACAGTTCAAAATCATCGATTCTTCGGCGCTCAGCCTTCCTTATAGTCCAGCTCTCACAGCCATATGTTACTACTGGGAAAACCATAGCTTTGATTATACGGACCTTTGTCGGCAAGGTGATGTCTCTGCTTCTTACTATGCTGTCTAGGTTTGCCATTTTATTACTGTATTTTTACTATATTATTACTATAATTATTACTATATTATTACTGTATTTTTATCTTGCAAGCTGCCTTGGGAAAGCTATTCAGTGGAGCAGGTATGGGACATAACTCTTAAAAGTAAATAAATAAATAACCGAGCAGCTGCAGTGTGTAAAACAGCAAGGTTTGCCCTGCATTGTGTTGTGCGGTACACGCCCATGGATGTGTACTCAGAAGTCCTATCGAATTCAGTGGGACTTACTCCCAAGTAAATGTGTACAGGATTGCAGCCTTAGCATTCAGCGCACCACGACTACCTCTCGGAGATTTAACTTCTAAAGAATATGAGGAGGAAGCCGACAACCCTAGCCACAGAACACTAACAAAATGTTAACAAGGCTTTTCTAAAAAGGAAAGGAAAAGAAAAGGGCGGGGGGCCCATCCCAGGGCTGCCATCAGCACCTGGCATTGTCGAACTCCTTGGCCAGGCCCATGACTAGCACTGGGCCCAGCAGTTAAACTTTTCCACAGGCTCTGCTCAGCACCAGGCAGCTCAATGTAGGTGCCGTTTTTAATTTTCCACCATGGCCCAGATTGTCAGTATGTTGTGGGCTTTATGGGAACTAAAAATGGCCAATAGACCCAGAAGCTCCATGCTGTTTAGGGCGCTGCTGCCCGCCAAGGCCTACCAATGGAAGAGGGGGCCCAACAGAAGGTGCTTTGCTGAGGGCCCCCTCAAATCTGGCGCCAGCCCTGAAGATAATGATTTATGAGGAGGCACAGGGACTAGAAAGCAGTGACCATCCTCAGTGAATAGTTGTGGCATGGTCTGAAGGCACGTGAGGCAGCCACCATGCTGAAGCTAAGCAGGTCTGGGTCTGGTCAGTGCTTGGAGGGGGGACCACCTAGGAACGCCATGGAGCCACCTTGAGTTCCACGATGGAAGAAAGGTGAGATATAAATGTAATAAAATAATACTAATAGGCACAGTTGGGACGGGACGGAATATATGACTGTCCTGAAAAGCATATGTATGGCTCCAAACATTGGTAAACGCGTGCACAGTCTCCCTCACCGGTCCTTTTAATATGGTTCTGCAATGTGCAACCTGTCCCTCTGGCATCCCTTACCAGTTCCGGAACTCAGCGTCTTTCCTTCCCCCCACCCCTCAACCACAGTGATATTCTTGATTTGGCAGACCCAAAAATGCCAACAGATGCCACTGGGTATAAAGAGACAGGTGGTGCCGGTGCGTCAGAGAAGGGACTTCCTCCAGAAACATGGCACTTACTGAGGCATGTGGGCTGCCCGCTGCCTTGTGACATCTCTCTCCATCTTCTTGTGAGACTGCCCTCCTGTCCTTTGGAGTAGGCATTGTGCCACTCCCCCCAGGTGGCTACTTGCAGAGGCGGAAAATAGATATTTGTTTGCCCAGAGCGCTAAATCCTATTCCAAGCCAGCATTTCTGGACTCTCTCTTCTTCTTTCCCCCACTTCACAACAGAGGGAATATTGTTTTATTTGTCCGTTTACTTAAATGGTTCTGTCGTGGGAAGAACTCTGAGATCGCTAGAAGCTCGCCCAGGTGGTTGGCATCTTACGCTCCTGATCTGGTGTTGTGGCACACAGTCTGGACAAGAAGGCTGGCATCTTATCCCCCCGCCCCAGGACCCCAGCAGCCAGTGAAAGTCACCTCATTCTTGAAAAGGTTGCACAGATTGTCATAGACTAGAATAAGCAATCATGGCTAAGCAACTGAGGCTGGAGACAAACAGGGCTTCTTCACACGGAGCTTTTATCCTGCGATTGAGTTTTAAATGCAGGATTTTAGGCTGGTGCAGAGATGCCCACAGTAGTTGTTGGTTCCCCGTCCCCCTCGCCCCGAGTTGACAGCAGTTTGAAAGAACGACAGTTGCGGATGATGTGCACCATCCTGCTTTCGTCTCTGAAAAACAAGTTTTCCAGACATAAGTGGGACATAAGTGGCAACGTGTACAGTGGGACATAAGTGGCAATGTGTACGCCATGGGGTTACAACCCCGTACCTCACTTTGGGATTCTTTTACAATGAAAAGCAGCTGATAAATGTCATTAATAAATAAAGTTCAAATCTTGCCTCTGCCACAAACTTACTATTTATTTAGTTAGTTACTTTTATTTATTTATTTATTTGAAGTATTTTTAGTGGCTTTTTAGAGTCACACTCTCATAAAGTGGTGTACAGAAAGGAGCATGACTCAGTACAATGAATGGAGTAGACAGCATCTGAAGGAAAACCTAACATTACTTTCAGAAAGTTGAGCTGGACACACAAGCTATTTTCATTCACAGTTAAAGGCAGCAATGAAGAGAAAGGTCTTCAAGGTTTGCCTAAATACTTGTACTGAAGGGGGAAGACATAAATCTATTGGAAGGGTATTCTACAGTACTGGGACCACCACTGAGAAGGCCATGTCTCTTGCATACATCGGTAGGTATTCAAGACGGACCTCTGAGGTAGATCAGGATTATACAGGATTATATGGGTGAGGGCGGACCTCATTTTTTTATCAAGTAACCTCCTTTGTGGACTGTGGGAATGCTGTGGACATAATATACCTTGACTTCAGCAAAGCTTTCGGCAATGTGCCCCATGATATCCTGATGAGCAAACTAGCTCAAAGTGGGCTAGATGAAACAACGATATGGTGGATCCACAGTTGGCTACAGAATCGGACTCAAAGAGTGCTCATCAATGGGATCTCCTCAAACTGGGGAGAGGTAATGAGTGGGGTACCTCAGGGTTCAGTCCTGGGCCCAGTGCTCTTCAACATTTTTATTAATGACTTGGAGGAGGAGGTGCAAGGAATGCTGATCAGATTTGCAGATGACACAAAATTGGGCGGGAAAGCTAATACTTTGGAAGACAGAAACAAAATAGTCCAGCTCTCACAGCCATACATTACTACTTGGAAAACCATAGCTTTGATTAGACGGTCCTTTGTCGCCAAGGTGATGTCTCTGCTTCTTACTATGCTGTCTAGGTTTGCCACAGCTTTCCTCCCAAGGAGCAAGCGTCTTTTAATTTCATGGCTACAGTCACCGTCTGTGGTGATCTTGGAGCCCAAGAAAGTAAAATCTGTCACTGCTTCCATTTCTTCCCCTTCCATATGCCAGGAAGTGATAGGGCCAGATGCCATGATTTTCATTTTCTTAATGTTGAGTTTCAAACCAGCTTTTGCACTTTCCTCTTTCACCCTCAGCAAGAGGCTCTTGAGATCCTCTTCGCTTTCTGCCATTAGGGTGGTATCGTCTGCACATCGGAGGTTGTTGATAATTCTCCCAGCAATCTTAATTCCGACCTCTGATTCATCCAACCCAGCGTTTCTCGTGATGTACTCTGCATATAAATTAAATAAGCAGGGCGACAATATACAGCCTTGTCGTACTCCTTTCCCAATTTTGAACCACTCAGTTGTTCCATGTCTGGTTCTTACTGTTGCTTCTTGACCCTCGTACAGGTTTCTCAGGAGACAGGTAAGGTGGTCTGGTACTCCCATCACTTTAAGAATTTGCCACAGTTTGTTGTGATCCACACAATCAAAGGCTTTAGCGTAGTCAATGAAGCAGAAATAGACATTTTTCTGGAATTCTCTTGCTTTCTCCATGATGCAGCGAATGTTGGCGATTTGATCTCTAGTTCCTCTGCCTCTTCAAAACCCAGCTTGTACTTCCGGTAGTTCTCGGGTCGCATACTGCTGAAGCCTAGCTTGTAGGATTTTGAGCATCACCTTGCTGGCATGTGAAATGAGCGCAATTGTGCGGTAGTTTGAACACTCTTTGGCGTTGCCCTTCTTTGGAATTGGAATGTAAACTGACCTTTTCCAGTCTTGCAGCCATTGTTGAGTGTTCCAAATTTGTTGGCATATTGAATGCAGCACTTTAACAGCATCATCTTTTAGGATTTTGAATAGCTCAGCTGGAATACTGTCATCTCCGCTAGCTTTGTTGTTAGTAATGCTTCCTAAGGCCCACTTGACTTCAGTCTCGAGGATGTCCAGCTCAAGTTCAGTGAGCGCACTATCATGGCTATCAGGGACATTCAGATCTTTCCTGTATAGTTCTTCTGTGTATTCTTTCCACCTCTTCTTAATCTCATCTGCTTCTGTTAGGTCCCTGCTTTCTTTGTCCTTGATCATGCCCGTCTTTGCACAAAACGTTCCCTTGAGATCTCCGATTTTCTTGAAGAGATCTCTAGTCTTTCCCATTCTGTTGTTTTCCTCGATTTCTTTGCATTGTTCATTTAAGAAGGCCTTCTTGTCTCTCCTTGCTATTCTCTGGAACTCTGCATTCAGTTGGATATATCTTCCCCTTTCTCCCTTGCTTTTCGCTTCCCTTCTTTCCTCAGCTCCTTGTAAAGCCTCATCAGACAGCCACTTGGCTTTCTTGCATTTCTTTGTCTTTGGGATGGATTGAGTTGCTGCCTCCTGAACAATGTTACGGACCTCCGTCCATAGTTCCTCAGGCACTCTGTCTATCAGGTCTAATCCCTGAAATCTATTCCTCACCTCCACTGTATATTCATAAGGGATATGATTTAGGTCATACCTGAATGGTTTAGTGGTTTTCCCTACGTTCTTCCATTTAAGCCGAAATTTTGCAAGAAGCAGCTCATGATCTGAGCCACAGTCAGCTCCAGGTCTTGTTTTTACTGACTGTATGGAGCTTCTCCATCTTTGGCTTCAAAGGACATAATCAATCTGATTTCGATATTGACCATCTGGTGATGTCCATGTGTAGAGTCGTCTCTTGTGCTGTTGGAAAAGAGTGTTTGCTATGATCAGCGTGTTCTCTTGGCAAAACTCTATTAGCCTTTGTCCTGCTTCATTTTGTACACCAAGGCCATGCCTGCCTGTTATCCCGGTGATTATTTGACTTCCTACTTTTGCATTCCAATCCCCTATGATGAAGAGGACATCTTTTTTTGGTGTTAGTTCTAGAAGGTGTTGTAGGTCTTCATAGAACCGATCAACCTCACCTTCTTCGGCATCAGTGGTTGGGGCATAGACTTGAATTACTGTGATGTTGAATGGTTTGCCTTGGGTTCGTACTGAGACCATTCTATCGTTTTTAAGATTGTACCCCAGTACTGCTTTTCCCACCCTTTTGTTGACTATGAGTGCTACTCCATTTCTTCTAAGGGATTCTTGCCCACAATAGTAGATATGATGGTCACCTGAATTAAATTCGCTCATGCCTGTCCATTTTAGTTCGCTGATTCCCAAGATGTCGATGTTCAATCTTGCCATCTCATGTTTGACCACCTCCAGCTTACCTTGATTCATTGATCTGACATTCCAGGTTCCTAAACAATATTGTTCTTTACAGCATCGGATTTTCTTTTCACCACCAGACACATCCACAGCTGAGTGTCCTTTCGGGTTTGGCCCAGCCGCTTCACTCTTTCTGGCGCTACTTGGAAATACCCTCTGCTCTTCCCCAGTAGTATATTGGACACCTTCCGACCTGAGGGTCTCATCTTCCGGCGTCATATCTTTTATCCTTGTGATATGTTCCATGGGGTTTTCTTGGCAAGAATACTGGAGTGGGTTGCCATTTCCTTCTCCAGTGGACCACATTTTGTCAGAACTCTCTGCCATGACCTGTCCGTCTTGGGTGGCCCTCACGGCATAGCTTATGGCTTCACTGAGTTACGCAAGCCCCTTCGCCACAACAAGGCAGTGATCCATAAAGGGGAAAATGCTCTTTTGGGCTGCATTAATAGAAGCATCGCTTCCAAATCCCGGGAAGTACTAGTTCCCCTCTACTCAGCACTGGTTAGGCCTCATCTGGAGTACTGTGTCCACTTCTGGGCACCACACTTTAAGAAGGACGCAGTCAAGCTGGAGAGGGTTCAGAGGAGGGCAACAAAGATGTTTGGGGACTGGAAACAAAGCCCTGTGAGAAGAGACTGAAAGAACTGGGCATGTTTAGCCTTGAGAAGAGAAGACTGAGGGCATAGGATAGCACTCTTCAAGTCCTTGAAAGGTTGTCACAGAGGGGAAGGCCAGGATTTCTTCTCGATCATCCCAGAATGCAGGACACGGAATAATGGGCTTAAGTGACAGGAAGCCAGATTCCAGCTGAACATCAGGAAAAACTTCCTGACTGTTAGAGCAATATGACAATGGAACCAAGTACCTAGGGAGGTGGTGGACTTTCCCACGCTGGAGGCATTCAAGATTAACCTGGACTGCCACCTGTCGGGGATGCTCTGACTTGGATTCCTGCATTGAGCAGGGGGTTGGACTTGATGGTCTTGTCAAGTTCCAACCCTAATATTCTATGATTCTACAATTCTGTGAAAATATCTGGACTGCAGAGGCATGAGGATGCTGGAATATGTAACCTCTGTTGTTCGGGAGGAATCATAATGCTCTTTCCAAACACTGTGGCTTACTTCTGGGAGCTATATAACCAAGAAAGATGATCCATTCCTGTCAGGTTTTTCCATTATGTGGAGGCACCATGATTTACCAAGCATTTGTCTTCAACTGCAGCCCCAACTTATTTATTTATTTATTACATTTCTATACCACCCAACAGCTGAAGCCCTCTGGGTGGTACACAAAAATTAAAACCACAAAGTACAACATAAAAACAATATAAAATATAAAGGCTTAAAACTACAGCATAAAAATACAACTTGCTGGGAAACTCTGGCTAGAGACAGACCATTGTTTTGTTTTGTTCTTTAGAGAATCAAAGCTGGTACGATAGCCATCATTTTTCTCATGTGCACACTCATTTTTAGTGCCCTGTTATTGCCCCTAGTTAAACAGGCTTTGCAGGCTATTGTAGGCTTTGCATCATTATAAGCGCCTGCGGAAGTCCATGTCCTAGCAGGGTCCCGCTGCTGACCCCCAGAACGGGCAGTCCGTAGCAAGCTGGTAGGCCCACCCAGGGGGAGCCAACAGAGGTAGGTGTCATGGAAGGCTTAGAGGACACACCAATCAGGAATACGGTGGCCACTTACAGCTTTTCTGCACGAGGCTGTTAACTGGCTGCTAATCTGCTGCATCTAGTTTCGGTTTCGTTGCAGAATTGAGCTCCGAGCACTACACGAGGAGTGTTTCCTTTCCTGCTTTTCTGCTACATAACCTCTAGGTGGTACTGTGATATAGTGGAATAGTGCAAATACACAAGAGGAAATCGTGCTTTCTTTCGCTTTCAAAATTTTCACAATTCAGAGAATTTTCCCTGCTCTAAGAAAAAACTTGCCGGAATTGCTGGTTAGACACAGAAGTGAAACTGGAGGATCATGACATTGGCTAAAGAACCCATAAATAACTATGAGTAGGGGATGACAAGCACATGATAAATGCCTCATGTAGAAAAGCCCTCACACAACACACAAAAAAAGGGGAAAGGCTCTGACCAGATGAGTCGTGCATCTTCTCAGTCTGCTGTCCGGGTGCTAACTGTTTGATGGGCCACTTCCAGAGTCAGACCTTCTTAGGGTTCTTTATCTTTACACTGGATTTGGACTGGACAGCCCTTCAGATAGAGGATGCCTTCAAATAGAGTACTGTCCCCTGACAGCCCTTCAGATAGAGGATTGTCGTCTGTAAAGTAGGACACTGAAGCAAGGCAAGAACCTTATTTATCTCTCTCAAAGAAGAATAGAATACAGGAAATTCCACTCAGAGACAACCTAGCGACTAAACTATACTATATAATGACACTATCCACACAGCAGGCCTCTGTGGGAAATGCACAGATTTCTTTGGAGACCTCTGGGTTTGTCTTGAGCCCCCCTAATACAGGCAGAATTAGGCCTCGCAACTGACACCTGGGAATCTGGCTGTCTCAGCCTGCAAACACCATCCTTGAAGAGGGAAAGGTATGTGGCTTGAGACATAAAGATGAGGACGTACGAAGCAGCAGCAAATTTGCAGACAGCCGGTGGGGTTGATCAGCTGGTGTGCAGAACTGAGAGAATATGAATATAACTTTATTGCATAGTAGACCATAGCAAAAGTCTAGAGTAAAAGAGGGAGGAGCCATTCGGGAAGAGAAGAATAAAGGGCTGAATCAAACAGCTGCGGGGGGGGGGGAGGATGGAAAGTCATCATCAAGGGACTTTTCCTTTCCTTTCTTTTTTTAATGTTCTCATTGTGAAAGCACATTCTAGCAATGCAGTCAGAGGTGATTCCATCCGGGAAATTGTGGGCTTTATTATAGACTGTAATTCCGCTCATACCTAGCGAGCATGAGCGTGCGTGTGTGTGTGTGTGTGTGGTGGCATTGTGCCAGGCCCAAACCATGAGTGTTGCCAGCCACAGTGTGGCTCCTTTTCACCTCCACCAGCCACCCAGGGAACAAGGGCACATAAGGAGGCTACCCCCCTGCTTTGCCTCGTCCCGTTCGCGCTCAACCTCCCTGGTTTTGCTCGCTCTCCCTACCCCAGACCCCATCTTGTTTTCCTCCACCGCTGTCGCCACGAGGGGATTTTTCTGTGGTCTGCTATTACACGTTCTGCTTTGCAAACCCACCAACTCCTGTGGCCTTGAAGGGTTCCAGGAAATGTAATTAAAGGCAAAATGTAGCCCCTGGAGATTTCAGAGGCGGTAAAGGACACTCCCTCTCGCCCATAAGTTCTCCATTCTTCTTCCTGCAAACGCTTGAATCGGTTGCTAAGGCAGTGACTGTGCTGAAAACAGTGTGTTCTTTCTCTCTCTTTTTATTATTGTGTTTATGAGCAGGTGGAGCAGAAACTGCTTGTTTTCCACACAAATAGGTAACAGGAGGGGGAGGAAAAGAAAGTATGAAAGGAAAGTGAGGTGGGGGTGAATGAAAGCACCCCACCACCATGCGGCAAAAGGTGGCGGGTTTAAAAAGAGCGAAGTTGTGGGAACATTCCGGAACTTGAAAAACAAATAGAGAGATGCACATGCGGCATGACCAAGGTCTTTTCGGTAAACAAAAAGGTGGCCATGGAGGTACGAAGGAGAAAAAACAGTCAGGTTCACACCGAGGGCCAAGACCAGGTTGGGCGGTGGGAGAGAATAAGACACAATCTTTTTCTCTAATCATACAAGGCCAGCTGAGCCGAAAGCAAGAGGCCTTTTGGAGTTCTTCTGCCTCGCTGCCGGCGTCATTACCTTGACATTCGTGTGTGTTCCCAACAGCTCACAGCGCTGACGTTTGGCACGGCGCGTTTTACCATGTATTAGACACATCGAGCTGCTGAGGAAAACAAAAGCAGCTGAAGTGAAGAGTGTGGGAGTAAATGAATCACTTAAAAGTGTGCGTGTGTGTGTGTGTGTGTGTGTGCGTGTGTGTTGGGGAGGGGGTTGTTCTGGAAGGGAGAAGAGCAGTGCCATTCAGAGTGTTGTCTTGCCACCTGGCAGCATTTCCAAAGATGAAATGATCAGGGCGGGAGATAAGCTGAGAGGAAGATCATTTTGCCCTGTGGCGTGGCAGTGCGCATTAGGTTTCTTTCTGTCTATGTTGAAAGCAAGCTTTTCCCCCCATAAGGAATTACTTTTCCTCGTGATCGATCTTGTGACTTGGAAAATAGAACATCCGTGTCACTTTTCCTTAAACCTACTCTATAGGCCGTGGTGCAAAACACACACCCCAATATTAAACTGGTCCCGCAAGGTGTCTTTCAGGGTTTCTGGTAATGTGCTTGTTTTTATTCCACTTTGCATAGTAGATGGGCTTGCATGACTTTTGTCCTAGGTATGCTTGCTAGGGTCTCCAGCCACCGAAAGACTGACACTCGAGAGGCAGGGGTTTGGTGATGTGACATAATTGAGCCTGGTGAAGCCAAGTCAAAAATCTGATATGTGGTTGGGCCTAGGAGCTTGGCCCAGCGAAAACGGGGTGAAGCTACAGACATGAAGGCTCAGAAATATGGGGCGGGTGGTGAGGGAGCAGAGGAAAAAAACTATTTTTTAAATGTGTGGGAGAAAATTTGAAACCTTTTCTTAAAACCACTTTCCCCAGCTCCACATGCTTATCTGTTCAGCAAGTTAGCAACAATTCAGCCAGGAAAATCCACTACGCCTTTGTTTATTTATATAACGGTTAGTGCCGCCTGTGCAAATTACATGTGCAACTGTTACCACAGGAAGACATGCATCCACTAGTCTAGCACACCTCTGTGCGTAGAAAGAACCATCTAAGTATGCAGATGTGCCAGACAAGCTGATGGCCCTGTGGTTTAACTTGTTGCCTCGTAAAGGAACGCCAAAGCCTGAGTGTTAGTAACGCTAGAAAAAGTGGCAACGCAAGAGCTTGAGAAATCTCCTGGTTTTTTGCCGCCTGCTTAAGACTGGGAAAACTGGGTGGGGTAGGGGTGGCAGGTCCCAATATATGACTGGTGGACTACATTTACATACCCTCCGGTTTTTAACGGGTAAAAATAGGAACACTCCTGTGCATAACTGGATAGGACTAGGAGGCTATGTTTGGTAGCCCTACAGTGGGGGACCTGGCAGATGGTACGTACACACACACACACACACATCAGACTCAAGTGTGCACAGATAGAAAATGGCAACTAAAGGGCACGCAACCAGATGGCAAAAGCAGTGAAGCAAATCACACACTACATGGTAAGTCACATACATATAATATGCATGTATATGCTATATTTTATTTATTTATTGAATGTATTTTTAACCTGCCCTTTATCCTAGGATATCAGAGTGGTATACAAGAGACATAAATTGTTGTGAACTGTCCAGAAACCTTCGGCTATCGGGCGGTATATAAATGAAATAAAGAAATAAAACCAAAAACCAAAATATGTCACAATATAATCCAGTAATAATAAAACAAGATCACAGTAAAAACAAACTATTAGGTCTGTGACCATACAATAAACGATGATCATGATAAATAAAAACAAATCAAAAGCGTAAAAAGAGCAGAGCGAACTAAAGATAAACCAGCATAACGCTTTAAAATGCTTGGGCAAGTAAGTACGTTTTAACTTGGTGTTAAAATGGTAGCAACTCTAGTGCCAGTCAAGTTACAACTGGGAAGCCATTCCATATATTACATTTATGCTGTTTAGAGGATATTAGTCCCATATTACTCATGAAGAAAACCAAGGCGTAGCAATAAGCAACTGCCCTAAGATCAATGAGTCACCTCTATTGCTAGCTAACTGCATTGGAGCACACCTGTGTTCCTGTTCCCTCCAACACAGCAATCAACTCTTCATTTTCTCTCCTCCTCCTAGCAACTCTAAGCAAAAAGATGTGTGGGGATCTACACTGTCAGATGCACTTGGGCCCCATTCAGATCAAGCACTTAGGGGCCATTTAAATCTATGGATATAAGAGAGACTAACTTAGGCTGAATCCGATCTAAAATCCCCCCCAACACGCACACACCTTCCTTCCCTATCCTATCTTTCCGTTGCCATGTAAAGACCTTCCTTATTTTCCCAGGCATTTTAGTCTTTCAGTTCTGCTGTTTTAGGGAGCAATCCTATCTGGGTCGACAGTCGCCTCTGAGCCTGGGTGCAGGGTGGGATGAGTGGTGAGGAACGGATCTCCTCCTCCTTGCTCCCCCCCCCCCGGCTTTTGCGGCTAGACAGCCGATTTTGGCTGTTTAGCCGTAGGACCTCGGAGTGCGGGAAGCAGCAGCTGGACGCCACATAAGATGTGTCGTACAGGCATTTCCGACTTCCCTGCCCCAGCATGCCCCCAGGAACGCCCTGCTTTTGGCGCTCCACACTCCTCTCCCGAGCGCGGGGCCATTCCGCGCTGCCTACGAGGTGGTGCGGCAGGGGGTGGAGGCTGGTTCCCGGAAACCGACCTATCCTATGGCCGTCTAGCCGCTGACTAGCGGCCGTAGGATTGTGCCCTTAATCTGTTATTTTTAATCGGCCCATACTAATACGTTTCCAAAAGCATAGCTGAGTTCTGGATTGTGGGAAGAAATGTACCTCTTGAGCATGGGCAGAGTGCTGTTCTTTCATCACTGAACAACTGCTGCTCCAGCAGCAAAATTCATGGAATAAAGATTCTGTTTTTCTTTAAAACATGCACACATTTACTAGCATAGTGGGGAAGAGGAAGCTGCCTTAAACCAGGTCAGGCTAGCCCATATACTTTGGGCACCACATTGGAGAAAGCAAATGTATTCTGACTGGCGGTAGCTCTCCAGGATCTCAGACAGGGCTCTTATTTGTACGAGAAGCAGCGGAGGACTGAATCAAGTGCTCTCCTTGCCCAAAATCCTGCTGCCCTCTCTCCCCTGCAGACATCTGTTGGAGTTCTGGCTGACTTTTCACCAATCCAAATATGCTGGGAAAGTACCAGCCAATAGTAAAAGCATTGGATTTGCATTTAACATGGAGAGCTTTTCTACATGAGACTCTGAATCACTATAGTCACAGAACTGAGATACAAGCTGTACACAAAGAGCTTTTCCTTTGCTGCTTTTCTCCTACATAAACTCTAGGTGTCACTGTGTTGTAGAAGAATCTTGCAATTACACTAATAGGAAAAGAGCCCTTCTTTTACTTTCTCAAATACTGCATTTTCCCTGCTCTAAAAATAAACTAGAGGGTCACAGCGTCATCTAAAGAACCTGTAAACTGTTTTAACTGTTTTTATGTATTTTATTGTTGTAAGCCGCCTTGGGAGGGCTTCTACCCTGAAAGGCAGCCAAGAAATATTTTAAATAAATAAACAACCATGAGTAAGGAATCATAAGACATAATAAATGCCTTGTGTAGAAAACCTCAATGGCTTTGGGAAGGAAAGTTCAGAAGGACAAAATGCAATCAACACTTGCTTTTAAGAGAATATGTTTTATGCCAGTTTCTTTACTGGCCTCAGTGAGAACTAATTTTATTTATTTGTGTATTTCTTGCATTTCTGTACTGCTCAATAGCCAAGGCTCTCTGAGCAGTTCACAACAATTAAAACCATAAAATACAACATGATAAAATACAATATAAAAGTTGTTTAAAACTACCGTATAAAATAAAAATAAAAACCAAACTAAAACCTAGCAACAGTGCAAAGATTTAAAATACAGTAACAGTGGTTAAGACGCTGAACTGCAGACTGGAAGGTCGGCAGGTCAGCAGTTCGAGACCCGAGTGCTGCGTGACGGAGCGAGCTCCCATCTTCAGTCCCAACTCCTGCCAACCTAGCAGTTCGAAAGCAAGAAATTGCAAGTAGATAAATAGGTACCGCTTCGGCAGGAAAGGTAACAGTGTTCCGTACACCTCGGTGTTCAGTCATGCCGGCCACATGACCATGGAAGCGTCTTTGGACAGCGCTGGCTCTTCGGCTTAGAAATGGAGATGAGCACCACACCCTAGAGTCGGACACGACTGGTTGGGGACACCTTTACGTTTACCTTTAACAATTTAAAACACCAGAAACTAATAGTTTGTGGCATCACCACAGTGCATTTGTAAAGGGGATAAAAGCACAGAAAAGAATACAACTTTGGATACAGTTTCTTTGTGATGTTTGCTCTGGGCTTCAGCTGCCCTCTCTCATCATTATAATGTCATTGGCCGGTAACACATCTTCTGGTAATAATCTCCCAAGATAAGCTGTGCTGTGTCTAAAGAAAGAAATCCATTTTAATATCTTAATGAGTATAAAGTCCCCCATGCCATAAAGCTACTGGAGGTTGTTTTTTCTGATCTCTGATACTCAAATACTCAAAGCTATTCCCAGCATAGTTAATTGTTTTTGCTTTTTTCATCTATCACCATGAGGGCTAGCAACTTCCATTTAAAGCTTAGATTCTCTTCAGAGATGGTAAATAAAACTTCGGTGTGGATTATTTTAACTACTGGTTTTAGAAGGCTGAAGGAGAAATTATTAGTTTCAAATTGGAGTTGTGAATTTCATCAAGGCCCCCTTACCTTCCCCCACCCTGTCCCACACAGACACACACATAATTTTAGAGCTAGTAAGATATGTACAAGAATAATATAAATTTTAAAGTGCAGAGTTTTGGGTTGAGGCACTAATAACTTTTCAGTGATATTTCTCTTTTATTCCATTCCATTTTCAGAGAGAGACAAGAGTATACGCTCTATACATCACGTCAACATACAGGTATGTATCTATTACATTTCAGCTTTGTAAATTATGGAAATTGCATGTAAGTGTGCGCCCTGGAGATCGGAAATGTACATGTCAGAGCAACCCGCCACCTCTCCGAAACGAAAAGGGGGACATTCTTCCCTTTATACTCCCCCCTGCCACCCCCACCTATTTGTCTAGAACAAACATTTATGCTTTTTTCTTTTCTTTTTTTACAAAAAGCAAATATGTAAGCTTTGCATATAATTTGGGTTTAGGTGGATTCTTAGGTTGCTTCCAGACAACGCCTTTATTGTGCAATCACCCTGCCTCGTGCATGGAACGTTATGGAGGGTTCAGATGACGTTGTCTTCAATTTGTAACTGCTCCCTGTTTTCCCACTGCTTCTTTCACTGCTTTTCTTTCCACAAAAAATCCAATAAGGAGGAAGAGGCAGAATTGTTCCACAGTGCCTTTTCATTGGTAGCCCTAGGAATCCTCTGTCTGGAAGCACCTTGATGCTCTGAAGAAAGTGTGTGTGTTGTGTGCTGTTGGGTCAGTTACTGATGTAGAGGAGCACCCAGGAGATGGTCAGCTGACTTACAGTATCTCACAGAACCCAGCCAGCTGACTTACAGCAGCATCAAAGCTGGATATATTTTGAGTGTGGCTTGTGGTTGCAAGGGGATTCCTGTATGAACGCTGCCATCCTTCAGGGATAAGATCCCACCTTAGGTGCAGGGCAGGCAAGGAGAGAAGTTAGTACTGTAATCTTTCTCCCATTCTGATGTTATTTATTTATTATATAGCTGCCTAGGAAGGAGACCAGGCTTGTAAAAGCAAGCAACTAAGGTGATCTCTGGAACAACTTCCAGAGGGGGATAATCCTGCATATTTAAATTCTACGGAGCTCTAATCTACTTGACTTGATGCACTGCAGAAGCATATGGGGGGGGGGGATGGGGGGGAAAAATCTTACTGCTGTATGCATGAAAACTGCCAAGATGACAATTTTTAACACTTACACCAAGCAAACTGTTGGGTTTGAAATTGGCAAACAATTTGTTATGACAGCGCCTTGATGGATCTCTTCATAAAGATAAAAAGGAATAAAAGGAATCTCAGCTTGTTGGTGGGAAAGAAGTAGCTTGTTAGAAACAGGCCCATCTTTCCGTTTCTGTTGCAAGTTTTAGAAGGCAATGGCCAATGGTTTAGATGGTCAAGGAGACCACTTTGGGTTCAGGGATAAAGCTGATAATGTGTATCCAATGCGGCTAAGCAGGAAATTGTGCGTACCTTTGGAGAACATGGACTCGCTGTGGTGACTTTGGGAAGAGCGAATTAGGTGGCACCTCATCGAGGTACCCGGTTTTCCAACGTCAAGCTCGTAGCTCTGTGTGAGCGTCTTTTTTTTCCGGCACAGAAATTCATATTTAGTTTTGTAGTCATTTTTCAAAATTTGCACGTTTTTGTGTGCATTTTTCAAATGTGTGGTGGAAAGGAGGGTTCAGGTCCCTCCTGCCTGGTCCTTTGACTGTTAAGGGCCAACACCCTGCCTTATATATGAGCAGGGCAGAGATGTAAAAGAATCCCTGCTACAGATGGGTCTAATTTGGCCCGAATGGTGGGTGTGAATCAGCCATCAAATAATGAATCTAGAACTGCTGTCCAGAACTCGGCACCCTTCTTTGGTGGCTTACTTCCCTTGTTGGGAATCTTGTTCCAGTTTTTCTGCGCTAAATGTTGCTGGGGATGTAGCATTCCACAACAAAGAACAGGAGAAAGAAAGATGCAGTGAGACCCATAACCATTGTTTAAAGTTCTGAAAAGAGGCCTCTCTGGGAGCTTGTGAAAGACGCTGCATGTGCCAGGGGTACTTTCATCTTCATATGACGGAGAATTGATTGCGAACGGGTTCTGTCCACAGTTCCAAATTAGGCCTGTTAATAGACACCACAGGTCCATGAACGAGAAAGGAATACAGATCCCTGCTGTTCTGGTGATGAGGTCTGTCAGAACTTCTCTTAAAAAAAATAAATAAATACTAAAATCTGTTTTCTCAGCCTTGCTTTGACCTTTACGCTTCTGCTGCTGCACAAGCCTTGGGGCGGCTGCTCCAGCATTTAAATCATGTAAATGGCAGCATTACACCTACCTTCTGAACGATTAATTCAGCTTTGAATTGCTGCCTGACTTTGATAGGGAGGGGGAGGCAAGTCTCAACGGTCTGATTATGTGAATCTTAGCTCAGTTGGGGGTGAGGAGGGGGGGTGGGAAGGCTAATTAATTACACATTTACTATGGGGAATTAGAAGAAGAAGAGCCATCTAAGCTGCTATTTTTCTGTTGGGTGCTGCTACAAAGCATCACAGCAAACCTTTAACCCCTTGACGTTTGCTTACAATATGAGATTTATCTAGATATCTCCACCTACAACCCCCGCAGGTCACCTGGGGTGTTACTGAAATGACTGTGTTTCTAGGACTATTCATTTGTTGCTAGGGGCGGGATTCTTTCTGATAAAGGGGCATTCATTTTGGAAATTTTTAAGTCCAGCGCCCTGTCTTTCACCAGCAGCCAGTAGCAGTCTTCAACTGGTGGGCTGCGACCTGGGCCGGCCCTTCCATTAGACAGAGTGAAGCAATCGCTTCAGGCAGCAGAAGCCAGGGGGCAGCAGAGGCAACCCCTTGGCTGTTCTCATGAACTCTCTGGCTGTCCCCACCTGTAGGGACAGAGCAGTATATGAAAGACAACCTGTCTTGGAACCCTAAACATAGCCCATGATGAAGGATGCTATCCCATCACCACTGCTGAAGTAACGGTCCAACTGCCGATTTAGTCAGCTTCTTTACGTGGACGGGGCAAGGGGCACCATCTTGTCTTTTGCCTCAGGCGTCAAAATGTTTTGGGCCGGCCCTTGTTGGGCTCCACTGAATTGCAGCCTGATCCAGGATGGGTCCCAACAGCAGCTCTGCCAACATGAAAAAATGTAAGAGGCGGGCCCACAGATGCATGTCTCGGTTAAAGATGGATCCCAGATCAGAAAGAGCTGATGACTGCACTGAGCCAGAGTTAAAAGTGCAGGAGACCCATTCTCCTTTGCAGCATGTCATCCTACTTATTTATTTCAAGCATTTTTACCCTGCCCTTCAGCTGAAAAGGCTCCCAAAGCAGCTTACACAAGATAAATAACAAATAAGACAGCCCCTTCCTGCAGGTTTATAATCTAAAAGACACAACACAAAAGAAAAAGGGGATGGAGAGGGAAGAGGAAAACAAGCAAACCCACAATAATCCTATACACACTTACCAGGTGCTGTTTTTAACCGATAAAGCCTTACATGGCTTGGGACCACAATACCTGACAGAGCGCCTCTCCTGACACGAACCTACCCGTATACTATGCTCAACATCTAAGGCTCTCCTCCGGCTGCCTACACCGAGGGAAGCTCGGAAGAGGCCAACAAGAGAGAGAGCCTTTTTGGTGGTGGCTCCCAAATTATGGAATGATCTCCCTGACAAGGCCTGTCTGGCGCCAACATTGTTATCTTTTCAGCGCCAGGTTAAGACCTTTCTCTCCTCCCAGGCATTTGACAGCATGTGATAAGTTTTAATCGATCCTGGAATGTCTTATGGTTATGGTTGTTTGCTTTTGAGATTGTTTGTTTGAAGTTGTTTTAGACACATGTTTCTTTTGTGTATATTGTCTGTTCATATGTTTGTTATGTAAATGGTTTTTAATCTCTGTATATTGTATTTTTAATGTTTTTAATCTTTGTAAACCGCTCAGAGAGCTT
Organism: Heloderma suspectum; assembly: GCF_057233095.1. Lineage (NCBI taxonomy): Eukaryota > Metazoa > Chordata > Lepidosauria > Squamata > Helodermatidae > Heloderma > Heloderma suspectum. The sequence continues at coordinate 11,547,928 of NC_139472.1, read as the reverse complement.
TGGCTATTGGGCGGTATAGAAATGTTAATAACAACTACAACAACAACACCTGGAGTAAACCCATTGAATTCAATGGGACATACTTCTGAGTAGACGTATATAGGATTGTGCTGTCCAGCCCCAATTCTTAAAGTGACATCATCGTTCTTAAAATCAGCAAGAGCCTCCAAAAAGTCTACATTACAAGACAGGCTGCAATGTTTATGTTGATGGATCATTTAGATAAATTGTTTTAAAACACAGAATCTTTTTTTAAAGGTGCTCCTGAGATTAATCAGGCACCAGATTTCATTTTTAAAACTTGTTTTAAATACAAGTACTTATAAAAACAATGCAGGTGGCAAATGTCATCTTAGAAAAGATTCTCCCATCTGTGCAAGAGTGAAGGAGGAATGACTTTTTTTTTCCCCCATTGGAAATATATACAGAGAACATATGCCTTAATTCAGCTGTCCCCAACCTGGTGTCCTCCAGATGTTTTGGTCTACAGCTCCCTGACCATTGGCCATGCTGGCTGATGGGAATTATTTAGTAGTGATGCCTTCTGTTAGAAAGGCAGTTTAACAAAGAGAAAAACAAAAGGCAGAACAGAGTAAGCGTTTACCAGTCCCACATGCACACAAGGCTAAAAAATAAAAAAGAGAGAGAAAGACCATACACTTCTTTAATGAAGAAAAGGTAAAATGGTTTACTCACAATATTCTTGCATAAAAATGCAGGTACAGAGTAGGGTTTCAAACAGTTTGTTCAGTCCATTTCTTTGTCTTCTATAACACTGGCAGGAAAGAGAGAGCAAACACACATGCTCACAGCAATGGAGGAAGTCAGAGAGAGAGAGAGAGGAAGGGGAAGGAACAGGAGGAGCAAAAGGAAGAAATCACAGGAAATACATTGTAGGGTATAGAGTTCCTAAAGCAAGATGTGGTCAAAATTCCCATGAATTAAGTGATTGCAACACTGCCCCCTTCCAGTAGGACAGATACTGTAGCTGAAGCTCAAATATTTTGGCTACCTAATGTGAAGAGAAAACTCACTGGAAAAGACCCTGATGCTGGGAAAGATTGAAGGCAAAAGGAGAGGGGGACAGCAGAGGATGAGATGGCTAGATAGCATCACCGATGCAATGAATATGAACTTGAGCACACTCCGGGAGAGAGCGGAGGACAGGAAGGCCTGGCGTGCTATGGTCCATGGGGTCACGAAGAGTCGGACACGACTTAACGACTGAACAACAACAAATAGGATCTAAATAGGAAAAATAGGGAAGCAAGGGAGAAAGGGGAAGATATATCCAACTGAATGCAGAGTTCCAGAGAATAGCAAGGAGAGACAAGAAGGCCTTCTTAAATGAACAATGCAAAGAAATTGAGGAAAACAATAGAATGGGAAAGACTAGAGATCTTTTCAAGAAGATCGGAGATATCAAGGGAACGTTTTGTGCAAAGACAGGCATGATAAAGGACAAAGAAGGCAGGGACCTAACAGAAGCAGATGAGATTAAGAAGAGGTGGAAAGAATACACAGAAGAACTATATAGGAAAGACTGCTCATTGGAAGGACAGATACTAAAGCTGAAGCTCAAATATTTTGGCCACCTAATGCAAAGAGAAAACTCACTGGAAAAGACCTTGATGCTGGGAAAGATTGAAGGCAAAAGGAGAAGGGGACGGCAGAGGATGAGCAGAGGACAGGAAGGCCTGGCGTGCTATGGTCCAGGGGTCACGAAGAATCGGACACAACTTAACGACTGAAGAACAACAACAACCCCTTCCAGTAATTTTCAGTTGAGGTGGAAATATTCCCAACACTGGCTAGGGTTGATGGGAGTTGAAGTCCAAAACACCTGGAGAGCGGCAGGTTCAGGAAGGCTGTCTTAGTTACTGTAACATGTTCTACATGGGGTTACCTTTGAAGAGACTTCAGAAGATGCACTTGGTCCAGGATGCAGCAGCAAGGATGTTAGTGGGTGCACACCCAAGGGATCATGTTACACCTATCCTGCAACATTTGCTCTGGTTGCTGGTTTGCTTCTGGGCACAATGCAAAATATTGGTGATCCCCTTTAAAGCTCTACATGACTTGGGTCAAGGGATAGAGGGTACGGGGAGGCTAAACTTGAGGCTCGCTACTTTGTTTTTTTACTAGAACCCAAAGGCCCACCAATTGGAGCCAGATGCAAAATGGTGGCTCAGGGTTGGAGCCAATTGTCTAATGCACCCCCATGAGCCAAACTCTGAGATGACATACGTACGCAAATCTACATCGGAGTTATTATAGATCAGGGATTGTAACGGTGTAATTTAGACCTCAAAATGGCTATTGCTATACAACCGGGCATTGTAGAACCCTTGCTGATCTTCTGCAATGCACCCAGAGATCTACTAGTCAAATTTCCTGACTGTTAGAACAGTACGACAGTGGAACCCATTCCCTAAGGAGGTCGTGGGCTCTCCCACACTGAAGGCATTCAATATGAGGCTGGACAGCCATCTGTCAGGGATGCCTTGACTTCGATTCCTGCATTGAGCAGGGGGTTGGACTCGATGGTCTTATAGGCCCCTTCCAACCATACTATTCTATGATTCTATGATTCTGTCTATCTTTTGCCCACCCCAACTGAAGGATTTACCTCCTCCCACACCAACCTACACTACACTGGAGAGCCAGTGTAGTGTAGTGGTGAGAGTGACAGACTGGGAGCCGGGAGATCTGGGTTCTAGTCCCCACTTGGCCATGGAAGCTCACTGGGTGACTTTGGGCCAGTCACAGACTCTCAGCCCAACCTACCTCACAGGGTTGTTGTTGTGAGGATACAACGGTGAGGAGGAGGATAATGTAAGCCGCCTTGAGTTCCTTGCGAGAGGGAGAAAGGCGGGGTATAAATGCAATAAATAAATAAATAAATAAATAAACCTGCCGGCTCCTTAATATCAGAATGAGAGGCCATTCTCTGTGTCCTGCCTAGGGTGGAGACACAGTTTGTTTATTAATTTAATTATTGTATTTATTTAAAATATTTCTAGCCAGCCTTCGAGGGTAAGACCCCTCTCAAGACGACTTACACAATAAAATCCCATACAGTGAAAACCAGTGGATGCTGGTGGCTCCGATGTCTGTGGGCGGTGAGTCCACTCTGGGTTTCAGTCAGAACCAGTCAGAACTCTAAAGGGGCTATCCAAGGTGTGGAGCAATTGGTCCTGGATGCACCTGAAACCCAGAATGGATTCACCGCCTCACTGACATTGCAGCCAACAGCCTCCACTGTTTTTTATTGTATGGGATAAGTCCTTTAGAGTTCTGACTGGTTCTGACTGAAACCCAACTTCGCCACCCCACTGACATTGGAGCCACTGGCCTCCACTGATAAAAACCCGTAGAATGATAAAACAGCAAAAATTAATAAAATCAACAAACACCAGCAATAAAACATCTAACCCAGATGGTACTGAAAAGACAAAATTGCAGCTAGAAACACAGAACAGTCCAATAAAACATAATCAGGAAAAGGACAGGGAAAACAAGTCTTCAGGGTCTTTCTAAAAGCTTGCAGTGATGAGGCCTAACGGACCCCCAAGAACAACCTATTCCAGAGGCGTGGGGCCACTGCAGAAAAGGCCTTCTCCCATGTACTTGCCCACTTACCTGCCCTCAAAGGTGGGCAAGTCAGGAGAGCCCCGTGCCTGCGGTTTTCATTGCAAAAAAAGTTCCATTTATTTCAATGGGAACTTTAATTATAGTGCAAATTGCGGGCCTGGAAACACAGCAGGGACCAAACGGTTAAAAAACCCTACTCCCAACACTAGAATCCCATCCAGATCAGGGGGGCTGCACTGTCAGTTTGTGGGGGGAGAACACTCTGCATTCAAGGTCACATGTCGTTTGGCCTTCAACCTTAAGTTTGAGAATGTAAGGGGTTAAATGCGATGGCTTCTAGCCAGGAACGTGGACAGCTGTTGTGTGGGCATGTCCAACTAAAGTTTGTCAAATCAGTTTCCTCTTGCACAGGCCCTATGTTGACCCAATTTCCTAGGAGAGTTTGCTTCCAGGGGCTAAACTTGGAGCTATCTGATTTGCCCTGGAATGTTAAAGCACTGGATTGACACCCACAACACAAATAGTGTGTGCATGTGTGTGTTTTGTCACCACAAAGATTTGTGCTGCAAGGAAGCCCTTGCTGAGTAGAATAAGCTTTTTCTAAAAACAACCATCCACTATTTTAGAAGCAGGGAATGACTGTCTTAGCTGGTACATTATCTCAAACTATTTTAATGCCCAAGGGAGACATTGGCCAGTCTGTCTGTCCAATGTACATGTATGGTCATTTTTGGAAGGTGTCAAGATTCCCTTATATAGGTTCCCCATTTTGCACAGCAAACAGATGTGGTGTGTGTATTCTCTTCATTCAGATATCCAGTATTTTCGATCTACCTATAAGAAACGAACAGGGCAAACTATGCAGAACATTGCAGTCACCTGATTGCACTGGAAAGCCTTCCCCAATCTGGTGCCCTCCAGATGTGCTGCACTACAACTACCACATCTGGAAGGCACCAAGTTGGAGAAGGCTGGCATTGGAAGAAGAGAATGGAGTGCTTAATCTTTCCCCTGCCTGCCACTTTCCAAAGGCATCTCCCCCATTAATACATAGTTTTTACCAGTGTCCTGGAACCTTGTTTACCTTGCTAACATAGGTCTGGAACTCAACTAGGGATGTAGGAGAAATTTGTTTCAGTTTATTTTTTTTATCAGGATTTACCCAGTTCGCACCTTCCAGACCGAACACGGAGTCAGAGCCAATCTGCAGTCGAAGTCTGTACATTTCCAAGCTTGGAGTATGATTTGTGAACCCCCAAAATGCATACATACATTTGAAAAGAATGTGCATGAGAAATGCGAACTTTTGAAAAATGCACACACAAAAATGCTTTAATCAGCAAGAGGAGAATGTGTGCGTTTCAAAGCACAATTGATGCATACACTTGGGGGAAAATGCACGGGTTTTCGTGTGAAAAAAAGCTCACAATCTGATACGGTACTGAGTCAGAATGAATTTGAGATGGAATTCAGAGAACTTCAGTGAGCTGAAGCTTTGCTGATTTGAACATCCCTAAACTCAACTCAGGGTAAAAGCAGCGGGGGGGGGGGGCAATTTCATGAGAGAAGTGACTGGCAGGAGAATGGTTAATCACCCCCTTCTCCACTGTAAAGTGCTTTAGAAAGAAGGGTGATGGGCTGCAATGTAACATAAGAACATAAGAAAAGCCCTGCCGGATAAAACCGAGGGTCCATCTAGTCCAGCATTCTGTTCACACAATGGCCAGCCAGCTGTTGACTAGGAACACACAAGCAAGGCATGAGCACAGCAGCTTCCTCCCGCCCATGTTCCCCAGCAACTGGTGTACACAGGCTCACTGCCTCTGGTACCGGAGGTAGCACATAGCCATCAAGACTAGTAGCCATTGACACATAGTTCAACCCTCAAGTTTATATACAAATGCACTCTGACGACCGTTCAGCTGAGTACATTTCTTTGCGATTTCAATTTGGTGGTCCAGTACAAATGATAATAGAAATAATAACATTGACAATAGAACCACGTTAAGACTGTCATGAACCGGGAAGGCTACCAATACAAAATTTGTGTGAGAGCAAATGTTATGAACATGTGTTTGTGTGTGTGTGTGTGTGTAAGATAGAGAGAGAAAGAGAGAGCAGAAAGGAGAGCAGAACCACAAAAATGTTTTATATGTACAATAAATTTCGCAAAACATATGTCGCAATGAGCATATTACCAGAGTCAATTAGATGATTGCACTCACTCCTAGTCCATTTCCAAGCTCAAACCAATTTGGATGGCTTAAAAAAAATTCATAGGAGGGAAGGGATCCGTGCAGAAATGAAAGGAGAAAGCATCTTTAAGGTGGGCTAAAATATGAGTTATTTCTTCAGCGCAAGGTCAGCCAGGGACCTTCATGTGTTAACAGAGACTTGAACTCGGCACACACACACACACCCCTAAGCAAGTCCCACACTCAGTCCTCTCTTTCCGCCTGAACTGTTGCTACTCTGCCTCTGGTGCTGCTCAGCATTTCCTCCCCTAGTGTGAAGTTCACCATGACAGCCTTTTCTTTGCTTTCATCCTTTTTTCTGCTGTCTGCTCCACCTCTCACCTTACCAGGCGCATGGAGCTGTTTGCCTGCCAGAAAATTCTGGGCATCTGCAGAGCTGCATCCCTGCCAAAGCCTTTGAAAGTGTCTCTGTGCATGGCTGCCCCCCCTGCCATCCTCCTTTTCCTCAATCCTGGTCTCCTGAGACCAGGCCCTGATTGGCAAATGCCGTGCCTGAGGGAGCATAAAATTTTGTTTGTGAGGAGAAGCAGCTCTGTGCTTCCTTGTAGATAAACGTGACGTTCTGATACAAGGTGAGCATGCACTGCACTGTGCTTTCTGCCAAGTGGGAACAGTGGATGTGCAGAGTGGGGAGACCACCTCATATTAGGCTCCAACAATCAGGTCACGGATGTCCTGGTTGGAGCGTTCTAGTGGATTCTGCGCCACTCCTGCATCAAGTGTGAAGGAGGAAATTTAAGAATAGCGCAGGGGTGTAGCAAAGACTTCATATACAGCAGCTTCCAGATCCTGTGCCTAGTTTGCATCGTGGTAATTTTAGACCCCGGAGTTAATAGTCTTAGCATAGACAGCCATGTTGTATTACTTCAGTTGCGAAGGACGCAAATAATATTTCTCTCCTTCCCCCAGCATTGCGCATTCCATGCTTTGCAACTGCTTCTATATTCCTGATACATTAGAGCAAAAAAAAAAAAAAAACCCACCCCCAAACCAAACAAAACTGTTTGCCAATCCTGATGAAATACTCTTGAGTATGTGCAGTTTCGCCTTTTAAACTCACTTAATTCATAGCATTGTTAGGACCACAGGAATAATAGGAAGTTTCCTTCTGCTGCCCTGATGCAAAACACTTTGGAATAAGCATCATTTTGTGAGAATATATTTTTAAAGTTAAAGGAATAAAATCAGCGTGTGCAACCCACTGCCCCCTGATTTTAACACGTTTTTAAAAATAAGAAAAGGTGTTGCAGACACTAGGATCAGCCCCAATATGCCCATGTTGGCTCGGGTGCTGAACACCTCCCATCACCTGCCACTCAAGATGAACAAATCTGTTGGTTTTGGTTTCACCCAGATTCAGTTTTGTTCACTCTCAAGTTCTTTCCATCCTGTTTATAAAGACATTTGCAAATTTCAATAAATTCTTATCAAACAACAAATGGAACCAAATCCTCACCCATCTGCTCCAGCCAAATTCAGTAGGTACATCCATTTCTAGCATGGAGAGGACCATGTTATACTGTCTGCCAAAGATGAGGAGCTTGTCAGAAGAAAATGAGGTGGCAACCCTAAATCAATACCACAAACATGGTTGAATACACAGGGATTCAAAGGCAGACTTTTAAAAGCTAACCTCTCAAAGCCCTGTGCCTGGATGGATGAATCTGTCTGTTTCACTTTCTCCCACATTCAATTTTTTTAAATCTCAACTTCTTTTCATCCCGTTTATGAAGGAATGTGTGAATTTTGGTAAGTTCTTATCAAGAAACAAACCCATTGAAATTCTCGCCCATCCGTAACTCCCCACGTCTCTTCTGCTTTGTATGTAGAAGGTCTTATGTTCAATCCCCATGTTCCTATGTAAGAACATAAGAAGAGCCATGCTGGATCATACCACGGGTCCAACTAGTCCAGCATCCTGTTAAGAACATCAGAAGCGTCCTGTTGGATCAGACCAAGGGTCCATCTAGTCCGGCGTTCTGTTCACACAGGGTCCAACCAGCTGTTGACCAGGAAACCACAAGCAGGACATGAGTGCAACAGCACCCTCCCGCCCATGTTCCCCAGCAACTGGTGTACTTAGGCACACTGCCTCTGATACTGTAGCACATAGCCATCAGGACTAGTAGCCATTGATAGCCTTCTCCTCCAGGAATTTGTCTCACCCAATTTGGCGGCCATAACTACATCTTGGGGTAGCGAATTCCACAGTTTAACTCTGCACTGTGTAAAGAAGTCCTTCCTTTTATCTGTCTTGAATCTCCCACCAATCAGCTTCATGGGCTGACCCCATTGGGTCCTATTATTATGAGAGAGGGAGAAAAATGTCTCCTTATCCACATTCTCCCCACCATGCGTAATTTTGCACACCTCTATCATGTCTTCCTTTACTGGCCTTTTCTCCAAGCTAACAATCCCAACTGTTGTAACCTTGCCTCATAGGGGATTTGCTCCAGCCCTTCGATCATTTTAGTCATGGGGGGTGGGGCTGGACTTGGGGTCTAGGACTTCAGCCCTGTGGTCCTCCACAGCTGCACCCCTACCTGGAGTCTTCTCTTTAAAACTGGGCTGTTGAACTTCTTTCACCCCAAGGACTGAATTCAACCTCAGAGAAGTTCTTGGGGCCCACATCCCTTTAGTGGGTGGGGCCAAAAGGCAAAGGGGGCGGGGCCAAAAACACCAGCCTATTTTAGCTTAAAGCTCTTACTGTCAGAAACTTAACCTTAGGAGAGGCATTTATACCTGTACACTATGCTCAGCATCTAAAGCCTTCTTCTGGGTGCCTCCTCCAAGGGAGGCTCGGAAGGCGGCAACAATGGAAAGGGCCTTCTCAGTGGTGGACCCCTAATTATTCACCAATGAGTCCCGCCTGGCACCAACATTGTTATCTTTTTGGCACCATATTTAGACCTTTCTCTTCTCTCAGGCATTTGGCAGCATATGATGAGTTTTAATCAAGTCCTGGATTTGTCTTATGGCTACGGTTGATTTCTTAAAGTTGTTTTAGATATTTGTTGTCTCTGTGTGTACCGTCTGTTTGTCTGTTTTTATGTAAATGATTTTAAAACTTTGTTAAACTTCACCGGTGCCAGGTGAAGACCTTTTTATTCTCCCAGTATTTTAGCATCTTAGCTTCCTAGTCTTTTAGCTCTGGTGTTTTAAATCGGTATTTTAAATCTCTGCATTGCTGCTAGGTTTTATTATGGTTGTACTGTTATATTGTGGTATTAAGCTTTCATATTTTATATTGTTTTATACTGCACTTTGTGGTTTTAATTTTTGTGAACTGCCCAGAGAGCTTTGGCTACTGGGCAGTATAGAAATGAAATGAAATGAATAAATAAATACATAAATAAATTTAATCTTTGTAAACCAGTGTGGTGTAGTGGCAAAGAGTGTTGGACTGGGAGCCGGGAGATCCGGGTTCTAGTCCCCACTCGGCCATGGAAGCTCACTGGGTGACTTTGGGCCAGTCACACACTCTCAGCCCAACCTACCTCACAGGGTTGTTGTTGTGAGGATAAAATGGAGAGGAGGAGGATAATGTAAGCCGCCTTGGGTTCCTTGCAAGAGGAAAAAAGGTGGGATATAAATGCAATAATAAATTATAAATAAATAAACCACCCAGAGAGCTTCGGCTATGGGGCAGTATAGAAATGTAATAAATAATCCCTGCTTTAAAAGATCAGGAAGCAGGGATGGGAACAATCCTTCTCTGTCTGAGACCTGGAGAACTGCAGTCTGAATAAACAATATTAGGCCAGATGGACTAATAGGGGCGGTTCACACAACACACTAACCCACACTCAATGGTTGAGTTTGGGTTGTTGTTGAACAGTGGGTAGTTTGTGGAACCGTGGATTAGCATGTTGTCTGAACCCATGACATTTTCCACAGGGTGGCTTGTTAACCATGCAGTGTGGCTTATTAACCACGCTGCACAATCCAACAACAAACCGTGGGTTCTTGAGGGGACGTGTTTGAGAAAAATAAGCCACACTGCATAGTTTACAAGCCTCCCTGCGGAAAATGACTTGGGTTCAGACAACATGCTAACCCACGGTTCAGCAAAAAAACCACGGTTCAACAACAACCCTCACTCAACCACTGAGTGGAGGTTAGCGCATTGTGCAAACCCAGTCATAGTCTGAGGAACTTCTTCTGTTCCTTAATAGCCTGTTTCTAGTTGTGTAGAGAACCTCATTCTAATGCCACAATCCCTCCCGCTCCCGTGCATGTTCATTGTACCTACTTTGAACAGCTGGAAGTGGTCGTCTCCCTCTCCCTCACTCACACACACATACACACACACACACACTTCAGTGGTTTTTCCTCAAGGAATCTCGCTGATGGCTGCCAAGGGACTCTTGGATGCATGCTGCCAAAACTTTTGGGGGTGGGTGCGGGTGTTAAGGCACAAACCACGTTGGCCAAGATGATTGAGCATCCCCATTGCCCCACATGAACTGAGCACACAGCCGCACATTACATGGCAGGATCAGTGGGGGAGCGCCTTCTTGCATGCATCCCGGGTTCAATCGCTGGCAGGTTTTCACTTAAAAGGATCCAGTAGCAGGTTATGGAAAAGGGTTTTTTCTGCCAACAACTCTGAAGAGTCGTTGTTATTCAGAGAAGGTAATACTGGGCTGGATGGACAAATGGTGTAAGGCAGGTATATGACCTGGCATAAGGCAGCTTCCTAGGTTCCATTGCGCTAATAAATTGTTTGGTGCTTTTTGCTTTTTTGTTTTGTTTTAAAGATAGATGTCTCAAATCTTCCTATTGACTTTCTAATTAAGAATCCCCAGAACCTCACCGGAACAGAGTTTGAAAAGTCACTGGTGTATTGCTTGTTTGTTTTTAGTGAGTTGCATACCAACTTCTTCTTTTATGAGTTTTTAACAGTATGTTTCCATAAATGTGCCAGATTGTCTTTTGCACGTCACCTTGAGTGATCATGATAACACAGCATAAGAAGTACATGACATTTCGGTCCTTGAAGCCCTTTGCGGAATGGAGTTTGCTGCTGTGACGGAGGCGCAGTGCATCCCCGCCCACCCGGCTGACTTTGCCTGTGTGTTTTGTCTGGTGCTAATGAGCTGTGCTGCTTTAGCCTTTGTGTCATTTTTCTAAATTAAATTAACAGCAAGTGTGCCTTGTTGCCCAAACTGTGGCTGTGCATTTGAGTGGAGATCCTAACACAGTAAAGGGAGGGGTCTCCAGCACACACACACCCAGCTTGGGCGCCCGGGGGGGGGGCACAGTTTGCCCTCTGCATCCCAAATAGATACTCCATTTCCTTTCTACCTGCCCTGAAGCATCTTGTCGGCTGCTTACTCCCACTTCTTGTGTGTGTGTGAACAGATTGAATGTCATTAGGCACAGCTGAGGCTCAGTAGGGGAAGATAGACGCTTGTGCACGCATACACGCACACAGTTCTAGCAAGGGAAAAGAGAACAAACTGAAGAGAATGAAGATTGCTCATAAGACACTGCAGAGGAAATACACCTTTATTTTTATTTTACTTCTGACCAAAGGGGCCTTTTGCAGCTGCACAAGAAGCAGAAAGCCAACAGGTGCAGGGACAAAGGAGACTGCACCTCTGGACAGTGAGGAGGGGGACTGCACCTGTTGAATTTCTTCCCTGCTTTGCACCTCTTTAAGCACCTCTGCTGAGGGAGAGCTTAGGGGTAAAACAGGCTTGGGAAGTTGGCGTGATTTTGTTGTAGGGAGCGCCCTCAGGCAACACACCCTTCCTGGGGGCTCTTGAATTGTGAGGGGTGCTGTTTCCTTCTTGACCACCGGCCAAGATATGGGGGATTACCCCACCCCATTGGGATGAATCTCCCGTTTCCTGGTGGAAGGATGCCTGGAAGGACCAAAACTCAACCCTGTTTGCATTCCAAGCCTGACCTTCCTGCTTTAAAGAGCTTGAGAACTGGAGAGGCCTCCTATTTTCCTGACGAGTGCTGCAGCCTAACATTTCCAAGCGGCAAATGGACCTTCCCGGTTTCTGTGGGGGAGAGACAGCAATCTGATTCACCTCCTGCCTATCTGTGAGCTGCATCAGGTACCTGACCAGTTCAACCACAGATGCTGCTCCTGAATCTTAGTCCTCTGGCTGGTGGGTCGGCCCAGACTGCCTCTCCCTTCTCTATGGGTGTATCCACACACGCAGTTTCAAAACGGTTTTAATAGTCACTCCTGTTCCCTGGAGAAACCGGGAAGCCGTAGGAATTCTAGAGGGAATCGTCAATGAGGAGAGGGGGCTGGGCAAAGGATCCTCCAAACGGTAACAGAAGGAGGGGGCAGCCCTGTGCCAACTAAGATAAGACGATGACCACTGGCACATCAGGAAAAACAGGGCATTGGTTTGCATAACATGTGCATATGCTGATTTATGTCTGGATGCGGATTTAGAAATAATTACTAGAATTCAAATAGAAATATAATACAGCTTTTCCTGCTTTTCCTGGAGATGTCGGGTATCAAACCTCGGCTTGTTAACCCCGTCATGCGTCCCCGCTGCATGCCAGCCAGGTTTCCCTAATTACCCTTGCTGGTGCGACTTGCACTGTCGCCCATTTTAAGAAGGATGCAGACAAGCTGGAGAGGGTTCAGAGGAGGGCAACGAAGATGATCAGGGGACTGGAAACAAAGCCCTATGAGGAGAGACTGAAGGAACTGGGCATGTTTAGCCTTGAGAAGAGAAGACTGAGGGGAGATAGGATGGCGCTCTTGAAAGGTTTATGATTCTGTGATTCTAAGTCCTTGAAAGGTTGTCACAGAGAGGAAGGCCAGGATCTCTTCTCCATCATCCCAGAGTGCAGGACACGGAATCATGGGCTCAAGTGACAGGAAGCCATATTCCGGCTGAACATCAGGAAAAACGTCCTGACTGTTAGAGCAAGACGACAATGGAACCAATGACCTAGGGAGGTGGTGGGCTCTCCCAACCTGGAGGCATTCAAGGCGAGGCTGGACAGCCATCTGTCAGGGATGCTCTGACTTGGATTCCTGTCTTGAGCAGGGGGTTGGACTCGATGGCCTTGTAGGCCCCTTCCGACCCTACTATCCTATGATTCTAACCACATTGCAGGTAAGCAGCCTGTCCTTAGTGTGTGTGTGTGTGCGTGCGCGTGCACGCACGCGCATGCGCGCCTGTCCCTGCCCCAACAAGCCATGCCGCCCAGTTTTGGATGATATAGCAAGCCATGCCAGGAAGGGTAACTAAGGAAATCCAGCCAGCACACCACTGGCACACGCAACACAGGAAACAAGCCACGGTGGCTTATTCCCTTTGCTGCGATGGTTTGAACTGGATCTATACATGCATGTGTATGAGAGAGGGCTCTCTGTGTGGGCGGAGTGTGTGTGTGTGCTGTGCCATTCAGCCTGTATTCTCCCAATGGAACTGTATGGTTTTGCCATTTAAAAAAAAAACACAGCATCTCCATTCCTTGCCAAGGAAAAAGCAAAAGGCAGCTGTCCCCATGCCAAAGTGCGGTACTCACGCAAATAGACTACATCTGCAACACAAGAAAACAAAATGTTTGTTTTGCTGGCTATTTCCATAGTAGAAATTCCCAGCTTAACTCTTCTTTTCTACCAGTGTTCCGAGGGGCCTCCTGCTTTTACTCTGCGTGCACAGTGCAAGAGATGGGTCAGCCAGCGCCTTGAGTAGCAGGAGATGAAACCCAAAGCTCCCCCCGCTGCCCCCAGGGGGATATTCCAGGCAGTAGGGAGCGGGAGGGAGCCGGGTAGCATATGCTCCAAAGAGGCAGCAGAGTGCAAAGTCATTTGCGGCTGCCTGTTGGGAGACCGTGCCAGAGTTTTCCGCCGGCTGGGCTTCTCCTTGGCTTTGGTCCATTTCTGAACATGGAGCCAAGAAAGATCCAGGGGCATGAGACAAGTTCATCTTCCCACAGTCGCTGTCGCTTTCAAAGGTCAAAGATCTGTGCGTTGAATTAGACTTCAGCGGCTGATCAGCCCCCATTTCCTTTTTCACTTGCCCACTCCTGTGGGCCCATCCTCCTTAGGAGAAAAGCACATGTTATGCTCAACATGGGGCTGCTGCTGAAAATGCCATCCCAACGGCCTTGCATAATGGGTAGGAACCAGTGCTGACTCCAGGTTTGAGCAGGACCTAGGCAGGCACCATCTGGTGGGCTCCCTTCTCCATCGCTGGGCCCAGAAGCACCAAGCTTCTGGGCCTAGCTGCTATTTTAAGTTCCCATAATGCCCACAAAGTAGTGTCAGTCTAGGGCATTCTGGGAGATTAAAAGGGCCGCCAGACTCAACTGCCCCGTGCTGATCAGAGCACAAGAAAAAGTTGAACGCTGGGCCTGGGTGAGCATTAGTGGTGGGCCACACCAGGGAACTGTGGCCCCGGCATTGGCCAAGGATGCCAGGTGATGGTGCCAGTCCTGGAAAGAGCACAGAGCAAGGGGAGAGAAGTGGAAGCAGGGTGTGTCTGTTTCAGTTGCAGAGTCTTTGGCTGAGTTGCGGTAGGGGAAGGGAACTAGAGGGTTGTGCCAAAGGCTTCATGGAAAAGAAGCGATTTCAGTCTCCAGGACTCTTTCATCCAGAGAAAACTAAACTTAGTAGTGCTGCCCCTAGAACATCACATTGCCTGGGGAATCCGGGTGGGTGGGGAACAGAACAATATTTTGTTGACTTCGAGTGAACTAGGGAGAAAGCTACCGAAAAGTTTGTGAAAGCCTAAGTAGGCAAACATCAACTAAAATAATCACATCCCGTGTTTATCCTTGTCTCCATTTCCCTTCTTTCCCCGCATTACCTCCCTTTCTGTTCTGTTTCTAGATTGTAAGCCCAGAAGGGCAGGGACCCATCCTCTCTCATTCTTTGTAAAGCACCAAGTTCATGGATGGTGCTAGGTAATAAACAAATACAGTGCCCTGCTGTAACTCAGCCTAAGCATCTGAAACAGAAACAACTGCATATTTCTTCCTGTTTCCCCCTACCTGCCCTTACACTCTCTGCTGTTTCCCCTGTGTTGAGTTTTCAATTGTAAGCTCCTTGGGGCAGAAACCTGTTCTCTTGTGCTCTGCAATTTGCCATGCACATTGATGGTGCTGTGTAATAAATAATTAATTTTTAAAAAATAATTGTGCATGAGTAACAGCGGGATACATGACAGAAGATAGCACATGAATTAAGTGAGTATGGTTGTTCACTTGCTTTGTCAGGAAGTTAGAATGGAGATGGCGGGAGAGAAATCTACATTCCAAAAGGGGTGAATTGCCTAGCAGGGGACATGGTAATAGTTGCAGATGATTCACAGAAGGATCCACTCTAATGAAAGCAGCAGCAAAAGTCTGTTTCCAACACACCAGGGGTCCCCCTTTTTCACTAGGCTGTTGAAGGGCAAGGAGATGCAGGAATGGTGGAGCGTGGCTGCCAGCTCGTGCAACACCAGCTAACTATAGACAGAAGTTGAGCAGGCAAGCTAAATTTTCAGCCAGGGGTTTCCTTTGCTCTCTGAATGTCTCTCTTTCCGATTTTATCCCGCCACCTGTTCTGGAGACGCTTGAATTTTGTCATCTGCACAGACACAGGAGGACCCAAGACCTGAGCCAGATGGCTTGGGATCAAAAATGCATGGAAACTCCTCCTGCTTCTGCTTTATCCTTGGAAGCAGATAGTTTTCTGTGGCTGCATCACGATGCTAATTAAACACACAGATATCCTATCCAGACCCTCCTCCTCCTCGTTTCCTAAATAGGGTGCAGGCGGGGAGCGGGTGCGGGAGGCGGGGGGAGAGAGAGAGAAGCATGTGGTCTCCAGGACCCTGTGTTTTGTTTCTGTGTCTAAATACATGGATGAATGTTTCCATTGTTAAGTGACGCCTCCCTTTCCTTCACCATTCAGTGATCTTTCAGATGGAAGATATTCCTGCTGATCGGTGCACTGCTTCACATGCACAGGCACAGAACATCTCCAAGTTCTCCACCTTCTCCCAGAATTTACCAAATGAGCATGCGTGTCTCTACAGAATACATCATCATCATCAGTGCTGTCGTCAGGGCAGGACTTTGGGTCAGAAGGAGGAGGAGGAAGGTCTCCAAACCACAGTAAGCAAGGCTGGCTCACCACATTTTGAAGCAAGAGAACCAATATGCCAGCCTTCTCCAACCTGTTGCCCTCTACATGTGTTGGACTACGATTCTCACCATTCCCCAGCTAGCATGGAAAACGGGAGGGCAAAACATCTGGGTGGGGAAAGCCGTAATACGCATTACCATCTCAAGAGCCCCCACTCCCGAGTAAGGCCATTGGGCAGTATCCAACGGTGTCATTCCACAAACTCAAACAGCGCTAGCGGAGCTCCGCTGAATCGTTGCATCGTGCAAGCATTTGCCCGTCACGCTTGCACGACTGGCTGTGCAAGAAGTAGTGCAACCGGTGGCACAGTGGCTTGCACAAGAGTTGTGTGCAATTGGTTGCATAAACATAACGCACAACCCCTTGCACAGTCGCACTTGTGCAAACGTAACTTTACTTGGATTCCTCTCTTGCACGTAGTTCAGACCCTAGTTTCCACTAGCGCAACATCATTTGCGCTAATGGGATGACACAGCTGGGTACTGTCCATTAAGTCTAGAGTGTAAAATTGGACCTCACTGGACCACTAGCAGTTACTGTTATTTTGTATTACGATGTAATGTTTTTGTTGTACGCTGAAACAACAGCGTAATCCAAATAAGATGATATGAAGGGTTGTATATAAATGTTTATTAATCAGATGTTTTGATTAATAAATAAATAAGCTGTTCAGGATCCATGGAATTGTTGTAGATCACAAGCTGAATATGAGCCAACCATGTGATGTGGCTGCAAAAAAGGCAAATGCTATTTTGGGCTGCATTCACAGAAGTCTAGCTTCCGGATCCCGTGAAGTACTCATTCCCCTCTACTCAGCACTGGTTAGGCCTCATCTGGAGTACTGTGTCCTGTTCTGGGCGCCACACTTTAAGAAAGATGCAGACAAACTGGAGAGGGTTCAAAGGAGGGCAACGAAGATGATCAAGGGACTGGAAACAAAGCCCTCTGAGGAGAGACTGAAAGAACTGGGCTTGTTTACCCCTGAGAAGAGAAGACTGAGGGGAGAAAGGATAGCATTCTTCAAGTCCTTGAAAGGTTGTCACAGAGAGGAAGGCCAGGATCTCTTCTCCATCATCCCGGAGTGCAGGACACAAAATAATGGTCTCAAGTGACAGGAAGCCAAATTCCAGCTGAACATCAGGAAAAACTTCCTGACTGTTGGAGCAATACAACAATGGAACCATAGGGAGGTGGTGGGCTCTCCCACATGGGAGGCACTCAAGGTGAAGCCGGACAGCCATCTGTCGGGGATGCTTTGCCTTAGATTCCTGCACTGAGCAGGGGGTTGGACTTGATGGTCTTACAGGCCCCTTCCAACCCTGCTAGTCTATGATTCTATGACAATCCCCATGCCTTTGACAAGAGAGTACACAGGAGATTAGCAAATGCCACAGTCCAAATTTATATTTATTTATTCATTTGCATTCTATAATTTATAGGCTACCCTGTAACAACAGTTCTCAGGGCACCGGTTTCAACAAACAGGTTAAAAAACACACCGCCGATAAAAGGAGTAACGTGATAAAATGTGATGCAGCATTAAAACCAAGTCTAAATTAAGAGTGTAAACAAAGAGCAAAGAATAACACTTGCTAAAACTGATTTAAAACAATATAAGCCCTGGGAAAATTTTAAAAAAAAAATATTTGCCTGGCTCAAGGCGTTCCGCAGCTGGGTTGCTGCTACTGAAAATCTTCTTTCACTCATAGCCACGCATCATGTCTCACCTGGTGGTGGCTCCTGAAGAAGGACTTCACACAATGATAGGGCCTCGCTACGTACATGGGGGAAGAGACAATCTTTCAGGTCGTGCAATCCCAAGCCATGAAGAGCCTTGGAAGTCAAAACCAGCACTTTGAACTGGGCCTGAAAGTGGACTGGGAGCCAGGGAAGACTGCATAACATGTTTGTAGTGCATGAAATAAATGGAGCAAAGAATAAAAGGAACCTGGTGGTCGGAGTCTACTACCAGCCACCCAATCAAGGAGAAGACAAGGATGAAACTTTTGAAAAGCAAATAGCCAGCGTTTCAAGGAAGCATGATGTAGTAGTAATGGGGGACTTCAATTTCCCCGATATTTGTTGGGAGACAAATTCTGCAAAACATGGCCTCTCCAGGAAATTCCTGACTTGTGTGGCGGATAGCTTCCTCCTACAGAAAGTAGAGGAAGGAACTAGAGGATCGGCTATCCTTGACTTGATCCTAACCAACAGAGATGACTTAGTGGATAAAGTAGCAGTTACAGGAACTCTGGGGGAAAGCGACCATGTTGCACTTGAGTTCTTGGTTCTAAGGGAAGCAAAAGCCGAGTGTAGTCAAACGCGTACCCTGGATTTTAGGAAAGCTGATTTTAATAAACTCAGAACAATGATCAGTAAGGTCCCATGGCAAGCGACGCTAACGAGAAAAGGAGTCCAAGATGGGTGGGAGCTTTTAAAAGAGGAAATTCTCAAGGCACAATCACAAACAATTCCAACAAGAAGAAAAGGTGGAAGACAACAGAAGAAGCCAATGTGGCTTCACAAAAAGCTTAGGGATGACCTGAAAACAAAAAAGGACACATATAGGTAGTGGAAAGAAGGCCAAGCAACAAAGGAAGAGTACAGGCAGATAGCACAGAATTGCAGGGATGGCGTCAGGAAGGCTAAAGCTGAGAATGAGCTGAGGTTAGCAAGGGATGCTAAAAACAACAAAAAGGCTTTCTTCAGCTACGTGCATAGTAAAAGGCAGAGGAAAGAAATGGTGGTTGAGCTATTAAATAAGGATGGCAAAACAATAACAGATAACAAAGAAAAGGCAGAGGTGCTCAATTCCTACTTTGGCTCAGTCTTCTCCCAAAAGAGGGTCTATGACCCCCCTGGCAAAGGCGAAGTGCAGGCTGAAGGGGCAGGATTGCAGCTTGAGATCGATAGGCATATGGTCAAGGAACACCTTATTACTTTGAATGAGTTCAGATCTCCAGAGCCAGATGAACTGCATCCTAGAGTAATAAAGGAGCTGGCAGAAGAGCTCTCAGAACCGCTGTCTATTCTCTTTGAGAAATCATGGAGGACGGGGGAAGTGCCAGATCACTGGAGGAGGGCTAACATTGTCCCTGTCTTCAAAAAGGGTAAAAAGGAGGAACCTGGGAACTACAGACCAGTTGACATCAATCCCTGGGAAAATTCTGGAGCAGATGATAAAGGAATCCATCTGGAAGCACCTTGACAACAATGCCGTGATTACTCGAAGCCAACATGGATTTGTCAAAAACAAGTCCTGCCAGACAAATCTGATCTCATTTTTTGATCAAATAACCTCCCTTGTAGACCGTGGGAATGCTGTAGACATCATATACCTCGACTTCAGCAAAGCTTTCGACAAAGTGCCCCATGACATCCTGATGAGCAAACTAGCTCAAAGTGGGCTAGATGAAACAACGATCCGGTGGATCCACAGTTGGCTACAGAATCGGACTCAAAGAGTGCTTATCAATGGGACCTTCTCAAGCTGGGGAGAGGTAACAAGCTGGGTACCACAGGGCTCAGTCCTGGGCCCAGTGCTCTTCAACATTTTTATTAATGACTTGGAGGAGGAGGTGCAGGGAATGCTGATCAGATTTGCAGATGACACAAAATTGGGCAGGATAGCTAATACTTTGGAAGACAGAAACAAAATTCAAAGTGATCTGGATAGACTGGAGCGCTGGGCAGAAAACAACAGAATGACATTTAATAGGGATAAATGCCAAGTTCTGCACCTAGGAAAAAGAAACCAAATGCACAGTTACAAGATGGGGGATACGTGGCTCAACCACACTACAAGCGAGAAGGATCTTGGAATTGTTGTCGATCACAAGCTTAATATGAGCCAACAATGTGATGTGGCTGCAAAAAAGGCCAATGCTCTTTTGGGCTGCATTAATAGAAGCATCGCTTCCAAATCCCGGGAAGTACTAGTTCCCCTCTACTCAGCACTGGTTAGGCCTCATCTGGAGTACTGTGTCCAGTTCTGGGCACCACACTTTAAGAAGGATGCAGGCAAACTGGAGAGGGTTCAGAGGAGGGCAACAAAGATGATCAGGGAACTGGAAACAAAGCCCTATGAAGAGAGACTGAAAGAACTGGGCATGTTTAGCCTTGAGAAGAGAGGACTGAGGGGAGATAGGATAGCACTCTTCAAGTACTTAAAAGGTTGTCACAGAGAAGAAGGCCAGGATCTCTTCTTGATCATCCCAGAGCGCAGGACACGGAATAATGGGCTCAAGTGACAGGAAGCCATATTCCGGCTGAACATGCCTGCAGGAGAAGCCACCACCACCACCACCGGGGAAGAGGCGTGCTTGCCGCCGCTGGGCCTGCTGCTGCTGCCGCCGCTGGGCCTGCTGCCGCCGCCGCTGCCACCACCACCAGGCCTTCCCTGTGGACTTCTGCCTGGCAGACCGCCAGTCCCTGCAGGACCAGGCCCCCAGGTACCGAGCCAGCTGTGCTGCTTCACCTGCCCCTCCCTGGAGGGGCTACATAAGCTGGCTGGCTGAGGTGGCCTGGGAGAGCCAGGGCCTGCAGGAGAAGCCACCACCACAACCACTGGGGATGAGGCGTGCTTGCTGCTGCTGGGCCTGCTGCTGCCGCCGCCGCTGCCACCGCCACCAGGCCTTCCCTGTGGACTCCTGCCTGGCATTTTTAAGGGGATTTTAATTGTTTTGTTTGTTTGTTTTATTTTGTTGGGGGGGATTTTGATGTGTTTTTAGGGGTGGGTAGCCTGCCTGATAGGCGGGAGCGAGGGGGCATGTGTCCACCTGATGGAGGCAGTGGGGGGAGTATTGGGGGCCAGAACATACCGAGGCTGGGCGGCAGGCGCTGGCGGAGCGCTAGGGGCAGGCCATGCCAGGTAAGGGGAACAAGGGAGAGATGTGTAGTATCTGTCCCCTGCTCCGGGCCTGTCCAGAGCCAAAGGATGGCTGGGGGAGGCGTGACCCCATCTTCTGGCCTTCGTTTGCTGCTCTGCAATGCCAGGTCTGTTACCCAGAAAACCTCCCTCATCCATGACATGATCCTGGATGAGGGTGCAGACCTGGCATGTATTACGGAGACCTGGCTGGCCGAGGCTGCTGCTCCAACCCTTGCAGCCATGTGTCCAGCTGGATTTTCGTATGCACAGCAGCCGAGGGCTGGGGATCGGGGAGGGGGAGTGGCTGTTATCTACCGAGAGTCCTTGGTCTTCACCAGACCCCCTCTCCGGGAGACCAAGGTTGCTGAGTGCATGTACTGGAGGTTGGGCCCGAAGGGCAGTCTGGGGATTCTGCTCGTGTACCGTCCACCCCGCTGCACGACTGACTCCCTGGCCGAGGTACTTGAGGTGGTCTCTGATGTGCGTGTACAGTCCCCTAACTTACTGGTGTTGGGGGACTTCAACGTACATTCGGAGGCCATCCTCACAGGAGCACCTCGGGACTTCATGGAGACCATGGCCTCCTGAGAGCTGCACCATATTCTAACTGGGCCCACCCATGTAGCCGGTCATGCACTAGACCTTGTGTTTGTTTCTGGTGAAGCGGGGAGTGATCTGGAAGTCGGGGGTATATCCACCACCCCCTTGTCATGGTCAGATCACTATCTGGTGACGTTGGACTTCTCGGTTCCACAACCCCTCCGCAGGGGTGGAGGACCCATTAAAATGGTCCGCCCCAGGCGTCTTATGGATCCAAATGGATTCCTGAACGCGCTTGGGGATTCTCTGGGGCATGCCAACATGTCGAGACCCTGGTGGGTGGCTGGAATGCCGCAATCACTGGGGCATTAGATTGGGTGGCTCCGAAACGCCCTCTCCCCCTGAACAGGGCTCGGACTGCACCATGGTTCAATCCGCAGTTACGAGCTCTGAAACAGGAGGTGAGACGGCTAGAGCGCCGGTGGCGGAAGTCTCGCTCCAAAGACGATCAGACATGGGCTAGAGCTGTATCTTCAGCCTATCACGTGGCGGTGAAGGCAGCAAAAAAGGAATATTATGCTGCCTCCATCGCGTCTGCAGAGTGCTGCCCCAGGAGGCTATTCCAAGTGGTCCGGAGCCTGGTCGGTCCTGTGGCTCCGGAACCACTGGAGCATTCTAAGGCCTCCTGTGAGGCTTTGGCAAGGCACTTTGCAGATAAAATTGATCAGATTAGGTGTGTTACTCTGCACACTGTGGATACAGTTAGTGAGCAAGAGGCGGCCTGTGGCAAACCGGTTTTGTGGGATCGGTTCCAGCTTCTTCCTCCTGATGAAGTGGACAAGGTGCTTTCATCTGTAAGGCCGACCACCTGCTTACTTGATCCTTGCCCATCTTGGCTCATTATGAGCTGCAGAGAGAGACTGGGTGAGGGGATCAAGGCGGTGGTGAACGCCTCCCTTGAGGAAGGAGTGATGCCATCAGCCCTCAAGGAGGCAGTGATAAGACCGCTCTTAAAGAAGCCCTCCTTGGATCCTCAAGTTCTGAACAACTTTCGCCCAGTCTCAAATCTGCCATTTTTGGGCAAGGTGATTGAGCGGGTGGTGGCGGTGCAGTTGAAGGCACACTTGGAAGGAACTGATTATCTAGACCCATTTCAGTTGGGCTTCAGGCCTGGGCATGGCACAGAAATGGCCTTGGTCGCCTCGGTGGATGATATGAGGAGGGCTCTGGATAGGGGTGAATGCTCCTTCCTTGTTCTCCTCGACCTCTCAGCGGCTTTTGATACCGTTGACCACTGTATCCTCCTGGACCGCCTGGAGGGGTTGGGCATTGGAGACACCGTATTGCGGTGGTTCCGGTCCTTCCTCTCCGGCAGGTACCAGAGGGCAGCACTGGGAGAGGAGGTTTCGGACCCGTGGCCACTTACTTGTGGGGTGCCACAGGGTTCCATCCTCTCCCCGATGCTATTTAACATCTATGTGAAGCCACTGGGGGCTATCATCAGGAGGTTTGGGGTGCAGTGTCATCAATATGCGGATGACACGCAGCTCTACCTCTCATTCAAATCTTCACCAAGGTTGGCCGTAGAATCCCTGTCCAAATGTCTGGAGACAGTGAGTGGCTGGATGGGGAGGAATAAGCTGAAGCTGAACCCTGACAAGACCGAGGTACTTTTGGTGGGAGACAAGAGGAGGCTGGGGGATGTTGACCTGCTGTTGAATGGGGTACGGCTACCCTTGAAAGACCAGGTCCGCAGCCTGGGGGTCATTTTGGACTCCCAGCTGTCCATGGAGGCTCAGGTGTCAGCTGTGAGCCGGACAGCGCTGTATCAACTCCATCTGATACGGCGGCTGCGCCCCTTCCTTCCCAACCATCTGCTCCCATCGGTAGTACATGCCCTGGTCTCCTCTCGTTTAGACTACTGTAATGCGCTCTACATGGGGTTACCCTTGAAGACGGTTCGGAAGCTGCAGCTGGTACAGAACGCGGCGGCTCGCCTGATTAAAGGCAGCCGCCGGCGAGATCACATCACTCCAGTGCTGAAGGAGTTGCACTGGTTACCAGTTGTTTTCCGGGCCAAATTCAAGGTGTTGGTTTTGACCTTTAAAACCCTATATGGTTCTGGCCCAGCCTATCTTAAGGAGCGCCTCCAGCAACACCAGACAGGCCGCTTAACAAGATCAGCCTCAGATGGCCTTCTCTCTGTCCCATCAGCCAGGACAGCTAGACTGGTGGGGACGAGGGAGAGGGCCTTCTCTGTGGTGGCCCCCACTCTGTGGAACTCCCTCCCTAGGGAACTCCGTCATGCCCCCTCTTTAATGAGCTTCCGTCGTGCATTAAAAACGTGGTTGTTCAGGCAAGCATTTGGGGTGGGTTAGGGTATTTAAAAAAAAAAAAAATGGTAAAATTTTATTGTTTTAAATTGTTTTATGGTGGGTTGTACATCGCCCAGAGTGGCTGGGTGACCAGTCAGATGGGCGATTAATAAATTTAATTAATTAATTAATTAATTAATAAAAACATCAGGAAAAACGTCCTGACTGTTAGAGCAAGACGAGAATGGAACCAATTACCTGGGGAGGTGGTGGGCTCTCCCACACTGGAGGCCTTCAAGACAAGGCTGGACAGCCACCTGTCAGGGATGCTCTGAGTTGGATTTCTGCATTGAGCAGGGGGTTGAACTCGATGGCCTTGTAGGCCCCTTCCAACCCTACTATTCTATGATGCTATGATTCTATGACTCAGGTCCAGGAAAGCTTAGGCCAAAATAAATGTGTTGTGCTTTTAAAGGTAAGGATAGACCGATCTGTCAGTTTCACTTTCTGCAACCTTCACATGTTTTCAAGCACAAGTTCATTCCATCCCATTTCTGCAATATATGCATTTTTGTTTTTGCAAGCACTCCTCCTTAAAGTATGCTTTTTTTTTATTGGAGGTCTATATCACAAAATTTGGAGAAACGCATAAACCAAAGGATAATTGCCTTCCAGTTTGCTTATTACTTTAGGAAGTGTGAATTAGGTTGGTTCATATTAAAATGCAAACCAAACAAATTTTCTCCCCCAACTCTACTCATGAGAGTCTTTGTTGTTGTAGTGCTGGACTAAGCAGACAAAAAGTCTGACATGATACAAAGTAGCTTTTTTATGTTCCCTTTTAGTTAGTGATAGAATAGCAAACCCCGGCATTGTTTAGGCAAGCCAAGTTGGTTGTGGAGTGAGATAATGACTGGTTTGCATGGAACGACAACCCATCAGTTTCAAAACCAATGGATTATTGGGCACAAGCAAGAGAGCCTGCAATAATCTGCCCCTTCTTTTACTCAGCAACCCACGATTCACTCCTTTGTGGGCTGTTGATTGTGACATCCAAACCCAGACTGCTGGGTTGTTTAGGGGCTAAACAACCCAGCAGTTAACCCATGGCAGACCTGTTCTCCAGTGCTATCAGGGCTTTTAAAAATGTGCAACCATACACAAAATGGACAGTTCAAGGCAAAATATGCCATTCCAAAAGAACATTGCTGTACTTCAGAATCCAAGCCATGCAAAAGTTGTATTGTCAGCTGATGTAAAAAGTGGCTGAACACAATGTGAAAAGTAAAGTCAGCAGGGCTCAAGCATACTCTTTTCTCCTCCCACTGCTAAAGTCACTCCCTATGGAGTAGGGAGACCCGAGTGCCGCGTGAGGGAGCGAGCTCCCGTCTTCAGTCCCAGCTCCTGCCAACCTAGCAGTTCGAAAGCAAGAAATTGCAAGTAGATAAATAGGTACCGCTTCGGCGGGAAAGGTAACAGTGTTCCGTGGCACTCGGGTAATATGAACCAACCTAATTCACACTTCCTAAAGTAATAAGCAAACTAACCTATGGGCAAACTGCTGGGTTGTTTAGCCCCTAAACAACCCAGCGGTCTGGGTTCAGACGTTATGCTCAGCAACCGATGTAGGACCTGATCGTGGGTTGCTGAGAAAAAGCGGAAGAGGCAGATGCACTGCAGGCAGTGTGCCCGCTTTTCCTTGTTCATGCGCAACAACCCATCAGTTTTTAAGCTGATGGGAGGTCTGTACGTGTAGACGGGACCCATAGCTCAGTGGCTTTGTTTGGAAAAGGTCCTAGGCTCAGTTCCTGGCAACTCCAGCTGAAAAGACCAGCTAACAGGGGATAGCTGCCAAGGTCCCGCCACTCAGTTTACACCCTTCTCTGCCTGAAACCCTGGAGTCCCCGACTGCCAGTCAGAGTAAACAGTATCAGGCTAGATGGGGAAATAGCAGGCTAGCTGGGCAGCTGGTATGGGGCAGCTTCCCTTATTACTTTAACCAGAATGAGCTACCCCGTCACATAGCGTATACTATTGCCTGCCTGAAGTGTCTGTTCCTGGAAAACATTCTTAACTACGCTGACCTGGCTGGGATCTAATGGCCAGTTTCACATGACAAATCCTTTAAGAGCAGGAGTGGAAGGGCAGAAGGTAGATCTGGAACTACAGGTAGATTTCTGGTTTCAATAGATTGGCAAGGATTTCTGTTTTTTACAGCAGCAACAAAATTACTCCCCATCCGCCCTCAATTCTGCGGCTCAGATGAAGAAACCTTGGGGGCAGTCAGGAAGAGATTTTTGTGTGGAAGGACTGTGAGGTCTGTTCCACCCTGTTCTGATAAAATAAATTCCTGGGATCAGAATCCTTTAATTCTAAGTGTGTATCTTTTGCACCAGTCTTTAGTTAGTAGCTCTCGTGGTTCTAGTATAAAACCAAAGTAGATCCTGCAAGCCTGTATTCTGCCCACCCTGGCTTTAGGGGACAAGGTGTAGATTGAATAAAGGTAAAGGTGTCCCCAACCAGTCGTGTCCGACTCTAGGGTGTGGTGCTCATCTCCATTTCTAAGCCGAAGAGCCAGCGCTGTCCGAAGACGCTTCCGTGGTCATGTGGCCGGCATGACTGAACACCGAGGTACACGGAACGCTGTTACCTTTCCCGCCGAAGCGGTGCCTATTTATCTACTTGCAATTTCTTGCTTTCGAACTGCTAGGTTGGCAGGAACTGGGACTGAAGACGGGAGCTCACTCCGTTATGTGGCACTCGGGCCTCGAACTGCTGTCCTGCTGACCTTCTGGTCTGCAGTTCAGCGTCTTAACCACTAAGCCACCACAGCCCCTACTTTTTGAATGAATGAATGAACTTTTTGAATGGCAGGACCTAAATAGCCAAGCTTGTAGTTAAGGAACCCCTGTTTCATCCCATCCTCTTTGCTGCCATGACATCTTCTCTGATTGGCCGATCTGTCTTGAGCAGGAAGGAATCTCAGACTCATCCCACTGTCTGTGCTGGCCTACAGTCCCACTCCCACTGGGATTAGGAAGGTTTGCTGATACTAATCCGAGATTAACTCAAAAAACAAAACACTGTTTTCCTGGCTGTAGCTGTTGAAAGAAGGCTTATAGGTCTTATGAGCCAGAGCTGTCCATCTTCATGTGGAGAAGGGAAAAGGGACTTGCAACATTGGCCCTTCTGATTGGCAAGTAGTATGAACCCTTCAGATTGGCCCAGCTTGGTATAATTTCTAGGAGCCTGGCCTTTCTTTCCTTTCCTGGTCAAGAGAGCAGGACTTCCTCCTGGCTTCATTCCCAGCTTCTGACTGTAGGGAACAGAATGTGCCCTCCGTTGTCCAAGTCATGTTTTTGACCGCATCCTGAATTAGGGATGCTCTTAGCTTTAGAGCAAGGGGTGGGAACCTGTAAACCTCCAAATACTGTTGGGTTCCAATTACCAGTGGTTCCAGCCAACATTGCCAATAACCAAGGGTGATGAGAGTTGGAGTTTCCCAGCTCTGCTTTAGGGGTTTGCGTGTGTTGTTTTTAATAAACAAGGAATGACCGTGAAGTATTGGATTGAGCTGAGTAATATTTTACAATGCATTCAGAAGGCTTTAGATATAGCCGTTCTTTTCTTTTTTCCAGTGTCCTTCAAAACTGAACATTGAAATAAAGGTTCTCAACCTTTTGTATTCATAATTTGAGGAGGGGTGCGGGAACAGCCAATTCCTAGGAGTTCTCCAAGGCCACAAAGAGTCCAAAGAAAAGAAGAGGCATCCATTTTCCTTACCTGGATACCCCTGTCAACTTGCACAAATCATGGCATGGCCTGTGGTAGTCCTCCTAGACTCTCTTGCAGGCACTTTAAGGGTGCAATCCTGTACATGTTTGGACAGAACAAAGTCCTGCCACTCTGCATAGGATTGTGTCCTAAGCCTCCTCTTCTCCCTACCCCTCTTCAACTTTCTTTCCCTCACCTCTTTCTGCCTCAATGTTTTGAGCAAGTTTGGGAACCTAGAAAGCTGCCCTATACCCCATCAAATTGGTCCCAGGACTTTCTGCCTACAAAGCATGTGCTCTGCCATAGAGCTATGATCCCTCCCTAAAGATAGGAGCAGAGAAAATAGGAAGCTGACCTACTGAGCCAATCTATTGGTCCGTCTGACCCAGAAATTGTCTACTCTGACCGGCAGTAGCGCTCCAGGCTGGCAGAGGCTTTCCCCATCACTTGCCACCTGATCCTTTTTTAAGCGGAGATGCCAGTGATTGAACCCTGGACTTTCTGCATTCAAAGCAGGTGCTCAACCACTGAGCTATGGTTCCTCTCCTTAGATGAGGTGTGGGCAACCAGTAGCCCATGGTCCTCTTTCAGGATAATTGTCTACACCAGCAGACAATAGCTGAGTTGGAAATCAAACATTTTAGATTTCCCCTAAGGAATCCCATTTGAGAAGAGAAGAAATGAGAAGAGAAGACTTGAGAAGAAAAGATTGAGGAGAGATATGATAGTGCTCTTCAAGTACTTGAAAGGTTGTCACAGAGAGGAAGGCCAGGATCTCTTCTCGATCATTCCAGAGTGCAGGACACCGAATCATGGGCTCAAGTGGCAGGAAGCCAGATTCCGGCTGAGCATCAGGAAAAACTTCCTGACTGTTGGAGCAATACGACAATGGAACCAATGACCTAGGGAGGTAGTGGGCTCTCCCACACTGGAGGCATTCAAGACAAGGCTGGACAGCCATCTGTCAGGGATGCTTTGACTTGGACTCCTGCACTGAGCAGGGGGTTGGACTCGATGGTCTTAGAGGCCCGTTCCAACCCTACTCTTCCATGGTTCTATGAGGAGCCCCTTTGAAAGTGTTGACCAAGTCGGCGGTCAGAGTTCCCCCTTATCATGCAGGGAAGTTTTCTCACTCTGGACAGGCTCCCCAAGTGAGAAGGGTGAGCTTTGAAGACTCCTCTTCCATACACACAAGCAACATTTTGTTGTGGGGGCCCACATGTTAACCAATTCCCTTTTTATCTATGACATCATGTGCCTATGGATTTAAACTCGTATGCCCGTGCACACTTATGTGTTTGGATTTTGATGAGGAAGTGAGTGCTAAAGGGTTGAAAGAAAGGCTTGTGGAAAAGATAGGAGGAGACACTTTTGAGGACTTGCACTTTGTTTTTGTGATGTTTAAGTGGGAACTGTCTAAGTCATGGGGTTATTAGGAAAACGCCCGCTTGACCCTAGAGTCTCCTGCAGTAAGATCCCAAGGAAAACTATTGTGGAGACAGTGGGGTTCGTGAGGGCAGGATATGGCTCTGGGAGACAGATGTGAAGGGCTCTATTCCCAGCTGTGTTGCAACTGGGGCTGGGTGACTGAGTGGGAGGACACTTCCCCTTTCCTAGCCTTATTTTGCTTCTCATCTTCTTGCTTTGATCTGCAAGTGGTTGGAGACTGCTTTGAACCACCCCTAGCCTTTCATAGCCATTGTATCTGTGGCCTGCTATGCACCCAGGGTTTTCTAAGGGGTCTGTCAGGCACATCGTTAAAATTGCATCACAATACTGAGTCGTGAGGAGTTGGGAGTCTTTCAAGCCACTTCAGTGTGTAATGGCCACAGCTTAGGCATGCAGTGAAGCAATTCACACTCTCCTCCAGCCTTCCCCAACCTGGTGCCCTCGAGATGTCTGGGACTACATCTCCCATCACCATTGGCCATGCAGTCTGGGGCTGATGGGCATGCACTGCATTCAATAAGTTCATTTATTTATTTAATTTATTAATCGCCCAACTGGCTGGTCACCCAGCCACTCTGGGCGATGTACAATATTAGAAACCGTTTAAAACAATAAAATTCTACATTAAAAACATCATATTTCTAAAAATACCCTAACCCACCCCAAATGCCTGCCTGAACAACCACATTTTTAATGTGTGGTGGAAGCTCATTAAAGAGGGGCATGGCAGAGTTCCCTAGGGAGGGAGTTCCACAGAGTGGGGGCCACCACAGAGAAGGCCCTCTCCCTTGTCCTCACCAGTCTAGCTGTCCTGGCCGATGGGACAGAGAGAAGGCCATCCAGGCTGATCTTGTTAAGCGGCCTGTCTGGTGCTGCTGGAGGCGCTCCTTAAGATAAGTTCAATAAGTTCATTAACAGTATTCTGTTGCTCTAAATTACAGCAAGGAAACAAGAAGGGTGCAAGTAGACCTATCTATAATTACAACTTGTTCAATCCTGTGAAATGGCCTAGACTGTGACAAATTTTTATTTTCTATTGTTTGCAGTGGTGCCATGCAACCTGAATCCATTTTCAGGGCAGACGAAAGGAAGCACCTCTTCACAAAGGGCATCCTTAACCTATGGAATTCAACTGCCCACATGATGGGCTTAGCTTAGATGGCTTTAAAAGAGGATTGGAGAATTTCATAGCTGATGAGGCCATCAATGACTACTAACCATGATGATGAGTACTAGTCACTTGCTCTTTTTTGTACATTGGTTTGGGAGGGCATAGCTCTAAATTGCAACTAAAAATGCAACTAAAATATGATAGATAGATAGATAGATGATAGATAGATAGATAGATAGATAGATGATAGATAGATAGATAGATAGATAGATAGATAGATAGATAGATAGATAGATAGATCGATCTAGGGTTGGCAACAGCCGACAGGAAGCTCTGGCATGGGCTGGTCCATGAAGTCACGAAGAGTCGGAAACGATTGAATGAATAAACAACGATAGATAGATAGATAGATAGATAGATAGATAGATAGATAGATAGATAGAGCTATCACCCGGATCAGAGGTATCAGCCTCTGAATACCAGTGGCTGGGGAACAGCACTGGGAGACGGTGCACTTAGGCGATTTTAAATTCTGGACTTTACAGCAGATTAAGCTTACAGCAGGGGATTCTTTAAATGGTAAATGTGTATTACCTCGCTTACTTCCAAGAGTGGTATGACTGCCTCGCTGCCTTTGGGGACCCTCCTGCTCATTAGAATCACAAAGTTGGGGGGAGCTCAGAGATCATCTAGACCAACCCCCTAGTCAGTGCTGGCTCCGCATGGCAGGGTTCAGCTACACCATCCAGCCTGTTTAAAAGACCCCAGCGAAGGAGAACCCATCACCTCCCAAGACAGTCTGTTCCACTGCTGCACAAATCTCACTGTTAGGAAGTTTCTCCTAATGCTTGGCCAGAATCTACTTCCCTGCAATTTCCCCCTATTGGTTCTAGTCCTGCCCTTTGGAGCAATGGAGACCAAGTGTGCTACATCTTCTGCCTAACAGGCTTCTAGGTATTTGAAGACTGTTATCATGTCTCCCTTAATCTTCTCTTCTTAGTGTAAACATACCCCAGTCTTTCAACCATTCCTCACTGGACTTGGTTTCCAGACTCCTCACCATCCTGGTTGCTCTTGTCTGGATGTGCTCCACCTTGCCAATGGCCTTCTTAAAATGGGGCATCCAGACCTAGACGCAGTACTCCAGATGCAGCCTGACTAGTGCAAAACAGAGCGGAACTATGATTTCTCGTCATCTGGATACTCTGCTTCTGTTAATGCAGCCTTTGCACTTCTGGCTTATATTCAGTTTCTGATCCACTAAGACAGCAAGGTCCTTTTCTGCTCCAAAGTCCTGCCTGACAGGTGGAAGGGTGCTATTGCACTCATGTCCTGATTGTAGGCTTCCCATAGGCATCTGGTTGGCTGCTGGAGGAAAAAGGATACTGGACTAGATAGGCCTGATCCAACGTGGTTCTTCTTAGGTTCTAATTTCGCTCTCTCTCAAAACTTGCCATAGAACTACTTGGCCATATTGGAGACCAGGGAGGGGAGTTGCAGGTATGAGATCAGTGGGAAAAAACAGGAGGAAGTAGTATAAATAAATGAAAATGGTTGGATGTCTGTGTGATGTCTAGAGATTTAAAAGAGAGTGGGGGACAGAACAGCACAGACAGAGGTAGGAATATCTCTGCCTTCCCTTTGAAGAGTTTTGTTTCAGGAGAGGACAAATCTTACAGAGAATGCGGCAGAGACATAGAAACTGGGTCCCATCTGGGAGAGGCCCTGAAATAGTTCTCAAGATGACGAAGGATCACTGTTTAGTATTATTGCCCAGTTCTACCTAAAATGGAATTTAGGGAGAAATTTTGGATTCTACTATCACAGTTTAGTGTCCCCAAATGGAGGAAGCCCTATTAGAATCTTCCTTGCTTTCATTGGGTGTAACCTGCCTTAATCCAGAATGTGATGTGCGGTTTATGAAAAATTAACGCTACAAATTCCATGGGGTGTTGCGAGTGTGAGCGAAATACCCATCTGTAGGAATGACTTTTTCTGAGTTAAGAGTTGGGGATCATTAGTAAAGGAATCGAAAATAAAACTGCCAGTATGCCCTTATACAAATGCCTTTATACAAATCTGTGGTGGTTCAACCACATCTAGAATATTATTTAAAGTTCTGATGACAGCACCTCAAAAAGAATGTTGTAGAGCTGGGAAAGGTGCAGAGAAAGGTAACTGAAATTATCAAGAGGCTGGAGCAGCTCCCCTGTGAGAAAAGGTTACAGCGTCTGGTGCTTTTCAGCTTAGAAAAGGGGGGGGGGGCAGGAGGCATGATAGAAATGTATAAATGTGTGCAGGATGTGGAGAAAGTGGATAGGGAGCAGTTTTTCTCCTTTCAAAGTTCTAGAATGCATCGTCATCGTCGTCATCATTATTACATTTAGGCATAGCTTTCCACTGCAAAAAGCCATTGCAAAGGGACTTTATTTATTTACAACATTTTTTTACTGCTCCCCATCTGAACAGATACCAGAGCGGTGAACACAAGAAGTAGAAAAGATAAAAGATTCAAACACCATATTAAAATTATTAAAAAGAGAATGCCAATAAAAACCATGGCTGGTCATTTAAGGAATGCTATGGAATGTGTGTGACTTGCACACACAAATACAGAAACCCATGGTCGATATAACAGAAACCCTCCACATTTAATACCAGCACAATAGTACAAATAAATACCTCTAAAAACAATATATTACAAAATCCACAATACACAAAATCTCTCCCCCAGCCAAGAATGAAAACCACAAAAGCAACCCAGAACAACCGAGCCATAAGCGATGTCCAAATTCTTGGGGAAATAAGTATGTCTTCTTTGCCTGGCACCAAGAAGATGGTAGTGTCAGCTCAGCTGAGTTTCTTTGGGGTGAGTGTTCCATAAACATGGGGCTATCACACAAAAGGCCCATTCCCAAACTGCCTCCCACCCAAGCTTCTCTTGGAGGGGGCACACAGAGAAAGACTCTGAAGTCGACTTCAGGGACCAGGTAGGTTCATATGAGAAGAGACAGCCCTTGAAGTATTGGGGTCCTGAGCCTTGTAGGGTTGTATAGGTTAAAGCCAGCACTTTGAATTTGCCCTGGAAACAAACTGGCAACCGGTGCAGGCCAATGACCCAGTGTCATCCAATGAAGCCGAATGGTGGGAGATTCAGGATATATAAACCGAAGTTCTTATTCTCACACTGCATAGTTAAAACTATGGAATTCACCACCACAAGATGTCGTGATGGCTGCCAACATGGAGAGCTTTTAAAAAAGATTAGACAAATTCGTGACAGATAAGGCTGCCAATGCCTACTAGTCATGATGGCTATGTATTTCTTCCAGCCTCAGAGTTCCCCCACCAGTTGCGGGGGAACAACAGCAGGAAAAGACGATTGCTCTCACGTCCTGCTCATGACCAGGGTTATCTTGCTGGCCACTGTGGAAACAGAATCCTGAATTATATGGTCCTTCGGACTGATCCAATATGGCACCTCTTATGTTCCATTTAGCCCAGAACTGTGTATTCTGACAGGCAGTATCTCTCCAGTGTCTGAGACAGGTGCATTCCCCAGCCGTGCTCCCTGAGGTCCTTTTAGCAGGAGATGCCTGAGATAGGATGTGGAACTACATGCATTCCAAACACCTGCCCTCCCACTGTGCAGTGGTCCATCCTATAGGAAGCTGCCTTATACCGAATCAAAGAATTGGTCCATCTAGTGCAGAGGGAGGGACGGAGGCTGGGGAAAGTTGGGGATAGCTCGTATTCTCCAGTCCCCTTTCCTCCCCGCCCGCCGGCACACCTCCTTTCCCTTCCCTCCGGGCTCATGTTTGCGAGTTTGTAGAGGAAGCCGGTGTGGTTCTCTCCACACCGGCTGAGAGGGGTAGGGGTGGGGAGCTTGGATCCAGGAATCCAAACAATCCAACCCCTCCCCCCGACTCTGTCTAGGCTCCATAGGATTGCTCCCTAAAACAACTATATAATTTAAAATGCTTCATTAAAAAGGCGTGCCTTTACCTCCTTTATAAAAGCCAAGATTGTGGGGCCCAGTCGTAGTTCTTGAGCAATACAGGAGAATTCCCTTTCATGCATGTCCAACAAGCAGGCTTCTGTGGGCAGGGGTGCCTCAGGGCCTCTCCTGCAGGTTTTAATACTTGGGCAGGTTCATAGCAAGGCAGGCGGTCCCTTAGTTAGCCAGGTCCTAAGCTGTTTAGGGCTTTAAAGGTTAAGACCAACACTTTGAATTGAGCCCGTAAAGCAACTGGCAACCAGGGCAGGTCCTTCAAGACAGGTGTAATATGGTCCCAATACTGTGTACTGGTTTGTGGCCTAGCTGCCACATTTTGCACCAATTGAAGCATCCGGACAGTCTTCAGGGGTAGCCCCACGTAGAGCGCACTGCAGTAGTCTAAGCATGATGTAAGCAAGGCATGGATAACTGCTGCCAAGTCAGACTGACTCAGGAAGGCTCTGATTGTACAGTTACCAAGTGTAATTGTGCAAAGGCACGCCTTGCCAATGCTGCCCATACACCACCACTGAGCTGTGGTCTAAGCCGTTTTTTAAAACTTGCCATTCATTTCACAAAGTTTCCAGGTGTCTCTCGCTTAAAATTACCATTTTGTTCCTTCAGATTTCTGCCAACCCCCCACCCCCGGGAAATAGTGGCAACAAATCAAATGTGTCGGCAACACCTTTCAAGATTTTTTCTCTGCCTCTCCCCACACGCCCCTTTAAGTGCTGAAGCAAAATTCACCAATATTTAGAGGGACAGGAAGGGGGGGGTAGGGGTAGGAAGGAGAAATATATTTAATCCTTTTAATATTTTAATATTTAATTATTTCCAAATTAGGTTAGCGAGACTGACAAGAATACTGCATCTAAAGTACGGAGCCCAGAGGCAGCTTTGGAAAATGAGACGAGAAATTAATATAAAAAAGGAAGTCTTTCGCTTCAAGGCAGCAGACTGGAACACTGACATTCCATTACTCTGTCTGTCTGCTGAATTCATTTAGCATCTGTGGCTTAAATAGAATAGCTCTAAAGAGGCATGCTGCAGGCTGTGCTTGGCTTGCTGAGGGATTTCTCTCTGGAGGAATCAAACCATATCAAAAAAGGTTGCAATGAAAATAATTCTGTTTTCTGATAAGATAGCAAGGATATCAAACCAAAGACTCATCTAGTCCAGCATTCTGTGTCAAGCAGTAGCCAAATGTCTCTGAGAAGCCCCCCACCCCCACCCCGCCTCCAACAGTATATGATGGTCTTTCATTTATTGCATTTATACCCCTCAATTTTCCTCCAAGGAGGTCAGGGCGGTGTACATATTTCTCTCCCTTCCCATTTTATCCTCACAACAAAGCTGTGCGGATAGGCAACCTGGTGCCCTCCAGATGTTTTGGACTACAGATTCCACCAGCATGGGCAATGGGAAGGGGTTATGGGAGTTGTAGTCCAACACATCTGGAGGGCACACCTGGCAAGACAGTGGCTGGTCCAAGGTCACCCAGTGAGCATGGCTGTGCAGGGATTTGAACTCGGGTTTCCCCTGTCTAAGTACGGCTGTGCAGGGATGCATCTAAGCATGGCTGTGTTTCCCCAGTGAGCATGGCTGGGTAGAGAATTGAACTCATGTTCCCCTGTCCCAGTTTGGCTCTGCAAGGGTGTATCTAAGCACGGCTGTGTTTCCCCAGTGAGCATGGCTGGGTGGAGAATTGAACTCGGGTTTCCCCAGTTTAACTGTGACACCTTAACTAATACACTGCACTGGCTCTCAGTGGGAAACAACCACCCTCTCTTGTTTGTTCAGTAAGGTATCCAGCTTCTGAACACAGCGTTTCAATTTTTAGCTGTATCTAAAATAAAATCTAAAATTGTATCTACCTCAGAAGGTGGGGGCAACCCGAGCCCCCAACCCCACCCCACCCTACTGACGATCTTAATGTGTGGGTAGCTTCAGGGTGGGATAATCTCACTTGCCCTCCTCTCCATGGCAAGAGGAGAGCCAGGCTTGCAGGTATTGCGAATATTGCAACCTCATCTGCAGGTTACAGGAAGGGGGCAATGTTGCAGTGAGCTCATGGGAATTTGGGCATAGCTAGCCTTAGGTTTTCTATAACCTACAGTGTGGTTTCCTGCTCCTCCCCTCTCCCCCCCCCCCAACTCTCTCTTACCTTCTCCATTGCTGGGAGAACACGTGTTTGCTCTCTCTCCTGCCAGCATTATAGAACACAAAAGAAATGGACTGAACTAACTTGTCTGAAACTATGTGCTGTACCTGCATTTGTATATGCAAGAAGCTGTGAGTAAACCATTTTACCTTTTCTTCACTAAAGAAGGGTGTGGTCTCTTTTTAGCCTTTGTGTGCATGTGGGACTGGTAAACACTCGTTCTGTTCTGCCGTTTGTTTTTCTCTGCTCACTGCCTTTTTGACAGGAAGTGGCAATACCAAATAATCCCATCAGCAAGTGAGATGAGCCCAAAACTGGAGCGACACGCAGAGGCAAGCTGATGCATCTCCGTATCCACCCTTCAGCTTGGAGCTGAAGCTGGAAGGTTGTGTTCTCGTCTCTGTGTCCAAGGGGCATTCCAAGCTTGGAACGCCCATCAGGCACAGAGGTTAAGCAAGCTGACGCGCGTCCTCCTCCCCCCTTCAGCTCCAAGCTGAGGAAGGAAGGCAAAGTGGTAGTTTTCTGCCCCCTCTCCAGCACCAATCTTAGAGATGGAAAGAGGAGCAGATTTATCCTGGTCTCATGCTGTGTTTGAGATGCCACATGATCAGGGACAACACCCTAGCCTTTGGGGGAAGGGGGTCCTGGCGACAGCAAATTTTGGGTTGGCCAGTAAAGCCTGCCTAAGTTTCAAAGCCTGTCCAAGTCAGCTCCTGGATAGGTGCAAATGGATACAAGTGCTCCTTCATATGGAGACCCTGGTTCTAGCCATGAAGAGCTTTTAAGTTCAAAACCAGCACTTTGAATTGATTCCAGAAATGGATTGGGAGACAGTGCAGATGGCATAGCACAGGCATAACATTACCGAAGTGCCCAGTCCCAATTCTAGTCATCTAGAAGCCAGGTTCTGCAGTTTCCAGTCTTCAAGGGCAGCCCCCCATATAGTGCATTACAGTAGTCTAGCCAGCGCATAGATAACTGAGGCCAGACTATCTCTGTCTAGGTGGGGTTGCAGCTGGCATACGAGCCTGAGCTGGTAAAAGGCACTGTGCCATGAAACAGTCTAATCATTATGTAATCCAATTAAAGGCACAGGAGCCCAAACAGAGTGGTGGGGAAGACAGCAAATGTAGGAAGGTTAGGATAGTGGCCGGATGCAGTTCATAAAATTTGGCCTTGTTTATAGCATGCTGTTGGTTTTTAGCCTGTGGGAGATTGTTGTAAGTGTTGCTCCAGTCCAGCCTGGCTTAGATTGTGGGAGATTTGGGCTTTACAAGCAACCTCGTTGCAATATTACCTAGACTCCTATGCCTCCTACTAGATGCTAGACAGGCAGCTGGAAGAAAGGGCGGGGTGAGGGTGGGGAGGAGGAAGATTCATATTTAATTACGAATGTTTCACTTCTGGGCATTTTCAGCAACATCTGGATAACAGGAGGATGAAAGATAACCGGCAGCGCCTCCCACCAAGATCAATTGTCTCACGCTTCCTGTGTTGCTCTAATCTGGCTGCTATCCCAAGATTTATCAACAGATACCAGAAAATACCATGAAAGTATAATGTAGCATAGAGAGAGGAGTCATAATTCTCTCTCTCTCTCTCTCTCTCTCCCTCCCCCTTTCTCTTGTAATGGAGAATGGCATTGAGCTGAAACACAATTTTGCTTGCCTTTTGAAATGAAGCGAATTCTCCACAGTTTTCTAAACAGCAGTGCTATGCTTGTTTTCCCATACTTCAGCAGGATCTACTCCTAAGGAAGCAAGCATAGGTTTGTGAGGTGGGTAGCCACCTGCCTCACTTTCCCTGCCAAAGGAAGTGAGGCTGGTGGCTACCAGGAAGAGGGCCTTTTCTGCTGTGGCCCCCTGGCTGTGGAATGAGCTCCTAGAGAGGTTCAGCTGGCACCTACGTTGTACTCCTTCCGGCGCCAGGTGAAGACCTTTGTTATTCTCCCAGTATTTTAGCATTTTAGCTTTCTAGTCTTTTAGCTTTGGTGTTTTAAATCTGTATTTTAAATCTCTGCCTTGCTGCTAGGTTTTATTCTGGTTGTACTGTTATATATTGTGGTTTTACGCTTTCGTATTTTATATTGTTTTATGCTGCACTTTGTGGTTCTAATTTTTGTGAACACCCATAGAGCTTCGGCTATTGGGCGGTATAGAGATAGATAGATAGATAGATAGATAGATAGATAGATAGATAGCCTTAGGGCACAATCCTATGCATGTTTAGATGGAAAAAAGTCCTACAACTCCCAGCATTCCCCAGCGAGAATGCTGGGACCTGTAGGACTTTTTTCTGTCTACACTTTCATAGGATGGCACCCTTAGTCAATTAATCATGTGAATTTGTCTTGCAGTTGATTAGTTTTGCATATAAGAAAAACAACTATAGTTCTAAAAACTGTAGTCCCCAGCATAGCTGGCTGGGGAATGCTGGGAGTTGTAGGACTTTTGTCCATCTAAACATGCATAGGATTGCGCCCTTAACTGCAGAATATTTCTTTAAATTCCAGCCGTAATACCCACATTTCAGTTTGATCGGCAGCTGGAGCAACCTTTGGCCTAATGGATTTTGCTACAGTAAAGCAAACTTCCCCACTGGAGGTGCATCCAAACAGACATTAATTTGAGCCATCAAGCACTCACTCACTACCACTGATGATCGGAGCTGTCGACCGACAACATCTCGAATGCCGCAAGTTCCAGAGGAGGGTGGTGGCTCTGACGTCAGTGGGGCAGCTCCACTGGGCTGAGCCCAGCGACCGAGTGTTCCGCCGCTTTTCAGCAGAATCTGCCCAGCCCTGATGGCTAGTGTCTGTGACATCACAAGCTCACTCCCGCAAACCCAGCGTGGGTGGTGGGCGAGACCGATAGGAAGGTTTGGGACCAGGTAGCTGAGAGCAGAGCCAGTGTCAAGGGTAGGGTCCCACTAGCTATGGCCTCCTGGAGTTGCTCTTCCTCTTCACCATTGCAACCTGCTTGTTCAACAGGCCTCGCACTTTGGCCCAGACTAGACATTGGTGGAGGTGAGATGGACGACCAGCAGATGCCACGACCTACTTGCTCTCTGCCAGTCAGGCCAGCAAGGGGTAGCAATGAGGAGAAAGAGAATGACGAGCAATAGCAGCTGGTGACAAGAGCAGACTCGCAGAGGGAGGGAGAGCCCCCCAATGCTGGAAGGGAGAGTCTGGAAGGGGTCTTCCCACCACTACCATCACTGCACACCTCCTATGTTGCTGGTCACACCGAAGAAGCATTAACTGGCGTTTGACATGTTGAGCCTATTTTTCAGTTAAAGCAATCTCAGGCTGCAACCCTAAGCACTGTTACCTTGGAGTAAGTCCTACTGAATACAGTGTGACTTACTTCTGAGTAAACAGGCATAGGATTGCACTGCGAGGGCACGATCCTATGCATGTTTAGACAGAAAAAAATGTCCTACAACTCCCAGCATTCCCCAGCCAGAACGCTGGGAGATGTAGGACATTTTTTATCTGTAATCATGCATACGATGGCACCCTTAGTCAGTTAATCATATAAGTTTGTCTTACAGTTGATTAGTTCTGCATATAAGAAAAAAACCTGATAGTTCTAAAAAGAAAGGAACCCATGCTTTCTTTCTGGATGATGAACACATGTCACAGCTGGAATCACTTTAAAATACCACCGTATTCCCCATTACCTCTCACACATGGGAGAGAATGCCTCTTTTGCGGTGGACCTTGTTGTCTTCAATTCCTATTAGAATGCTTGTGAAAAATAAACATGTTTTGAGATCTGATGTCCGACTGCTCAGAGCAACGTTTTTGGTCAACCGAAATGTTTTTTCATTGCTTAATCCATCCCAGCCTTCCCCAATCTGATGCCTTCCAGACATATTGGACTCCCATCATCCACAGCCAGCATGGCCATTGGACGGCACCAGGTTGGGGGAGGCTGATCTAACTGATGAATTGAACAACCATGCAACCTTATGAACGTTTGCTCAAAAGCAAGCCCTACTTTGTCCAAGGGTGTTTACTCTCTGATACATATGTTTACGGTTGGTGGGCTGTCCCTCATGAGGATGCTGGACAGCCATTTGTTGGGGATGCTCCAGCTCCGAGTTTCAGCCACATGGCCTACAAGCCCCCCCTCCAGTTGTATGATTCTATTATTCAATGATGGCAGCCTAACTATTCTTACCCAAGGCAAGCCTTTGGTGTGCGTGCAGAGATCCATCTCTAAACTCCAGTAAATACCTTGTTTATTCCCCCTGGTACACATGTTAAGACAGGACGGCCTGGCATGCTATGGTCCATGGGATCACAAAGAGTCGGACACGACTGAACGACTGAACAGCAACAAGCACATGTTAAACGTGACCCGTTGTTGCAGTATGGTAGTGGTAAACATAGTGAGGACAGGATATCTGGAAGGGTTCATCAGATTTGACTGATGTCCTCACTAGTCCTTAGCCTTACCAGCTCATCACCCCCAGATGCTGAGTCAGTTGGGAGGGACCATAGCTCAGTGGCGGAGCACCTGCTTTGCACGCAGAAGGTTGCTGGTTTAATCTCTGGCATCTCCAGGAACAGCTAGGAAAGGATCCTACCTGAAACCCTGGAAAGCCACTGCCAGTCAGAGCTGATGTGATTATTTAGTAACAATGCCTCCTGTCAGAAAGGCAATCAGAAGGACGAGGGAGAGGGAGGGATGAGGGAGAGGGCCTTTTCTGTGGTGGCCCCCACTCTGTGGAACTCCCTCCCTAGGGAACTCCGCCATGCCCCCTCTTTAATGAGCCTCCGTCATGCATTAAAAACGTGGTTGTTCTGGCAGGCATTTGGGGTGGGTTAGGGTATTTTAGAAAACGTTTTTATTGTAGAATTTTATTGTTTTAAACTGTTTTATTATACGCTGTACATCGCCCAGAGTGGCTGGGTGACCAGCCAGATGGGCGATTAATAAATTTAATAATAAATAAATAAATCAGCAGAGAGAAAAAACAAAAGGCAAAACAGAATGAGCGTTTACAAGTCCCACATGTACACAAAGCTATCTTAGCACAATGAGGGAAGACCACACCCTTCTTCAGTGAAGAAAAGGTTAAACAGTTTTACTCACAAATGTTCTTGCATATAAAATGCAGGTATAGTGTAGAGTTTCAAAAAGCATTTGTTCAATCCATTTTTTGTTCCATTATATTGGCAGGAGCGAGAGAGCGAACACGTGTGCTCCCAGCAGTGGCGGGCGGGGGAACAAAAGGAAGAAAGCACAGGAAAGCACACTGCAGGCTATAGCTGTGGTCTAAATTCCCATGAATGAACTAAGCGCAACACTGCACACTTCCAGTAACGTGCAGACAAGGTTGCAACATTCCCAACAAGAGTTGACAATATTGGGCTGGGTGGGGCAAAGATCTGACTCAGGATAAGACGGCTTCCTATGTTTCTATGAGAGGCACACTTTAAGAATGGAAAAGAGTGCATTTCTGTTTTTTATCCACTCGCAGCTCCCCTTCCTTTCCGTCGGAGCCACACGCTCCATTACCTTTCCCCTCTGCCGCCCCAAGGCCTGGTTATTTTTGCTCCTAAGCGACCCGTCTTACGCTTTCATATTCCAGTGGGATCAGATTGTTCAGCCGCCGTAACCATTGAATCGTGAAGGTCAGGGGCCTTCGGTTGCTTATCTGAGGACCAAACGACGTGAGATGGATTGCTTGCGATTTTGTGAATGGTGGCCAAGGGAGTGCTGGCGGAGGGAGGAGTTAATCCCGCCCCCGTGCTATTTTCCCAGTTGAAACCACCCTCGCAGAATATACTACCTCTGTGTAAATTGATTTACAGCATAATCCAAGCATGTCTATTCAGAATTAAACTCTACTGGGTTTGAATCCCAGGACGTGGGTATAGAATTGCAGCCTTAAGGGTTCACCACTGCCCCCCCCCCCCGCCCACCAGCTGAGAGTTATATTTTAGTTGGCTTTGTTTTTTATTTGTTTTTTTATGCTCTTTATTTTGATAATGGTGTTGATTATTATTATTTTGTTTTTGTCTTGTGACTGTGAGCTGGCTTGAGGGTCCCACGTGGAGCCCAAAAGGCAGTAGCAGAGGTCTTTTGGAGGGGGTGCTCAATTTTCATCAAGAAAATGGCACGGGAGCCCGGCACCATGGCCCGCTTTGGAATCAGGCCATGCTGCAGCTATGACTGCCATTTATTGCCTCTTTTTAGTTGCCCCTGGGGAGTTCCTCATTCCCCACGCTTCCTAAAAACCCAAGCCATGGCCTAAACAGGAGGTGGTGCAGAGGCAGAAATTTAATAGTCAGTTTCATTTGGTTTTCTTGTAGCAGGCTGTACTATAGGCTCCAACTGTTCATTTTCTGTTATTTTAAAGAAAAGACAATCCTAAAATCATAGAGTCATAGAGTTGGAAGGGGCCATTTTGGCCATTGAGTTCACCCCCATGCTCAGGATAGGAATCCAGAGTAAAGGATTCTTGACAGATGGCTGTCCAGTCTCTGGTTGAATATCTCCAGCAATGGAGACCCCACCACCTCCCTAGGCAGGCGGTTCCATTGTCTGCCTGCTCTGACCGTTAGGAAGTTTTTCCTGATGTTCAACCGGAAATCTCCCTTCCTGTAACTTAAGCCTGTTATTTTATCTCCTACGGTTTTGGATGACAGAGAACAGGTTAAAACAAAGCTGTCTCCACCTTTCCCCTTCAATTATATTTCCTATGCCTGGGGTTGCCACGTCGTAGCCCATTCCGAGAACATTCCTGTGGTTGCTTGGTCACTCTAGATTTGAGTATGCCTGTCTAGTGCAAACATCTTCTGGTGTGGTACCCAAATATATATGAGACTGAAAGACAACCTCATCTTCAAAATTCCTGAAATCTTTTCTCCCACACCTTTTCTAATTTAACATCTTCCCCCTTCCGCTCCTTCTTCAGCTTAACTTCTCATTTCTTATTGTCATTTC
Source organism: Heloderma suspectum (assembly GCF_057233095.1). Classification (NCBI taxonomy): domain Eukaryota; kingdom Metazoa; phylum Chordata; class Lepidosauria; order Squamata; family Helodermatidae; genus Heloderma; species Heloderma suspectum. The sequence goes on along the minus strand of NC_139472.1, from coordinate 11,504,777 downwards.
CCTGAAATCTCCCCCTCCGATTTTCAGGCCATGAGTACTTTATCTTGTCAACCTGTGGGCAGGGGCTGTGTCTAGTTCTGTGTACAGAGCCTAGCTTGATAAATATTAAATATCATGACTATTAGTATGGCTAGTTGTTTGGCACGATTCTTTCCCAGATAATTCCTCTTTCCCACCTGTGCCTGGTGGGTGGATGTACTGAGATTAATCAAACAGATGTCCTCTCACGCTCTTCTTTTCATCTGCCTCAAACCTGGTTTTATTTCAAGATTCTCCATTCTTAGGCGCACACCTTTCTGGCAGGAATGGCAGCTTCAACAAGTAACTGTAGGTTAATTGGAGCCAATTACCTGCTCAGGTTTAGGGGGGAGCCCAAGCAATTAAGAGGTGACCTCTGAGGTGGGTTGGGAGGGTTGTCTTCCCTTCAGGTACGTAAGGTCAGGCTTTTCGTGAAGAGAAGAAAATCATTTAAAAGAGTCAAGAGAGCTTTCCGAGGCAAAGGCAGCAGTATAAAAGAACTGGAGATGACATTTAAAGTGACTGATAGAATTAAAGGCCCTTTTCCTACCAAGATAGCCAAACACATCACCAAAACAGAGGAAATGCGCCATCAAAAAAGAGATGTTTGCATAAAATTTGCATAGACTAATGTACATGCGTAAATGCAAATTTAGAAATCATTACTATAATTTAAATAGAAATCCAGTACAACTCAACATTAGTGGGAAAGACTGTGACTGGGTTTGCACAACATGCTAACCCACACTCAGCAGTTGAGGGAAGGGGTGGTGAACCATGGGTTAGCATGTTGTCTGAACCCAGGACATTTTTCGCAGGGTGGCTTGTTAACCATGCAATGTGGTTTATTTTTCTCAAACAAGCTACCTTGAGAACCCATGGTTTGTTGTTGGGTTGTTCAGGGTGGTTAATAAGCCATACTGCATGGTTAAGAAGCTACCCTGTGGAAATGTCCTGGGTTCAGACAAGATGCTAACCCACAGTTCAACAACAACGTACACTCAATGTGTTGTGTGAACAGCCCCATGGTGACAGCTGTGTCTGCTCAATCTGCAGTTCAGGTGGTGCTGCCCATTGATGGGCAACAATTTCAAGGCCCCTGCGCACCCTTCTTCTGGTTCTTCTCTTTAAGCTGGACTTGGACGGCACAGGCCTTCAAATAGAGGATACCTTCAAATAAACGGTTGCCCTCTGACAGCCTTTCAAAGAGAAGACTCTCCTCTGTAAAGCAGAATGCGGCCGCCTGAGTATTGGTGGGGGCGAGGCAGTTTGATCACATAATGGCTATACTGCACCAGCTTCACTGGGTACCAGTGCATTCCCGAGCCCAATTCAAAATGCTGGTTTTGACCTTTAAAGCCTTAAATGGGTTAGGACCAAGTTACTTGAAGGACCGCCTACACCCATATCAGCCTGCCCTCACTTTAAGATCAGAAACAGAGGCCCTTCTCATTTGCCCACCCATGAGAGCAGTCAGGTGGGTGACCATGCGTGAGAGGCCCTTCTCTGCAGTGGCCCCACACCTTTGGAACAAGCTGCCATCGGAGGTCCGCCATGCTCTGTCATTGCAGACTTTTAAGAAGGCCTCAAAAACACATTATTTTACCTTGGCCTTCTCTTGATATGACTGCTATTTTTGCTGGTACTTCTGTTAACATTGTTGCTGGTTTTATTGTTGGCTTTTATTGTAGTTTTTATTGTTTTTTATGTTTTTATCATTTTTAATATTTTAACTGTTTTTATGTTTTTTATTGCTGTAAGCCTTCTTGGGAGGGCTTCTGCCCTGAAAGTAATCCAAGAAATATTTTAAATGGATAGGATAGGATAGGATAGGATAGGATAGGATAGGATAGGATAGGATAGGATAGGATAGAATAGAATACCAATCTGTTCCTACACAACAACAGGGATTAAAAACAAAAAACAAAAGGGATCCTTCCTTCACTAAGTTGGAAGCAAGGAGTTCTAAGAATTATTTGAAAGTTGTGAATGTAGTAAGAATTGCCCTCAATAAAGAGACATTCTCAAAACAAGTCTGGAACCATAAACAGTGGAGCAGTTGTCCTTTCGTGTGGTCCACTTATTTCTACCTCTAGCATTGCTCCAATCCAAGGTTGATCCCCTAGACAGCATGGGGCAGGGGGGATAGGATATTTCGGATTTCTGGATCCAAAGTCGGAGACAATGCTCCGATCCCGGAGGGGGGAATCCACGCTCCAACCCCTCCTCCTTACAGCCGATGCAGAAAGAACTGCACCGGCTGCCTCTCCAAGGATGGGAACGCAACCTCAGAGTAGGGGGGAAAGGAGTGTTTTGGTGGGCGGGGAGAGGAGGAGACTGGAGAGGCCAGGATATGAGCTATCCTAAGGCTTCTCCAGTCTCCTTCCCTGTGCCCTAACTGACTAAAGATTGAGATCGGTTGTGCTTCAGAGTGCCCCTGGAAAAGATCTTCATTCAAAATGACTTGGGACTAATAAAGTCTACTTCTATGCTCCTAGAAGAGTATCTAGCCCTTTGACTTGGATTCTTGCATTGAGCAGGGGGTTGGACTTGATAGTCTTGTAGGCCCCTTCCAACCCTACTGTTCTATGATTCTACTTTTACTAGAAGCCTGTAGCCCAAGAACTGGCTGGCTAGTTCAAATCAAGATGTAAAATTCAGCCTTGCTCCCACCAGCCTCTCAGCCTTGAAGTCGTAACTGGCAGAATTCCTCTTTTTTGTACCTCTTAAGACAGAACTCATGTCACTTTAGTAGGATGAGGCTCTTGTCAGCAGCTACCAGGGCTGGAACTAGAAGACTTGGGACCTCTGTGCAGCTGCCCCATGTGATAAGCCATAAAATGGCAGCTTGGAGCATCTGCACAGCAGTGAGGGACCAGGAATATCGGAAGCTGCCTTATACAAAGCCATACCATAGGGCCATCTGACCCAGGCTTCGTGTTTGAGTTTGGCCTTGCCTGAACAATAAGGTCTTTCTGAGCTCTGGTCTATTCCTATATATCCTTTGGTGGTTCTCTGGTTTTGACTTCCATTGTGTTGGGATGGAAGAAGTATCCATTTTGTGTGTTTTTCATAATGAAACAGTTTTCAGTGCAAATAGTGGGGAAAACGTTTTAACGGACACTGACATTTTGCACAAGAAAGAAGTTTGGTGTGTGGGGGTGGGAGTTAATAAATTGCAATCTTTCTTAATTTAAAAATACAACTCATATAAAAGACAAAAGGTTTGACTGTGGAGTATTTAAAGGAAGGCCAAACCATTTAAAATTAAGTCCTCTTTAAGAAGTTTTATCTTGTTTTGATGATCAGGGGAGCTGATGTCTTGACCAGAGCAGACAACGTAGTGGACCAGGTTCTGCACAAACTATTTTAAGCAGCTTGAGGTGCCTTGCAAAGCGCTTTGCTTTGATCTTGGTACGTTCAGTTCTCAAACTGCTGCCTTAACTGCCCATCGGGTGTAAGAAAATCTGTAAAGGGGACGGGGTGGGGGACACATAACAGAATTAGGAGGTTAGAGATCAGAGTGAGATGGAGGGAATTAAAACGGTATATCTCCGTGTTCAGAGTTGAGGAGCTGGCATGACTTATGAAGTGCCACTCCGATGCACACTTGTTGTGCATGCAAAACCATGCGAAGCCATACTGCGAAGCGCCACATGTAAGCTGACACCGTTTTGGAAGGATCAGAAAGCTTCGCAGCTGTACATTTCATGGATCCCAATGTTTCCCTATTTTGTTGTCATCTAACGAACCACAGGTGGTGGCAGACACTGGAAAAAACCCAAATCATTGCACAGATGGTGGGAAAGGAAAAGAGGGAAACTGCATACATTGTTTCCAGATTCTGAAAGCCAGGGGTGGAGTTTCTGGCAGCTGCAGCCCATAACGTCAGCGGCTGCGCTGTGTAGCTCAGGAAATGCTTAATTTCGCCTGAAGCCCAGAAATTTCCTTAGCCAGGGGCAGATCTGAAACAAAGCACAGGAATGTTAGGTAACAGGCCTCAGATAGAGAAGCAGTCAGTGGATTAAATGTCACACTAACGCATTCCTTCCTCCCAGTCCTTTTTTGCATTTTTCAATAGGTGTTGAGAAGCTTCATTGCACTCAGACATGCAGATGTGTAGAGCTGTATTTTTATTTTATTTTACTATGCAGGTGAGAGCAGATTTTGCCCTCCAGTACACACACACACACACACGAACAAAAGGCACATGCCACTTTTGTATGCAATTAGGGATGGAGAGGTCAGTCTATTTTTGGTCTTGTGTCAACATTGCATGTGTTCATTCATACGTCTGTTCCATTCATTTCCACATCAAATCTGTGAAATTAAAAAATACATGAAAATTCACATTATTTTCATAAATGTGCATTTTTGTATGTAGATATACTAAAATACACAAGGGGCTTTTCTACAGGAGACATTTATCGTGCGCTCATCATTCCCTACTCATGGTTGTTTATGGGTTCTTTAGACAACAACGTGACCCTCCAGTTTCGCTTCTGTGACCAAACAGCACTTCTGGTGAGTTTTTTTAGAGCAAGGAAAATGCGGCATTTAATTGTGAAAGCAGAAGAAAGCTTGATTTCCTCTTGTCTATTTATGCTGCTCCATTATACCACAGTGCCACCTAGAGGTTGTGTAAGGGAAAAGCAGGAAAAGAAACACTCTTTGTGTAGTGCTTGGTTCTCAGTACTGCGACGAAACTGAAAGTAGGTACAGTGGATTAACAGCCGATTAACAACCTCGTGTAGAAAAGCTCAAGAACGTAAGAGCTTGCGACATCAGACCAACAACCAATCTAGTCCGGCATTCTGTTTCCACAGTGGCCAACCACGCATGCCTATGGGAAGCCCACAAGCAGGACATGAGTGCAGTAGCACCTTCCTGCCCATGTTCTCCAGCAACTGGCATCCAGAGGTGTACACCCTTTTGTATGCTTTCTATCCTAACATATGTATTTTTAGATGTATTTTGGTACAACTGAGAGAACTGTATCGCAAAATTCAGAGAAGCGTGAGAAGCGAAGGATAACTGCGCTGTGATCCGCAGATTAGTCCAGGAACTGCAAATCAGTTAATCGGTTCGCTTAAAAGCATAAACTGAATGAAATCCTCAAGCCATCCCAGTATGCAATGATCAAAAATGCTAAAGGATACCATGCTCCATGCCACTACAGTGGTGCCCTAACAGCTGCTGTCTCATCCAGTATATGTCACTTTGAGCTCTCCATTCAACATCTGAAGTGTGCAGAGAGGAGATGAGGAGGTTTTCAGTAGTGCTGCCAATGATTTTTTACAGAGTAGCATTATAAAAGAAAAGAAGATCTATCCCTGTTCTGTTAAGCTGAGTGACAGGGCAAATTCTAGATCAGGGGACTTTGCAATGTGAGCCCCCCTAGTTCAGAAAGCCTCGTCCTGTTATGAATTGGGCCCAGGCCTCTCTGAATTTGGGCCCAGCTCATAACGGTGTTTGCCCCACTTCTGTCTCCAGCGAACCCTTCTGCCAGACCCTATCCCCACAAGCAAGTCAAAACAAAGCATACATCTCCACTAAAATCCTTGAGAAGGGGATGGACTCATTTGAGACAGAAGAGGCCTCATCCGCTTTACGTAATGCCAGCAAGGCCTCTGCCATCCTTAGTGGACCCTCGCTGACTGCTACCAATTGAGCCTCCCATTTCAAAGGTTTTTTTCCCCTCTTGTGAATGGGGGAAACTAATTGGGGTACGCTTCACCTGTTTGGTGGTGTTTTTTAGCTTTCACAGAAAAAAATGTAAAAGACCCTGGGATGTTGGGTATTTTTTTTAGCGCTCTCCAGGAACACCCTCCCCCCAAGAAACCCCCCTGAATGAATTTTGAGGTATGCCAGAAGGATCGAGGTCATCACTAATTGAGATAAGCTACTAAGGTCCTGGTCTGATTTCCTTCACCCACAGGATTTAGGTGGTTGGGTACCAGGACTAAGGCCTTCTCTGCTTTGGCAAAATCTAATTGCCAAAGATATTCACCTGGTGGGAATGCGATAGAGCATTTTAGTTCTGGAAAATGGAGATTGATGTTCAAAATGAGATCTTTCCAGTTATGTTTAGCAGTGGCTAGTTAGTGCTTTTAGAACTTTGCACTGTTTTAACTCTGCTGTTGGTTTTACATTGGTTTTATCTTTATTTTTTATTTTTATTTTACGTTTTTAAATTATTTGTGTATCACCCAGAGAACTACAGTTATTGGGTTTAGAAATGTAAGAAATGAAATAAAAGAATATATGTGGTCACTGTAGCAAGACTTTCACAAGACACTGGGAAGCAGATAAGAACCTTAAAAAAGTAGAATGGCTAGGAAAAACTTGGGAGTCACTAACACTAGTCAAATTAACAGCATACCCACAATTCTGTCGCTAGTAAGAACCAAAACAATTTCCATAGTTTCGAATCCAGTTGTCTTTTTGTTGCTGTTATAAAGATTTATACCCACCTTTCTCATAGAATGTATTACTCAAAGCAGTTTACAGTCATTAAGGGTGCAATCCAATCTTGATAGTTGTCAGCTTCCGAAGTCAGAGGCTGCTGAATATCCAATGCAGGGCGACTGGACCACAGAGGCGCTCCTCACCTCCATGCTGTGGCCACCCTGCATTTTCCCTAGACAGGTGATTTTGGCTGTCTAGGCGCAGCTTCGAGGACAGGGAAAGAAGGAGGCCAGGATGCACATAGGAAGCTGCATAAAGCAGCTTCTACAGTCTCCTCCCCTGCCCTGCCCCCTTTTCACTGTCTCCATGCTCTGTTTCCAAGTGCGGAGTCATAGCTGGCAAGGAGAGAACCATGCTGGCTATGAGGGGAGGGGGTACGAAGCGCGGTTTGTGGGCTCTGAGGTCGGAGCCCGGGCTCTGAGGTCGGAGCCCAGACTAGGGATGGCGGAGAATTTCTGAGAATTTCTCCACGAATCTCGGTGAGGCCGAATGCCAACGCATTCGGCCCCCCGAAATTGGCAGTGAAATTCTCCACCACCACCCCGCCACCCCCCGGGATGGGACTTACCTCCTGCGAATGTCCCTCTCGGCGGCGGGTCCCGGCGGCGGTTCGGAGGCATTTCGGCGGGAGCGGGGGCAGCGGCCAGTCTTCCGACCGGCTGCCGCCGCCATTACAAAATAAAGTAAAAAACAAACAAACCCCGTGATAGGCTACGTAACGATTAACGTAGCCTGTCATGGCTAGATTTCCAACGTCAGCCGTGATAGGCTACGTTAATCGTCATGTAGCCTATCCCGGTTGACTTTGGAAATCTAGCCGTGATAGGCTACGTTAATCGTTACGTAGCCTATCACGGGTTTTGGAGGTTTTTTTTCACTTTTTGTTTTGCAGCTGGGGAGACGGGGCGCTTCTCCCCAGCCTGAATTTCGGCCAGGCGAGGTGGGACACCTCCCCCCCTTGCCTGAACTTCGGGGGGAGAAGCGAAGCACCTCCCCCCCACCGCGAAGCCAAGCTGCGAAAAGGTAAGTGACTTTCGTACATCCCTACCAGAAACCGAAATATCCTATGTCCCCCAGACACCATGTAGGGGACATTGTGCCCTTAATCCGCAATAGTAAAATACATCAACAGATATCAGCAAAACATAAAGGCAGACATAGCTGATAAAACACAGTCTTCAATAAAAATAAAAACCACTTCAACCTGGCAAATTAAAAGACTTCCAAAAACAAAACAAGCTGGTGGAAGGCCATCAGAGAAGATGCCATCAAAGCCTCATGGGGCAAGCTGTTGTCTAGTACTGATGTGGCTACTGAGAAAGTCCTATCCTTCGTCCCAATCAATTGCACCTCTATCATGGCTGAAACCCCGGAAAGGGCTTCCTGACTTGATCTTAGTGAGCAGGTAGACTGGATTCTGGGCCAGCTAAAGTTTCCAAGGATTCTTCAGCGTTAACTCCATGTAGAATGCAGCAATCCAATCTAGATGTAGCAAAGGCATGTGCTACCATAGTCAGGTCAGACCTCCTCAGGAATGGGCACAGCTGGTGCACCAGCCTAAACTGTGCAAAGGCACCCCTGGTTACAGCAAAGCCTAGACATCCCAGTGCAGAGCCACATCTGGGAGTACCCCTGGACTGGCAACCTGATTATTCAAGGGGAGTACTACCCCTGAATCCCCTATTCTAGGGTCTGTCTCCTTCCTGACCAGGAGGCAGAGCACCTCTGCCCTGCCTGGATTAAGCTTCAGTTCTATATCTGGATAGGGACCGCGGTGGCTTAGTGGTTAAGACGCTGAACTGCAGACTGGAAGGTCGGCAGGTCAGCAGTTCGAGACCCGAGTGCTGCATGACGGAGTGAGCTCCCATCTTCAGTCCCAGCTCCTGCCAACCTAGCAGTTCGAAAGCAAGAAATTGCAAGTAGATAAATAGGTGCCGCCTCGGCGGGAAAGGTAACAGCGTTCCGGGCACCTCGGTGTTCAGTCATGCCGGCCACGTGACCACGGAAGCGTCTTCGGACAGTGCTGGCTCTTCGGCTTAGAAACGGGGATGAGCACCGCACCCTAGAGTCGTTCACGACTGGTTGGGGACACCTTTACCTTTTACCTTTACTCTATATCTGGTGACCTAAAGATTCCTGATATAGCACAGGATTATTTTAATTGGATATGATCACACTTTAATATCATTACATGAGTCTAGTTAGAATCATGCATATTATGTATATTTTTGTGTCATACCCATGTATAAATTTATGAATAAGTGTGCTATTCTATGAATAAAACAAGCATATAAAAAGACTTCGCGCACACACACATACACACATGAGCTCCTAATCTGATCACATTTGGTTGCTAAGTAAAAACTGTTTTATTTCCTTTGAGTTTTAATTGTGGACAGCTGTTGGTCTTCAGCTGTTTAGGTACTGCTGTTTACTGCTATTGCTGTTGCTTTGTTTTAGAATCTGTATATCTGCTTTGTATTTTACTTCTGTTTTTATTTTTATTTTTAGTTTTGTTTTTTAAATTTCAATTGCCTTGAGCCTTGATTTGATGGAAAGTCAGAGTAAAATCCTCATCATCAGCTTTTAAATAAATGCCACAACTGCCAGTTGTGTGGATTTCTGTTTGCAGCCTAGGACCCTTACAAGCCCCACTGTCTTCCAGACCATAATCCCAGACATGTGATGGGTACCTCGGCTTCTGAAATACCATCCTCCAGAGATCCAGTCAGGCTTTTACAACCCACGGTTTCTTCTCCTGAGCCTCACTCCACACTCCGGCTATAACTTGAGTAAGTAGCTCTGCAGATGCTAACCAGATGCTAACGTCTTACTACACTTCGGCATGTTTCCCAATAATAATACTATGGTGTTACTATGGTGATAACAGATTCACTAGAGGGCTGAATTAATCGAGCAGGGATGCCTATTAGAGTCTGTATAGTTTCCATAGCGTTCATTCAAACAAACGTCCCGTTGCACTCGAGTTTCATTTTTTTTATGATCCAACTGATCGTTTTACCACCAGGCTCCCCTTTTCCTCACGGTCGGCTATTTTGCTGTCTAAGCAGGGTCTAATCAAATTAGCCCATCTCTCCTTTCCCATCCCTTGGGAAAAGAACAACCTCCCCATTCCACCCTGCCCTGTTCTGTAACTATAGAAAACATGGGGGCATGATGGCTTTGCCATTGCACTGTTCAAATGACAAAGCCATTCTACATTTTTCCCCTTCCACTCTGTCAACTTCCTAGTTGGGTCAGTTCAGAGGCTGGTTGTGACCCAATAAAACTGGTAAATGAGGTTGGACGTTTCATGGAAGTTGGAAGTTTTGTGGGCTGGAGCCTCGATCCTGGGTGCTCCTGATGGGATTATTTAGTAATGATGCTTCCTGTTAGAAATTGCAGACGAGGTTGCAGTATTCCCAATAGCTCCCAGATGAGACTTTTATAGTGCCATCACCCTGCCTCATTCACAGTATAGGGGGCCAAACAATGATGTCTTTCACTTGTAACCCTCCTGTGTTGTCCCACAGCTTCTGCCATCTTTTTTTCTTACCACAGAAAATCCACTTAGGAAAGAAAAGGTGGAATAGCTGCACAGGCCTTCTAATTGGTAACTCTAGGATCCCTCTGTCTGGAAATACTCCAAACTCACTAAGCTAGAACTGTTTGTCTTCAAGTGTAGGGAAGGGCTGTAAGAGCACATGCTTTGAATGCAAAAGGGCCCAAGTTCAACCCCCAGCATCTCCAGTAGGGCTGGGAAAGATCACACACACACACACACCCTCCAATCTGGAGCTCACTGCACTTTTCAGAAGCAAATCGTCTGCACCCTTTTCCAACCTTGGATCCCCAAATGTTTTTAGATTACAATTCCCATCATCCATTGGCCATGCTGCCTGGGGGTGATGAGAGTGTAGTCCAACAACATATAAGACTCCAAGGTTGGGAAAGGCTGTTTTTCCTTACAAGGAGAAAGTACTGGGAAATGACGGTGTTTTTGTCATAATAGTTTGTTTTTAGAATATACAAGTTGAGCAGGGGGAGGGGAGAATGGCAGGGAAGCATCCAGACAGGAAAGTGCTGGTTTTTAAAGCACCATAAGTCATCCTCCCCGCCCCCGAAAAAAATCCTGCACCACAAACCGATAGCTTGTCCTTGAAGCTCCTGCCTTCCTTTCTATCTTCCCTTCCAAAGCTCCTTCTGGACAGCCAGCTGCAAAACTCAAACATCTGTCTCTTTGTTTGGCTATATTCCAATTGCTCCAAACCGTTTCCTTTAGCCCCCGCCCAAACAGGGTTCATGTACTCGGTACCTCATAGCCACCAGCCATCAAAGCCCATTAAGGAGGCACTGTTGACAATGATCATTCAAGAGCTTTGAGAGAAGGTAATTTTGCATATTCTCACTCCCCCTACAAAAACCCTACAATGCTTGCGAAAATATCTCAGTTCCATGCCAGTTCTTCCAGGAATGCTCGACAATGGGGTTCTTACTCTGTAGACCCTTGCTGCACCAGCAACCAATTTCTTAGGATAGAGATGCTGTCATTTCTACACCAATCCAGTGTTGCACACTGCAAGGGTACTCTGGATTTTTAGGCAGGTGCGCTAATGTAAACTTTTAGGATCAGGGCGCCGGTTTAGCTGAATTACATGCCCTTCATGTAGACCAGAACTCTTGAATCTTGGGGCCTATTGAGTTTGATGATGATGAACTGTCAGTAGAACCTTAGACTTAACATTTTATGATTCCGAAAGGAGCTGTTGGCTTTTTCCCCCAACCCTCTCTCCCCCTAATCCCCCGCCCCTTCCACAATAACCATAATTGTCCCCTCGCCGGATGTGTGTGATTCATTTCACCAGACCCAGTCAGCGCTGGCTGGCAGACGCTTCATTGATATTCAGAGCACTGCTGTGTCTGTCGCTGCTCTACACGCTCCAGGTCTGGGATCCTCAGGGAGCCATGCAGCTGTCAAATTGACTTCCATCATTCCCTCCCCGAGCCGAGAGACAAATTATCCAGCCAGCTGTCAGACGAGACACTCTGTGATCGAACCTGCAATTTCTAAGTGATTAAAAAAAAAACCTCCCCACGTCCCAAAACCAGGGTTGCGAGCACATTGCAGGAGGATGGCATGGTGAGGGAAGGGGGGTTTGGCAGGTGGCAGGAAGAAGGTTGCCTTTATTCCCATTTCTTATTCTTCTGGGGTTATTAGCAGGGGCTGTCCAATGTCTTTTGCAAAAGAGGCAAACCTCATGGTTTGGCAGGCACCCCAGTTGACTCGCGATTGCATGCTGGCGAGGAATTGCCGCTTCCTTGAGATGCGCGCTGGAGTTTCAACACTGCCCAAGTGAGATGTGAGTTTTAACAATACTCAGCTGTGCTCACAGGAAGGGAGACGTTGACCTATCCAGTGTTGGAGGACCAGGAGCAGCCCAAATTCAGGGGAGCTTTTGGGTGCATAAAACCAGGAACTGCCAGCAGCATCTGATTTGAACCAGTTGGCGTTTGACACTAGAGAAGGGAAGTATAAACTTCAGTACTTTATTCCAGGTCGTTATGGGATTACGTTCCCCAGGTCTCTTTCCCATAACATGCTGACATTGCCCCTTTTAGCAAAATTGCTATTAATGAATAATCTCTTGACAAACAAACAAACAAACCAACCAACCAGGAACTGCTCTGCTCTGGAAGAGCATCCCCACCATGTTGTTGTCATGAGTGCAATCTTCTTTTTAAATTTGATCTGGGAGGATTAAGTTTGATGCCAAAGAGATTCTGCAGAGCACCATTGGCAGAGAACCTATGAAGCATCTATTCACCTCCAGGACTGGCATCCCTGGAGGCAGGTGGCTTGGAGCAATCGTTCAAAGTACCCACAATGCCTCTGACGTATCATCGCTCTGTAGCGTTGTGGGAAAGTCGGCCCCCTTCCTATGGAACTCCCTGCCTTTGGAGGTCAGACAGGCACCAACGTTGCGTTGCCTTCGGCGTATCCTGAAAACATCTGTTATTTCAGGAAGCCTTCCTCGAGTGACCAGCTGCGGTTGATCAAACTTGGTTTTATCCGAACTCTCTGTCTCTTTTTAAACCATTCTAAATTATTCTAACAAGGTGTTTTTATGCTTTATCCTGTCTGCTGTTTGCCGCTCCGAGGCCTTTGGGTGTGGAGCGGTATACAAAGGCTGTAAATAAAAATAAATAAATTTGAATGGGCCGCTGGGAGCACTACTGTTGCCGCACTCCACGGCCACTGAAGTGGAAGGGGTTCTACCAGAGGGCACTTTGCTGAGCCCCGCCTCAAGCTCAAGCCATCTCTGCTCCCTCTTCCCACTTGGGATGGCCCACGACATTTTGCTGACTGAAGCAAAGGACGAGATGGTACCACCTCCACCCCATTCCACATACAGAAGCCAGTCAGCCTGGCAGTTGGCTTTTACTTCAACACTGGTGATGGGAAAGCATGCTCCACTGTGCAGAAGGGCAGCAGGCTAGCTTATGGGGTGCAGGGCAGGCCCTGTGGCACACACAGCTGCCCGGTACCTACTCTGTGCCCACTCAAACAAATGCTCCTGTGCAGCAGTGGCACTGACGTGTGTCACATAAGCAGCACACTGTATGTGCATGCACAATGCGTGAGCATGGGCTGGGCTGGGCTGGTTGCCTCTCTGCCTGCTCACTTAGTCAGAGAACTTTCCCAGTGGCGCTGTCGGTGATGCTTTGGGAGGAGACCACTAGGCAAGGCAGCCAGTCGAGCAGACATCATTGCCACAAGGTGTCAGCTCAGGAGGGTGGGAACAGCCTGGAGCAGGGGAGCTCAAGGGGAACAGCCAGATCTCAGTACCTGTTCAACCTGTATATTTTGAAAGGAAGCACTGCTTCACATGGCACATCATTAACTTATGGAACTCGCTGCCACAAGATGTGGAGGCCACTGCCTGAGATGGTTGTCAAGGGGGATTGGTCAGATTCATGGAGCAGTATCAATAGTTCCTGGTCATGATAGTTGTATGAAGCATCCACACGCAGAGGCAGTTGGGAGGAGGCACTTTTTCAGCTGCCAGAATCGTGGGAATTTCCACAGTCATCTCAGTCTACCCACCCAGCTAATGCTGGTTTTTTTCACCCATGTGAGTTTGCGGCTGAAGTTGGCTCAGGGGTTACGCACAAGTAAGGTGGGGGAGCGCTGCGTGAAAACAGCAAATGCTTTTGCAAAGTGCCACGCGGCCCTGTTGGCGGTGGCACTGCGCGCTTTTAAAGCATCGTCTAAAGTGATGAGGCTGAGGAAGTGGGAAGCAAGGTGATTACTTACATGCTGTTACACTTGGAGAGGAGATAAGGCCAGAAGGAATGACTGGGCAGACCACTTGGGGCAGTCCTCTAATGCCCATATCTCGGCCTCAGATCTTGCCAGCCTCTCTCTGTCCAATGCCTCTGTTCGGGCCTTGGTGTTTTGAAGCATTGTTGTTATCTCAACCCCACAAAGCTACTGTTAGGGGAACAGGGGTGTCTTCTGACCAGTTTCTGCCTTTAAAATAAATAAGAATAAGAACAGCAATTTCTGAAGTACCTTTCATATACACAGTTCTTCACACTGCTTATATTATTCTACCTTGCAACCACCCATAGAACTGGGACTGAAGCTGGCCGACAAAAACCTGCCCGAAGGCCGCTAAATGGGTACAGGGATGAGTGAAGCCCTGAACCCACATCTTGAAGTCCAATTCCAACTGGATCATGTCTCATAGGAATCCTGTCTCCTAGTACTGAAGCGAATTTTGGGGGTGAGTGGAGGGAGAAAGAATTGAGTGCCGGCGTCAGGAGGCCCGAATTCAAATCCCCACCCGGGTGTGAAACTCGCCGGGTGATCTTGGGCTGGTTACTGTCTCTCAAACTAACCTCATCGAGTTTCTGTGGGGATAAAATGGTGGATGGGGGGACCATGTACTTTTCCTGGAGGAGAGGGATAAATCAGTGGAATAAATAAATACATGTACCAGTACGGACAGCCCACCTCATCTGGTTTGGTCAAACACACCTCTAATGGCTGTGCCTTCACATGAAGCCATCTTTTACTGAGTTAGAGTATTAGTCTATCTTGACCAGGATTGTCTTCTCAAATGGGCAACGACTCCGAAGGCTCTCGGAGGGGCCCTTTCCCATCCACTGATCTTTTAACAGGAGATGCCAGGAATTGTGCCTGGAACCTTATGTGTGCAAAGCAGGTGCTTGAACTGTGCAGCTGTGCCCCTCCCCTCGCTGCCTGTTGCTGTTTGTCCTTCTTTGCTAGCGTTGCCAACCACCAAGAGCTTTACAGCTCCAGCCAGGAGTTCATCCTCTGAGCCAAGTTCAAAGGAAGTTCTACAGCCAGCATAGTGCCTCTGTTGCTGTTTTAGGGCACAGTCCTAAGATTGTTTAGACAGATAAAAGGCCTACAACTCCCAGCACCCCCCAGCCATGGCCAGCTGGGGAATGCTGGGGGTTAAGAACACAAGAACATAAGGAGAGCCCAGCTGGATCAGACCAAGGGACCATCTAGTCCAGCATTCTATTCACACAGTGGCCAATCAGCTGTCGACCGGGAACCCACAAGCAGGGCATGAGTGCAACAGCACCCTCCCTCCCATGTTCCACAGCAACTGGTGTACATAGGCTCACTGCCTCTGGTACTGGAGGTAGCACGTAGCCATCAGGACTAGTAGCCATTGATAGCCTTCATGAATTTGTCCAGTCCCCTTTGAAAGCCATCCAAATTGATGGCCATCACTACATCCTGTGGTAGTGAATTCCATAGTTCAACTCTGTGCTGTTTGAAGAAGTCTTTCCTTTTATCTGTCCTGAATCTCCCACCAATCAGCTTCACAGGATGACCCCGGGTTCTAGTATTTTGAGAGAGGGAGAAAAATGTCTCCCTATCACCATTCTCCACACCAGGCATAATTTTGTAGACCTCTATCTTGTCTCCCCTTACCTTCCTTTTTTCCAAGCTAAACAATCCCAGCTGTTGTAACCATCTCTCATAGGGGAGACGCTCCAGCCCCTCGATCATTTTAGTTGCCCTTTTCTGCACTTTTTCCAGCTCAACAATATCTTTTTTTAGGTGTGGTGACCAGAACTGGACACAGTATTCAGAGTGTGGCCGCACCATCGATTTGTATAGGAGCAGTATGATATCAGCAGTTTTATTCTCAGTTCCTTTTCCAATTATGCTTAACATGGAGTTTGCCTTTTTTACAGCGTCCGCACACTGGGTTGATGTCTTCATTGAGCTGTCCACCACAACCCAAGATCGCTTTCCTGGTTGGTCAGTGCTAGCTCAGATCCCATCAGCTTATACTTGAAGTTGGGATTTTTTTGCCCCAGCGTGCATCACTTTACACTTGCTTACATTTTGTGGGACTTTTTTCTGTTCAAGCACACATAGGATTGTGCCCTTAGCTGTTAATGTGCATATCTGTGCTGTCATAGCATGCACAATCCTAAGAACACAATGGCTTATGAGGAAATAGCAATCTGCATATTGTGCTCAAAGGAAGTGTACACACACACACACACACTTAATTCCCTTTCAGGGGAAAGGCACTGTGCCCTGGGTGCCAGGATTTTGGAAATATAATCTTCATTTCCCCAGTCATGCAGGCAGCTTGCTCTTTTTTATTTTATTTATTAAATTTATTAATAGTCCATCTGGCTGGTCACCCAGCCACTCTGGGCGATGTACAACAAAAGAACAGTTTAAATCAATAAAATTCTACAATAAAAACGTTTTCTAAAATACCCTAACCCACCCCAAATGCCTGCCTGAACAACCATGTTTTTAATGCATGGCGGAAGCTCATTAAAGAGGGGGCATGGCAGAGTTCCCTAGGGAGGGAGTTCCACAGAGTGGGGGCCACCACAGAAAAGGCCCTCTCCCTCGTCCCCACCAGTCTAGCTGTCCTGGCTGATGGGACAGAGAGAAGGCCATCCGAGGCTGAGCAGCCTGTCTGGTGTTGCTGGAGGCGCTCCTTGAGGTAGGCTGGGCTGGAATCGTATGCTCTTGTGCTGGGTTTGCAAAGGTTTGCGAATGACAGAAAATATTTACGGTACAGAGGAAGGGAGTGTGGTAGGGAAGCACTTGACAGAGAGAAGGACAAAAGAGATGTTGCAGACAAGAGTACGGTGTGAGTTGTTTCCCTAGAGTCTGAAAGATATCCCTAGATATTTTTGAACCCAGCAGTCTTCCCACATGGGTTCCCAAGGTCGTGGACACCTACAACTCCCATGAGAGACAGAAAAGGACGTGTCAGCCAGAAGCACGCATGCGTGCACCCCTAGTTACCTGCTTGATGTTCTGAGTGCCAGAATGGGATGAATTAAAATCAACCAAGAGTCAAAGTTTAAATGAAGAGTCATCTGCTGCAGAATGCAAGAAAAGCAAAGACAGAAGTGGGATACAGGCTGGGGCACGCAGACCCCAACATCCCTCCATGTGACTGAAGTGCTTCTAGGTGGGCCTGAAGGGAATGCTAAGATTTCCCTAGGACTCCGCCCCACCCCGGCACCCTGACGGAAATCTAGATATAATGCCCTCCGTCCTTCCCCTTTCAAGATCTAGGCATAAACTAGGTCATTGCTGCAGCTTTGAATTCCACAGCCTACAAGCACAGATGACTTCCCAGAAATGACCCACAGTCAGTAGGTTGGAGTAGCAACAATTTCCTCTCAGCATGAACCTGCCAGAACCTTTCCCCCTCTGCACCCCCCTATGCCCCCCCCCCCGCCACTTCCTCCAGCTCTTTTTATGAAAAGTAGGTCAGGGCTTTGAACTGCAGAGGCTTTGGGCTCTTTTGCTTGTTTTATCACGGCCACCACACAGCACAGCGGAACGACTGACCCGCCAGCCACTTCCTTGTGACCGAACATACATGACTTCGTTGCGCACATGAGCCTTGAATCAGAAACCGTCGAACCCAAATAGAAATCAGTTCCTCTGAACTCGGAGGGGTCTGTGTGATGGTGGTGGTGGGGAGGCCTGTGGGTGCGCTAGCTAGATAATGCTCCAGCGCACATGATAACATCAGTACTGTACAAAACTGGCCCCACCCACATGAGGGTCCATATGAAAATTGGGTCCATATGAAAGCATTTCCGCTGTTAACGCGCTCACTGTGGGAACAATGGTAGAACAGCAGACGGAACCTGTTTAAAGAGAAGCCAGGGAGAGCACTGTTCATATCCCTGAAGAGCTGTCACATGGAAGAGGGCAAAGGCCTCTCTGCTTTCCCAGAGCAAAAGACTAGGTTGAATGGGCTTCAGTTATTTATTTTATTTATTTATTTCTATACCGCCCAATAGCCGAAGCTCTCTGGGCGGTTTACAGGAGTTACAGGAGGGCAAATTTTGGTTGGATATCAGGAGAAACCTCTTGATGGGAAGAGCAGTTGGACAATGGATCAGATTCCTTGGGGTGCTTCCAGATGGAGGGCTCCTAGCTTTCAGAAGGCATTGTGCAGCCATTCTGTCCTTTTCTCCTTAACAGGTTATCTGTGTTGAGAGCTTTTTGACATGAGTATGTTAATCCACTTCCCCTTCATGGATCACTGCCTTGTTGTGGCGAAGGGGCTTGCGTAACTCAGTGAAGCCATAAGCTATGCCGTGCAGGGCCACCCAAGACGGACAGGTCATGGCAGAGAGTTCTGACAAAATGTGGTCCACTGGAGAAGGAAATGGCAACCCACTCCAGTATTCTTGCCAAGAAAACCCCATGGAACGTAACACAAGGCTAAAAGAGATGACACCGGAAGATGAGCCCCTCAGGTCGGAAGGTGTCCAATATACTACTGGGGAAGAGCAGAGGGTATTTCCAAGTAGCGCCAGAAAGAGTGAAGCGGCTGGGACAAAGCCGAAAGGACACTCAGCTGCGGATGCGTCTGGTGGTGAAAAGAAAATCCAATGCTGTAAAGAACAATTTTGTTTAGGAACCTGGAATGTCAGATCAATGAATCAAGGTAAGTTGGAGGTGGTCAAACATGAGATGGCAAGATTGAACATCGACATCTTGGGAATCAGCGAACTAAAATGGACAGGCATGGGCGAATTTAATTCAGCTGACCATCATATCTACTATTGTGGGCAAGAATCCCTTAGAAGAAATGGAGTAGCACTCATAGTCAACAAAAGGGTGGGAAAAGCAGTACTGGGGTACAATCTTAAAAACGATAGAATGATCTCAGTACGAATCCAAGGCAAACCATTCAACATCACAGTAATTCAAGTCTATGCCCCAACCACTGAGGCCAAAGAAGCTGAGGTTGATCGGTTCTATGAAGACCTACAACACCTTCTAGAACTAACACCAAAAAAAGATGACCTCTTCATCATAGGGGATTGGAATGCTAAAGTAGGAAGTCAAGAAATCACCGGGATAACAGGCAAGCATGGCCTTGGTGTACAAAATGAAGCAGGACAAAGGCTAATAGAGTTTTGCCAAGAGAACACGCTGATCATAGCAAACACTCTTTTCCAACAGCACAAGAGACGACTCTACACATGGACATCACCAGATGGTCAATATCAAAATCAGATTGATTATGTCCTTTGCAGCCAAAGATGGAGAAGCTCTATACAGTCAGTCAAAACAAGACCTGGAGCTGACTGTGGCTCAGATCATGAACTTCTTGTTGCAAAATTTCGGCTTAAATTGAAGAATGTAGGGAAAACCACTAAACCATTCAGGTATGACCTAAATCATATCCCTTATGAATATACAGTGGAGGTGAGGAATAGATTTCAGGGATTAGACCTGATAGAGTGCCTGAGGAACTATGGATGGAGGTCCGTAACATTGTTCAGGAGGCAGCAACGAAATCCATCCCAAAGAAAAAGAAATGCAAGAAAGCCAAGTGGCTGTCTGATGAGGCTTTACAAGTAGCTGAGGAAAGAAGGGAAGCGAAAAGCAAGGGAGAAAGGGGAAGATATATCCAACTGAATGCAGAGTTCCAGAGAATAGCAAGGAGAGACAAGAAGGCCTTCTTAAATGAACAATGCAAAGAAATCGAGGAAAACAACAGAATGGGAAAGACTAGAGATCTCTTCAAGAAAATCGGAGATCTCAAGGGAACGTTTTGTGCAAAGACGGGCATGATCAAGGACAAAGAAGGCAGGGACCTAAGAGAAGCAGATGAGATTAAGAAGAGGTGGCAAGAATACACAGAAGAACTATACAGGAAAGATCTGAATGTCCCTGATAGCCATGATAGTGCGGTCACTGAACTTGAGCCGGACATCCTAGAGAGTGAAGTCAAGTGGGCCTTAGGAAGCATTAGTAACAACAAAGCTAGCGGAGATGACAGTATTCCAGCTGAGCTATTTAAAATCCTAAAAGATGATGCTGTTAAAGTGCTGCATTTAATATGCCAACAAATTTGGAACACTCAACAATGGCCGCAAGACTGGAAAAGGTCAGTTTACATTCCAATTCCAAAGAAGGGCAACGCCAAAGAGTGTTCAAACTACCGCATAATTGCGCTCATTTCACATGCCAGCAAGGTGATGCTCAAAATCCTACAAGCTAGGCTTCAGCAGTATGCGAACCGAGAACTACCAGAAGTACAAGCTGGGTTTCGAAGAGGCAGAGGAACTAGAGATCAAATCGCCAACATTCGCTGCATCATGGAGAAAGCAAGAGAATTCCAGAAAAATGTCTATTTCTGCTTCATTGACTACGCTAAAGCCTTTGATTGTGTGGATCACAACAAACTGTGGCAAATTCTTAAAGTGATGGGAGTACCAGACCACCTTACCTGTCTCCTGAGAAACCTGTACGAGGGTCAAGAAGCAACAGTAAGAACCAGACACGGAACAACCAATTGGTTCAAAATTGGGAAAGGAGTACGACAAGGCTGCATATTGTCACCCTGCTTATTTAACTTATATACAGAGTACATCATGAGAAATGCCGGGTTGGATGAATCAGAGGTCGGAATTAAGATTGCTGGGAGAATTATCAACAACCTCCGATATGCAGACGATACCACCCTAATGGTAGAAAGCGAAGAGGATCTAAAGAGCCTCTTGTTGAGGGTGAAAGAGGAGAGTGCAAAAGCTGGTTTGAAACTCAACATTAAAAAAAACGAAGATCATGGCATCTGGCCCCATCACTTCCTGGGATATAGAAGGGGAAGAAATGGAAGCAGTGACAGATTTTACTTTCTTGGGCTCCAAGATCACTGCAGACGGTGACTGTAGCCATGAAATTAAAAGACGCTTGCTGCTTGGGAGGAAAGCTATGGCACACCTAGACAGCATAGTAAGAGGCAGAGACATCACCTTGCCGACAAAGGTCCGTCTTATCAAAGCTATGGTTTTCCCAGTAGCAACGTATGGCTGTGAGAGCTGGACTGTAAGGAAGGCTGAGCGCCGAAGAATTGATGCTTTCGAACTGTGGTGCTGGAGAAGACTCTTACGACGAGTCCCCTGGACTGCAAGAAGGTCAAATCAGTCCATCCTAAAGGAAATCAACCCTGAGTGCTCATTGGAAGGACAGATACTGAAGCTGAAGCTCAAATATTTTGGCCACCTAATGCGAAGAGAAAACTCTCTGGAAAAGACCCGGATGCTGGGAAAGACTGAAGGCAAAAGGAGAAGGGGACGGCAGAGGATGAGATGGCTAGATAGCATCACCGATGCAATGAATATGAACTTGAGCATGCTCCGGGAGAGAGCGCAGGACAGGAAGGCCTGGCGTGCTATGGTCCATGGGGTCACGAAGAGTCGGACACGACTAAACGACTGAACAACAAATGTTAATCTGCTTATCTACTTTCGGTTTCAGCACAGAATTGAGATCCAAGCACAAAGTTCCCGTTTAACTATCAGAACAGAGGAAGCCACTAGTCCGCCTAGCTCAATATTATCTACAGAAGTTTCTTGCTCTGCTTACCTCAATAATGTCTACATCAGGGATGTGGAACCTTTTTCCAGCCCCATGGTCGAATTCCATTTCAGAGAAGGACTCTCTGGTCTAAGAGCTTTTCTGCATGAGGCTGTTAATCTGCTGTGTCTACTTTCGGTTTCGTTGGAAAATTGAGATCCAAGCGCGACATGAAGAGTGTTTCTTTTCCTGCTTTTCCACTTCATAACCTCTAGATGGCACTGTGGTATAGTGGAATAGCGCAAATACACAAATAGAAACAGCACTTTCTTTTGCCTTCACAATTAAATGCTGCTCTAAAAAAAACCTTACCAAAAGTGCTGGTTAGACACAGCAGCAAAACTGGAGGGTCACAACATCGTCTAAAGAACCCGTAAACAACCGTACACAGGGAATGATGAGTGCATGATAAATGCCTTGTGTAGAAAAGTGCTAAGAAAAAAGAGGGAAGGAGCAGTGAGAAGACACAAATGGAAGACAACAATGTTTGGAAACATACACACACCTACCTCCGAACTTTCGTAAATAAGGCAGAGTGATGGCTTCATAAAAGCATCTTCAGGAAGCACCAACAGAGGGGTGGTGGGTTCTCCCTCACTGGAGGTCTTCAAGCAGAGGCTGGAGAAGTATCTTTTGGAAATTATGCTGTAGCTCTGGATTTCCATGTATTGAGCACAGTTGGACTGGATGGCCTCCAAGTCCCCCCTCCAACTATAGGATTCAACAAATGTGTCATGCAGCATTCTTGTGATGGCATATTTTTGGTTGCTTCTTGTTCCTTTGGGATTGCAGCCCTGTGACATGGCACTAGAAGTTTGTCCACATGTAACAGCCACGGTAAAAGAAGGTAAATAAATAATTATTTGTGAAGATAGTTGTAAATAAATAAATAAACCTCCACAGAACCTTCCAGCGGCAAATTATATCCCCAAATCACTTTGTTAGACCTAAATGTGTTTTTGTAAGATGGTGCCTCCAGTATGGCAAATTGCACAGCCCACTTTATAGAGCTACTACAGATGATGAGTAAATTAAGACTTTTGTACACTGGAGTCAATAACAATTCAATAGCTACCTATCAAGTTATAAACAGGTTTATTACCTATTGATTTTTTTCCCCTAGTGTGAATTATACCTCTTTTAGGCCAAGAATTAATTAAGGGAGTTCATTTTCTCTTAGAATGACATTCTTAAAACAAATAAATTGGAAGAAACTGAGAGGATGTGTGATAAGCAACTGGCAAAAGTCTACAATATATGCTGCTTTGCCTAAATAGATGAAGGTTTTCAGAAATAACTTTTCTTTTTCTTTTCTTTGGTTATGTCCCTTCTCTAAAGGTCTCATTTCTGAGCCAGAATCACGACATCATTAGTTCTTGCTAAGGGTCATGACCTTTTGTGAGGTTATGGGCAGTTGTCAGCAGGTCACAGACCATATTGCTAAATGGGAAAGGAGGTATGTGTTAAAAATTAACTAATGGGAAGATGTTTTGAAGAGGACAAGGGACAATCTAGAATACGGAAAGAGGCTGTTCCGCATAGATCCCAGGGGCTGGACAAGTATCACCCAAATGTATTGCGTAATCGATCCTCTGGAAGGGAGTGAACAAATTCAGGGTGAATTTGATGTCCTTCATGGGTGATGGGGTGTTTGCCAGCTCTGCCTACCTCTTGATTTCCAAGGCAGCTTCTTCAGAGATTGTTTTATGGCTTCTCTACATTGCAGCAAAAATCCCGCACCCTTACCAGGGCTTCATCTTCCAGAGTCTTTGTGGGAGTATGATCGACACAATACGCACGCTTCCCTCTTCTTCTTCTTTTGCTATTTACTTTGTGGGCAAGTTCCATATGTTTCATTTATACAGCCAGTAGATGGCGCTGCGATTTTGCACGATTCTGGAAATGCACCACCTCTTTGATGGCGGTTTATATTTATTACTGCATTTTCTCTGGTTTAAAAAAAGGCGTAATAAAGCTTAAAACACAGGAGAAGGCACTGGGGGTTGATGACGTTGTGAAAAGGATCCGCAAGCTTCAGTGAGTGCCCAACCACGAGTGCATGATAAAAGCCTCAAGTGAAGAGGGCCGTACTTTTCCAGAACTTTTATCTCACTCCCATGGCAGTAGCAAACACCACTCTATTGAGCTGCCCTCCATTTCCTTCACCCCCAGATAACTCAAATTGCAGCTTTGTTCCAGGGCATTGAGGAGAAAAAAGTGATGGCAGCTGCCACAAAAACTATGGGAGCCACTCGGTTTTAGCTGCCTTTTCTTCCTCCCCACAATGCCCCAGAATGATGCTGCGTGCGGATCATTGCAGGGTGAAGGAAATAGTAGCTGGCCCGCTAAGAGCAGAGTGTGATGAATGCAAAGAAAGTGCTCTACTGCCAAGCTACAGCCTGTCCCCTAGGACAGCCTTCTCTAATGTGGCACGCTCCAGATATTTTGGACTACAGCTCCCATCAGCCCCAGACCACATGGCTGGTGGTCAGGGATCATGGGAGCTGTAGTCCAAAACACCTGGAGGGCACAACATTGAGGACCGCTGCCCTAGGTTGTCTTAGAGAAAGGGGCTTCCCTCTTCCTGGGACATTTCCACAACAGCACGGGCAGCCGTACAGCTATGAAGCAGTCGATTTGAAGGGAGCAGGTTCCTGAGGTGATGCCATTTTCTTCTTATATAGCACTCAAGTGCTCATATTGATTTGCATGTTGAAATCTATACAATGTTCCTGTAAGACTTCCTGCCACCTGCACCTCCATTGCACAGAGGACTACGAGAGAGTGGCTTCTCTAAAGCCACCTAGTGAGCTCATGACAGAGGCAGAATTCAAGCCAAGGACTTCCTGATTCAGTCTCTTAGCCATTGCAATACACCAGCCATGTAAGGCAGGCCAGTATGAATGGCCCCATATTGCGGATGAGAGGCCAAGGGTCTGGATTGTCTTGCCTCGGGCCAACCTACCAAGTTCATGGCAGAGGCAAAAGCCTGATGTGTAGCTCCACCTAGGGCAAAGCAATCCTATAGTCCTTGGAGAGCATCTGAGGGACCATAGGATTTCTCAGATCCCCCCTCCCGAAGCCATAGACACTGCTACGACCTTGGGAAGGGGACTATACAATCGGACCTCCCCATCCCATCCTCCTTGCTGCTGCCTGCTTTCCAAGGTCGCAAAAGCGGCCTCGGAGGACCTCGTAGAAGTCAAAACGGGGGTGTCTCGGTGGGCGGAGGGGAGAGGAGAGGCCCAGATACGAGAAATCTTATGGCTTCTCCAGCCTGCCTGTGGGCCTCCTCTAGGCAGGCTCAAAGGCAGGTCTAAAGGAAAAAATGTAAAAGGAGGACAGAGAGGCAAAAATCGCCGCTGCCGCTCCTCCCACCCTGCCGGCCACAGCCTGAGAGGGCATAGGACATCGGAGGCTTCCATCTAGCGAGTGTCAGCTCGATTGGCAATAGTTGCCCTTAGCAACTATTCCACACCCACTCTGCTCAACGCAGGATCTACAGTGCAGGCTGCCACTATGATGTCCCTGGCAGATGGCCGTCCAGTCCCTGCTTCGATGCTTCCAGCGAACGAGAGCACACCCACTCCTGAGGCTGTGTGTTCCACTGTTGAATGGCTAATACTCTGAGGACTCTTACTCCCAATATTAAGCTGACATTTTCCTGCCTCTTGTCATTTTTTAAAATCACTTTTTGCTTCATTACAAACAAACAAAAAACGTCTAAGGGCCAGTACAGCCAAATTTGGGCAGTTTAATTCATTTATTTCCAGTACAAATCACTTGGGGTTGATTCATGACAGCAAGAAAACACACAGAGAAGCAATTTAAAGACAATAGAAACCAACATAATATATTATAACAACAAATTATAGCTAAATTCATTCCAGAGATGGAGCAGCTAAATGACTTTATAGCCAAGATTGTAAAAGCAGGAGTAAATAAAAACTAACTAAGGCTATATGAATAAAGAGGGACTTCAACCAGCATGTGCTGAAAGCTAAAGCGAGGCAGAATACAGAAGGTTTTGACTCAACACTTGCACCTGTGAAAGGATAATGCTAGATGGGCTTCCCAGGGAACGTTGTGGCACTACCACAGAGAAAGCCCTGCTTCATTCAGGCATGGATGTCTATGAATATGGAATCTCTATCCTGCAGCAGGATAACAGAGGATGGGAGATCTAAAGCTGGGTGGTTTTCTCAGGGAACGTTGTGGTACTACCACAGAGAAAGCCCTGCTTCATTCAGGCACAGATAGGGATGTACGAAAGTGACTTACCTTTCGCGGATTATGTTGATGGTGGGGGGGGAGGCGTTCCATCCCTCCCCCCGGAATCCTGGCCGGGTGGGGAGGCGCTCCGTTCCTCCTCCTGGAATCCTCGAACGGCCGGCTGTGCTCCGCGGCAACTCCACGGAGCAGCCGGCCAGGCCCGGCCCGGCCAGGCCAGAGCCGTCCGCAGCCGGATTTCCGGCCGCGGAGGGCTCTGGGTAAAAAAACAACAACAACCAACCGCGTACGCAAATGGCAGCGGCTATGGCCGCCGCCATTTGCATTCCTTCTTTTTGGCCATCTTAATCTACGTAAATATTTACGTAGACTATGACGGCGAAAATAAAGGGGAACGCAAATAGCGTAGCGGGCGCTATTTGCATCCCTTTTTCATTAACCGTTTTAGCCTACGTAAATATTTACGTAGGCTAAAACGGTTAATGAAAAAGGTTAATAAAAAGGTTAATAAAAAGGTTAATAAAAACGGTTAATAAAAAGGGGACGCAAATAGCGCCCGCTACGCTATTTGCGTTCCCCTTTATTTTCGCCGTCATAGTCTACATAAATATTTATGTAGATTAAGATGGTAAAAAGAAGGAACGCAAATGGTGGCGGCCATAGCCGCCGCCATTTGCGTACTTTTTTTTTTTAAACCCACCCGACCATGATAGGCTACGTAAAGATTTACGTAGCCTATCACGTCTTTTTTTTTTTTACCTAGCCATGATAGGCTACATAAATCTTTACGTAGCCTATCACGTCTTTTTTTTTTTTTTTTTTACACACAAGGCTGGAAATGGCGGTGGCAGCGGCTGGTCGGAAGACCGGCCGCTGCTGCTGCCAAAGCCAGAGCCAGAGCTGGCACCACCCGGAAGATCGCCCCAGGTGAGTTTCGTCCCGGGGGGGATCCGCGGGGGGGTGGCAGGCCGTTCCGCCACGGAGTTCGGGGGGCCAAATGCATTGGCATTCGGCCTCACCGAGATCCGTGGCGGAATTCTCTGTCATCCCTAGGTACAGATGTCTATGAACAGAGAATCTCTATCCTGCAGGAAGATAACAGAGGATGGGAGATCTAAAGCAGTGGTGTAGTGGATGCAGGACATGCAGGCTCAAAGCACTGGGACTTTTTGATTAGCAGGGATGATGGTGTCAAGCTTTTCTACACGAGGCTGTTAATCAGTTGTATCTACTTGCATTTTCATCGCAGACGTGAGCTCCGAACACTACACGAGGAGCATTTCCGTTCCTGTTTTTCCAGTACATAACCTCTAGGTGGCACTGTGGTATAGACGAATAGTGCAAATACACAAGAGGAAACTGTATTTTCTTTCGCTTTCACAATTAAATGCCGCATTTTCCCTGCTCTAAAAACACTTGCCGAAAGTGCTGGTTAGACACAGAAGCGAAGGGTCCCAACCTCATCTAAAGAACTCATAAACAACCATGAGTAGGGAATGACAAGTATGTAGAAAAAGCCTGTCATCTCCCACCCCGCTCAGTCTTCTTTGTTCCCACTCAGCTTAGCTGCAATTCCCACGGTAGCCTGGGGGCAAAGGGAGGAAATGAATCTTCTCGGCAACAATAAATAGTCGTGAGCTGTCCCTGTTGTAATACAAGGTATTTGGGGGTGGCTTGGTCCTGAATGTGCAATTAAGACCCATTAGCTTTACCAAAGGTTTGCTCCTGGTGGAGAGGAAAACTGCTAGAACTGGTTTGTTGATGTGGATCAACCCAGCTGCTTGAATTGTTGGCCCCTCCTTGGGGGCGTGGCTATGAGGACTGTCATGCTGACCGCCTTCACTTCAAAATGCTCCACTACACTGCTGATCTAGAGCAGAAACTAAAAGCCGAAGAAGCATAGCCAAGGAGCCATTTTATAAGAAGAAGCACCTAGGATGGCTGTCTCCCCTGCATTACAATCTGTCTGAAGGGCTGTCCAGTCCAAATCCAGTGTAAAAGTAAAGAATTGTTGGGGTGAAGAGCATCAGGAAGAGCAGCTGGAAGTCGCCCATCAGCAGTTAGCATCTGGGCAGCAGAATAAGCAGGAGCACAGGTCATCTGGTCACAGTTTATATTCTATTTAAACTATAGTAATTACTTCTCTAAATGTGCATCTATGCATACAAGCATATGCCAGTGTGATGCAAATCTGTGCACTTTTTTAGTCCTCTTTTTTGCGGGGGAGGGGAGATACGTAGGTGGCCACCCTAGACACAGCTGTGGTCAGGCTCAGCCTCTGGCATTCTTGGGAAAGTCCAGGGTTCTGGCAGTGCCCACAGCTGATGTTTGCCTTCACCTCTTCCACCCCCCCTGTCTTGGAAGTTCGAGCACCCCCAGATGGCTGGATCTAGCCACGCTCTTCATTTCCTGCAATGCCTTTGCCCAGCATCACTGAGGCATCCAGGTGAGTAGGGGCAGCTGCCCAGTGCTGGGCACTGCCCAAGGCTGCTTTGGTGCCAGGTAAGCTTGCCCAGAGGAGGGGGATCACCAGAGGACACTTTGCCCGGGGGCCCCTCAAACCCAGAGCCAGCCCTGGTCAGGAGGAATACGTTTCCTTCTGGAAAAAATAAACGTATCAGCATGCGCATATGGAGTACAGCTTTACATGGATGTAAAGCAGGGGCAACAGGTCAAATGCAAGGAAGGAAACAGGAGGCTTTTCGATCCAGTGCTGCTTCTGGATGCCCCGGTGACAACGGGCCCAGAGGAGTGCTTTTCACCAACCTACTCTGGTGCACCAGCTGCCCTTCCTAGAGAAGGCTGAGCCGGTCCCAGTTATTCATGCCATGACGACATCCAAGCAGGATGACTGCAAGGTAGCAAGCGCATCTATTCCAAATGTGCTTGCTACCAGTTTGTTTCCAGGCCCAGTTCCAAGTGATCCCAGGCCAGGATATCTGGAGGACTGCCTCCTGTGGTCAGTATCACAAACCCTTCTCCAACAAGTGCCCTCGCCTTCAGGAAGGGGTCAAGTGGACATGAGAGGCAGGGTCTCTTTGGTAGTGGCTCTGCGATGATGGAATGCCCTCCCTAGTGAGGCCCACCTAGCCCAATCACTGCTCGCCTTTTGGCAAGCAGTGAAAACCTGGCTCTTCAGGAAGGTTTTGGGGATGAGTTAGCATTGCTATCCTGGGGTTGCAGAGCTGAAGGGAGGCAGGTGCTGTCCCCATCCATCGTTCAAGAGGCCAAGGGCCACTGGAGGTTGCACCCCCGGCCTCCTACTCCCTGGCCCCACCCATCATTGAGAGAAGGAGTAACTGCTACAGTGCTTGCTTTCCTCTTCCCTCCAGATTCCTTTTCCCTTTTGCATTGCATCAATCAGATTGTGAGCTTGTGAGCAGGCGCTGTTTCATCTTTTAATATCTGTAGAGTGCTTAGAAATTTTTAGGCGTTTTAAATGATGAGGATGATGATAATAATTGGCTGGATCGGGGTGGCAGCTATATCTTTGCCATACTGCTGTTCCTTTCTGTTCTTAATGCTGCTAGACTATAGATTTAATGCATTTTTCTGTTGGTTTTTATTGCTTTAAACCATTTTTTGTAAGCTGCTGTGGGGGTCCCTTTGAGACCAAAAGTGGGAGATATTAAAAGTTGTAAATAAAATACATAAATGAAGTCCTGATTCCAGAAAATGTGACCTGATGTACACTCCGTGTGTGCGTGTCCGTGTGTGTGTGTCCGCCTTTCCTTTTGAATGGTGTTTTTAGCATTTAGAAGGAGCAACATTCGTATCTTTACATAATGCTGCAGCCACATTACGTAAAACTATTTGATGTAATTGCTTTTCTAGCCAACAGAATAATCATCTTCCTAATAAAAAGCCAAAGAACATTGGTTTCTTTCCCTTCTATGCTTTCCATTTCCTTGATCTTCAGTGGCTTGGCTACCATCAAATATTATTATTTGTCTTTCTTAACACCCCCACCCCACCCCTTCACTAGCTACCATACACCTCTTTACACAGGCCATTTTGGAGCTCTGCCTTTTGCCTGGAATCTTTATGACAAAGTTCCTTATTCATTCTTTCCTGGCAAGTCAGCTTGGCAGAGAGTGCTGTTCGTTACAACTTGGGTTTGTCTGCGGTTGAGCTTATTCGTCTTCCGGTGGTTGAACCAGCAAGGTTGTTTGGTGGGGTTTGACCCCTGTAGAGTGGCAGGGATGGTGCTAGTGGTACGAAGGCAGCAGGGCCAACATTAACCTAAGCGTAGTCCCTGCTGTGTGGGTGGGGTGGGGTGGTTGTGGTGGTAAGACTAAGAGGGGTTTTTTGGTAAGAATTGTCAATGCCCGATGGCAAGGGAGACGTTCAGCAGGTGCAGTGTTCTCCAGGGCTGCTGCAGCGCTACAGGGGGGAAAACTGCCCCTGTTGAACCTCTGCCTTCAGTGCAGCTTGAAATGCACCAGAATCTTCCCAGGTGTCAAAATCAGTAAACCACAATTTTCTCAGCCTCCCACCTGAAATATGGAAATACGGGTTGGACAAAAGAGGTTAATGGAGCCAGAAGATCAGTTCTTATGCCTTATGGCCATACCAAGGTAGGCAGGCATCTCTTCCGTTAGGGAAATTTCAGGTAGGTGGCTCACAATGACTAGGGAATTGTTATCCTTTAGAAGGTGAGAACCCTTTTGGCAGAAGGGTGTGCCTTTCTTCCTCTTCCTCTTCCTCTCCCCCTCCTCCACCTCAATGGGGCTGTTCACACATAGCGGTGGCAAATCGTGGGTTAATTAATTAACCCACGATTTGCTGCGGTGCGTGCTGGGCACATTACGCAACATTTTTTAACATTTCGCCCCCAATCAGGGATCGCGACGTGATGTCCAGACCTGGACAGTATCACTTAATCATGGGTTAAATAACCTACAGTGAGCCTAACTATTAAGGATGTTGTAATCTAGGTGTCTGTGAACGAAAGAACACGGTCAGTTTTTGAGTGAATCTGAGAAAGGCGCAGAGAGATAAGAGGGCTGTGTTTGGGTCCAGTAAGGAAGCTGACGGATTTTTGAGGAAGCAGCTGGGTCTCTCCCTAGAGACCTGATATTGGAGCAGCGTGCTTTGACTGTCTGTTTGTGTTGGGAATATTGCAACCTCGTCTACAAGATACAGGAAGGGGGCAGTGTTGCAGATAGCGAGTTAATACATGGGAATTTCGGGCATAGCTAGCCGTAGGATCTCTGTAACCTAAAGCGTGGTTTCCCATCCCCGTCTCCTGTCCCCCGACCTTCTCCATTGCTTGTTTGCTTTTTCTCCTGCCGGTGTTATAGAACCCAAAGAAATGGACTGAACAAACCTTGTGTAAAACTATACACTGTACCCTCATTGTTATTCAAGGAACTATGAGTAAACTGTTATTTATTTATTTATTTATTTATTTATTTATTTATTTACAATATTTATATACTGCTCCTCATCAGAAGATTTCGGAGCAGTGAACAACATGATAAGAATAAAACAATGGTTATGTTTTACCATAACTTCACTAAAGAAGGGTGTGGGCTCCTTTTTTGCGTGCACGTGGGACTGGTAAACACTCATTCTGTTCTGCTTTTTGTTTTTCTCTCCTAACTGCCTTTCTAACAGGAGGCAGTAATACCAAAAAAAATCCCCATCAGTTTGAACATTTAAGCTGCGCCTCCACCTGCGCTCAACCTGTGCTCTTGTAAATAAACACAAGTATTCTGAAATGCCCGTAAGCCGCTAGAGACCTCCTTCCCAAGGGATCCAAATCTAGGAAAGCGCTGCAGCCCTGGAACTTCATAACGTAACAAAGACATGAGCCTACCTTACGAGGCTCTTGTAAAAAATTCTTGTGAAGTGCTTTAACAACCTGCAATGTAAAAGGAGACAGATACCAAATCTATACAATATACACCAGCCTTCCCCAACCTGGTGCTTTCCAGTTACATTGATGTCAGGCTCCCCCTTATGACCTGGACCCCTTGAGCAACTCCTTGAGGATCTCTTGCCTCCTTAAGAGTCCACCTTCCTTCTTTTACCTTCCCCTTCCCCTTCCCACTAATGTGGGGTTTAGGCTGTAGGTGTGTGGTGATTGACACTCTAGACACAGGGTTTAACCACAACAGTTTATTGGTAAATTAAAGCAAGCAAATCACAACTAAAGGAATTTATACAATAGAGCTGAGTGATACAAAAGGCATTAAGAGAAAATAAAAGTTGCAAAATGCAAATTCCTTTACCCTAGCTGTACTTAGACTTTTCCAGGCTGCTGCTTCCTGCTCTCTCTTCGGGCTCTGGTCTTCCCGGCTCTGCTGTTATTGGCTCACTCATCCTCTTTATATACCCTCCCCCCTCAAAAACAAAAGCACTCCTTCAAACCTGAGGAAATTAAACTTAACTGGGGAAATGAAACTGAAACTTAACTGGGGAAATGAAACTATGTCTCCCAGGGATACTGCTTCCCAACAAAAAAATGCTCCAGGCCTCTAGCCTGTCCTTTTTTCCGTTTGCCTCCGTAGGCCTCAAACCTTCACAGTTGAACTGCAAGTTTTGTGTTGGATTATAAAACCTTGTAGTCCAACACAGTTTGGAGGGCATCAGGTTAAGGAAGGGTGAACTACACACCCAGGCAAGCTGCAGTCAGTGTCCTTGGCCGCTGTGCAGAATGACCGAAGTGAACGTTACACTGAAGCTTATCCTGTACAGGCATTGGGAGTGCTAAAACAGTTACTGCTGATCCCTGAAATTACAGTCGTCTGGATGCTCCAGCTTAATGAGACGCCAGCCCTAGGGAAGCCTGCAGCCATTCATATGGACCTTACCAGACGGGGCCTTTACACTGGCAGTGAAATGCATTGCAACTTCTAGGAGACAGAATATGGCCCTCTTGAGGAAGGGAGAGGCGGGGTGGGGGGAAACAGTGCGAGGGAAAATGATACCATCAGAGCCAAGAAAGCAGAAACTCCCTTAATTTGCTCTGTGACTGGAGGTCTCAGCCCAGCTGCTTGAGGGTCGGACTCTGTTGTTTGGTGGAAATTGTGTTGCTACAGCCTGATAACTTTGCCATGCTACGAAGCTGCTAATTTCCTTCTACTAGAACACAGAAAGGAAGCTAATCTTGGAACTGGTCCCAATCTAGCGCTGTATCTATGAAATTATTATTATTATCATTATTATTATATGAATAAATCATGATGCAAATGTGTGTGTTTTCCTCTTTTGTGCTCATTGGTACCCCTCTAGATCAGTATGTATATGGTGTTCCTAGGAATCCTTGGGGTTTTTGGAAGGTTATCCAGCTGGAATCATAGCTCAGTGGTAGAGCACTTACTTTGCATGCTGAAGGCTCCAGGTACAGTCCCCAATATCTTCAGGGTCAGGCCAAGGAAGTTGGTTTGCCCAGGATCTTATCACTGCCATTCAGTGTAGGAAATACCAAGCAAGTTGAACCGACGGTTGGATTCAGTATGAGGCCTACGTTCCTTAAATGTGAAGATCAGAAATTATTTATTTATTATATTTCTATCCTGTCTTCTTCTTGCAAGGAACCCAAGGCAGCTTATCCTCACAACAGCCCTGTGAGGTAGGTTAGCCTGAGAGTCAGTGACTGGCCCCAAGTAACCTAGTGAGCTTCATGGCTGAGTGGGGACTTGAATCCGGAACTCCTCAGGTGTAGTGGTTAAAGTCCAACACTTTATCCACTATTCCACACTGGTGAACAAGCTTCAACAATGAAGGCGGTCTGAACAATTTTGAACAATCAACAGACTTTAATGATTGGTAATCTACTTTTGTTGATATAAGGAAAAGGAAATGTTCGTATAAGTTGCTTGTTTAGTAGGTGGTGATGGTTGTTAATGATCTTTTTTTCCCTATGGAAAATTTATTTTTCAAAATAAGAGCAGAGGGTATTTCCAAGTAGCGCCAGAAAGAGTGAAGCGGCTGAGCCAAAGCCAAAAGGACACTCAGATGTGGATGTGTCTGGTGATGAAAAGAAAATCCGATGCTGTAAAGCACAATATTGTTTAGGAACCTGGAATGTAAGATCAGTGAATCAAGGTAAGCTGGAGGTGGTCAAACATGAGATGGCAAGATTGAACATCGACATCTTGGGAATCAGCGAACTAAAATGGACAAGCATGGGCGAATTTAATTCAGGTGACCATCATATTTACTACTGTAGGCAAGAATCCCGTAGAAGAAATGGAGTAGCACTCATAGTCAACAAAAGGGTGGGAAAAGCAGTACTGGGGTACAATCTTAAAAACGATAGAATGATCTCAGTATGAATCCAAGGCAAACCATTCAACATCACAGTAACTCAAGTCTACGCCCCAACCACTGATGCCGAAGAAGCTGAGGTTGATCGGTTCTATGAAGACCTACAACATCTTCTAGAACTAACACCAAAAAAAGATGTCCTCTTCATCATAGGGGATTGGAATGCTAAAGTAGGAAGTCAAGAAATCACTGGGATAACAGGAAAGCATGGCCTTGGTGTACAAAATGAAGCAGAACAAAGGCTAACAGAGTTTTGCCAAGAGAACACGCTGATCAAAGCAAACACTCTTTTCCAATAGCACAAGAGGCGACGCTACACATGGACATCACCAGATGGTCAATATCGAAATCAGATTGATTATGTCCTTTGCAGCCAAAGATGGAGAAGCTCCATACAGTCAGTCAAAACAAGACCTGGAGCTGACTGCGGCTCAGATCATGAGCTTCTTGTTGCAAAATTCCGGCTTAAATTGAAGAACGTAGGGAAAACCACGAAACCATTCAGGAATGACCTAAATCGTATCCCTTATGAATATACAGTGGAGGTGAGGAATAGATTTCAGGGATTAGACCTGATAGACAGAGTGCCTGAGGAACTATGGACAGAGGTCCGTAACATTGTTCAGAAGGCAGCAACGAAATCCATCCCAAAGAAAAAGAAATGCAAGAAAGCCAAGTGGCTGTCTGATGAGGCATTACAAGTAGCTGAGGAAAGAAGGGAAGCGAAAAGCAAGGGAGAAAGGGGAAGATATATCCAACTGAATGCAGAGTTCCAGAGAATAGCAAGGAGAGACAAGAAGGCCTTCTTAAATTAACAATGCAGAAATGTAGGAAAACAACAGAATGGGAAAGACTAGAGATCTCTTCAAGAAAATTGCAGATCTCAAGGGAATGTTTTGTGCAAAGACGGGCATGATAAAGGACAAAGAAGGCAGAGACCTAACAGAAGCAGATGAGATTAAGAAGAGGTGGAAAGAATACACAGAAGAACTATACAGGAAAGATCTGAATGTCCCGGATAGCCATGATAGTGCGGTCACTGAACTTGAGCCGGACATCCTCGAGAGTGAAGTCAAGTGGGCCTTAGGAAGCATTACTAACAACAAAGCTAGCGGAGATGACAGTATTCCAGCTGAGCTATTTAAAATCCTAAAAGATGATGCTGTTAAAGTGCTGCACTCAATATGCCAACAAATTTGGAACACTCAACAGTGCATCTGAGGGACCATAGGATTTCTCAGATCCCCCCTCCCGAAGCCATAGACACTGCTACGACCTTGGGAAGGGGACTATACAATCTGACCTCCCCATCCCATCCTCCTTGCTGCTGCCTGCTTTCCAAGGTCGCAAAAGCGGCCTCGGAGGACCTTGTAGAAGTCAAAATGGGGGTGTCTCGGTGGGCGGAGGGGAGAGGAGAGGCCCAGATACGAGAAATCTTATGGCTTCTCCAGCCCACCAGTGGGCCTCCTCTAGACAGGCTCAAAGGCAGGTCCAATCAGTCAATCCTAAAGGAAATCAACCCTGAGTGCTCATTGGAAGGACAGATACTGAAGCTGAAGCTCAAATATTTTGGCCACCTAATACGAAGAGAAAAGTCACTGGAAAAGACCCTGATTCTGGGAAAGACTGAAGGCAAAAGGAGAGGGGGACAGCAGAGGGTGAGATGGCTAGATAGCATCACCGATGCAATGAATATGAACTTGAGCACGTTCCGGGAGAGAGCGCAGGACAGGAAGGCCTGGCATGCTATGGTCCATGGGGTCACGAAGAGTCGGACCTGACTGAACGACTGAACAACAACAACAACAATGTCCCCAAAACAGAAAGTAAGTAAGTAATAGTTTATTACAGTCACAAGACCAGCAAAGTGAAGTTGCACTATAAATACAATAATATGAAAGCAATAAGAATTAGTTAAAATGTAAATAAATAAGAATTACACACGACCCACTCATAATAGTAAAATATTTTTTAAAAATTAAACATTATCAAACAATTGACATCATCCCAAGCCAACAAACAACTTCAGCAGTGCAGAATCTAGCCACCTTAGAGGTTACCTGAGAATTCTGGTCAGCCCAAAGATAATCTGTATAAAACACATCAGGTCTCCCAGGTATTCCTTCCAAAACAAAAAGGACATGTCTTCCACAGAAGACAGCTTGGCCATATGCAGTGGGAAGTCAGAGAGGGGAATAGAAGAAGAACTCTGCTGGATCAGACCAGAATTTAGCATCAGTGTTAGTC
Source organism: Heloderma suspectum (assembly GCF_057233095.1). Taxonomy (NCBI): domain Eukaryota; kingdom Metazoa; phylum Chordata; class Lepidosauria; order Squamata; family Helodermatidae; genus Heloderma; species Heloderma suspectum. The sequence continues at coordinate 11,468,620 of NC_139472.1, read as the reverse complement.
GTACTTAGAATAGACCTATTGAAATGAATGGGGCTTAGGTTAGTCATGGCAACACTGGGACAAAATAAGTGTGTGTATATGCTAGGAGGAAGCACTGCCCTTTTTAAATAACTTTCCAACTTTTTTAAACCTATGCCCTGTCTCCAGAGGTCATAAGAACATCGGAAGAGCCCTGCTGGATCAGACCAAGGGTCCATCTAGTCCAGCATCTAGTCCCTATCCATCTAGTCCATCGTTCTGAACATGTTAAGAACATAAGAAGAGCCCTGCTGCATCAGACCAAGGGTCCATCTGGTCCAGCATTCTGTTCACACAGTGGCTGACCAGCTGTCAACCAGGAACCCACAAGCAGGGCACGAGTGCAACGGCACCCTCCCAGCCATGTCGTTGTGACCTCTGGCAACGACCTCTGGTCACAGATATTCTTGAACCACTTAGATCCGGGTTTCTTCTTGGGTGGTTAGCCCAAGATAAGAGACCGTACAAGCAGATCTCTAGCAGTAGTAGCAACTAACCACACTGGTTTAAAAAAAAAAAAAAAACAGGTGGAAACCGGGTATGGTATAGATAGATGTTAAAAGTGAGACAGGAGGAGGGAGAGAATGGTCAATTAGCAGTGCTTGCAGCTGGTTTAGTCGTCCCCACCCCACCCCAAGTTGGAGTTTCTTCAGTCAAACATGGGGCCTCTTGCAAAGAAAAAATTGGCAGGAATCAAGCTGTGCTTATGCCAGCTTTTTCCCTCTTTTCTTGGAGGCTGAAAAAAACCCTGAACGAGCGGGTTTTTTCTTTCTTTCTTTCTTAAAAAAAATTGTTCTCCCCCCCCCCCTCCACAGCACCGTGGAAGTAGCAATGTTTAAAATGGAAAGATTTGCAATGAGCCATCAATCATGGTCCTTACAGGATATATCTCCTGGCGAAATTTTGCTGGGGCTTTCATAAATCAACATAGCTGGAATATTTGTGGTTGTCCCTGTGAGATTTATGCAGGTGGGAGATTAGAACCAGTCTGTCAAAAAGAGAGAGAGAGAGAGAGAGAGAGAGTGAGTTTGCTGGTGAGGTGGGTGGGTTGCTATATATATATATATATATATATATATATATATATAGTTTGCTGGTGAGGTGGGTGGGTTGCTGGCAAGCAGAAAGGGAAGATTTTATAATAATATCAAAGGATACTTTGAGATTTCAGAGGAGTAATTGGGGTGGCGGAGCGTGTGCCTGTTCGCCTTTTTAACTTGTAGTCAGAAGCTCTCATTTGGATGTGTCATTTGCAAATGAGTTCACTGAGAAACCGACATTGAAAGCATTTACCAAAGTGGTTTGCTTATGCTGGGTTTCCCCTTATCTAATAACAAAGAGTGCTCTGCCACCTTGAAGACTGACACATTTCTTATGGCATAAGCTATCTAATGAGCCCCTACTTCCAAATTACTTTTACAGGTACAGTGTAGTTGATATAGGACGGTCTCTAACTCATCTTCAGCAAATCGGCACAGTGTGTTCTGCTGGGCACAGAGAAACCCCACAGTGGATGGAGGCAACTCAACAGGTGTTGTTGTTGTTGTTGTTCAGTCGTTCAGTCGTGTCCGACTCTTCGTGACCCCATGGACCATAGCACGCCAGGCCTTCCTGTCCTGCGCTCTCTCCCGGAGCGTGCTCAAGTTCATATTCATTGCATCCGTGATGCTATCTAGCCATCTCATCCTCTGCCGTCCCCTTCTCCTTTTGCCTTCAGTCTTTCCCAGCATCAGGGTCTTTTCCAGGGAGTTTTCTCTTCGCATTAGGTGGCCAAAATATTTGAGCTTCAGCTTCAGTATCTGTCCTTCCAATGAGCACTCAGGGTTGATTTCCTTCAGGATGGACTGATTTGACCTCCTTGCAGTCCAGGGGACTCGTAAGAGTCTTCTCCAGCACCACAGTTCGAAAGCATCAATTCTTCGGCGCTCAGCCTTCCTTATAGTCCAGCTCTCACAGCCATACGTTACTACTGGGAAAACCATAGCTTTGATTAGACGGACCTTTGTCGGCAAGGTGATGTCTCTGCTTCTTACTATGCTCTCTAGGTTTGCCATGGCTTTCCTCCCAAGGAGCAAGCGTCTTTTAATTTCATGGCTACAGTCACCGTCTGCGGTGATCTTGGAGCCCAAGAAAGTAAAATCTGTCACTGCTTCCATTTCTTCCCCTTCTATATGCCAGGAAGTGATGGGGCCAGATGCCAGGATCTTCATTTTTTTAATGTTGAGTTTCAAACCAGGTTTTGCACTCTCCTCTTTCACCCTCAACAAGAGGCTCTTTAGATCCTCTTCGCTTTCTGCCATTAGGGTGGTATCGTCTGCATATCGGAGGTTGTTGATAATTCTCCCAGCAATCTTAAACTCAACAGGTATGCCGCTGTAAAAAAGTAAATAAATCCACAAATAACCTGATGAGAACTGAGCATGTTCTGTGACTACAAATACTGAGTATCTGTTGGGGAAAAAAACAGAAATGGGGTGGGGGGGAGATTGGATGGAATGAAGTATCCTGGAAAAAGGCATGGCTGGTTAGAACCCTGAACTGGAGCACTCAGTACTGCAACATTTTGTTGCAGGTCTCACTTGCCACTGACCGACCCCACATGTCTGGGCACCATTTAACTAAGAAGCTTGTTCACACACACAGCCACCATCCTGGTGGACCAGTCACAATGCAGTTAATATGCGTGGCTGATCCTGCATTTATTGGTGGTGGGGGACACACACACCAAGAGATGGGGGGGAGAAGGTTTTCCATGCATAGGGAAGGAGCCATGGGGCAGAAGGATGGAGATGGAAGTGGTGGGAAGGTGTCTGTTTAAGAATACAGCTGTAGGCAACTAGAAATTCAAGGCAGGGGACTGAACTGGCTGGCAGAGGCCACTATGAGATTTTCTACACAAGGCTGTTAACCGTTGTATCTACTTTTGGTTTCATCGCAGAATTGAGATCTGCGCTCTACCAAAGGAGCTTTTCCTTTCCTGCTTTTCTGCTACATAACCTCTAGGTGGCACTGTGCTGTAGCAGAATTTTGCAATTACACAAGTAGGAAAATACTTTTTCTTTCACTTTCAGAAATAATACTCCATTTTCCCCACTCTAAAAAAAACCTGGGAAAGTGCTCTTAAAAAAAAAAAGCAAAACTGGAGGATCATGGTGTCATCTAAAGAATGCATAAACAATGGGGAGTAAGGAATCATGAGCGTACAATAAATGCCTTGCGCAGAAAAGCTCTAGCTCCCCACATTTCCCTGCTGCTTGAGGAGGAAGGGGCTTTCAGCTAGCACAGAAACCAAGTGGGCTGGTGGAGGAGGGCAGGATTACTCCGTCCTTCCTCTCCTAGTGTCCTTTCATTCCATTTCCTTGGTGGAAAGTAACGTTTTAAAACTAGCCTGCCAACTTGGCTACCGGCCTGCATTTCCATGCTGACTTCTCCTCTACTTCCAGTGTGGAAACACAGGTTACTAGCCTCTCAGCAGGCTAGTAGCTTTTGTAGACTTATTTACAAGGCTGATCTAGGATGTGTGTATTTGAGCTTGCGGGGGGAGAGAGCTCCAAAATGCAGCTCCAGAGCACCTCTAAACAATTTTTTGAAAATGTTTATCCACTAAACACTAATCAATACAAGCGCTAAGGGAAGCAGTTGGGGTGGTTTGCTTTCCAGTGCTGCCATCCCTCTGATCCAATTGCTCACCTCTGCCATTTGCACAGCGCTTGTGAACCTAATCTTTCACAACCCAAGGCAAAGCCAGTGCTGAGCCACATGGGGGTCATTGCAGCAACTGCCCTCTTGCCTCTTTATTAATGAAATCAACCCTGCTCCTGGGCACAGCCAGAGGTTGGTAGGTATCTGGGGAGTCTGTAAATTTTTTGACAGCCAATAAAATATGTCTTGGAAGAAAGAGAACACCTGAGCCTTTGGGCCTCTCGCTTGCTCTGCAGAGCAATCCAAGCCTCAATTTGCAGCTCTTGGTTCTTTCTCTTTCTTTTGCAAGTGCAGGATGGACCTAAAAGTATATAATAAGAATAATAAATGTTTCAAGGAATAATTTCTCAAACTGGCATTTGCTAAGGTAACACTAGGGAGGGTACGGTTGCGCTCGTGTCTGCTTGTGGGTTTCCTGTGGGCAGCTGGTTGGCCACTGGACTAGATGGACCCTTGGTCCGATCCAGCAGGGCTCTTCTTAAGTTCTTATGATATGCAAATCAGCAAAACTCAAGCCCGCCAAACTTCTCTGAATTCCTTCTCGAAGCTCACTCTGGCTAAAGTCCATATCAGATTGCAAGCTTTGTTTTTTTCCCCTTTTCACATGAGAATCTGTGCATATTTTTGTGCGTATTTTTCCAGGTGTATGCATCAGTTGTGAGCATCTTTGAAAGGGATTGTAAAAAAAAATTTGCTCTAAAAAAGCTGAAGAGAACTACAAAATAGTAATATTTGATAGTAATATTTAATATTCTTTTAAAAGGTAGTGAATGATTTTGAGAGCAATCCTATGCCCCTTAGACAGAGTCTGGGAGATATAGGCGCCAGAAAACCGCGCTCCCTCCATCTCCCCTGCCTTCTCACAGCCATTACAGGAAGAACTGTGCTGGCTACTGTTATGACCTCACAAACACAAGCTTGTACCGGGTTAAAGGGGGCATTCCTGGGGGTGGGAAGGGCAGGAGAAGAGACTGGGGATGTGGAGATATAAGGCATCCCCAGCTGCCCCCAGCTTCCTTCCTTCTCCCTCCCTGAAGCCCCCACTAGACAGGTGAAATCGCATTGGATACTCAAAGACGTCCAAGGTTGGAGTCTTGCAAGTACCCAGGGTGGAACTCTTAGGATTGCACCCTTTCTGTCTGAAAGTAAGTTGGCAGCTTCACAGAGTATACATGTCTACTTGGAAGTAATCCTACTAAATTCAATGGGGCTTACTCCCAGCTAGGGTTGCGGTTTTAGTAATTTTTGTTAGATTCAGTAGATTAAAGTGTTGTAGTTGATCATCTTTCTTCCAGTTAATGAATTACATTAAAAAAATTGCAGATTATCCAAACTTCTCTTTTGCTTCTCTCTCTCTTTTAAGATACTGAAGGAGAACTTACAGTTTAGCAAACAAAAGCTACTGCTCATTGCTACAAAATGAATATTAAAGAAATATCTTTAAGGTTTTGTCTTTTCATTCGCAAGTGCAGTAACCTGCCAAATAGCCTTTAAAAAAAAAATACAAACGAATCCTTAGCTTTCAGCCTCAGTGAGTAAAATTTGCCCTCTCTGATTAAAATTGGCCCCACCAATCAAGTAAAGCTTCAGTTGATTCATCTACCAATTAAATCTTGCAGCCCTATAAATCCCACATTCAAAGATAGAAACAAGTCAGTACATTCAAGCTGGCATTAAAAAAAAAAATCACACCTTTATTAACTTTTGCAGCGCTTTTAATTTATTTCATTTTTTTCATTAAGAACTTCTGCCATTTGGGCGGCCTTCTCTCCTCAAGGGCCTGTGCTGAAGCTCAAGCAATTAACCATTCTGAACACTGTCCATAAACCTAAAATACACCGTGAAAGGGAAAGACCAGTAAGAGGTATTAGCTCCTGACCCTTAACAAGAAGACTCGTGGACTGCATAGCAACATAGGGCTTGTCCTGGCCAGTGGAGGAGCTGCCTGAGACAGGCTGCCTGATTAATTGGCTGGTCTCAGGCGGGTGGATGTGCCCCTTGGCAATTAACAGGTAGACTGGGCAAACTCCAGGGGAGCAGAGCCAGGCTCTGCCTGCATCTCCAGAACAGAAAAGCAAAAAGAATGCCAGGTGTCGAGTGGAAGGACTGAGCCCTCCGCCAACTGTCTCCATTCCCCTTTTGTAGTTCTGCTCCCTGTCATATCGCAATGTTGTCTCTGTGCAAAGCTTGCAACCTGCACATTCAGAAAAAGCATCTGGTACGACCCTCTTGGGAGTGTGCCGTTTCTGCATGCTGATTAGGGGTGGGTGGGAGTTCATCTTTGCTCCCCCGTTTAAAGATAACTCAGTACATTAAAAGAAAAAAGGCAGGGAAAAAGCTATGTTGTGCTGGCTGCAAGGTTGCACGGTGGGGGAGTGCAGTTTCCTGGCTCCGAGCCAGAAAACCTGATAAGCTAGCCGAGTATCATTCCCTTATTCAGTCTCCCCTTGTTTTCTGAAATGGTACAGTCCAAGGAAGCTTGTACCACATGCCCCGCCCCTTTAACATGTAGGCCAACTTTGAGATTTGCTCATTGAGTTTATCACGTCTTGACACACCAGGCCTGTACACTCCTTGTTGCATTTTCAGGGGTTCTGCGATACTCTATAATTTTTTCTCTGAGTAGACACCTAGAAAGGATAATAACCTCGAGACTGTGCACTCAACTCCTTAATGGGTGCAGTGGGTCGTTGCTGCCCTGAAGCTGGAACTTGGAAGCTTTTGGTGGTATAATAACAGTGGTGGCCATAATCACTTCCTCTTTCTCACAGGAGCCGACTGTAGCTCAGTGGTAGAGCCCCTGCTTTGCACGCAGCAGGGCTCAGGGCTATACCTGCCCTATCTAGGTCTGGGAAAGACCCCCCTGTCTATAAACCTGCAGAACCAGTGGCAGTCAGTGTAAACCAGGAATAGGCAATCTGGTATCCTGCAGATGCTTTCAGCTACAGCTCCCATGAGCTCCAACCAGCATGACTAATGATCAGGGATTATGGGAGTTGTAGTCCAAAACATCTGGAGGGCACCACTGTTATTGCCCAGTATACAAAAAATATCACGCACGACCCCTTCCCTCTGCAAGGAGGGGTTGCACAGAGGGAGAAGGCTGGCTGATTGACCAGCCAGCTGGGCCAAGCCAGCTAATAATTGGAATAAGTGGCTGGGCCACGGGTCAGTGGCCCATTACAGCCATGTTTGAGAAAGCCAGCCAGCCACACACACCACCAGCCAGTGGAGCCCACCTGCTCCGTTTGGTATGCTCTTCATTTAAAAATCTTCCCTTTCTCAGTTTTGAGTGTCTGGAGAAATGCACAGGTGGGACTGGGGTGCAAAATGCAACAACATTATTTGTTCCCGACTTGCTTAAACCATCTCTCTCCCCCTCCCTCGTCCCCCACCCTATGACTGGCAAAAGCAATGGGGTTGTGTGGGAAAATAATTAATTTTGCCCTGTGTTTGGAGGCTTTTTCCTAACAATTATTTGCCTGTGTATCTCAAGCCTTACCCCCCCCCCCAATTCTGCGAGGGGTTTGTGTAGAAATGCACATAGGCTACGCTGTTTACTTAAAAGCCTGTTTGTGTTAGTTCTGCTGTAATTATCAAACCCAAGTTCAGCACTGAGTTCTATTGCCTGATGCCTCAGTTTTCTTATGGGTGAAATGGGTGTGTTGTTCTCCCCGTCCACGCTTTGCTTGCAATCCTGGAGAAAAAGGGCTTTTCTACAAATAGCATACTCTCGAGAAAGCGGTTTTTCCGTGTGTGAGAGAGAGGGAGATAGAAATTGTTTTTCCCCAGCCCTCCGCCCCGTCCTTTCAATATTTGTTAAGGGGCCTCTGCCAGAACTTGCTTTCTCTGTGCTGTTACTCTTGATAAATTGGGGTGGGAGGTGGGTCATCTGAATTGCTTCTAAATTGGGGCCTATTTTTGTCCTCTGTTTCCTTGCCTTAAGTAATGACTTGAGGTCCATGCCTGGCCTCCATGCTTCTCTCTCTGGGTTTTTTTTTAATCCTTTCCCCTCTTTTGGTGGTGCAAAGTAATGCCTTAGTTAGAGCATGTATTTCTGGCTAAATTCCTCCTGTTTTCTATTTGCTGGGCAAAATTATTGTTTTAAAGCCTGTGATTATGTAACCCAAACTCAGCATTGACTTCAGTTGCCTGCTGCCTCAGTTTTCCTGTAAGAAGTGGGTTCTCCCTTTCCGGTCATTGATAAAACGGCCTCTGCCAGAAATTGCTTTCTCTGTGCTGCTATTTTGGATAAATTGGGGTGGTGGGGGTGGGGGTCTGAACTACTTTTAAATTGTGGCCTGTTTTTGCCCTCCATTTCCTTTCCTTAAGTAATGAATTGAGGCCCATGCCTGGCCTTTATTTTGTGGTGCTGTACAGTGTTTCTAAGGGTGCAATCCTATGCATGTTTAGACAGAAAAAAAATCTTAACAATTAGGGATTCTGGAGAAATTCGAGACAGATTAAAATGAGCTCGGATTTCTAAGAATCCAACCTGCGGAATCCGCTGCAGAACAACCCCCTCAGGCTCTGCAGAGACTGTGGACTTTCGGATTATTTTTTTACTTTCCTGAATTTTACGCATATAAATCTGTAGAAAAATACATAAGTTTCTGCTGAGGTAACGTAGAATGGAATAGGGGACAATACACTAAATGTTACATACTGGGGTAAATTATGTAAATACTTGCGTAAATATTTACATAAATATTTCTGTATTTTTTCCGCATGACAAAAAAAAATATTCGCATCCGTCTGCGGGCAGATGACGGAACGAAAGGCACCTGACAATCCACAAAACACAGATGGAGCGGATTTTACACAGTCCGTACATCCCTACTAACGATGCATAGAATTGTACCCTCAGTCTGTGTTGTTGCTGTTGTTTTTTACCCTTTCCTTTCTTTTAGTGATGCAAAGTAATGCCTTAGAACACAAATTCCCAGCTAAATTCCTGGCTTGCACGGGAGGACTTATGTGTAGCAATATAGGTGTCCTTGGCTTTGCCTCCAGTGACCCCCTTTCAGCTCCACCAGTTAGATTGGCCATGAGCCTCCGCTGGCCTTCACCTTGAACTCTTCTACTTTAAATAGAGCTACTTTCCCAGCAAAGGATTTCAGCCTAACTTTGCCACTATGTGATGTTTTAAATCTTGTATCGGGGCTCTGAAAGGACAAAAACCATCCAAATTGATGTGTGGCTTTTAGTAAAAATGTCTAGCTGAGGAGTCTTTGTTAACATCTTTCCATCTTTATGGCTGCAATCCTTTGCGTGTTTAGCTATGCTGGCTGGGGAACGCTGGGAGTTGTGGGAGTATTCTCTGTCTAAACATGTATAGGATTGCAGCCTAAATGAGTTAATCTGACTCTGCGAAGTCATTGGCCACGTGTATTGTTGCACTAATGTCCACATCCGTTTCCATATTCTTTGGGACCGCTGATAACGTGTAGGCTGCTGTGTTGCTTTCCAGTGGCTGGCTATTACCATTCCTGAAGAAGAACAGTCGCAAAGTCTTGGTACGCAGTGTTCTTCGAGTCATCTTCAAAAATGTTAAACGGGGATAATTTTGCCTCTGGAGCCACAAGGTGATGCAAAATCTTACTTCAAAGATTTCTTCAAAGATTCCCCCCCCCCAATATTTTCTCACTGTGTTACAAGAAGTGGTGCAAAGTCCTTGTACCGTTTTCAGTGTTTAGGAGCAAGAGCAAGAGTTTAGGAGCATCCTCTAGAGTAGGGATGAGGTACCTATAGTCCCCCAGATGTTGCTGAACTACAAGACAGAGGCCCTGTGGGTGGGTGATACTCATGTCTGTGTTCTAGGTAGGGTCACACTCCCATTGAAAGAGCAGATGTGTAGCTTCGGGGTACGCCTGGATCCAGCTTTGTCATTGGAGGACCCAGGTGGTGTCAGCGGCTCAGAGTACCTTCAGTGGGTATGCCAGCTGTGCCTGTTTCTGGATAGGATAGACTGGTCGGTGTGCTCCATGCTCTGGTAGCTTCTCCATGCTCTGGTAGCTTCATGGTAGCTTCTGGTAGCTTCATGGTAGCTCTGGTAGCTTCATGCTCTGGTAGCTTCATGGTAGCTTCTGGTAGCTTCTCCATGCTCTGGTAGCTTCTTGACTGGACTACTGCTATGCTTTGTATATGGGGCTGCCCTTGCAGATGACCCAGAACCTTCAGCTTGTGTAGAACGCTAGAATGTTAATAGGTGCGGCCAGAAGGGATCCTATTACACTGATGTTAAGGGGACTGCACTGGTTGCCTGTTTACTTCTGGGCCCAATTCAAAGTATGAGCGCTCACATATAAAGCTGTAAATGGCTCGGGGTCCAATACATGAAGGAACGCCTCTCCCTATACCAGCCTGTCCCTGGCTTAAGGTCAGCAGTGGGGGGCTCTTTCCTAGGTGTCTTCTACTCATTATATGACAGAAGGCTTCTGTATTGTAGTGCACCGTTCATGGAACACCTTTCCCATGGAGGTGCGACTGGCACTGACCTTGCAACCATTTCAGGACGTTTCTGTTTGCTCAGGCATTTTAAGCTGGTCATTCTGTCTTTCTTTACTAGCTTTTATTGATGTTTTATTAAAGTATTGTTTTATTGCATTTTGTGGTTGCATGACCATTTTGGGGTGGGTGGGGGGTTATGTGTATTGTTCAACACCTTTATCTTTTGAGGAAGGGTGGATTCTCAATATCCAAATAAATAAAACAACTCATCCCTGGCTGAACCCAAAATTTGGAGCCCAAAAATATCTGGAGGCCTACTGCTTCTCCATCCCTGTTTTAGAGAATGCTGGGAGTTGTAGGACTTTCTGAACATGCATAGGATTACGCCCTTAGGTACTTTTTAAAGAAGGTTTTAGGACAAGGATGGGAACCACCTGCCCGCGAGCCTGAAGTGGGGCATTCAGAAATACTTTAGATGTGTCCTTTTTCGCTGCTGCAGCACAGTAAGACAACGATTTCACCATGACCTCACGGTCCTTCCCAGGTAGTCCCAGCCAATCTAGACTCCCTTCATTGGACTTTAATTGGGGTGATCCAGTGAACATTGTTTACTTGGACTTCCAAAAGGCTTTTGACAAAGTCCCTCACCAAAGGGACTTTGGAATAAGAGGAGTAAGAGGAATAAGTCATGGAATAAGAGGAGAGGTCCTCTTATGGATCAGTAACTGGCTAAAGAACAGAAAACAGAGAGTAGGAATAAACAGAAAAGTCCCCCAATGGAGGGATGTAATCAGTTGGGTCCCACAGGGATCTGTAGTAGGACCAATGCTTTCCAACTTGCTTCGTAAATGATCTGGAATCATGAAGCTGATTGGTGGGAAATTGAGGACAGATAGAAGGAAGGATGTCTTCACACAGTGCATAGTAAAACTATGGAATTTGCTACCACAGGATGTAGTGATGGCCACCAATTTGGATGACCTAAAAAGGGGATTAGACACATTCATGGAGGAGAAGGCTAATGATGGCTACAGCTCTATGCTACCTCCATTATCAGGGGCAGGATGCATATATTCACCAGTTGCTGGGGAACATGGGTGGGAGGGTGCTGTTGCACTCATGTCCTGCTTATGGGTTCCTGGTCGACAGCTGGTTGGCCATTGTGTGAATAGAGTGTCAGACTAGATGGACCCTTGGTCTGATCCAGCATGGCTCTTCTTATGTATGTTCTTAATATAGGTACCAGCTGTGTCCTCATTTCAAGGCAATTTCTCTGCTACTTTTCAGAGAACTGCAGTGCAGATACTCATCAGTTTTGCACATCTTTGAAATGTATGCATTCTTCTCCCATTGATGAAAGCGTATTTGTATTTTTCAAATGTACACATTTTTTATGCACATTTTTCAAGGTACGCATGCTGTCGAACACCGTTTTTTGGGTCCGCAGATCACATTGCAAGCTTGAAAATGTACGGACATCGACACAGATGGTGTCCGAATCCGTGTTTGGTCCAGACACTGCAAACTGTGGAAATCCTTATCAAAAACAAAGTGATACGTATTTATCCTACATTCCTAGCATTTAGTGCTGGGCTGGTGATGTTTTGCACACTCAAGAGGGTTTTAGCCTCTTTGTCGCTTCTGTGCACTTGTGAATTACTGCCATGTGGCATATCATGTGCCAGCTACCCTGCTTGGAATCTTATTGAAGGCCCAGCTGGAAAGTGGGTTTATGTTTGTCTCTAATGCTTGATGCACTGTTTCTGTCACCTGCGAACAAATGTTCTCTTGAACGTGTGCCTTGCTGCCAGTGCTGAAAATGAAAGCTCTGGACTCCATTCTGGGACTGGAAGTCTGTCTACACTGCTACAGTCTTCAAACTGCTTCCATCATCATTCTCTCTCCCCAGGGAACTATGGAAACTGTGGCTCTGTGAAACAGGCTGTGGATCTCTAACAGAAATCATTAAGGCAATAGATCAAACAGAAGGGCCCATGAAAGCAAAAGCGGGCAAAAGGCTGAAGTATGGAAAACTCTCTGGAAAAGACCCTGATGCTGGGAAAGACTGAAGGCAAAAGGAGAAGGGGACGGCAGAGGATGAGATGGCTAGATAGCATCACCGATGCAATGAATATGAACTTGAGCACGCTCCGGGAGAGAGCGCAGGACAGGAAGGCCTGGCGTGCTATGGTCCATGGGGTCACAAAGAGTCGGACACGATTGAATGACTGAACAACAACAACAAGGGCAGGAAGGTGGGAATTGGGGAATGGGACTATAGGAAGAAGGGGAAGAAGAGAAGGCCCTGGTAAAGATCTGCGGGCGTACAAAACGAAGAGAATATATATTGATTTTAAATAACCACCCACAGCTTTGGCTCCAGGCCTCTGGTAATTATGGAATTACCTTTCTTTGTGGGCTTTTAAAGTCCAAACCTGTCTGGAAACATTATGAGATCTTTAAAAAAATTTTTTTTAAACAATTCTGGCTTTTTGATTGCCTACTGAGGTAGAAGCATTGAGATTTTAATCTACTTGCTAATTTGTTGAGCAATTGCATTTTGTACAGCACTTTTAAAAGGCTGACTTTGTTTATGCTTTTAGCCCAGCCAAAGCCTTATTAGGGATATGGTAAACTAAAGATCTGGATTGTTAAAAGAGTACCAAGTCAGGCAGATGGCTTGAATTGGACTTTGTTTTGTGGAAATAAGGGTGCTACCCACAAGAGGATTTTGGGCACTGGTCTGTGTTATTACCAGTGGAGGCTGTCAGTGGGGTAGAGAATCCGTTCCCGGTTTCAGTCAGAACCAGTCAGAACTCCAACCTTGGATAGCTCCATTAGAGCTCTGACTGAAACCCCGAGCAGGATTCACTGCCCCACTGACACTGGAGCCACCAGTCTTACAGTTCCTTGGTACTTTCCCTCTGGAGGAACTCAAGGATGCTTCCTGGGCCAGAAGTTCTGCATTCCTGGTGTAAACGATACTGAGCTAAGTGGACATATTTTAATGACTCGGCATAAGGCAGCTTCCTGTGTTCAGGAGAACTCTGTAACTGGCTATAAGGGCCTCCGTGTTCAGAGATGGAATACTTTGGTTAAGGACCAGGCTGGTATGGTTGTGAGCTTTCAAACCAAGGGTGGTCCTAGACTAGCGGCCCCCAACTGGTGCCCTAGGCGAACCATGCAGTCGGCTCCCCCACTCCGAACCCCACAGGCAAATCTAGGCTGAGGTTTTAGGTAAACTGGGCAGCATTTTGCCCCTGTTTTCCATTAATAAATAGGCACACATACATATACCCCCCGCATCTTCGGAAGCAGAAATATTATCATTTATAATAAAATATGCCCCAAATGGGTTTTTGGGTGTGTGTGTGTTTTTACTAAGCACTATATCAGCACAGAGCGTCTGATAAAAACAAGGAAAGGAACACAGTCCTGGTAGGAGGGTCCCTGGAAGAAGGGTCCCAGTTGCATCCTCGGGGCGACACGGCAGACAGGGCGCCACCAGCCCTTAGGCTCAGCCAGCCCTCCGGGGGCAAAGGAAGCGGCTGCTCTCAGGAGGGGTGGAGACTCTCATTCCCTGCCTCTGGGAGCAGCAGTGAAGCCAAAGGTTATCCTTTGTCGCAGAGGGAGGATCGGGTCCCAAGGGTGGTGGCCAATGGCCTGCCTTAGCTCCACCATCCCCGGTCAGTCCCTCGCTCATCTCCACAGCCTCCATCATATTCCCTCTGTCCATGTACAGGAGCTGTAATAATGACTTCGTTATTTTATTTGTGTGTTTTCTAATTCGTATTTCCCCCCTCGAATTTGGTGCCCTGCTTAACTTGGCACCCTAGGCGACCGCCTAGTTTGCCCATATGGGCGGGCCACCCCTGTTCCAAACACCTCTGGCTGAAACAAGGCTGGATTCGGTGGTCTCACCCAGCAAGGCCGTCCTTCTGTCCTGCTATCCCATTTGCTTCGTCCAAAAGCAGGGAGAGCAAGCTTGAAAACGTGTTAGTTGGGAGCCCCTGGATTCCACAATGGCCTTCTCTGTGTGAAGACAGACAGGCTAAAGACCCAGAACTCCGTCTTCAATTGCAGGAAGTTGATTGTGTGAGATACACCCCCTGGTCTGGATCATGTTGCTTGGTTCTTGTTCATGCTGCAGGAGCTAGCAGGAAAGCCATTTGAGAGGCATGGAAATTGCCCTCAGGGAAATGGTTTGAAAAGAACTGGGGAAACTGCTTTCTGAGCACTAGACTGAGCATTTCTTTGGTGTATCTACAATGATAGGCCAGAACTCTAATTACCTCTTTCTCCTTGGGAAATGGTGGGACCTATAGTCCTTGGAAGGGGATGGGTGGGCTCTAAGGATGCACTTTAGAAGAAATCTGTTCAGAGGAGGTCTGCAATATTGAAAACAAGTCCTATGAGGAAAGGTTGAAGGAACAAAGAATGATTAGAGTGGAGAGGAGGGGCTGAGGGGGACATGATAGCATTCTTCAAATGCTTGAAAGGCTGTCACACAGAAGAGGGCAAAATCTTGTTCTCTGCTGCCCCAGACCAAAAGACTATATCTGAGGGGCTTACATTACAGGAGGGTAGATTTCGGTTGAACATTGGGAGAACATAATGGCAGGAACAGTTCAATGTTGGAACGCATTAGCTTAGGGGACAATAGGGTGCACTCTCTGGCTGGAGAGCTTCAATCAGAGATTGGAGAATTATCTGTTGGGGATGCTGTAACTCTGGATTTCTTGCATCAAGCAGGGGGTTCGACTAGATGCTCTCCAATGTACCCCTCCAACTCTATGATTCTATGATCTCAAAAAAAAAATTCAGCATCCTCCCAAAATTCTTTTGAAGAGTTGCTACTGAAATCGAACAATTCAGCTTGCAGCTGGTGATTTCTACATGCTCAGGTTTAGGGATGTATGAAAGTCACTTACCTTTCGCGGATTATGTTGATGGTGGTGGGGGAGGCGCTCCGTCCCTCCCCCCGGAATCCTGGACGGGGGGGGAGGCGCTCCGTTCCTCACCCCCCCAGAACCCTGGCTGGCCGGCTGTGCTCCGCAGGGATTCTGCGGAGCCGCCGGCCAGCTCCGCCAGCAGCCGGACATCCGGCCGCCAGCTAGCAGGGATGCAAATGGCAGCGGCCATAGCCGCCGCCATTTGCGTCCCTGCAGTCAGCTGTGATAGGCTACGTAAATGTTTACGTAGCCTATCACGGCTGACTTTAAAAAACAACAACAATGCGTGTATGCAAATGGCGGCGGCCACGGCTGCCGCCATTTGCGTTCCTTATTTTGGCACGTCTTAGTCTACGTCATTTGCGTATGCGCGTGGTTTTTTTTGTTTTTTTTAAGTCAGCCGTGATAGGCTACGTCAACATTGATGTAGCCTATCACGTTTTTTTTTTTTTTAGACCTAGCCATGATAGGCTACGTAAATCTTTACGTAGCCTATCACGTCTTTTTTTTTTTTTTTAAACTGGAAATGGCGGTGGCGGCAGCCAGTCGGAAGACCCGCCGCCACCGAACCGCCGCCGCCGCCAGGAAGATCCGCCCCAGGTAAGTCTCGTCCCGGGGGGGGCGGGGGGGCAGACCGTTCCGCCACCGATTTCGGGGGGCCGAATGCGCTGGCATTCAGCCTCCCTGAGATCCGTGGCGGAATTCTCTGACATCCCTACTCAAGTTACCCTGAAAATCCCTGAATATGTAAAATCTGTAGGATACCTAGAGCTTATTTTTAATATATGCAACAGAGCTTATTTATATGTAACCTAGATTTTATGTATACAGCTGAGCCAAAATGAAGGGTCTTATTATTATTATTATTCTGCCACTTTTCCATCAAAACAGGCCTTCTGAGCAGTGTACATAATAAAAACAAATGCAACTGAAATACCAAACTATCAATATACAAATACAAAGCGGAAAAAACAGCAATAATGAACCGAGGCAATAAAACAAAAACTAGAGAAACAAAGTCTTTCGAATTTCATGAAAGAGTTCTCCCCTCTCAGCACACAGATTTGGTGGTCTTTGGGGGAAGGCAATCAAACTGGGGCAAAATGTGCTGTGTGATCTTTCCCCCTTCTCATACCAAGAGTGACTTTATAGGAAACATGGTGTGAATCTGTCAATTTTTCCCCCCTCAGTTTCTCATGCTTCAGCCTTCAGTTCATTCCGGCCCGTTTTCTCATACAATTTTTTTAAAGTCTGCATGGAATTTCATATGCATTTCTCCTAATACACACATTTTTGCACAAACTTTGATCAAATATACACATTTTCATACACATTTTTGCCTAATGCACACAGTTCTTGCACGCAGTTTTCCCTTGTGTAATGCTTTTTTGTTTCACTGATATATGCACTTTTGTGCCCACATTCCCCTAATATACCATTTCTGTACATGTTTTTGCTTTGGAGAACTGCATCGCAAAACCCAGACCAGTGTAAATAGCAAAGGATATCTGCATATTGATTTATGGAGTGCAAATTCGGTAAGTTCGTCTCAACTTGCTAATCGAGTGAAATGCTCTCCAAAGCCAATATCCATTTTTCGTCTTAGGTTCTGGCTGTCCCACAGTCAGGCTCTTGCTCTTCTGAGTGACCACCTGTATACCACCCCCCTCCAGCTTTTATCTCTGAAGCCTCATGTGCTTTTCTCCCCCATGGACAAATGGCTGTTTTGTTGCTGCTCAGATAACCAGGATCCATTTGCTGACGCCCCTCTCCTGCGAGCAGTCCGAGGCACTGATAATCAGATTGAAAGGTTTGGGGGCCTCTGGACTTATGCTGTGTCGATCTCAGTCAAGTGCCTGTTTATTTAGTGCTGTGGTGGCAAACATTTTTGGAAAGTTTTATGAAATCAAACCTATGAAAGGATGTTGCTCCTGCTTGGTGTGGTCTTGGTCTTTAGTGTGCCAAGGTACGGAGCGGATAGAAAACTCTACTTACCAGAAGTTGTTAAGGAGACGGGCCATACTACCCAGCATCTCACAGCTGAAAAACAGGGACGTTTGGGAAGCTGTTAAGACCTCTGTGCTCAAAACAATTATCACTGCCTGAACCCAAGCCCACCCTGTTATTATATGTTGCTGAAGGGTCTCCACCAGTTACCGGCATGGTTCGCACATAATAACAGCCCAGAGTATGGGTTGTCGTTGAATTGTGGGTTGTCGTTGAATTGTGGGTTGTCAGGGATGGCGTGGGTGCCCGATTCTGTCTGGGAATCTGGCGGAACCCCCCCCCCGCCCACACCCCCAAGCTCTGATGGCTGAGACCCTGCCCCTGCTCATCCCCTGCCCGTGCTCAGCAAGTGGCCCGCGCTCACCCCAGCAGCCTCGTTGAGCTCTACATTCGCCATTTTTTGAAAAATAAAATGGTGGTCACAAAAATGTGCATATTTGTGTATGCATGGAAGTGCGCATTTTACGGGTGCGCATATTTGTGTGGGCGCAAAATGCACATTTTTGCAAAGGCACGCATTTTCATGCGTATGCGAATATGCGCATTTTGGCGATCGCTGTTTTATTTTTCAAAAAATGGCTACCACGGAGCTCAACGAGGCTGCTGGGGTGAGTGCGGGCTGCTCGATGAGCACGGGAGGGACTTGAGCATGGTCCAGGGACCAGCAAACAGGGGCAGGGGCAGGGGCTGGACAGGCACCCGGAGAAGCAGGACGGGAGTGGGTTCACACATCCTTAGTTGCCATTACATGCGAAGCCTGCACTATGGTTTATCTATGGGTAGTTAACCACAAACAACCCAGAAAGAGAACCCATGGTTTGTTGTTGGCTTGTGAACTCTGGGTTGTTTGTGATTAACAACCCACAATTGAACCATAGTGCAGGGTTCTCATCTAATAATGACCCACGATTCAACAGCAACCCATACTCAACCATTACTCTGGGTTGTCATTATGTGTGAAAAAGTTCAGTGTCTACTTTATTATTTTATTTACAGTAGCTCTGGCTTATAAAATTGTTGTGTTACTGAAATGACCAAAACATTACTTTAAAAAAAATCTATATGTGTGTGTGTGTGTGTGTGTGTGTGTAATTTTTATTCTTAGTGTGGCCATTTGTCCTACTTTTCAGAGGACAGTCCTGAAGGAATCCTCTCTTTGAAGGGAAGTCGAGTCTAAGTCCAGTTTAAAGATAAATAACCATAAGATGGAAAAGCATGGAGCCTTGAATTTGCCCATCCGCAGTTAGGTTTTCCCTACTATGGTGAGGCGTACTTTATTTCTCTCGAAATTGGAGTAATTATTTCTAAAGTTGCATCTAGACATATAAATTAGCAAATACAAATAGAATTCAAATCTGTCCCCTGCTTTTGTCCTCTTTTTTTCCAGCAATCTATAAGTGGCCACCCTAAAATGTATTCCCCCCTCCTTCCCTCCCACTTCCCATCCCCTTAAATCTCCTGGAAGTCAATGTTTTAACAGAATGTTTAATCTCACATGGATTTGGCTGTACATCTGATTCAATAGCTGCAACTAAAAACAGTCATTCAGCAACATTTACTATCTGAATAGCTAGTGATGGGTGGCAGGGATTGAAGGGAATTTGTGACCACATGCCACTTCTTTCAAAAAGACACCGCCCCCCCCCAGTCGGGAAATTAAGGACAAGGCAGATGCAATGATATACCAGGGACAGGTGGATTTTCTCTGCTATAGTAGTAGAGTGACTACATCCTACAGGTAGGCGACAGCTACGCCTGCACAGCGCCCTGTTTCCAATACTACTTGTGGTACCCATGACACAAGCTTGATGACCTTAGATGTTTGCTGCTACATCTTATTGCCCAAGATACTCAGATCTATGTGGGTACCATGGCATCCTGCAGTAACTGCCACAAGGTACACATGTTAAGGACTCTTTTCTGTTAGCGCCTTCTGCCCAAGCATAGCGGAATGGCTGTGATTTCCTGATGTGTGCAATTCTGAGCTATCTTGCAAACTAGTGCCCAGAAGAGATGAAGGTTTGGTCCATCCATGCTTAAAAAATGTTGAGGTGGTAAGAGCATAGGACACTGCCTTACATGACGTCAGACCGTTGGTCTATTGAACTCAGTATGACCTGCACTGACTGGTAGTAGCTCCCCAGGGTTTGGGGCAGATTTTTTCCCCTGGCTCCACCTGGACATGCTGAGGACCAAACCTGGGCCTTCTGCATGCAAAGCAAGTGGTCTACCAGGGAGCGACGGAGGAATGGAATTTGCCACTTCCAAAGTGACATTTCCCCCCTGCAGTCTGAAGTGGAAACTGCAATACTGCATCAGCCTTGGGTCCAATCCAGCAAAGTTACACTCCTGCCCTTAGTCCCAATCTTTACACCTAAGCAATATTTATTTATTTATTTATTTATTAAATTTATTAATCGCTCATCTGGCTGGTCACGATGTACAACATATAATAAAACAGTTTAAAACAATAAAATTCTACAATAAAAACGTTTTCTAAAATACCCTAACCCACCCCAAATGCCTGCCTGAACAGCCACGTTTTTAATGCACAGCAGAAGCTCATTAAAGAGGGGGCATGATGGAGTTCCCTAGGGAGGGAGTTCCACAGAGTGGGGGCCACCACAGAAAAGGCCCTCTCCCTCGTCCCCACCAGTCTAGCTGTCCTGGCTGATGGGACAGAGAGAAGGCCATCCGAGGCTGATCTTGTTAAGCGGCCTGTCTGGTGCTGCTGGAGGCGCTCCTTAAGATAGGCTGGGCCGGAACCATATAGGGTTTTAAAGGTCAAAACCAACACCTTGAATTTGGCCCGGAAAACAACTGGTAACCAGTGCAACTCCTTCAGCACTGGAGTGATGTGATCTCGCCGGCGGCTGCCTTTAATCAGGCGAGCCGCCGCGTTCTGCACCAGCTGCAGCTTCTGAACCTTCTTCAAGGGTAACCCCACGTAGAGCGCATTACAGTAGTCTAAACGAGAGGAGACCAGGGCATGTACTACCGATGGGAGCAGATGGTCGGGAAGGAAGGGGCGCGGCCGCCGTATCAGATGGAGTTGGTACAGCGCTGTCCTGCTCACAGCTGACACCTGAGCCTCCATGGACAGCTGGGAGTCCAAAATGACCCCCAGGCTGCGGACCTGATCTTTCAAGGGTAGCCGTACCCCATTCAACACCAGGTCAACATCCCCCAGCCTCCTCTTGTCTCCCACCAAAAGTACCTCGGTCTTGTCAGGGTTGAGCTTCAGCTTATTCCTCCCCATCCAGCCACTCACCGTCTCCAGACATTTGGACAGGGATTCTACGGCCAACCTTGGTGAA
The DNA here is from genome assembly GCF_057233095.1 of Heloderma suspectum. Classification (NCBI taxonomy): domain Eukaryota; kingdom Metazoa; phylum Chordata; class Lepidosauria; order Squamata; family Helodermatidae; genus Heloderma; species Heloderma suspectum. Next base: position 11,448,174 of record NC_139472.1, on the reverse strand, counting down.
GATTTGAACGAGAGGTAGAGCTGCGTGTCATCCGCGTATTGATGACACCGCACCCCAAACCTCCTGATGATAGCCCCCAGCGGCTTCACATAGATATTAAATAGCATCGGGGAGAGGATGGAATATAGAAATATGGTGGCCAGAACTAGGATGTTATTAGCCACCCTATGCATCAGGTACCTGGGAAAAGGGAGTTGGACTCGATGGTCTTAAAGGCCCCTTCCAACCTTACTATTCTACTATTCCATGACTATTCTATGGAAAGACAGCAGTCCCTGAAGCAACATACCATGGGGGTTGGGGCATTATGCTTGCCTTCCCCTCAAATTTAATTGCCTAACTCTAGGTTGAGCAAGCTAGGGATAGGCATGCAAATACACAAGAACCAAAGCTTGAAACGGAGGATAGACATAACATAAACCGGCAACAGCAAGCCGGATTGCTTAACCCCAGATCGATTTTCCTCCTCTTACACTCTCTAATTTGCACAAGACATATTTATATTTCACTCAGGCCTTTGGGTCATGGGAGAGCCCAGAACTGACTCTGTCACTCACCGCAGACATCACCGTGGCCCGGCAATTAACAAAGAAGGCTCCTTTTTAGCACAAGCAGGAGGTCAACGGTCTTTCCTTGTTTGGCTGGCTGTCCTGACCGACGCCTGTCTAGTGGGGCAGGGAGAGGGGTATGCATGATAGTCTTACGACCTTCCTTCTCGCCAAAGTGACCGTCACACCGGCTCCCTAAGATTGAGGGGGTGCAGAATTTTTTGCCCTCGGCTTTTCTTTCCCCTCGCAACTCCTGAAAGACTGGGGCCATGCTACTTATCCTTCACCCCACCCATACTGCAACAGTAATCTTACGGGCTGGGACAATGCCACACAAACTGGGAGGTCAGATAAGGAGTCCATAGGGCTCCTTAACAATAGCAATATTTGGTCCCCTTTTCACGTTGATAAGCATGATCCAAACAAAGAAACAGGACCCCTTTTTTTTTTTGGAAGTCACTGTCTATCTCCTTGGTGTGGTTTGTTTGCTGTTTGTTTCTGTTTCCAGGATGCCTTTTACTGAAAATGTTCACAAGGTGGAGAGAGAAGAGAGTTTTTTAAACAGTATGAAAGCATAGCTTAAAACTATTGGTTAAGCAAAGACTAGTGGGATTACTGGGAGCAATAGTTCCTGCACAAGAGTCTTCTTTCTTTCTTTCTTTCTTTCTTTCTTTCTTTCTTTCTTTCTTTCTTTCCTTCCTTGCATCTCTGCAACTCATCTGGGTTTTCACCCACTTCTGAGTCATGGGGCAAAGTGCGTGCTGAGCCAAAAGCCTTGCAGGGACTGTCTGCAAGGGAGGGGGAGACAAAATTTGCAGCCGCATGCCATTCATTTCTACTAAGACACTTTTCCTGTCTCCGACCGCAAGCTAGTGTGTTTAAGCGGTGACTCATATCCCAGCACAGTGGGAAGAAATATTAATTTCAGTGGGAAGAGCATCTCTGATAACCTGCCAATTAAACATCCAGTGTCTGTGCCCACTTGGCAGGGGTCAGCAAACCTTGCTTTGTTCTGAAGATCCGGAGAGCTTCACTCTCCCCCTTCCTCCCCGCAACATGCATGACAAATTGCAAGTCCCCTTTGCACAGCAGGGAAAGCTTTTTCTGACTGATTCACCTCTCCTGCTGTGCGGTGTCCAAGGCAAAGGACTTGGTTGTTTTTATTAAAAATGGTGGGGGTGGAGGGAGTAAACTTGGCATCTAGGCTGGAATATCAGTTCTCAGACCTTGTTGCATGGATCTTAAAAGCCTGGGACGCATGTTGTGCCAGCTGAACATGTCCCTGATAACTTGGGATCTACCCGCCATCAGCTTACAGAGTGTTAACTGTTTCTCAAGCTTAATCGAGACCAGATTATTACATAACAACCCAAGGAGGGTCCGGCTGAAGCACAGCAGAGCTGTTGAAAGTCAAATAATACTCCTGTGTTACCGGTGAGGAAAACTGAGGCAGAGATGCGCAATTAGCACAGGGCCAGAGATTTTTAAAATAATAATCGCCATTTCACTTCCTATTCTTAAACAAGTGGGAGACAGAAACCCTTGCCAGTCTCCTGCACCTATAAATTGATCCTGATCAAGCTTCTGCTTCATCCCAGTGGAGGCTGACATCTCCAATGTCAGTGGGACAGTGAATCCGCTCTGGGTTTCAGTCAGAACCAGTCAGCACTATAAAGGAGTATCTAAGGTGCTTGGATAGCTCCATTAGAGTTTGGATTGAAACCTGGAGTGGATTCACTGCCCCACTGACATTGGAGACACCACCTTCTACTGGCCCATCCCCACTTTATAGGAATTGGGGTGGGGGCTGATTACTGGATGACTGGGACCCTTTCATCTCAGGGCAGAGGGAAGTCTTTTCCATTGTAGCCAACCTGCCGCAGTGTGCTGAAACTGCTGGGCTGATTTAAGAGCAATTGTTTTTATTTGGCCAGTTTGCAATTTGATAAATTCCTAGATCATCAGCACTGGTCTGGGGGCCAGTAGTTTTCTTGGCAAGGTTCTGCCTCCCCGTGTATTTTGCTTCACACCTATGCAAGATTTAGCGTTATTTCTCTCTAAATCTTAGCACGTTTGCTGGAGGAGCCGGGGTGTCATAAAGGTGTCTGCTAAACAGATGTTAGATTCTCTGGAAGTGCCGAGGAAGCTGTGTATCATTCCAAGCAGAGATAATGGAGGCAAATAGGACGGTGTTGGCAGCTTCAGCAAGCACAGAAATGGTGCTGAGGGCTGGGGTGCCGGTCAAATATTTTAAATTGACCACAGTCCTTAAGCAAATCTATGGTGCAACCACACTTGGAACACTGCCTACAGTTCTGATTGCTGCATCTCAAAAAGGATATTGTAGAGCTGGAAAAGGTGCAGAAGAAAGGGCAAGCAAAATGATCAGAGGGCTGGAACAACTTCTTTGCAAGAAAAGTTTACAATGTATGGCACAGCAGTGCACGTTGATGGGAGTTTCACTCTCTCTCTCTCTCTCTCTCTCTCACACACACACACACACACACACACACCAGGGTCCAGATGAAAATCACCCACCTGAAGTTGCTGCTGGTGTAACTGGTGAAGTTGCAGCTTCCCTCTGGGGCAAATAGCAACTTTTACAGGAACACAACAGGGGGGTGGAGAGGGCTAGGCTCACACACACACACACACACACCGTATGACTGTTGTTGCTATTAGGAAAAGCATACACAAAAACATGCAAAAAAGCAAAAACACATTTAATGGAACAAGTATTGTCTGCACTGATTGGCTGGCTGGGTTCACGCAACACGCTAACCCACACTTAGTGGTTGAGTGCGGGTTGTTTTGAACCATGGGTTGTTTGTTCAACTGTGGGTTAGTATGTTGTCTGAACCCAAGACATCTTCTGCACAGTGGCTTGTTAACCACCCTGAACAACCCAACAACAAACTATGGATTTTCAAAGTGGCTTGTTGGAGAAAAATAAGCCACACTGCATGGTTACCATGCCACCCTGCGGAAAATGTCCTGGGTTCAGACAACATGCTAACCCACGGTTGAACAAACAACCCATGGTTCAAAACAGCCCACATTCAACCACTGAGTGTGGGTTAGCATGTTGTGTGAACCCAACCAGTAACTCTTCAGGGTTTCAGAAGGGGCCTGTCCCATCTCTACCTGGAGAGGCTGGGGACTGAACCTGGGAACTTCTGCCTGCAAAGCAGGGGCTCTACCACTGAGACACAGCTCTGTGTAGCCTTACCTGAAGATGCCAAGGACTGAAACATTTCAGAAGTTACCGGGTATGTCATCACCCTGTGTGTTCATTTTCTGCAAGGAAAATGGGGGTATTGGGCGAGCGGGGTGGAGTGGCTGGAGAGTAATCAATTCCTAGATACTAATCGAAATTCACCTCTGGCATTCCTAGAGTTACAAGCCTGGCTGTGTCTGTTCTGACAAGTGTTACTCAAAAGGCCCAATTCTGGTTTAAATGCTTCAGAGGGCCTGCGAACATGTCCAGCAATTGTGTGCTAAAGCACAATTAAAGTTCTCTGAACGAGAAGGGAAATTCATTCACAGCACTAATGAGACAGAAATCAGCTGGAGGGTTTTCATACACCTCTCTCTCCCTGTCACCCCACCTTTTTGAATGGAATTTCCCTCCCTTGGTTTTGGATTGAAAGACCTGAGCTTAAGCCGTCCTGCTGGGTGACAACGGGGCTGTTCTGTGCCCGTCTCACACTTCAGTTGTGAATAGTGCCAGGGTTTGCATCCTTGGAGCAATCTTAAAGTGTAACGTTTATCTAAAAAAGAGAAAGAAATTGAAGGTTTGTAAATTATGGTTAGCTAACCTTATGCTCATACATTTGATGGGTGTGGGAAGAAGGAATCCTGTAGAAAAAGGTGAGGGAGAAGATGATAGACCTCTTCAAATACCTGTAGCGCTATCACGTAAAATTGGACAGAGATCTGTTCCCTGCTGCCCCAGTGGGCAGCAGTGGAGCATAAGTTACAGGAGGGCAGATTTCCGTTGAACACTCGGAGAAATGTCTTGACGGAAAGAACAGTGCGACAATGAAACCACTTCCCTAGAGAGCTGGTGGGTGGGCTGTTCCTCACTGGAGGTCCTTAAGAAAAGGGTTTTTAGCCCAGGAAGAGCTCATGCTGCAAAAGCAGCTGTGTAAATGAAAAATGGGTCATGTAGTGAGCAATGGCTGATGGATTTTACTGCTTCTGATGCATATTTATTATGTGCATATTGAACGAACAGGCCCCTGTTTGCAGCTGCTTTTGGCTACATAATTTCAGCCTTGTGAATACCTGCCGTGTTGAAAGCATAGAGTCTCAATATCAGCATTTCTGTTGTTCTGTTAAACATTTATGAAATTTCTTTGGAGCAAAGAATTTAGCCTCCAAACATGAATGTGATCATCAACACAGAGGCAGTGACTTCTGGAGAGCTGGGGGGGGGGGGAGTGCGGTCAAAGGTCAGTGCTTTAAATCTTTTGGCCTGCAGCAACTCGTATCCCATTTATCCAGGATGGTTCTGTGTGAGGACATTGTAAATCTTTCCCTCCTACAAATAATGCCTCCTGATATTTCCTCAACAGTAGATTAAAAATACCATGGAGTGACAGCTTTTGGGATTTTTTTTAATGGTAGTTTCTCCATCAAATACGATAGATAATCAACCATATGGGATGGGGAGGGGGGGAGAGAGAAGAGGTACAAAAATGAGCAGAAGTTGGAATTAACTGATTGACTGGTGTCTTACGCTTGGCCCGCTTTCTTTCTCATTAAAAGCATCGTTGTAAATAAACCTACAAAGTTTACTATCCTGCAAAATAAAATAAAAATTACTAACCAGCTAAGAGGCTAGTAGTCTGCATTCCCATGCCGGCTGCAGAGGACGGTGAGTTGCTAAATACAAGGGCAATTAAAAGTATTGCAGGGCTGGAGACTTCCCCTGCACCTGAGAAATTAACTAGTATAGTACTCTTTCTCAGTGCTTCACATGGATTATCTTTGCAAGAGTTCTGTAAGGTAGGTCAGTGTGGTTAATTCCTGTAATGCAGATTTGTTGGTGTGGGGTTATACGAAACTGAGACTCGGTTCACACAACACGGTAACCCACACTCAGTGGTTGAGTGTGGGTTGTTTGTTGAACCGTGGATTGTTTGTTGAACCATGGGTTGTTTGTTGAACTGTGGGATAGCATGTTGTCTGAACCCAGGACATTTTCTGCAGGGTGAATCATAGAATAGTAGGGCTGGAAGGGGCCCATAAGGCCATCGAGTCCAACCCCCTGCTCAATGCAGGAATCCATGTCAGAGCATCCCTGACAGATGGCTGTCCAGCCTCGTCTTGAATGCCTCCAGCGTGGGAGAGCCCACCATCTCCCTAGGTAATTGGTTCCATTGTTGTATTGCTCTAACAGTCAGGAAGTTTTTCCTGATCTTCAGCCGGAATCCGGCTTCCTGTCACTTGAGCCCATTATTCCGTGTCCTGCACTCTGGGATGATCGAGAAGAGATCCTGACCTTCCTCTCTGTGACAACCTTTCAAGTAAGGTGGCTTGTTAACCATGCAGTATGACTTATTTTTCTCGAACAAGCCAGCTTGAGAACCCATGGTTTGTTGTTGGGTTGATCATGGTGGTTAACAAGCTACACTGCACGGATAACAAGCCATCCTGTGGAAAAGGTCCAGGGTTCAGAAAACACATTAACCTACCATTCAACATACAACCCACGGTTCAACAATAACCCACATTCAACCTGAGTGTGGGTTAGCGTGTTGTGTGAACAGCCCCTGAGAGATAGCGACTTGCTTAAGGCCACCCAGTGAGTTATTGACTGTGTCGAGATTTAAATTGGGAGCTTCTCCCATTTTCTTACCCATTCTGCTAGTATTTATGTTTGGATTGCAGTTCTCTGGATTTGGAGTTTGAGGCTTTGGGGATTCAAAGTTGTGGTGGCGGCGGTGGCACGGCGTTCAGTGCTTGACCTATTGCGTCACCATTGGCTCCCATCACTACAGAGCACTCTAACATGCTGTATAAATACAGTTCTTATTTTTAGCATCGTCACAATACTTGATGTGCAAGATTGGTCTTGGCTCAAACTCCTCCTGCCCTCTCCCTGTCTTGGTAGTTTCTGAGTTGGTTTCATTGCTGTGAATCAGTTGATCGAGCTGGCCAACTGGGGAGGGAGAGTGATTAAATGTCAAGGTTGAGGTGGCAAAATCCAGCAGGTAGGTATGGTGAGTACAACTGTTTATGGCTCACTTGGGAGTATGGCTCTCTATAAAAGAGAACACCGCCTGCCTTGATTCTGCAGTCAACAGTGCTAAAGGGCACGGCTCTGTTGTAACGGTTGCCTCCTTCCTGGTTTCGGGAACGTGTCGAGAGGCGTACAGCATGTGCATACAGCTTGGCCGCTCTGTGGAAATGGTAGATAGCTAGGTAGTAATTCTGGGAGCCAACACACCGGAAAAGAGTTGTGTGAGGTGTGAGTTGGTTTCGCTGCTGGCTTTCATTGCACCCCGCCTGTTTGGCCTTGTCAAGATAACCTCTGCAGGCCTCGTAGTAAGAATGACATAGAATGAATTCTTTTCAGAATTCCTGGCTCTGGAAAGAAATCATAGGCTTTATCTAGCTAATGGAGAACTCCGCCGTGGAGAGATCAGATTAAATCTACCTTGCTCAAATGAAGTCTCCTGAAAACCTCTCTCTTCCCAAACACAAGTCAGTGAGAATTAGCACTGCAGTCAAGTACTGTCATAGCATACATGAGCCAGTCCAATAAAGGTTCCACAGGGGTGTTCGTCATCCAGATGGTCTTTATTATATTTGCACTCCCCTTCACGTTGACAGTGTGCCTTTAGAACTGGATTACTTACATTAACTATGGCAGCCCTTGATTTTGGTTATTTTTATTTTGGTCCTCCTTCCTGTCACCTCCAGCAAGATTTATCTCTTCATTGCAGATGTTCTCAGATGAATTTTGCTTAATATATCCAGGCAGAGTGGAGGGTGTGCAAGAGTTAGAAAGAGAAAACATGGGCCCTATTTAAGTGGTACCTGGGTTCAAGCAACCTTCGCTAGGGACATAAACAAACTTCCTAAGTATTCCCATGGCTATTTCCACCATACGTCACATATCTGGATATTTATCCACAATGGTGTTATTTCACGTCCTGCATAACTGTGCATTGTTCCCTGTTTTGAAAGTTCTGAGAATCATAGCATTTTAGAGTTCGGAGGGATCTCTGAAGGTCATCTAGTCCAACCCCACATTCATGCATTCATTCATTATATTTCTGTACCGTCAAAGCTCCCTGGGAGGTTCACAAAAATTAAAAACCATTAAAATACATTATATAAAATATAAAAACTATTCACATAATGACATAAAACAAATAACACACACAATAACAACATATATCTAAAACAATTTAAAACCATCAGCCAAAGACAATCAAAAGAGTCATTATATGCTGCCAAATGCCTGAGAGAAGAAGGCAGTTTTAACCTGGTGCCGAAAATATGACAGTGTTTTCATATTATTTTCAAGGCCCCCGGGTGGGCCTTGTCAGGAGATTATTTCCACAAATGGGGAGCCACCACCGAGAAGGCCCGCTCCCTTGCTGCCAACTTCCGAGCCTCTCTCAGAGGAGGCTCCTGGAGGGCCTTAGATGTAGAGCATAGTGTATGGGTCAGTTCATGCTGGGAGAGGTGTTGTGTCAGGTACCGTGGTCCTGAGTCTTATAGGACTTTATAGGTCAAAACCAGCACTTTGAATTGGGCTCGCAAGCATATAGGCAGCCAGTGCAAGCGGGCTAGAATTGGTCTTATATGTTCAGACCTTTGGGTCCCCATTATTGGTTTGGCTGCCGCATTTTGCACAAGCTGCAATTTCTGAACGGCAGCCCCACATAGAGCTCATTGCAGTAAACTAACATAACCCGGCTTAATTGTGCATTTTACATGCACAGATCAAACTTGTGCCTGTTCAAAGGCTGCATTATTGCTCATCCCTCCCCATTCATAAGACTATCTGGCTCCTGTGTGTGATTCCCTTATTGTGTGCGATAGAATTAATTGTGCAACACCAGCATCTCTTCCTCCCCCCGCCCCATAACTATTCATAAGCCTGGTGCTTTACTCAGGATAACCATGAATATAGAATTCGCAATTTGGAAACTGGAAATCATAGATACCGATGGCTCAGTCTGTGTTCTTTTTTGAAGAAAAGTACTGGTCTCCCTAGCATGCCCATGACCCTTTCATGCAAGGGTGCATCCTGCTCTCTAGGTTGCATTGGGAAGAGGGCAACTTCCCAGACTTCCCAGGGGGTGCTGAGGCACTCAGCTGTGAGCATGGTAAGCGTGCTCAGAAGCAGAAAAGGGCTTATTTAAATAAATCATTCAAACCTTTCCACCAGTGGAATCTTTTTTCCAGTGCCAGCTTCAGGTTTTGTGGGGCCCTTGGGCAAAATCCCTGCAGCGGGGGTCCTCCGAAGCAAGGCGAGCTCTCTTCTGTCTCCTCACTCCTGTTGTTGATGGTATGCTTGGAGAGGAAGAGAGAGAGCGCGAAAGGGAGAAACGAGCTCAGCGGAAGGCACGTCAAGCAAACCCTCACCGTGGCCGCCTTCCACCTGGAAACCGAAGTCCTCACTGTGGGAGGCTATGTAGATCCAAAATTGGCCTTTACAGCCACCTGCAGACCCACTGCTAGAGATTAATGTGTTGATTGACCTATCTTCTATGAAGCTGTCTAATCCTTTTTTAAAAGAGTTACCTATATAGACTCTATCTTTGGAAGACAATCTTACTTGGTCACGAGTGATCGCCATGATGATGATGCTTGGAGAGGGCAAATGCACAGGCAGCGACAAGGAGGAAGAGCAGCAGCAGCAGGGCTGTGGGCCCCTGCAAAGGTGTGGGCACTGGCAGGTGCCCAGTCACGCCAACGTCTGACACCAGCCTTGGTGTGTGTTTTTTAGCCAGGATTCCAGTTCTCATCACGGGAAGCCAGAGATATGGAGCTGGCGAGCAGCAGGTCGTGGGGAGAGATTTCTCCCTTGTCAGCCTCACGGCAGGTGAGATTATGGGAGATGAAAGGCAGCTTCGCAGATGCATCGCGTTCTCGTTGCTTGATCAGCCGCTGAATGGATGAACCGCACATCCCACTGTAGAATGTCGACCTCCAAAGCCATCTTGGAAGTCATGGAGGTTGAACTGTTGGGCTAGATGGAAGTTGGCTAGAATAAGAATCCACTTGAAGGTGACATTCATTGGGAAAGATGTGACTTCGGGAGGCAGTTTGCCAGAGTCCTCTTTGGAAGCTGCCTCATATGTAGTCAAATCATGGGTCCATCTAGCTAAGTATTGCCTACTGCCCTGAAGCCTACTGCGCCCCTGGTCTACAGTGATTGGTAGCAGCCATGGTCTTCCCCAGACGTACTTGGAGACGCTGAAGATTAAATCTGGGACCTCCTGCATGCAAAGCATGTGCTGTCCCACTGAGTTAACAGCTGTTCCCCTTCGTTCCATCCCCAAAGACCTCCTATGGGGGTGGGCGGGTCACGTGTCGTTATGTGTTCAATAAGGTCTCCTTACTGTAAAAATTCCTGCAGCATTGCATCTGTCCACTTCATCGTCCACTGAAGCCATTAGGCCCAATCCAGTGCTTAAACACTGCATTAGGACTGTATCCTTCCAGTTAATTTCTCCTCTGCTGCTGCAGTTCTGTTTGCTTTGCACATTGCCTCAGCAACAATATGGCACTCTGGCCTCTTTTACAGATGTGGGACCTAAAGTAAGAGTCGGACAAAGTCAGGGCCAAATTCATTTTGTTTGGCTGAGGTGGGGAAACTGCGCCCCAACCACTGCATGCACCCCACGTCATAACTTTAAGCAGTTATCTGGGTCTCCGGGTGCTGTTGGCCCGCTGTCGCTCTCTGAAGCATCCCTCTGGGAATTCCTTTCTCTTGTCCTTCATCTGTGTGTGCTTGAGAGAGAGAAAGGCAGAAAAGGGATGGGGGTGGCACAGAGAGAGAGAGAGCTATGCAATCCGGGCTGCAAACTCCGCCCACGGTTGGCTCTGACTCCACCAACCTCCTGCTGCAGCCCCTGCTTGACTTTCCCTGTGGGTCAGCGGCCCGTCATAGGAATAAGGTTTCCCATCCCTGTTCTGTGCCTGTATTATAATTTGGATTTATGCCGATGAGAGGAGAAGCAATATAGAGCAGAGAAGTGTTCCATCCCTTGCCATAACTTACTGGAGTTATGCTGGGACCTCCAATAGTGCCTGCAAAGCTGTCCATTCCCTGCTGTCTTCAAAAATGTATTTTTAATTTTTAAAAACTTGAAAAACATCAGAGCTTCCTGTTCCTGCCACTGATCAACTGTTTGGTGGGCAGGAAGAGAAGGAAAGCGTTGCTTCCTGACCCCACTCAATCTTCTTCCACCCACATAGGCCTTTCCCCTTCGCTCTCTCTGAGCCGATCCACATGATTGCCACATTTATTTACGCCACAGTGGGGTGTGGTGCATGTCAGTGGCCATTTTGAACATTGAAGCTGTGGCAGGTGGTTGCCATGGCTTTTATCATGCTGTGCAAACCTGGTGAGGGTGGGTTGTTGGCACGGTTAACAAGCCACTCAGAACCCGTGCCCTGTTTTAGAATTGTGGGTGGTTTGTTGACCAATGATCCACCCTCACCAGGTTCTCACAACAGGATAAGTCACAACAAAGCTGAGCAGAGGGACTGTGGGTCAATGGTATGCACACAGAAGGCCCCAGGTCCAATGCTTGGCATCTCCCCCAATTAAAAAGATCAGGTAGCTGGAGATGCGAAAGACCGTTGGTTTGGTAGTTGGGGTGCAGGGCAGACAAAATGAAGCATTGCTTCGCACGGTGCACAATTAACTTCTGGAACTCTCTGCCACAAGAGGTGGTGATAGTCACTGGTTTAAAAGGGGTTGGGGGGCTTGACCGAATTCATGGCTGCTAGCCATGAGACCTAAATGGACCTTCCCATGTGCAGAGATGAGCATATCTTGTGGGAAGACGATCAAAACGGTGGGGACAAACCAGAAGGAAGGAAGGCGGTTTCCTTTGTGCCCTGCTTTCTGGAGGCATTTGGCTGGCTCTGGATGGAAACAGGATGTTGGATTAGATGAACCCTTGCTCTGATCCAACAGGGCTCTTGTTACGTTCTTAAGAGAATCGTTGTGTTCAAAAAGCTTGCAGAGAAAAAACACTTTTTTTCCTTTTACATTACATAAGTAAGCATGGTAGGGACGTAAAACCAAATCCACAAATAGCCTTAGTGTGGTCTGGTGGTTCGTCAAAGAATTTCTGAAATATATTAATTTCAAGCCGGACATTTCCCTCCAAGCCACAAACCATCTTTATAGGGCTGCAGGCTTTAATCGATTACTCAGTGTGATTAATCAATGAAAACTTTCACTTGCAGATTAAAACATGCCCTGACCAGATCAGTCAAGCAACTAATTGAGTAACAAAACCCCTTGGATGCCCCATAGTGAAGCAGGTTGCAAAAATATGCTGACTCCTTCTTCCCTCTTTAAAGGCTCTGAAAAACATCGAGTTTTAGCTGTGGAAGGAAGCTTGGAGGTCAGTCCAAGTCCCTGCTCAATGCCCATGCTTGAGAGCCCCCCACTCCCAGTGGTGGTCTGTTCCCCTGCCCAAACAGCTTGTACCATTAGAAAGTTTGTCCTAACGTCTTGCTGAAATCTGTGTCCATGTAAGTTCCTCCTGGTGGTTCTGGTCCTGCCCTCTGGAGCGACAGGGAACAAGTCTGCTCCATTTTCTGTGTGACAGCCTTTCAGATTTTTCCCTACAGTGAATTTGACTGAAAATGTACACTTGATTTTTTCCTTCCTATGGGAACATAGGAAGCTGCCTTATACTGAGTCTGGCCCTTGGTCCATCTAGCCCAGGATTGTCGACACTGACTGGCAGCAGCTTTCCAGGGTTTCTGGCAGGAGTTTTTCTAGCCCTTCCTGGAGATGGCGGGGATCAAACCAGGGACCTCCTGCATGCAGAGCAGCAGCTCTACCACTGAGCCACTGATAGCTGGCCATTCAGGAGTTCTAACAATAACTACCACAGGGACAGAAAGATGATTGGTGTTAAAAGTGCAGTCTAAGCCGATGATTGATGACTGATGATGCTAACTAATAATATCTTCCAGAATTGATGGGCCATTAACTTGTTTAACTTCTGAGACGTTTGTGACCACTGAATCCAGGACTGTTTCATATTCCTAAACGTGACAAGAACGGTGGCCTTTCATTCCAACAATTCGTGGTAACTTGCAACGCAGTAAACAAAAGCTGTCTCACGCTTGGGAAAAACTGTCAACTTTCCTTCAAAGATCCTCCAGAAAAGCAACAAAAAAAGGCACAGCCATTGACGTTGTGCAATCCATGCATGTGACCGAAAAACTGATGGAAAATCAGGCAGCTGTTAACCAATTAAAGACTCTTAATTGATTGACAGGACTAATATTTTCACTTGTCGAAGTTGCAGAAGAGCGTAGTTTTCTGTTATTTTCATCACCATCACTAATGGATGGATTTGTGCATGAGTGGAGGGATTTTGACACTGCCTGGATCCCCAGAGCATCTGTCCCCAACCTCGTGACCTCCAGATGTGTTGGACTACATCTTCCATCATCCCCCAGCTGGAAGGTGCCAGGTTGGGGAAGGCTGCCTTAGAGAGTGCAGTGCACCTCTGGGCACAAGGCCCCAATTGTGCCCCCTTTGCAGAGTTGGGGCACTCTGTGCTGGCATGGAAGGCAGGGTATGGCCCCGCTCCCAGTATAGTCCTTCACTTTCTCTCGGTAGGAATGAAGACCACGTGTATCTGTGAATCTAGCAGGGCAAATTTTCAGCAGTGTGCTGAAAACTCCCTGCTTTGGATTTGTTCATAAGAATATATTATAAACTGCTTTATGCTGTCAGTCATTGGTCCATGGGCCAGTGCAGTTCTGTGCATGTCTACTTAGACATAAGCCAGACTGAGTTCAATGGGACCTGCTCCCAGGCCAGTGTGTGTAGGACTGCCACCAGCTGGCAGTATCTTTATGGTCTCAGACAGGCCTGTCTTCCAGTACTGCTGAGCTCCTTTTAACCGGCAGTGCCAGGGGTTGAACCTGCGACCTTCTACACGCAAAGCAGGTCTCTGTCACTGCGTTACGGTCCCACCCATTGGCATGAGCCCTGCTGTGCCAAAGACCCCCTGCTGCCACCATGAAAACTGCTGGCAGCAAAAAGTCTTGGGCAGGCTCTGATCATCGGGCTGGAGTAGTTGAGGTAGGGAGGAGGCTTTGCCCCCAGCAACCCCGAAGCAGTGAAGTGTGTGCGTGTGTGTGCACAGCAGACACCTGATGAGGTCCTCAGGCCCAAAAAGGATGTTCCCCCTTGTGTTCAATTGTGATGGAATCCTATGCCTTCAAGAGACAGAGAGAATGAAGCCCATCATTGCAGGAAGTGTGGCTGCTGGAGTGAGTCAAAGAGAGATGCCAGCTAAAGCTGGGAGCTCAAAATCCTGCTCTAATATGACCCTTAGCTTTCTTTCTCAATTAATCACCATCCGTTTGAGAGATGCTCTTGCAAGCTACTGTTCATTGATGACCCCCAAAACTAATCTTGCTTCCCCCTTCCCCAGTGCTGGTAACATTATCTGAGTGGAGAAATGAGCCTTGATGATATAGCATTTTGGACTCATGCTAACGAGTCCCCAGGTGTTCTGAGCTGAGGAACCCGGAAAATTGGCAATTCCCAGGCTGTGCTAGACTTGAACAAAGGACCTTGGTCATGGTGGTCTAATTTTTGGAAAATAGTGGCAGGCTGCAGTTGATTCATGGATTGCTGCACATGTTTACTCAGAAGTAAGTCCTCTTACTTTGATCACACTGAGAGCTTCAGCTATAGGATGACTGCTAATTTGAAAGGATGATGATTTTGATAAATAATAGAGTTCAGTGGGGATTACTCAAAGTAAGTGTGCATAGGATTGCAGTCTGAGTTACTAATTTCATTCCTTTGCTCTGAGGCAGGCATTCTAGTAACAGGTTCATTTTGGCAGTGAGCTGTAACTTTTTGGTAAGGGAAAATCTCTTCCTGCATCATCCTGCAGGTAAGGAAGTTAGATCTGGATAGCAGCTGGATTGTTTCCAAGTTCAAAAATAACCTCTGTCTCAGTAGGGTAAACTGGGAGTGGGGTGGGGGGAGAGATTAAGGAAAAAGCAGGCTGAACTCCATAAACATCTGTCATTTAACATCAGGTTTTCAGTTTGCTTCCAAATGATTTAAATTTAGGAAGCAGCCTGGGGGTGGGGGGGGGGTGAGAGAAGCCAAGAAGAGACAGCGTCACTGGGGTTGCATTCTCCTGTGTGCATTAAACTGGGTCAGCTGAATAAAAAGTGCAAAGTCGTAAGCAATAGCTGGAGAAACTTGGTATAGGAGATCAGCTGTGGTGCAGTCATCAACATTCATGATATGATACGATAAAGTTAGTAGCAAAGAAAGTAGCTCAAGAGAGAGATTGGTCCCCCTTTCTCCAGGTTACACCCTATTCCAATCTTCTTTAACCTGGTGTCTTCCAGGTGTGTTGGACTACAACTCTCAGCATCCCCCAGAGTTGTCCAGCACACCAGGTTGGGAAGCCTATGTGGAAAAGCAGGAAGCCAGCCAGGAAAGCAGGAGAATAGTGCACTGGATTTTTTTTTTAAGTCTTGAGTAATTGGGTATTAGGCACACTTCCTTCCAGGCCCAGCCCTGCCATTAGACAGAGCCAGGCAGCTGCCTCAGGTCGCAAGTAGCAAGTGTTGGAGGACAGAGCTGCGTGTGCATCATGCAGTCAGCTTGCTGCCCTAGGTGATGGTGAAGACGCTGTCCCGCCTCCAGAGTTGAAGTAAGATTCAGTGGAGAATTGGGTCAACTTACAGAATGGCCAACTTTACAGAGGGCAGTCCTCTAGTGGGAGGGATGTCCAATCCAAGTCCAGTTGAAAGATCACCATCAGAAGGCCATCAGGGCCTTGAAATTGCCCATCAACAGCCAGACAGCAAACTGAGCAAGGCACGTTGTCTTCCCCGCACGGTGAGATGCATGGTATTTCTATTTAAACACTAGTACTCGCTTTTGAATTTACATCTTTACCTATAAATTTGCATATGGACATTTCATGCAAATGTGTCACTTGTTTTGGTGATGCATTTCATTTTTGGCGTTGCCTCTGGAGCTGGCCAGCTTTTCAGCTTATGTACTGTATATGGCAGGGGCACCATCTTGCACTTCTCAGGCAGCAAATGCCTTGGGCTAGCCCTTGTTTCAGTTTCATAAATGCGTTTTAGGGAGCAATCTTATGGCCACTAGACACTGTCTAGAGGGCCATCGGATTTTTCGGTTTCTGGGAACTGAGGTTGGAGCCCTGGCTCTGAGGTTTTTTTTTATTTATTATTAAATTTATTAATCGCCCATCTGGCTGGTCACCCAGCCACTCTGGGCGATGTACAACATACAATAAAAACAGTTGAAAACAATAAAATTCTACCATAAAAACATTTTCTAAAATACCCTAATTCACCCCAAATGCCTGCCTGAACAACCACGTTTTTAATGCACGACGGAAGCTCATTAAAGAGGGGGCATGACGGAGTTCCCTAGGGAGGGAGTTCCATAGAGTGGGGGCCACCA
Source organism: Heloderma suspectum (assembly GCF_057233095.1). Taxonomy (NCBI): domain Eukaryota; kingdom Metazoa; phylum Chordata; class Lepidosauria; order Squamata; family Helodermatidae; genus Heloderma; species Heloderma suspectum. The sequence goes on along the minus strand of NC_139472.1, from coordinate 11,431,926 downwards.
CAGAAAAGGCCCTCTCCCTCGTCCCCACCAGTCTAGCTGTCCTGGCTGATGGGACAGAGAGAAGGCCATCCGAGGCTGATCTTGTTGAGCGGCCTGTCTGGTGCTGCTGGAGGCGCTCCTTAAGATAGGCTGGGCCGGAACCATATAGGGTTTTAAAGGTCAAAACCAACACCTTGAATTTGGCCCGGAAAACAACTGGTAACCAGTGCAACTCCTTCAGCACTGGAGTGATGTGATCTCGCCGGTGGCTACCTTTAATCAGGCGCGCCGCCACGTTCTGTACCAGCTGCAGTTTCCGAACCGTCTTCAAGGGTAACCCCACGTAGAGCGCATTACAGTAGTCTAAACGAGAGGAGACCAGGGCATGTACTACCGATGGGAGCAGATGGTTGGGAAGGAAGGGGCGCAGCCGCCGTATCAGATGGAGTTGATACAGCGCTGTCCGGCTCACAGCTTACACCTGAGCCTCCATGGACAGCTGGGAGTCCAAAATGACCCCCAGGCTGCGGACCTGGTCTTTCAAGGGTAGCCGTACCCCATTCAACACCAGGTCAACATCCCCCAGCCTCCTCTTGTCTCCCACCAAAAGTACCTCGGTCTTGTCAGGGTTCAGCTTCAGCCTATTCCTCCCCATCCAGCCACTCACCGTCTCCAGACATTTGGACAGGGATTCTATGGCCAACCTTGGTGAAGATTTAAACGAGAGGTAGAGCTGCGTGTCATCCGCGTATTGATGACACTGCACCCCAAACCTCCTGATGATAGCCCCCAGTGGCTTCACATAGATGTTAAATAGCATCGGGGAGAGGATGGAACCCTGTGGCACCCCACAAGTAAGTGGCCACGGGTCCGAAACCTCCTCTCCCAGTGCTACCCTCTGGTACCTGCCGGAGAGGAAGGACCGGAACCACTGCAATACGGTGTCCCCAGTGCCCAACCCCTCCAGGCGGGGGAGTTTGGTTCCCAGAAACTGCACTCCCCTCCCCTACGCCCTCGTAGCTGGCACGGTTCTTTCCACGCCAGCTACTTCTCCACACTTGGAAACAGAGCGTGGAGAGGGCAAAAACGGGGCGGTCCTGGGGGAAGGGAGGAGACTGTGGAAGCTGCTTTACAAGGCTTCCTGTGCACCGCGTGGCCTCCCACCCTCCCCCTCTGAAGTCCCCGGCTAGACGTGTGAAAATGCAGGGCAGCTGGAGCACAGATCTTCCTCCATTGCTGTCCTATAGTGCATGTAAACAGAATATTAGATAGGAATCTTCCAACCTGTCCCAGCCATCCTATATGATTTAGGAAGGGTGGAGCCATTGCTTAGCCATACAGCACCTGCTTTGCACGCAGGAATTCCCAGCATCTCCATCTAAAAAGATATCATGCATCATATGACAGGGATGGCAACAAGCACCAGAGGCAAAGAAAGAAGACTTGTATTCAATTGCAGTCTAAGCCATTAAAAAATGAAACAAAATCTGTATCTTCCACAGTATTGATGGGTTATTAACTTGTTTATCCTCAGACATTTTCATCTTGGACACAGCCACTGAAATCAGTTATTTTATTTTGTTTTCAGCATTTATATTCTGCTCCACATCTAAACAGATTCTGGAGCAGTGAACAATAAAACATAAAATGATAAAAAGATAAAAGAAATAAAACACTGTATTAAAATTGTTATTTTAAAAAACAAGAGTACCGATAAAAAGCATGGCTGGTCAGTCAAGGAAGGCTTCCTGGAATAAAGCTGTTTTCAGGAGGAACCAGAAACAACATGGTGTTGGCACCTGCTTGACCTCCAGAGGCAGGGAGTTCTAAAGAAAGGGGGCCACCACACTGAAGGCTCTTCTCCGGGTGGACTCATCAGGCCATAGGTCCATGCGCAACCACCAGGAGCATGTCCTCTGATGACCTCAGTGTTGGGCAGGTTAACAGGAGCGAAGGTGCTCTCTCAGGTATCCTGGTCCCAAGTTGTTTAGGGCTTTGTACACTAGTACTGGAACCTTAAACCAGGCCCAGTAGTGAATAGGCGGTCAGTGAAGTTCCCTCAGCAAAGGAGCTACATGCTGAAAAGGGGCAGCTCCCAACAACAGCCGAGCTGCTGCGTTCTGCACTAGGTCCAGCTTCTGGAGAAGCCTCAGGGCAGCCCCACAGAGAGTGCATTGCAGTAATCCAGTCTTGACGTTACCAGCACCTGAAATGGGGAATATTCCACGTACCCAAATTTGACCAACACAGTAGCCTTTCCTTCCAACAAAAAAATGGCCACTTACAATGCAATAAACAAAGAGAAATTGTCAGCTTTCCTTAAAAAAAAAAAAAAAAAAAGCATCATGCAATCCATGTGTGTGTCTGAATAGTTGACAAAAAGTCAGGGAGCCGCTGCCAGTCAAGAGTACCAATACTAGGCCTCAGTGGATTAATAGTCTGTCTCAGTATAAGGCTTCCTATTCTTGATTGAAGCGATGAACTGCTGCACACTTTATTTTGTAGTATCAGGAGATTTCTCAAACCCTCGGTGAACTACTGCACATGGCTGGTGGGCTTGCTTTGTGGCTTGCAAGTTGTATAGGTCTGTTTTAGATGATTCTAGCAGGGTCGGGACAGCTGTGCCGCCTCCGCCCCCCATTCTCAGCAACCCAACGCATTTAACATGTTTCTATTCTCTTCCTAATTGCATCTCCCTTTTCATTTCCAAAACGTTGGGAAAGGTGGTGTGGAATGTTAGTTGCAATAACTAATTATTCCTGGCAAATAGCAGAGATTTTCAGCATTAAATAACAAAAAAAAGTCAGCCCACCTTCATTAAAATTGAGAAGTGGCTGGGAGCTGCTTCCAACATTCAGTTTCCTAAAAGAAGGTTAGACATGCAGGAATCCATGGTGAGCGGGGAGTGAACGTAGGGATGGGGCTGCTGCATGGCTGGCATGATTGAGCGCTCGTGCCGTTGACGCCTGTGTACCTGTCTTGCTCCAAGTGAAGCAAGCAGTAGAGTGTGAAGAGGAGCATGATGGAACACTTAACCTCTGCACACCTTGCCCTTTCCCTCTGGGATGCAGTGGTGCCGATTCAGCCCAGAGGGAGGAGCAAGCAAATGAATAGTGGTGGCAAGAGGCGAGGAGGAGGTGGTAGATGCATTCAGGGAGGAAGGTCTGCAGAGGGCATCTTGCCCAAGGGCCCACAAAACCTGGAATTAGAAATGGGCCATAGCTCAGGGGAAGAGTGCATTCTTTGCTTGCAGGAAGTCGTATTTGTTGTTTATGCATCTGCAGGTTTCCCAATAAATAAAGGTCCGTGGTAAAAAGGTCCCTGCCATCTCCGGTTAAAGGTTCTCAATTAGTAGGGGCAGGTTTAAACCTCTACCTGACATCTAGGAGAGGAGTCACCTGTCAGAGAAGAAAAGACTGGGCTAGCTGGATCATCCCTCCGTAGGAGGCAGCATCACCTCTGTAGCATCTACTGCTGTCTGCTGGAATTTCCATCCTGAACCCTGTACTTTCAGAGGCAACCACTCTCATTCCCCTCCCCCTCTCCCCAGATTGCTCCACAATCATGAGGCTTGGAAACTTGCTTTCTAAAATCACACAAAAGGCCAGAGAATATATTTGATTGTCTGTACTTTATACAGATAGGGGCAAGTGCTGTGAGAGAGAACTTTTCCCAGCGCCGAAAAGTTTTTTCTGGATGAACAGATCATCATCGCATGATAAATCCATCCCTGGACTGTAATACTTAAGAATGCAGGTGGGGAGTTAGCATGATTGAATGCTCCCACGAGGGAGAAAGAAATAATTCCTCACAAAAAAAGAGTGTACCGTGAAGATGGACAAGCTTTTTTTCTTAAGAGTGTAGGGAGTTTTTATTGGGGGGGGGGGATAAGCATGCAACATTCCACCAGCAATCTGAAGTGATGGTATAGAGAGGGGTGGGCAGAAAGTAAATCTCCAGATGTTTTGAGTTGCGTTAGAATACCAAAAACATCTGGAGATCTACCTTCTGCCCACCTCTGGAATAGAGTCCAGAAATTGTTATTTATCTCATGAAGAGGTGTTCATCTGGAGAGCCTCAGAAAATAATTTAAGGTTGCTTTTCTTCAGGATTGCACCAATTATTTTCATATAAGCGAACTCCCATTTTTCTACCGCAGCAGAAATTCTTACCTCACCCCAAATTGGTTATTCTTGATAATTTGGATATACTTTTGGTTCATGTTATCCAGACTAGCAAAAGAACATACCTTTTGTGGGTGTGGACTTTTTTTCTGGACAATTTTATTTTAGATAATGCGTCTATACACTGTACATTCAGTCACTGTGGTATATATAAGCATAGCTATTTTCATACATAATTTGATAAAGTCCTTTATTTTACAATATTATCTGTTTCCAGGTCGGAAAGGGATGTGGAAAAAAGGGGGGTTTGAAAAGGACTATCAAGTTACACAGCAAAATAGATAAATACCCCACACTCTTTTTTTTCTTTTTCTTTTTTGTAAATCAGGCATTTATAAACAAGAAAGCATAATTACATAAAAATAGTTCTAAAATAGGAGAGTAAGTCATAAAATTGTTAGCAGCAGCTGGGGGGGGAAGTAACAAAGAAATGTGCTGAAATGGTTTTACCTGTTAGAAATTTGCAGCATTACCCCCTTGATTGAAAACATATTTCTGAGACTTCTTTTTGCTTTAAAAGACCTCTCTCTAAACACACAGACTGCTTGGGGGGTGGAAGGGGAAATGTCCATTTTATTTGCTTTTAATAATAAAATACTTTACAATGAAGAACAAAACTATGATGCAAATAATGGGAAGAAAGTTTTAACCGACACTGAAATTTTGAAGAAAAAAGTTTTTGTTTCTTTGTGGTTGTTTTTTTCTAACAAATTGTAACCTTTCTTATTTTAAAAACACAATTCTTAAAACAAGACAACTAAGTAAGAAAAAGGGTCTGAAAAAGTAAACACCATATACACTTATTATACAACTGTAAAATGAAAAAAAGAAGTATTTACAAATTAACTTTTTTTTTTACATTGGCTAGTTGTTTGAAAAAAGCAGGTTATTATGTATAATTATTAGCTGCTCCATAGATATGTCTTATTGCTGTTGGTATTCTTTCCCCCCTTCGTTAAAGTCTTATTTGAATATTTTTTTTAAAAAAGGAATTAAACTGAATATACAATTATCTAGATTATATATATTTATATCTATATATATTTGATGTATAGGGAGAGTCAACAGCCTATGTGATAAAACACCTCTTCTCCCCTTTCAAAGAAAACTTAACTGTGAGCATGATGGAATGGATGGTGCATTTGCAGTTTCTGCACCACCCACCAGCAAAGGAATGAAGCAGCTAGCTAGCAAAGAGAGCAAAACAAGAACATTATGAGCTCAACATAATAATGTATTTTCCCTTTACTGACTGGCTCCTTTGCACACTTAGGAGTGGGGCTGTGATGAGAAAAGAAGTTTTGCACAAGCAGTCGTTTACCCATTCACTTCAGTGTCAGAGAGCGCTCCATGCATTCATTGGAGTTAATGGTGGTCACACAGAACTCCGTGTGTTGATTTGGAGCCCTCGTGGAGCTTTTGATTTGGGCTGTTTTGAAAATTACCTTAGTGCAGCATCCCCTATTTGGATGGAATACACAGCCCATCCTCAGTGGCCACGGATCTCAAATACTAGTGACGGTTCTGCCATGCTTATAAGAGATCTTTATACACCATGGGACAAGGAATTTCTCCAAGGCAAACCCCATTTGCTGCAATGAAGCTTGAGCAGAAGTTATTCTTTGTTGACTGTATCAATCAACTGAAGGCAAGAGGGGAAATCATCCCAAGTAGCTGTGAAATGGATGCATTTTCTTTACCCATTTATTGTCTGACTTGGAAATCCATTAAATTTCCAAGCCACAAGGCAGAAAAAATTAAAAGAGGGTGTCTTTAAAAATGATTCTCATTTGGATCACTTTGCAGAGATGTCCACTTAACTGAATCATCCTATACTTGTTTACTCAAAAGTATGTCCCATCGAGGTCGAGAGGGGTTTTGCCCAAGTGAATAGGATGGTAGTAGTGTTAAATGGTTCGAGTGCACCTCCTAAAATGCATATCCATACTTAGGTATCAACCTGAGAAAGCTCCTTATCACACAGGTATATTTCTCAGGGAAGGGTGGTTGGTTGGCACTCCTTGTTATGCTTAGAATTTAGTGGTGAGGCTGTGTTTGGCTTTGCATAATCTGTAGAAATGGCCCTTAGATCAGTGGGATCACAGGATGCGACACTGAAATTCGGAGAAAAGATGCAGCTTGAATCACAAGACCTTTCCTTCCTTCTTAATGCTAAGTTGCTATAGAAGACGACATGGTTTTGCTTGTTTATTTCCCTGCTGATTTCCTGTTTGATCTGTTCAGCCTCTCTTCGCCTTGGGGTAGAAAATAAAAGGCTGCATGCACTGAAGTTGCATGCCTATACCATAGAAAGGTTTTTTTAAAAAAGAAAATATGCAATATGCAAAAGATGAGGTGACACATTGGTAAGAAATGTGTGCCCCTCTAGTTGCTTTAGCCTACAACTCCCATCAGCCCCTAGGCAGCATAATCAGTGGTGAAGGCTCATGGGAGTTATAGGCCTAACATCTGGAGGGCCACAAGTTGCCCACCCCTGCAGTACAGATGTCAGCATTGAGCATTTGAACTGGTACAATGGTAAGTAGAGACTTCTGAAGGCTGAGCCAGACAGAGACAGACGTTCTTATCGCCTTCCTTGCTAGCTTGCTTGCCATAACTTTGGGCCAGCCTCTACAGCTTGACCTAAGGTTTGGGAACATTACACAGCTCATGGAGGGGTTTGTGGCACAGCTGGATAGCGAGGAGATGGGAAGGGATAAGCACTGGTGTTCCTTGAATCTGTGTGAGGGCATCAGTACAGGAATTCATTAGATACAGCGATGGTTTCCAGATTTTGTACCTTTTTCACTTTGCCCTCTCACCCAAGGAACCAAACGCACTGGAGTGGACAATGGGGAGTGCTCTGTCACTCTGTATGAACTAAGTGCATCATAAAGCACCAACATGCCCCTGTTGCCACACAGTACAGGGGAAGGATCAGTATTCATGGGCAAACGATATTTCAGAGAAGCGGGCCCGCCATTAAAGAATGTTCCCCAGAACATGAATTTGAAACCTTTCTGGATTGGGCATCCATCCATGACATAAGAAAAATATAATTCCCAAAGACTACTCCTAGCCCCCAGCCAAAGTTAGGATGGGGGAAAGACAAAGAGTGAAAACAACCACCAGATTGTCCTAAGAGTACATTCTTGTCAATAAGTTTGAACGGCCAACAACTGTGGACTAAAACTGAAGTTATTTTGTGCCTCTTGAAGAAATAACTGCAAACTTAACAGAAAGCAAAAGAGATCCTGGAAATTTATACAGCTGAGAACAAAAAACACTTTATGCACCTTTACATAAGACAGTAATAATGCCCATTAATTAATATATGTATGGCAAAGATTTTAATTCCATGCATATGGGGATTTTAATAACTGCAGAAAAAAACATACAAAGAAGCAAAAAAAAATTAAATCCTCACATTAAAAAAATAACTGCATAAACACAATCAATATTCCTTTTGCATTGCACTTTACGAAGGGAGAGCTGAATCCACTCATTGCAAACGAACAAGGGCAAGACCTCAAACTCAAGACAACTTTGTATCATGCAGATTAGTTTGTATAGCTGTTTCTTGCTTCCCATATTTCAATTTTGCCTAATTTTTCTAATATATCTTCTTTTATTTTTCTGTTCCAACCCCCTCCCCACCCCCATAAAATGAACTTTCCTTCCTCCTCTTCATTGCTCATGCTTACAATAGCTAGTAGAATGGATAATATCAGCTTTTTAATTTTTTTAATACAACCTTTATTTTCTTTTTCTCTCTCTAGTGTATTGTAAGTCAATACTTTAATGTTAGGACAGGCAGCCGCATTGCTAACTGGAGAAAGACATCATTGCAGAGAGCAGTTTTTCTTCAGTGTTCATGAACAGGATAGAGGGGGAGAATTGGAGACTTTGTGATTGCTTCCCCCTCCCCCAGTTAAGGATTTAGGGTGGTTCTTTGTAAATGGCCATCCATCAGTCCTGGAAACCGATTCCAGAAAACAATTTAGGTAAGAGCATGAAACTGGATCAAGGTTTATGCGATTTGGGCGGAAGTGGTGGTCAAGATGTTGCTCACGGGTTTGCTTGCACTGGGGTGGGCCCAGCCGTGGTGGGCCCATTGTGGGCAGGATGGTGTTCCTGATTTTTACAGCAGAATAGCCGTGACCGCAACCTCAAGTGATCGTACTCCTACGTTACTGCTTGATTGCTAGAGAACATCATCTAGGAAACCTGACTCCATCATGCCTCTGCGACTGCAGTCAACAATTACAATTCCAAAACATTACATACCACCTTGTTCTCAAAAGTCAGCATCAGGTCCTGGAGGGTGTAGAGTTAAATCCAGGCCAACTTACAACGGACAATAGGTTAAAATGTCTCTCTAAGGGATGTAGGAAAAAGGAAAAAATAATAACAAAGTGCAGTTCTTTACAAACAACGTTTTCAAGAGGAAAATAAAATCCAGTGGGTTATTAAGTGTTGGCCCCAATCAGGTAGAAGCAGAACTCCCACTGGCGATTGGATTTTGCCCTGAGTTGTGTCATTTACTGCATATTTTTATATCCATTGTTGGGAGGGGAGGAGTTGCGGCATAGATCCCAATATTAAAGTATTTATCACATTTAATACAAAAAGCCCCCCCCATGACCCCCCCCCCAAGAATAAGAAATGTAGGCTTATTCACAGCAGCAAAAGTCTTTTGTCTCTTTAATACAATGTTGAGCACTCTTTGTGGGGCATCAAAATCCTCACATGTGATGGTGGAGTTAAGTCAATAAAATACTGAAATTTCTGAGGCGATGATTAAATGAGGATGAGTTCTCGGAGAAACCGGAAAGACAGGTTTCCAAACACACACGCCATACTCTCTTTCCCGCATATCTTTCACAAGCAACTTCATGGTCCAGCCGTCTTTTTGCTTTTGTCTCTCTCTCGCTCTCTCTTTTATACTCTTCTATTTGTTTCCTAAAACTGAAGTGCTCTGGAGTTGAAGTCAGTCTTTAAAACACATCAGTTAATAATTGACATTTATATATATATACATACATATATATGTATGTATTTGTATGTGTGTTACAGCGTAATTAACAAACACTGGACTTAATAAGGCTGGGTTCATTTAGGATATAGTTCTACCCCTATACCCCACTGAAACGTACAACCATCCCTTTTTCTCCACTAACTTTCTTTTCTTGGTTCAAGCATGGGAAAAACATATATTTTTTTAAACTAGGAAAAATTAAATCTGAAATTCTCATAGAAATTGCCTGGTTTAAAATGGTCATGGCTTACTCTTGGGTTTTTCCCGACACACTTCTCTAAGAAATAACCCAACATGTTGTAGCAATTTATCTTTACAGATTAGTCATTGACAGTATTCCTTTCTCCCACCTCCCTCCTGTTTATATATATATATATATATATATATATATATATATTTATTTTAAAAAACCTTGTCAATGGCTATAATACCACATCTTCATGACTCAATTGTTAGCATTTTTAAATAGCTTATAATAAAAGGGTTTGCGTGTGTCTCAATTCCAAAGTGTTCCCAGAAAGCAGCCCGTCGCGTCTCTTTGATTTCACTCGGATGCTGCTTGCCAGACAGGTTTTACCAGTAGAAAAAATTTTTTTTGCTGCAGACTCAAAAAGTAGTTTAGGCTTATAAACACTCTCCATGTTATAGGCACAGGAAGATGTTGTGCTATATGGATCGAAAAAAAGAGGTGGAATTCAGTGCTTCTGTTATAAAGAGTAACATTTGCCCTCCAATTAATCATAAAGTCCATGTTTATCGGTGGCGTGCCCGGGGACGCACGCCCTTGCTGCAGCACCTCTCCCACACACTCTCCCTTACTGTGCATATTTCGTCAGTCTGGCCTACAGATTAGACCCATGTCATTGCGCTTGTCAGAGCTGGCTTAGTTCTCCATGTCTTTTACTGTGTGCGCACTGCTGGGCAGATCGCTCTGTTTAGGCCACAGTTGCTCCTGAAGTTCCTTGACAACTTTTTCCAAGTGTTCTCGTGCTTCTGTCTCACGCAACAGATCAGCACGCAGCTGTTCTCTGTCTGCTTCTGCATGCTGGAGTTTCACCTGCAGGTCTTCAATCTATAATAATAACAACAACAACAACAATAATTGTCATCTATTTACATTGCAATTTACAAAGAACGAGAGAATGGTCCCCCACCCCCAACGTGTCTGCAATCTAAAACTAGACAAAAGAAAGGCAAGGGAGTAAGGGGAGGGAAATGGAGGCGAGGGTGAACCGGGGAAGAATGTGTGGCCACTGCAGTTAAGTTTACTGAGGTTTTGTGGCAGCATGGCTTGGAGACCCGGGGTGGCGCCGACAGCTTCACGGAAAAGGTGGGTTTTGAGGAGCGATCTGAAGGAAAGCATACACACAAGGTATTTTGCAGCTCTGTCACAAGCAAGGACTAGATTACAGGATCACCGAGGGAGACCACGATGTTCCATTTGCTGGGCCTTCAGAAATGAGACCTCACAACCCAGAAACAGCATTCAAGAGCTTGCTGGGCAAATATCTACGAGGGGTGACACCAACAAGCAAAATGCAGGAAAGAATTCACACGTTATGCTGGGAAAATAAACGTTTTCCGATCTAGGAAGGAACCATGCCATGCTGAGGCCAGCTGTCAGTTCCTTGCAGGGCGTTACCTGTATCGTGCCAGCATGTATTCTGTTTCACTCTGTCCAAAATGTATACTCGTAGAAATCATGATGTATGAAGCAGCCGTGAATTTTTATAAGAGAAGTTCTTTTTGAGGCTCACCTCTCCCCATCCCCATCCCCTCACCCTGCCGCTTGACTTCTGTGTCAGGTACAGAGAGCTGTTGCAGCCGTCAAGCCACGACAGCACAGCTATTCCACCTAACTCTAATGCTTTAAGGGACATTAAAAACGGGGTGGCAAGATGGTAACTTTAGAGACAGACATGCCAGACCTAAATCCTGACAAACTGAAAAAATGGCTAGGAAAGTGCCTATGTGCTAATTCCTTTTGACTGCTTTGAAAAATCACAGGCCTTGTTTTTTTCCAGCTGACTCCAGACTCATCCTTCTCTGATGCTATTTCTTAAGATGAGCAGACAAGCTGTGGGTTTTGCTAAATTAGAAACTGGGGAGACAGACGCGTCCTCTCTCACATTCAAACACAGACTTCCTATGTCGACATGGCAGCTGGGAGCTAAGGCAGAAGTACATCTAGCACGATACATATTTATTTTAAAAAGAAAAAGAAAAAAAGCACACAAACCCAGCCCTTTCCTCCCTTCCCCTCAACCTTGAGAAAAGAATAGGAAAACAAAAATCCAGATGTGTCCTACAGCGCGGCAAGTAAGCAGATGGGGGCACTGAACCTGCAAGCGTAATTGGGGGAACGTAAAAGAATGCAAACTTTGTGGAACTGTTCCCCACCCGTGCCCCAAACCTTCTGCTGAAGTGGAAGTCGACACCCAGTGCATGCAGCTCTGATCTGATTATGTTTAGTCTGGGCATCTCTTATCGGCAAGACGTCCCATGACGCTAGGAGGAGGAAATTTGCATCATTTCCTGCTTTTGCTCTCCTAAATTTGGCATGCCTTACAAAAGGAACTGTTGGACCGCTCCCCTTCCTGTTAACAAGATTATGAGGAAGAATTACATTTCACAGGGTTTTATTCAGGGTTTTTTCTCTCTTTCTCTCTCCAACGGTGGTGTTTGACAGTTTTTTTCTAAAGAGTACAAAACAACAACGATAAAGTCCCCTCATAGAGAAACCCACACGTTGTTATCGCATATAGCTGATTTTGTAAAAATCATGCCCTGTGAACATCCAGCAAGATGACTTCATGGTTTTTTGTCCTGAATTCCCACTTCCCCAGCTCTCACTAGGGAAGGATTCTGGCTCAGTGGTAGACCTTGTATGCAAGGCCCCTGGTTCAATCCCTGAAAACTCCCCCCTCCCCCAAAAGGACACAACACTGGTGTGTGCACTACATTTGCCTCTTACAAAAATGCATTTACGTTTCCCTTATGATTAGCGCTGCGGGGGGCTGCATTCTTTGCTGAAGACGGCAGTGTGGTGTAGAGATCAGCATACTGGACGATGAGTGGAGAGACGTATTGTGAGTTGAGGTCCCTGTTCAGCCATCTGGCTCACTGGGTAACTTCGGGGCTGTAGCTCAGTGGTCGAGCACCCAGGGCTGGCCCAGGACATTTTGCTGCCTGAGCAGAGCAGCAAATGGTGCCCCCCCCCCCAACCAAGGTGCATAGTATCCAAAGCCACCCAAGTTATTTTTGTACATGAGGCAAAAAATCCCATAAGCACCTCTCACCATCCCTAGCAGTAGAAATACAATAATAACTATGATTTGCTGCCCTTTCAGGACACCCAAAATCTGCTGCCTGAGGCGACTGCATCACTCTGCCTCATGGTAGGGCCGGCCCTGTGAGCACCCGCTTTGCACACAGAAGGTCCCAGGTTCAATCCCCAGCATCTCCACATAGGCCTGGGAAGGGCTCACTCCCTGAGATGATGGGAGCCACTGCCAGTCAGTGTAGACAATGTTGAGCTAGCTGGGCTCAGGTCTGACTAAGTATAAGGCAGCTTCCTATGTTTCATTACTCTGAACAGAGTATGAAATGCTTTGTGTTTGATGTGACAAGAACTGAACACCTTGGGATGCACCTACGTTTTCAATGTTCAGAGTTCCAGGTCTACCAGAGACGAGTATTTCCTTTTTGGTGGGTGGCCAGGTGTCCTCTTTTACAGTGGACCATCCTCTATTTGGAGGATCATCCAGTCCAATTCTGGGTTAAAGACAGCTCTCCCACCCTGGGGGCATTCAAGATGAAGCTGGGCAGCCATCTGTCAGGGATGCTTTGACTTGGGATTCCTGCATTGAGCAGGGGGCTGGACTCGATGGTCTAATAGGCCCCTTCCAACCCAACTATTCTATGATTCTACACCATTTTGATAATTTCTGCCGAGACTGACCCTACCAGACACTATTAGAGAAGTGATTTTGAAAGGTTCTTAAGGCTGCCATGTTGGCCTCAAAGCAGTTCTTGCTTTCTCTTTCACTTCCTTATTTTTTTCCTTTTTTACCCCACTGGCAAAGGTGATGGATATTATGATTCTGCTCTTTTATAATTCCCACCACCCTCTCCGCCATTGGGATGTAAAAATCAAATAAAATGAGGAAACAGAAACCAAGAAGCACGTTGAAAATCTTCATTTTGAATGCTGGGCTGTCAGTGTACTTCAAGAAAGCGTTTTGTGAAGTTTGGTCAGAAGCCTAGAAATCTGTCAGGAGACCCTCGCAGGCTCTGCCCTCACCTGGGCGGAGTATTTGGCTCGCAGCCTGCCTGCTTCGCATCCTTTGTCGCACACCCGGACCTGTCTGGCTTGCTCCAGTTCCCGCTTTAGCCGTATCCGTGACTCGTTGGCCTCCTTCATTTTCTTCTCATTCTCGGCGCGGAGGCGCTCGATCTCCTTCCGCAAGTTGCGCTTGGCTTCGGTGGCCTCTCTCAGCTTCTCCTTCTTAGCCACACGTAGGAACTCCAGCTCCTGAAGCAAGACAGGAAAAGGCCTCCTGAATAAGTCTTAAAAGTAGTGAGCTTTCAGAGGGAGGGAAAGTTATGTCATAGGGGAGGTGTCTCGAGAACCGCAGTCAGTTCTAGTGACTGGGGTGGAAAATAGTGGAGAGCAGGGATGGAGGAATATTCCAAATTCCTGGATGGATTTAATGGTCAAGCACTGGAGATGGTAAATATGTAAAATTTCTATGGCCTCGCATCAAATCATTAGGTACAGCGCTAAGCAGACGTCTGGGTGTTTCCTAACTCTTCTAGACTTTGTGTATTATGCATTAAAATAAAAAGAAATAAAATGCAGGGGGGGTCCATTCTTATATTGTGAGTCATGACTGATCTGGGCTTTAACAGGGTTACAAGTGGGATAAATGTTACATCTCTCCCCGGTCCTCCACCCTTTCCTATTTCTAGAGGCAGTCCTTCCTTTGTTAAGCAGCATACTGCAGCAGGGGTCATGGGAAACCCTCTGTTTTCTGGCGAATCTTGTTTCCTAGCCAGAACATGTTATCCTGGCTTGTGTTTTTGTCTCCCAGCCATTCTACACACAAAACCTTTGCCCCCCTCCAAACAAAGTTAACGGAATCGGATCCAGCTAGGCCCTTGTGTGTTGGCCGAGTCTAAGCCCCATTAAAGTTCTGCTTGGCATTTTCTGGCAGTCTCTTTTGAGAAAGTCCAGGAACAGACTTGAGGTCATGCAGAGAGAACCAGTACGCCCAGGATGAGCAAACAAGAAGCTACTGATCAGCACCCTCCTGTGGAAGTCAGCAGCTGGGTTACGGTACTGAATCCAGCCACCCAAGGCAATTTAATCTGCCCCCTGCTAGTTCTCAAAACAAATTAGTATTATTTTTATTCCTCCTAAAGCGCTCAGGGCAGTGTATAAGGTTTTCCCTGCCCCGATTTTTATCTTCACACCAATCCTGCGAGGAATGTTAGGCTGAGAGAGAGTGAGAATTGCAGTGTCACCCAGTGCGCTACATGGCTGGGCAGGGGCTCAGCCCAACTCTTGAACTCCATAAATGGGGAGCCCTTGCTGCTAAGCTTATATCAAAACTGTTCTTGGTGCCACTGTAATTTTGACATTAATGCAGGGGCAATTTCAGAGGAAGACCTCCCAGTGAGGCAAGCCAGGAATGTACTCATGTGAAAGTGAATTCTGGTTTATTCCTCCCCCCAGTCACATGGGATGAATGAAGTGGGGGAGCCCTTGGGCTCCTTTCTGCTTATGCATGCAGAGTTAAACCATGGTTTAGCATTATGTGTGAACACTCCTGTTTGGGGAAAGCAAGTTCCATAAATTGATGATTTATATGAAGAAGTGCATCCTTTTGTCTAAATCTTCCAGCAAATCAGCTCCACTGGATGACCCCAACTTTCAGTATTATGAGAGGAACCCCAAAACCTCTCTCCATCCACTTTCTCTACACAACGTCCAAATCCATACATCTCTTATTTATTTATTACATTCATATCTTGCCTTTTTTCCTCTTTAAGGAACCCACGGCAGTGTACGTTCTCCTCCTCCTCTCCATTTTATCTTGACAACAACAACCCTGTGAGGTAGGTTGGGCTGAGAGTCTGTGACTGGCCCAAAGTCACACAGCAAGCTTCCATGGCCGAGTGGAGACTAGAACCCGGATCTCCTGGTTCCCAGCCCAACACTCTCGCCACTACACCACACTAGCTGTCGTATCATGTCTGTGCCCACCTGCCACCTGACTCACCTTTCTTCTCTAAACTAAAATGCCCCAAACGGGGTGACCTTTCCTCGTAGGGTATTTTCCCCAGCCCCTTCATCATTTTGGTTGCCCTTTTCCACACCTTCCCCTTCTCTACAATATCCTTTCTGAGGAGCAGTGACAAGAACTGTACACTCTCTGACATGGGACGTCACGCTTCTTCTAAGATTTGACTCCTCTGAGACATATCATCTCAAAACAAATAAAATATGCTTCTTGCTTCAAACGTATCATTTTATCCACATGCAAATGAATAAAACTCATACAATTAAGCAAGTAAAGGCGCAATCCTATGCATGTTTCGACAGAAAAAAGGCCTACAGCTACCCAGCATTCCCCATCCAACAGCTCTTAAACTTATTTCATGGAGTTGCAACCCTAGTAAGGTTTGTTTCCCAAAACATTTGGAAGGAAGAGGGGGTGTTTGGGCTTTTTATAAATTGGGGAGGAAGAGGTTGCCCCCATATTTTGTCTCATGATGGTCGCACGTCATTACCTGGTGTAGGCTGCGTTTGGCCTGCAAGGCAGCATTGAGTTTTTCTTCCTGCTTCACTCTCATCTTCACGACTTCATGGAGGAACTTTTCTTTGGCTTCTTTCGTGTCCAGGCCACCATCCAAGGCTTGCCTGAGGTGTTCCAGCTCAGCCTCCAACCCATTGGTGCTGCTCTGAGGCTCCGCATGACTTGCAACTTCAAACACGTTGCTGACGGCAGGCGGAGCTTGCATGCTGGGTGAGCTCATGTCCTTGGCTGAGCTCGAAGAGGTGAAGGACGGGGAGGAGAGTGAGGACAAAGAGGAGGTGACTGCAAAGAAACACAGAGGCGGCCATGCCCCCGCCACCACAAACAGCGTTAGAACGCTAAAAAAAGCTAGCCGCAAGTTGCTCAGCACAGGACGACCTTTCCTCCGTGGTTCCCTTTTTAAAACACCCTATGCACCAACCCAGGAGTCTCTGTCCCCTTTTGCAGGTATATTTTCCTGGCTGTGGTTACCACTGGTAAAGCAAAGAACACTGCTCTTTCATGCTTACAAACCGTCTGTTCTGATAGGCAGGGTATGTGTGAAAAGAGGACCTACACATTGCAAGAACTGGGGGGGGGGGGAATGCGACCTTGTCAGCGGGGTCTGAAAAAGTTTTGCCTTCAGATTTTCCACATGGAACTGAATAGCTGTCCTTTGCTTAAATGGGATAAAATAAGGGAAAATTCCAGGATTAGCCCATGTATGTGCCCCACAGAACTCAATGGGAGGTATTAAGAGCTGAACCAGCCACTGCCTGCAAAGCCCAGCTAGTGCAAAGCCCTGGGGACAGGAGTGCACGTTTCAGTGATAAGCTCTTTTTATTTATTTATTTATTTCATTTCTATACCGCCCAATAGCCGAAGCTCTCTGGGCGGTTCACAAAAACTAAAACCAAACAACACACAATAAAACAATTTAAAATATATAGAACATTAAAACCACAATATTGGCTCAAATTGCTCCCCTACCCTCTTTGATATGATAGATACGCTGAAATATGTATGGTGGAATTCCTTCTTCCAGAGTCCAGCAAGGAGGAAGTTTGTGTCACCAGATTTTGTAATTCTGATTTGTTCTTTTCTCCAGGATATATGTGATTTTACTGCAGTTCCAAAACATTTGGAACAATAAAGATTCAAGGTATCTGTGCTCTTTCTTTAACCCCTTCTACTGCAATGACACCTTATTCCTCCACAGGAACCTGCCCAGGGTTTAAGATCCTCGGGAGAAGGCTTTTGCTCTGTCCTGCCACCATCAGAGGCACATTTGGTGGAGATGTGAGACAGGGCCTTCTTGGTGAGTGCCCCCAGGCTCTGGAACTCTCTGCCAAGGGAAGCCAGGACAGGTCCATCTGTGTTGTTCTTCCATCAGCAGGCAAAGACATTTTTATTCAGCCTGGGCTTTGGTTGAATAAAAGTAGGTTTCCTTAATATTACTGATGTGTTTTCAATTGATTTGCTTTTATGCTTTAATTATAATTTTGTATCTTAGCTTACAGGGCCGGCCCTACCATGAGGCAGAGTGATGCAGCTGCTTCAGGCAGCAGATTTAAAAGGGCAGCAAACTGTTAGCTATTCAGTTTGTTAATATTGTATTTTTACTGCGAGAGATGAGGACAGGTGCTTGTGGATTTTCTGCCACACATGCCAAAATCATGCGCCTGGCTTTGCGTCCCATGCACTTTCACTCGGATGGATGAGGACCACTATTTGTTGCTCCGCCTCAGGCGGCAAAATGTCTCGGGCAGCCCTGCTAGCTTCTGTAGTGGAAAAGGCAGGATACAAATAATGTTCCTGAGCAAAGTAGGAGATGAAGCAAGATTGGATAACTCACACTTACATTCTTCTCGTGTTTCTACTTCGATTTCTGCTTCTGACTCCTTATCTTCTTCTGTGGCAGGGAGGGTGGTGGTGGTGGTGGGTGTTACGGCAGTGGTGGGTGTAGGTTCGGGAACGGTTGGATTTTCAGAGACGTGTTTCCTTTTTCTTGGCTGGGGAGGGCTGTTCAGTGGCTCATTACTCCGTGGTACTGCCATGGCACACGGGGGGTTGCTGACGACCTTTGGCTGAGGAGGTGGGGCGAGGGCAACATTGGGAGCTACGGCATTCTCAAAACTTTTGTATGAATACGAACTGTAGAGTTCCACAAGGAGAGAAAGGAAGAAAAAGAAATGGCACATTGACTTACACAACAGCCTTCACCATGCTATTTCAGGGGTGACCACACACACCATACATTTTGCAGGCTTACAAGATATCGCCATATGTCGATTCACGTGCAAGTTTTCAGTAATACAATGAATCAGCTAAAGCCTTAACTGTAAAAGTTTACCTCCTAACTGGGCAAGCCACTTTATGCCCCCACGTTTAATTGAGCAAAGGGCCCTGATCTAAAAGTGCAGCCCAACCCTATTCTTGATTACACTGAGGTAAGGCAGGACACAGAGTAATGGGCTCAAGTGACAGGAAGCCAGATTCCGGCTGAACATCAGGAAAAACGTCCTGACTGTTGGAGCAAGACGACAATGGAACCAACTACCTAGGGAGGTGGTGGGCTCTCCCACACTGGAGGCCTTCAAGACAAGGCTGGACAGCCATCTGGCAGGGATGCTCTGACTTGGATTCCTGCATTGAGCAGGGGGTTGGACTCGATGGCCTTGTAGGCCCCTTCCAACCCTACTATTCTATGATGCTATGATTCTAAGTCTCACTTTGTTAACTGGGGCTTGCTTTTCTTATGTTCCCGCCTTTAAAATTAATGGGGCTTCAGGTTAGTACATCTCCCACTCACCTGTCTCTGATCAAAGCAGGGATGTAATTAGAGAGATCCTTCTCGTTTGCGGAAACGGCGGGGGACCAGGGCCGGAACGCAGAGAGGCGCTGTCGTGGGTGTATGCAGCTCTGCTAGAACAGCGAGAAAATAGTGTGAGGCAAATATATGAAAAAAGGATTGGGACAGGACACAAGCGAGAAATCTGGTAGTAGTTGGGAGCTCTAAGATACATTGCGGCACAGGAAGAAGCACAGATCCATATGGAAAAGCAAAGCCTCCTTGTACAAGGAGCTGAGTACATTTGGAAATTATTTAATTATTTCAGTGGCAGAGCCCCTACTTTGCATGCAGGAGGTCCCAGGTTCAACCCCTGTCATCTCCAGATAGGGCTAGGAAACTGTCCTGCCTGAAACCCTGGGGAGCTGTTGCAAGGATAGACAATACTGGGGTCAATAAACAGCCAAATAAACTAAGTGACATGTGCATATATCCCCATATACATTCTGCCGCCACCTTGTGCAGAAAAAGATGTTCACCTACAACTTGGAAGAGTTGTTGGAAGAGAAATATCTGCAGCCGTGTCTTATCTAAGGGCTGCTGCATTTTTGTTGTAAAAGCAGATCTATAAAAACAGTTCCTAAAACAGAAATAGAGCATTTAAGATGCAAACTACAAAGTGTGAAAAAGAGCAGTGTGTGCACGCAGGGATACACACATAGACGCACACATAATGCATTCTTTATTCCCAACGTAAATTCCCACCCCACAGCTGACATTTTGACACTCATTGTGTGGCTGTGTTCTTTGGAAAAGGCACATAGCCATGATGTCAGTGTGATCTTTTGGGGCACCTTGCTCTGGAAAACCATTTTGGAACTACTCATATATGTGGTTTCATCCCAACTCCACCTGCAGAGGGGTTTGTGCAGGTAATTGAAGAATCTATGGATTTTTAAACCTAATTCCTGGTTTGCAGACATAGAAACGTAAGAAGACCCTGTACACCAGGCCAGACTATTTATCTATCTAGCCCAGTATTCTCTATTCTGACTGGCATGGATCTCCAGGGTCTCAAGCAGAGAGGCATCTTCTCCATCACCTGATTGTTTTAGCTGGTTACCAGGGACTGAACATGGGACCACCTGCATGCAAAGCAAGAGCTCTACCACCAAGTTAAGACCCCCCTTCACTAAAACTCACCTTGCTGGATGAACTGGACAAAGATCGCAACCAACTAGACTGTTTCTCTTTGTCACCTACTATTGGTGACTGAAAGGAATCATCTGTTTTGGGTTTCTTGGGGGCAGGAGGATCAGATGAGACCTGAAGGAGAAAAGAAGATTTAATGGTTGGATGCTTTATTGTGGTCATTTTCCATTGCTTTTTAAAAAATCAAATGTAGGTCAAACAACCACTAGTTGAACCGTAAGTACATCCACATAGGGTCAATTATCACAGCAGCAAGTAAGCTGCTCTTTTAGTATCGCCCAACAGCTCACTGGGACCATCCTTTTCTTGTAGGTAGCCATGTTGGTCCATTACAAAATTCCAAAAGGACCAGTATGACAATATCTTTATTAAGAGCAAGTAAAACGTCACAAAGCAAGTCAGCAAACTTTGGAGTTCTTGCAGAACTCTTCTTCAGGCTGGCTATTAAACAAAATGGGGGGTGAGGAAGGAAAAGTAGGGCATGAAGTTAAAGCTCCCAAAGTCTGCAGCTGTAACAGTCTTAAAATTAAGTGCAGGCGGAGTTGTGCAGACTTTGGATTAGCCTCTGCTAGGTGCTAAACAGATTGCTTGTGTTCATTCACTTACAAAAGGTGTTACCAAAAGATTGCATTTAATGATAGCTACTACAGCAGGCAAAGTCAGCACTTTGTTTTTGCTGCTGTTCTTGAATTATAGAAATGTCTCGCCCTGGCAAGAAAATACCAGCACAAGTACAGAGATGTCACAAATACATTAAGTCAAGCCAATAAGTAGCATATACAAACAATATTTTCTCCAAAGAAGACAAAATAAATCTGTCTCACACCCTGGCCTGGTTTAATTACCTTAAAGACTAACTGATAGAAAAATTGAATAAAGCAGGCTCTAGTCCACCAAAGTTGTCACACTAAATGTTTAAAGGTGCTACAAGAATCCTTTTAAATGTGTTTACATGCATTTACAAATTCTACCCATCTTCCACATGAATTAGGGAGTTGAAAACTGTCACATTTATAAATCATCTGCACCTATAGATGGGAGGAAATCCAGGGTCCCCTAATGTTATTTATTTCTGATGGAGATAAAGCCTATCTCATTTTGGAGCATATATTGTCTCTCAGCAGATATTTGCACCATCCTGTAGGTTTTCAGCTTCAGGACAAGATTAAATCCACCGAAATTGGGGGAAACCCTTTACAATTAATTTTCACCTATGTTTGCAGGGGCGCATGTGTGTGTTCAATACCACCAAGTAGAAATTTGTAAGATTAAAAACAAAAAACAAAAAAAAACCACCCTGTGTAATTCACCTACATATCCCTCCAGGATTGGCAGGGGGTGGAGTTAAAAAAACACACACACCTCTACAAAGGTAAGAATCAAGATTTCTAGAATATGTAGGCTAAAAGACAAAGCATTTTTTAAAAGCGCTCCTTTAAAAAACCTTATATAGTCAAAGCTTTCATGCCGTCTGTCCCCCTGTTAAGTTAGTCTGCTGCCTCCTTTTCTAATTGTATGCAGAAAGGTACGTTTTTAAAACTGTGGTTTCTGAATTGGAAAGATTATTTTAGATGAGAACAGGGCAGACTTTGTTATTCTGTTTGCAGTGGTTGTTATGCCAATGACTTCACTGTGCCGCAGCTGCAGCAGCGTCTGGTGGCCAGTTGCCAGGATCTGCTTTGCCTTTTCCACAAGGGCCTCTGCTCAGCCTATAAATCACCCGCAAGCATAAGCAAGCCCTTTGGCCGCCTGGAACCTTTTCCCCTCCAGGGACATGAGGAGATAAATTCCAAGGGCCCCAGTGTGGCTCGCCAAACAGATTGGTACCTACTGGTTGAACTGGGGCTCCGAAGAAAGCAGAGTCGGAAAGCCAGCCAGTACAAACAAGACCACTGGGTAGGAGGGAGTGGGTTGAATGACCTCATAGTAACTGAGAGTACATAAAAAGTTCTCTCTCCGTCGCTTTTTTCCTTCAAGGCAGGGAGGTGTCAACTTCATTTCAAGACCATGTGATTGCTTCTCCTGATTTTGATACTAAGGATATGAATGAAGACGGAGACAAAAGAAACCTCTGCCGTTGAATCCCAAAGATATGACGTCCCACCCAGCGGCCCACAGGTGTGCGCCTTAAATGCCATTCTTTTCCAAGCGTACTTCCCAACTCCTGTTGCATATGCAGAGCTGGATCCTGTGCAGAGAAGCCAAAGCCAGATGACATCAGTCAGTAATTGTGAGGGCAAAATTGGCCCCCAGAGCACAATGCCAAATGCCAACGCAGCGGGATTTGCAGAAGGACTCCCTTTAGGCCCAAGTTCAAAATATATATATTTTTTTTAAATCTGAATCGTGTTTGCACTCACCGCAAGAGTAACCAGGGAGATTTTCAAATTAGGGGGATGCCCTTAAAGAAGGGGGGCATGACTGGAGGAGGGGTTGACAGCAATGGTGGTGAAGGGGGAGAAAAGTTCTTTCTGCTTTAGGAGTTGCTGGCTGTGCAAAAAACAGTGACAACATGAGAATGATATTTGGCAAGTGCTGACAGATCCCAGCCCTGTCCATTGGGGATGGCAAGTTAGGCAGGGAGGAGAACTGGAATGAGAGGCATATAAACAGGTGCTTCAGCTCAGCACAGAGATGAGCCTCTTTCTTTCTTTTTCTCCCATTTCCCCCATTTTTATATTCCACCCTCCACCCTCTCTGCTCATCTGCAGAAAGAAACATTTTGTGAAGACTTGAGACAACCAAGTGTGTGGTTAGAGGGCGAGAGAGAGGGAGTGTGTGTGTGTGTGTGTGTGTGTGTTGGGGAGGGAACAGCCTCTGAAATGACAAACTGAGTGGGGTGTAAAAACACATTCCTATGAGAAACAGCTAGATGCAAAGTGCCAAATCCTAAAAAGATGTGGTGGTGGCGGCAGGGGATGACAAATATAAAATTATTCTCCTTCAAGACGCTTGTCCCTTGTTTTTCCACCAGCACCCTATTCAAGGCAGAGAACAGAGAATTTGACCTGTCTGTTGATACTACATTCCACCAACATCCATCTGGGTGGAGCTTTCATCAACTCTCACTTCTCATCTCTCCCAGCACATGCCACATAATTAGGGGAGCTGGAAGGACAATGAGAACAGGACAGCCTACGAAGGCAAAGAATGCTTGCAGATCCAGGAAACGTGATCCTTTTGTAGGGTGGAGGAGAGAAGAGACTGTCTTGTCCACACCCGGCCCTCCAACTAAATAACCCAAATCAGGAGCATAGAATAACCCCTGACACACATGACCTCAACTGCAAGAGGAATCTCTCACCAATGGCCTCCAACCTATAAACGATGCGGGAAAAGGATGGAGGAAGCAGCTGACTGGCAAGTATGAGTTGTTAAATGTTATTGGGTGTCCTACAGAGGCAATGGAAGGTCAGGCATTTTAGGGCCCTGTCTCCACCACTGCCCTTGTTGTATCACCATGGCCATGCCCCTTTGCCTTACTTTTAATAATCAATTATCCGTTTTTTAGCTTGTGCTAATAAAAAGCCAGATACCCTGAGTTCTCAGCTTTTCTTGAGACTTCTGCATTGTAGTAAGCAGTCCAGTATACACTGTCTTTTCACTGTATATGGTCAAAACACATTAACCCCATGCCCCTCTTTCCTATTTTAACACTCTCCCCTCTTATTTATTTAAAACATTTGTGTCCCACCCTATATCATTAAGATCACTGGTTTTTGTTTGGGTATTAATTTATCTGTATTGTTCAAAACACTTGCAAAAACAACAACAACCCAACATCTATGAGTTCTACTCTTACAAAGCTGAGAGCTGCTCACTGGTTATGTGGATTACATTAACAAAATCTTACTCTGACACTCTTGGTTTGCAAGACCAAACTTCCTGACTGATCTGTCAGCACTGTCCACGTACTCCTATGAAATCTCTCCTGGATCACAGCTGCTGTTTCACTTAGTCATCCTGGCCAATTGTTTTTGTGATGTCTTGGACAGCATCCAGACATGACATTGGCTACTTGGATTTGGGGTAAAGGAGATTGGGGGCTCAGATTCACAACTGAAACATTCCACTAGAGCCTTCCTTTCATGGCGGTGGAAGAAGCCAATCAACTGTTGCTGTTTCACTTTGTTGTGCTAGTTTGTATGCTTTATTTCATTATTTTCTTTTTTTAAGTTGTACTTTTATTGTTTCTTACTACTTTGCTAGGCACTGGGAACTTAAGTTCATGTCAACAGTGCAGGATATAAATTATGCAAATAAATAAGTAAAAAGTTTGCAACCTTGACTGTAGTCATTCAAATAGTTTTGAATAGCACTTTGCTACCAGCATTATAATGACTAACAAATTTAAAATGGCACAAGAGTCTGTTGCTTGGAGCCCCCTTCATTAGATATACTTTAAATGAACAAGTGTATTCCCTATATTTCCAGAATCTCGGTGCCAAAGAGCAATGGTAGATTCTGTTTTCGATTCTGCTGTTCAGCGCAGTTGCAAAATCACCATATTGCAAAGCAGGATGAGTGCCTCTTCAGTACCTCCTAAAATGTTGTCAGAACATGTAAATGCATGGAAGTGGGAAGAGTTTACACAGGGCAAGGCCCTCAAGTCTGGGGGCAGGTAAAATTGCCCATCCCATCTTCAATCCCATCTTCAAATCCCATTTGACTGAGATCCAAAGGCCACACATCTCGCTTTGGAGTTGTGTTCCAAGAGCATCACCCCCCCTCCACTTTTAAAACCAAGAGAGCTATCAAAAGCAATCTGTAGGGATATGCTGTTCAAAGGAAGGGTGTGTGTCAAAAAATCTCAGTGAGCATACTCAAGCCCTTGGGTGCCCCTGACGTAACTTTTTGGATCCTAGCCATTCTGTTTTGAGGAAGGAACAAGTTGCAACCCAGCTATTTCAGTGATGATTCCAAACGGTGCTCACAGAAATGTTGGGCCCATTCATCTCAAGGTCATTCCCCACCCGCTGCTATTAATCAGACTAATTTCAGAGTTGGCCAAACAGGATCATGTTTGACACGTCTGGCCAAATTTCCTCAGCGCTGCAGTAGCAAAGCTGAGCGTGGTTGGTGGGAATCGATTTCTCACCCTCCGTTTCTCAGAACAGCCCCTCCTCCTTTAGGCCAAGTAATAATAATAAAACCAGCAGGCTAAGTGATAACAGAGTTGGCATGAGCACCTGCTAGTTTCTTTTCAGATGAATGCATCAGGAAAAATTTCAGTGCCCAGGAGACTTTCAACCTGAAGGGGTTCTGAGGTGATACTGCGTCTGCCGAGACTCCCAGATGCCCCAGGTATCACAGTATGCCACATTCACATGCCAAGTAATTTCAGTTTTAAAAATTGATCTAAGCAATGTACAGAAGTACAGATGCAGCTTGCATTTGAACGCAGCCCAAGTCTGGGCTGTCGAAAGCCAATTCTTCCCTACCTCTGAACAAATTTCCATAGTGACCAAGTCATTCTTGTGCATTTGGCAAACTGTATTTTCCTACAGAACTGATTAATCCTGGTTTTCCTGCACTGAACTCTGGGAAGCTATCTCGCACCTACTTGTGCGTTGTTTTGGTGGGGTGGGGTGGGGGGATTGTATCACATCCTTATGGGCAAAGGAAATGCACTTTTAACGCTGTAAAAGGGATGCTTGTTAGAGGCTGTAAAAGCTGCTTGGATGGCAGCTTCCTTGTGAGAAAGCATTTGGACCGATATTGAATCGTGCAGCCCATTCCAAGCTAGTTTAGAACAATTTCAGTATTTTGAACTGGGCACCTGTCAGTGCTGCAGAGCTAGGAGTGTTTCTTGTTCTAGTTAAACCACCAAAAGCAGAGAATAAGTTCCCATGCAAACAGTGCCAAGGCTGAGAAGAATTTTCTGTTTGTGGTTTCCTTGAAGCCTAAACCATGCAAGAAAACTAGGGAACGGTTCCGGCTTAATCTGGCCTGCTCCCATGGGAACCATCCCATTAATTTGCAAAGTTAAAAATTTCAGCTTGACGTTTAATCAGACTTGATACATTTGCCAGTGAACTGCAATCCGATTTATGGGTATCTGTCTGGAATACTTTAGGTCTACAAGCTTGACTTGATAAGCAACTGAAACGATCGTCCTATGCTACTATTCAATTGTTTAGTGACCAAAAACTATACCTATATGTGAAATTTGAAGGAGAAAAAAAGAATTCAACCAAGTGTGTGTCTCCTGCCCCAACTACTCCTTTCCTCAATTCCTTTTTCACTTCCACTCCTAGCTTTCCTTGTCCCTTTGTCCCCCTTTCCCTTCACAACTCCTTTCCTTTCCTGCCTACATCATTCTTCCCCCTCTATTGTCTCTTTCCCACAGCATCCCTGTGCCCTTACTCCCTGCCTTCTTATTCCATTGCTCAGTTAGGTTTTTCTAATCATGCAAACAGTTGTGGGTACTGCTATGTCCCAACAGCATTCAAACCCACCTACTCAAACAACCTTTCTGCATTTTTCTTCACTGCATCTTCCTAAGGAACTTCACAGAGGTTCTCTCCCAGGAGAGAGGTCACAGGTTCTCCAGCCTCCTGACTTTCCCTCCCTCTCAGCTTTTGATAACACCTCTCCCACCCACATTGGTGAAATGCTCCAAAGGAAGGGACATAGATACGCACAGACAAGTTGAACACTAGACAGGTAAATGAGTATCAAATAAAAAAAAAGGCTCAATTCCCAAAGAGTGTCATTCCAAGGGTAGTACAGATTCTTGTAGACTCTAGAGTCATATCAAATCCAAGGAAGTATAAAGTAAATCAATCTTCAAGCATTCACACAGATCTCGGTTTCTGCAGTTGATGTCTGGCTGAGAATCTGGGCTCCCTGGTGTGAAAGTGACTCTTGCAAGCTGGCAGAAAGTGTATGGGGGGGGGGGGGAGAGACGCTACACCGCTACACTTGTGGCCTTGAAAACATCTGACAAACTGGGAGCAGGTGCAAGGACCCAAACACATGAGGTTTCACTGGCTCAGCTTTTCCGTAGCAACCGGACTGTTATAGAAAGGCGCAAAACACACACTCTGCAGAACCATACCTTTCCCACCCAATCTGTGGACAGACATTTGGATTTGAGCTTGGGTGCCAGAGATTCGCAGCCTAGCTCAGCAATATCAGTGCTAACTCAGCCATCATGCTGCCGCCACTGCCCCCCACCCCCTCAGAGCAACAGTTGCCTAACCTCACAGGATTGTTGTGAAGATGCAGAAAACAAATCCTGAACCAAGGGGTAAAAACAGATTGTTTTCCATCATTAAAGGAAGCAACCTAATCTTAAGAAAGCCACCCAAATGTGCTAGACTACAGCATCCATCATCCCCAGTCAGCATGGTGCCTGAGGGTGATGGGTGTTGTCGTCCAACACTTCTGGAGGACGCCAGGTTGCGTACATATAAAGTGGTTTGTAGAAAGATTGCCTATGAGAAACTCTCTCCTGTATAAACAGATGGGGTTTTACTCTGTTATCTACAACATGGACAGCTGTGGACAAATCTGCAGTTGATTCTGAGAGAGACAAGAAACTTACCATCCCAACTCTAGCAAATGTTCGGATTCTTCAGAAACCACAATGCCTGGAGATGTCATGGGACTACATGAAAATGTCACGTAAAAAAAATACAAGCCCCACAATTGGAGGGGGGGGTTGCACTGGAACGTGAAGTGAGGCACTACAGAATTCACAACTCCACTCAAATATAAATTAGAATTCCCAAATATTTTCTAAACACACACAGGAGGCCTGATTCATCACTTTTGATTAGTTAGAGATGAGAACACTAAACATGCACAAACAGCTTATAATATAATTAGACTACTGCAATTACAGTACCGTAGGTGGTAGCGTGTCCCCCCCCCCCCAATCTTTTTTATCTTCTCGCAGTTTCTCTATATAGAGAGACAAGATCCGGGTGGAGCTTCCTGTCTTGGCAACTACCCAGTTGCTGTTTGTTCAACAAAGTAAAGCAGATTTCTCAGAGAGAGCAAAAAACCACAAGACCCAACATCGGTCTGATACTGGTTTCCAGAAACCTCAAAGCTAGATTTCTTGAAAGGTTCAAATGAACCCTGGAGACGCTAACAATTTCTTGCTAAGTAAACAGGTATTGTGATGGCTTGAGAAGCAGGTTGGGTACACAGTGTGGAAAATTGTAATTGAGGCACAACATAAACTTGGTGGGATGCGAGAAAAAGGGACAAATTCACTCTAGGAAGAAAGAGATTTTAAGTGATTATTTCAGCAGCCCTCTTAAACGTCTTGAATTAATACAAGGCAGCGAAACCTTACATCGAAACCCATAAATCCAGCTGCAAAGGCATCAGTGTTATTTGCTAATGGAAATTTATTTATTTATACCTTTCGTCCAAGGAGCCCAAGGCAACGTGCATGGTTCCCTCTCCCATTTTGTCTTCACAACAATCCTGTGAAGTAGGTTAGGCTGAGAGAGAGTAGCTGGCGCAAGGTCACGCAGCAAGAGCTTTATGGCCGAGTGTGGATTTGAACCCAGGTCTCCCCAGCCCTATTCCAAACACTCTAATCCAGCTGTCCAAAACCTGGTGCCCTTCTGATGTGTTGGGCTACAATTCCCATCACCCTTCAACTAACATGGCCATGCTGGCTCAGGATGATGTGTGTTGTAGTCCACCACATCTGGAGGGTGCTATGTTGGAAAAGGCTGCTCTAACCACTCTTCAGTTAAAAACAAAGCATGGCCTGAATAAGGCACTACAAACTATGTGTCAGCCCCAGGTCATGCTTTCCTCTTCTTAAGTCACGTCTGTCATCCATTTGGTGGCTGGTTATGTTTCAGGCATGTGCAAAGCAGGGTACATTCCCTTCACATTTTTCTGGCAGTATGAGTAGCATTAACTACAGCTCGGTGCCAGAGCCTGCAGAAAGTCCGATGTCCCTTTTTTTGAAGGATCAGGTAGCCAGTGATGCGAGAGACCTCCGAGTAACTTGGTGCCAGTCAGAGCAGATGATGCTGAGCTAATGGACAAATAGTTTGGCCTGGTCTAAGGCAGCTTCCTATGTTCGTATCTCATCTGCGTGCATCAAGCCCAGCGATGAAAAAGCCATTGCCAGAGCTACTTCTTTACCAATGGCATTCAGCTGATGTTGTGAGGCTCAAGAGCTGCTTCTACTGAAACTCCTTGGATGGCACGGCAAACTCGTTCCAGCCAAGCATTTCTCCCGCTGATGACTCCTGAACTAAAACTCATTTTGTTAATGGTACCCAGAGATCTGCTCTCAGGAGCAGCGGCTTCATTGTTAATTTGTGGTAAAGCTGGCCCTGTTGCCGGGCAGAGAAGCAGATGAGACTTCTGATATGTGCGCTGACTCATACAGTGAACCAAGGAGAGTAACTGAAACTCAGGAGGCTCTATGACAGGACATGGCTTGGGTGATGTTCCCTCGCCATTTCCACGAGGGTGCCGGGAAGTATAATTACAACTCATAAAATGAGAACCTAAAGGGCAAAGAAACATCAGAGTGGGAGGTGTTTACGTCATAGGGGGCTCTATGGGAAACAAAGCAGGAGAGATCTTTCCTCCAGACACAATGGATGCAAAGTGTTGGCTGGGGTGTAGGTTTAATGTATATTATTCATATTTGCGTTTTTAGGGCATTTTTCTGCCTTCAAAGTGAGACATAAAAAAATAAAAGAATGAACAGAATTCAACAGTATGTGTATAAAAAGAACGCAGCAGAAAAACCTCAAACAAGAAAATCAATTAACGAAGCAGGAAAGCAGCAACTCACTCAACGCCAAATACCCAATAACATAAAACAGTGCTGGAACGGCTGTAGCATGAGGACCATATCAATCTCTGGGGAAGCGAATCCCACAACATAGGCACTGCTACCAAAAAGACCCTGTCCTGCGTCACACACACCTCTGACAGTTGTGGGACACAAACAAGGCCTCTGATGACAATCTCAACAGGTGGACAGGAGTTGAATTTTGTTGCTGGCAAAGGGCCATGCGCCAACTTGCAGAGAAAGCACAACACAATCCACCAGGTGTATACAGTGGCTGCGGGCAGACAAACACATGGGGTTTTGCTACTTAAAAAACCAGGGTGATGGGACAGGTAACCACCAGACTGCTGTCGTGATGCAGCGTCACTCAAGATGGAAAGCTTCTCCAGCAGGGGATTAGAAGCATAGAATAGTAGGGCTGGAAGGGGCCTCTAAGACCATCGAGTCCAGCCCCCTGCTCAACGCAGGAACCGAAGTCAACGCATCCCTGACAGGTGGCTGTCCAGCCTTGTCTTGAAGGCCTCCAGTGTGGGAGAGCCCACTACCCACTAGATTAGACAAATTTCTGGAAGACATGGCTATATATTACCTCCAGTACTGGGGGCAGTGTGCCTCTGTATGCAGGCTCCCTGGAGGCATCTGCTTTTCCGCTGTGGGAAAGTTGATGCCTGCCTACATAGATCT
The DNA here is from genome assembly GCF_057233095.1 of Heloderma suspectum. NCBI lineage: Eukaryota > Metazoa > Chordata > Lepidosauria > Squamata > Helodermatidae > Heloderma > Heloderma suspectum. The sequence continues at coordinate 11,401,454 of NC_139472.1, read as the reverse complement.
TCGTTCTGATCCAGCAGGCTCTCCTTATTATTCTGTATCTGACTCTTCAGTACAGAAGAGTTCAATCATAGGAACATGACATAGGGAGTCCATCTAGCGCAGAACTGTCAGCACTGACTGGCAACGGCTCTTCAGGGTTTTCAACAAGAACCTTTCCCAGCCCGAGTGAGAGATGCCAGGCCTTAAACCTGGGACCCTCTGAATACAAAACCTGTGTTCTGTTACTTAGCTACAGTCCCTTCCCCACTTAAACCTCTTTCACTGACTCATCGTATTTTATTTCCTCGTTCAGAGCAGTCAAAAATGGCATGCAATCTTGTTTTGGACAGCAATTTTCTTCTCCGTTGGGACTTTTAAAGAAGAAAGCCACCCCACCCCTCAGCCCACTTTTGAGAGAATCCCTCCACGAAGAGGTTGGTAAAACCCAGCGCACCACAAGAATACTATTTGACGTTTTGGAGGCCTGTTTGCTTCCCAGACTGTTGGCTCAAACTGGGTTTTTTCTATGTCCTCCAATACTGTCTTCAAGCAAAAACAAATGAACAAACAAACGAATGCCAAGCTCTATCTTCCTGGCTTCTCTGAATTTAGTCACTTCATGAAATATCATAAGACAGCCTTCTGCAACCTGATGTCCCCCTCTTAAGTGTTTGGATTACAGCTCCCAGCATTCCTGGCCATTGCCTATGCTGGCAGAGGCTGATGGGAGTTGTAGTTCAAAACATCTGGAGGGCACCAGGTTGGGGAAGACTGATAAAAATGAGAATTATGTGTGGTGTGTGTGTTTGCAGGCATATGGGCTGCTACAAAAAAAATATTTAGTCTGGTGCAGACTGACAGGCATAAACAACATGGCTTGGTTAAGCCCAGAAGCACTGCAGAAGGGAGATTTACTGCATTCTGGCTGTATATATTTAAAGAAAGAAAACCCTACCTTCATCTAAACAATCAGTTCTAGGAAATGCTTCAGTCTAGGGGTGGCATTTTTATTTATTTTTTATTTAACTAGGTTTTGTGGCTCGGGTGGCAGGGATCCAAGCTGTTAGAGCAAAGGACTCCCTGTCTCTTCCCTTCCCAGTGGAAATATTTCACTCTGTCATTTTGGGCTGCCTATTTGCTTTCCAGGTCTTGCTCTCCCCAGTGTTGTCTGCTGGCTGCCACTGTGTCGCCCCACAACTGACCCATGGGGAAATCTGAAGCAGCCACAGTCTGGGAGAGCTTAAAAAAAAGGGGGGGGGGATAAAACACGGCTTAGCAGAAAATAGCCAAATGTTCCTTGAAGTGAGCTCCGTGGTTTGCCTGCACTTTGAATACTGCGCAGAGTTGTGGTCTTGTCTCTCCCCCTACCCCAAATTTGAAAAAGGTGGGAATCAAGTTTAGGGCAACATCCATCTGAGAGAGGTTTAAGAGGCTAGACAATGTCAGAGTAGCAAAGTTAGAATTTAAGAGGGAAGTGCAAGAAGGGTACAAAATTGTGCAATAGGGAATTCTTGTGTTGTTAGCCATGCAATGTCAGAAACTAAATGAGTACATCTGATGATTAACATGAACAAAAAGATGCATCCTTTTCACACGTCATCTTTGCTGCAAGGTGCGGTGATGGCTGAGGGGGTGGTGCAGTGGACGGTGCTGGGCTTAACGTCAGAGATCTAGGCTCAAATCTTTGCAGAAATGGTGTTCCTGCCCTACCACTTTGCATTGTTGGACATATTATCAGCAGCACTGCCATCAGTTAAGAGGATGGGGAAGCAGGGGATAGGAAAGATTTCTCTCTGCCTGAGATCCCAGAGAGCTGCTGCCAGTCAGAGCAGACAACGCTGGGCTAGAAGGATGAAGCGGTTTCCTGTGTTCCAGCTCTGGTCAACTGCTGGGAGGGGAACAGGGTGCTTCCTATGCCTTCTGAACTGGTGACCAATGTTTTGTTGTTAGACGAGAGGAGAGTGCATGAACAGTGCTGCCTCCCTGTTTTGGGAGGCCCCTGGGTAAGTTGCCCCTTCCTCACTACACCCTCGTCTTCTGGGCCCGATGTACATGGCCACCCAGAGGGAGAGGCGAGTGGGGACCGCTGCACCTTCTCCTCAAATCTTCTTATTGTTCGCTCACACGGAGAGGGCAGGCCACATCAAGGAGAGGGGACTCCAGGGGTCAGCAGCGGAGCCTCTGCTGTGGCCAAATGATGTCAATCCCTGGCAGCATCCCTGTGCATGAAAATCCCTGAATCAGAGGTTCCACTTTATGCGATCAATGTTGCAATTACAATTTTTCAAAGATGCGATGCGTATGAGGCCTGTGTGGTTCTATAACTTTACTGACAAGTTGTGACAAAAGTGCGTAACGAATGGTGATGTATGTGTGAGTAGCGATCTGGATTACTGAGGTCTGGATAAGGGAGGCTTTACAGCAGTTTATAGAAATACTTTTAAACCTCTCCCTTCCTCCCACCACCCTCTATCTCTCAGGCACCCTAATCTCATTTCCTTTGCAGCATACTCTCTGTGAAGTGCGCACAACGAAGCAACATTCAAATGCTTTTCTGGAGAAAAATCACAGCCGTAGCTCCAAATTCTCAAACCTGAAGTTTTTGTTGGTTTGTTTTTTGTTCTGCCTGAATGTCTGGCTTTTTTATTGCAAAGATTTGGCTGGGTTTCAATCAATGTTGGGAGTTCACAACAGAAGAATGGTATACTTGTATATTATATTTTAAATGACAAATTCCCACACGACTTCCTGACAGTTTGTTCCTCTTGCTGTAAAAGAAAAAGGGTTCCTAGAGCTTGACTTTAAAACATCACATGAAGTAAAGACTCAGAAAACCAGAATGTGTGTTCTGTTGCTTCTGTTTTCCCCTCTCCAAAATGTGCTAAAAGTGATGTTATCTGTTCTAAAGAGGTTTTGAAGTCAAGGGAAAACAGAAACACTCTGGCATGACTGACACACAGAAAGATACTAAACCACAAAATGGCAGCCATTTCGTGGAAGAGAGAGAGACAGACAGGTAGAGAGAGACAGAGAAAGAGTAACACAAAATGTTACTGGTTTCTAGCAGGCTTGATAATAGCTCAGAAAAATCTAGAACTACGTGAAATTGCTGGGGAGGTGGTTACAGAGAGAAAATGTCATCTCCAAATGTTTGGATAATTGTATCTCTCAAACACTGCTCTATCAAGTAGGCTGGACTCGAAACCACCTACCTACAACCACAAACCTTGAGCTACTTACTCCAAAGCAGTCCTGTTGTAAGAAAAAAAATAGGATAGAGCACAGGTGACTGCCACTGTCCACGCAAGGGGCGACCCATCTGAATACAGCCTACAAGCATGGACCAAAATTGCATTGTTGATTCCTGGATAACCACGCAAGTCTGGCCAATGGGCTGACCCTGTGCGGATGTCTAGACTGGCCTGCCAGCTCCACATCTAGGGCGAGATCGGACCTTCCCAATAATAGCTGAAACGGCCCCAAAAATGGGCCACGGGGCCTCTTGTGCTGCTCCTTCTAGCCAAGCCAAGACCAACCCTGAAAACAGCCACAGGAACCCAGGGATTCTAAATGGCAGAATAAAATATTTTTTTCTTTCACTAATGGTGAATTCATTGTAATTTAAAAAACCATTAATAGCTTGCATCCTCCATCTGTTGAATTTTATTTTAGGGCATAAAAAGTTCACCTGTGAAAAAGATAGTACAGCAACAGCCTGCAGCATGCTGGGTGTTGGCCAGCTTTCTTCAAGGCCAACATTAACAGAGCCGAAGCTCAGCCTACTTTCCAGGCTGCCAAGACTGCCATGTATTAGGTAGGGCTGCGCCCTTTGTTTCTGATAGGATTCCTATGCCTTTAACAGATGCATGACACGGAGATGCTCAAGAGCTTCCCACCAATGCATTTCCAATCAGGAAGAGCTGCACCTCTTGCATTTCTGTCTGTCATGCAGCTGTTAAGGGCACAGGCACTCTGCTAAAACACACACATGCACGTATGTGCAGCAACGATGTAGGCTGTTTCCGAGGGAGCTATGATGCAGTCATGTGCTAAATGACTACAGGCACAATCCTGGCTGGCTGGGGAATGTTGGGCGTTGTAGGACCTTTTTCTGTCTAAACATGCATAGGATTGCATCCTAAATGGGTGACTAACACTGGTCCAACATTGCTGCTGTTTTGTTTTTCAAAGTAAAGAAGCTGTTGGGGGGGGGGGGTGCGCGCGCGCACGTGTGTAATTTTAAGCAGAAAAGTGGCAAGAGAAACAATACTTGTCCACTTTCCCCACCCAATTCTCTTTCCCAATCACTGCACTCCAAAGTTGCTTTTCCCTTATGGGGTTCAAAACATAAAGACAGATTTTCCCACCGAAGGACATGGGACACTTGAAGGAAAGGATCGACAGACAGGGAGAGGGCTTTGTACCCCTCCCCCAAACAGCCCTTCTCCACTCCAAATACCTCCCCCGCCCCCCGCAAACAAGTTGTTTTTCTGTATTAGGGCACCGTTACCCATGTTCGTGCATGATGAGGTTAGCCCCTTACTGTGTTCATATATGTAAGTAAACATAGCCTTGTCTGACTGCCATGTTTTCAGAAGAAAACGTGCAAGGATTATGATTATAAATTAACATTTGATTTCTCTTCAGCTTTAAACACATCTTCACAAAGGGAAAGCCACAATGTGTGTGTGTGTGTGTGTGTGTCTCACATGAGGCAGCTTCAGTTTCCAGTTCCAAGAAACTCCAAGGCAGACATAAACAGCTTTTATCCTTGATGTTACTCCCAGACACCCACAGGATTGACCAAACTAAGTAAATCCAGAGAGGATTTTCCGGCACTGTGCTCCCTTCATCCTCGCGCCCCCAAGCTCTGACAGCATCTTTACTCATGACCACATGAAAGATACATAGCTCATTCGGGGACGGATGGGCAGCAGGGATCAGGCAACTACAAAACTGGCCATAAATGAGAAACAATGCCTTGGGCGTGTGTGTTTTGTAAACAGAAACCATTTTTGCATTTTGTGAGCGCACGGAAATTAGGAACCCGTCTGTAGGTGAAACGCCTTTGAATATCGGCTGCAACCTTTACCTAGGCGAGTGATCCCCACTGAACACAGCGGAATTTCCTCTTGAGTATTTGCGCTGGACCGCGCTGTTTGAATTCGTGAGGCTATCCTTTTGAGATGGGCTTCAGCCACCTTCCGGCTGCGCTGCAAGAGCTGACCTATTTCGTGCAAATCAGACTGCAGAGCTGTCACCCACATGGCACGCTGGGGGCGGGGCATATTGTGGCGATACGGGGAGGAGGGTTTTCCACCACTGTATTTTTCGACAGAAACGTTTTCCATTTCTCAAAACGCGTTCTTCCACAAAATTAAATTAATAACACGAATACAATACCAGTCAAATCAGGCAGGCTCAGATTGCCTTCTCCACTTCAGCAGCGCTGGAATAAGTGTTCCTCTTCTCTGCAAAGGGTTTTGATGCTGCTTAGCTCCAGCCCGTGGCTTTGGTTGGCTTGGCTTGGCTTACTAAAAAAGTGTGGTGCAGGTTCAAATCAACACGGTCCCGCAAAACGGAATGGCTGCTTTATCTACCGCAACAGCACATTTTGGTTTTGGCAACCCCAGACGTGGGGGTGGGGATCTACCCAAGCCATTTTACCGTTTTGCCTTTGACCTCCGAAATCTTAATGCTTTGTCGAGTGCTGCCATAAAGGAACACGCCTGTCTCTTGTTACTAATCAAGAAAATAGGAGAACTTTTTCTTTCCCAACCATCTCCTTCCCCTCCCACTGCTTCCTGTCCAATGTCAAACTGTAAACTGTAAGCACCTCGGGGCTGGGATTCATCCCTTGTTGCTCATGTTACTGTGCAAAATGCCATGTACAGAGACGGTACAACAACAATTACAGTAAGAACACCAGAAATCTTGCTTGTCCCTGAAGTCTGTTTAACAGTCCCTTCTCCCTCTCTCTTCCTTCCCACAAACTATAATCTATGTGTTAGGCAGGCGGGGGGTGGGGGAGAGGAAAACAGACTTGTCCTGAAAGGTTTCATGCCACCTCCCCATCTTTAAAAACAAAACAAAAACCCAACACAGTCAAATGGAGTACGGCCAGCTGCTGTGACTACTCAGAAGTAGGTCAGATGTACCGAGGCAGGAAAAATGCCCCCTTTTCCTCTGGCAATTTTCTTTGGCAATAGTTGTGTGGGAACTCTCAGAATGGGCCTGTTGATAGTGAAGTTGTGGGGCAGAGGAGAGAGAGAGAGAACTTTGAGTGTATATTTATTTATGTGTTTTAACTAAAGAGGAATCTGGGACAGATCTTCAGGCAAAATAGAAACCTTGACTGAATCCTTTGCACAAAGCCCCCACCTTCGAATTCTTCCCCCATACCAGCTCTCTCTGGTATTCCCCAGCAATCCAATTTCACTCTTGTTTCCACATTCTGTTCAACTGCTTCCCTAGTCCCTGCTTTCACATATCCATTTAGGATGAAGGTGAAGGTGTCCCCAACCAGTCGTGTCCGACTCTAGGGTGCGGTGCTCATCCCCGTCTCTAAGCCGAAGAGCCAGCGCTGTCCGAAGACGCTTCCGTGGTCACGTGGCCGGCATGACTGAACACCGAGGTGCACGGAACGCTGTTAGCTGCTAGGTTGGCAGGAGCTGGGACTGAAGACGGGAGCTCACTCCGTCACGCGGCACTCGGGTCTCGAACTGCTGTCCTGCCGACCTTCCAGTCTGCAGTTCAGCGTCTTAACCACTAAGCCACCGCGGTCCCCGGTGGCTTAGGATAGCCTCATCTTATTCCAAGAGTTAAGGGCAGGTTAGAATGCAGCCTGAGGGTTGAGATGGATCACAGCTTGGAGAACACCTGCTTTGTAAGGAGAAGGTCCCAGCTTCCATTCCACCTGAAACCCTGTAGTGCTGCTGCCATTCAGTGTTGTCGATACTGGGTTAAATGGTCTGACTGGTATAAGGCAGCTTGCTACAGATCTCCACAACACGCCTATTGTGTAGATTATGCCCTCCAGCGCACTGCTATTGAGTTTGTCAGTCTAAAAATATTTGAACGACCACTTGCTACTATGGCAGACTGCCCTCCAGTTGAGATCCCTGGTGAAAGATCTGCTCTGTGTCCCACCATTATCTTACATTAGGCTGGCAGACAGGTGGGATGAGGCTTTCTTGATAGTGGTGCCTACACTCTGGAACTCGCTCTCCTGAAAGGTGAGTCTGGTTCCAACAAATGGTGAAATTATCCTCTTCTGCCAGGTTTTTTAGGACTAGGTTCTGCTTTTTGACCCTTGATCCTTGCTTGTGCCCTGCCCTGAGAAACCAACATCACAGGGGAAAGGCAGGGGAGGGGAAACACAAGCACACTAGGAAGCAATATGCAGATGTTTCAACTGCGCGTGCTCAGGCTTAGTTACAGACCGAGTCACAGCACAGTACAGACCAAGGGTTTGTTCCAAAGGTTTCATGGAAAAGGTGGGTTTTGAGGAGGGATTTGTAAAACCTAAGTGAGGTGGCATCACTTTAATTATTCTTTGTACACTGTTTTGTGGTCTACTGGCAGAAAGGCGGCCCATGACATAAAACAACATACTGCAAACCTATGGTTTTGCAGCAACCAGCAACAATCAGGATCAGACCAGTACTGATCCATGAAAATCCAAGTGATCATAATTTTAAGGTGCCTTCCTTCTAGCCCTTCCATATACTTGCTACTGAGCCAGGTTCAAGGTATCATTCTCAACACATAATGCCCTAAACAACTTAAGACCAGGTTACCTGAAAGATTAGCTCCCCTACCTGCAAGGGCCGCGGTGGCTTAGTGGTGAAGACGCTGAACTGCAGACCGGAAGGTCGGCAGGACAGCAGTTAGAGACCCGAGTGCCGCGTGACGGAGTGAGCTCCCGTCTTCAGTCCCAGCTCCTGCCAACCTAGCAGTTCGAAAGCAAGAAATTGCGAGTAGATAAATAGGCACCGCCTCGGCGGGAAAGGTAACGGCGTTCCGTGCACCTCGGTGTTCAGTCATGCCGGCCACATGACCACGGAAGCGTCCTCGGACAGCGCTGGCTCTTCGGCTTAGAAACGGGGATGAGCACTGCACCCTAGAGTCGGACACGACTGGTTGGGGACACCTTTACCTTTTTTATATAGACCTGCTAAGACCACTATAGTCTTCAGGGGAGGACTTGCCGTCTGTGCCACACTCTGCAGAGAACCATCTGGCAGCAACACGGCAAGGGGCCTTCTCTGTGGTGGCGCCCTCCCTCTGGAATAACCTCACCTCTGCGCTAGATCAGGATCTGACTACATTTACTAAAAACAGACTTGTGAGCTTTTCCCCCTTATCTAAATGGTTTTTTCCCCTTAACTTATCTAAATACTGTTCTGCTTTTAATGATGTATTGTTTTGTAATATGTTGTGAACCTCTTCAGGATTTTTAAAATGGGAAGCGGTATATAAATATTCTAAAAACAAACAAATAAATATTTGACTTTACTGCCCCAAGCCCTGGATTGTTTCTCTACAGCATTATTCAGTGTGCTGAGAAACTAAAAACACAACCTAGACCAGACTTCCTCAACCTGGTTCCCTCCAGAGGTGTTGGACTACAACTCCCAGCATCCCCCAGCCAGCAGAGGTTGGGGAACACTGACCTAGACCAATGCACTTTATCCTCTTTTCTTGGAATGAAAAAAGAAAGTACACAAAACTCCAGAGGCTGAGACACTTCCCACTTTGAACCTTTATCTCTGAAGTACCTAGCCCCTGTACTGCAAGCACAGACTTAAAATTGCTACACATCCAACTTCCACCAGCTGAGAATTTCATTTTAATTTCAAAACCAAGATAAAAGGGGAAAATATTCCCCTTTGTGACTTTGAGCAACGCCAGCTCTAGCAAGAGGGTCGTTTTTTGTCCTCAGATGCTATCGGCTGCGTAATGAATTTCTGAGCGCAAGTAGTCTGCAACCGATGAAGGAATGTGCATATGCACAGGCAAGGTGGCCAATGTTCTTTGTGCCTGCCTCTGGGTTAAATCCAGCACTCTACCCTAGCATCTAAGCAAATGAACACCACCTAACGAAGGTTGCCTTTGCCCCTGTCCTTTTATCACATGATGGTGACGATTAATTTCTACTACTATATTGCTATCCTGTCTTTCCTCCAAGGAGCTGATGGTGGCATAAACAGTATGCACCCCCCAACAACATGTTCTCCTCACAACAACCCTGAGAGGTAATTTAAGCTGAGAGACAGTGACTGGCCCAAGGTCAGCTGATGAGCTTCCTTGCCGAGTCAGAAATTTAAACCTGAGGTCAAAATACTGGAAGTCACCAAAAAGCACCAAAGATTTTGCTGCTTGATTTGAAGCTAGCATGGTTTTTAACTGGCAGGAGATATCTAAAACGAAGGAAAAGTACAGTGGTGGAGAGATAAGGGACAAGCTTAACCTAGTCTTACTGATATTGCAATAGCTGGTTCTTTGTTTAAGTCTAGTCCCCAAAGGAAAGTGGTTATGTAATACTCTGCCTTTAAAAAAAGAAAGCAGTAGCAGTGAATTTGGAGCACTTGTATTTCAGCAAAAGCAAAGAGAAATTAAGTTACAGAAAGGGGTGGGTGGGTGAAAATATGAACCCAAAATGCCTCAGAAGCCAGATGCGAAATGTAAGATTTGGTGTGATGGCTTGGGTCTGGGGCTTTTTAATTTCTGGGTTTGGCAACAACACACACAGCATTTGGTAAAGGGGGGGACCCAGTGAAGGACATAATGTTCCATAAGAAAATCCCAACGTAACAAAAGCAGCACACCAGGAGAAAGAATTGTGGATAAATCTGCTGGACATCTTTTATTAGGAATGAAAATATTAAATTATTCCTCAAATGTTTTGCCAGTTCACAACCTTGCTGAAGTTAAGCAGGTGTGGGTCTGGGTTAATGCCTGGATGGGAGATCTTGGGTTCCACCACAGAAAAATGGTGAAATCATTCCTTTTATTAGCTATGCTCAGGAGTGACGTGCCAATCCTTATGTGGCCAAAGCAGCAGCACCCACGCACAAGAGGGTGGTATCAGCAGGGTTGGCGGAAACCCACATTATGCAAAAGTACAAAAACATATGGGGGGGGTGAGGGGCAAAAAAAACAACCCAAAGCAGACCAATGAGGATCAAGCACGCTAAATGTCTATTGGGAGGCGGGGGTTGAAAAGTGGGTTGGGGGGATAGAATGGAGCATCCTGGAAGAGGGCATGGCTGGCTGGAACCACGAACAGGAGCGCTCCGTACTACAATATTTTATTTCAGGATCCACTTGTGAAATGTAATAAACACATATTTTCAACACCTGAACTCATGAAGCCGCCTTATACTGTCAGACCATAGGAACGTCTTGGCCAGTACTGTCTGCCCTGATGGGCAACAACTCCCATCAAATCAGGCAGAGAGAGCTCTTTCACCTGAGAAACATTAACTGAGCATCGAAACTGGAGCTTCCCTCATATAAAATATAAACTGTGATCCTTCCCAGAAAACCCTGACCCCTTAAATCTCAAGTTATGGGAGGGGGGTGGGGGAGACTCCTTATTTACTTGGGGCACCCTCCTTTTTGACAGAATGTCACAAATTCCAGGACCGACTTCTGGTGCTGCAGCAGGACCTGGAGTTTTGACCCTGGTTCAAATCAAGCACATGCTTGGTGCTCTTTAAACCACCACACAGCATGAGTCCCTATCCCTCCAATGCCAGGCCTGGAGTGGCGACTGGGAGAGAAGCACCCACATGATGCAGCCTGCCAGCATGGTGGTGCCACTGACGAATGCCACCAGAATGTAGACCTACAAACAGGGACCCCAAAACCAACACTCTGTTTTGGGCAGAGCTACACAATAGACCCAAGCTGTAAGGAAGTTGCTTGCCAGACTACCCATCCTCTTGTGCTAGTCCCATTCACTGCAGCATCTTCAAGAGAGGAAATTGCTAATAGACTGTGCCAATCATTACAGCCCAGTCAGCTTTATATTGGTACCATTTAAGTGAAATGGTACCTGGAAAGACTTGATGCACCAATACACAGGACTGTATTTTGCACGGCTTTTACATGCAGGACTGTTTAAAGAGCCTAAAGATAGTATAAGGGGGAAGAGACCTTTGCACTGTCAACTCAGTTATGATAGACAGACAGACAGACAGACAGACAGAGGCACAATTCCCATTATGTATAACGGAAAAAACTGAGCACGGGGCATCTCTGCACACAGCACAGCGAAAAGGCCTCCCGTGTGCTCTAATGCATCTCCCCAGAATATCTCTTCTGAAAACTATCAGCGCATCTTATGCTCGGGAAACCCGAGAGTGTTGACTGAAGGGAATCAGAGGCGCTTAATAGCAGCTCAGATAGAAAGGGGGATTTAACGCACATTTATGGGACAGGACGCACGTTGGCACCCCTTGAGAATGAAACGTCTGCTTTGCAACTAGGCTGTGGAGAAAAAGAAGAAATATATGCTCTTTGCTTCTTGTATTTTAGGGGTGGGGGTGCTTCAGAAGAGAGGCAGATGATCTTGTAAGTCCCAGAAAACTAGACTGCTGTTATTGAAGGTTCCCATTCCAAAGCATTCGCAAGGACCTCATATTCTCTGAGTAATGTTATTGCTTCTGAAGCTTCCTCAGAGAGCTCCAGGGATAAAGCCAGCCAACCAATTATTGTCTTAGATGTCCAAAGCCTGCTGTGCTGCCTTTAGAAATAGGCATCACATGCTCGTCATTCTTAGGAGGTAAAGCGGTACATTGCAGAGGGAAAGGCACATCAGTGCCCGTTCTCCCATCGCATGGTTCAGTGCATTTTATCTGAGAAACTATTTTTAATGTTTAAAATCTTGCAATGGGTAATCGGTCCAAAATAAGATCTTGTTAAATGCTGGCTTGAATTTTAAAAATCTCCACGAGGGACGTTCCTTAACAATCCCAGTCCTTCAGTATTAACTGCCCTTCATGCAAATTCCTTTTATCCAGATAGGTAAAGGTAAAGAATTTGATAACTGCTGTATCCCAAGATTCCCACCTTTCGTTTTCTTAAATACGGAATTTAAAATACAAAGAGACAATACTGTAAATTACCCAAAAGGTGGTGGTGGGGAAACCTACAACCAACACAGTTCTTCTAGTTCTTTTGGGCTACAGGGATCAGTTTGAAAACACACTGACAGTACATGGCGAGACTGCAGAAGACGAGGGGGTTATGAGGAATGCTGTGTGGTTGAGCAACTGCCTTTGGGACTGGACCTAGGACCTTCCGGATACAAAGTATGTACTCTAGCTCATAGCTAGCTCTGCTTTCATTTGCTTTCCGAGATATTTACTGGAATTTACCCTGCAAAGTTGCTCTGAAGCACTGTGTATTCACATGAGCCAAACGGTGAAATCATCAAGTGGATGGCATTTGGGGAGAACCTTGAAAAACAGTATGACTCCTATGATCATGATTTCTTTTGCTTTGTTCAGCCTGTACAACTTCAAACACATCGATCCCTAACCACCACACTTTGTATCAGTGACAGCTTGGTATTATAATTAAAAAGGTAGCTAAAAACAATGAAGCTGCACGTTGCTGCCCACTGAAATGTACACACTATCACCGCAAGGAAGTGTTGCTTTAATAATAAGTAATATTAACACCCCAACATGGATGCAATGGACGCAATGGCGGGGGGGGGGGGGCAGTGGAAACGGGGCCGTGGTTTTCAGCTCTTGTGTAACGTGATGGATATTAAGCCTGAAGGGGGAGAACTGGGTGAGTGCTATTTCAATGCAGCGTGATTGAGCAGCCACATGGATTCTGTCTGCTCCTGCTCTATTAATAGGATAAACTTAGATCAGGGAGTGGGGGCCGGCTGGTTTTACGCGCGGTTTGCATCAAGAGGAGCAGCAGGCCCGGATCTCATTTCCGGGACAAGTCTTTGTGGATATGCCATGCTAGTGTAGTCAAAACAAACGGTGACACCCCTGCCCTGCATTCTTTGCATGGACAGGAACTCACATGTGGGAGACACCTTAATTCCATGACTGGGGTGCCACAAAACAAGAAGACACTCCTCAGATGCCATCCGCTTCACTTCTGATGGCTGTGGCACATGGAGCAGGGTCTCCAAATACACACTTAATTGTGGGCACAGGCAACCCTTCCGGTCCCAGGTCCCAAGCCTTACCTGGAGATATGAGGGATTTAACTTGGGACATTTTGCAAGCATGTGCTCTGCTACTGAGCAAGTCTGATGCCCAAATATAATTAGCAGTCAGATACTCAAATAACTGCTGCTTTAAAACCTTGCTACCTTTCCCCCTTCCTCCGCCCCACCTCTAGAAAAAATATCTCACACCTTACAATGGGCGTTTTTCTTTTCTTTCCCTAAAAGAAAAAAGTCTGTATGTGTGTGTGTGAAGGTACACACGCACACACACACACACACACACACTTAAAAAGCCCCTGACCTTCTATAAATATGGGCAAACAAATATCTGGAGACTTCACAAACTTTATTAAAAACAAAAATGTTATATCTTCAGGGGATTTGGCAAAACCTATCAATTATTTTTAATTGCCTGGAAAGTTTAAGTCAGGGGAAAAAACTGGTGCCATGTGAATGTTAGGCATTATTAAGTGTGCGCGCGTGTGCATATCAGGCTCTGCTTTGTAGGTAAAAAGAAAGTGGGAGAGACCCCCTTCTGGTCTCCCCCTCCCCCTTCAGCCGACATCTTGTTGACATGAATGGACTGTCTGTTCCCAGACTTCCTCAAGGGGAACTGAACTGAAGCTTCTATGATGGAAACCAGATTCCACTTGACCTTGTGGGGCCATACGAGGTTTCCAAAGTTAGGCTTAATTATAAGCTTTATTGGGGCTCCAAAGCAGGATCACTATTTAGGCTGGTCAGGTGGGGTGGGGGTTGTTCCCTCCATCCCTCATGTTTCAGATCACATGTGATTATTGCCTTTTAGCAATTTAATCTCCAATGCAACCAAGAGAGAGACTTTGAAGCTGGCAATGTATCTTACACCCTCCCCACATTTCAAATGGGCTCTGTACTGCTCCAAAGTTGGGCTTCATTATAAGCTGTTGCCATATCTTCTCCACGCACTGATGCTGCGGTCACTAGCAATAGTTGCTTTGGGCTTACAGCCATTGTTAATCCTTCCCTGGTGATATTCTCCTACAGTCCTGGCCAATTTGGTCCAGAAAGGTGACTTACGCATATTTAAATGAAGGAGTTTCTCGATGAAAAAAGGGCTCCCACCTTTCTCCTGTCACTGGACGAATTCTTGCTATGCCAAGCATGATGGCTCCTATCTCACTACAAGTCAATATGGAAGTGACCAAGACCCAAGATGGAGGAAGCGCCAAAATATTAGCAGCAGAAAGCAAAAGTATTTTCCGTTTTGCAAAAGGTTTCCAGAAAAGGTAGGATGGATTGGTGAGCCCGGGGGCAAGGGGGCTGGACAGGTATTTTTGTCTGCGCTCACCTCCGCATGCAAAGTTGTCCGATTAGAAAGTACGGCTTATTGGAATGGGATATGGAGCTTTGGTATACAGTTCAGCACTGGACCCTCAAATAGGTTCACCAGAGCTCCACACTGTCAAATGTCCCATCTCCTTCCAGTGAGCATGATAATCCCCCAGCCATCCTCCTGATAAGGGGTCCACATTTCCACTTGCCACCCTCACCATGGTGAGTGTTTCATGGCCATGGAGCATCAGCCTCTCTCACTGGCTTGGAGCTGAGGAAGGGGTAAGGTCATTTCTACAACTGCGCTGAACTTCAGAGGGCTCAGTCAATGACAAGGAAGATACCTGCCCTCCTCCAGGTCCCAGCAAGAGGGGAGGCTTGAGGCTGGACATCCTGAGGTGCTTGGAGGGCTTTGGTCAGCCAGTGCAAAACCAAGTCCCAATCTTTCCTTCCAGGTGGAGAAGAGGGCTTCTTTTCACACTGGACCGCTGAGGCATATGGAATAGCAGTGCAACTGTGGGAATGATCTCAGTCTTCAGTTCATGTCTGGAGTTGGAGAACGGATCAGGCAGTTGTGCTGACAGTGTGCAGCATTTCAGAGGTGCAGTTCAAGACCAGGGAAAAACTGCCCCCAAACCCCACGATTTCGGATGGCAAAACCTGCCCTGATGATCACATTTCTTTCTCACTTCTCCCTCTGAAAGGGGGACTATTCTGGATTTTGCAGAAGAACTCGTTAATTCTCAAACTGCAATGAACTTAACACTTAATAAATGTTACAGCTGTAATTCTCCTCCTCAGATTTTGTCTACTGGAATTATGCTTTCATACGGCTGACTTTTTTAAAAATCCCAAACATCATGGGGATCTACAATAATCGTACACTCAGCCCTGGGGCTGAAGTGTCCGAATCTCAACACTTACATTTTGTGTGTGTGTGCACAGATTTTTATTTTTACATCCTCTCTGGTGTCTGAGTTTGGGGGCTAGAATGTATTAATGATGTCGCAATTGAGTGAATAGGGGTTTTGCTCCAAGCAACTTTGGATCCTCCAGAAATGTTGGCAAAGGCCATGCAGGGTTTCTGTTCTCATCCCTTCCAGAGCACCTGTGCCTTTCCTACAAACTTTACTCAAATCTATGTATGTACTGTGCCATCTCTGACTAAGACTTAATTGTACTGCATATTATAAACTGGTGTCTAATTCATTCAGCGCAATTTTTGAGAATCTACATTAAAAAAGAGAGAGTTGCTTAGAGACCTCATTCTTGCAAAAACAAACTTTAACGACCATACATATGTAGAAATAGTGCCTGTGAAAAACTCTTAGATTATTGATTTTCCACTGACCAGGGTGGGAAACTCTTTCGTTATTCATTTAGCCTGACCCAATTCTCCTGCTCCTGTCTAATGCCTGCCCGTATCAGCTGCAGTGGCTTTCTTTTTCCACTAAAATGCTCCAAAACCATCCAGCCTCTCTCCAAAGTTTCCTATAATGCTTGGAGTCGCTCCAGGGCATTGTGGGAAATGAAAATGGCAGCTAGACCGTGCTGCTGGTAATGCTTAGAGCACCAGATCTGGACTTCGTTTTGTTTTAAAAGGGAGGCCTAGGGCAGGGATGACTGAGCGGTGGATGGTGACACCAACCCAGTCACATTTGAAAGCCCATTGTACCTAGGCAGTATGTATATGGTATAATGGAGACACCATCACTAATAGATCTTGGCAGTTCTACAAAACCAGCACTCAGCTGCCTAGCTCAAGGCAGCCCCAGCCCTCTCTGACACCAGATCTGCTAAACCAATGGTAGCCAGAGTGGCCTTGTCACTTTTGCCTGCAAAGTCTCACTGTGACATCAAAAGAGGCCGTCCAGGCCCAGAGGAGGGCGAAGGTCGGGGAGGAAGCTGCAACAACGGAGAGGCTGGTGGATAAGGAAGAGATCTGAGACAGGAATGAAAGGCTTGCATCTTTCTTGGTAAGTTCCTTTGCAGTTAGCATGGAAAGTGCCATCTCAAATGAACCGTTACCACATCTGCTACAGCCGAGAAACACGTGTCTCATAAAACACATCTGACTGATACGTCCATCAAAACAAATAACTTTCATGTACCTGTGTAATCTGAACGATGTATTTAGTTCTGCAAAATCCTAGCTTGCTAGGATGGAGGTTTTGACATGTTTCTAAATACTGCTGTTTCAACTTCAGAAGCGTAGCGGGTAAATCGTGGTTAGGATCCCATACAAAATTGGAAGAGAGCTCATGGGTCTTTTAGGCTACAATCCTACACATGTCAACTTGGGAATACTTTTGATTAGTCATGCATAGGACTGTGCTGACAACAACAGGACCCCAGAGATATAAGGTATACCTAGATGGCAGATTAACACAGAAATGCATGACCCCATGGAAAGGCAGGCATCTTCCTATGACCCCTCCCCAAACTCCCAATATGCCATACTGATTGTATGCTAGAGCTAAGGCAAGGTACAATCCTCATTTCCATGATCTAGAAGACTTTAAGAAGCAGGGCCCTTGTTTTTAAATGCCTGTTTTTCTGCTCGGCTTTTTAACATGCAATTTTGTATATTTTTTATATATGGCTTTAAAATATGTTGTAGGCAATCTTGAGCTATTTTTAATGGAAGAGGCAGAATATAAATACCTTTAAGGAGTAAATACTACTACTAGTACTACTAATCATAATTTTTAAAAACGCTTTCCTCATTTGGAAGCTGCCATTTGGATGACACACCTAGGAAGCAGGTGAGAGAGATGGTCTATCCAAGTATCTATATGAGCAGATAACCTTCCTTGCCTGAAATGGTTGCATTTAATTTCGAACAAAGGTGGCTGCATTATACCACGTCAGAGTATTCGTCGCTCTACCCCAGAAGCATGGTCTACTTTGACCGGCAACAGCCCTGCAAGGTCTCAGAGAGAAAGAGGTCTTTCCCATCCCTCACTACCTGGCCCTTTTAACTGGAACTGCCAAGGGTTGAACCCGAGACTTTCTTCATGCAAAGCATGTGCTCTACCACTAATTAACTGGGACCCCTTGGACTGCCCAGCCCAAATGGTCCCATATCAGTCATACAAACTAGCCAGTATCGATCAAAGCACCCTGCCAGTCTGCATTGCAGGGAAGGAAAGTGTGAAATCCACACTTCATATCCTGCAGTTAGTGCTTTGTGGTGCAGTTCTCCTTAAGCGTATCTGAGAGGCTCTCCTTTAAAACCTCCTAAGAATAAGATCCTGCAGTTTCCCCTGGCAGTATCCGTTTTATCCTGCTGAATTCAATCACTTCATTCCTGTATTTCCAGAGCCTGTACATAATCTTTTCTGTTCTTCATAACCATTTTTTTAGACAAGCAAAAAGGTGTGTTTTTTAAGAGATGGAAAAAGGCTTTATTACAACTCCTCTCCCCCCACTCTTTTCTTTTTTAAAAAACACTTTTTTCAGCTACCCTTAATTATTTGTCTGAAATCCCTCCACCTTTGTTTCTATTTTGAAAAAAACAAAAACAACCAAAACAGGACAGAAAGCATATCTGATGTATAACTTCTGTACTGTTGCTTGACAGATTCTATTATATTTCTAAAGGGAATTTCTTTTTTCACTCCATTTTCTGCCTTATTCCCATAGGGTTGGGGGATTTTGCATTGCTTGAAACTTTGCCAGCATGGCTGGTTTGTAACGTAATTAAGTGTCTACACCAACTTCCTCCATCAATCTTTGGAATGCAGAAGCCTGCAGACACAGAATGGCCAGACAAAATACACCCTGGAAATCAAAATGTCTATTTTTAATTTTTTTTTTTTTTAAAGAGGTCCCATGTAACTTAGGGCACAATCCTCCTGCACATTTAGACAGAAGAAAAAAAAACACCCCCTCCTACAACTCCCAGCTCTGCACCCAACAGAATGCAGGGAGTTGTAGGGCTTTTTTCTGTCCGAACATGCCTAGGATTGTAGCCTTAAAGGTTGGTCCAAATAAAGTTATCCCTCCATGTATGGTATTATGCCCAGTAGTGTCCATGTGACGCTTTTGTCCATGCAACCCAAAACGTAATCTAAAAAGCAAAAACGAGTGGAGGGAAATCAAGAGCCAAGCATGAAACTCCAGGCAAATGAGGCTGTCCTCAACTCACCGACCAGCAAATCAAGCACATTTGATAGGGAACATCAGGCACCAAAGAGTTTTCAGCACCACACAGGGTGAGGCGAGGGCAGCTTACTAGCTCGCCTGGCTCTTTTGCTCTTCACTCTGGATTTCCCTGCAAGAGTGCCTGGCAGTATTGGACTACTAGGCATTCTGCTCCACCACCCCATGTTGTTGTCAACCCCTGTTTGTTTGGGGTTTTGTTTCAATGGCACAAGTGGCATAAAAGAACCACTTACAAAGCTGGAAGGATAAAACCTTCATGGAGTCAGGAGGAGGAGGTGGGGACGGGACGGACTCTCTGGGTTATTTACAAGCCGCCAGACACTGAAGGGCCCTTGTAAATAACCCCAAGCAGCAAACAAGAAAAATGCAAAGCAGGTCCAAGACTAGAAAGAGGAAGCTGGAGAGATTCTTCCTGCTTTTGCACAAAGAGAAGAGACTGAGATTTGTTTAAACTGGTGGATGAGGCTACCGACTGAAACGCAGCAGCAGCATTAACAACAGAATGGGGGTGAAGTGAAGCTCTCAAGCTCAGCTCTTTCCTGGCTTGCAGAGCCCCTTTGCGGTGCAGTGTGAGGTTATGCTGTAGCTGCTGAAAGGTCTTAGTATGTTCAAATACGCCTTGCCAAGGACGGGGCTGGGGTTATCCCATAACAGCCAGAGCTCCAGACAACTTAATGAATGATAGTCTATCGGATGTATTATTATTATTAATAATAATAATAATAATATACCAGGTGAAGACCTTTTTATTTTCCCAGGCTTTTTAGCTTTCTAAATTTTTATCTTTGCTGTTTTAAATCTGTATTTTAAATTCCCGTACTGCTGCTAGGTTTTATTGTGGTTGTATTGTTATATTGTGGTTTTAATGTTCTATATATTTTAAATTGTTTTATTGTGTGTTGTTTGGTTTTAATTTTTGTGAACCGCCCAGAGAGCTTCGGCTATTGGGCGGTATAGAAATGAAATAAATAAATAAATAATTTATTGTGACGATTATTTTGAAACAATAACTTAGCTGTCTCAGGGTCCGTACAGATAGCTTTTGCTACCAGCAGCCAACTCCAGTGTCTGGCTTGGGGATGCTAGGAGGTGTAGTCCAACACATCTGGAAGCACCAGGTTGGGGGAAGCTGCCTTAGCGTATATCAACCCTATAAGAATATACTGATTTAACAGCATTCTCACCAAACTACAATACCCAAGATCTTTGGGGGGAAGCACATGGAGGAACTCCTTACCAGGAGATATCCACGAAATGCTCTCCCTGCCCCCTTTCCAAAAGTCGGCAAAAACATTTGTGGCTGGCCTTTGAAAACTAACTAAAAACTTCCTTTTCTGGCCTTTGCAGCTGTGCCATTTCTTAATGTTCTGGATTTATTTAGATTGTATTATTGGATGGATGCTTTCTTGGTTCTTTTTGCTTTCGAAGTTAATATGAAAAAGTGGTATATAGTTTGTTTTTAATTAAATAAAATAAATGATGGCTAAACTGGAATGATCTCATCTAAACGCTTTTAGTATGGCTACATGTTTGGCAGGCAACCCGTGCCTCTCACAAAAGAGGCATAGCTCCTCTATTTGGGGACTGGCTGGCTGTTGTCGGGCCATACAGACTTCCTTGTGGAGACAAAGCCTAAACAAGAACTGGCTTGGACATCTAGTCGCCAAGCAAGAGGCTCCGGCACAAGTGACAGGAACAGAGAGGAGTGAAGAAAATCTCGTGTGAAGCGGTAATTCAAGACATGAACCCAAGACATGGTCTGAAGGCACAAGAAGTAGCCACCTTGCTGAAGCTAAGCAGGTCTGGGCCTGGTCAGTGCTTGGGAGGGGAGACCACCTGGAACCACACAGAGCCACCTTAAGGGAAGCACAAGGGAAGCAAGGTGGGATATAAATAAATACTGACACTCAAGTTGTAACGACTTGGGTGCTGAGCAACTTTTTCCTTCCCCAACCTGGCAACCTCCAGCTGTGTTGGTGTGCAACTCCCATAATTCCCAGCATGCAGTGCAACACATCTGGCAGGCACCAGGTTGGGGATGGCCATTTTAGGGGCTGGATTTCAAAAGGCGGCTGTGCCCTTTTGAGGAAAAGAAATAATTTGCTCTGGTTCGGGGATTCTACGAATTTGGGATAAAGGCGGGGAACTCTGGTATCTCACGGTTTTTCCAACATGCTTTGAACTTATGCCAGGATGAAAGAGGGGCAAATGTTGTTTAATTTGCAGCCATTCCCGCCTGGGCTGATGGAAGACTCAGAGAAAAAGGAAGAAAAAAGAGAAAAGGTGGTCACTGTGTCCTGCCTCCTCAGAGTCAATAAAGCAAGGCTTCCGGGAGAGAGCTCAAATGCAATGCTGATTTCCAGTTCCTTTTTGTCAGCCAGCATGAATGATGGTTCCATGGGCTGCACACCAAATCAAAGTTATCAAAGTGGGGGGTAATGGAATGGCAGAATAATCCAGATCAGTATAAGGGCTGTATACAGAGTGTTGTACCTGTATTTTTTATCTGGTGTTGGGGCGGTTTTAGTACCAAAATTAGGTCTGTGAGTCGAGTTTTGAATTTATATCAGTGGTTTGGGCGCTTGTGTTTATTTGCATCCGTATTCCACTTTTATGAGGCTTGGGGAATGAGTGGAGAATTACGCTGGGGCTCTACAGTATGACGACACTTCAGGAAAAGAAAAACACTGCAGTTACAACTTCTGATAGGCCAGCTAATAAGTAAAACAAGAAAGAAAAGCCTGGATATGCTTTTGTGGATATCTCGTGTCTAGAACTGAATCTAATCCCATATTGGCTTGGTGCTATCTAATTCACTTCTGTTCTGTTGCAACGATGAGTCGATAACTTGCAAGCCCCAGGGGCCACAGCCAACCCCTTGAATTGTCAGTGCAAAGGCAAAAGGCGCATGTGGAGAGAACAGCAGCTGTGGCAGTGGGATTTACTGGTCACCCCCTTTGAGAGGGTCCCTGGCTCATCTCCTTTCCAAAGTGGTCCTCCAGTAAAACTAGTTGTAGAAAAAGAGTTTGCATGCTGTTGTTCCTTAAAGAAGTAATTAATCTTTTATTAATGTTATTGCTTTACTTCTTAAGAGATATGAATGCTTAACGGTTCTCTCTAATTGGTCAGTAAGTAGAAGCTTTTGGTGTATCCCACCCCCCTCAGATTAATATTTTAAAACTCTTTATCATTCTCTGGGTCTGTTTATCCGTTCTACTTTAGATAAGAACCTCTTAAAGGATATATACCTATCTGTTTCCCATACAATCCGCCCTGAGCTCTTGCATCATCATGGGTTATACGCTGAAATATATAAAGAAAAACAAACACCAGCACTATGAAAAGCTCTACAAAGTAGCTTGATCTTCTGAGCACAACATTTAATAGAATAATTTAGTAGGCCAGGATCTTTGGTCAAGGGACTATAATGAGAAGCTGCAGAAGGGGGCATTATGGAAAAATAGATTTTAGCTGCAGGGGAGGAAAAAAAATGGGATCAGGTGGATAGAAACCAATTAAGGGATCAAAGGCGTCTTGACACGATGAGGCTTGTGTGCACAGGGAGTCATGAGCCAAGGCAAATGAAGGGTGAATATCTTCAAAAAGGTGTTTTCAAGTATAAGAGCTTGAAAAACAGGGTAATAATGGATAAGCTGTTCTCCATTAGGGAAGCTGTGCGACTGTCTGGTATGTTCGATTATGAACAGGGGATTCAATGGTAACAGAGCTATGGGATCCTCCAGAACAAGGGTGTTCCCAAGCTGCCAGAACCAGCTCAAGAAACCAAACGCTTGACATCTCAAGTCCAAGCGTAACAAAAACAAAGCGCGCCGAGATCACCCAAATTCTGCAACAAGAAAAACTGTTTTCCGTGATATTATATAAATTATGTAAATAGATACACATTTTGCTTAGGGTTTTCTTCTGCTGGCCTTCAAGAGGGGCAAAAGGTTATACAGGTAATGGAAGCTCAGTCACCTCTCGCCACTGAAGATCTTCTTCAACTCCTCTACTTTTAAGTTTTCAGCAGTCGTTGCCACATACTTTCAAATGCATTCAGAGCCTATTACTCCAATACTACTTGATTTCCACTGAATCCAGGTTTGTTTCCAATGCTCACTCAAGGTACTGATTATCATCTTTAAAGCCTTATATAGCTTGGATCCAGTTATCTGAAGAACCACTTCCATATGATACGCCTATCCAATGAGATCACTGGAGGTGCTGCTCTGTGTCCCTCTGAGGTTACAATATCTAAGGTAACATTGGGGTGTAAAAGGGGTGGGGTGACAACAGGGTCTTCTCAGTGGTGACAACCAGACTCTGGAACTCCCTCACTCAGGATGCACATCTGGTTCCCTTCCTTTTCCTCTTTGTAATAGATGATTAAGATTATTACTTT
Organism: Heloderma suspectum; assembly: GCF_057233095.1. NCBI lineage: Eukaryota > Metazoa > Chordata > Lepidosauria > Squamata > Helodermatidae > Heloderma > Heloderma suspectum. The sequence goes on along the minus strand of NC_139472.1, from coordinate 11,378,388 downwards.
CTGACATTGTTTTTATAATAGGGTGGGTGGGCGTTCTCTCCCCTGATTGCTGTCTATTTTTGCTGGCTCCCTAATCACTAATTTTTAATTTTAAAAATGCTTTCCCTTAGTTTGCTTGTTCGTAACTTCATTGATTGTTTGATTTGATCCCTATCTTTCTACCAAGAAAAATGACACTCGGTTATGTATTTTAATGTTCTTGTATGCCACTTTGAGGGCCTGTGGCTAAAACGTGGCATAAAAACCAATAGTGGCATAACAGAAGACAATACACCTTATTGCATATTTACAATCCTAAGGACGAGAAACAATACTCCATTGAAAGAAAAGGGCAGTACAGCTGAGATTTTTAAGAAGCTGAAACAGTACCACATTTTGTGGCATCTCTGCCCTCTCACAGCCCTGGAGGCTATTAGCACCTAAACTATACAATGCCCAACAGAAAGAGTTGGGAGGCACAACAGCGCCAGTAAGGCAAAAGTAAAGTTGAAAAGAACGAGTTCAAGCCAGGCAGGGAGAGATCTCATGTACTAGTATGTTTTGGGGAAGAGCTGTAGCTCAGTGACAGAGCATATTTATTTATTTATTGCATTTATACCCCGCCTTTCTCCCTCTCGCAAGGAACTCAAGGCGGCTTACATTATCCTCCTCCTCACCGTTGTATCCTCACAACAACAACCCTGTGAGGTAGGTTGGGCTGAGAGTCTGTGACTGGCCCAAAGTCACCCAGTGAGCTTCCATGGCCAAGTGGGGACTAGAACCTTTGCATACTTTGCATACCAAAAGTCCCAGATTCAATTCCTACCATTTGTAGGTAGGGCTAGGAAAGTCTGAAACCCTGGAGAGCCACTACCAATCAGTACAGGCAATACTGAGGTAGACCAATGGTCCAACTCTGTGACCTGGTTCGCATGTAATGGCAACCCAGAATATGGGTTGTCGTAGAACCGTGGGATGTTGTTAAGTGTGAACACTGCGCTACAGTTTAACTATAGGTTCTTAACAATGAACAACCCAGAGTTCACAAACCATGGGTTCTCTTCCTGGGCTGCTCGTGGTTAATAACCTATAGTTAAACCATACGTGCAGGGTCCGCACATAACGATAGCCCATGATTCAACAACAACCCCTACTCAACCCATACTCTGGATTGTCATTACATATGAACCAGGCCTGTGTAAGGCAGCTTCTCACATTCATTAGGAGCACCTGTGGACTGGTGGTAGAGTCCACGCTTTCTGTACAGCATGTCCCAGGCTCATGCTGGGAAAGAGCCCTGTCTGAGAAAGCTGCTGCGAGTCAGTGCAGACAATACAGAGGTAGATGGAGCAATGGTTCCATTCCACAGCACAAGGCAGCTTCTACGCACAGACTCTGAAACAAAGCTCCATTCACGGTCCTAGCTTGTACACATAACCTGGCTGGTCCAGGCTGAAGCAAAAGGGCAGGTCTCCTTTTGGGGTGACAAAATGTTGCTTGCACATCTGATTCCATTCCGGTGTTTTCGCCAGGATCGTAAAAACCATCCCGGCACAGAGAGGCGAGATTTAAATCACCCTTCTCCCGTTCTTCCTGAACAGTGTCATCAGTTTCTAAGCAGATGGGAACCTTATCATTTAAAGATGGGCACCATTAACTGGGATGGGAAGAAAGGGGAGGAGGAGAATGCATTTGACAATGGGAAGGCTTGTTATCCTTCCTGCTGGATTCTACGAGGGGGGGCCCGGGGGCCGGGCTCCGAACACTTTTGCCTCAGCTGTTTGCTGTGGCAGGTGTCCTGAAGCTCTCATTCAAGAGAGCACACTAAGGGGTCATGGGAGTCACGGTTATTTGGCTTGGAGCACAGAAACAATAGCTCAGGGAGGGGGCCCTCGCCCCCTTCCCATCTCCCTGCTCTTTTGTTAGCTGTTGCCATCCCAGAATGGCTGCTGCTACCCTTAGTCTGCATTGGATATGGGGGGTGGGGTGGGAAGGTCTTCTTTCCACAACCTAGGGGTTTTTTAAAGATTTTTTTTTAAAAGAAAGAAAAGAACATCCCCTTTGCCCACCCCCCCCCCCCGGTTTCATTGTCTGATCCTGGTATGCATGTCACTGAGCACTCACATCTGGCAAGGGCGGCTGCGAGAGGCCTTGTGTTTCCAGCCACAAGGACAGAATAACTGACCTCAACCCTGGGGTTGGCTTTTGGGACGTCGTTTTCTTTGCACTGCCCTTTGTCAGTTTGCTCCCAGGGGAGGGGGGTAAAAGGGGCTTTGCATCTCCCACTCTGCCCATTGTTACTTTGCACCCATGAGCACTAGCTTTTCACCCTTCAAAATTTTCCCACACCACACACAAAAAAATCCAGAGTTCTGTGCAGCTCAGAAAACTAACAGGGTCTTTTTCCTGTGCCAAAAGTTGGTCTGCGAAAAAGTTACTGGTACGGCCATGGTCTCTCACCAACGTCCTAGGTTATGTTTGGAGAACTCAAAGAACAGGTATAATTCTTATCTACTGATGCAAAAGACGGTCAGTGTATATATAGAGCTTCACAGTATAACAGAGCTAATAAACGAACGAACAAACCAGAAACAAACCCATCAAGCCTCCAAGACTTTAGAATTCTAAATTCTGACAACTAAGAAGATAGAGGCAAGAGAGGAAACATTAGCATTATTTATTAACAAACATCTGTTTTCCTCAACAAGCCCAAGCCAGCTAACATTGTAAGTTAAAACAATAACTTAGGCTGCAATCCTATACACAGCTACCTGTGAGTAAGCCCTATTGAACTCAATGGGGCTTTCTTCCAAGTAGACATACATAGGATTGCACTATTAATAACCTAAAACACTAAAACAGCAGAGAAAAGGAATAAAAACAAAGCGAAACAACCATAAAAAAAAATTAAGCTGAGCAATTAGAACCGTTTCAAAAAGAGAACATCCATTTATGGCCCAAAAGCCTTCCTAAAAAGGAAGGATTTTACCATTCTACAGAAGGCTGGGGTGTGTGTGTGTGGAGAGACAGTATGGAACAGATATGATCCATCTTACATGTCTATGTACTTTAGATGCCTACTTACCTTCCTCAATGACATATTAAAAGCAACAGGAATTCCTTTTAAGTGTTTAGCACATTAGCTGTTAGCTAGCTGCCCAGGGCACAACAGCTCCTTGATAGTTTGGGACATACTATCCCAAACTGTGCTAAACATCCACCCACCAGGAGCCATAACTAGTTGATGTTCCTGAGCATGGGTTTACTGTACATCTGCAGTCTCCCCTACAAACATTACGGTGTTCACAATAGGGACATCCTGCAAACTCTTCTTTTTCATACACACAGGTAGGCCAGCTGATACCATCTGCTCTTACTCTCTGTCAATCTCATAGAATTTTTCATCACCAACTCTGGGACAGGTGGTGGTGCGAAATGGTTTTAAAGAGACCCACGTGTAGCAACATCTTCGAAAGGAGATTGGAGAGTAATAAGAGGGCAGATGGACTGAAAGTAGATTAAAACCTTCCTTTGACCAACCTGCCAAATCAACTCTCTCCTTTCCTCCCTCCAACTCCCACACTGTCTCACAGAAACTTGCCTAGTCAACATCAGGGCAGAAGAAAGAAACCACCAACACCACACCCCAAACATACACTTTTGTTTTTTTAACACCCTCTTATTTGCAGTGGAAGCAAGCATGCCACCAAAGCTAAGCCTTTCATGTTTCACCTGCAGAGGACTTAACATTCCTTCCTCTGCAAGGGCTAAAAGGCACCACTGAACAATTGTGCAAAAAGAAGGATCTGTCGGGAATTAAGAGCAGGTTCTCTTGGCAGCACCGGAGTGCCTCAGGACGTGATGACTCGCGGGCGAACTCTGACATCTGGGTAATGAGGACAATGGCCCAGTTGCTGAAAGGGCGACTACAGTTGGGAGGCAAAACCCCTCAGTCCTGGCCAAGAACGCCACCACCCCTGACCCCGACCCATAACCAAACTGGGGTGTGGGGGCTCCCGACCACTCAGTTTAGAGAAGCACCATCCTCCTGTGTATATAATCAAGGAACTATTATATTAAGTCAGACCATTGCACCAACTAGCACAGTATTATCGATTCTACACTGACCAGAAGTGGTTCTCCAGAGTTTCAGACAGGGTTTCCCCCAGTCCTACTTGGAGATGCCAGTGATTACATGAGAGACCTTTTTGTAAGTAAAGTGTGTGCTCTGCCATGAAGCTACATTCCTTCCCCAATGCAGGATGGACATACACTGTGTCATACTTTTAGAAGTATTTTAAGCACCCCCACCAGGCTATATTTCATCCCATTTTAGCCACATCCCCCCCCTTCCTATGTCACAAATTTGTGTTTCTCTCTCCCCCCTGAAGCATGACATACTTGGATCTCCTATTGCTTTTGGATGTAACCTTAAAGAGAGTAGCAGTGATATACCCTGAGTACATCCTCCGCCCTCTATCTTGGATCAAACCTCGCAGCTGGCCAAGGCCTTCAAGATCTGACCATTTAGAAACGTCAACACTGACAACACAAGGCATTTTCCTTTCAACAAGGACGGATACAGAAGATGCTGCTTAACTCATTCAAAATTGCAGGAGTCCTCTAATATGTATGTTGGGGGAGGAAGAGAGGAGAAAAACATTGCCAGCAACTATAAGACGTACACATGCAAGACTGGAAGAGCTGGTACTCTTCAAGAGCAAGAAAGGTGTATGGTCGATGGCGAGGATGGGTGGATGATGGGATAAAATGTGGAGGGCTCAAGTGTGGTCCGCAAGCCAGCAACGAAAGAATAGGGTGTTAAATGTCGTCCTGTTAATCTCCTTCTTGGAACCTGCCTCCACATTTGGCACTAGCCATACAGCACTGCTTGTGGCATGGTCCTTGGGCGGGTTCCCAGTTCCCTGATCATGACCTGCCATTTTTTGTTTTATGCTTTAAAAAGGAAGAAAGACAGTGTTGCTTTCAAGGTACCTCCGCCTTTAATACAGAATATGTCAAGTTACATTGGCTAACAAGAACAATGAACAAAGATGCCCCTCGTACAAACATTCTTTCATGGGGATATTTTCCGCGAGGGCAGACATGAAACATTTTCCAGTCTGGGAAAGAGTTATTAAACAATACATGGTTTCTTGCCCCATAGAAAGCACAGCCCCTGAGCTCTTGTCCTCTATGGCTGCTTCACATGGGACATTTTGCCTATCTTTCACAATAATGCTCTGCATGTCTTTGAGCCTATACACCAGTTTGCATGACCATCACTGTGGCATGTACTGGCACGTGTGGGTGGCTAGTCTGAATATTCAAGCTGTGGCTTGTCATGTCATCTGAACCCAAGCAGCGGGGGTTGTGCGAGGGTTAATCCTCGCCTAACTCATGGCATATTTTAGGATTGTGCAACGGTTTAACACACACACCCCTGCCACCTAGGTTTGGACAGCACGACAAGCCATGGCTTGAATCCACCTGGTTTTAAACAAGCCACAGTGGGTTGCGGTGATTGTGCGAACACAGTCTCTCCATCCGTATTCTTCTTTTTCTGGACCACTCTGCCAATAAAAGAGGGGAAAGTAACAAATATCCTCTGGAGAACTTCCAGTCAGTGCCTTTGTGACATAAGCAGCCATTATACCAATCCCCACAGTCATCTCTCACATCTAGGTGCATGCCAAGAAACCAACACACCTCTTACTAAGGAAAGGGAGAAAAACTGCCATGCTTTACAGACCTGACCTTGGTCGCTCTGACTCATGACCTAGTTATGTCCTGATTGAACTACCAGAATGATATCTAAGTGGGATCTGCCTTTAAAGATGGTCCGGAGATTGTAAATGGCCCAAAATGTGCCAGAGAGAATGTTGCCTAGAGTCTCCTGACAGGGTCCTAATACACCAATCTTGAATCAACTGCATTGGTTACCTATGCGTTTCCAGGCTGAATTTAAAGTGATGTTAAACATTAAATCCCTTAAGAACCTAGGACCAAGTTACCTCAAGGGCTGATTCCGTTGAAAGCCAGTGTAGTGTAGTGGGTAGAGTGACGGACTGGGAGCCGGGAGATCCGGGTTCGAGTCCCCACTCGGCCATGGACGCTCACTGGGTGACTTTGGGCCAGTCACAGACTCTCAGCCCAACCCACCTCACAGGGTTGTTGTTGTGAGGATACAACGGTGAGGAGGAGGATAATGTAAGCCGCCTTGAGTTCCTTGCGAGAGGGAGAAAGGCGGGGTATAAATGCAATAAATAAATAAATATGAACCTACTTAAACTTCAGGGGTTGTGCCGTCTCTCCCATCACCACTAAAAGTGCAACAGACAGGTACAAGGTAGCACCAAAACCGTAGAATGGCCACTCTGGGGAGACCAATTTTGCCCACTCTGTTGTTTTTAAGTTGTTTTAACGTTGCTGCTTAGCTTTTAACATTAGTAATGTTTCTGTGGTTTAGTCTTAGCTTTGTTTATTCTATCTGATAGTTGTGGTTGATTTGCTTCTGTACAATAATGCAACTTGTTGTCGGAAAGCAAGATATAAACACACACACACACATTAGATGTGCACTTAGACTCGTGTGTGTGTGTGTATGCAAATTTGTGTTATGGGCCTGTGCCCCGCATCTTTTAAGAACCTAGCAATGCCCCCGGCCTTAACAAGGGACAGATACCATTCTCCAGCGCTTGACTGCTCTGCCCTCTCAGTCTCTCTCCTGTAGGTGCTGAGCTATTAAGGAGCAGGGAGGGGAGAAAAAGGCCTCCAAGATGTGTTTCCTCCATACAAAGATATCATTCATGCACCACACTTGGCCATCTTTCCCTTGCCCTGGAAAGGATTCTATAAAGTCTGTCTCCAGGAGAGAAACAGGGCACCAATAAATTTTCTAATGTCAAAGTGCTGCTAATGCAGCACTGAGGTTGTGGCTTTCCCCTGTCCTCTACTCCCACTTTCCCTGATGTCAAATCACATTAAACTAACAATCAATTTCTCTGTCTGGTTTTCTCCGTCCTCCCGCCCATCTCCTCCCCCACCCTCTCCCTGAATTACATTTGAGTCCAGGAAACACTGGCTTACAGCCAAAGATTCGTCAATAGTCCAGCTCCATCCACAGCTGGTGGAGTATCTTGGTGACACAATGCTTCCCTCTGTCCCCTCCCCTCCACACCCCTGGTTCCTTTTTGTTCGCCAGTCTCACACCTGATCTGCATGATTTCTGCAGAGATTAGGTGTGACCAGAGAGAGAGACAGACAGACAGACAGACATAGAGAGAGACACAGAGAGAGACAGAGACAGACAGAAAGACACAGAGAGAGACAGAGAGAGAGAGAGAGAGAGACAGAGAGCGCACAGATGTTCACCAAGGAAAGGCATTTGTTTTTTGCAAGGTGGGGACACAAAGAAAGAATGCTGCTCCAAATTCATCCCGGCCTTAACACACCAGAGGAGTTTGGGTGATCTGTGGGAAAAAGCCAACTTTGTAGCTAAAAGGCCACGGGACAAAAAATAGATTTCCTGCGATGTGCGTGCATACTTCCAAAGCTCTGTTATTTCAAATAAATCAGTGTCATACAATGGGCAGAATGTTAGGGTTGAGTCCTATCACGCTATCCCAGCATATGGCAGGACACAGAAAAATTCTTTTTAGGGTGCAATCCTATGCATGTTTAGACGGAAAAAAAGTCCTACAACTCCCAGTATTCCCTAGGCAGCCACATATGCTGGGGAATGCTGGGAGATGTAGGACTTTTTTTCTGTCTGAACATGCAAAAGATTGCACCCTTAGAATATTTAACTTCAGCTAGTTAGAAGCTTAAAAAAAGAGCACCCCCACACCCCTGTATAGATGAGAACTTCAAGGGGAGGATATTTCAGTTTCTCGCTAGCAAGCTTGGGTACCGGTGCTAACCTCTGGAGAGAAATATCACATGTAAACCCAGCCTAAATAAACTCCCTCACTTGAATTCACCCCCCTCACCTCTTGGGGGAATGACTTCGCTCTGCTTATCTGCAAGCATTATAGTTTAACACAGTTGATTCCATAAGGAAAATGTCTATACGGAATCTAATTTTTTAAAAATACAGGCACCTCTCAGCTTTTGACTAAAGTTTGGATCAAAGGATAATAGAAACTGAGGGTGACAGAGCAGGTGTCTGTTGAAAATCTCTGCTAAGTCTCAGGGGAGGAGGGTGGAAAGTTGTTGTGGTTCAGAAAAGAATTAAAAAAAACCCCATAAAAGCATCATGATGACAGAGGAGGGTGAAGAAGAGGTCAATTCCTTTCAACAATGCTCTCCCCCCCAGCCTTCATCTGAAGGACACTTGGCCATGTCCATCGATGAGTTCAACTGGAGGTAAACAGGCAGTCCAGGGTCCATAAACAGTCTGCAGCGAAGGGAAGGGGGCAACCTTTTGATCGCTTCACCACCACCACCCCCTGCTTATTTCGACAAAGGCAGTTCCTCCAGGAGGGGACATCACAATGAGTCAAAACAAAGGGACCCCGCCTTTCGGTTGGAAACTGGACTATCATTCTCCCAAGTGTGCACCATCAAAACAGTCGCTGCTCCTTACAGCTCTCTGGTAAGGAACGCAGGAAGGTGCGGGAGAGGAAAGAAACGTTTTTCAGTAATGAACTGGGTGATTAATCCTGATCGGCACCCAGCCCTTAAAATTACTTTTCAGCAGCTAGTGGTAGGTGGCCAAATTATACCTTTCCATCACATTTGGCGCTGCTGTATATCTCTTCCACACGTTTTCTAATCGAACTCAGAAAGGACTCAGAACAATTAAACCAAAGTACTGAGTAATTCCACCTACTTTTGGAGGGGGGGGGGAGGAAAAGAGATGGCATGAAATCACTCCTTCCTAGCGTGGCATTGAAATGCCTCAGGAAGAGAGAGAGAGAGCAAATTTCCAAAATGTACCAAGTCAAGAGGGTATGCTGTATTTGGTTTTGTTTGTTTTTAAAAGAAGGTTTTAAGGAGAAGGGTTAGAAACAATGAATGAGAACAACGACCAAAAGGAAAATGCAAACAGCCTTCTTGTCATCTCTACAAAGTCAGGCCACTTTGTTTACTTAGGCTGGCAAAAACTGGGGGGCGTGCAGGGGAGAAAGCATTCTTAACTAGTGCCCTCCAGATTTGGGGCAAGATACCCTCAGTGCCTCCTACCTCCTTGCCACTGACTGCCCATTGGTTTGCCCACTCCCTCTGGGCTCAATCCACACCATGGCCCAGGAGAAGAGGACAGGGTGAGTGAAGGCTGCTCCCCCTTTTCTTGCTCTTGTCGCCGCTCACAAACTTGGGAGACACCAAATAAACAGGCAAAAGCATGGATGAGGAGGAGACACACAGCCGGGGGCTATGGGGTCAGCAGTGGGCCTCCTGACATGGTGTGAGCATTAGCAGATACTCAACAGTACCAAGCCCTGATGGAGAAAGATTTGATTAAATTAAAAAATACAAGCAAAACAGAACAACAATTTGTAAAGGCAGCAGTCAATTTAAAACCAATTCAAATACAGCAGCAGAACCACACATTAAAAGCCTGATGACATTTAAAAAAAAACCAGTTTATGTCTAAAGAACAGTAAGAAGCTTGACAGATTTCCACCGGAAGAGTATTCCAGAGCTGAGGTACCACCACTAAGAAGGCCCTGTCTCCTTTGCTCGCTTCCCTGAGGTATAACTTAAAGCCCAGACTAGTCTATCTGGGAGCAGACAGTCCTTAAAACAGGAGTAGAAAACCAGTGGCCTTTCCGATATCGTTGGGACTCCAATTTCCATCAGCCCCAGCCAGCACTGCCAATTGATAGGGGTGACAGGAGGTGTAGTCCGACAACATCTGGATGGAAACAGGTTCCCTATCTCTCGCTAAGGTAAAGCGGTCCAAGACCATGTAGGGCTTCTTTAAAGGCTAAGATCAGCACTTCAAACTGAACCCAGAAACAAATAGGTAGCCAACGCAGTTGGAACAAGATCACAGTTATGTACTCCAAATATTGGCCAGCACACACAAAAATGGCAGCAGTATTTTGGATCAATGTTACATTCCAAAGCTGTTTTCAGAAGGCAGCCCCTTCTGAAAGTTAGAGAGCACTGTATATATTGTATCATGAGATCCCTACATGCCCATCCTTCTCAGAAGTAAACCTCACCGATTTCAGCAGAGCTTACTCTTGAGTAAATGTGCATAGGGTTGCAGTCACTTAGCAAATGTGCACACACCCTCTGACTCACACACATGAATTTTCCACTTTTTATGCATCTACAGAAAGAAGAACTTCTTCATGAAAGTGCGCCCACATATTTCCAAAGTAACATGAGACCTAAAGGATGGGAAAATTAAACATCTATCAGAAGCTCAATAAAAATGATTTGGGGAGATGGAGGGCATGTTCCTTTAAAGAGGTTCAATGGTTTTATCCCGCTCTCTGAGAGAGGAAGCTGCCTTATACAAATTCAGACCAATGGTCCTTCTAGCTCAGTATTGTCTAACACTGACCTGCAGCAGCTGTTCAGAGTTTCAGACAGGAGTCTTCCCAACCCCACCTGGACATCCCAGCGATCTAACCTGAGACCTTCTGCCTGCAAGTCATGTGCTCTGCAACTGAGCTATAGCCCTTACCTAACTCAGGGTGGATTATAATCTGTCCTTATTGTGTTTTATCCTATCAGCCTAATGAGTCACACTTAACCAGAACACCTTGAACAAAGCTATCTAAGCTTGCTTCATGGCTGACTAGATTTTGAACCCATGTCACCACCACCCCTCTCTCTGGTAGAGAATGAGGGGGAAACAATGTCATTTATTATATTGTCACTTCCATAGTGGGGAACGATACACTATTTGGTATTTTCTGCCTCAGGAATCATAATGCCTTGCACCATCTCTGTTAAATGAAACTTCTCTCCTAAAAACTCCATTCTATGTTATTTGCTCTCTTAAGAAATACAAGCAGGAGGTGGAGGAATGGGCTGACATTTCCTAAAGCTGGTAGATCTATACAAAACATTCCAATGGCATGACTTGCCAGATTTTGGGGGTGGAGTGTGTAATGCATGAGTAATGGGTTTTTGGCTCCATGCCCGTCATCACAATGGATCGATACAATGGGAGTGAACCTCTCCATCCTGACCTAAGAGGAAATGTTGCAGGGCAGCAGGGGTGGGTGGGGTAGAGAGAATAAAGCTTTGACAGTTATATTTCTCTCCCCTGCCCCCTTCCCCACATACATATATGAAAATACAGGATGTTGTGGTTACTGTACTTGGGAGAGTATATTTACTAGGAATCTGAGTTAATTAAAAAGAAATGTGTTATTTTTGAAAACATGGTGAGGGAGTGAAGATATATTTACAGCTCCTATTCTTTGCATTCCTGGAGCTTCTGCTAATTTTTTTTTAAAAGACAACAAAATGGAGGCTGCTGTGTCCTCCTTTACAGCTTATATGATAACCGAGCTTGGGGAGGGTTGTAACTTTGAGGTCTCTTTATTGCATTTCCCTCACAGGCAGCCCAGCCCACTCTTGAGGGAAGGTGTCGCCGTTTTTAGGTGCCGTTAAGAGCAGCAGAGAGAACAAATCTAAATGGTGGGCCGCCATCTGTCAGTGAGTGCTCAACTCCAGTTCACTTTGATGGGGTTTCTGCACAAAAGCTTCTCCGTGTGTGTGTGGGGGGGTGCCATTTATATTTTCTATCACTGGCCAGTTGTGACAATACCTGAAAGAGCGCCTCTGCCTGATCATGTAGGAAGCCGGTGTACCATGCCGGGCCATTCCTGTGGGAATGTCCTGCCCAGATATATGGCCTATATGTGAAAACCCCTATATGGAAAGACCAAAATCATGCAACTGATTCGCAAACCCGGCTATCAACGGTGCACATTTTGGCCTGAGGACATAGGCCATATTTGGAGAGACTTCACACAGCGGGCCCTTTTGGGTATCAGCATCCAAACTGGGCAACTGTCTTGGTCTGTCCCTTGTTTTTCCACAGGAAAAACGTAAGAAATTCTGCACTACGGCATATGCCACGTCGGGGACAAAGAAACGGAGGTATTAGCATGAAAATGTCTGACCACAGCAGTGTGAAGCACGAGTAGACAATCTGGCGCCCTTTAGCTGTTTTGGACCACAATTCTCACAAGCCTCTGCCAGCATGGCCAATGGTCAGGAATTATGAGAGCTATAGTCCAAAACATCTGGAGGCACCAGGTTGTCTACCTCTGGTTTAGAGTGGGCCACTTCACACGTCATGGTGGCAAATTATGAGTTAGTTAGTTAACCCATGTTTTTGCCTGGATGTGCACTACACATGAGCTGCTTCCAGTTTGCATAAACAACCTATAAACACCCCATTTGTGGGTTGTTAGTGTGATGTCCAAACCTGGACACTCCTGTTTGTTTATGGGTTAAACAACCCAGAGTTTAATCCAACTGATCACAGAGTGTACGGGTTTGGATATCATGCTAACAACCTACAAACAGGGCGTTCGTAGATTGTTTATGCAAACGGGGAGTGGCTCATGTGCAACGCACTTCCCCACAAATCATGGGTTAGTTAATTAACCCATTATTTGCTGCCGTGACATGTGAACCGGGTCAATGTCTGTACTGCTAGCTGTTAAGAGCCTCCCGAAGCAAGGAACACTGCTAATGGCTCCCGCCCCCTGCCTCCACATCCCTTGAGGAACAATTGTTCTTCTCAGGTTGTGTCACTTAAACTGGTTTAAAACTAGCTTCATTTTGTAGAGCAAACCTACTCCACAAATCCCCTTCCCCTTATAACAGAATTTTGGGTCATGCAACCAAGTTGCTTGGTAGTAGGTTCAAGTCAGACAAAATGTGCAATTAACTCATGAGATTCACTGCCACGAGACACATGCTTGGGATCACCAAATTGGGGGCCAGTGGGGAGGAGAAGAGTTGTCAAGCACCGGCATGTCCACATTTAAAATAAATGACTGGTGAGCTGTGTTAGGCATGACAGGCCACAAACTGTGCACTCCTACACTAGATGGATGTCACTGCTTTACACATAGCAGGAATTCCGTTTTTACAATGCTTACTGTCATCGCCAGCTGTTGGAATCAGCCAAGGTGTTTGGCTTTTGGGGACATGGTAGGCCTAAGAGGGTTGCCCGCCCTCATGTTAAATGATGCGCTATTCACAAGCAAAGGCCAGTATTAGTTGTGACTGGGTAGGCCAAGTCTCCATGCAAAAATAAGAGCTTTTCACTTGCTCAACTTGTCTCCATCTCTACCCTCTCGCTCTCTATACAATAGTTTCATGGTTCAATGCGGCTCGATGAATTATACATTACAGCTCAATCATGATGAAATATGCTACACGGGAACCAGAGTCAAAAGCAGGAGGAGGAGGACGAAGAGGAGGGGCAGGGTGGTGGAGGAAGGGATAACACAAATGTAAGGGAGGAAGGGAGGAGAAGAAATAGCAGAGACACCGTTAGAAAAAAAACAGCAGGAAGGGACACCACACAAGGCTACAAGGAATGTGAAAGCACAGCCAAGTGAAACAGAACTTGGAATGAAATAGTTAAAACAAAGTCCAACGCTAGCTTTTCAGGCAAGGCTGGCTTTAAATAGGGATTAGACAAATCAGAGGAAGGAAAAGCTGCAATTCTGTGTTCACTTACCTGGGAATAAGGTGTTCTGTGCAAACACCCTTAGTACCGTGCTGCACATTGGCTAAAAGGAACTTACATGTTTAGAGGAAATATACTTCTGAATACTAGCAGACTACTGTTAGAAATACGACATTGGACTAAATATATCCCCTTGGTCCGATCTAGCAAGGTTCTTTATATCTATGTTCAAAGCAGAAAATGAAATCCACGCCCCTTCTGGATCAGCCATTTTGGGTAAGATTGTTCAGAAAAGATTTAAGAGCTTAGAAGCTTCTTGAAAGAGGATACATCTCTTTTTGGTGTAGCATAGTGGGGCTATGAGTCGGGAAACTGAGCTATGAATCAGAAGTTCTCCGCTCTGAATTTCGCCTCTGCCATGAACATACTACGTGGCCTTGGGGAAACCACTCTCGCTCCTAGCCTCAGTACTTCTCTCTGCAATATGGGTGGGAGAGGGGTGGAATGACTTGAGCTTACAGGGTTGTTGTAAGAATCACAACTAGATCATAAATGTGAACCACTTTGAACACCTGGAAATGCTGAACATTCAGTTTTTGGTATCCTAGAACATACGAGTCCTCTTCTCCCCACCTTCCACACATATTCACTGAACATGTGAAGGAGGCATGGGCTCACATATGCTGCTCAGAAGTCCAGAGGGTGGGGGGAAGGCCCGAACAAAATGCAAGAAAAGGGCTACTCAAAACTGCTCAGAAGGAACTCCAGGCATTAAATTGATCCCAGAGGCAGCTAGAGACCTCTGACAGACAGGCTCATCGGCACCCCCTCAAAACAATCATTTCTAGCGCGCTGTGAGCAGAAACCATCCATGGCTGCTAAAACCAGTTAAACACAATCCTTTTTACAAGTGATGTTAACAGCAGCATTTTAATTTCCTGCAAATGGAATGAAACAGCTCTTGCCCGCTTTCCTTAACAACATCCAGACAACTTCTGAAAATTCTGCACATTTCTGCTGGAATTCTTTTTTAAAGAATAACTTAATTTAAGAAGAAATGAAATAAAGAAATACAGTGTCTTAAAAGGTAGCCATCATATAAGCTGAGTATATATGGCTGTATATTAACTTGATCATTTGTATTCTAGTAGTTTCTAAAGATGATTTTTCAATAAATTTGGTAGTGTGCATCCTTCTTGTACATTATAATAGTAAATAAGCTTAGTTAAGAAAGCTGTTGCATTCATACCATTCCCAAACTAATAAAGACTTAGAATTTCCAGTTGAGAACAGTTGTCCAACTGTTAACACACAGGTAGTAAGTTCTATACTGCACCACCTCGTCCCATATGAATCCACCTGTTTACCGATATTATCCTCGGAAGGTTTTCTCCTGGTTCTTCCTCCATCTAAGGTGCTGAGGCTAATGACCAGAGAAAGGGCCTTTTCTGTGATGGCTCCTCGTCTCTGGAATGCCCACCCCAGAGAGCTTGCATGGCACCAATGTTATTATCTTTTCAGTGCCAAGTAGAAACAATTGTGTTTTCCTGGGCATTAAAAAAATCCTCAGAGTTCTAAAATCTTTTAAGCAAATCTGTATGATTTGTTGCCATTTTAGTTTTTTTTTATGTTTTTGCTATGTTTTTCATTATTATATCATATATTGTTAGCCACCTGGGATTGTGTTGAAGGTGTAGGATATAAATGGTATAAAATAAACAACGTAACAAGCCAGTTTAATGGACACATCACACACTGTATTCTTTAGGTACATGCATACCTAAAATGTGGCAACTGTTGAAACAGTACAGGTACTGAGCTGGCCGTTTTGCCAAACCCATGGTTACTGCTCTATAATGGGTGAAACACAGCCTGTTTCTAAAGAAAGACTGGGCCAAATGGCAAGCTCGAAGAACTCACCATGTATGTTTCAGAAACTATTTTGTTAAACAGCTGAAATAGAAGGGCTGCTGTAACTGTCAAATTAGTAGCTTTGGACTGACGTTTGCAAGAAATATTTATTTTATAAGCCACAAAAGGTGGTGAAGAGTTTTTAAAGCTGCATTTTCTATGTACTTTCTCCCTAAATTTTCAGCTAAGTATGTCAAATGTTTAGAATGCCACACACATCTCCCATGTTAGCAATTGTGCAGAAAAGCAAACTTTGACTCAGTTTGTATACTTGCAAAATACACATACTTTACAGTGGGGGAAGGATTTTAAAATTTCTTTAAGTATTTGGAAAGCATCCACTATAATCCCAAGGCTTTCCAAGGAATGTGCTGGGATAAGTATTAAGTAAGCTCACTAGACCCTCTGCCTCCCCAAGAAATAGTTGTAAACCTCCCTTGCTCCCTCTATAATTTCCTAGTTTTTCTGATCAGAGACCTGGGCTTATTTGTTTGTTATTACTGCATATAACATTGCTCCCTAGTTTATACATTGGCACAATATTGTTTCTCAACACAGACAGAGGCTAAACTTCTCTGCAAAGTATCACAACATGGAAGCATTACAGAGAAAACCATAGGGTTTGTTTTGAAGTAACTGCTATTATTGCTACCACAAATGTAAGGTGTGAACGGGGTGGTGGTAGAAATCTGCCTTTGGCATTGCCCATCCAAAATCCAGTATGGTCTGCTCCAAACCTTATTTTGAAGGTACTCCTACATACAACAACGTATTCTTTTTTGCACTCTCAACTCCAGGGTTGACATTTCACCAACAGGCTTTTTCCAAGAGGAAAAAGCCCTCTGAAATAAATGCAGGTAGCAAAAGATAAACGTTAGACAAAACAAAAGCCATTATTACTAGGAAATACCACATACTTCTTTGAAATCCAATTTCCAAACATTCACGGTCAAGGTTGGTACATGTACAGCTGGTACTTATAGTTGGATGGCTCTCTTTTCACTTTTGCATGCCCTATTCCAATAAATAAAAGTAACAGTCCTGAATGCCCTCTAACTGTTGGGAGTCACTTCATACAACAAATCTTGGTGCAAGAATATTCAGCTCTTTATAGTATCTGGAAACCAACCCAGGTTTCCACTAATCCTATTTTACACAGAAGGAAACAGGGTTAGTAACAAGCCATGTTGACCAAGATTACTATTTAAATTCACAGGGTCAGTTGGTATTGGAGCCAAGGAAATGAGCTAGAAAAGCAATATTATATAAAGTTGTAACAAACGCAATGGGCTAGCACTTTCCCAGGCTACGTGATGTCTGCAGTGATGGCTTAAGTCCTTGAAAAGAGTGAATATTCCAGACGCACAGACAAAATAAACAAAGCCTTGCAGCCCAAACATCCAGCACAATTAGACTAAATTGTTGATCATTCCAAAAGGGCTGAGAAAGGGTGAAATAGGGCCAGTGAAGAAACATTTTTGCAAATTAAAAAGAAGCCAGATGAGAAGTCCAGCTTGCAGATCCCAAGAATGATCAAAGAACCCTGATCATACATGTGCACTCACACATATGTTAACACACACCGCTGCAAAATGTTTCAAGTTTGATAGCTGCAGCAGAACAACTATTCAATAACTGCTACACAAGTTTTGTTGTTTCAGCAGTTTTGTCCAGCTCTGAAATACAATTACAGATGTGTGTTTTAAAATTAACGCTTTATTGAAGAGTTTTGAAGAACATGCAAATCAGCCCAAACCATCCCTCTCATTCCCTTTCCAACTCTGCTATGTGCATCTAGCTTAAATGGAACAATCAAACACACTTCTTGTTACGATTTAAAAACTTGAAAATCTCACTTGCTATTGCAACAGGTAATTGGCCAGTTGAGGGGAGGTGGATGGGGGAGACAACTGGGAGGAACCCCCGCCCCGGACACGTCAGTTACTAATGTTAGAGGGTGGCTTCTACCCTAGCATGCCTCTTGAGGAATCTGGAACTGTTTGCTCTTTGTGGCTTTCCGCAGGATGGATTATGAGTTGATATGAGGAAGATCCTGCTTTGGGGCACAAGGAATGGACATTTCTTCCTAGCCCTTGACTCCATAATTATAACTGCTCTTTTGCTGCAATAGCTGCGCACACCTTTAATCTAACCTTAGCGACGATGTCTGACGGTACAGATGCCCAATTCTACCCTACTGAGCAGTTTGTATCCCACAATTTATCCTGGATGCAGAGGGTTGAGTCGCTCACTGTCACTCCCCTCTGGATCCCAGCACATAAGGGAAGTGGTGGCAATTATTATCAAACTAGCAGCTGGATCAGGGCTGCGTGAGTGGGCTTCTTTCTGCTTCAAAGGCAAGTGCCTTTCAGGGCACAGGGAGAAAGTGTGCTGCACATGCAGCCTTTCCTGGCTGCCACTACTGCGAAATCTCTCCCTCTTAGCTACATACGAAGCTGGTGGCAATACACAGCCAGCTCCTTCCAGAGCTCTGTCTTTTAACTCACACCGAAGCTTTTGGGCTTGAAACCAAGCGCAAAATGAGCAGGCTAGTGGCAAATTGCAAGCCTGTCTTAAATCACCTTACATAGGAGCTCTTCTAACTGCTAAATGCCCTCTTAAAAAGAGTATATATGCGCTTTTTGATTATTTCATTCCTCAAAAATCTCACTTTCAACTCACATGAGCAAGTGAGCAGTAACCACTGGCAAAAGGAGACTGGTTCCTGAACTCCTTCGTCCCTTCTGTTTATTATTCCATATTTAATGATGGTGCATGGGGCAAAGAGGGCCTTACTTCTGTCTTCTGATTCCTTAATGCAAGGGGCAAACTCACTGAATGTAAAAACGTCACCCCATCCCTCCTTAAATCCTGTCTCTGAAGCAAAGTCTGTATAATTAGGCAGAAAACAGCCAATGTTATTTATTTCTAAATACACCATATATTTAGTACCTTCAAGGCTGCACAACTATGACCTTTGTAACCGCATTGACTTACCATCTCACTCTTGCCCTCCCTCACCCTTTCCCTCCTTTTGTTTATCTCAGTTACTGAGTCATGTCTCAAAAGAGAACCTGTTCACTTGATACTTTTTTGGAATAGCAAGTGTTGTACTTGGAAATCATCTACACAAACACAGAGTTCAAAATGAAATAGGGGCAGCTGTCTTGCTTCTTTCTTTTAAATGAACGCATAGCATCCGTTTGGCCCAAGGTGATTCAAGACAGGACTACCGTTTGCCACTTAATAAACTGATATGACCAAGCGATGGGCAACTACTCTGGAAAAATGTGGAGCAGTAACTCAGGGCTGATAAAGCAGCTTCTTCCTGGTGCAAAGACCTTGTTCTGAGATTACTTCAATGGCTTCATACTTGTGTGTTTGGTTTGCACCATGTGGGACATACTTCTTCATTTACACCAGCGAAGACAGCACTATGTCTGTAGCCCGCAATTGGAGACAAGAGACAAATATGAAGACCTCTATCACACTATTTTCTCGGCTTGAGGCATGTTGCTTTTATTTAGGGATAGAGCTAATTAAACTCTAGCTTAAGATGTATGCAACCAGGCTTACTGCACCTGCCACCGGCTTTTGTGGAAAACATCTGACTACTGGTCGAATGGGTACATACATCCACTGATGGGCATTTGGTTTATCTCACCCTTGACATTACTTCCACAAGTTTAGATTCTAACTTTAGGTCTCCGGATGGCACAAGTTCCCTGAAGGCTCAAAACTTGCATGACCCCCCCCCCCCCACTAACATTTTCTCTGGAAGCAGGCATAATCATGAGACCAAAGAGAGATGGAGGAGGAGGCCATGTCTTTACGCTAAACTTGGACAGCGTACCACCAAAAAGTGTCCATGCTATTTTTGGCACAAAGGTCCTAGATGCCCACCATTTTCAAGAAGATGATACTAAACATGTAAAAGATTCCCTTGAGAAATGTATTTGAATTATTCCTAAGCATTCAAGAGTCTTGCTTTATGGATTCCCTTTTGACATCAGTTGGAATCCTTCCACTATCTCCAGTGGGTTGGGATGTAAGCCTTGAGTAAGAGCATCCAAAAAACACAAAAGGGGGGGCAGGGGAGGGGGAGAAGAGACCTCGCTCCATAAAGTTCCTGGAAAGGTAATGTGCCCCTCAAGGCAATAAGCAGTACATTTTCAGGCATCACACTCTCCCCATGGGCATACTGCAGGTACGAAAAGCCAGAGAACCTAACCCATTAGGCTTTGCTGTAGCTTTGCTGAGGATCATTTAACAACTTCTTCTCGTTAATTTCTGTGTGTATGTGCATGTTTTCAAATGACTTACAAATTGGAGCATAAATCCTTTTTTTAAAAAAAAAAAGTTCTACATAAATGTCAATAAATTGAGGTTGCTCTGCACCAGGGGTGGGCAACATTCCAGATGTTGTTGGCCTCTGACTCCCACCAGTACCAGTCAGTATGGCTAATAGTCAGGAATGATGGTCATCCAACAACATCTGGATGGCCACAGGTTGCTCACCCCTGGTGACTCCCTATGTTCCAACTATCCCTATTTACCAGAAGCATCCCATATCTGGCAAAGTTCCTATTTTGTCCCCCCTTTTTGCCTTTTGAGGATGCCTCCTTAAAATTTTATTTGTTGCTAGAATAGTTGTCTTTCTTTAGGATTTTGTTCCCCACCCACAGGGTCTCTCCAAGTTAAGTCTCTAGGTGGGATGGTAAATGTCGTTTGACTTCAGCCTACATGCATGGAAATACACACACGTGAATATAAATGCACCTGCCATGCTTAACCCACCATGTCACACACTGCAGCTGAAATGGAATATTTTGAACTATTAATAACACACTGCAGGGCAACTTTTCAAGAATATCTTTAGCCAGATCAACACTTGTATCTTAGTGGACCATGCACTAGAAACAGACTATTCTAGGTAGAATTCAAGATTTCAATAAAGCAGGAATGGAGAAGATTTTTGTCTGAGGGCCATGCGAGTTGGCGATGGCAACCTCATCCCCCCTGCACACCATCTTCTCTTTGGTGGGCTGTCAAGAACGAGATTCTGCAGGGGAAGAGGGCATATGAGGAGTCACCCCTGTGCACCCTCTTCCCCAACACAACTGTGGGAGCAGTGATATTTGGGGGGGGGGATTCAGAGTGAGCATCTGGCATTTGGGTACAGGTGGCCTGCAAGGGCCTCATGCAACCCATGGGTTACCCATATGTGCTATAAAGCTGTAAATGAATTTGGGCCCACATACCCCCGGAGACCTCCTCCTTCTCAGTGGCTAGTGAAGGTCACTACAGTGAGATGGGGACAGTCTCCATGGGTCATTAAGAATACTGCAAACCATTTTATACCAGGTCAGACTATTTGTCCATTTAGGCAAGTATTGCTTACTCCAGCCTTCCCCAATCTGGTGCCCTCCAGGCGTGTTGGATTACAACTCCCATTGTTGACCCTGCTGGCTCGGGATGGGTGTTACTGGACCTGTAGCCCGAAGCATTTGGAGTGTACCAGCATCAGTTGGTGCCTGATGTCAGGGTGGAAACTGAGCCCACAGAGCCCCAGAGCAGTTCTGATTCTGAGGAAGAGCAACGACCCATGGGAGAGAAGCGCGCTCATCGCTCACAGGCACAGCGGCAGGGAGAGATTCCTCCCACCTGCATTCCTGAGACAGACAGTGACCCTGGCAGCGAGAGAGCAAGGCAGGGGGCCTTGCTGGACACTCGGTGCAGACGCAGGGAGCGGCGCCAGATGGAGGGCGCCGAGAGGAGGCGCTCTGCCCACTTGGCGCTCAAACAACGGTCGCGTCCCGAGGACCCAAGGGTAAGAGGGAGGACCTCTCCATAGCCCATAAGTTCAGCATCTTCCCACCCTCCTCCTTCAAACAGGGACCAACTGCCTTACCTGGAGCTTAGGCTATTCTGCTAACTACCCCAGTGCAGTTCCTTGCTTAGTCGCTGGTAATTAGCATCTGAAGTTGTAAAAGGAATAAAGCCTTGGAAAGAATCCTTTTCGTCTGTGTCTTGAGTTGGCTATTGGAGGGGACTGTAAGAGGCAGCTAGGGCGCTCCTGACCCCTACTCCAATTGGCATGAGCTCTTCAGAGAATCCAGCAGGGGTCTTTCCTATCACCTGTTCCTGATTCTTTTAATTGGAAACCACAAATTAAACCTGGGACCTTCTAAACACAAAGCATGTGCTCTCTCCCTGCCCTATGGTCCCTTGCCCAAACAGCAACAGCATGTGGGCTGGTGATCTGGGCGGCCGAGTCTCAGCTTTGGAATTATCTTCCTGCAGATGTCCGACAAAGCCAAAAAGCCAATTCACACACGTGTATATACCACCCTGATGTTCCTTACTCAACAACTGATGAAGCCGGAGGTGGGAACTGTCTCCACAGAACAGTATTGTGTCCAAGCTGACACTAGGTGAGACAAAAGCTCCATATATGATGTTAGATCCATGGTAGCTGTTATACATGCAAGAGTAGAAGCAGTTTTTGAGATATTGGAAGGGGAGGGGGATACTCTGTATAATGTTTGTGAACAACTTAGTTCTCTCTGGTATATTATTCTTCAGTGCAATCGTACACACATCTGCTTCATCCATCAGCTGGAGAACCCAGGGACACTGGGGGGGGTGCACCTCCTGCCTCCCAGGAAGATCATCACAGGGGGGAGATCAACCTAGCCCACCACATCGGTCAGTGATGTATTTGCTTTCCTTCCCCTCCTCCCGCCCAATCCCTTTTCCTTTTGTGTTGTGTGTTTAAGATTGTAAGCCTGAGGGCAGGGACTGTCTTAATTCATCTTTGCAAGCCACTCTGGGAGCCTTTTTCAGCTGAAGGGTGGGGTAAAAATGCCCTAAATAAATAAATACTGAGTTCAATGGAACTACCTCCCTTGTACACGAGTACAGAATTACAGCCCTGAATGTGACATGCTTTAAGGTTTAGAACTAAAGGAGAAATTGAATATGATAGAGATATTGAAGTGATTTGTGACAGAGATTATAGAAATGGATTTATCCTTTTAAAAGCAGTGTTAAAAATAGATGTAATGTCATATTTATACTTAATAAAGCTTATATTAAAATATTTGGTGGCCGTTTCACAAAGGCTAAGTCATTACAACCTTGCAGTTCATGACTGATGAACACACATGCACAAACTAGTCCCAAATTTATTACCCTTAAGCAAGACAAGGGCTTTCTGCCTGGATGCATGTTTTTGAATGACTATTTATTCCTTGTATCCTAGAAGAACAATAGGAGGAGCTCCCAAAAAGGGATTTGAGCTGGCGTAATATAGTGGCTAAGAAACCAAAGTACAAATCTGGTATCTCCAGTTCAAATCTTGCCATAATACTCACCTACAAGGTTTACTGTATATTATCTTGTAGTCCTTACATGAAGCACTTATGAGACTCAAAAGTGCTTTACAAAATTGCTGTTACATTTGTTCCAGTTCACTCTTGATTACATACCTGTCAACACAAACTCTCCTTTGTGATTCTTCCCATCCAATGGGAAATCTACAACAGAACCCCTTCTATTACATTTACCATGATTTCTACCAGTAGTACCGCCCTTACCACCAGAGTGCTCAGAATCCCTCACTCGGAACGTAACTTAGCCATCAAAGGGCTGGATGTGCCTGATCTCGTCTGATCTTGGAAGCTAAGCAGGGTCAGCCATGGTTACAACTTGGATGGGAGACTTCCTGGGAATCAGGCTTCCTGCACTGAGCAGAGGGTTGCACTCGATGGTCTTGTTGGCCCCTTCCAACCCTATGATTCTATGATCCCTTCAAAGGTCAAAACAATAGCATCCTAAGAAAACCAGCATTAAAATGAGAAAGTGCCAGGGGTGTGCTGGGAGTTGTAGGCCTTCTTTCTGTCTAAACATGCATAGGATTTTGCCTTAAGTCTTGCAACAAAAGACATGGGGCGGCAGTTGTCAAGAAGAGGTTCAGGAAGGCAGAAATGGGGTGGGGGGTGTGACTGCAGCTCACAAAGAACAGGAATTATCATGACAGATACCACAAGAATAGAATCAACGGCATAAAGGTGTATAATTGATATGGAAACAGGTGGCAAGAACAGCAAGTATGTTCTGGAAACACTTAGAACAAAAACCTGCCTTTCCTAATTCTCCATCCCTCTTTGCACACACACACCCCGCACCTGAGAATGCTGATGTGTGTGTCTTTTGAAAGTTAACATTTAACAGCCATTTTAGGTCTACTGAATTCCAAGAAAGAAAAATAAACTCTTGCACTGTTTAGCTGCCAATTGAGGCCACTGTTTACTGAAGGGATCGGAGGAGAATTTTTAGGGTGGAAATGTTCCAGAAGATGTACTGCCTCCCAACTCTCACCCACCCCACTTTCCCCAGCATACCCTTTGAGGGAGTCAGCCTAAGGGTTCCATATCTATGTATTTCTATTCCAAAAAAATTCTGACCAAAACCGAAATCATTTACATACATACAGGACACTGGTTGAGCAATCTTTCAATGTTCAAGCCCCTACCAACACACACACACTTATTCCATGTTGAAAGCTGAATCCTCCTTGGTAATTGCGACTACAGTCCATGTGAAAATCTGACAGATCCATGCATTTGGCTCCATGCACCTCTTTTGCAGGGAGCATAGTCACTTGCGTATGGAAAACACACCAGGAAAGAACTGTTCCTTATTCTGGCCAGGTGGCTAACTCTCAAAGTGTCATATGAATGGCATGATAACATCTTAGAATTTCAAAGGAAAACTCGAACATGAAATAGCTGAATTAGAGCTAATCCGGTCATCTGATTCTAGTCAAACTTTGATTCTATTCATCTGGGCTTGAATAGAGACAATGGTTTCCTGTCCTACCACAGGTATTAATTTACTCAGCAATGCTGAAACAATTGTGTGATCACTAATTACTGCTGTTGTGAATGGTCACTATGCTTGTTTTGCATATTTTTAAACTGTAATTGTATTGTCACAGACTGCATTGTTTCTACATTTCATTTACATCTGACTTCCCTGTTTACATTTTTTCTCTCTACACACCCATGCACACACACACACACCTGCCAACTGAGAATAACCTTTCCTGCATCTGATGAAGTGGGCTCTAGTCCATGGAAGTTTATGCCATAATAAATCTGTTAGCCTGTAAAGCGCTGCAAAACTCTGTATTGTTTTATACAGTGAGCATGTGCTTTTGTTTGCTGGGGGCGGGCTGTTGCATCTCTAAGCACACAGCCATTTTGTGGAAACAAAGACAAGTTCACATAATAATTTAATCCATTCAATTAGTCCTATCCAGATACGTGCTTCTCCGGGCAAAAGTAATGTGAGAATGGGGTGACCACAGCTATAATTATCCACAAATTTCATCATCTTTGAGGTAATTTTCAGAAATCTCAAATACTGAATCCTCCCCCCTCCCCACACCCGGAGTCTGCCTAGGTAGGACCTTAATTCTACTTCTGAGGGTCAACTTGGGATACCACCACCACCTGAGACATGGCGAATGGATACTTGGAAGAGGGCTTTCTTGGTTGAGGTTCTCTACAGTGTGGAATAGCTCCCTAAGAGAGGTTGCTTTTAGCAGGCCTTTATAGAACCTTGATTTTGTTTTATATTCTGTTAACAGTGGATATAAATGAATTATTATCAGCAGCAGAAGTAGTATTTCTTTGAGCTGCAACAAAATTTCACTTTCATTTCATTTATTATAGTTCTATGCTGCCCCATAGCCGAAGCTCTCTGTGTGTCTTGACAACAATACCTACAGTATGATGGTTCCACTCACACATTACATTTGCTCGTACAAGTTAATTATCCCGGTCATGGTTACGGCCCATAATTTCTGGAAGGTGGTGGGTGATCTCACTGCAACTGCATGAAGAAAAGGGACGCTAAAGTATGTATCAGCACTTACACCACTTACGGCCCTTGCTTCATAAGTACTGCCACTTCTTAAAATGCTGTACCTGAAAGGTGCACCAACAGGATATCAAGGCCCCATCTTTTACGAAGAACCCCAAAAAGTCAGAGAAAGACACACATTTTGTAACACTTTCTTCCCACCCAGCAGCATTCATTGCCCCCATAGGATAGAGCCCTTGGATTCTGTAATTAATGAAATGAAGCATGCAGACAGAAGCTACATTTGATTAGTATGGCAGAATAGAATGCATAGGATCCATGCAGTTTTTTTTTCTGAGAACAACAACAACATAGGCCTTGAATGACAACGCATGCCAAGTCCAACCTGGAGAAGCAAATATATTTGACTTGCTTCAGACAATACATACAGCAACCCTTCCTCCCTTTTATGAGGACCAGGAGATTTTCTTTTTCAAAAGATTTTTGCATCTGTCCGGTTGGTATTTTTTACTGCAGGGCAGAAGAGAGAAGGTGAAGGTGTACAGCTTAATGGGGAGGCCCAGGAATTGCCCTGTAGCCTATAGAAAGTGAACTTTTAACCTTCAAAAGACAGACTTGAACTCTCATCCCCACCCACCCATCCACCCCCCGTATGGACCCACTGTGGTCAGACTTAAGGTGCAGTAGATGAAAATATTCCTGTATGAGCAGGATCATTTTTCATCACTTAGGAAAGAATTAAAAGGGAACTGTTTATGATGGCCTTCTGGTGGCCTTCTCTTCTTATAAGCTGTAGTTCCTTAAGTAGGAGTTAGACCAGAGACTCTTAAAAGCCACCATGGCAAACTGACTGCACCTCTGCTTTCTTCTGCACAGCCAAAACATCTGGCATGGGGAAAATTATTCTTCAAAGGGGTAGGATGTGGTGCACACCATGGGAAATCCATCTGATATTGGCCTTGACACTCAGACCCAGGCTCAGAGAGAGTACCCACATTGACATTTTAAAATTAAGACAACAGTGATCGTCTAGAGCAGGCGTGGACAGAAAGTAGAGCACTAAATGTTTTGGATGTCAGCTCCCAGCATTCCTAACCATTAGCCACACTGGCAGGGGCTTCTGAGAGTTGAATTCCAAACACCTTCTGCCCACCCCTGGACAAGAATACACAGCATCCCAGTGTGTTTCTGCAATGTGGTGGAACAAGGTATAAAACACTTAAGAATAAATTCTGTTCCCTTAATAGAGGCACCAGGCAATTCTAGGTTTAAACTAGGTTCCATTCCCAAAGTCTACCCTAGAACTCTATCCTGGTTCTGAATAAATTGGCTACAGTCCATTGTTTGCAGCCGTAGCAATTACAATTTGCCCTACCAAATGAAAACTGACTCTGCTTGAGCTTTATCTGAGTAATCTACTGATTAAACTAGGGCTCCTCAAACTTTTTGTGTCAATGGGCACCTCTGGAACATTGGTTGTCATGGGCACTCTCACAAAACGGCTGCTGGGGGTCTTCCTGATTCACAAAATGGCTGCCATGGTCAGTCCCAAAGAATACATGGTCAGTTCCCAGAAGGCAAACTGGTGAAACTAAAGGAGAAGGAACTTGCTACAGAACCTAGGTACAAGGCAGAGTTGAGAGATCCAAAACACAAAACCACTCTTTTGAACCCAAATAAAGATGGCACTGGAGGGCAGTACTTCCATTTGCAGCATACGAGCCTCCACCCAGGATTAAACAAGTTAAGGATTGCAATCCTAATACAACTAACACATTGAGCAAACTAAATTCAAAATCCAGTAATACTAAAGGTGTGTAGGGCATGACTGTGTGGTTTCCAGATTGCCTCTTAGTCTTTCCCACCTCACTGGCAGCTCAACAGTCCTAAGAAAACAGCCATGATGGAAATCATACAACCCCATCCACATGTAACATGCCTACATCGCTACATTCCCTAGGGCTGTGGCCAGCCACTTGAAGGCTGCAAACAGATGAAAAACTAAGCAGACTGCAAACAGGGGGGCCAGTCGATATGGAAAGTCCCTTTGGAATATAGGCTGGTGTTTTAAAGCTCAATATTCCCCAGGGAAGTGAGAACGTATGTATTAAGATGAGGGAAATCCCTCATAATAGGAAACAAGTGAGAAGTCAGCAGAGCAATATTAACTGTGTTCCTTCAGAAAAGTTCTACTCTTTCTCTCTCTCTCTCTCTCTCTCTCTCTCTCTTTTAAAATCCCTTTCCAATTTTACGAGAAGAAGGAAAAAACACAAAACGGCCTAAACCACAGAATTTCCCCTGGTTTCCGCCCCCCCAAATCATACCAAGGTCCCAGGCTGTAGGCTCAATTTAAGAAGGGGCGGGGGAGTGGAGAAAATAGAGTACTGCATCCAACATTTGGGAATTATAATGAAACTTAATATCTGGCAACACATCTCTGGTTTAGGGTTTAGTTCCAGTTCTGTTATTATACAGTCCTTTTTGCACAAGCGTTTCAGGAATAAAAATCCTGGCTTTTACTAGAAGAGCTTCAAGTTTGGAGTTATGAGCAAAACAAGGGCGTGGAGAGCTGAACTCCTGTTGGATAGCAGCCCAAAGGCACAAAAGAGAGAAAGAGAGGAGAGAGAGAGAGAGAGAGAGGCCCAATTCTACAAGCCAACAGAACTTGCGAAGAATTCAATAGGAACATTTTGAAGATAAGTGGTTTTAACAGCTGCAGCAAGGTATCCCCTTCCAGCTGAGATTGTCAATTGCAAATGAGTGGGACAGAAGGGGAAAAAAGGAAAAGCGTGGAATGTCAAAGATTCTCACTTGCAAGGAACCTTTCCACATTCTGTAAGTAGAGTTTGCCATCTGGACTTGTGAAAGCTCCTCTGTGTTTAATAGATGCACAGAAAGGAAAATTCAGTTTCACTAGGTGTGGGTTCCCCTTCCTCCATCACAGTGCTACTGTGGAGGGGTAAAATTTCCCCTTCCCTAAAACCTCCTAAATGACTTTCAGCCTCTGGACTGAGCAACCTATCTGCAAGGCCGGGGGTGAGAGGAAAGGACAGGCAAATGCTCCCCCCACACATACCCTCCCCCAGGCAATCCAACTAAGAAAGAATCCACATTTTGTCTCCAGAGTACAGTGGGATCATATTTCTCTCTTTTCTTCCCCTCTTCCTTCTATGTCTTCACTTTTAAAAAATATTATTCCAGGCCTGGCAGACTTATGTTTTCTTTCCTCCATAGAAACCGACAAAACAGCAAGTCTTAGCCAGCCTCCAGCTCCACAAACAGTGAAGGAAAAAGAGAGAAAGAGGACAGAGAAGGATCTAGAATGTGGCAAACAGCCTGGAGGTGGTGAATCTCTTGGTTTTCCCATCAAGGCACAATTAAGGTAACCAGAGCCGCCGCCACCCCAATCGCCGCCACCCCAATCGCCGCCACCCCAATCGTTGCAGCCAGGGTGCGGGGGGGGGGGAGTTACATTTAGGAAAGACCAACATAGTTGTGACTAGCACAGAGTGAAGCTCACGTTATCATCCACCCACAACTGACCAAAAATCATAGTTGTATGAATTTGTGGTCTTTCTCCCTGTCTGTTTTTCCAGTGAAAGTAACCTTCCTATGTATCCAGATCTTTTTGTAAGAGGGCACAGTACCAAATATAGGAGTAGACCCACAGTAATAACATACAAAAAGGGTAGAAATCATATACAAAATTATGTGGGTACTGGGAGCAGAAACCTCCTCTCTTTGCAATGCCACTGTGTCATGACTATGATCACAGTGACAACTGCTACACTTTTGCATTATATCTCTTCTTCCGTTTCTTTGGGGTCCAGCTCTGAAAAGAGGGGAACACTAAAGAGCATTGCTAATTCTGATTAATAATCCCACCCTAGTCCTTCCTAATTTCCAGCACTCTGGGAAAAAAACACACCCTGAGAAAAACAGGGTCGGAACTGCCAAGATATTCCCTCTTTCGCTCACTGAAGCCTGAGAGCCATGAGTGCTTTTTGGAGACGGCAGATGGGAAGGGAAGGGAAGGGAAGGGAAGGAGAGGTCCCTCTGGGCAGATGGTACGTGCCACTGCTTGTCTGAGGCATGGAATATTTTCTCTCACTCTCCCTAACTTCAGGGTTGCAATGCCCAGATTCAGAGAAGCCAGAGGTGACACGGCCAAGAAAAGACTGGGGTTGGGGATGAATTGCTGCCTGTGCCTGTTTCATTCTTTCCCTGAAATTCTATCTGCTCTAGCACAAAACTCCAGAGATCACCAGAGTATACAATTAACCCACAGAATTAACATGCTCGATACATATGCAACTACAGCTGCTGACGGCCGCATGCAGAAAGTCTCAAGTTCAGCCTCCAGTATCCCCATGTTAAAAGACTTGGGTAGCAGGTGCTGGGAAAGACCTTCTGTGCCAGAAACCCTGGGGAGCCACCACCAATCAGTGTAGAAAATACTGGGCTAGATGGACAAACAGGCTAATTTAATATAAGGAAGCTGCCTATATTCCACAATACGAATGTTTAGGTCAGTACTGGGTACGTCCTGCAAGGCTCATCCCATAGGGCCAACACACTTGCAGGCACAGAGGCAACCTTGCTTTCTCCAGCTGCTTTCCAGCAATTAAAAGCATCCAAGGTTGAGTAACTGTATCCTCCCTTCAGGAAACAGAAGAGCAAAGCCACAAGCTGCAATTTAAGGAATCTGTTTCCCCACTTTTCAGCCTTTATGCTGGACTTTCTGGACTGGCACTGAAAGTGAAGGAGGCAAGATGGTTTTCAGCCAAACCATATTTAAAAAAAACTACCAGCCATGCATTGTAAAAGGGACAGGTTTTGCTTGTGGCCTTTTGGAGGTATTTGTTTGGCCACTGTGAGAAACAGGACACTGGATTAGATAGGCCTTTGATCCAGCAGGGCTCTAATGCTCTTAGATCAACTCACTCTGCTGACTTTGAGTAGTCTTAACGTTTCTAGGGATGCCAGTTTAGGGGAAGAGGCAAGAAGAAATCAAGTCATGTAAGTTTAAAAATGCTGGGCCTGCTCTCTTGCTCTCTCTGCATTACCATCCTCCAAGAGAGAAGGATGATTCTTCAAACCAGCTTTAATGTATGCAAAAGAATATACTAGCAGTGTGCCTTCAGATACTCTGGATTTCTATCTACATGGTAGCCAGGGATCTCTTCCTGCATAGCTGCTCTTCAATCACTTCCACTCTAGCTGGTTCTAAGGATGTATATCATATGAGTGCTTCATCCCTGCCAAAGTTGCATAAAATCTCTTTAAGGAAAGCATCTGAAAAGAACACCTTTAATCACCAAGTAACCACAAACTCTGCTTTTATCTGAGCTACATCCCTCCTCCTGGAGGAAACTGATTAGCTGGATCTACTGCAATCCAGTCTATGGGCTGTTTTGCGTACTTAAATTGCCCTCATCACGCCAGTGCAGCCTTCCCCAACCTGGTACCATCCCGACATGTTGGAATACAATTCCCACTTGAGGGGTACCAAGTTGGGGAAGGTTACTCTAGCGGATGACCACTGCGGGGAAATGAATGGGAGAGTGCAACTTGCTACCAATCAACCATTGATATTATTTTGGAGTGCAATACCAGGAGAGAAATGGAGAGCACTGTGTTTAAGCAGGTCCCAGAAGGTGGTGATGGGAGACTGCTGCTTTTTCCCAAGGCCTGTGGCCCATGGGGTACCACAAGATGCCACCTGGTCTCCTGTGCATTTTAACCATCGTCACAAAAGTACTGGGGAGCGTGTACAATGATTTGGGCTGCGATACCCCATGTTAGTTCAATGATGTCTTCTACTATGTAATCAGACACAAGGTTTTGCCTCCTGGAGGCAAAAAAGAAAGAAAAGAAGAGCCAGTAATCCATGTCCCTCTCAGCTGCACCCTTCCCTACCCGAAACGTACATTTCACAAGCTAATACAGGTATTATTCCTTGGGTAGTCAGATTTAAGCTCCTTAAAACTGATGCAGAAAGCCTGCAGGTTCACTGTTTGCTATAATGCTTCAATCTGTCCTGACAGCCTTACTAATAAGAACCAACTCAAAGGCAAGAGGTGAGGAAATGATATTAAGATGCCAAGGTGATGATGACAGAAGCAAAGGGCAAAAAGAGCTGGAGCGGATAAATGACATACATTTCAGTAGACAGTTATTGCTGTGCTGGTCTGTATTGGTACTCAGTCCCTTTCTAAGGGGAAGAATAGTTGAAGGTTCAGTCTCTGGCATCTCCAGTTAGAAGATAGCATATAGTAAGAAAGGACCGAGAGCCTAGAGAGCTGCTGCCAGTCAGAGTAGACAATCTTGGGCTCAATGGATAAATAGTCTGGCCTAGTATAAGGCTGCTTCCTATGTTCTTATGTAAGCTAACTGATTCCATACAAACATCTGCAAGACCCTTCTGTTGTTCCATCTGGAGTGATTGAGAGTGAAATATGAAAGCTTGCATACTTCCTACTCCCATTTGAAATCGATCCAATGGAAGATATTATTTACCTCAGCCTTGTAAATAGACACACACAAGTTATTCACCTGAAAATAGAGAAGCTTGCTTTTCCTGCTGGCTGTAGAGAAGCAAAGTCTTCTCCACAGCCAGCATGAAAATGCAGGCTACTAATCTCATAGGATATCTTTTTTTAAATTATCAAGTGGTTTGGCAGATGAGGGACAGATCACTCTATTCCCCCCCCTCCCCAAGCACACTGGTCACGACAGAAGACTTTCCTTGTCCCCCCCTCCACCAGACTGGCTGTTTTTCAGGGATGGGCAGACAAACATATGTTACGTGGACAGAGAAAGAATGAGTTCATTTGGTATTCCCTATTTAAGGAAACGCAAGAGATAATTACCATTATCCATATTCACTACGTCACCTAAGGAGACATGGTTCAACGTAACCTTTTCTAAACTGTATAAACTGAGTACTCCAACTGGCTTCTTTTAGATGTCCTGTTGAGATAATGAGATTCTACTTCAGACAGGTCAAACAGGTAAGCTCTGTAGATAGATGATAGACTAAATAATGTGGTTTGAGGGGCAAAAAAGATGTCGCTGGCTGGCTAGACAGCCAGATAGGTAGACACACAGATTAGATGGCGTCCTATTTTAAGGATAACCAAGCACATTTCTTAATCACCTTCTAAACTGATCACACTTGAAAACATCCTAAAATAAATCTGTAATTAGGCTCAGAAAAGAAATCTGCATATAAATAAGGGGAAAAAATGTCACCAGGCATCATCTACCACGGTGTCTTCCTCCCCCTCCTTCTGAAACATTTAAAATGGGCCAAATTCAAAGAGCGAAAGCTTGACTGTTCTTGGAGCGAAGGGTATGCCATCTTGACTTGGCACTGGAACAGTTTGCCACAGATCTGATTTCCTCCCCTCACCCCCACCCCCACTTCTCCCAGTAACAGCAGCCTGGGGTGTCATTATAGGAGGAGGCAGTCCGTCCGTCCCCGCATTTTAAATTCCCCTATACAGACTTGGCAGAAGATGATACATCCTTTGTAAGTAACAGACACAGAAAACAACTTTTTCACCTAAAATTCAAGGGTCTTTATTGGGATCCGCACTGTCTCATGTCAGTTGTTTCAGAACAAGAACTATATCAAACTTGTTTGAATAAACCTTTTGAGACCTTCTTCAAGCCTTGTTCCTCTATGGCATTCCTCTTCCTCTACACATGGGTTAAAAGCCAAACTGACACAGTGGGTACTGAACCCCACCCCTGCACAACACACACAGGCAAATGTTCATGTATTAAATTGTAGTGAAGGATCCAGCCACTTGCACGCCTGGAATTTATTTATTTACAATATTTGTATACCGTTCCACATCTAAACAGATTCCAGATGGGGAACAATAAAAGATAAAAAGAATAAAACACCATATTAAAAGTTGTTTGTTTGTTTTTAAAGAACAGAATGCCAATAAATAAGACCCTTATATGCTTAGGCATTAAGGGCTGGAAGGACACATCTGAAGATGTAGCAAAGCCTACATACCGAAAGATTTGGTGTGGTGCCAATTTATTTAAATGCAATCAGCTAAAAGGTAGTTGATTAAATCAACTTTTTAAAGAAAAGGTTATCTGGTTGACAGGCTGGTGATATAACGGTTACTCTCCCCAAATCAGGAAAACCAACTTTTTGAGACTCCTCCAATGTAACAAAGGTAGAGAGACGCTTTGCCTAGTTGCTCTCACTGATGTCCTTGATCTTCGTTAGACATGTAAGTCTAAAGAATGGAAAGGAAATGTAAGCCAAGAAAACCTGGTTCTAAATTTAATCTCAGCCATAAAACTCATTAGGCAGCCATGGGTTTAGGCAAGCCTCTATTCTTTCAACTTCAGCTCCCTGAGTGCGATATGGAGATAATAATTGTCTGTGTAAGTTCAAGATAATGCTTGTGATCTGCACAACCAACAGTGCTATAAAAATGCCTGTTGTTGTTGTTATTATTTTATTGCCCTCCAAATCAATAAGGAGTGGGAATTACTAATTTCTGTTCTGCATTGATTAAGTAGGAGGAAGTGGTAGGAGAGAGGTCATGTGTTAATTTGTGTCCACCCCCTCCCCCAGCAACCTCCCTGCACACCTCACATTGGGCGAAACCTAGATTTTATTTATTTATATAAAAAATTTCTCGGCTGCCTTCCAGGGCAAAAGCCCTCCCAAGGTGGCTCACAGCAATAGAATCATAGAATAGTAGGGTTGGAAGGGGCCTACAAGACCATCAAGTCCAACCGCACTAAAATACATAAAAACAGTTAACTTATTAAAAGCGATAAAAACAAACAATAAAATAGCAATAAAAGCCGACAAGAAAACCAGTAACAACAATAACATCAACAACCACAGTCATATCAACAGAAGGGCATGGTAAAATAACATGTTTTCAAGGCCTTCTTAAAAGCCTGCAATTACAGAGCATGGCGGACTTCCGATGGCAACTTGTTTCGAAGGTGTGGGCCCACTGCAGAGAAGGCCCTCAGAAGGCCCAGATATAAACAGTAACCTTGCTCACTGCCACTTACAAGGTGTTTTTAAAAAATCTAATATAAGCATCTGTCTGTAGCAATCTTGCACAAGAAGAGCACTGCAAAAGCCTAGGCTCTCTCAAGTAACTGAAGTTGCATTCTTACAAGGTCATATCCCAAAACAGATGAATGCAACCCTGACAACCCACAGAGTTGCATTAACTGTTTTTTTTCACCAATGTAATGTGTGACCAGGCCTCAGAAATTCTCTCCAAAATGGGCCAATGTCCCACTATCCCCCCATAAGACATGCCACTGATGTAGAATGAGCTGTGACATTGAGCTGGAACATATGCAGAAACACAACTCAGAGAGAGACCGTTGTGCTAGACAGTGTGTAGATGAGAATAATAAAAATGCAACTGATGCATCGCCAGTTTGGACTGGCGCTCTTTCATTCATTTCTTAAGCTGGCGGAACCAAAGCACTCCAAAAAAATCCCTCAGACGGAATTGCGCATACTCCATTAGGAAGCCATTAAAAAGTGATCACGGCTGACAGCGAGGTGGCAGCCCGATGCAAACACGGTACTTTCTGCCTCCTGTCCTCTCCTTAACCCCAATTCTTAGCCATTCCTTTGGAGATAAATATCTTACACAAACAAAATTACCTCTGATTGCACCAGCAGCTGAACTTCTCCAAGAAGTTCCCACTACAGGGAGTGGTGTTGCCTTGTCACACAGACGTAAACACAGGAGAGCAGACGAGAAAAACAAGTTTTAATTAAAGCCACTTCTGCATAATCAATTATCTCTTTCTTCACATTACACATTTCTAATATACGTCTGAAACATCTGGCACAATCACAGGTTACACAAGATGGGACAGTGAAAGCAGCAGGGAGAAGAACCTGATTCTGCAATTCTTTTGAAGGTAGTGACTAAAGGTTAACTTCTGGAGTCAGTAACAAGTCAGGTAAGGAGCAGATTCGAGAAGATAAACAGTCAATAACACCCTAAGTTTACTCTCCGCCCTCTCCCAAAAACACAGCTACTGGAATCACGTAATTGAGCGGAAAGTTTATAATGAAAAGGAGAGAGCAAATTCAGAAATGTAACTCCAAAGTAACATTGAATTCCAAGTGTACGTTTAAACAAAAAAGTTACGAAGTCCTATGTTGCCATGAGGGAGCAACTCTGTAGTTTGGAAACTTGACAAGGAAGAAAAAAAAGTTAAACTAATTTTTGCTGAAAATGGAATGACATTTCTTCCTATCCACTTTTTAATGTGCAAAGCCTAAAAGTTTACTTTATATTAACATTTAGCACACAAGTGACCTATAATTTCCTTATTTCACATCCAACCAGTTCTGTTTTTTCATACATACACTACGTAGAATAAAAATTGGACGATTTTATGCTTGTTTCATACACACAAAGATACATTTGCTACTGCTGTAATGAATGTGCCTTGCGAATGAAATAGTAGAAACAGGGGGAGGGGGGAATCTCTCTCAGATTTATATACTGAGCCTTCTTTCAGTACAGACTGAAAACTGGGCCGCAATGGCGCGAGATTCCTGTTCCGACTTTCCCACCACCATTTTTTGTCGTGCAAAATATCAAGTGTACAGCCCATTCGATTTCCACCTCCAACATTATTCCAAGTGCACGACGCTCCTTCTGGATTCCTGTGTACTATTTGCAGGCAAGGTCATTGTGGACGAGCATGACAAAAAGCCAGCCTGGTTTTTTTTCCCCCCCCTCCAGCCAAGCTGCAGGGAGGGGAGGGTGAAGAGCCAAGCTCAGGAACACCATTAGAAGTTTCTACAGTCTAGCCAGGAGGCTGGAAGCCCAGACTGCAGCTGTTCTGTCCTCTGAGCACACTCCCTCCACCTCTTCTTCCTCCTCCCGTGCCACCACCCTCCCCTCGTGCCACCACCCTCCCCTCCGCTATCTCCCTCCGTCTGCCTGGCCTGGCCTGTCTGACGCCTCAACGTAGCTGACTCATTTTGCAGGCATTCTTAAAGCCACAGTAAGACGTTTACTGAGAAAAGGCATTTGCGCACGCACACCCTCCACAATAAAATGCATCTATAGCGACATGTGGTTTTCCTCAGCAATCTACTGGGAGATGCAGGCGCATATCAGATCTTTTAAAAAAAATCTTACACCGCATACACACACACAATTATTATTATCACCCTTAGATCTCACACGCAGCCGGTGCATTGCCACCTATCATTAAACTGTTTCTTAGAGGTAAAAACACATCCAAGCGCCAGAGGGGAAGCTGTGTTAGTCTGTTGCAGCAAAAAAGCAAGGAAAAGTCTTGAGGCACTTTTAAAGTCTAACAGATTCATTACGGCATAAGCTTTTGCAGACTAGAGTCCACTTCAACAGATGCAAGAAGGAGGCACGAGCTCGTGAAAGCTTATGCCACAACCAATCTGCTAGTATTTAACGAGTCACAAGACTCTGTTACTTGTGGTAACACAGAGGTGGGCAACTTCAGGAGGCCTGGGACCCATTTTTGCCCCCACAGTCGCCCACCGCCACACACACAGCTGTGCACACCACCAAATTCAGCAGCAGCAAAAACTTTGGTGGTTTCGGCAGCAAACCTCTACAGAGCATGAAAAGGGTAAAACAACATCAGTGTACTTGCTGCCACCATGAATTTCAGCAACACGGTGTGGGGCAGCAGGGCCCCATGCGCCCCACAGACCAGGTGTTACCCACCCCTGTTCTAACACATCCAGTGGTTCTCCTATGTTTGCCAGCCCAAACCCCTGAATTATAAAGCTATCCTCCAACACCTGTATTCAAGGTCCATGCCAGGAGACAGTTGCTTGAAAAAAATATTTTGTACGTACCGTTGTTAATATTGTCACACACTACACCTTGGGGAAACCTAGCAATCTAAAGAGACAGAGCTGTCATCAAGGACACCACCATGACAGTGTGGCGGAGTGAGAAACTAGGCTATCTCAAATGGGTGGATAACTAACAGTACGTTCCCAGGCATGTCTATTCAGAAGTCTGGCTTATTCCCAGGTGAGTGTGCACAGGATTGCAGTCTAATGCTCTGAAGTTCTGCTTTTTATATAGTCAGCTTCTGGGAAACAATGTAATATGTAATTGTGCCCCAGCTGCTAAATACAGCAGAAAGGAGGGGCAATGCCTTGTCTGAGATAGCCAGCTCCCCCCCCAATCCCCCACAAATTGATATGGACCATTTGAGTGGGAGAGAACAGGAAAGAGATACTATTCTAATTTGATTCTTTCACTGTTTTGAAAAAGTACCAGTAGCTTTGCTTCTCCTACGTTTTAGGGTTTTGATTGTAATTCTCAACTTGTCAGTTAGCAACGGTTGCTGTACAAAGGGAAATGCCCGAGCATATAAAACCCACACAGAGGAGCATTTCAGCTAAAGGATGGGCAGGCAGACACACAAATGCAGAACTCCACCACACACACATTGGGTTAACCTTAATTAAGTGCACAGAGAAGCCACACAGAATCACAACCACCACTGAAGTGTGGAACTCAAGACATGCTGAAGACTAGATGACTTACCTACATCCATATCAAAAAATTCAACAGTCACAAAAGCACCGCTCACTGAGTTACCATACTCCCCAGAAACCAACCCACTTTCATTTACGGCAACATCTCTGACGTGTTGTGTTGACATATGCCCCCCTAAGGTAAACTTTCATGGGCACTGTTCTATAACAAGGATCCAAATGTGATGTCTGATGTCTCCTGGAATACCAGATTTTTGGCTAGCTGGATTTCAGAATACCAGTGGTAGCTGTACTGTTCATTGTCCGATGGATACCATCATGAAACCCAGGTCCACAACGATAACATCACATGGTTATGATGAACTTTGAAGGGACAGAGGACTGCTCTAATGAACCTACCCAAATTGCCTTTTCAATAAAGGAGTCTCTACATTCACGCATTCTCTGGTCATGTACAATAAAACAGACACAAGTCTAAATACACATATTATACATGTGCCCCAATATTTGTCAGACTGGAGAGATGATGGATGAGTCAAACCCCTTGAACAAATGGGTGAAACTATTACCAACATGCCATGTATAAAAATGCCAGCAGCTGCTTGGACAACAACCCCACAATTATCCACAGTGGAACCTTGCCTTCACATCTGTGCCCCAGATGTGAAAATTAATCTTACAAACACAGAGAGGCTGGAGCTGATGTTCCATTCAGGGGAAAGGGGGTTGAGGACAGACCAGCTAAAGCAAGAGGCATCTGATTTTACACTGGCGTCACAAGACCAGGATCTCACCCAAAAGTTAAGGTCACATCTCCTCTAATATTAATTTTAGAGCCTCAGCACTGCTCAGCTTACAGGCGAAAAGAGCGAACGCAGGAACTAGCACAGAAAGTCATCCTAGAGACGATTGTTATATGCCAAGCAGAGGAAGTGATTAAAAATTAATGCAAGCTGA
Organism: Heloderma suspectum; assembly: GCF_057233095.1. NCBI lineage: Eukaryota > Metazoa > Chordata > Lepidosauria > Squamata > Helodermatidae > Heloderma > Heloderma suspectum. The sequence goes on along the minus strand of NC_139472.1, from coordinate 11,339,494 downwards.
GCGATAAGAGAAACCTGAAAGGGTGTGCCCATCAAACACCACTTTCAACCCATCTTCATCAGTCATTCTCTCTCCTCCCGCTTCTTATAATAGGAATCACTTGGGAAACAGCTGAGAAGTAAGCTCCAGATTCTCAAAATTCTCTACACCTCTCTCAACACCTCCCTCCCGCACAACGAAACAGTTAGAACACACAGCAAAAACCCCCCTCCCCAAAAGAGGTTATATATTTCCTTCCGGGTCCACAGCTGTGGGTGGCAATGACAGAGCCTGGGATCTGAAATTTCTTAACAATTATTCTTCCAAACATACAAGGCTGGGTGGCCCATCTTGGATTCAGTTCTTCAAGTTCACATTTTCACTTCCTCCCCCGACCTTTTCACATTATTATTTGAAATACATCATTAAGCAACGTTGAAAAGAAAGCTACACATCTCGTTTCCCAAGGTTCCCTTCTATGACCAGGCAGCTGGGGTGTGCAAAACAGAATGTACACTCAGCGGGAAAGCGAAAGGCCTTGTATGGCTTTGAACAAATTAAAAGAGAGGGTGTAGAGCCTATTTAATTTTTTTATGCAGCTAATTCTATGGTAATAAAACATTCACAACGACCGTATCTCTCTCTGCTCCAGGTATTTTAGTTGACTAGCAATGAGATTTAGCGCATTAGTGGCAGGAACCACACATACACACCTCTTTTACTCTCCCCTTTCTTTCTAATATTTTTATTCTGCATCTTTGCCTGAAGCAGACCAAAGATTCTTTTGGAACCGCTAATATTTGCACATTTTGTTTTTTTTAATTAACTTGGCAAAGCTTAGGGCCAGTTCAGACAACACACTGAGCTGGTCATCAAAACATTATTATTTACCTTCAATTCACTGTAAAACGAACAAGCTCATGTAACAAATGTTGCTATATATTATTGTTTTTAAAAACAAACACACACCAGATCTTCTTTACTCATTTTTATTTTCTTCCATGATAAGGTAACTAGCAATTTTACCAGATGGGGGCCATTTCACAAGACCGTTTACCATGTGAATACCAAAGGAAAATGCTCCCTCCTTCCACTTCAAAGATGGCCATGTGAAATGACCCTCACTTTGTTCTGGGATGACAGCATGACTCAAGCCCATTTTTTCTACAAACCTGTATTGGGGTCATTTAAGATGAAAGATAAATAATTTAAGGTTAATTATGAACACTACTCCCCCTCCACTCTCTGTCCTGCATACAACACAAAAGGCACGTGTGCTTCTCAGAACAGTAGTACTATTTATAGGAATAGAAAAAAGAAAAAGGATTCCCTAAAATTCCACTGCCACTTTGGGATTCTGTATCTCTCACCTCCTTTTTCCCTAGTTTCTCCTCCCAAGGGGGCTTTTTTAAGCCCATCATCCATTACGGTCATTTCACTAACGAGTCAAAGCCGCTTCTGTTCATCCTGCAGAAAGGTCTTGACCTGCGACCCTTGCCCCCCTTGAATCCCTCCAACTCTACCGTCCACCAGCCCCCGTTTCAGGGACGGCAATATTTTATGGGTCTGTATACACTTGTGGGTAATAAAACTGCTTGTATAGCTGGGCTTGCTCTATTGTGAATGAGGGGGATTTGGGTGCTGGGTTCAGCTTGCTGATTGGATTCACACATAATAGAAGCAGTTTGTGGGCCTCTTGTTGGTTAGAACCAGTGCAAAGTTTCAACAGTGCTGCAAATGGGATCAACGATAATATTGGTAAGCTGAATCTGAAGCTTATGGGCTCTGATCAGTTTTCATGTGGGTTAAAAAAAAAATCAATGGCATCCTTTTTAAGAGTTCTACCTCAGAGTTGCAGCAGATTATCTTGGCACATAAAGCACGGCAACTCCAAAATCAGGCAATTCCACCCCAAAACAAAATGTTAAAGTGTAATTTCTGCTAATTTATACCTGGCCTACTTAACCTCGTGTGGCACAGAGTGGTAGGTGGCAGTATTGCAACCGAAACTCTCCCCACGACCTGAGTTCGATCCCAGCGGAAGCCGGGTCTCAGGTAGCTGGCTCAGGTCAACTCAGCCTTCCATCCTTCCAAGGTCGGTAAAATGAGTACCCAGCTTGCTGGGGGAAAGGTGGTCACGACTGGGGAAGGCAATGGCAAACCACCCCGCTACAGTCTGCCATGAAAACGCCAGCGCAAGCAGTGTCCCGCTAGGGGTCAGTAATGACCCGGTGCTTGCACAGGAGGAACCTTTCCTTTCCTTTCCTACTTAACCTGCAGGGTATCTGCCAAATCACCTCTGGAGGTAATACAGAACAACTCCCTGATGAAAAAAAAAAAGAACCCTGATGAAAAGGGGCTATGCTGTTGTAGGATTTCAAGACATTCTGTAGCCTGAAAGGGTGTTCCATTTGAGGAAACGCGTCCTTTTTTATAAGCGTATGAAGAGAGAATCTCACAGTACCAGTACACAGGAGTCTCTACTACTCCATTAAATCAAAGAAACTTTGGATTCATTTCAAACATTACTCCCCCCCCTTGAGATAGCGCAAGTAGAAAAAGCACGTGCTTATTGTTTGAAGTGTGGCTCAAGAGTGTGTGTCTGCATCTGTGCATTCTTGCCACTACAAAATACACAGGTTGGGAAGAAAATATGTACAAATGGTTTCCCAGCTTGTGTACTGCCAAAGCAACTCCCACATGAGGAAAGGTCACAACAGTTGGGATTGTTCAGCTTAGAAAAAACGCGAGTAAGGGGAGACATGACAGAGGGGTATCAAATTATACATACACTAGAGAAAGCAGAGAGGGAGAAAAATGTCTCCCTCTCTTATGATATTAGCACCTGGGATCATCTAATGCTGGAGAAGACTCTTATGAGCCCCCTGGACTGCAAGGAGGTCAAATCAGTCAATCCTAAAGGAAATCAACCCTGACTGCTCACTGGAAGGACAGATACTGAAGCTGAAGGTCAAATATTTTGGCCACCTAATGCGAAGAGAAAACTCTCTGAAAAAGGCCTGGCATGCTATGGTCCATGGGGTCACGAAGAGTCGGACACGACTGAACGACTGAACAACAACAACAACAATCATCTAATGAAGCCGAATGGCGGAAGATTCAGGATAGGCAAAAAGAAGTACTTCGTCACACAGTACATAAAACTATGGGATTCATGGAGTGACGACCATCAACCTGGCAAGGGATTTAGACAAATTCACAGAGGATCAATTGCTACTAGTCCAGATGGCTGTATATTCGGTATATGTATCCCATACTAGTGGGAGAGCGCTATTCTGCTTTTGTTCTACTTGTGGGCTTCCCACTGTGCAGAATACTGGATAGACCTTTGGTCTGATACAGCATGGTTCTTAACTTCTTACGCTGAGAGAACATTCCACACACAGAGACTGAACCTGCACTTCAAATACCGTGTGAAATTCGGGCCAAACATTTGCTAGGGAAGGGGGTGGGGAGTGGAACGTGGCTGCCTTCATTTTATTTTTACTATGTCTGACATTCGTGGCAGAACTGTATCACCTCCCAATGTAAGAGTAGTGTTTTTTAAACTCTGGTTACCGTGACAACAGAGCGTATCTGTGTTGGGGGGTGCAACTTGCAAGCATGTTGTGGGCACGTTTTGGAGAGGTGGTAGTAGAAACAATTGTGTGTGTCTATATGTGTATACATACATGCACGCAACTCTCAGGCACATCAGACTGAATGACTAAAAAAAAGTGGGTGGCCACTAAGACAGAAATAAAAGTTATACGGAGCACGAGGGTGCAAAGATTATGACTACATCACTTACAAGCAGGATATGATTTGATTGCTTTGGGAACATCATAAACTTGGGAACAGCAGACACCATCTTATAGTTCCTCTTCAAAGCTACTTACCATGGGCCTTAGCTCTGCTAATCCAGGAGGACTTTAAACCCTGAGCAAGATTTCAGAGAACTGGCACGTAACACGGGAGTTGGAGGAGGGGATGGAAATCTCTTTCTCATGCCCATGGAAAGGAAGAACAGTCATGTTGACCTGCTGACACAATCCAACTTATCCTCCTTGCCCGTCCCGTTCTTGCCAGAACATACATTGCGTGCCATGCAAGTGATAGTTGCGAATGTGGACTCAGAATGCAGATATCACTAACATGATGCTGTAGACCAGGGGTAGACAACAGTTTCAGGTTGCGGGAGGATGAATGACACCCCTCCCCTAGCTCTTTGTGGGCTGGATGACATCAGGGGATGCCCCTGCACCAGGGCTGGCCCAAGACATTTTGCTGCCTGAGGCGAAGGACAAGATGGCACCCCCTCCCCCTCCATGTACAAAAGCCGGCTGGCCTGGGAGATGAATCTTACTTCAATAGTGGGGATGGGACAGTGTCCTCCACTGCACCCGAGGGCAGCTTAGGGGGTACAGGGCAGGCTGCATGGCAGATAGCTATCTCCTCCTCCCAGTGTCTGCCACTTGAGGTGACTGCCTCACTCTCACTAATGGTAGGGATGGCCCTGCCCCTTGCTCACCCAGTCGGCTCGCCAGGGAATCCCCACCATTATATCCAGTCACAGATCAGTGATAACAGTGTAGATTCTTCTAGGACTCCAAGGAGGCTCCATGGGCCCGATGGGGAACCTCTGCATGCTAGTTTAGGCCTATGACCCAGAGGTTTCCCATCCCTGGAATAAACATATGTGGTAAGTAGTTCCATATATGCAGTATAATTCTATCTTTGATATTATATTCTGGGAACATGGGAAGCTGCATAGGTCAGACTATTTTCTCATCTACCCCAGTACTGCCTACTCTGACTGGCAGTAACTCTCTATGTTCTCTGGCAGAAGATGATCCTTCCCATCACTGTCCGAAACTAGGACCTTATGCAGGCAAAGTATGTGCTCTACCCCCAAAACTCCTACCCCCAATGATGGTAGCTGGAGAATGTACTCCAGTCAACAGTTTCTAGGAGCAAAGCAAGAACTCAGCGAGGAGAAGAGGTATCTAAAGTTGGTGTGATGAATGTGAACAACTGAAGGAACCAGAAGCCCCTGTGTGGGGGTTACAGCCTAGGTACAATGAATCAGCACATCTTTCTCACAAGCCACCACATGTCAATGGTCAACCACAGAGTAAAATGACAGAGATGCAAACTTGGTGGAATTGTGGGTAACTTGCATAAATTTAGCTATAACAGTGCAATTTTTGCACAAGAGCTTTCATTATCTCAGAGGTTCTCAAACGGTGGTCTGTGAACTCCATTTAGATGGGCCACAGAAAAGTAGTATAGGAGCTGAGAATATCTGTACCTGGACCTGCACTTGATATTTTTAACAAGAAATCAAGGCCATTTTGACCAGGGCCAGATTATCAAGCAGGCTAACACAATTCTGGCATAGAGACTGTGGTTTTCATAATTTGGCTTTGGTGCAGTCCACTCCCTTTTCTCCTAAACATTTCCAGCTAACAGAGCCCTTTTCAATCTCTTAACCTAGGCACCATGATTTCCATAATATCGTACTAGTTTTGATTATGATGCCAGTGATGAAGAAAGAAATGATTAAAATATGGGTTATGTGCTTTGATTTGTACAACAAAAAGCGTATTAAATGGGCTGCCCCAGCAATTTTCAAGTGGTCTGTGAGGAAAAAAGGTTTAAGAACTTCTGATCTATTTAAGAACTATATTGTTTCACCTCTCAGTCGGTGTAAATACATACAAGAATTGCTAAAAACACACACATTAAATCAGTTCAAATACACCTTCAAGTTAAAACATGAGCAAGGCTAATTATTTATTATCCACTGTATAACACCACTTAATTATTTTATTCCACTTCAGAAACCTGCATAATGTTCATTTATTCTCAAGGAACTTAATGACCAAATAATTTCTTGATTTAGATTTGTTTTGTTTGATTTAAATTGTGAGTTGGACCAGAGATAGTCATTCTGCTCTTCTTGTTGTGGGTCATTAATGCATAACTTGGATTGCAGCGTAGTGGGCAGTTCAGAGTTCATTCTTATCTACAGCATCACTTGCCTTTTACACATTCCAGTGTAGTCCTTACACTTAGCTGACTGTAAAGAGCACTCCAGCCTGTAACTTTAACCCTTGAACAAGCTTTCAAAGAACTCCTTCTGACTGATAAGCAGCTATTTCTTCATTAGCAAAACAGACTTTTCCGAAAAGAATCTCCTCATCTCATTTAACCATCTGTACAGTTTTCCTACCCTTTTTACCAATGACACCGATGAAAACAAATAGCTGGTTTTCCTCAGCCACATCTGTAGCTATTGTTTAGACTTGCCAGATGTTTCGCTACTCCCAAACCCTGACAGTCAGCTCTTTGGCAACATAAGAAGCTGCCTTATATTAGAGCTCAGACTATTTTCCATCTAATCCAGTATTTTTTGCTCTGATAGCAGCTCTGTGGGTTCCCCAGCAGGGAGAAATCTTTCCCATCACCTGCTACCTGACCCTTGAGGTAGAAGTAGGAATGTTGGAGAAATCCTTTTTGAGGGTGGAGTTTGGCACATTTGTCTATGCTCCCCCCAGACTTTGTTTCGGTTTCCACTGTGGTGCCCAACTCAATCTACAGCGAGTTGGGCCAGCTCGCAGATTTTCTGGGAATTTTGCGCATGGGGGGAAGCGCTAAGTTCTGTGATTTGCGCAAATTTCTGAGCAATGCGTACAACATTTCTGAGCAATTTGTGCGAATTATAGCTGGATGTTGCAATTCATGCAAATTACGGCTGAATTTGTGTGGTTTGTGCAAATTGCTCAGGAATTTGCGCAAATTTGAGGAACCTTCCCCCCAAAACATGCAAATAAGTTTCCAGAGGTCGGGGAACAGTCCACAGCTCAGCTCGCAGATGCGAAACAAGTCGTACATGCCTCATAACTCCACTGAGAAAAAAACAACTGGATTTCCCAGAGACGGACATCCCTGAGTTGGAAACGGCATGGATTGAACCTGGGACCTCCTGGATGGACAGCAGGTGCTCCATGGTTGTGGTGTGATCCCTCACAAAGAGCACACAGAAGATGGATTGTAACAGGACTAACTTGAAGCTGTTCAGATAAGAGCACAATATCCAGTTAACTTGCTAACAAACCCATCATACAAATTTGTCTCTCTTGGAGCCCAAATGCTCTGTCCCTAACTCTTCTATGCATTACAGGGTTAGAAACTACAAAATCTCATTGTCCTGCTCCATATTCCCAGGGGCCATGTGTGATCCATGTGATAAATATTCTGACAAGTTATTGCCGGAGCAGGGCTGATTTCCCATGGGGAAGCTGTTCTCAGAGCCACCCCTATGGCAGCTGTACCGTGTGTTCAACCTCCAAAATGGGCAGTGGGGAAAAGAAATGTAACAGCGGTTCTTGGTTTTAAAATGATTTGTGATTTTATAATGGTGTTGCATTGGTCGTATTTTGTTGTTTTATTGTGATTTTATTTGTTTTGATCCTTATAAACTGCCCAGAAAACTTTGGTTATAGGACAGCTGTATTATATTCTTGTATATGTGAAAAATAAATAACAGCAGCATACTTCCGCAACAAGAAATTTGGGCAGTTTCACTGTGAAGGTGAGGACCAGAGCTCAGTGCTTTACATGCACAAGGGTGCTAGTTCAATCCCTAGCATCTCCATTTAGAAGGATGAGGAAGCAGGTGATGGCAAAGATCTCTGCCTGACATCTTGGAGAGCTACTGCCAGTCAGAGTAGTCCATACTAAGCTAGAAGGACAAATAGTCTGACCTGGTATAAGAGGAATGTTGACCCAAATTAAAATTATGTCACTCAGGAACATAGGAAGCTGCCTCAGTAGGAGTTGGACCCTTGGTCCATTTAGCCTAGTATTGTCCACAGTGACTGGCAGCAGCTCTCCAGGGTTTCAGGCAAGATCTTTCCTAGTCCTACCTGGAGAAGCTAGAGATCAAACCTGAGACCTTCCTGCATGCAAAGTCGGTGCTCTACCAAACTTGAGCCCCAGGTCTGCTTCAGGCAAGCAGGGCCGCACCATGAAAATAAACTCCTCAAAAACCAATGCCAGCCATTTCTTGGAGAATTATACATAATCATATTTGTAAACTGATCAATAATACAGTTTAAGCCCTGCTGATCTTTTCGGGGCAAGGGCAAGGGCACATTTAAAAGAACCCCAATAGATTAATGACTAGAAACTGATGGTTGATGTTGCCATGGGCAGTCAACTAAAATGTCATAATGTTTATGGTGGACTATAACTACAAAAGTGACATGAGACAAAAAGGCTGTCACTCTTCAAGCCTACTGGACACAGTAATCTGTGTAAGGAGTGAGAGATTTTACACAAAAGGTGCCAGTTCTGATGCTAAGAGACAGGTGTGAAAAAACCTCATATGGGTTGGCTTTTTTTTAAGTCACTAAAATCCAAATGCTATTTTTCCAGGGGTGAAAACAGATAATCCACAATGTCGGAAGATCCACAAACCCCCTAAACCTCAGTGAGAATAGGTGTGGCACTGTTCTGTGGCCCTGTACCTCGAATCATTGACTCTAATGGATAATACTATGGAAAGGAGCATCTAGATACCTCATGCTATTAAACTGGCACTGTTTCAAGGTTTTATTGTTTTATATTGTTGTGCTTTTTAAGTTTTTAGCAAATAAGGCAGTATATAAACTATTAATAACAACACCATGGCTTTATCCTGCATAATTAGCTTTTCTTACCACAAGTCTCTCTTTCACTCACGCATGCACACACATACACACAGCAGCATCTGGTCAACCTTGTCCACTAATCTGAGATGTGTGGGGCACCTCCCCAATTTTCAATGTGCAGAGGGAGTTAAGGAGCAACTAATCTGCATTAAGGAATCTTGAGTGTGTACTTGGCTTCTAGAAGATCCCATAGATCTCTTAAAGCTTGACTCAGACTCAGATCCCCACTGGCAATCAAAAGCATGGCCAGATGGTTATGCTAGCATTCTGATAGGACCACCAGTATTTTAAACATTCACACCCTTATGAACATTGTGAAGGTATCCCACAAAGGTTAGCAAGTCTCATGTGTAGCATCTCCCAAAATGTGTCATGTTGGCACCGCAAGCGCTTTAGTACAAATATCCGAACCAAATCTCAACCAGTTCCAGCAATGCACAGTTCTACCAGAATGCACACATCGGTTACAACCTGCCACACAATTTGTATTCTTTTATTTTATTTTTGGCCAAAGAAAACCCAGACTGCATATTAAACTGCCCCACCCTCTACCTTTTAACAATATAGAATGGGAAATATGTTGCTGTCTTCATTATAAAGAAGCAAGGCTATATTGAAGGGTTGCGTCTAACGAACATGAACAAAGGGTGAAACCCCATTCATTTCAGTGGGTCTACTCTAAGTAGAACTTACATTGGATTTTACCTAATATGGCAAATGTTCCACAACAGGGGGGAAATAAACTACTGTGGTAATCAGGTGCCTTACAGTGCAACCCTATATAGCTTTACTCAGAAATAAGTCCCACTGTGCTCAATGGTACTGACTCCCAGGTAAGTATATACAGGATACATACTTGTATAGGAGCTTTCATGGCCATTCTTAAAAAAAAAAAAAAAACACTGTAAGGAAGCAGAAGGACTGCAAAGCTGCCAAGTGGTCCCTCTTGAGGCATCTCACACCAACCTCATCTACTGTGGAGTAAAACTGCTCGGGCATATCCTCCTAAGGTCACTCAAAGGCTGAAATATATTTTATAGTCAAGAGCGAGAGACATTGATCAAGGAAAAGGAAGCCAAGTCAACACTTACCTGTATAACATCCAGCGCATGAAGAGAATGATAACGTCATGACCAGATGGAGATGAGAGACGGGGAGGTGGGAGGGAAAAAGAGAGAGAGAGAGAGAGAGATGTGAGATACAAAAACAGTGCTGGAGTTATTTGTTTACTGTACTTTTCAACCGCCCAATAGCCAGCATTCTCTGGATGGCATTCAATACATTAAAGAAGACAATACAAACATTAAAACAAAAAATGAAAACAACGCAGGATAAAACCAGCAGTAAAGAATAAAACCATTTCAACATCATAAAACCAAATTAAAACTAACAGTAGAATAGAGTACTAATAGGGCTGAAAACAGTTGTTAAAATGCCTGAGGGAACAAGATCTTCACCTGGCAAAGTAAAGACTGCAATGTAGGCGCCAAGCCAGGCTCTCTCGGGAGAGCATTCCACAACTGGGATGCCACCACTGAAAAGGCCCTCTCTCTTGTAGCCACCTGTCTCTCTTCATTTCGCGGGAGTCCCTGGCGGAGGGCCTCAGACAATGACAATAATGGCTGGGTAGATGATTTTACATCCAGGTAGTTAAAAAGGCAACAGCACTTTAAAATATACAAAAGGCTGAATACTGCAAACTTCAGTTATATGAGGTGGTCAAGATCCAAAAGCATGCTTACAGTACATCTAGTTGCACACCAAAGTTATTCTGTGAACTTCCCTTTCAACAGTTCACCTCAACCCAAACCCATGCTATTTTTTCAAAGCAGTTTTTTTTTAAAGGAAAGGTTTTGAATTTGGGGTTTTGGCATATGAGATGCTCAAAGAAAAACCTAGACGAAACTAAAAGTGCATACATGCACCAAAGACACGTTTTCCTTTCAGCAGGCTCTTGCATCAATAACCTCCCCTCCCCTCAACCCCAGATTCCTCTTTAAATTCCAAGAGTAATATAAAAAGCAGCATGGTAGTCTGAAGAACAGCTGAAGAAAACTCACAAAACATTCCAGTAGGCATGCAAATTGTGAATGCCGGATCACAGCTAGCATTTGTGTCAGGAAAAAGGCAAGCACAATTCTGCCCCAAATATTTTGTCTTTTGTTTACTGGTGAAACTTGGGTCTGAGCAAGCAAAAATAATTTCCCATGCCTATCCAAATTAGTTACGGAGCTGTCAGAACTATAGTACTGCCCCACAATCCCTCTAAGCGCCTCCAATTTATTAAATTTCTATCCTGCCTTTCCTCATAAGCTTCCCTTCCACCCTTCCCCCATTTTATCCTCACAACAACCCTGTGAGGTAGGTTAAGCTGGGAGGGAGGGAGCATGTTAGCCGCAAGCTCACCCAATGAGCTTCATGACTGAGCAGGGATTGGAACTCTTTATCTCCCAAGTCCTAGTCCAATACTCTAACTGCTATAACAAATTTGGATCCTTTCCACCCTGATAGATCTAGGCAACTTCACATACGTACAAGGGTGAGATATTGGTAGGGATGTCGGAGAAATCCATCTGGGAGCTGAAGTTCAACACATTTTCCTAGGTTCGTTCCAGTTCCCGCTGCAGCAGCCAACTCAGTCTGCAGCGAGTTGGGCCAGTTTGTGGATTTTTCCAGGCATTTTGCACATTTTCCCGCAGGTTTTACAATCTGCAAATTTCTGAGCAATTTGTGCTAAGCATGGCCAAATTCAGGCAAAGTATAGCTGAATTCGCGCAAACCAAGTCCGAATTTGTGCAAATTGAGGCCAAATTTGCAGAAACTGCTCAAAATTTGCAAAAACTGCAGAACCTGAAAAAATAAAATGCACCCCCCCCCCCAGTTCCTGGAATTTGGGGGAAAGCCCACAGCTCAACTCGCAAGCTCAAAGTGAGTCGTATACGCCCTGGAATGCCACTGAGTAAAAAACCTGGATTTCCCAGCAACAGACATCCCTCGACATGAGCTGTTTCCTCTGTACTTTTCAGACAGAAAATGGAGAATGTAAGCTTGGAAATTTTAGGTGAACCTAGCACAGCTATGGATGCGGGGGCAACTTGGGTTCCAGCCAATGTCTGCTTCACGTCCTGGGGCACCCTTCCCTCCCACTGCTGCCCATTGACTTTTCTCTGGGCCCAATCTACATCACCTCCCAGAGAAGGGCCAGGAGGCTTTCGGCATTTGCTATGGACCCCTTAGTGGGGCATGGGCCTCAGCAGGAGCCCAATGATGCCAACCTCTGGCACCTGGTTCCACAAGGAGCACATATGCACAGGGAGGTAAGAGTCAGCACTTGCCATTTTTTCCTTCTTTCCCCATTCCTTGACTTTTCATTGTAATTGGTAGGTTCCTCCATCCTCATAAAAAAACACACACCCTACACTTAATTCCAGAGGGGAAGCCATGTTAAGTCTATAATGAAACACTGAACATTCTTGTGACACCTGAAAAAAACAAATTCCTTGTGGCATAAACTACTGGAGCTCACTGGCGGAGAGGGGCTGGCTCACAAAAGCTTATGCAAAACAAAGAACGCATCAGTCTTTATGATGCCACAACTTTGTTTAGGCCATGGATTTTCACCAGAATTGGTAATCCCATTTTCTGTCACAATTCCATTTTCATCTCCCTCATTCGGACTGCCTTTCTGCACCAGCTAAGGGTTTCCTCCAGTGCCCTTGTCTGCCCTATTAGAACCCAGCATGTCGAGACAAGATGATGCAACACAAGCCAACAATATATCCCAAAGTTTAAACTTTATGCAGATTTAAAAACATTTGTAACTTGCACCTAAAAAACAACAGAGACCTAACTGGATTGTTGTCGTTTAAGCTATATTTTACAAACAAATCTGGTTTAAGTAAATCCTGATCGGTTGTTATTATATCTGGAACAACAACAGCTTACAGTGAAGCATCCTGTTTTGGGGAGGTTTTGGCAAGATGGGAGACCAAATCCCTTCTTCCCTTGATGTCCTTCTTAGCTCCTCCTCCTTTTACTCAAGACAAGAGACTTTAAAATCCCTCAACAATAGGTTTCAAAAGATTTTGTGCCTCTTATTTTTCCTTTAAAAAAAAATTCTCAGTTCTCAAGCACTTAGGCAAACAAGCCACTCTGTCTTAAGTAACCAACAAACACGTTAAAGAGTGGGTGTTATTTATACTCTCCGTCCAGCCGCTGAAGAAATAAAGTAATCTTGAGAAAGACACCAGAGAGTGTCGTAAAAGAGAGAGAAAACACAGTACTCATCCCTGACCTGTCTGATACCTCTGCAAGGGCTGATGACTGTAATGAAATGCAAGTCATGAGAACCCAAAGGAGGAAAGTAATAAAAGCAGGTAGGAGAGGGCAAGCAAAGGCTATGACCTTTTGAACCTTTTGGGGGCAAGTTATAATGGCGAAGTTGGGCGAGAGCATCCAATGGCAGGGGAGATATTCCGACTGATACACTGCAGAGTAGGTGGGAAATTTCAGTGCTCAAGTAGGGATTGTGGATTGTTCACACACTTTCAATTTTTCTGAAGCACATATTGAGAGATGGGCGCTTTGTACTATGCTGGAATGCTATATCAGGGATTGCATCACAAACAAGTGAGCTATGGCTAAAACTTCAACAGCATTTCATCCTGTAATAAAATGGACCTAATTCTACACAACAACATGATCAATAAGTCAATGGGACAGGCCACACTCTCCTTTTTCCTATTCCGAGATCTTGACTTATACCTGTTGCACAGGTTGTACAAGGAAGATGCTAGATTAAAAGTACACTCTGCTTTTGAATTTCCACCGATGCCTGCCTAATAAAAACATAGTTCTCGTGCATGCTTATTGCTCACAAATTGAAATTTGACAGAAAGGATACTTGAGGAGCATGTTGTTTCTCAGTAAGGGATTTTAAAATACCCCCCCCCCAGCTATACACCAAGAATTCCAGCTTCACACCAAGCGACAATTCCAGTGTTGCCAATCTCCCGTATCAGAAGCTTTCAATCATAACAGCTACACATCACCAGATGCCATAATAAACGCAAGGTACTTCTATTCACATTATTTTTGCTTGAACCATTAGAATGGATGTGTTCCCCACTGCACTTTCCGCCTTATCTCAGTACCCACGAGGTCAAGAAACTTACGTTTTCATAAACGAAAGCTGAGGTTTTAAAGGAAGCAACAGTATGAGGGAACACACCAAGGGGCTGTAAATCATGTGTCACCCACACTTCATTTTTAAAAAAACAAACACACAACACAAAGTAATTAGGCGGCCAAAAGCTGGCACCAGTTAAGACTGGGAGAAGAGACCAGATGCTAGCACAACTGAGTTCTGGTGCCATAATGTACGTGTACACCATCATAGTTTTTTCACTAACCAGAGGGAGGCCTATTCCATGCTTTGAAATGAAGATGTCCAGAGTTCCTACTCTTGCATGTTATTAGGTAATATTGATAATACCAGACTTGAATGAATTAATGAATTTATCTGCAGTTAGGTGATGCTGAGAACAGGGCTCTGTCTATCAAGTTGCAAGACAGACTCTGCAGTCTGCAAAGGATGCATGCTTCTTTCATGGTTTCATTAACAACAAGCTGACACAAGACAATGAGGAAGATGCAACACCTAGCCTTCTGGCTGTAAAACCATTTAATTAAAGGTACTGAAGGGGGATGTTTGGGGGGGGGGGTTGCTGATCATCATGCCACCAATGGCCTGTTGCCTTGCACAAGGGAAAAGGGTCTTGAATAACAGCAACTTTCAAGCCCAACATCAGAAAGCAATTGGCAAGTCACCTGGTTTGGTTTTGTATTTGCACCTAAAATAAAAGGAGGGTGCAAACTTGGGAGGAAGAGCCATCAACTGTCCTTTAGTCCAGATCATTCAAATGTAGCCATGCATTCTGAATATCAATGGGGCTGTTAAATAGCCATAAGAGAAGCAGGAGAAACTCAGTTGTCATGCATGGGGAGTTAGGAAAAACACCCCAGTAGGAGATCTCAACTTGCTCTTTAGAAATGTTTAAGAGAAAGGGAACCCACTGGATGGGACACAGATGCTTATAGTCTTAAGGATGCAACCTGCCAAGCACTTCTCCAGCACAAATGCCATAGACAGACAGTAATCCTCAAATCACTTACTTTGCAAGACTTTTATCGCCAAAGTAGTTCCAGTTCACACAACCATTCTGGAAATATTGTTTTCCCCCCATATGTTTTAAATATGCATGCAGGAAACTGATTGTAAACATCTCCCCCCAATCCAGGCAAAGGTTGTGAAGAGTATTCTCACATGATTCATTCCTAGAATGAAGGAGATTGTGTGAATACACACAACCTATTCACTGCAGGCCTCATTCTGTCTGTTTGGCAAAAAATTCCACAGGATGCATATACTGAGAAAAGTGATTATGTCAAATGGAACATAATGCATTCAAATGGAACTGAATAAAATAACACCAAAGACCACATTTATATTTGGAAAAATAAGACAAAATAAAATACCATATTGGAAAAACAAAACGAGCCATCTCAATGAGCAAATGTGCCAGTGGGCTAGACCCAGCCATCAGCACTGTACTGTGTTCAACCAAACTGTATGAGTTCTTCCAGCAGCTTTCAAAAGTTGGAAGTGGGTTTTGTCACCTCTAAAGAGCTCAATGGATAACTTGCAACGTACAAAAATTATGAATGTGCAAGGAATTTGCATAATGGATGCAAATCCAGAGAAATCACTAATTTTCAAATTTGAGCTTACCTTTGTTTCATCACCAAGGGTGATTAAAAAAAGGAGGTCCTATTTCTCCCTCTCACTGCCCCATCCCACAAAAGTCCAGATATGTTTTGGGAACGTCCCCCAAGATGCTAAAACGCCCCCTCCATTCAACACCAGCTACAAGAGGCCCATCTTCGCTGGCAGCATGGAAGGCACGGCAGCAAGGCATCTTCCTGTACCACTAGGGTTATGCCACAATACCCAGACCACTGTGGCTCTGTCCCACGCAGCATGTCCCCAGGAGCTGTGGTGGTGGTGTGGGGAAGAGCCAGAGTTGACTTCTCTCATCTTGCCTGGGGCCTACTTACTGTTACCAGGTTGTGTGAAAAGGAGCTGAAGTGCGGAAGCCACAATGCCAAGAACAGAAAACGGGGGACAGATGAGCAACAGACAGGGACTTGGATCCCAAGGGCTGCTAAGGGCGTTATCTACTGCAATGGAATTTCTGACTTTGTTTTTAAACTGCATATTGCAAAACTGCTTTTGAAATTCCTCTCAGGTTGCACTCCTCAACACGTATTAGGGAGCAACCCTTACTGAAGATAGTGGAACTTACTTCTAAATAAGCATGCACAGTATCATGAAGTAAGTCACGAAAGTGGCATTGGGGATGGGGGGGGGCTGCTACTCAAGGGGAAAAAACAAGTCAAAAGCCCCTTTGGGCTCATGGAACTAGTTTCATGGATCGCTGGATCCCAGCCATTCCGCCCCCTCCCACAAGCCAAGTCCATCTTCAGTGTTTTTAGCAATTTTCTCTCTTCATGCACCTTCTGGCAGTGTTCCCAGGAAACAGCTTAAAATGGAGCTGATTAAAATGAAGGGGAGAGAGAGAGAGAGAGAGAGAGAGAGAGAGAGAGCGTGCAAGCAGAGTCTGGAAGGAGAGAAATGTATGGTATTAGGGACAAGCGTGCAGAACAGGCAGAGGGAAAGAAAAGAAGGTACCACAAGGGAGTGAAGCTGGGGTTGACACAGTTGCGCATCTGCTGGGGCCCACTGCTAACCCTCAGAGCCCTCCAACAAGGCCACCTTTTTGCCAGGTCATTAGCCCTCTCCAAGCTAGTAAGCGGTGACTGGAACACAGAGAAGCAAGTCTCCTCCCCTTGCCCTCTCCTTCTGGGCAATGGCATGGACTGGGTCCAGACAGACAGCAGAAACAATGAGGCAAGTCAGAGAGTGGAGGGGCTGAAGGCATACTGCGTATTCTCTTCCCCCTTTTACCCCTGCCTTCACTTCCCTCCGCTTACTCTGTTGTTTCCCGTGTCAAATTTTGGATTATAAACTCCCTAGGGCAGGGAACTGTCCATCTGTATTCTGTAAATCCCAGCGCATGTTGGTGGTGCTATATTGAATGATGATTAATAAATAAAATCAATTTGCCCACGGGCCTAACCCAAAATCTGGAGTCACTGCTGAGGGTTACAGCAGTGCTGAAGATGGAAACACAGGCCAATTCACGTGAATTTGGGGGGAAATTCATGTGAACCCTTTTTCTTTGTCAATCTCTAGAGCTTGAGAATTCAGTGTGACAGTGTTCATTTTTCCACGGTTTGTTTTTTTCACATGTACAATGACTATAAATCTTACTTTTCCCCCCTTGAAGTTGGGAGGGGGTGGGGGTCTGGGGAGTTGCCAAAATATGTTTCCTTATCCGTCCAACTCCGATCAGGGGTGCTTATGCAGTACATAACCACTGACCAGAGAATTTCATTGCACAGATGTTCTTGCACTAAATCTAGGCCGCACCTATACTCTCTGCCCAACCATGCCCTCTTCTGGAATGCAGCCAAAAGCAGGCACACCTGGAAGCCTGAACTACTTGGCTGCTCCTTCCCTACCAAGGCTCACCTGTGCCTGAAGAGCCAGAACATGCAACTGAAAAAGTTACGGCAGCTGGAACCTGGAGAAAACATTTCCCACAAACTGGCCCTGAGAAGCAAAACCACAAAAGGGAGTTTCGCAGCACTTCTAATTAAACGGCAGCCAGAGGGCTCTTGCCAACTGGGTTTGATGCATTTGAGTTCCCTCCACCTAGCCAAACCCATGCAAATGCACTTAAAATGTGACCTGAAAGGACCTCACTTCTGCAAACAAAGGAGCCACCAAGCCTCAAAAGTCCCAACTCCTGGATGGAGCACGCATGCAAGGAAAAGGAAAACACTGCACCAATGAGAAGAAAAAGCGGCCATTTGTGGGGACAGAATGAAACTACTGGACAGGAAGTTGTCTCTTGGGCCAGAGAGAGGCATGTTGTGACTGGAAGTCTACATAGAGATTAAGGCAGGGGTTTTGTGGTTTCCGGTAGACAGTTGCGACTGACACAATGCTAAGAAAGCCAGCCAGCCAGCCTTCTTCCTCTTCCTGCCTTGCAAGCTCTGGTATCACTTGCTAAGATTCTGCAGTGGTGAGAGAAACACCCTTTATTTAAAAGAAAGCAGCTAAAAAAGTAACGTATTTAGTATATTTCTTATTGCAAGCATGAATGCTAGTTGTCTCAGTACTTCCATCCCTGCCCTTACTTACATGTGAACAAAGATAAAAGGTGTTTAAAAGTTTGCAAAGGAAAGGGGGCATATCTACATTACGGATTTGTAGAGGTTTTATACCAGTGTTACTGCCATGGCTTCCTCCAGAACCTTGAATGAATTGTCATATTGGTGTAGGGGACTCCTATTATTTATTCAAGTTTATTTATATATTCCATTTCTATACCGCCCAATAGCCAAAGCTCTCTTAGAGGTGCCTAGCTAGTCCCCTTACCCACCAGGAGTTTAATCCCCAAGTTTCCCTGAGGAGGCGTAGGATTTAACTTTCAAGAGGTGTTGAGAAACGTCATTTCGCTGAAGCTTTACAAAGACTGGAGAGGTAAATCCTGAACGCAAACTCCTTGGTGTAGATTGATCGGGAGCTGCCACACACAGGCACTTTGCCTGCAGCCTCAAGAAGTTGTGAAAACAGGCCTTAACTATTTGAACGTGGCATCAGCTTTTGTAGGCTCTGCTTCCTCATATGGACAAATTGGACAAGAAATGGATTAGGTGTAGATACACATCACTGACTCTCATGTACCTGAATATACTTGTATACAAACAACTAACCATTTTTTCATCCATTTCAAGCACAGTCCTATGCATGTTTAGACAGAAAAAACTCCTACAACTCCCAGCATTCCCTGGGAGTTGTAGGTCTTTTTTCTGTGTAAACATGCATAGGACTGCGCTCTAAATGGATAACTGCTCTCTCTCTGCCTTTTTGCTGCTAAAGATTAACACAGCCTTCCCCAACTCGCAGCATCTCCAGAGTGACTTATGAAGATCAATAATAACAACAACAACAAAATAATGATGGCAACCCTATCTTGGTGGGGAAAGCATCTGGAAACATGGCAATAGATGTAATCTCCTCAATAATGAGACAAGGAGCCCAAATTTATCATTTTAAAATATACTACCATGCATTTCCTCATACCCCACCTCCCTCACAAAATAACCAGAATCATTAAAATAGTGTGGAATTTAAAGAAGTGTAATTGACAGACTAAAGTGGTGTCTACCTTCTCGTCTGTTTCACTTGCAAGGCACAGCCTTGGAGACTGGGAACTGGTCTGTGTATATGTTATGTGGCCTTCTGAGACCCTCTTTCTCTATTATAATGCAGACAGCATAAACTGTCTTTTTTAATAAAGATTGCTTGGCAACGGGATTTTTGTGTAATACAAACATTTCAACAGAAAAACCCAAGGTAGCTCTCTGGGTGATTATGACAGAGCCCCGCAGTAATGTAGACCAGATGTGCAGTTGTACATTCCAGAAAGAAACTGTTACACTGGAGATCTAGCATCTGCACATGAAAACAGTTTACCAAGTACATATTCCCAATGTACCTGGTTGGACTAGAACAGGACTTGGCGACTGCAGTTAAAACAATAGTACTTGGGGGCCCATTATTTCAATGCAGCATTTCACCTTATCTTTATTTATGTTAGTGGTTTGTCTTTGCACCAACGTAAAGGGGAGAACAGAACAATCCCCCAGAGGAGGACAGGTTTTTTTTATTCATGAAACATGAAGACAAGATTGGCTCCAACCGGGAAAAAGGAATAAGGTCGTTGACAAAGATTAGTTTGCAAAAAGAGCTTGGTTGATACTACAATTAAAACAGTGTTAAATTTATGCATGTATGTATGCAGGATATAATCTGGGATCCAGTGCAGAATTTGGATCCCTGCGAATCTCAGAATTCCATAGCATGTCACCCAGTCTGCTATCCTTTTTCCTTTGTGGCTGTTGGTGCCCCAACCTCAAGCTTCATCTTTTCTCATGATATTGGGTGTACACTCTGTGTGGGTAGTTTCCAATGTTAGTCCTACTTACAGCAGACCCACTGAAATGAATGGGACTTAGGTGAGTCATGACTACAATGGGTCTACTCTACTTGCAGTAAAACAACATGGCGGTCAGGACTAGAATGAAACCAGCAACCACTGAAAGGAAATGGTGAGAGTTGGGGTTAGTGAGAGGGGAAGAGGCAAGAACTTGGGAGGGATGGGTACATAGGTCTGCAGACTGGATTTGGCCCTCAGGCTACCTATTGAAGAACAAGGTCCAAAGAGATCATAACAAAAAGCATTAGAAAGGGAAAATCAACAGAATCCCAGCCTCCACATTCCTTGAAATAATTCTTGAACCCCTGACGAACAGTATATGGGGGTTGTTGCGGGGGGGGGGGCGTCATATAACAAACGCTAAGATGCAAGGGAAAAAGCAGATTTGCTTTAATAAAGAGCATGTGGGGCAGAAGGTTGCGATTCGGATCCAATCCATAAATCCACTGGAAGGGGCTGAAGTGGAGTTTGGGCTTTTCCTTGCAACTGCCAGAGCTTCCTCAGGAAGGCTGCATTTTTTGACCTAGTAACTTGGGGCAAACTTTTTCCAAGTGCTGAACTGCCTTTATACATTTGCGGTTGGTTGCACACAAAGCAGGGAGGGAGAGCCCATGAACAGTGAGGAAAAGGATGAACTTGTCCTCATTATTTTAGCGGAGGGTGCATTTGCCATTTTGGCTAACCAGAGTGTTTTAAAAGTTCAAGCCACATTTAAAATTTGACTCTTCTCCAGGTATTTCTAAGGATCGGATCCTTCCTGACTCCAGCCTCCATCCATTTGGGAAGGAAGGAAAAAGTAAGAGGAGTTGCTCGCTTAGTGAAGCCGCATTTGCCCACATTCTCTCTCTCTCTCTCTCTCTCTCTCTCCACTGAGCCCCTATCTGGGGCTGGGGGGGGGGATATATCTGGACAGTGCGAACTTTTGACCCTCACTGCAGACATCCCAACCAGCAGAGAGAAAAGGAGTTCTAAAAGGTGTCTGCTTAAGGGGCGTGATCTTAAGACAACTGTCTGCAGCTCGTTTCCTTGCCATTCCTCCTCCTTAAAATGTGTATTGCCCGTTTTACGACTGCCAGATGGTGGACCCTAACCAACTGCGAAGCTTCGATCATCCTTGCTGACCGCCTGACCCCCACGTAAAAGTAGGAACTTGCTCTCTCTTCTTCCCACCAAACCCACCCATTCCAACCTGGCACACAAAGACTTCCAAACAAGACGGCCGTCGCAGTCGGTTCTCCGTCCTAACAATGGGACTGAGCCAATCTGGCTTTAAAACTCCACTTGAAAGAACTCACGCTCTGAGTCTGGAAGCAAACAGTAATATATAGTTTATTGTAGTCCCTCAAAAACAGCTTCAAAAAAGTATGGGTGGCGCTCCAAGAGGCTGTAGGGGAAGGGCCGTACATGCTTTGGATGTAAAATGTTTCAGGTTCAATTCCCGGCATCTCCGGGTAGGTCTGGGAAAGACCCCTGTCTGAAGAGATGGATCTCATTTGCTGCTCCAGGCCCATATGCCTGAAATCTGCTGAATCGTCCTCTCAATTTCATTACAAGCCCAAACATGATTGGACTGAAGCTCTGAGCTTTTCACCCAATCCAAAGCAGAAAACATAAAACAAATAATTTTTATGTGCATCTCCATGTGCTTGTGTGCAAAGGCAAAGTAGGTCTGAATTTACTGCCACAATAGTGTAAGCCACAGTGCATTAAACTAACAGTAAGGTTGTTATTATTATGTCACTATTTAATCACCATGTGTCTGTCTAGCCCCATATTGTCTGTACAGTGACTAGAAGCAGCTCTTCAGGGGTCTTTCCCAGCCCTTCCTGGAGATAAAGGGGACTGAACCTTAAACTTTCAGCATGCTCATGGTGTGATGTTCTACTGAGCTACATTCCTTCCCCAAGAAGAAACCTCGAAAGATACCTTAGCAGAAGAACTTATATTCCTCCAAAATCAACCTTCTAAACTAATTGCACAAATAAATCCGGTCCAACCCCCCCCCCCACTCCATCTCACCCCCTTAAAAACTCGTTACAGCCTTCAACAGTGCAGAATCCTTCTACTGGAAACATGAAGCTTTTTCTGTGTGTCATCCCAGTTCAGGACACAAACAAACCTGCCGGCAACCGACAATTCCTTTCTCTTGAGTGTGTCTGAGTCAGAGCAAAGTCAGCCGACTTATTCATTTTCTGCCATATTTTAGCTTTCCTTCTACTCGCAGCCATTTTTATAACCCCTCCACCACCACAGTTCATCATCTCATTCTCTTCAAATTCTTCCCCCATACCAGCTTTCTCTTCCCCACCCATGATGAACTCCCCCAGCACCAGCCATGAGAATGATTTACAGCATGGTTGTTTGTAGGCCTCCCCTTTCTTCCTCCACACACAAACATACCAACAACCCATAAAGTTTAGTCTGGCCCCCTTTAGGGGTGGGGGTAGGTGGATGTTGTTGTTGTTTACAATCCAAACTGGCCTTAGCTTCTGTCTTGAATAGCGATCAAGGAGGCTAGCTACACCCAATTGCTCTGAGCAGTTCCCTAATGACCCCATTCCTTGCCTTTTTAATGTTTGCTTGGAGGGAGGGAGAAGAAGGATAAAGAAAGGGAAAGAACAACTCAGACTTGACTCCATCTTTCAGAAGATGGCTGGGGTGTATAGGTGGGACAGAAAGATTTTAAACCCATGTCTTCTTCCTAGTGGTGAAAATATGAGGTTATTCACCAGGGAGTTAGAGTAGAAGGGGACGGCAGAGGATGAGATGGCTAGATAGCATCACTGATGCAATGAATATGGACTTGAGCACGCTCCGGGAGAGAGCGCAGGACAGGAAGGCCTGGCGTGCTATGGTCCATGGGGTCACGAAGAGTCAGACACGACTGAACAACAACAACAATTTCAGCTTTAGGATTGTCTAATGGAATCTGGATTATCCTTTCACTTGCATGGTGCCTCTCGCAACTCTCAATGAGAGGAAAACTGTACCCAAATCAAATCAAAATGCACAACTGCTCAGCCCATCTCCATCCACTGAGCCCCCTACCCCTCAAAGCAGCACTGGGTCAATTATGCGACTGTCTAACAATTAAAGACACATCTGCATGCCATTTTGAGTGGGTTCCAAGGTGTGTTACACTCCAATAGAGGTGCTGAAATGCATCCCACCCGTCCTTGGCTGTGCCTGCCACAGAAAGATTTTGGCCTAGTTACGAGCTGGGAGAAATGCAGCCTTGGCTATCCAACTTTCCACTACCAAACCCTCCTTTGTGTGCATGTAGATGTGCAAGTCCTCATGCATGACTGACAGAGAAAAGCTCGCACATGTTCTTAGCTCACTTTTTCAGCGGAGCAAACATGGGTCATTTCTTCCATTATGGAAATGCCCCGAAGTTTCCAAACAACTGCAGATTGCACAGTGCTATCTTTGCTAGCATTTTCGTGCAATTGCTTCCAACGAAATGACAGCAAAATGATTGCGTGGGCTTGTAAACAGTGACATGTTTGGTCACATGTGGCAAGTTAGAATTACCTCCAGGTGACCAGGCAGGAGAGCATTACAAGACATTGGTTCTTCTTTAGCATAAATAGCATTATTCCCACTCCAGAGTAATTCCTTTTGGTTGTTGTTTGTTTTTCTTTCTTGTTTCTTACCCCATGTAACATCTGGTCAACAGAAGGGCTTGCTATATCCTGCTTTATTGACTGTGCTTATGTAATTCAGGTCCTTGCACTAAATGAAAACCACATGAACATATCAAAACAGTGCCAGAGAGTCTAATACTCTTCAAAATCCTTATTAAAAACACACACAGGAAGTTATTTACTGATTTTAACATGCAGGTTGGCCTATAAATAAGTTAACACCAGGGAGAGGAAAACAGAGACTTTTGTTAATTAAAGCTATACAGGAGATCTTTTTGTAGGACGGTGGGATGAACTCTCAAGATATATTTTATTATGGCGCCTGCCAGATTCATTTTCTTTATTAGGCCATGCCAATATTTTGCCTTCAAACACCATCTCTCCCTTTCAGTTGTTTCTCAAAAAAGCTAAACCACCTAATGATGGCCAGGTGGGAGATGTAGTTTCCTTGCCAACTCTTACTTATTTTATGACAAACCTAACAATTGCCTGCTTAAAAGCCCCGGTCAGTATCTAATTTTGCCAGAAGGCCATTTTAAGGAGGAGGTAAAACAGACCTACAACTCCCATAATGGCAGCTCTCACTGGGATAGCTGCCACTTTCCCTGAACCCTTCTTTTGCCACAGAAATGGCAACAGGATGGAGAAAGAACAAGAAATGCCATTCCAAGACCCACACGTCAAGGGCCCCCTGGTTGCTGACCCCAAAGTTCTACAAACTCTGATTAAAAACAAAGAAATATTCCATTTTATGTGTTTTACCAGTTTTGGGTCCTTGTTATTGCAGAGGACAGGTTTGGAGATGTACGTAGCTAAAGTTTAAGAAGCTAACAGCGCAATCTTATGTGTGTCTACTCAGAAGCAAGTCCCACTGAATTTAATCGGGCTTACTCCCAGGTAAGTGTGTATAAAATTGCAAACTGATATTCAGAACAGTTCAACCTGAGGCATGTCTCCACAACAACAGAAGGAGAATCCAATGGTGGCTTACCCGGTTTTTTCAAGGAGCTGGCTTTGGTCTGCGCAGGGCTCCACAAACGAGTGCACCACACCATTTTAAGTCCCTTCACAGGAGCATACTTCCTGGTGGAGGGATTCCCAATGCTGCGAACAATCGAGGCTTTGAAGTTTCACATTAATTACTTCCTTACAGCTGAGAAAGCAGCTTCAACATAGCGCTTCACAGGAGAGTTAACCCTCTGAATACTTGAAGTGCTGTGGCTCCAACCAGCCCCCTTTCTAATCCCCCTTTTCCTTTCCGCTGAAGCTCCACATGCTGCAAAGGATCGAAGCTGCAAATTAATTACTTCCCAAAAGCGAGGAAGCAAACATCAAAGGCACGCAGCTTCTACGTTATGGCTGCTAAATGCGTTGTTTCGAAGCACAGGAATCTCGGTTACTTCTGGAGTGCGCATTTTGGGAACAAGCTTCACTGACCACAATGGGAATTACTTCTGAGTAGACACACATATGTTTGTGCTGGGAAACACAGGGGCAGGAAACACCGCTTGACCAGGGTCATGGTGAAAGACACATCCCTGGGCAGTGCTAGCATACCCAAAGTAAATGTGGGGGTTGGGGCACACAACTACTACACCACGAGAACCCAACTTAAGGGAAATAATCGGACTTAAAGTAGTCTCAGGAAATCCGGGTTTTCCGCAAAAAGCTCCGGGGTGGCTGCAGGATGGCCATGATGTCATGTGCCCCGAACGTCCTCGAAACAGAGCCAGCTCATAGCAAATCAACTGTGGAGACACCCCCGATCATTGTAACCGAACAAAATCTTTCACAGAACTGCACTGATGGAGTCTACAAAGGTGGCATAGTCAATGTAGTTATTTAAAATTCCTAGTTATCCAAAGTTCAAACAATGGGGAATGTGTTCTTATCTTTCAAGTCAAGGTTTTAAAGGCAACTTTATGAAGTGTATGGTATGTATGTATCCCTCTGTCTTGTGATGATTACAAAAAAAACATTTTGGAGGTTAACAAACCCTGGAGACAACAAAGCAAGCATTTTATGTCTATTTTTCTAGCAAATTTAATTACATTCTTTTCTTTTTTCTTAAACAGGTTGCCTGGTAGCTGCCAGATTTTCCAATTATGTTCCTCTCACTTCCACCTACCTGCTCCCTTCCATTTTCTGCTGCTGCATATTGTCTCAAAATTGGCCCTTAATTTAAAACACAAAACAAAAACCCATCAACCCAAACTACCCTACCCCACAACTTTGTTCATTGTCTTCAGAAACCACTGGTTGAATTAAAGAGTCCTGCCAGCCCAAGAGAGAAAATATCTGTAAACATTTCATGAACCCCACATGGCCAGCCATGCTAGTAATAAGCTTGGTCAAACAGGAATACAAGCCAATTACCCATGAAGTTTGACCAATCTCTTTGTTATGAACTGCACCTTCAGAATTAGTTTACAGCTTCAGTTCACACTAACAAATGGGTCCGCACAGTGCCATAGTTCTTAAACAGCTGAATGGTATGTAAGCAATGAACAACTCATAGAGGTTGTTCGCGTGTAACAGTGGTGCTCAGTGGCAAATCGTGGGTTAATTAGCCCACGATTAGCGGGGACACTCGCCATGCACAAGCTGCTTCCAGTTTGCAGAACAATGTACAGATGCCCCATTCGTAGGTTGCAAGAATGACATTTGAACCCAGATACTTTGGATTATTCATGGGTTAAACAACCCAAAGTTAACCTAAGAAGAAATCATAGGTTAACTTTAGGTTGGTTAACCTATGATCAATTCAAAGTGTCCAGGTTCAGACATCATGCTAACAACCTACCAATAAGCTGATCGTAGGCTGCTGTTTAAAGGCGGAAGTGGTGGGCACACTGGAGGCAGTGCACCCACCCTCTCCTGTTTGTGTACAACAACCCATCGGTACAACAAACCTATGGTTTGTCGTTGCGTGCGAACCAGGTCTTAGAACACAGTGGTTGGCAAGAAAGTAGCAACAGTATTAAATGGAATCCAAAAACATTACAACCTCTTTTGTACACTGTGTGAGAGAGTGTGTGTGCCCTCAAAAGACACTAAGGGGACACCGATCATTAACTACTCTTCCAATAGCAGACTATATCTGTATCGTGGTGCCCTGCACCTTCTCGTGAGCATGCACACTTTTGCAGACACCTTAGCTTTATTATGTTATTCTTCCCCCAAACGCTGAAATACAAGTGATCAGAGTGTAGAAAATTAAACCTAACTAATATTTTAAAGCAAGACACTGCCAATATGATGCAATGGATAAGATTCTGTGTTTGAACATGGGTGAGATTTGAATGACGAATGAAAGTTGCAAGCCCACTGGATAAGCCTTGGGCAAGATACACTCGTGTCTTTCAACTTTAACCTACCTGGCACAGAAGCTTGCAGGAGAACTGTAAAACCCTCTATACAGTAATGCACTAGAGAAATGATTGATTACAATATTTAATTTGAAGAAATCTTCTTTGTGCTGTGATCATTAATTCTCCATATAATTTACACATCTAAAAGGAACTCCATACTGAAAGTTGCTCTGGGTATTTTGAAAATCACTCTGACTTGCATCTTTCTCTTCTTACATCAGGCATATTTATACACACATAGTAACAACAACAACAACAACCTTGAGCAAATGATACTGCACACTGAACCGGAGTATTTCCTCTGATTTAGGGAAGCGTTAGCCTTGTAAGGGAGCCAGGAATGCACACTTTTTTTTTCTTTAAATGGTATACAAGTACATCCTTCTTTCTCCCTTTTTCAAATGAGCTTTGACAGCATATGAAATGGAACTGCATTCTCTCTTTCTCTTTTAAATGGCTTGTATCTGAATAAGGTTCTGTGATACCCTAGCCACATTATTAATGCACACAACAGATTTATATCCCAGCCTTCCACAAAGCTCTCAGAACTGCTAACAAAGATTGGAGCCATGCAGCTTGATCCTATGCATGTTTGTTTTTTTAAGTAATGTGGTCAATGGATCTTACTTCCAGGTAAGCGTCATAGGACCACAGCCTTACTGGTCTACTCAGAAGCAAGTCCCACTAATTTCAATCAGCCTTAATCCCAGGCATGTGTGCACAGGACTACAGCCTCTTAGTCATTAATTAGTAAAACCGTTTCCTAAAGCTTTTCATTGATTAACCAACTAAACCTAATTTCATTTGGCGAGGATAAACTTCAGCTGGAGTTAAGGGCAAGTTTATGTTTTGGAGGCTATTTTGTTTCTGATGTATGAAAATAGATATATCAAAGATGTCCTTTCCTTTTAACAGTAAGGTGGAGCTTTTTCTTATTAAAGTGGGTGCTATCTTATACTTCCATTCGCTCAAGCAGACAGCTATATTGAGGCTTTGATAATATGCACATTTCATGGCTCAATTACACATTCCACCCTGCAACAAAATGTTGCAGGGTGGAATGCTCCTGCAGGGTTCCAGCTAGCTAATCATGCCCTTTTCTGGGATACTCCATTCCATTTTTTTCCCCACCCTTCCAACAGTCAGCCAGTATTCCATGTCCACTGTGCATGCTCAGACCTCACTGGACCATTTTTGGATCCACTCCCCTTAGGGTGTTTTTCTGAAAGCGTTCCTGTCTTTGTGCTTTCTGACCTCTGAGACTTCAATGTGAAAGGGACATGACCCTAAAACCGCAAGGAGTCTCTGAGACACTCAGATTTTGAGACGCATCAACTCTCAATCTTGATACAGTTCTTTCTGACCAAACACAAATCTGTACATCCAGCATTTCAACCAGACATACTGACAGATAGATGAGCTCAACTAGAAAGCATCTTCCATACACCTGTTAACTGGGATCTGCAGAGTGGCATGTGCAACAGCTATTTCTATACCTACACATTAACCCTGTATGAGAATGAGCATATGGGACAGGGCTGGTGGGACCTTAGGAGGAAGTGCTCCTAATTTTGAAGTGCTAAGCATGTATGCAAATGCATACAAACACAATCACCCTAAAAAGTGTCTAGAGAAATTCAACCCTACTATTTGCAACCTCAACTTACAAAATGCTGCCCTGAGAAAATTACATACATTTTGCGAAAAGTAGTATAAATTGCACGAAGTATACCAAATGTGCTTAATACGTTCTGCAATAAAAACAAGTAAACACAAACCTGGTTCGCAAGTAACAGCGGCAAATCGTTGCCATGAACAGTGCCAGGTGTGTTCCGCAGCCATTTTGAATATTCAAGCCCTAATCACATTGATCAGGGGGTGGATATTCAAAATGGCTGCAGATTTGCCACCGTTAACGCAAACTGTTTTTATCCCATCACAAATGATTTTGCAGTGAACAGGGAAAAAAGAGAGGGAAAAGAAAGCCAGGGGGAGGGGATTTGAATGGGTAACTGGTTTGTGATAGACAAAGAAATTGGGCTATGGAGAGAAAAATCAAACTCTACTTCTCTTGAATTTTTATTCCCAGATGTGACAGAGCATCATTCTTAGACCGTTGGGATGGTTCTAGGACATGGTGATGTCCACTTGCTTAGATGGCTTTAAAGTGGGATCAGACAAATTCATGGAAGTTATGTCTATTGGTAGTTACTATATACTAACCCCAGGCTCAAAGGCAGTATGCCACTGAATACCAGCGCTGGGGAATAACAGTGGAAGAAGGCTATTCCCTTCATACCATGCTTGCGAGCTTCCTAGAGGCATCTGGTTGTCCACTGTGGGATACAGGATGCTGGACAAGATGGAACTTCAGCCTGATCCAGCAGGCTTCTTATGCCTCTTCCCTTGGAGAGTCGCGTCCATCCGAAGCAATACCTGGGGCAACAGGGGCTGCCTAGATGGATACAGCTAGTGTCTCAAGTAATACAGAAACACATAAATTTAGTAACAAAAACGATATCCAGGCAACAAAGGGAAGAAGCAGTTGAACAGATACCAGAGATAGTGTCTGGTAGAGAGAGAAAGAGTAGGTCTCCCCACCCCACCCCCCCGGACTCAAACTGTCTATTCATATACGTATTGACTCACAGGAATGAGGGTGGAAAGAATGACATCCTGCCACATCCTGGAAAGAAAGCTCACGATGAGCATGATTTACTTTCCCTGTAGGGTACAAAACTGTTTTTAGACATGTCTAAAAGCAGTACCCCACTGGTATCTGTCCCTTGTAATTTGAATGCCCCCTCTCCAGGACCCATCTGCTGATGGGTGCCTTGGTCAAAGGGAATGGATCATCCACTTTAGAGCACCTAGTGGACACTCTGCTCAACAGAGGATTCTGAGCAGACGACTCCCTGTAGTGCACCCTCTCAACCCAAAAGACACCCAGGATCATGTCCATTTGGGGAGGGTTCCTTATGGGGAAGTCCTTGAGGAACCTGTCCAGATGCAACCAGATTAGACATTACTGCTGTTGGGACTTCCCTCTCTGACTTTTGCTTAAATAGGAATCACACAATTTATGTGGGGAACCTCTGAGTAGGCCTGCTCTAACCCAATTCATAGCCATCTCTATGTTCCAGAACATCTGAGAGAGATACCTGTGTGACTGAATTTGCAATCCATTCTAAATACAATGGCTAGAGACATATTTAAAAATGGAAATCTGCAAATTCAGAGCCTTTTCCTGTGCAATGGCATACAGGCTTCTGGGTCGTAGGAAAATAAACACAAAATGGAGGAGTGTAGATTTTATTTTAAGATGCTCTACAGAAGCAGTAACATCTTGTTGGACCATCCAGGCAAGTTTTTCTTTCAAGAATCATATTTTGTTTGTAGCTACTGCATATTATAGAGAGGGTAAGGGTGTAGTTCAAAAGATCCAAGCTCCCTTGAATTTAAGAATTAAGGCTCAGGAACCAGAGGGACTGGCAGTTTGTACATGAATTCCTGGTACAAACAAGCAAAGTTTCTCCAGACGTCTTCAACGATCTCCCATGCACCTGGCTGTGGCTATTCTCTCATTCCCTAATTATTCCCTATGCTAATGCCTAAAGAAGTTTATCGTTAATGATATTCCCCTAACTTTCTGCCTGCTTTCTAAATTTAGCAGTCACACACGGGAGAAAACTACTGATGGGACAGGCCCATTTTGGAAGTCCAGTTTGCGACTTTCAACACATGTGTTGGTGGTAGTCACCTGGAGACATCCAGAGTGAGGTTAAGCATCTTGCCAAAGTGCATCCAACCAAAGTGAATCCATCCACTTCTTTTGACCATGCAACAAAACTGTAAGGCAGGAAAATACATGTAAGGAATATGTAAGATCGGGAGGGGGGACCTTTTTCAACCTGAGGCTGGGTATCCTTCCAGGGCTTGAGGAAAGGCTGGTGGTCTGGATGAGGAGGCCAGGTAGGCCACACCTGGATGTTCCGCACTGTTGCTCTGTATAAGATCCCTACAGTTGACCAATAAAGGAATGGGCAACTAAGAATAAAAGAGGCTTGCCCAAGACCATCCACATCATGAGTCCATTTTCTAATTTTATTTATTTAAATATAAGCACTGACTTTTCACCCACTGGCACCCCAAGGCAGTTGACTAGACTACAACGGCATTCACTTCTCTCTGCCGCCACCCGCAAAGTGCTTTTTGTGTCAAATTCATCGGAGCAGCTATCCCACAAACCTTTGTATAATTTACCAGTAAATAATTAACCAATAAATTTACCAATTTATAATTTACCAATAAAATAATTTACTGGACTCTTGAACAGGGCTACAATGTTCAGTTCAACTGATTAACCGGTTAGATTAATCAATTACAGGACTTCTGATCAACAAAAAAGGTGCCCTTGGTCAATTGGGCAGCGGATTATTTTTTTTAATACAGATGTTTAGCAAAATGACAGGTGTCAAAGGGCATCTTAGTATTACAGGTGTTTATTAAGATGGCAATGGCCATCTGCAAAGAAGCATTCTCCCCTCTCTCACAGATAAAAGCAAGGAATGCCTCCTCTAAGAGGATGCCTGCTATGGTACGCATACAAGTATCATCTAAAACCAAAGCGCTTCTTGCTTCAGAAATACTGTTTTTACCCACATGCAAATTTAAACCAACTGACTGATTAATCTACTGACCAAAGCACATACAATTAATCCTATTCTTGAAATATGGACAAGGAAAGTGTCCTTACCCCAGTATTACCAAAGTGCCCGAAGGCAAAACAGAATTTTAACACGCCGTAATGACAAAGTCTGCTGTGTCCAGGAAGGCCGCAGAGCAAACACAGGCCTCCTGCCACAGGGAAACTGTTGTGGTGACTGCACATCGGCCTTCTCTCTTGAAAAGGGAGTCTTAACAAATCCTTCCAAACAGCATCAAGAGAGGAGACACAAGACGTCAAGCAGATCAGCTCAGCTGCCTCAGATGAACCTTCCCCTGCTTCAGAGACAGTTACATAAGGCTTTGTGCAGGACCAAGAGCCAAGTGGGCAATATTGAGGCTGCTTTCACATGAACGAAAGTAAAATTAGGTTATTCAGGATGAGGTGCCTTTAATTTGTTTTGTACATGTACACCACACACATACACACACACACACACACACACATAGCTCCATTTTTTTTTTAAGGAACATACAAAGCTGCCTTATATGAAAGGAGACCTTCCTTGCCTGAAATGGCTGCATTAGAACTGAAAACATCAGAAGCTGCCCTACACCCGGGTGAGGTTATTTGCCCATCTAGCCCAGTACCGTCTACTCTGAGTGGAAGCCGCTTTCCGGGTCTGGAGCAGAAAGAGGAATTTCCCACCCAGAGACACTAGGGAACAAACCTGGGACTTTCTGCATGTAAAGCAGGTATCTACCGCTGAACTATGGTCCCTCATAAAAAAAAAAATTAAAAAAACCCCCACAGAAGATGTTCAGTGAAATCATGGAAGGAAATACCCTGGAGTTCTACTTTGTTCTGTCTTCAAGGGAGGAGACAGACTCTACAGTCTGGTTCACACATCTGGCAGCCATCATGCAAGTCCCTCCAGCATGTAAAGAACGGCTGGCAAGCTTCTATCCTGGTTGGAACGGCACACTTTTATGAAGTGGTGGGTCGCTGTTTTTAAAAGGCCCCAAAGTGTGATGACCCCACTGCTGCAGCACAACCTCCATCCATTTCAGTGGGGCTTGCCCTGGGTTCCCTGCACTACGACCAACCCACTGAAAGCCTGCAGTGCTTTGTAGAGCGCACAAAGCTGTTTAAAAATCAGGAGGTTCAGAGTGAGCGTTGCTATCCACAGTGACATGCTATGAATAAATCCACCCCTCTAAAATCTGTTAAATGCCACCGCCAATATCAAATCCCTATATGCCAGAGTGGCCACAAAATGCTTTCCATTCAAACTTGGCCTTAATTGCAAGCTGCTCCCAGAAGATACTGGGACACAGATGTGGGGAAATGCCTTTTTAAGGATTTCAGCAGAGAGAGAGAGCTCTTCTGTGGGTAATTAAATTAACGGTTTAGCCTCGACACACAACTGCAGCTGAATGTGATGCTTTAAGGCTCTGATCCCGTTGGGTACTGACCTTGCAATACTCCACCGGCAGGAAGAAGTAGGGGAGAAATACCCCCCTCCCTTGTTTACTGACCTATCTGTAGGCAAGGCAAGGCCAGAAACAGTCAAGTTTTCCCTACCATTTTAGGATTCTCAAACAAGTACGGCCCAGATATATCGGAACCTGAGTTCTTGATCTTACACAATGGATATAATGCCATGGCACATACTTTGCTGCAGATTGTTTAGGCACCATCGGAATGTTCAAGATAGGACACTACTTTCAAAATGTGTGTCCTATCTATAAAGAAAGCCTTTTGATCCAGAGAACATTTCATCCTCAGCCTACACAGCAGGCCTTGCCCAGAGATTCCCTTCTCTGGTGGAGAGATGTCCAACAAAGCACAAGGAAGTCTACAGACAAAAGGCAGGGTCGGAAAACAAAATCCCAGGCTCCTGGCAGGCTAAGAATATAACAATATATTCTTGTATAACTGCAAAAATAGTTCTGAACTGAAAAGGCCCCCAACTGTGAATGTAGACCCGATCCCTAAACTCCTAATCACTCACTAATTTTGTTGGTGAACCAGAGCCAGCCCACCCCCACCCCCACCCCAGCACACACAGTTGCCCAAACCTTTCTTTTGCCATTGGGGCTGGCAATCTGAGGGCCAAGCTCCACCACTCAGGGGACCAGATAGGGCCCAGTGCTTGCCAGCTGCTGACTTCTACACAAAACCATCCCTATGTCCTCTCCAAAGATACTTCTCTGACCATCCTCAGAACTCACAAGCAATAAATGTCCTTCCGATATCAGAAGAATGGCACATTTCTTTCTTCTCCCCATCTCATAATGAAGAGACATGATACTCAAATACTCTCTCTACCCTTCCCAGATCCAGATGCTTTGCTTCAACTTATCA
Source organism: Heloderma suspectum (assembly GCF_057233095.1). Classification (NCBI taxonomy): domain Eukaryota; kingdom Metazoa; phylum Chordata; class Lepidosauria; order Squamata; family Helodermatidae; genus Heloderma; species Heloderma suspectum. The sequence goes on along the minus strand of NC_139472.1, from coordinate 11,305,558 downwards.
AGTGAGTTGATGGTCAAAATGATACATTTCCCCTATTTGTGGACATGAGTGTTCAGTGCTAAAAAGCTCCAAATGGAAACACATCTGAGCCAAGCATGAATATCTACTCCAAGAGTGCCATCTCATCTCACTACCAAAGACTACAGAAGGTGTTGACTGTACACCACAGCAAAATGCACTGACTGCACATCCAAAACAAGAGCAAGAACCTTGATAAGAGGACCCTCACTAGGTGGGCCTGAAGTACATTAAACCCAAAGAGAATCTTGTCCACATTCATCAGGGATATATCCTTGGATTTTTGCGATTAAGAAGCCAACCCTAGGATCCAGCATAGGAAATTCCACAGATATCCCAAGTCAGATTTCCCTGTCAAAGTCTGGGTCAGGAACGTAAAAATTAAATGTCTGATCGCCCTTCTCACTATAAATACCTATGTTTACATTTCATTGGTTGTTTTTTTTTTAAAAAAGTTAACTTACATCCAACACTTCAGGACAAAAGGAAAATGTGCTCAAGATCACACACTGGACAATGACTTTAGACAGTCACTTCAACAGAGTTGGTATCACACAGAGGTTAAGAGGCAGAGTTACTGATTGGAAAGTCTAGTCACTGCCATGAACACACTGGTGGCTTTATCCAAGTGGCTTTATCCAAGCCCCTCCCACTTTGTAATATAGGGCTATTAATACTGGCCTATCTTGCAATGTTGTTGTAAAGATTACACGATGATGATATGTCATGTGAAGCATCTGAATACATTATATAAATGATATGTATTATTAATTCTGGTGCAGCACTGAAAGCAGATCCTGCTATTTTGCAACATTATGAAAGCTATGCGAGTATAATTCAGCTTTCTGTTCCCTTTAAAGAGAAGACATTTCCCCATGTGCTCACACAGATACATACACACACACACACACACACACCCCGTTCGACCGCATTTCCATCTGGCTAATGCGGTATTAATACTGAAACCTCCAGCTGCATCTCCAGAGCAGAGGATTGAACATTTTGTTCTGGCAGAGATGAAAACTCAGAGGCTCCCAGTTCCCAGCACAAATCAAAAGGCTTGGTGCATGTATAAAAGCTAGTCCTGAACAAAAAGCAGGCCTTTGTACTGGGGTAGGGAGGGAGGCTGGCTGGCTAGCTAGCTAGATATGGACACTGTCCCCAGGAATGAGGACAGGTCGTAGTTGCAATGCCTTACATTTTTCCTTTGGTACTTTAAAAAACCCATGAACTACCCTTTTCTCATACCAGTACACAGATCCAGGAGACTGAGGAACGCAGGAAGGTGCCTTACAGCTTTCTCCAATCTGGTGGGATTACAACGTCTATCATCTCTGACCACTGGACAGAGATGGGAATTGTTAAGAGCCACAGTTTTCCCCTCAAAGGGTCCTGCTCAATTCCCATTCATCTGAATGGCGCTTGTGCAGAAAAGCTTCATACTGGATTGTGCCTAGAAGAGCTTTCAATGGTTCCATACAGAAGACGACAGCTTCAAAAAGGGAGATATAGTTCTGAAGCAGCAGCTTGTATTGTCACTAGGAAGCTACAGGGAATCAATCCCAATTAAGGCCTCATCTGCACAACCTAGAACGATCAGTGGTAATAATGAGATTGTACCAGTACTTTTTTTGCTTTCCTCATTCACCATGCACTCACTTGGATAGGAGGAGATCAGGAGAAAGTTGCAACACAATCTGGCATGCAACAGTAGGATTACTACTGATTATGGAGATGTTGGCCGTGGACATTCTCAATGAACAGGAAGAATTTAATAGATCTGCCAAAATTGATAAGTTTTCTGAAACCACTTGTAGGTCATACTGAAGTCTAAATTCATTTCATCAGGAACTATTCAATGCCCATTCAGGAAATGCTGTATTGTGAGAAAGTTGAAACCAAACTACAGAGCACTGTGATCTGGGCCATATTATTCATGCAAAAGAACAACATATTAAAACGGCACACTCCCACAAATCCTTTATATGCATGCGCAAGAATGAAATAATGTTAATGTGGCGCAGAGAGAAGAGACAACAACAACCCAATGATGAAATGCATTCCAGAATGAACAGGACATGTGCATAAAATAAATAAATTAGAACACTGGAATGTACAAAAAGCCCTCCTGGACCAGACCAAGACAATCTAATCCGACATCCTGTTTCCCACACAGGCCAGCCTGATGCCTCTGGAAAGACTACAGGTAGGTCAATAGCCCTTTCCCACTGTTGTTCTCCAGAAACTGGTTATTTGGATCCACACTGTGACCTGGTTCGCATGATCACTGCAGCCTACCATGGCTTATTTAAGCCACTGTGGGTTGCAGCACCCATGGGCGCTAGGTTGCCCATTAAGGCCCACCCCCCACCACAGCTTTTTGTATCGTCCAAATCCAGCGAGCGTGGCTTGTTGGTTAACAAACCACCCCACAACCCTACAACAGGCCACAGGTCCTGGGTGGTTCATGTTAACCATCCCAAACAAGCCGCCCTCACTGGGTTCAGATGATTTGAGAAGCTGTGCCCGGCGTGGGTAATAATGTAAATTGGGCTGGTATGGGACCGGCACACACAGAGTGGTTAACAACCCACTGTGGCTAATTAACCACCCTCGTGGCATGTGAACTGGCCCTGTCTGTGAAACAGGAGGTGGCAGACGGTAGCATTACCCTCCGTGAATTTGCCTAACTTCCTTTTAAAGCTATCTAGACTGGTGGCCATCACCAAATCTTGCAGCAGCAATTCTGCGACGTGTAAATGACTTGCTTCTGTCTGTCCTGACTCTCCCACCAATCAGCTTTGTTGGATGACCCTGGGTTCTATGTGAGAGGGGAAAAGCTTCTTTTTCCACTTTCTCCATGCCATGCATAATTTTATATCCTTCCATCATGTCTTACTTGCCTTTTTTCCTGCACTAAAATATGCCTTGGTTTGGGATTACAACCACAAATCCTATGAGGCAGTATACTCTAAAACAAAACCTTAGGCCTCCATTCAAGTTGCATAGATGGAACTAGTCAGATTAGCCAAAGGAAATCCTGCTTATAGGTTCCATATCTCAAAAGCTACAAAGACTGCTAACAACCACTGTGGTATTTGGTCATATCTATACCCCAAGCAGGACTTTTGAGAACGTATGGAGGCTGCCTTATACCAGGTCAGACTATCTGTCCATCAAAGCCAGTATTAACAGGTAGGGAATGTGCACACAACACGCTAACCCACATTCAGTGGTTAAGTATGAGTTGTTTTGAACCTGGGTTGTTCGGGTTAGCGTGTTGTCTGAACGCAGCACGTTTTGCACAGGGTGGTTTATCAAGTTGTCTGAACACAGCCAGGATGGCTTGTTAGCCATGCGGTGTAGTTTGTTAACCACCCTGAACAACCCAGTCACAAACCATGGGTTCTCAAGGTGGCTTGTTCGAGAAAGTAAGCCACACTGCATGGTGAACAAGCTGCCCTGGCTGCGTTCTGACAACATGCTAACCATGGTTCAACAAACAATCCATGGTTCAAAATAACCTATGCTCAACCACTGAGTGTGGGTTACGGTGTTGTGTGAACATTCCCATAGTGTCCCTCCAGGATCTCGTGTGCTGCATCTTTCCTATCACCTGCTACTTGCTCCTTTGAACAGGAGATGAGAAGGACTGGACATGGGACTTTTTGCAAAACAAAGTATGCACTCCACCACTGAAATACAGTCACTCCCCTAAGCAGTGTTAATATCACCAATGTTATTATTGCACTAAGAATGGTTGTGCATAGGATGCCTGTGGAACGCCATACAGTCCCTGAACACCTTCTTAAAGAAATGTTCCAGACTTATTTTCAAGTAAGATATTTAAAATCAGGATGCCCGTGCAATTTGCCTCAAGGGCATAGCTGAACAAGAGGAGACCTGCGGCATTCCACACCAGCTGCAGCCTTCAAACATATTCAAGGACAGCCCCCATACAACACGCTAGGATTTCATCTGGGAAGGTACCAACCGCTTGCGCTGTATAAAAGATAGCAGAAGTGAAGCCTGCATTAGCAATATCAGGGGTTTTCTATGATTTGCACCCTTTTATCTCCATAGGATTTTACTCCTGGCAGAAAATGGCTTTGCCTATTCATGAGACAGCTTCTCCTCCCCTTGCTGGAGACGCCTGACCCAGTTCCAAGTTGCACTGACCCACTTCTCTTATGTCAGGAGTGCAGCTATTGTAGTTTTCCCCCCACAATTAGAAAAGGTGGCCTTGCTGAACATTCCAATCCAATCCAAAAATATTTCCCACCCCTTGTAATGGATATTTTCGTATGAATACAATCCTTGCAAAACCATGATAAAAACCCTTTCTTACGCTTGCATTATAATGTAGTGCTTGCGTCCTGCAAAAGTGCATTACAAATGCTTTTTTAAAAACTTTCCCATCACTCTTACTGAATTACTCTCTCTCAGATGCAGTTCCCTATCTGTAACATAACAGAGGTACAAAAAGCAAAGGAAGCCATGTTGGTCCATGAGGGGAGAAAAATCCCAAACCCACCTTTATTAGGACCAACCAAAATGACACAAAATAATGAGCAAGCTTTCGAATCCTCGAATCCTCTAGTACTCTTCGTCACAACAGGGTCAAGGGATGCGGCAGACGTAGAGAAATAAAAAAAAACAGCAGTAGCAGTGACCCATGTCCTACAGTCCTGTTGGGTAATGTTTGCTCTCATCTCACAAGTCAAAAGTGCTATATATGATTGATTGTTCACAGTCATCAAGAGCTGGCACTGTACAAATTGTCCATTAACCACTTATGCAAAACCACTGTACTCTTATCTGAGGGAGGGGGGGAATTATGTCTCCTCTCTTTGCTTCCCTTCTGCTCTGTAGAGTAACATTTGCCAAATAGTTTGTCAACACAAGACAACCTGCCCCACAAAGCCTACTAAACATGCATGCATGCACACACGCATGCATGCGCGCGCGCACACACACACACACACACACACACAGTTTTCTGAAGCACTTAGCTGTGGACTAAATCATGACTGTAACCCTGCCCACACATTAAGTCCCCTTCATCAGGCTACAGAGTGGGACTTGTAGTAGAAAATATGCAGGGCGCTGAAGAACCTTTAAGTTTTTGTTTGTTGTTTCCCTCCCATCCACATCTATTTCGGAAGCAAATTCCACCCAGTATTATGTAATGTGATGATGCCGCATTAGGTCGTAGATCACTATGACCTTTGGGGGAGGCCTTGCTGTCCCCATGTCAGCCCCTGCAAAGTCCTGTCTGGCAACATGGAAACGAGCCTTCCCTGTGATGGCACTGTCACTCTGGAATGACTTCCCCTCTGCAACCATCACGTGCTTTTGACGATTACTAAAAACGCACCTGTTTCCCATAACTTTTCCCAAACATTAACTTATCTAAATGCTGTTATGCTTTTAATGATGTACTGTTTTGTAATATGTTGTCAACTGCTTTGGGAGTTTTAAAATGGGAAGGGAATATTTTAAATATTCTAAAATACAGAGATAATAAATAAATGTCACGCCACACTGACTATTTAAAAGTCAGGACTGCTAAAGTTAAAATATACCATTTTTTCAAAGCAGCAAGCTTCTGTCCCTCTAGGTCCAAGGAGAGAATATCTCCCTGCAAATGGCTAAGGCCAATTTAAGGGAAATTTAAAAACAATTATTGAGATGTGTGTGTGGGGGGGGGGGAATAGTGGGTGTTAAAATATGCAAGGGGCCATCATTAAAAGTCAGTCTTTTGTGCCTTTAAATAAGCAATGCAACATCTGCTCACTCTCCTGAGAAGTATCACCCTGGTGAGGTTACATGGTCCTCTGATGACCATGGTTGTATGGGGGGCGGGGGGGACCCACACAAAGCAGGATGCCAAACAGCAACAAAAATGCCTGAACTTTGTAATGAAGAAGGGATTTGGTCAGCAGCTCCCAGGCCAAGAGAAAAGTAAACCAGACTTCTCCATCACCCATGCAGCTTGCTCTACTTTATGGGGGAGGGGGGAATGTGAAAATGTGCTTGTCATCCAGAAAGCAAAGAACTGCCCTGCTGCCACGCACACGCCCCACCACACACACACACACTACTTTGACATGGCACTAACAGTAAAACATAGTTTTTACTTTTGACTTCAGTACTACTAAAAATAAATTATTCTTGCCCTGGATAATAGAATTGGAAGGCATCTCAAAGGTCATCTATTCCAACCCCATGCCAATGCAGGAAATCCGCTACTATAGCGCCCCCAATAGGTGGCCATCCAAGCCTCTGCTTAAAACCTTCTGAACAAACCTTAAAACCTTGAAAAACCTTCTGAAGCTGTCAGTTCTGCTGTCAAACAGCTCACATCATCAGGAAATCCAGATTTTTGCATTTCAGCTCCCATCAGCCCCAGCAAGCATAGCCAATGGTCAGGGGTGCTGGAAGTTGTAATACAAGACATCTAGAGGGCACCAGGTTGGGAAACCGCCCAGAGAGCTTGTGAACCACCCAGACAGCTTCAGCTATAGGGCAGTATAGAAATATAATAAACGAAATATAACAAATAAATGAAATATAACAAATAAATGAAATGAAAGGCTGGTCTAAAACCTTTAGGAGGGAGGTCTCAATTATGTGGATTTAAACACACGGGAAGTTAACCACAGATAGGTCCAGTGAAAGCGAACAAACGTGAAGAGAGTTCACTTTGGAAGTCAGACATACACTTGTGCCTGTGGGTCACACATGTGAGAATAACCAGCCGGCCAGCGACCCACAGCTGACAGAAACTACAGTAGAACCAGCAAGGGCTTATCCACTTTTCCCAGACGGGTTTCTGCTTTTGGTGCTGAGGTGTCCCGCACAGACCACTTGTCCCCCAAGATCACAAAGCACCACCAGGAGAAAGACAAAATTCTGGGTTCCTCAGCACCCTTGCCCAATCAGCTGGAAGGCCTTTGGGCTAAGAGATCAAACCCCCTCCTCCCTGAGCCTCGTCCCCCGCCCCCTTCCATGAAAGCTATGACATTTAGTTCTGTATTTCGCTGATTGTATTTTATTTTATATTTTAAAGAGGAAGTTCTACTCTGGAGTCATGACAGAATGGCGCCTTCCAGACAGTCTTTGCCTTGTGCAAGCACTTTATAGGTCTTGTTTTCAGTTCTTCTAGCCAATCTGTCTCCTGCCAGGGCACCAGAGAATAAAAACAGAAAAGCGTAACTTTCAAAATTACCAGTGTTTCGCTTTTTGAGAGAAGGGCCACAGCTCAGCTGTAGAGGCACCTGCTTTGCATGTAGAACGTTCCAGGTTCAATTCCTGTCATCTCCAGTTAGAAGGATCTGGTACCAGGTGATGGAATGAGAAAGACCTCTGCCTGAGACCCTGGAGAGTTGCTGCCTGCCAGAGTAGAGAATATGTAGCTAAAGGGAGAAATAGCCTAACCTAGATTCCCAAGTCCTAAGTTTTCTCCCTCATTGGGAGTCCGTCACAAAATGGATGAGCTGCATTTCTAGGCGGAACACGTTGAATGCATCCTACAAACTGCAACTCTGCAGCTGAAAAAGAGACAGCAACCATCCTGGCTTCCCAGAGGGCCAAGAATCTACAAAAGGGTGCATTAATTTAAAGGTATTACATCTCACTGGCTGCTTCTCTCTTGCAGCAAGGTCCGAAAGGACCAACACCCCACCCCACCCCACGGATGTTTTGCTGGTTTTAAGAACCCAATGAAATAAATAAATAAATATAGTTTAACCATGGGGACTTTCAAACTTGGTTCTGAGCAGGACCCTGGGGTTTCTTGGAAGCTTATCAGGGATTCCTCAATGACAAGATCAATAACAGCAGACAAGATGCCAAGAAAAAACAGCATGTCCACTGTTATCGATCATCCCCTGAAATGTGCAACTCGGTATGTTCAGGGTCAGTGTGAGGTTCAACAGGTCTGGCCAGAACCATTTGTGTTTCTGTGTGTGAGTGCATGTGTATCTCCTTACAAATCTCCAGAATCCTCTGCAATTTGCAAGGGACTTGTCACCAGAAAAATGGATAGGGGAAAGTCTGAAAACAAACAAAAAATAGATGTTGCCAATGATGTAAAGTATACCGACGGATGATCAGAGAATATGATTTATTAAGGGGAAATGTTGCTTCTTAAACATGTCTCTTGAAATCACATGTATTATGCTTTTTTATTTTAAAGAGGGTCTGTGTAACTATATGTTTGCTTGCAAGTCATCGTATTCCAAACCTAAACATTATTTACCTTTAAAATAAGCATGTCGGGCTTTGGCCTCATATTAGGGTGGTCTCACAAGTTTTTCAAATATAATGCAGGATCAGACCACACACCCCCGCTCAAATTTCAAGGTGGGGGTAGAGAAACGACTGAGCTATGTCTTGATCCTGCCCAGACATGCATGTTGACAATATGAATTCTTTTGCATGCTAAAGCAAACACAGAGCAAAAAATTAAGAAGGGGGTTAAATTCAAGCCAGAATTTAAAAAAAAAAAATAGGGAAAGGAACACCCCCTCTTTCCTAGAAAAAACTGACTTGTCTCTGAAGAGATGTGCATCCTCTTGGAACCCATTACTGCAGCAAAGGACTTGGAAGTTCATGCCCAAAGCGGTAAGATTTTCTTGTTATTCTTCCAAAGGCAAGAATAGACTTAATCGGCAAAGCATCTCCAGATGTCTCTCTCACTGAGGAGCTGAAGGCCTCTGACTTTTCTGCCTGTTGTGTTTTCTATAGTATGCCACCCAGCCTTCTTTTCTCACCTTTTCCGAGCCTTAGCTACATGACAAACAAAAAATCAACAAGAGACGGTTTTCCTGGCAATAAGATGCAAGGATGGGTAAAGCTTCACTCATCCTATTTCTGCCAGTTATGCAGCCATTAAACAAAAATTAATGCAAAAGTTCAAGCAATCCTAAGTTCAGTTCAATAGTTGTCACACATGTGTGATAACCCATTCTACTGTCCGAAGCAGCCCCCCCCCCCCAATAATTCAGTGCTGTACCTCTGGAACCTGACCGTGCTCCTGTAAAAAAAAAAAATTTGGCCAGGTTTGAACTCCCGGCTCCATGAGTTTGAAGCCAAGACGATTGTTTGCATCTCTGATCCCTTAAAAGTTCAACAACCAATCCTTCAGCGAGGAAAAACATAAATGGTGAGCCAGAGGAAGGCGTCCTTCTAACACCAAAGGCCATGACTGTATGTGAAATCAATCCATGCTCCCTTTGGGATAAAACAAATGCTCCATGAAGTCCAACTTGAACTTCACTCACTCAGTGCTCCCTTACACAGACACATGGGGCAAACACTAGTGCTTCTCATCCCTTCACCTCTTTGGGGGCTGCCAGATGTGCACCACATCACCCACCCAAGTCTCAAACTGCCAGGATTTTTTCCCCTCTCTGTGCTGACTGCCACTTTATCACCAGCACTAGCAGATTAAACCGAGTGGCAACAGCTTCCCCAAGGCTGAGTTTGGAACACAGATAATGTTTGGAACACTCATTGTACATGGCACTTTATAAAGAATGAGAGAGACAGGTCTCTGCCTTGAGGGGCTTACAGTCTAGAAATAGACACAAGGGAGACAACAGAAGTAGGAAAGGGAAAGAGAAACAGGGGTGAACTGAGGAAAAGCATATGATGAATATTTCACTTAGGCTTAGTTATACAATAGGATACTGGCCCCTAGCATCTCGGTTTAATGGACCAGGCTGCCTTTTGTACCCAAGTCGTGGTGCCTCCCTTTCATTTGCCAGGGCCCTGCTAGCAGTTTCCAATGCAATTTTGTTAAGAATCAGAAAATCTGTTTCCGTTACAAGAAGAAGGAGAAGGAGAAGGCGTTTGAGTCCTTACTGAAGGCGAGACTGATAACGTGGTGATAAAAAATGCTAAAAGAATGGGGCAAGACAAAACAGGCAGAAGTTCAGTATGTTCTTCAACTCCGTGGGATTTCCAAGTTAACAATCCTCAATGGTGTTTCCAAGGGATTACTCAGGGTTTTCATAATAACAGTTTCAGAAAAGAAAATATAGCATAGGCGCATTGCGTCCACGAAGCACACACAATAGGGTTTGCCATTTTAATGAGAGAGAAAAAAGAGATGCTAACCATCTTAATCATGTGGTTAAAACATGCAGATTAGCGGCAACCCTCCAGCCCACTAAATACTTTCCATTTGGCCTTCCTAGACATTCAGCAACAAACCCCCCCCCCCCATTTGAACAGTACTGCCCTTAACACTTCTCCAGGAAAACATAATATTCTTCTGCGGTGTTCATTTCTTTTTTTAAAAAAAATATATGAAATTCTACAGCTTCTCCTGTTATTACAAAATGTCTCAGAGGCATCCAAACCCTTCTATGGTCTGAGAGACATAAAATTTGCAAAAGGAAAGGGAGCAGCATTATCCCTTTAAATCTACTTCCCAGCTTACATTCAACATGGCTACTATAGAACTCGGCGCCTGGCAACCTAAGCAAGGATTCCATCAATAATATTTGCAAAACAAAACAGAATAGGTTCCCCCCTCCCCCATTCAAGAATTAGATGCATAAGTAGACCTTGTACCCCTTGCAGTCTACTCCCATTCTCCCCTCTCCCCAACATGCATTAATATTCAGTAGTTTGAAACAATGCTAGAAACAAAGAATGGGTAACCCCCCATTCTCAAGGATTTCATTAATCCTCCCAAAGATATGACCGGCCTCTCTACTTTATTCAAGTGGAACTGGGAAGCAAAGTTGGGACTCTACTCTTTCGTTTGACACAGTGGGCTGCTGAGAAGCAGGACTTTGCCTCTCAATGGGCCACCAAGCCGTTATGGCACGCAGAGCTGTTGCAGCCAGATCTGAACCCTGGCCTACCTACCATTACAAGTTCTGTAGCAAGCTTCTGAAACTCACACAGCTCACTGCCAGGCATAGCAGTGCAGAGCAAAAACAAAAAAAGTATTATTATTTCTGCATATTGAAGAGCCTGTTGCTGACTACCCAGTTTTTAATTTTTCCCCACCTAAGAACAGAGGTTCAAAAGCTTGCAGAACCTCTTTAAAAGAATTAAAGGTGGCACAACAAAAAGATAAAATCATTACCTATTCCAGGTCTCTCAGAAAGCTTATCACCTTCCCTGCATTACCTTCCTCTCACCATGACAGCAAGGGCAATGACACACTCATTTAGCACCTCTAAGCACACACACACTCAAACAGATCAGACACACCCAAGGATCATCTCCCAGTGCTGAAACGATTGCCTCTGGGGTTCAGGTGCAACAATCCTCATTCAATTTTCTTATGGTTATTGGCAACAGTAGAAACCCACTTAATGCAAGCCCGGGCCATTTATTCTTTAAAACAAAATCAGACAAGAACAGAAAGCAGCCAATTATGCATTGCAGGGGAGCGCAATCACAAGAAAAGAGTGATCTTTTACCCTTGTGAAAAGGATGTTTTGGGCAAGTGCGTTCAGTGGTCATGCTTACTTGACTTGCTCATTGTAGTAATGTGGTCCTATCTGAGAGTAACCTTTCCAGTAGCCACATACATTTTACTCTGCCATTCTTCTCTTCAACTTTTCCTTTGCCTGGTCGTCATCATCATGTGAACTTCCTGTCACCTCTGCCTGGTGGGACCCGAATTGCTCCAAGTAGAATGGAGGGATTTGGCTAACAGCTTCCCATGCAAGGCATACACCTCTCAGAATCTAACTAGCTGAATCAACTTGTGTGAATTAGTCTTATTGAAAATGCAGCGTTCTCCACATGCCACCGTACACATGGAATTGCCTCAGCATGCAACAGACTCGTGACTCAATGGCTGCACTACCACTGCAAATCTGCTGAAAGTGGGATGTGAGAAGTGGGATAGTAACACTGGGTTGAGTTGCTAGTTGGAGTGAATATCCAACACTCAATAGATCTACTACATTCACATTGGCAGAGCCCATCGATTTAGTCTTGTAGATTGGCCCCGGGTCTCTAGCAGCAGGGAGATAAAATGGACCTTGGAGACAAACTTCTTCTTCGGGCAACAGCTTACTTCTTCATCCATGAGGATCACCCCAAGTTAACAAGGTGGAAACTAGCATCGGATTGGGTTAGCTTGAAGATGCTTGCACAAAAAAGGATAAAAACACAACTGCTGAAAGGTCCCTACTGCTTCTCCCACCTCAACAGTGTGTGTGTAGCAATGAGAGCGTATGCAGTACAGTAGCTAAGAAAGTCTGCCACATTTCAACCACTACAGAGACACAAGTGTAGAATTTAGCTTGTTTTCAAGCTAAATATGGCCCCTTTGAGTCTCTTTAGCGGGTTGCCGCCAAATATTGGCAGCAAACGGCCCTTTTAAAAAAATGCCAAGTGCAGCTGAATTTTGGCAGCAGGAGTGTGTTCCCAGGGGCTCAGAATTGGCCCCTGGAACACCCAAAGTTGCCCCCCCCATGCTATAGAGGTTGCTGAGACAAAGCACTTTGCACAATTATTAACGTGCTGAAATAAACGATGGTATGATCGCTTAAACATATTCTGTCTTAACTTTTAAAGACAGAGAAGGAGAGTGCGTGTGCACGAGAGAACACAACGCTTAAAGCAGGCCTGAGAAAGGAGGACAAAGCCCCTTATCCTCTTTCACCTCCCACTGTTGTTTACCATCTGGGCTTCTGAAAAGACAAGTGATGGGTGGCTGCATGACAGAGGCTGTGTGCCACTGTCTTTCACAGAACATGAGAACACTACCCTGAAGAGCTGACAACAAAAGGGGGCTGCTCTGACCAACTCAGCCAGAAATCCTGTAAATGTATCACAGTAGCAGACCTGTTCACGATAAGGGATTATTTTCCCTGATTTTTGTTTTGTTTTGCTCCACTCCATATTGAACCTTAGACACAAATGTGCAAATTAGAGAAGGGGGGAGTAGGAATATGAATTCATTTGGGGAAGGATCTGGTTCCTGGTTTATTGTAATCTAAGAAGCACATTTAAAAAAGGAAAACCAGGGCAGTTTGTCATTCATGTGTGCAGCTTTCATTCATTTTAATAGGACTTGCACAACAGACATTCTGGGTGTATCTGACCCACTATTCTTTCCAGCAGATTTTTTTTAGATTTTTCAACATTTACTCAAGCTTTGCAGCCTTTTTCACCCACACGCCCCACTTCTTCCGCTCCTTTTTTGTGCATCCAAATTATCTTGACATTATAATTATGAGGCAAACCTCATAACAGTGTATTTCAGTTCATTGCTCATATAATGGCAAATGCAAGAGATAAATGTACGTGTGTGTGTGTGTGTGTGTGTGTGTGTGACAGAGAGAGAGAGAGATCTTCAAATCCCTTTCAAGGAAAGAAGTCCCAAATTTCAAATTCAGAAAGCACAAGAGGAATTGGAGAGTTTATTTATTTTAAATTATAAAAATTCACTAGGGGAAAAGAATAGTTAAACATAGAGCTAACAATGTTTCTAATTTCATAGGTAAAAAGGAAAAACGTATGATATTGGCAATTTTAATTATGATCTCTACATTTTGTCATCTTGGCTTTCAGTCTGTGGCTGCATTCGCACGTAACAATAAACTGCAATTCCTGGCTTATTTTGCTTTACTGTAAATGAGGAGTGCACTGGTACATGCAACCCGTTTGCTCTTGCTCCATTCCTCCCTTCAGATGAGTAGGTAGAACCAACCAGGAAGCATTAGCTTAGTGTAACATCTGAATCTGGGAGCCGAGATGTTGCTCCCAAACAAGCCAGAATTGTAAGCCAGCAATAAACCAGGATTTGTTGCTTATTTAGAAGCAACAAACCAGGATTCTGGGTTTGGATGTGACAATAAGCTATCTTTTCCCGGTTAGTTTTACTCACTTGTGTGAAGGGAGAAATGAAGAGGCTGTGTGCACCAGCATTCTGCACATTCACAGTAAGCCTCATTCACAGTTCTGGCTTATCGTTATATGAATGCACCTTGCATCTCTCTGTTTCTCCATTTCCTTTTCTCCTCCTCCCTCTTGTGACTTAGGATAAACATTTTGAAGAGATAACTCCTAAATTCTCACTGAAACAGAAAGGGCTCCTGCAAGGCACTGTTAATTTGAAAATCTAATGACTTTTAAACTGTTCTCATGATTTCCCAGGGTGAGAATGACTCATCATTCCTGAGTGCTGCAAAAAGGCTGAGAGATTTAATAAGACGGCAGAATTTTGAAGAGCTTCCCCTTTCCATTTTCCTTTCATTCTTAGGTGGCCTTCTTCAGAGTAGAGATGTGTTCCCACCATTTAGAGCTACTGTAAATCTTTTAAGCAGAATCCCTTAGTCAAATGACATGATGGGATATTGAATGCAAGCATGTCATTCTCTTGGCCAGACTGTCTGTCTGCTGAGTCGAGTGTTTCCAGCAATGTTGCTGCAGACATTGCTCTGTGCATTTGTTAAATTATTTAAAATCCATAGCTGTGCAACCATAGTGGGAGGCTGCTAGCAGAACGAATATAGAAGGCTAGTCTTCATGCTTTCCCCCTCCTTTTTTCCTTTTATCCATGCATTCCCTTGAGCGCTATGCTTGTAGAAGCCCACTTCGTTCAGACTAAAAGCTTCTTTAAAAAGTATGGAATGCCCGCCCCGCACAGCGAACGTTAATGGAGGTTTGCATATGCTGCGTAGGGGGTATGAATGTTAATTTCTAGCTGTAGCAACAAAAGTTAGAGAGGACTAAGTGGGCTCTATTTAAAGCCACACTGCATCTGGGCAGGCTTCATGTCTACAGATGCTCAGCAGGAAGCACAAAGTATCTCCCCTTCTTGCTCCGTAACAGTTTCAGATGCATCATCACAAAAACAACCTGGCTACAACCAAATGAAACTCTGAACCTTCATCACAAGACAGATTTGGGTGGGGAAACTATCAATATCTCCACCTGGGTTGTGGGAAGGTAATGTGCTTTTCCAAACGGTGTGCTGGGTTCAAATTTGGCCAGCCATCAGGCAATCTTGCCTTCGCACACAGCATGCAAGGATCAAATACAGTCAAGATATATTATACCATAACGTGAGATAGGAAAGGGCTCAGACCTTCGCTCACAGAAGGTCCTAAGTTGAATCCCCGGTGTCTCCAGGTAGGTTTGGGAAATCCTCCGGTCTGAAACCCTGGAGAGCCATGGCCAGTCAGTGTATACCTGGGGTGGGGAACCTGTGCCCATCCAGATGTGTTGGACTAAACTCCCATCATTAGTCTGACATCTGGAGGCCACACGCCTGATGTAGACAATACTGAGCTAGATTGACCAGCAGTATCGGTATAAGGCAACTTCCTATGTTCCGCTGTATCTTGCTGCAGATTCCAAACCAGCCCTAAAGACAGCCCCACATAGAGCACATTACAACAATCCAATCTCAAGGTTACCAATGCGTGGATCACAGTGGCCAGGCTATCCCTGTCAAGGAACAGGCACAGTTGTCCCTATTTTGGTTCTACTCCCGTCAATGCTCACCACCTAAGTTTGCTATTGGAGGGAGTGCTTAATTTAAGGCTACTTCACACACCGTGAGAAAACAAATTCACATTTGGCCGTATGCCTATGAAGCGTGATTGCCACAATATGCAGCAGGGACAAACTCATCCATGAACATGTGGTTAATTTATGTCCAAGAAATGCCACCAGTTGGAGGAACCTGAGCAAGTGAGCAGATGCATATTTTCTTCCAGGTAGGTGTCTGCCTTCCACACGTTACGGTGCCTGCCCTCACAGACCCTCGCAGGGACAAATGGGTACTTGTTTTTCTGTAACAGGTGAAGGGACACTTAAAAGATCTGATGCTGATAGCTTGCACCGAGCTGGTGAGTGGACTTCCATTTCTGATATTTTAAAGTTCAGTTTCAGCAACATCCCCTCTTTTTTTCTTTCTTTCTTGGAATCACATAAGGTTAATTCTTGCTAAGATCAATAAATAGGGCTATAGCCACTACCAGCAGTAAAGAGTATTTGGTGTCTCAGTCTACACTTTTTTTTTCTTTTCTTTTTTTTTTTGGCATCCAGGGAATTATAGTTGACAAGGCATGGAGGGAAAAAAAGAGGGCTGTGGGACCATCTGCTGACTGGGACCGAGGTGAAGGAAGGTCACACAATTAAACCTGTCTTAGGACACATTCAAATAACACAGGCTATATTTACTTTTTTTTTTTTCAAGGCAGGGACAGAAAACATTTAAAAAATTACTCTTTTTCCTAACACCAATCTGCCCCCACCATACTTGAAGGAGAGCATAGGGCCGGTCATCTCAGAGAAATAGGAATCAGCGTGTACAGAGAGTGCTCAAGGTGTTTCATTGCTTTACTCCTTTTATTTATTTTTTAAAAGTAGAACCAGTTTTTCCACATAGCAGAATTCTTCAAGGTGTTTGAGCTCAGCTGTGATAAAGTCCAACTTTATACGATTTGGAAGTAATACTGACTATTCATCTAGTGGCCCTTATTTTTATCCTAACAAGTTGTGCTTTCTTCTCCTTCCAACTTTAGTTGCTACAAATGATATATTATGTTTGTCTGGGCTCAAAGACACCCTTACCCCCAGAAGACGTAGCATCCACTTCCCCAAAACAGGACCAGAAATGCCTAACCTATCCCTGAGAGACAACTCCACTAATCTGTTTCTAAAACGATCCAGGGCTGGGTTATTTAACAACTCTCCCTTGTCATATTTATTTTATTTCCCATATATGTGCAAATCTCTATGAAACTGCATCTCTCCACATCTTATTGCATTAATTACCTCCCCACGCCCCCAGATGTGCAAAGAAAGGGTTGGACTATTTTTCAAGTGAGTAACATCAGTGTCTTAAGCAGACTTGTAAACAGCCACTTGTCTGGTCTCCTGTGGCTAATAAGAATCGCCTCCAGGTGACTAAGTAGGCAAGGAATTTGTAAAGAGATTTCCTTTATTTTGTTCCATTCAGTTCCATCAAGTACACCATACAGATATATGTGGGCTGGTGAGCCAATGTATCTGCAAAGATAGCTAGCTGCATGTTGGGAATGACAGGAACTATTCTTCTTACTCCGGATTTATATATTCAAGGGCCCACAAATGCACTCACCAGCTCACCTTTGGTGAGTACATTTTTTGCCCTGGCAAGAACATGAAATCAAGAAGCCCTGCCTTTCTTCCATGACTGGAGAAGAATGAGGATTCTCCATGACGTCACATTGACTTCAGAAGCACTGGAAAATGGCACTGCACTGAGCCTTGGAGATGTGTGGAAAGCCATGAGACTTCTTGCTGCTTTCTGAGTGCCTGAGGCTTAGCACACCAGGGACACGTTCTCAGCTCTCAGCTGCGGAGGAAAGGGGGGACTCCCCACCCCACCCCCACAGTTTTGCTGGGTCTTACAGTCAGCATAATGTCAGAAGACCCTATCCCCTCCCTCTGACAAGTCATGGAGAGAACAAACTTTGTCTGGATACTAAGGCCAGCTAAAACTTGTTGACCCCTACATATATATATATTACTCTGCCATGACTGCCCAAATGTAGAAATTATATATAGGCCTTGTTTCTGCAGTTACAACTGCACCAATTTCAACTGAATTGCTCCGGATTTACTCCTGGGTAAAATGAAACAAAAGCAGCAGGCCCAACCATTTTGACAGAAATTAACTGCTAATTACACCTAAGCAAGGCTGCCAGATGTCCCCTCATTTTCATAGGCACCACTGAATTCAAAGGGTGCCTCCTTACTGAAGTTGTCCTTTGTTATATCTTGTTATGCTGGAGCTGCACCAAATACACGCTATTAGCAACAAGCCTAGGAACAAAATAATGCACTGCCTCTTGAAATATATATATACACACGTGCACACACACGCTATACAAGTCAACTTGCCTTAGATGGAAAGCTATCAGTTTAAAGAACTGAGGAGCACCTTTCAAGATCCGTTACTCCGATACAGCAGATGCTGTTCAAACCGAGCCTACATCGGTAGCAAGATGAACGATACGTATCTTCTGCCAACGTCATTCTCGATAAGCATGCACACAGAGTAAGGGATTTAATTGACATTTCCCAAGAGGTGGAAGGGGAAAGTAGGGGCATCAATAAACCCCCTCGCTGCACCTCAGTGTTTTCAGCCCAAAGCAAAGTAAAACAGATGGGATATAAAGCCTTCCAAAGGACAGGGTGGAGTGGGCTCACAGCGCTGTTTTTTGTTTTAATGGGAAAAGCAACTGAGCCTTAACTACAACAAAGCTGCTGGGCACCACTTTAATGAATACTTGAACTGCAAATGATCTGAGAAAGACATTGTGTAATCTAGGCAACAGAGGCTTGGAATGCCGGGTGAAGTTCATAACTCCCATGACGGAGAGGGGGAGAGAGCTGAGAGTAATACAGATCAGAAGAATAAAAGATAAGTGGGCATCTTGGTCATACCGGAGTGTGACCAAGCGACGGAAGCTACTTTACACAGGACAGCATACCTTTCCTACTTGGTCCCAATCAGTGGTGGCACCATCATTTAAGGTGACCAGAGGTGGAGGAAGGAGGCCGCTTTCCTTCAAAATCTTATCCTACATTTGACAGCAGCAGAAACGTCAAGAGAGACATGTGTGGGGAGAGCAAGGTGAAAAGGAGAACCTTTCCTCTGGACTCACCCTCCCAAGTGGTGGCAGCAGCTCCTCAGAGAGAAATGCTCCAGGCAACCCGAGATGCACTGCTACAAAATCTATTATTTAGATGTTAAAAGTCCTACTGGCTCCCCATTCATTTCCAGGCGCAATTCAAAGTGCTAGGTTTGGTCTTTAAAGGCCTTGACAGCATGGGAAGCGCCCTCTCCCACATGAATTTGCCCGTCAATTAAGATTGTTCTTCTGAAGTCCTTCACCATGTGCACCCATCCTCAGAGGTTTGGCAGGCAGTTCCTGGAGAGATGGCCTTGTCAGTGGTAGAAGTCAAATCATGGAACTTGCTCCGACATTTTCCACACGGTGCCTTTTTTGGATGTTTTTTAGATGCCAGGAGAAGTCCAGTGCACTCTCACTTGCTTTTAATGGGCTTTAATGGTACTAGAGATCCTTTATTAGTCTTCTTGTTGTCTCTATGTGGGCTTCTAATTGCTGGCTCTATTGTTTATTGGTTGTTGCCGTTATCATTATTGTATTTTAAGTGTTTTACATTGTAAACGGCTTTGAAGCCATCTGGCAAAAGGCAACCACATTTCTTTAAAGCACTTAGAATAAAGCTCCATAAGAGAGAAAGGAAGGGATTTCCTCCCTTTGGAAGTCTTGAAGAAAAAGAGCAGGTATCTGATGGAACTTCTTTCTGTTTTAGTGTTGGAGACTGGACTATATGATGTTTTACCCACTCTGCAAGTCTTCTACCAATTAGTACTGCTATTAATAGCCAGTTCTGCCCTGGGACTGCAGACGTGTATCTATATTGCACCAAAAGATCTTCACAACCACAAATTTCTCTAAATGGTGTAGAAAGCCAGTTACCCAGTCAGGCTAACCCAGAGCAAGATACACTGAACATTAGCATCGCATAGCAGAATTGCAGACACCTGCCCAAAATGAATGGAAACTATGCAATTCTATAGTATAACAAATGAAGAAAAAAGACTGATACACCAAAGCTCTCCATTAATCCTAAAAAGAAAATGAAAGCAATATTTTAATTAGAGGCAATTAACAGGCACAATTTACCTCTCCTGCACAGTTTGTAAAAGAGCTTTATGAATGGAGAAACAGAAGCATGAGGGGTCAAATGCACTCACGAGATTTAACAATGTTACTAAAAAAAAAATCACAGTTTTGATAGTTGGGGGGGGGGGCTTCACAAATTTACAACAAAACTGTCAAGCAATTAAGGCAAGACACTTTGCACATGAACTTTAACTGCTAATTAAAAACCCCTTGCTTAATTGACTGCATTAGCATATCATTCAACTCAAGGCATAAATGGTTTGGGTAACACACATACACTCAACACGCCTCCCTGGATAAAGCACAACTACAGGTAAAAACAAACAGGAGGCACCAAGCAATAAAAGGAGCTTCCCAAGGGAATGAAAGGTGTTGGCTCTTGTATATTAATAACCTTTTCTTCAACAGCATCAATAATCTCTTTCGTATTAGATTCTGAGAATAGCTCTTTCAAAGACTTTCGATGAAGCAAAAACCAAATGTGAAGCAACGCATTGCACATTTGGTAATTGTAATTGTACGCCCATTTCACCTTCCTTCTCCTCCACCAAAGGATTCTCCTTAACCACAAAAGAAGCTTTTTCGACATGCCCAAATCTATGCCTCAGAGTCTGGGGACCACCAACCAGAGCAACAACAACAAAACAGTGAAAAGCAGCCATTTTACACCTAAAAACTCATTTATTACATTTGTAACCATCCCTTCCTCCAAGGAACTCAGGGTAGTTTAGACACTGTATCCTCACAACAACCCTGTGAGGTAATTAAGGCCCAGGAAGAGCAACTTAGGGTGCAAACCTTTGCATGTTTAGACACAGAGAAGTCCTACAACTCCCAGCATTCCACAACCTGCATGGATCACTGGGGAAACCTGGGAGCTGTGGGACTTTTTTCTGTCTAAACATGCATAGGATTGCGCCCTTACTCTCCCAGGTATCCCCAAGTCAAACATTTCGTCTACTCTGGCTCTAAGATAATACTACTTGCACAAGTAAGGCACAAACAGTCTTTGAAATGCAAGTGATTTATGACTTTCATCAGTTTCTAACAGGTCAGAGAAAGACATCCTGCAAAAATGCATCGGGGAAATAGCCCAGACATCCTCAGTGCTGCACACTGGACACCTTATTCAGATCCCCACCCACCCTGCTTTCTGAATCTCTAGCACCTAATACTGCCTTTCTGTTTACAGGCTTTCCGGGCTCTACTATCCTGCAAGTTAGAAATTTAATTCAAAACACACGTGCATGTACATGTAACAGTGGAAGCCAAGGATTAAACTGACCATCAGTGGACAGTGGCTGTACCACCACCAACACCAACACCATCATTCTGCAAAAAAGAAAATTACCACACTACGAAATCAGCTGTTGCACGAATGGCATCACTGGCTCTAATCTTCTCAGCTGGAGCAAAGGAATGGCAAAAGCCACATAAAAGGCCAAGAGTGCATCTAAAGGCTTGATTCAGACATCATTCCAATGTAAATCAAGAGCAGAATCGTTTGAAGTTGACAACATTACGCCATCCTAAAACCAACACTCTTGAGATTGGGGTTAGGGTCTGTGGCTTCTTCCACTCTCCTGGAGAAATGAGATGGGCGTTTGTTTAACGAGTTATGCCCTTTCATCTCCCAACAGGCATTAACATGCCTTTCCTGCTTGTGCTTAAAAATGCTCCAGTTTTCAGGCGACTGCTGTGTTAAGAGACTGGCCTTGGGATGCCACAGAGGTAATGATAAAAAAACCTGCTTCGCTCGCGGCTGTCTGTATACAAAGCAGGACATCCCTTTTGCTAACGCATGACTGTCGGTTTGCTCTCCCTTGCTGCCTCCTTTCCATCTCCCTATCAATCCAACTGGGACCTTGCTTCCTCCCCTTCTCACAAGAAGCTCATTCAGCAAAAAGGAAGTCCCAGGATGCACTGAGGCTGCGTAGAGCCTGGATGGGGAAAGAGGAGGGGGAGGCAAAGTTGAAGACTGCATAGAAATGAATAGGGAAAAGGGAGAGAAAGAGACAGCTGAACTGGCAATTGCAACCTCACCGTTTAGGGTGTTTGGGGGGTGGGGGAGTTTTCCAAGGAAGCAAATTCTGGTTTGTGACTGACCACAAAGTATTTAGCAACAACCTTTCCAAATGGAAATTGGTGCCAAAACATAAATAGTCCTCTCGAGGGTCTTCCATTATAATTAACACAGCAAATTTGGCAACCGGTTTACACATTGTGGTAAGACGGTCAGAGGTATCCAGTGAAGGGAATTTCACCCAGTGGCGCCTCGCTGAAAAACAGCTCTTTGGAGAGGTGTTCTCTCCCCGCTCCCCTTTTAAATCCTTTTGGGGATTTAACAGCCAGCCAGCCACACACATACACACCCACACACCCCACAACACACACAGGCTGGAAAGTGCAGCCTTTTAAAACCACTCCATCTCCTCCTCCTGCTTGCTTTGTGACATCACAGTGGTCTCTGTGGCAACTAATTGTGATGTCACAGAGGATTATGATTTCAGAGGAGTGGGACTGGCAGGGCCTAAGTAACTGCAGGTCTCTTCTGAGTAACAAAGGAGCTGTTTTCATGCAAATCTGTCAAAAGAATACAGCCACACAAATAGGCTCTTTTCAAGGTCTGTGACTGACAAGTATAAGCTATCCCTGAAGAGCCAAGATATATCACACACAGCTAAATGTATGGATCTAGCGTCCTCATATACATAGTGCAGCTGGGTGAGAGGCCCCAAATCCCCCAGATGCTTCATGGGGAAACAACACCTCTCGTTGTGTGAAATGGTGTGTTTTTTTTTTCTTTTTAGATTGAGGTTATGTTTGGTTCCATTCATGGATCCTCAGCTACTCAAGCAGGATTGCTCGGCTCTCCATTATGCAAAAGAGAGGCAGAACTGGTATGCTAGTTCACAAATGCGTATTTTAAGTTATCACTAGATTCATGTGCAAGGCTTAGAAGATAACGATGAAACTCAAACTACTTAGACGTCATTGGGAAAAAACTGAGGGTGGGGAAGAAAGTGCAAAGGGGGCTACTAAGTGAATATTTAAAGAGATCCTAATATATTTTTCTGGTGTTGCCTTGTTTACAGAAATGCTTTGATGGCAATGGTTTGCCAGCATGAGAAGATTCTCAATGGATGCAAAAAAACAACAACCAGTTTCCAAAAACAAATATAACTACGCACAATACCAAAGTAGGATGGCCACTTATGAATAGCAAAAAAAGAGGAAATGCATCACCAAAAAGAGAGGTGATTTGCATAACATATGCATATGCTCATTTATATGTATAGATGCAAATATAAAATAATGTGGAAGGCTGTGACCAGATGACCTGTGTCCCTGCCTGTTCAGCCCGCCGTCCAGGTACTAACAGTTGATGAAGAACAGTTCTTCAGATAGGGGTGAATGTGCCTTCCTTGTTCTCCTCGACCTCTCAGCGGCTTTTGATACCATTGACCATGGTATCCTCCTGGACCACCTGGAGAGGACGGGCATTGGAGACATCGTATTACGGTGGTTCCGGTCCTTCCTCTCCAGCAGGTACCAGAGGGTAGCACTGGGAGAGGAGGTGTCGGACCCGTGGCCACTCACTTGTGGGGTGCCACAGGGTTCCATCCTCTCCCCAATGCTATTTAACATCTATGTGAAGCCGCTGGGGGCTATCATCAGGAGGTTTGGGGTGCAGTGTCATCAATATGTGGATGACACGCAGCTCTACCTCTCGTTCAAATCTTCACCAAGGGTGGCCGTGGAATCCCTGTCTAAATGTCTGGAGACGGTGAGTAGCTAGATGGGGAGGAATAAGCTGAAGCTGAACCCTGACAAGACCGAGGTACTTCTGGTGGGAGACAAGAGTAGGTTGGGGGATGCTGACCTGGTATTGAATGGGGTATGGCTACCCTTGAAAGACCAGGTCTGCAACCTGGGGGTCATTTTAGACTCCCAGCTGTCCATGGAGGTTCAGGTGTCACCGTGAACCAGATAGCATTGTACCAACTCCATCTGATATGGCGGCTGCACCCCTACCTTCCTAACCATCTGCTCCCATCGGTAGTACATGCCCTGGTCTCCTCTTGTCTAGACTACTGTAATGCGCTCTACGTGGGGTTACCCTTGAAGATGGTTCAGAAGCTGCAGCTGGTGCAGAACACGGCGGCTCGCCTGATTAAAGGCAGCCGCTGGCAAGATCACATCACTCCAGTGCTGAAGGAGTTGCACTGGTTACCAGTTGTTTTCCAGGCCAAATTCAAGGTGTTGGTTTTGTCCTTTAAAACCCTATGCAGTTCTGGCCCAGCCTCTCTCAGGTAGCGCTTCCAGCAACACCAGACAGGCTAGTCAACAAGATCAGCCTCGGATGGCCTTCTCTGTCGTATCAGCCAGGACAGCTAGACTGGTGGGGACAAGGGAGAGGGCCTTCTCTGTGGTGGTCCCCACTCTGTGGAACTCCCTCCCTAGGGAACTCCGCCATGCCCCCTCTTTAATGAGCTTCTGCCACGCACTGAAAACCTGGTTATTCAGGCAGGCATTTGGGGTGGGTTAGGGTATTTTTAAATAATGTTTTAATGTATAATTTTACTGTTTTAAATTGTACCATTGTACATCGCCCAGAGTGGCTGGGTGACCGGGCAGATGGGCGATTAAGAAATTTAATAAATTAATAAATAATTAACCATCTTTAACCCAGAATTGGACTGGATGATGCTCCAAATAGAGGATGGTCCACTGTAAAAGAGGACACCTGGCCACCCTACCAAAAAGGGAATATTCTGGCTGGTTTGTGTAGGAGGGGATGGATATAACAAACATTCCCAAACCTTTCCCCTATGCCAGTGTCCCTGCCCACTCTATCATATTGCCATATACTTATAAACAGCATAGAGAAATGCTGCAGCTGGCCAGACACAAACGACCTATAAAGATCCCATCACCTCCCCACCCGAGGCAGGACGTGGGCTGGTTCTCCCCACAACTCAAGTGAATTGTTGCAGGGTTTCAGGTTGAGGTCCTTCTCAGAGATTGCTCGAATGGAGGCGGGAACGCTCAAACCTCATACTATGTGGTTCAACCACATCGGTGCAGACTCTCTCAATAAAAGGGCCTGCCTAGGATGTGGTGACCGAGACTTGAGTCAAGTAAGGAGAATAGGCTTCAAAATGACTGCATGTTCTTTGAACTGAAAAGATAATTTATCAACAAGGAAATAAAAATCCAGAGACACTATTAAGACAATTCTATACTAGTGAACAGAGAAGTGAAATTTTCAGAATAAAGTATGGTAGAAGCATAATACCTCTGATGTTAAATATCTCATTACTATAGACTCCTTCCTACTTGTTAAGCCTATTAATTAAAGTTTACCTCAAGGTAATAAAGTAGATGGAGAAAATGCTACGAAGTTTATTTTCCTTATTTAAATATGCAAAGCTGAATAACCTGGATATGAAGGTGAGGCACATGGGAAATAATATATTTAAGTACCAAAGAGGCATCTCAAATTCATCCATGTCCATTTTATCTTTCTTAAAGAGTATCTGATGACTTTCAGTGCATGTGGGAACTACTACCAAAGCTCTCTGGGGGATGCTGAACTAGCCAACAACTTTAAAAGCCCCAAAACAGTGCTTTTGAAGAATAATTCATATCACTGAGTGTATATTTTATATCTGAAAGGACTAACAGACAGCTGGGGCTTACTAAAGTTCAGCATGCCTATCTCAGTTTTCACATGGCTAAACACCATGTGGGTTACAGTGAAATCCTATACATGCCTACTCAGAAACAAGCCCCATCATGTTCAATGGGACTTACTCCCTAGTAAGTGGATTTAGGATTGAAATCTTAGTGGTCTAAGTGCAAAGCTTCCCTTGGCCATTTTTAAAATTATGCTCTTAGGGAAAAGGTTGTCAAATGTCCTACAGAACATCCCTGAAGGGGATGATGTACTACATGCCAGTGTGTTGATCTTCCAAGCACACAGCATGATGTGGTGCGAGAAGTCATGCTCTGTGTGCCGAAGGTTCAATCTCTGGCATTTCCAGTTTAAAGGATCGAGCAAAAGATGATAGGAAAGACCTCTCTGGCCTGAGACCCTGGAGAGCCACTGCCCATCAGCGTAGAAAATACTGAGCTAGATGAACAGTATAGCCTAGTATACGGCAGCTTCATATGTTCTGAAGAAAGATCAACTCGATGTATTGAATCAATTTACTGTAACAGCCATCCACAAAAAATAAACTGCCATTTTTCAGAATGCTGCCCCAAAGCACGGGTGTGGAACCTCTTTAAGCCCACGTGCCAAATTCAATTTCAGAGCAGCTCTTGAGGGGCCATGCCAGTGGTGGCCATGGCCAAATACCAAAAAATACTAACTTATTTTAGCTAGAAGTTCTTACTGCCAATAATTAAGCTTTACAAGAGGCACTTCAACCTTTTAGAATGGGGAAAACCCTGCAAAAGCTGGGAAACCAGCAAATGGTCAGGAGAAAGGCGGTTGGTCTGGGGGCATGGCCATCTGAGGAACCCCAGAGAGCCAAAATGGGATCCCAGGCAGGGTGGATTTGGCTTGCAGGCCTGAGGTTCAACACCCTTGCCCTAAATTCTGCATAACACTCTCAATTGTCTATCCTGTATGGCTTTCTGCATTCACGCACCAAGATCAAACTGCAAGAAAAGGGCCGTTGTTGTTCTTAAAATTACACCAGCATGGGGGGTAGAATGTGAGGTACCAGTGCCAAAAATATTTTAAATCTCCCCCCACTGCCACCCTGGTCCTTCAGATACTCAGTTAAATACTTAAATAATGTGTGGCTTGCAAAGGCAAAACCCTCCCCAAAATATGATAAAGCTGATTATAATAATGTTGTTCAGTCGTTCAGTCGTGTCTGACTCTTCGTGACCCCATGGACCATAGCACGCCAGGCCTTCCTGTCCTGCGCTCTCTCCCAGAGTGTGCTCAAGTCCATATTCATTGCATCGGTGATGCCATCTCATCCTCTGCCGTCCCCTTCTCCTTTTGCCTTCAAACTTTCCCAGCATCAGGGTCTTTTCCAGTGAGTGGTTATAATGTATTTCAGTTTAAATCTTGCATAATTTAACAATGGGAAAAAAATCCACCCTAAACTTACACAAGCCCTTTAGAAAGTGAG
This sequence comes from Heloderma suspectum, assembly GCF_057233095.1. Classification (NCBI taxonomy): domain Eukaryota; kingdom Metazoa; phylum Chordata; class Lepidosauria; order Squamata; family Helodermatidae; genus Heloderma; species Heloderma suspectum. Next base: position 11,278,689 of record NC_139472.1, on the reverse strand, counting down.
GATGTTGTTACAGTTTGTGTAATCATTTCTGTGAATAGAGAGGAAGGGGAGGGAGGGAGGGGGGGAGGGAGGGAGAGAAAAGAGCACAAGGATCGAAATGAGGAGGTTGGTCTGACACCTCCCTGGGCAGAACACGGCATTAATAAACTGCACAGAAAAAATTAATGAACTATGCTAGAGTTGAGAGACAACAGCCGCTTCTGGGGCTAAGATGGGCTCTCTACAGGCTTCCAGAGAAGCTAGCCTTTAATTGAAGCTACAAGGGTTACTCTCCTGAACCCGTCAGCATACTGGAGCCTCTGTTACACTTAACCCAGACTTCCTAACACTTGATATCCTGTCTGCTATTTCAATGCCCTTACTCAACTGTTTCAGACAGACATTACACAAACTGGCTGGCAAAAAGGGGATTGGGAAACCAAGCAGCAATCCAAGTCCATGACCTTATTCTTTTAACATGATACCACTGACTTGAGCAGAGGCTGGAGAACAAAAAAAGGGGATAAGGAGAGGTATACAAACGTCTCCTTCCACCAGATAGACTTGATCTCACCCATCCATGCCATGCAACTGGAATCCATGCCAAGAAGCCATATATTCACACCGTTTTCTTACATTAGTAGCAGCTGCCGCCACTATTACTCAATCAATATTACTTATAGATTACCGATGCCAATTCTTATTGGTTTGTCTCTAAAGCCACATGCAACGTATTACCATTTCAGGTTTGAGCCTTTTGCCATACCACAGCCACAAAAATATAAACAGCCACTGATGCTTTTCTTAAAGCCACCTGGAAAACGAGCCACCACTTAGAACATTTCTGTTTCCTGGACTTGGGTCATGGCAGTAGGGTGGGATATTCAGTGAGGGTGGGTGCTACCTAAGTTTTGTTTTATATTCTGATAGGAGCAAAAATGCTCACAACCAACGCTCTAAATTAAGGTTGCAACTCAGTTAAATTCATTTTAACTGATCAATTGTATGAGTTTGAACCCATTAATCTATTGATTAAATGAGCATATGGGTAAAAAATGGGTTCATTTAAATTCCATTGTCACTCCATTCACGGAAAGTGCTCCATGCTCACAGAAGGAATCTTTCCATTCACAAAGAGACAATATTGGATTCAATCCAATATTTCTAAAGCAAGGAGCATATTTCCGTTGTTTTTAGATGATGCACAAATATGCCGCTGCAACCATCATCTTAAAAGAAGCATTCCCTCCTGCATATGAGAGAAGGGAGAATGCCTCTTCTAAGATGGCACTCGCCTGGTGTTTTTAGGATTATTAATTTGACTGATTAAATATTGCAGTCCTACATTAAATAACTTGAGAGAGAAAGAGATGCCATGCCTCAAAAACAGGGATTCCTTTATTCATTTTTATTACTGTATTTATATAGCCATCCCATAATGAAGGTTCTCTGGGCAGCTCAGAAATAAAACATTGAAATACAGTATAAATAAAAACTGAAATACAATTCAAACACAGATTTCAAACTGAGAGATTCAGGCTAAAAGGCCTAAGTTATTTAAAGGGCCCGGATGGCCCTGGTGCCAAAAAGACCATAAAGAATGTACCAGGCAAGCCTCTCTGGGAAAGCTGTTCCATTAACAGGGTGCCATCACCGAAAAGGTCCTCTCCCTAGTGGTCACCCACCTCACTTCATTTGGCAGGGACACTTGGAGCAGAACCTCCAAGGATTTTAAAGTTCAGGTAGGTACATATGGGAGAAGCAACTCTTTCAGGCAACCTGGTCCCAAGCTGCTTAGGGCTCCAAAGGTTAAAACCAGCACTTTAAATTGGGCCTGGAAACGGACTGGGAGCATTATGAAGGAGAGGCACAACATGCTCATGCCGCCCAGCGCTACTTAGTAGTCTAGCAGCCCTATTCCAAACCAGCTGCAGTTTCTGCACCATTTTTAAAGGCAGCCCCACATACAATGAACTGCAGTAGTCTAAACGTTGGGTTAACAGAGCATTGATAATTGTGGCCATGCCATCTTTTGTTGGTTGCAAACAGGAACGTCTTTGGGCAAGCAGACTCTAGGCTGAGACTCCCACCTGTACGTTTTCAGTTTCATCATCCAAAGCTAACTCAAAGCAACACACCTTGCTTGGCACGGAGGAGTTGAACGTTTATTCACTGATTCAATTTCCCCCAATATTTCACATGGAATATTGTACTTTTCCCACATTACAACTGGAATCCCAGCTCTGTTTTGCGGAATTCCAGAAAAACGTCTATTTCTGCTTCACTGACTACACTAAAGCCTTTGATTGTGTGGATCACAACAAACTCTGGCAAATACTGAAAGAGATGGGGGTACCAGACCACCTTACCTGTCTCCTGAGAAACCTGTACAAGGGCCAAGAAGCAACAGTAAGAACCGGACATGGAACAACCGATTGGTTCAAAATTGGGAAAGGAGTACGACAAGGCTGTATACTGTCGCCCTGCTTATTTAACTTATATGCAGAGTACATCATGAGAAACGCCGGGTTGGATGAATCACAGGTCGGAATTAAGATTGTCGGGAGAATTATCAACAACCTCCGATATGCAGATGATACCCCCCTAATGGCAGAAAGCGAAGAGGATCTAAAGAGCCTCTTGTTGAGGGTGAAAGTGGAGAGTGCAAAATCTGGTTTGAAACTCAACATTAACAAAACTAAGATCATGGCATCTGGCCTCATCACTTCCTGGCATATGGAAGGGGAAGAAATGGAAGCAGTGACAGATTTTACTTTCTTGGGCTCCAAGGTCACCACAGACGGTGACTGTAGCCATGGAATTAAAAGACGCTTGCTCCTTGGGAGGAAAGCTATGGCCAACCTAGACAGCATAGTAAGAAGCAGAGACATCACCTTGCCGACAAAGGTCCGTCTAATCAAAGCTATGGTTTTCCCAGTAGTAACGTATGGCTGTGAGAGCTGGACTATAAGGAAGGCTGAGTGCCGAAGAATTGATGCTTTCGAACTGTGGTGCTGGAGAAGACTCTTACGAGTCCCCTGGACTGCAAGGAGGTCAAATCAGTCCATCCTCAAGGAAATCAACCCGGAGTGCTCATTGGAAGGACAGATACTGAAGCCGGAGCTCAAATATTTTGGCCAGCTAATGCGAAGAGAAAACTCTCTGGAAAAGCCCCTGATGCTGGGGAAGACTGAAGGCAAACAGAGAAGGGGATGGAGAGGATGAGATGGCTAGATAGCATCACTGATGCAATGAATATGGACTTGAGCAAGCTCCGGGAGAGAGCGCAGGACAGGAAGGTCTGGTGTGCTATGGTCCATGGGGTCACGAAGAGTCGGACACGACTGAACAACAACTGTAATCCATTTTAACCCAACACAGATGAAAGTGATGTTATGTCTACTAAGACCTGTCCAGAGGTGGCCTCTATGCGATGGGAACAAAGGAATAGTCATGACAGACAGGCCACTGTGAAGGATCTTTAATGAGCTTCCGTCATGCATTAAAAACATTGTTGTTCAGGCAGGCATTTGGGGTGGGTTAGGGTATTTTAGAAAATGTTTTTATTGTAAATTTTATTGTTTTAAACTGTTTTTATTGTATGTTGTACATCGCCCAGAGTGGCTGGGTGACCAGCCAGATGGGCGATTAATAAATTTAATAATAAATAAATAAATAAATCAGACAGAGACGCAACAGAACGTTGCAACAATGTAGCTTTATTTTCAGAAGTGAGGAGAGTTGGAAATAACTGTCATGTTCCCTGGAGAGCCTCGTGTGGCACAGAGTGGTAGGTGGCAGTATTGCAACCGAAACTCTCCCCGCGACCTGAGTTCGATCCCAGCGGAAGCCGGGTCTCGGGTAGCTGGCTCAGGTCGACTTAGCCTTCCATCCTTCTGAGGTCGGTAAAACGAGTACCCAGCTTGCTGGGGGAAAGGTAGTCACGACTGGGGAAGGCAATGGCAAACCACCCCATTATAGTCTGCCATGAAAACGCCAGTGTAAGCAGCATCCCTCTAGGGGTCAGCAATGACCCAGTGCCTGCACAGAAGGAACCTTTCCTTTTCGTCCCTGGTCTTACCTTACCAGGAAGTCCAGCAAACATGTGCAGTCCTTGGAGCCACGTAAGGGAGGGAGAGCTTGGCAAGCAGAAAGAGGATTACCCCATGGCCCAGCTGGGGTGGGAGCCACAGGAGTAAAGAGCTCTGTTGGGCATTTTCAGATCCTCCTTCTACCTTGGTCTGAGGCCAGCACTATGGGATTCAGACATCTCATCCTTAACATACCAAGCAATGTTCTCCAAGTCTTTGTGATGGATCCAAACACATGTAGCGTTATAGAGGCTATACTGCTCCGACACATGGATCGGAGAGGTTTTCTGATATTGTAAGTAATCACAAAAATTGTGTGCAGTCATCATTATTTCCCCTTGTTTAGATACACACATTTGGAACCTTGGAAAGCTATGGATTGGGACAATTATTCTCTGGGCATTCCATGTACAGCCAAATGCTCAGGCTTTCCAAGTGCTCATTACACAGAAGCATCGTCAAAATGTTATGAGCTGCACGATCACTTCGGCATCAGAACAAGTTTACTACATGAGTAGCCAGAACTGGTGTCCTGACCTAAATCAGTGGTGGGAAGGAACATAGATATGAATGAATAAGGGTGAAATCCTATGGATGTTTAGACAGAAATAAATCCCACAATTCCCAGCATTCCCCAGCCAGCATAGCTATGCTGGCTGGGGAATGCTGGGAATTGTAGGACTTATTTCTGTCTAAACATCCATAGGATTATACCCTAAGGTGACATGAGGAGAAATGCCGTGTGAGACCAAGAAATCCATACTGGGTCACTCCAGTATCAATTTCTGCTTATGTCAACCTTGGATTTAGCAACTCACCTGGTAACCATAGGCGACAGGAATTTCATGCAGAACCATGAGTGGGCTTGTAGAAGAGAGATGGATTGCTCCATTCCTCCTCTGCCAGCCAGTTTGGTTTCCATGCTAGTTGCGGAGAAAGGAAAGCCTTTCCTTGGTCGAAGGCTTCTTTTTTTTAGCCTGCTAAAACACTAGTAGCCTGCATTTCCATGCTGGCTGTGGAGGATGGGACTTCCCCTCCATCATGGCCAACATGTAAACACGGGTTACTAGCCTCTTAACAGATAGGAGAGCAGGAAATGTGCGGGCTACTTTGTGAGCTTATTCACAAGTGTGCTTTATCTTAACGCTAAAAAGAAGTGAAAATGTCACAGTGCAAATAGCCTGAGTTAACTCTGTTTGAGGAACAATTCAGGCCTGGATGTTATTGAGATGGTCAACCATTTGGGCTGTACCACTTCAGACTGCAAGTGGGAGTTCTCATGTCTGGATGCTCTTTCCAAAAATTTTGTTTTAAAAACTCTGCACTTGGAAAACCAGCTGCTTAGAGAGGATGCGACCTTGAATGCAATTTTCTTGGTAGAAACGCAGGGTACAAATCAAATGAATAAATGCTAACCTATTCATCTAACATACTCATTTTCTATAAGCAAAGTGTTTTGAATGAAGGAGCATTCAATAACACAAGTGCATAACTGCACTGTAATATAGTAGAGCCCAGACACAATTTGACTACCACACTGAAAACTACGCTTTAAAAATGGACTCCAAATTTTGCATGCAGCCTGTCCTTCTATTACAGCAGTCTAGTCACTGAACTTAAATATTAATTTATTTCAAGATGTATTCCCTGCCTTCTAGCCAAAACAGTTTATTCAATTATGCATAAAGTAGGTACCTTTATTATAAATAAATTGGGATCCTTATCCTTCCCTATCCTGTTATTATTTGTCATTAAACTTGAGTCGCAGAGATGGGGCATGGGAGGAATACAACATGCTCCCACAAAGCAATTAAAAGTCAGCTCTCGTGCTCCCCCCCTTCAAACAAAAACAAACTAACACAAAATCAATGCTGGCCCCACTATTTTCTCCTTGCAAACTGAAGACTATTGCGTGAGCAGTTGCCTGAGGCGACAGAATGGAATGCAAAGATTACCTGCACAAAGATAACGTTTACTCCTCAAGTTTAGAAAAGCATATAAAATGCCCTTTTCTACACACACACACACACACACACACACAAAGGGGCGGAGGGAGGGAGATCAAAAAGATGGCAATAAAGTTTACATAGATCTTATTTAGCATAACGAGGTCCCCATACATTTAAGCAAATATTAAAGGCAAACTTATGTATTAAGAGTGCTTCCACTAATTGAAAGCCAAATTCATTTATGTCCCCAAATCTCCTCGCTAAAATAAATCAGGTCTACTGATTGGAAGGTGGGGGAGGTTCTCTAGTACCATGCCAGATTGGAACCACAACAGGCTCATTCTTTTAACTTTTGATGCATCCCAAGACTTCAAAAGCCTTAACTGCAGTATTGAAGAGCGATCCAAAAAATGTCTAGTCCTGGGTGTCCGGAAGCAGCAGTGGGCCACAGAGCAGCCAAGCGTGCATGGGGCGGAGAGCATATGTCCCAACAGGAATGGTGCTGTGTTGAAATGGAATGGTGCACCAGAGGGCTTGGACAGAGCACTGGAAGCAGAAGATAGGCAAGGGTTTAAGATGAGGAGGCAGGAAGAAGGACGCAAGGAAGCACAGAAGGCAGATGCATAAGGGGAGTAACTGACAGGGGTAACAGGAAAGTAACAGGCAGGGAGAGACTAGGGAACTAATGCCATACAAGCGGGACTAAAATTTTGCTTTGTCTAGGCAGAGACCCAGACTTCACCTGTCCAAGCCAGAAGGACCTGACCGGGGAGGGGGTGCGTGTGGGGGGGAGTTAGGAGAATACTGCCCTTTCTTCCTCTATTCTGCAGCCTACAGTACCACTTAAGGGGCTGTTCACACAACGCGCTAACCCACACTCAGTGGTTGAGTGTGGGTTAGCGCGTTGTGTGAACAGCCCCTTAGTGGTTGAGTGTGGGTTGTTTTGAACTGTGGGTTGTTTGTTGAACTGTGGACTAGTGTATTGTCTGAATGCAGCCAGAGTGGCTTGTTAACCATGCAGTGTGGCTTATTTTCTCCAACAAGCCCCCTTGAGAACCCAAGGTTTGTTGTTGGGTTGTTCAGGGTGGTTAACAAGCCACATGGTTAACAAACAACCCTGGCTGCGTTCAGACAACACGATAACCCACCCTGTGGAAAACGCACTGCGTTCAGACAACACACTAACTCATGGTTCAACAAACAACCCACGGTTCAAGGCAACCCACACTCAACCACTGAGCGTGGCTTAGCGTGTTGTGTGAACAGCTCCGTCCGAAAGGTGCTTCAACCACTCATGAGGTCCTTGTTATACAAAAATCAATCTATGTCCCAGGTGGCCCCAATGGGCAGGATCCTCTGTGCACTGACTCTTCTGAAGATTATAGTTTTCCTACATAATATTCTGCAAGAAAAGAGGGAGAGGCCAGAATAAAATTATGTAACTACAGCCTGTACTGTAAGCTGCAAGCACTACCTGCCAATGGCCAACAGCTTTCCACCGAAAAGCTCTGAAACCACTCAACTGAAACACTCCAAATATCCACCAAAGGTCTATGGCATTTAGGCAATACTGAAGTTTAACACAACTTGCTCACCAACTTGAATGTAGACTCTAGGGCCAGGAGTGCTATAGATGGTGTGTACATGAGAAAGATTTTTTTTAAATGGCAACGTGCTTTATACAGATGTGTATCCTACACTTCTGTAATGTATGCAGCAGCCCCAAGGTTGTAAGTGATGGCCATGCATACTCATGGAGGACACCAGAAGTTTGGTTGGCAAAGGCTGCCATAACCTGGAATTGCAACCACCACAAAAGGCAAAACGCCTCAACAGTCTCACAAGATCGCTCCAAAGACTGCATTACCTCAGCGCAAATAGATTTCTGCTCTTCGATCTCTTCATGCCATACCTATCACTGGCTTGGGAGAGATTATTACTATGAAACGGAAACGGGGACCTCCTCAACTGTGATTGTTTGCATATGACTATCCAGAATGTTTCTACTACTACCTCAGAGGACACTGAGCCTTATGGAATGTATGTGTGTAACAGACAGGCAGACAGACTGTCATTTCCTCTTTCCTTCGGTTAACTGAGGGTAGGGATGTCGGAGAATTCCGCCTTGGACTCCAGTGAGGCCAGATTCTTTAGAATCCATGGCAGAACGGCCTCCCCCACCCCACCCCCGCCACCCCACAGAATCCCCCTGAGACGGACCTACCTGGTGGCGGATGCGGTGGCTGAAGCGGCCTACGGCGGCAGCGGATAAAGCAGCCCTACGCCATTTGCGTCCCCGCTTTAGCTGTGATAGGCTACGTAAATATTTACGTAGCCTATCACGGGCTAGCATAGGGACGCAAATGGCATCCCCTACGCGGGACGCCATTTGCATCCACAGCAGCCCGGAGGCCCTGCTGCAGATCGGCCCAGCCGGCGGCTCCACGGACTGGCCGCAGAGCAGAGCTGGCTGGGCAGGATTCCGGGGGGGGGGGGGGAGGATCGCCTCCCCCCACCTGCGGACCCCAGTGGAGCCAGGTAAGTGGGATTTCATACACCCCTAACTGAGGGCCACTTCACAGACTAGTTTTTTTTCTACCGAGGTGTAATAAAAACGTGTACATCTGTGTACTCTACCCGTGTGAAAAGATGATGCATGCACTGGAAAGCAGTAACGTAGTGGCGAATTCAGAAGTGCGGGGTCCCTTCGTGGCAGTCACAGCCACAGGCCCTTCTACGATTACACAACCTTGTAAGATATACAGCCTTCAACTGGGATCCAGAAACAGTGCAGCTGAGAGGAAGGCAGGGGTATTTCAACTGGACTTCTGGGCAAAAATGCAGGGGTGTTAAAATCTTTCTCACTCACTCAAACACAAACATTTTAGGTTTTCAAAATATGATACTGTAGCTTCACCCTCACTCGGTGGCAGGGAAGGGGAGGAGACGGCTGGAAGAGCCTGGCCCACAACCGTAGGCTGGCAGTGGGAGGACCCTGGCTGAGTCCTGGCTCTTAGTCCCAGGTCTTCATCCCTGAGAGACCTCCCACCACTACACCCCTGCCGGAAATCCATAATGGGCAGCACGCTCCCAATGATTGTACATGCAGGGAAATAATCAGGTACGCGATCTTCATACATGACGTTGTACCCGAGTTCTCCCGCAACCCTCACACATCATGTAAGAAGAACAGTCTTGATTTTAGATAGCTGTACTAAGCATACACACTGTGTGAAGGCAAGGAGAATGTCAAACTGACTGCAGATGCCATTCCCAATAGGGACCTGTATCAAACGATGGGACTCCAACGCTAGATGGGCTACCAACGGACATGCAGCTGTAAGGCCCCTTCTGAACATTCGGCAGCTCTGCCACCACAGCAACATGGTGTGCAGGAAAGTAGGCACACATTAGACAGCCTGATGGGAACAGCATGAGCTGGAAGGGAGGGGAGAAAGGGGCAGAGATGGGAGGACAAGAGAAACTGAGGTCAACAGCCTTTGGCATACAAAAGCAACCGGCTGTTAACTAACAGTGATCAGGTAACAGGATCATCCCATCCCCACACTCAAAACTAGGAACAAGAAGCCTTGTTTTCACATGTACAGTTGAACAGGAAGTGGGAACCAGTCGAATCCCAGTATGTATTTTGTAATTTCTAAGACTGTTTTTGGGGAGAGCAGACCATGTCACAGGAAGGTAAGAAAAGCCGAGAAGAGGCAGGCAAGGGGGAGGGGTGCAGGGAAGCTAAACAACACATTTCTAGGAAAAAAGCTAAAGAACAAAGTCCAGAAGGTGAAGGGGCTTAGGAGGTTTGAAGAAGTCCACGTAGGAATGATTAAGCCCAAGGATAGCAAACAAGATGTTAGGAGAAACTGAACAGGGGTGGGAAGTACTAAAAGCAGTTGGCTCTCCTTCCCCTCCAGCAGTTGCTATATGCGTGGAAGATTTCTGAACTTCTACTGAACACATGCCGACTTATACCGATATTGTGAATGCAAGAACTGCGTTGCCGAAGACTACCGAAATTCTGACTGGCCCAGCACCTTCTTGGCGAGCCAAATGCCTCTGGGAAGCTTGCAAACAAGAAATAAAGCAGAGGCGAGGAACCTGTATCCTCCAGACTCCAACATCCATCATGCTGGCTGAGGCTGATGGGAGTTATGAGTCCAACAACATCTGGAGAGCCACCGTTTCCCCACCCCAGGCATAAAGAGAAGAGCTGCCCCTGCAAATTATAGCCCACACTAATTTTTGGATTATGCAGACTGCCTCCAGCAGAGGAAGAAAAATACAATTCACATAGACCCACCGTAGAAAGCTCCTCCCACCAACTCAAAGACACATCATCCCCATGTCCACTTCAGGGAAACACACAGTCCAACAGAGCCATGCTGCAGCAGAACAGCACCATGCAAATGCACCTCATGCCTCTCACCACACCCTAATTCTCACAGATGCACCACGCAAAATAATAATGATGGTGATGCCATCCCTCTGCACACAAATGCAATCCACACCGTTCCCATCCATGAGCTGGGGACACTTCCAGGTAGCAACACAGCCATAATGGACTGAGCATGGCGCAAGCCCCACAGAGGGGCTGACAGCTGTAAGCAAAACACACAAATGCATCTAGCTAAGAATGAGCTGGGTTAACAGACCTTAACACAGTTAAACATAAGCAGCCAAACATAAGATCGGTCGGGTTTCCCTTGCCCCATCCACCACCATTTCCTCTCTAGGAAACCCCAAACTTATTTCAATGTTATTTGCCTCTGGCCACAGTCTACCAACAGCAGAGCTAGCTTTTACTCTCTGCGTGGTTATCTGCTGCGATACAAATCCACCTTAACACAGGATTCCCTGTTGACTATGTCTGCTAGAAAGAGAAGTTGGGCAAACAGAGAATGTGGGAGAAGCAGCTTTTTGCTTGGGATGCCAGGCAGATAAATCAGTGAGAAGGCCCCCTCAAGAGTAAAATATAAGGTTCTATAGCCAAATTCAAAGCCTTGAAGCCTAGTCCAGCTCTACACAGTAATGGAGGTAAAGCAATCATTCAACCCCACCCCATTCCTGGGGCACAGATGAAGGTATGCATATCCTGACCCTTCCGCCTGACCATTGCTTCTGCAAACCAAAGCAAATGCTACTTATTTCAGTCTCTTTGGGGATATTTCAAGCAACATTCTCTGACTCAAGAGGAAACGATACACAAAAAGGAGATCCACATGCTGCATCATCCCCCCCCCCAAGTCCCTCTCCCCCACAACAAGTATTTCCCTCTCTCCCAGCTTCATGAAATGGACACACACACACCCTGTCATGTTCAAATCCTTTTCCCTACATTTTGATCTCTCAGTTGCCCACACAGTTGCTTTTAGATGACCAGCTTAAAGCTTAATTTAATCTCAAGTGTCACACCAACTCTGGCCTAATTCAGTGGTGGGCGGACTTCAGGCTTGCAGGATCTACTCTTTACTAGAACCCCAAGATCCACCAAATGGAACCTGGTGCAAAAGACATGCACTTAGAATCAAAGAATTCTGAGCCCAGGGAGGGAACAGAATTCTTTGTGGACGGGCTGCGAGTTGTATCCAACTGATACCTCAAACCAATACAGTTCACAGCCCTTCCTCATAAAAATCCATTCCTTGTTACCCCCCACCTTTCTTCATTTATTTCAGCAGGATAATTTAGGATGGTGGAAGGGGAGGGAGTAATTTTCTTGCTACTATTGTTAAATAATTTGGGGTCAGAAATCCTTGCTGATCTACTGCAAATCACCTAGAGATCTACCAGCAGATCTACATTCTATCCATCTGATAGATGCTATTTTTGTTTTAAATAATGGCAGGCTAGCCGTACATAAAACAAACACAGAAAAACTGAAGACTACACCACCAGGCTCAAAGTCAGTTTCAGAATTTCTATGCTAGTTTCTGAATTCTTTCACAAATCAAAAGCCACTAAAACTGTCATCACAATGGTAACTGAAAACCATAAAAATGAAGGGAGCTAGCTATGAATAAGTCGCTATGATTCCAATGGTACTAAATAATATTCTACCAGATCACTCAGGGACTTGGATGCAGAAAGATTCCTTGTTTGTGTTGCCCAGAATGGAACACAAGCCTTCAAAAAGATGCCCAACTTTAAAAAAAATGCATCCCCCATTTTCACTCCTCCTCCTCTTTCCATTCATACCCATGAAGACCGACAGCCCCCAAACTGCCACTTTTAGCACATGATTAGCTGAAGATAGACAAGCCATTAAGAACACATCTCTCTGACTATGAGAGATAATGTGAGTCTTTAGACCCTGGTGTTCCTACAATAGCTCTTACACTGAAGCTCTGAGGGAGAGGAAAATTGAGGAGAAAACAAGAGCTAGTTCCTCTATTTTAACAGTGGAAACAGGAGAACAGCTAGAAGTGGGAAGCAATGAGCCAACTTACTTTGGCTGTCCAACGCTTAGTGAGGTTTTGGGGTTATTTGTGGTGTGCCTGTATGTGTGTGGGTACGTGCACCTTTTATCCAAAATAGGTGTGTGGGTGTTTAAAGAGAAAAGTCTTAACTGAACATTCCCTAATAAGCATTAAATGATTCTCCTCTGATACCCTGTAAATTCCCATGATTCAGAGTCTACCAAAAGATTCTGTGCAGTTAAAGAATTAACTCGAGTTTTCTGTTTTGCTCCATCTTGCATTTTTTGAAGGGGATGAAGGGGGGTGGGGGGTTACATAGTTGTTGCTCACCAACTACACCCACCAGCTAGTCAGACATCCTATGTCTGACCACAGGCAAGTTTTTCAAGAAGCTCACAACATTTCTCCGTCAGTGGCAAGAACTAGTGCCAAGGCAGGGCCACCTTCCCCCCCCACCCCCCCCCCACACACACACACCACTTCCCCTTTTCACCCAACCACCAACCCTAGGGATTCTGGGAACTGAAAGCTACTACAGATTAAATAAAGAGTGTCTTGTACTTTCTACCTGTCTGGCTGGGCAGCCTCTAACAATTGCCTGGTATAGTCTAAAGGTTGTTGCAGCAGCTTGCGCAGAGACACACTGATTTCCTGAGCGTGTATATAACCCATACACAAGAATTACTTTCAGGGAGAGATGGGAGGGCTAGAGTGAGAGTCAGACAGTGCCGGGCACCCAAAATACGCAATCTAGTCTGTACACATATACTAGACGCCAACCGTATTTACAAGAACGCTGAATTAGTACAGTCTAAAATCAATCTGGGTGTGTGTTTGTTTCCTTACCCTTCCAATGCAATGTTTTAGAAGCTGGTGACATTATTTAGTTTATATTTTCCCTGTATTTGTGAAATTTTAGAGAGAAGCCTGGTATTTCTGCAAATTAGCAAGCATTTATTAGGTTATGCACATATTCTGTGTGTGTCCTAGTTAAGTAAACACATAAAATAAAAAACAGCCCAAAACAAAAAAGCAACCAATTCGGCTTGCAACAAGAAAAATGTATGCAAGGATGGTTGATGAGCTAGCTTCTCTCCCCCCACCCCACCCCACCCCGAAGGCAGCAAGGTTAATAGGACATCTTTTATTGACCCAACGTTGGTGGTGCAGACAAATTCCAGAAGAGAACACTGGTAGTCTGTATAAGTAAAAGTAACCCCCAAAACAGGAAAGACCAAAAGATTTATTTTAAAAGGAAGGGTAACCGCACTGAGTCTGCAGCCAAAAAGAGAGACAAAGCACTCTGTGTGGGGCACCTTAAAAAACCTACCAGTACAATCCTAACTATTTTTACTCAGTCGCAAGTCCAACTGAGTTCCTTACTGCCTATGATTCTATTCCTACGTATCCTTTCTGCCCAGTCCCACTCAACTCAACCAGACTTACTTTTGGGTTGACACACTCTCCCTTCCTGCTTCACCCAGGTTATGGCAGTGTGAGTTTTAGCATGGTATGGGGAGCCCTGGGGTGGGTACAGCAGGTTTTTGAGCTGCTCACCCGTACCATTCCTGCCAGAATTAAGACCTCTGTGCAAGTCTTACAGCTGTACACTTGTCCGGCAGTTAGCCCAGTTGTATCCTGCAAGCCTTCCAAGTGAACATAAGCGCATCTGGCTCCACATCTCCCAATCCTAGACCACTGGGTTTCTTTAAAACCACTTATCGCCTCGAGCCATGTGGTGGAAGCCCAAAAGGAGATTACGTATTTTGTGATCCCGCAACAGGGGGTGGGGTGGAGAACAGCGCTGAGGCTAACCTCAGGCAGTAACCACTTTTCTGAAAAGAGAAAATGACTGGTTGACGGTGTGAGTGCAAGCTGTGTAACCTCCACTCGGAGGACGCCAGTCCCACGGGATGCGCATGACAGGCAGGCGGGCGTGTGGCGCATAGCCTGGCTGCACGGTTTTCAAGGCTGCGACCCATATGACCCACATCCGCCTCACGAAGGTTCACGCGTCTTCCGCAAACCAATGCCCGCCCCGTTTCAGAGCCCGTCCCTGCCCGCTGGCGACGTCTGGAGCCGGCCCCTCGCCCCCCGCTCACCCTGGGCGCTTTCCTCTTGTATCGGCTGCTGTAGTCGAACTTCTCCTTCATCTCGTCCAAGCACTGGCCCAGCCTGGCTTTCTCTTCCTTGCCGGCGTAATCCTGGCTGAGGAGGATGTAGGCGCGCCAGTTGGCCGAGTCGAAGCCCCAGTGGCAAGTCCGGTTCTCCAGGGACTTGTGGGAGTGGATGACGAACTTGTGCGGCGGGTACATGAGCCGGCAGTCGAGGCACTGGATGCAGGCCGCGCCGGGGGCGCAGTACAGCTCCGGCACCAGCAGCCCCTTGCACTTGCCGAAGCACTCGTGGTACACCTTGAAGCTGCGCTCGGTCAGCTCCAGCTCGAGGGGGCCGCCGAGGGGGCCCGCCGAGCACTCCTTCTTGCAGCGGCCCGGCGGGTAGGCGCCCCCGTAGAGCAGGGCGTTGCACAGCCGCTCGGCGTCCGTCTTGGTGATGAGCCCGCAGGAGGGCGCCGAGAAGGGCAGGATGCCCATGACCTTGAGGATCTCCAGCTGGTCGGCCGTGCAGCGCGAGCAGTAGATGTGCAGCTCGTCGCACACGGCGTTGATCTGCTGCAGCGAGAAGTCGCGCAGCACCGAGTTCAGGATCTGCGGCAGGCACAGGCGCTTCTCGCCGCCCACCACGAAGCACGAGATGGTCTCGCCCTCCAGCACGGTCTCGCAGCGCTCCGTCGAGCGGTCCGACGGCATGAAGAACGGGCCCGGCATCGCGGCCGGCGGCTGCGCGGGCGGCAAGTGCAGCGCGGGCTCGGCCGCCGCCGACGGCTCCTTGCCGCCCTCGCGCTTGTAGAGCTCCTGCGCCCAGCGCGCCGAGAAGGCGGCCGGGCCGCCCAGCGAGCTCATCGAGCTCAGGTGGAACTGCTCCAGGGTCTTCTGCAGGCCGGGGTGAGGCTGGAAGCCGCTCCGGCTGGCAGCCTCCATGGTAGGGGCTTCGGGCGCCGTCCCTTCTTGGTAGCACTGGTAGTAGTAGTATTGCTGCTGCTGTTGCCCCCTTTCCCTTCTCTTTTTAGCGCTCCAACAACGATGCAAAAAAAGTATATAATAATAATCAAAAAAAAAAAGCCACGGAGATACAGTAGCAACCCAGCTTCCTCGGCTCGACGTCCCCGAGCCTCCTCCCTCCCCGCTGTGCGCGAGAAAACTCCTCTCTTTCCCAACGCGTTGCTGTCCGCTGAAGCCGGAGGGAGGGAGCGCCGCCGAAGCTCGTATTTCCACAAACCAACCAGCCCCCTCGCTGGGTTGCGCTTCTTTCGCTCCGCTTTTCCGGGCGCCCCCTCTGGAAGTGCGGCGGCGGCGGGGGGGGGGGGATGCCTTTAGGCGCTGGAGCAGAAGAGGAGCCAATCCGGAGGAGGGGGGCACACCGCTCTCTGCATTAAGAAGAAGGAGAAAGTTATAACAAGAAAAAGCGCGCCGCCTCCTCAAAGCGAAGCTTCCCCTCCCGTCCCCATCCAAGCCTGCAACCTTCCGTTCACACGCGCACGCACGCACGCCCGTCTCACACGACACCCCCCACCCCCACCCCCACCCCCACCCCCCCCCCCAGCTACTGAATCTGGAGCAGCAAGCAAGGCGGAAGGGCTCGGAGAGTTAGCAGCGCCGGAGGGGGCCGAAGGATGCCCGAGCAGCAGCGCCTGGCGTCGCCGAACTCACCTCCTTTCTGTCCATGTCCACCAAAAAACAGGAAAAGCAGGGGGAGGGGGGGGAGCTTGCTCGCGGGGAGCGGGGCAGGAAGGGGGAGCGGGGAGGCGCAGCCGGAATCTCCCGAAGGCGGGAGGCGGCTGCTGCGAGGGGGAGGCGTCTCCTCCTGTCCGCTCGCCCTCTCCGTCTCCCGCGGGCCCCGCAGCGGCGAGAAAGCGCCCCGCTCTCTTTCTGAGGGGGGCTCCCCCGTGCTTCTCCTCCCCCGCTCCGCTTTGCGCCTCTTCGCCTTTCCAGTGCGGGGACTGCAGCCGCGCCAGCTCACATCCTCCCGGCTCCACGCTCCAGCCCAGACTGAGGGTGTTCCGAAGCTGAGCTAATGCAGGCTGGCTGGCTGGCTGGGCGCTCCGCCTCCTCCGTCCACCGCTCCGCTTGTTGGCGTCTGCCTCAGCTCCTGGACCCCGGCCAAGAATGCGAGCGACTCCCCAGGCTGGGCTCTTCCAGGAACGGGCGCCGCCTCCCCCCGGCCCTGCCCTGCCCTCCCCCGAGCCGCTCTGCAAAAGGCAAGCGAGGCGCGCGCGCGCGCGGGAGAAGGAGGGGGGAGCGAGACAGCGGCAGCCCTGATCGGCAAAGACTGGGAGAGGGAGGGTAAAATGCGAGGTTCGCGGACCTCGAGGCTGCGAAGAAACGCGGGCGGGAGGGCGGGAGGGCGAGCCTGCGCGGCGGCGCCCGTAACTTCTCCCCTGAGGATCTGTTCCTAAAGCTGGACGAAGTTTTGTTGCACGAGCGAAATGAAGCGTTTCACGACAGATGTCGCACCCCCAGGCGCAGCAGCTCCCCGCGCACAAAATCCTCCCCGTTCGAACCAAAACACAAGGGCATGCATCTTGCAGCATACACGTCTGAAGCACACGTCTGCCGGACTGCCTACAGCTGTACGAACCTATCTGGGCCTTGATGTCGGTATCTAAGGTCTTTGTCCTGCCATTTAATAAAGGTATGATGGGCAGGAACTACAGACAGGGCCTTCTTGGTGGTGGCTTGGTGACTGTGGAACTCGCCAAATCCACACACACACACACCCCTGAAATGCTCTGAGACCCTTCTTGTTTTGGAAGGTCTTTTCAAATGCCTTTGCTTTACTGAACCGCTAGTTTTAAGTGGCTGCTGTTTTATTGCACGGCTCCTTGCAATTATTTTCGTGCACATTTTAAATTGTATTTATACCAGTTTAGTGTGGTAAGCTGCTTTGTGATGGCTTTTTTGCTTCAAAATCTGAGTATAATTACTTAAATCAAGAAATACGTAAATAACCACACATCCTCACGGACTGCAACCCAAATACAGAACTATCCTATCAGAAGTAAGTTCCACTATATCCAGTGGAGCAGGGGTGGGAAACCTCAGGTTAACGAACCAAATTTGACCCCCCTGGGGTCCCCCAGAAGGCCGTGCCTCCTTTTCCTCAACCACTGATTGTGTGGTGGTTTCCTAGCTTTTGTGCAGTCTCTCCCCCCCCCCCTTCTTTAAATCCCTCTCCTAAGGTTTAGTTACTGGCAGCGAGAACTGCCAAACAGGGGTCCTCAACTTTTTTTGGCCAGCGAGAACACTTGGAATTTTGAGAGCATGTCATGGGTGCTCTCACAAAATGGGTGCTGTGATGGGGCTTGTTCATTCAGAAAATGGCTGCCATGGTGGGCAGGACCAGTCATGGGAACATAGGAAGCTGCCTTATATTGAGTGAGACCATTGGTCCATCTAGCCAAGTATTGTCCACTCTGATGGGCAGTGGCTCTCCTGGGTTTCAGGCAGGTGTTTTTCCTGCTCTACCTGGAGATGCCAGGGACTGAACCTGGAACCTTCTGTACACAAAGCATGTGCTCTACCACTGAGCTACGGCCTCTCCCCACAAACCACCTATTTCCCCTGAAGGCAAACTGGTGAGGCTAAAAGAAGCATAGCTTGCCCAATAATCTAAGTAGCTGGGGTACAATTTCCAAAACACAAGACCACTCTTTGGAACCCACAGATTTCTGTCCCAACACCCGTTGCACAGAAGGAAAACTGTACTTGGCCAAGAAGCTGAAGACAAGGCAGGGGTGAGATTTGAGCCCCAAATGCTGAATCGCATATTTGCTCCCACAAAGCACAACAAAACTACAACAAATATTTGGGGTGTTTTTGTCCTACCCCTTTTGACTTTGGCCCTGATCCCTTTGCTTTCAGCCCTGCCTACCACTGGAATGCAGCCCCCAAGAGCTTCTCCAAAACTGAATTCCGCCCTTGGGCTGAAAGAGTTTCCCCACCCCTGCAATGGAACCTGCTCCCAGGAAAGCGTGCACAGAACTAGAGCCAAAAGCTGCAGTCCTGCATATTGTTAGGCTGTAATCCTATTAGCCCACTGAATGTGGCAAAATGGGCTTCTAGGAGTGAACTGAACTAGGAGCCCACTGAATGTGGCAAAATGGGCTTCTGAGTGAACATTCATAGGGTCAGGATGGAAATCACACTGACTTCAATGGCAGTTAAGCTACCTAACTAGCCTAAGATAGCAGCCCGAACACTTAACTTTGACATAATTTTGCATTATGACCATTCAGTCTCTTGGACTCTTCTGAAGTAAGTGATTTGAAGAAGTCATAAACGGTAGGGCGGCCTTCCCCTCCAGATGTTTTTGACTACGAGTAGCAGCATTCCTGACTATTGGCCATGCTGGTTGAGGCTGATGGGACTTAATAGTCCAAAAATCCCTGGGCACTAGGTTGGGGAAGGCTGCAGCAGGGGTATAACATAACCCAGCTTTCCCTAACTTGGTGTCCTCCAGACTATTGGACTTCAACTCCCATCAGCCCCAGTCAGCTTGGCCAGTGGTCAGGAATGCTGGGACCTGTAGTCAAAAAATATAGAGAGCAGTAGGTTAGTGAAGGCTGGCATAAACATACACCATGTATATTATGCAATGGGTTGGATCCAGACTTAGCCATACTTTGAGTAGACTCGTTGAAATCAATGGGACTTAAGGTAGTCATGAAGCCAATTTTACGATATTCAGTGGACTGCCGCTTTTGACTGTAGTCGTATATACACTTACCTGGGAGTAAACTCCATTGGATACAGTGAGACTTCTGAGTAAACATGCATAAGATCGCTCTGCACTTGGATTGCAAGTCTGTGAAGACATGTGTCTATTTATGTATTTATACCCTGCTTTTTGAAGCAAAAAGCTTTCACAAAGCAGCTTACAATGTTATTCTAGTAAAAACAAAAAAACAAAACCCACCCACTGTATATATACATGAATAAGTCTGGATCCAACCCATTATTCTGATATATTACTAATTACATTCAAATACCGATGAATGTAAAATGCATGCCTATATGGATGGGTATGTGAATTATCTATCATTCATCATATTAGATAATGATAGTACTAATATTTATATCCAGAGCATTCGCTAATCCTTCTGCACAAACTGTGTTAAGTCCTTCCTTAAGGATTCCCATCTTCTTCTGTAACCCTGTTTAAAGTTTTGAAAGCCACCCTGAGAACTTATTGAAAGGCAGGATGTAAGTTGCCAAAACAAACAAACAAACAAAGGTTCTGATGCGGCCTTGCCCTGCTCTGTCTGTCTTCCTTATTTCTTGCTGTATGGTGAAGCAGGACCTCTACCGCCCACAGCCGTCTCTCTTATTAGCTCTACCCATTCTCCCCTGCAGCCCTCTATCTATGCCTGAAACGCACTCCCGCAGCTTGCATGTGCTGCCTGCCATCTCTCACGCTCTTCTTTCAAATCCCTCCTTAGAATCCCACTTTTTCTGTGAGGCATTTGGTTTATAGCTTAATCACAAGAACATAGGAAGCTGCCTTGTACCGAGCACCAGACGACTGGTCCATCTAGCTTAGTATCGTCCACACTGACTGGCAGCAGCGGCTCCCTAGGGTTTCAGACAAGGTTTCTTCCAGCCCTATCTGGAGACACCAGGGATTGAACCTGGGGCCTTCTGCATGCAAAGCAGGGGCTCTACCACTCAGCTACAGCCCCTCCCCCAAACTGGATTGCAACTCCCACCATCCCCAGCCAGCATGACCGTTTGCCATGCTGGCTAGGAAAGATGGAGGTTGATGTCCAACATATCTGCAGGGCAACCGGTTGGAAAAGAGGTTCTCTAGGGTTTCAGGCAGGGGTCTTTACCAGTCCTAAGTGGAGATTCCAGCAAGGATTGAGCCTGGGACCTTTTGCATGCAAAGCAGGTGCTCTCCGTGCTTTGCATTGAGCAGGGGGTTGGACTCGATGGCCTTGTAGGCCCCTTCCAACCCTACTATTCTCTGATTCTATGATTCCCACTGAGCTACAGCCCTTAAACTCCATCCTAAACTATAACCAAACTCCCATGCTACTCTGGTCTCTTCATTCTCTCCCACCCACCCCACCTTCCCATTACAATATAAAATGTTCAGGGATAAATGCAAGCTTTTTGGAGATCTTACTTGTCTTGCTTATGAAATTTTGCGAAGTGACATGTACAAATAATAATCGCATGCACATATGGACACATTGTATGGATGGCAGGGAGGAGGAAGGGAAGTAGAGAGGAGAGAGTATTTGTAGAGCTGCTGCCATATTTAGAAAATCTTAGTTGATCCATCATTATGAGGCTGCAATCCTATGGACACCGTACAGGGGAATAAACCCCACTGAACACAATGGAACTTAGTTTTGAGTGAACATGCATAGGATTGTGGTGCTAATCTATGAGCTGATTGATTAAAATTTGCATACATTTGCATAAATGTTCTAAAGAAAAAAGCATACTAATTTTAGATCATCCTTCCTCAACCTGGTGCCCTCCAGAAGTGTTGGACTGTAATTCCCATAATTCCGAGCCTTGCTTTAGATGATGCACCTACGTGTCATGTCAGGCATGGCCTTAAAAGAAGCATATTCCATTCCCTCTCGTACTCTCATAAGTTGGCACTTGCCATCTGCTCCTTTTAAAAGTACTTGTACTGAAAATATTACAAAAATTTAAATCTTCTAATTAATCAGGGGCATCTTTTTAGTCAAAGTGTTTTATTCTATTAATATACCTAATTAAATAACTAAACATCGCAGCCCTAAGAATTTGTACTATGCCATCAATATGGATATGCAATACATACACCTACACACACATAACTGCCTCCAAAAAATAACCACTTTAATGCTGTGCTCTGTTTTAATTGCAGTTATTTCTATTTCTTTCTTTACTTTTGCTTTAATATTGCATTAATGACTATTTATTACAGAGCTCTAAAAAAGCTGATTAAAAACTATTGTTAAAAAAAAAAAAGTGTAAAAAATACTGCCAAGTTCAGGGAAACATTTGTAGATGAAGTTATATGGGGTTTAGGTGAGTAACCTGAACATGTTAAGACAGTACAGTGAACGCCCCTCCGAATTTTTTATATATATACAGTACTTAGCTATTCAAAGCAATGTACACTACACATATAGGAAAGATTGCCCCCTACTGGTGCAGGTCTCAAATTGTGAGTTTGCAAGTGTGTATTCCCAAAATGCAACTTAAATGCACCAGTGTTTCTTCCACTTCTAAGGGGAAACACTAATCAATTACTGAATAAACAATGTTAAGGCAGCGACAGTTTTTTTTTTTTTTTTAATTACTGGTTGCATTTTTACCTTTGCTCAGTTCACATCCAGGATAAAGACTTTGTGCCCAATCTAACCATTTTACACTGGCCCTTGAAATCTTGGGATCTTAAAACATCATTATAAATATGGCAAAATACTATAAGACGAAGAATGTAGATGACCCAATACCTGGCCTTGGAGGAATGTCTGTGAGTAAGCTTGTGGGAAGCTTCAAGTTCTGCAGGGCTCCACTTGGTCAGATAAGAGAGATCTGTAGCTCAAAACCAGCATTCATCATTTCTTTTGAATCACTGTCAGTCAGTGTAGACAATACTAAGATAAATGGACCAATAGTTGTCTGCCTCAGCATAAGGCAACTTCCTATATCTTTAGGAATCACATTTGATTTTGAACTTCTGACATAGCAAAGCAACATCTGAAATGTAAAAAACAACCAGAAGAGATGTAAGTTCAATATTCCGACCACTCAGGCCCAACCTTAATTTGGATCCACAAATGTGTATCTCCCTGCCCATTGTTTCAGCCACTGCATACCCAGCTAGACCATTATTGATCTATTTCACTTAGTATTGTCTACACCATTTAACTCAGCATGGCCCATGGTCAGGGATCCTGCAAGAGGTGGTCCAGCAACATTGTAGGGTTTTCTAGGGTTTCAGACAGGATTCTTTCCCTGCCCTAGCTGGGGATGATGCAGATGAAACCTTTTGCATACAAAGCATGCGCTCTACCACTGAGCTACTCTTTCCCTTAAGACATATGAAGCTGTCTTAAACCAAGCACCTAGCTCAGTATTACCTACACTGACTGGCAGCAGCTCTCCAAGGCTTCAGAAAGGGGTCTTTTGCAGCTCTACCTGGAGATGTCAGGTCCCTTGGTCCACCTAGCTCAGTATTACCTACACTGACTGGCAGCAGCTCTCCAAGGCTTCAGAAAGGGGTCTTTTGCAGCTCTACCTGGAGATGTCAGGGTTTGCATGCAAACCATATGCTCTAATGGTATTAATTGGGTGGTACCAACTGGGAGGATTAATCATGAGTATGAAAGGTAGTCATAACAGGCCACAGATTTTGGAAACAAGTCTTTTTCCCTCATTGGCTTTGCAAAATCCCACTCAGACTGGCCCACAGTATTAATAATAACTGAAATCATCATCTATATAGCACTGCCATGTGTTCAAAGTGCTTCACATTATCTAGTTCTACACCTCACAACAACCTTGTAAGATAAGTCAGTATTATCTCCCATATTGCAGGGGGGGGGGGGTTGACAGATGCTGAGAGAAAGTAGCTTACCTAAGGCCCCTTAGGGTGCAATCCTATGCATGTTTAGACAGAAAAAAAGTCCTACAACTCCCAGTGTCCCTCCAGCCAGCTATGCTGGCTGGGGCATATTGGGAATTGTAGGACTTTTTCTATAAACATATTGCGCCCTTAGTGAGCTCATGGCAGAGGTGAAATTTGAACCTAAGACTTCCTGATTGGCAGTCCAGTTTAGAATTCCTGAGGCCTCCAGGCAGGCTTGCAAGGGCACTGAGAGAGAAGGGGTGGGGGTGGGGGTGGGGGTAACAGATAACACTACAGTATAGTAGCTGATTAGAAACATTATGGGGTTGGTGTAGAAAAGAGCTCAGAAGGTGTGCAGACTGTTAGTCAAGGGGTAATTTCATACTTACATTTGCCTCTTGTATACTGGTGGTTTCTGCAGTAAGCATATAAAATGTGGATCACATACACACATCTGGGTACCTTGATTAAGCTAGGCAGGGGCAGCATCACTGGGGAATTGCCACTGCCCACACCCCATCAGGGGATTCACTGCTGGCCCCCAGAGCTCCCTGGCCTTGCTTCTGCTCTTCTAACTTGCTGTCACTGCCTGTTCACTTGCCCTGGCTAAGGATGCAAATCAGCAAAACTCAAGCTTGGTGAACTTCTCCGAATTCCATCGTGAGGCTCATTCTGACTTGAGTCCGTATCACATCGAGAACTTCGTTTTTTGTTTGTTTTCAGATGAAAATCTGTGCATATTTTCATGCATATTTTCCAAATGTCCAGCTCCGTTGTGCACATCTTTGAAATCTATGCATTCTTCTCCCATTGATTAAAGCATATTTGTGCATATTTTTCAAAATACAGATGTTTTCACGTGCATTTTTTCAAATGTATGCATGCTGTTGAACATATCCTTTGGGTCCACAAATCATATTGCAAGCTCAAAAATGTACAGACTTCGACTTCAGATTGTGTCCGAATCCATGTTCGTCCAGGCAGTGCAAACTGGGTAAATCCTGATCAAAAACAAACTGAAACAAATGTCTCATACATCCCTACTAAGGATGTGAGTTGTGTCAAGAATCAGGTGAACGTGCAGCAGCCTTCACTTGCCTTACCCATTCCTTCTGGGCTGTGGGGTGGATTGGACCAAGAGGGAGAGGGCAATCAAATGGGTAGTAGTGACTGTGGTAAGGAGGAGGCACACGCAGCAAGGGGGCATCTTGCCCAAGGTCCTTCATCGGGGTCCACAAACACATGGACATGTGGGTTTAAAGACACATGCATGTCTCCCACACTTTGTGTATTTGCTACAGGAAACACCAGTGAACACAGCTCAAACATGTCTACTGCATAAAATGATCTAAAATACATTAGGCTGGGTGGAGAGGCAGAAAAAGTCTCTGGGGAGTCTTCCGTAAGAAGATGTTGAGAAAAGTAATGCCTTAAATAGAACTTCTCACAGATCCCTTGATGTGTGATCCAGTTCAATCTAGGTCTCACATGCTCACCAAGTGATTCATAAGTTATTTTGTCCTCAATGACCATACAGGATTAGGGCTGTAGTCCTCAATCCCCTACAGCAAGAGTGCAGAACCTCAGGTCCAGAGTCCTAATCCAGGCCACACCCACGCCCCCTGGCCCTAGCCAAGTTCCCCCAACCACTGATCATTTGCTGGTTACCCCATTTTTTTGCATTTTTTCTCATTCTAAAAGGTTGAAATGCCTCTCCTAAGGCTTAGTTACTGGACTTAGTTATTGGACTAACTAGCTACTGGACTTAAGAACTTTTAAGTTAAATCATGCTGGTATTTTTATTATTACATTTATATCCTGGCTTTTTTCCTCTTGCAAGGAACCCAAGGCAGCACGTTCCTCCTCTCCACATCATCCCCACAACAACCCTGTGAGGGAGGTTAGGCTGAGAATCAGTGACGGGCCCAAAGTCACCCAGTGAGCTTCCCGGCCAAGTGGGGACTAGAACCTGGATCTCCCAACTCCCAGTCAAACACTCTAACCACTACACCACACTGGCTCTGCCAGTTTTGGCCTCACTTCTTTTGCCTTTGGCCATGCTCACAACTGGAATGCAGCCCACAAGAGGTACTCCAAAACTGAATTTGGCCCATGGGCTGAAAGAGGTTTTGCATCTCTACCCTACAGCAATTGTGCCTGCAGGGATTGCTGGGAAGGAGCGAGATTAAAGGTGCTTCCCCCACCCATCCCCATCAAGATTGCTATTAGCAGTGGGAAATAGGAATCTTGCTTGCAGGAATCGTGGGGGAGGGTGATCAGTTATCAGGTGGTCAGCAGGAAACAGGTCACTGTTCCTCCGCTGTTACCAGCAGCCGGGAAACAGCCATCTTTATCAGGATTGCTGTGAGGGCAGGTGAAGTTAAAGCCTCTTCCTTAGCAATCTTGCCTGCAGGGATCACTGGGAGAGGGTGAAGTCCAGGGTCTCTCCTGCCCAGCGATTCTCATCAAGAATCATTTTTTTGTTGACACTGACTGGCAGCAGCTCTCCAGGGTTTCAGGCAGGAGTTTTCCCCAGCCCTACCTGAAGAGGCTAAGGACTGAACCCGGGATCGGCATGCAAAGCATGTGCTCTGCTACTGAGCCACAGCCCTTCCTCCCCCCACATCAGTTGGACTGAAGATGCCCAGTATACCTCTTTCCCACAGTGGCCAACCAGATGCCTCCGCGAAGCCCACAAGCAACACATGAGGCCAATAACTCTTCTTCGCTGTCACCTCCAAAGCAAGTGATATTCAGCGGCATAGTGCCACTGAATTGGAAACATAAAATGTCTAATTCACAGAAACCACAACATATTCTTCATTTTAATGACAATTCCAAATGCTTTTAGACACATTTGAGGTCTAGCAGCAAAAATACAGATGTTTCCCAACATTGGCTAGAAAAACCCAGATCTCTTTCAAAGGAAAAACACACACACATACTAATCCAATGCTCTGGAAGAAACTCTGTCCATTGATGGAAAAGATACTTGTACTCTGGCAAGTTCTTTTTTAGGAGAGGTATCTCTATGCATCTCAGTTGGTGTCCATACAACGTGAAGTCATACAGCAAATTGTGCACATCGGGTTTCCAAATTTGTTCCTACAAAAGCAAAAAACAAACCCCACCCTGTTTGAGCATCCAGATTTTAATGGGCTGGTGGCAGCCGCTTTTCTTAGGTGTTAAGAAGGCCAAATGGAGCTACATTCACATGAAGTTTATCAAACCCTTCACACTCTGACTCCTGTTTTCAAGAAGGCTGAGCTTCCATCTTCAGCAGCCATGCTAAATGCTATGGCGTTTCCATACAGGCACACATCCAAACAGGTGGTTTCCAATAAGAAACATGGCATATGTACAGATTTCTTGAAATTACCCCTTCAGACATGCACATACACATGAGGGATTCAACACCAAACCTACAAAATCCATGGCATTTGCTCTGTTTGATGAATGCAACAACCTATTCCGAGACGGGAGCATACACTTCTTTTTAAGAAACCATTGGATTGGCAACAGAGAATACATTGTGAGATCAGAGTTATTACTGCCTCCTCCCTCCTTTCCTCTTATTCGTGTATCTCTGACTTAAGAGTGTGGAAAGGGAAAGAAGATGCAAAAACCAAAAATCTTGGAGGAAGGGCCCTAGCATCATAGTGTTATTATCTTCCCTTCTTTTTTTCTTTCTTGCTTCAAGGCCAACTACTTTTGGAACACAAACAGTCTAGTAAACTTCTGAACTGCTCAACTCTGTGGTTGGTGGGCGCTTGCTCTCTGCCTGCCAGCTCTTGTCCACCCACAGATTCCAAAAGGCCCAGAACAAGAAAACAGACTCCATTTTTCCATATCTGACAATCAGTTTGTTTCTGTCTTCCTCATTCCCTGTCTCATTTCTGGTTTATTTTCAAAACAACAACAACAGCAGCAACAGACTATATCCTGGAGCGTCTGCCACCCTTTGCCCCTTCCACATCCCCAATGGGGAAAATGAACATGTTTATATAGGCTGTTTCTTGCACAAAGGATGTGTGTGTGCGCGCACGCACTCTAAAGCTGACCTTCTGCTGCTACCAGATGTTCAAGCTGAGATGGTTGACAAGATGACTGGGCTGCTTCTGGTGATTATTCTACAAAACATTTGGAGGAAGGAAGAACATCTGACAAAAGAGAGGGTAAGCAAGCAGACAAGCTAAGGAATTATACTGGGGTATTGCTCCACTAAAACTCCGCTAGCTTTCACCTCAGTTTTGATAATAGGTATTCGAACAGTCATTGAGAAAGATTTTAACTCACAGAATGGTCTTGTTTGAAAGAAAACAAGACAGTGTTGATTAACAGCCCAATCCTGGGAAAGGGTGGTGCGATGTTAGACTAGGAATGGGGAGATCCAGGTTCAAATCCCTGCCCAGTGACCTTGTGTCTGTCTCTCAGCCTAACCTCCTTTATGGGGTTGTGAGGATAAAATGGAGGGGAAACCAGCCATATTTGCTGACTTAAGCTCATTGGATAAAATGTAATAAATAAGTAAGTAAGTAAATGATAGCATGATCCTAAGCATATTTACTCAGAATGAAGCCCGACTAAGTCACCAGGTATCTGCTATAATGTATACAGTGACCTTCTCATACACCACCTTCAGCTCTCTTTAAAGCTTCTGTCTTAAGCCAAAATGACCCTTCCACTAGCCAACTGTATCCTTAAAGGAACACCTGGGGGTCGGCAAGTAAATCAGGTCAGCTACATCTCTGGGCTTCTTCACACGGAGCTTTTATCCTGCTATTGAGATTGCTCACACGGAGAAGTTTGTGGGTCGTTTTCATGACGTCATCAACCTCCAGGGCCCATCCAGAGGTATTTCCTGGTTATTCCATCTCAAAAAGATCCAGAAATAATGAACTATTTAAGTCGGATTGTTATGCTATTAAAACAGCCTCTAGATGGCGCTGTTTCATTGAGCTCTATGGAACCTTGAAAATTAAAAACTTCCCCTCTCTGCAATCAGGAGGTCCCCATCTGGGAGCCTGCTGTAAACACAGAAAGGCTTTACAACAGGAGGACTGCAGGTTTTCTTCTTTAATGGAAAGGCAGCCTCTGACAAGCCTTCTGCTGGCTTCTGCTGTGGTTTGTATCATGGCAGAAAAATTCTGCAAAGAGAAACCTTGCACAATAGATCTGTCCTGGCTTACGGCTTCTTTCCTACTCCCAGGCATTTGACCGTGTTTGATAAGGTTTTAACCAGTCCTGAGAGTTCGATTGTTGATTGGTTTTAATTGTTTTGTATATAATGGCTTTTATATTATGTTCTATATTGTATTTTTTAAGATGTTAATCTTTTGGACAGAAATGTACATGTAAACAGCTTTCCTGAACAAGAAATAGTGGTGACAACATTGCCTGGCTCACCCAGCATCCTGTAAAACAGCCTGTGAACCTATATGAGCCAGATTGGCTGATGGTGGAGGCCATTGGCCATGTGGCACTCCGCAGAAAATAGGCAGATTCCAAGCTCCCCTATCTTGTGGGACGAGTCATGCTTTGCATGCAGAAGGCTTGATTCCCAGTATCTCCAGTGAATAAGGATCAGGTGAAAGATGAAAGGAAAAACGCCTGCCCAAGACCCCAGAAAGATGCTGCCAAAATAGACCAAACAAAATTGGGTAAGACGGACAGATAGTTCTGGCCTGGTATAAAGCTGCTTCCTGTGCTCCTCTTTCGTTCTCTTTTGGACTGGTTCACACCGCAGCCTGTGAACCAGCCGCTATGGGTTCAGAAACCCCAATTTACTAGCAGCAGTTGCTGGGGTCAATAGCTACAGTTAGCCACTGAAAGCCCCCTTCAGAGGAGCATTTTCTCAGCACAGCTGCACAATGTCATCTACTCACCAAACCTCCTGCAGTGCCTGGCTTCTTCTAACAGGAGTGAGGAATGATGTGCCAGTGAAGAGACAGTCATGGAGATTTGCATCTTCTTACCTGCTATTAGAAGAAACCAGGTGCTGCTGGATGGTGAATCAATGAACAGGTGTTGCTAGCAGTGGTGTGCAACACTGTTGGAAACGGATTTGCAAAAAAGGTGGCTAGACAACTGCCGCCACAGTCACCTAGAGGCTTCTAAACATGTGCTAGCTGGTTACAGGCTCCTAATCTGATTTGGCAAGATTGGGACAAGGGAGTTCCCAGTTCACCTACTTAGACACTGCACTAGATACCAACCGACAACTCAAGCAAGCCAGCCAAGTCTCATCCTACAAAGGAAGACAACCTCTGTCCTATCCTAGGATTTGATCAGGGGGAAAATCCCTCTCTGGAAATCTGTCGCCAAAATTATGTCACCAATTCAAGATGAATAAAAGGGTAGAAGAATCTGTTGTTATGACTCCATATGCACCCTCAACTATTTATAATTTGTTTTTATTTATGCATGCCAGCCAAATACAGAAGGCGTCGGATGGGGGACTACACAGTAACACATGACTGGCCGTGGAACTGTTGAGGGAAGGAAAATTATTTCTTGAAACCCAAAGATTCTCTTGATTCCTGAGCATTCAAACAAGATTTACCCCCCAGGCTTTTGCCACAAATGGAGCACTTTTCAAGTTTGGCGGCAGAACACTTTTGCCAGATGCTTCTGGGTAGAGCCTAGATTGTTATGGGCTCTTTGCAGTTCTGTCTTTGGTGCATTGCACAGATCATGCCATAGTTTTGGACCTTACTCAAATATATTTCTCTGAGCTTTCCAACCTGAGCATAGCCCAGTACAGTGTATCCCTTATGCCAGCTTTCCCCAACCATTGTTTTCTTTTCCCCTCCAGATGTTTTGGACTCCAACATCCAGGATTCCTGACCATTGGCTATGCTGGCTGGGGCTGATGGTCCAAAACAGCTGGAGGGCACCCAGTTGGGGAAGTCTGCCTTACACACTGTTTACAGAGTAACATTCCAGGGCTTCCTTCATATCCACTCTTTTTCAACATCTCTGGGTCCATTTACTTTGGAATCACTACCTTCTTTCCTTTCACACCATAGGTCAGCTCTGTCATATTCAACAAGCCTTTGATAGCTTCCGGAGCCTGTTTGCTCAAGGGCCATCCTGCTCATATGAGGTTTCACAGCAGAGTAAATCCAGTATCATAGTCTGTCTTCTTCACCCTTTCTATTAGCATGCATGTGAATACAGGTAGATGTCACAGGACCTAATGCACTTGTTTTTTCAGGTGTTCCTCGTCTTTTGCATTCTGTCCCTCTGTGAAATTGAGAGACAGGGTATCTGCAGTCAGAAACTCTTTTCCAGGTGCGTATTTGATTTGTAGGTTGTACCTTTGCTGTTGAAATCCTGGTGCTAAAAAGACTCGCATGACTTCTGATCTGGTTCCACTGTGACCAGATGACCATTTAAACACAGTGGTAGAATTTCTGACAACCTGTCACAATGGTAAGCTCATTTTTCGCTATCTGGTTATAGGCTTGAGTTGTCATCAGGGTTCCTGAAAGCTTCTCCTTGCCGTAGAGCTGCTCCTATGGCATAATTATGCTCTTATGGGAAGCATGATCCTAGTTGGCAGCAGCCTTTGCAATGGTTGCCACTGACAGTTAGTGCTGGTGATGGAGAAGTATGACTGGGCCTGAAGATCCATCTATCTTCTGAGCATTGCTCAGAGACACCAGCACCACACCTGGGCCTGGGTTCTGCTCCCCATCCGTCCTGCTTTTCAATATCTCTATAAACAGATTTTCTGTTTATCATATATTCTAGTTCCAGCTACAGGGGTTAGGGGGGCTGCCAATGCTTATGCAGTCAAATCCATACCTCTCATGCATAAGGAGAAGGAGGTCTCTGCATGTCCCGGAGATCCACATGGTATGCACAAGTACAAAAAAAAAAACACCCCAAATAGGATTAAAAAAAACCTCAAAGCCAAAAAAAAGGAAGCAGGAACAACAGCAAGAGATAGGGAAAGGGAGAGGTGAGTGAGGAAGAGACAAGAAAATTGAGAAGGGGGATGGAAACATTACTTGTTACATTTCTCTCCGCCTCCTCAATCTCCTTCTTATCATTTGATCTTTGTTCCTCACAAGTCTGCAAACAGACTGACTTCCCATCTATTTCTCCTTTTCCTAAGCTGAAGTCATTTAACCAGCCAGACCAATAACATTCTGAGTATCTGAACAAATAGCTCTCTCTTCCAAACCCCAGCCCTACATCAGTAGGGGGGAAAACAGATGTCACCACAAGAAAGAGTGGGTTAACCCTCTACTTCCCTCCTATCTCTTCCACTTTCAGCAAACTGAACCTCTTAGGGGAAGGAATACCACGACCTTGATGCCACAACAGAGAGGTTCCTGTCTTGCATCTCCACCAAGTATAATGTCATTTGGGGGGGGGGCTTCTTTTATTCCCCAAACTATTTTATTTCCTTATTTGTGAATCCCTTGGGGGAATAACTATTACTATTTAGAAAATTATAAACTGCTCTGAACCCATGGGATAGACCAGGATATGAATCAAACACTCGCTTACTTACATACATACTTATACTGTAACTTCTTTGTTGTCATCCTCACCATGTAACCGTGAACTCAGCTGGAGAGTGCCACCAGGATTGTAGCTGAAACATGGCCTCTGGGAAACAAGAGGGAGGTATCCGCATGCTCAGGGGAACAATGTACAAAAAAACATTTAAGGAAAAAACCTAAAGGGGAAACCCCCCACCACAAAATATTCCAATTAGGACTGAGCATGCTTAGTGGCCACATTCTGAGGGTCTATTGTGGGGAGGGCAGAAAACCAGTGGTGAGGAGCAGGGAATGGAATGGAGTATTCTGGAACTGGCATGGCCAGCTGGAACACTGAACAAGAGCACACACTGCTCCTGTTCAGTGTCCCAGCCAGCCAGTCAAGCTGGGTTTTGTTCCAGGTCTTGTCCAGGTTGCTGCCCCAGTGCCATTCTGTGTCTTTTAACACTGAAAGACTCATAGATTTTAGCATATTTAGTGACTGTAGGGCCTTTGGCCCGAATATTGCCATAACTGGTGTATCCACCATAGAGATCTGAAAGCTGGTGTCATTCTTTACATAACCCTGAGAAGGACATTCCCATGTTCTACTTATTTGTTGCTGCATTATATTTGTTTATCTCCTGGTTTATTTTCTTGTACTCTCTCCTCAGGGACGCAGCATACTTCCACTTCACTCAATCTTAAATTTGATTGGTGTTGCCCTGAATCCTGTGTGAACTGTGCCCAAATCATACACTGCTCCCAAATCCTTGTTCCTGAAAGCATCACCTCATATTCTTGGGAATGTTCCTCCACTATGCTATGAGTAGATCCAACTTCACCCCTTCCCAGGCTGCCTTTATTTGCCATAGAGAGGAAAACTACTTGTTGTCCAGAACATAGAGTAGAGGCGCCCTCTGGGATATTCATTGAATAGGATTTTCCTTGCATGGAAAAAATGGGAAAGGTACCCTTGCATTTAAAGTGTGTGCAGACACTGCAGAAGTAGGATACGTCCTACAAATAATTACTTGACAGGACTATCGAACAAGCTTGCTTTTGTTCATAAGAATCCAAGCCAAGAGTACTGGCATTTTACCTCTTCTACTTTCTCTCTCCTACCTCTGGCTTCTCTTCCTGGCCAGTAAAAAAACCCATGGGGCTTATAGCGGACCCACACTGCTCTCCGGCTAATGAATGCAACCTGTTCGGATGAATGTGAGGCTTATTTGTGAAGCCAGTAGGCTGACATTTCACATTTCTCACCATAAATCTGTGTAACACTTTATTTTAATTACTGGGACATTTTCTAACTTTTATTGTTTCTGGCAAAGGCAAGAGCAATGAGCTCATTCATTAAATAAGGAATGCAAGCAATTTCTTTGGGGTACACAGCACACCCTCCAACATTTCACAAATGAAAATGGGGAAACCCTTGTGCACATTTAACACCCCTATTCTTGCACTGACTGATCACTCCTCCCTACTGCCCAAATATTAGACTTCGTAAGGCTCTTCTCTGCCTGTTGTATGTTCTGTTTGTTTACTCTGAAAGAGCCTGTCATGCAGTGGCTTCTGAAACAGGATGTGTGCTAGTAAAACTGGCTATAATAGTTACCTTTAAAAAATAAAATAAGAAGTAGGATTTCAGTTTAATAATGGATCTGTTGCATTTAGTATATAATAAATGGGACACGAAGATATCAGCTAAGTTTACTACCTGGATAGGTGATTGTGTTAGCGGAGGGTGTGTGAAGTCCACCGACCACAGACAGATGCAAAATGGTGGCCTAGGGGGTTGGCCAAACTCCCTACTGCACCTAAAGAGCCATACACCAGGATGTCCAGCATACACAAATACAAAGCTATGTCGAAGTTACTACAGATCAGGGATTCTAATACAAAACTCTAGAACTGGCCATGAGAGCTGCACAGAGACCAGATTAAAGGCAACCTAGTAATACTCATATTTTACAGGTGAGGAATACCAAGGCTAAGACATAAGCTATTAGCCCAAAATCAGCAATGGTAGATACTTATTTTACTTGCTGTTGTTAAACTATTGGGAGTCAGAAACATTTGGCAATCTACTGCAAATCATCCAGAGATCTAAGTTTTTCCTAGGTAGGTAGCAGGAAGTTGTACCTATCTGTCAATATTACTCATGCTTCCAGTGTCATACTGTCTACACCTCTAGATGATGCTTTGTAAACATCTGTGTGTATCTAGCTGAAATAGCTGTTAAATATTCAGATTGTGAACCTTATTAAGCCTCCAGTTGTACCCATCCAATATGGAATAGTTGCAGCACCTGTTATCTCATTACTAGGCATGCTAGTTGTTGCTAAATACCCACAGCTTCCCTCTCTAGTAAATTGGTGGAGGGTTGTGTGATGTTCTTTTATTTATCAGTTACAAATTCAAGAACATTTGCTAGAATAAGAATTTATTTGCAATGTTTGTAGCAAGCATATGCCTCGTGGGCCTCTGTACCAAGCTCTTACACGGTTGCTTTCCCAAAGCTCTATGCACCTCTGCTCCCAGCACCGCTGGCCTTCTTCCACATTGGGGCTCTGCCCTAGTACTGCCTTATACCAGCAGTGCTTCTTAGAGAATTATCACCGCAGGTTGCCCCAGTAGCAGAATCATGTAGATGGAAGGGGGTCTTGCAAGCCTTTTACTCCAGCCCCCCACCTCTGCCACTCTGTCCTGCTATGGCTGGAGCAGGCTCAGTGTTAGGTTAAACTACGGGGCAATTCAAAAGCAAGTCAATAAGCTAGCAATGGGCGAAGACACAGTTTTACCAGGCAAGAGAGAGAGTTCCACAAGAGAGGTCTGAAGAGCAGCCAAAGTCCAAACAGAGATAAACAGTCAGATACAATACACAGTCCAAGAAGCAGAGCCCAGCAGGAGTCCAAGGTCAGCAGCATGGAGGCTCAATCAAGGCAAAAACAAGAAACCCAGATAGAGGACAACAGGAGCCGGTAGAAGATGTTGCTTGCAGCTATGGCTAGACTGATACTGCAGGCTTATATTGCTAGAGTCTCCTGAGTCCCACCCAGGACTCAGCTGCAGTTCATTACAGGCCTTGATCCTGAGGAGCCCCTTCCTCTTGAGAAACCCTTCTTTGTATTTGCTCACTTCTCCTTAAAGGAGCCCTACCGGCCTGCCTCTTGAGGCGATGATGCTCTTGGGGGCTGGGCGGCCACTCAGTCTCTGCCTCAGAGGTGGAACTCCCTCCTCCTGTGGGGACAGAATGGTGGTCCTCTTGCCTGAGGACCCAGGCTCCCCCAGGTCACCTGCCATGGGTGGCTCCTTGGTGTTAGCCATCTCTGGGAGCTCTGACTCCACTTCAGAGGAGGATGCCTCCAGTGGGGCATGATGCACTCAGAGCAAGAAATCCCAAGCTAGAGTATTCCCAACAGATGACTGCCCAGCATCTGTCTGAAGACTTCTAACATTGGAGAGGCCCCCCCATCAGTTCCATTGTTGCACTGCTCTACCACTCTTATATTATATTTCTATATTTTTTGTTATTAGTATGAAAACTTCAGATACAGAAGTTTCAAACAAGTTATAATGAGCCAAGTTCCCAGTCCCCACCCTGATCCCTCCTCTACCAAGGCACATTGAAAGAGGAATGAAGGACTATCACTGTTCAAACTTGTGACTGTAGTTCTCCCTCCAACTAGTTTCAACCCCCTACCCCCATCCCTCCTCCACTCTACTCTCACTGATGACAGTTCAGGATGAATAGTAGAAGCTGACATTAATAAAACAGTAAATAAATGAATACATTGGGGGAAAGTCAGTAAGTCAGTAAGGTGTAGTGAGTACAGTATCAGACTAAATCACTACTCAGCCATGAAGCTCACCGAGGGATCTAGGACCAAGGACCAGTTGCCATCTCTCAGCCTAACCCACTTCATAGAACTGTTGTGAGGATAAAATGCAGTGGGACAATAACCATATGTACTGCCTTCAGCTCTTTGGAGGAAAGGTGGGATATAAATATAATAAATAAATACAAATACATTTAACAAGGGTGGGGGAAAATACTAAAAAGGTAAAGGTGTCCCCAGCCAGTCATGTCCGACTCTAGGGTGTGGTGCTCATCTCCATTTCTAAGCCGAAGAGCCAGCGCTGTCCGAAGACACTTCCGTGGTCATGTGGCCAGCGTGACTGAACACCGAGGTGCCCGGAACGCTGTTACCTTTCCCGCCGAGGCGGCGCCTATTTATCTACTCGCAATTTCTTGCTTTCGAACTGCTAGGTTGGCAGGAGCTGGGACTGAAGACGGGAGCTCACTCCATCACGCGGCGCTCGGGTCTCGAACTGCTGTCCTGGCAGCCAACCGTCCGGTCTGCAGTTCAGCATCTTAACCACTAAGCCACCGCAGCCTCTAGGGAAAATACTACCTAAGCCTAATATGGGTAATGTCAGTCTTGAGAAGTTTCTTCCACGTAGCATCTTTTATTTTGTTTAGGTTCTTTTTAATAGAGGCAGATGGTGAAAGAAAGCATGTGTAGGGAAAAAAGAATTAAAAGTAGTCGCCATTTTGCAGGTTGGGATTAAAAGTGAGTATGTGTTCTGAAAAGACTGAGCCTTACTGCTCTAGAACACCAGATCTAATAATGTAGTTAGTACATTTTGAGCTTTGACTTTCCAAAAGTATTCGCTACATTTCTACGACATGTTGACAAAATTACAAACTTGTAATATCTAAAATAGTGAATATTCCCCTCACCAAGGCTGTAGGTAAAAGCATTTTTAAGGGAAACTAACTACCAGTGCACTTCTTTCTCCATGCCGCTCACTAAAACCCTAGTAACCAGAAAAGGTCCCGCAGTGCATTGCGAGGGAATGGTTCGGAGTGGGTGGATGAGAGTCTTGCTTCATGTCTCCCCCTTAGCTAGAAATAGATAGAATGAGCACTTGATGGGAAAGAAATGCATTCTCCTGCAAATACTGCCATTTGAGGGCTGGGAAGACGTACTTGTCCTACAATAAAAATGTAACCTTGAGAAAAAGTATCTGAAAACTAGACATTAACAGATGAACGGTGGGGAGAGGCCAGTAATGGCCCTGAAGCACCTAATGCTGCTGCAGCACTGTGGAAACAAAGCTGGGGTGGACATGGTCAAAAATCTTAATGGGAGGCTACTGGGAGCCCCATATAAGTAATGGCATACAGGTGTGAACAAATCAATATTTATTGCACAATAAAGTGATAATCTAGATAGGCAATTACTGTATTTTAGAAGAATGCTATGTTAAAATAATCAAATTAAAATTAGGGCTCTCACTCAATTAAAAAAAAATCTTAGTCAAGTAATCCTAAGAGTTGCAGATCAATTAACTGATCAATTAAAGCAGAGGTGGGGAAACCTTTTCCTATGAAGGGCCGTTAACTCATGGGAAAAATCAATCAGGGGTCTCAGCTAATGGAGAAAGGAGCCAGAGCTGATGATCGACAGAGACTGCAGCATTGCATAGCTTTTGCTCTCTCTGCCGCTCCATTCATTCTCTGCCTCTCACACACACATGAAGCAGAAGAGAAAGAAATTCCCAGACGGACAGTCTGAAGAGCAAGAGTGGGCCTGCAATGTCCAGAGAGCTGGATGATGCTGAGGGCCACATGAAATAAAGCAGAGCTTTTTGGCCCTTGGGCCATAAGTCCCCATTTGTGAATAAAAGTGGAATACCTGTGCGTATGAAGAAAAAAATAGGTGTGGAACCACTGAGAGGGCCTTCTCTGCAGTGGCCCCACATGTTTGGAACAAGTTGCCATTGGAGGTTCACCATGTTGCATCATTGCAGACTTTTAAGAAGGTCTTGAAAACATATTTTACCTTGGCCGTCTCTTGATAGTATGGCTGTTGCTGCTGTTATTGCCACGGTTGTTCTTGCTGGCTTTATTGATGGCTTTTATTGTTTTAATTGCTATTTTATTGTGTTTATGTTTTTATCACTTTTAATATGTTAACTGTTTTTATGTATTTTATTGCTGTAAGCCGCCTTGGGAGGGCTTCTGCCCTGAAAGGCAGCCAAGAAATATTTTAAATAAATAAATAAAAGCTTTGAAGAAGACAAAGCATACATCCCTTTCCGTGATTTGTGACAGTAACATAGCAAAACTGAATACACTTTAGAAGAAGCATTCCCTCCTGTGCATGAGAGAATGGAGGGAGGATGCCTCTTCTAAGATGACACTTGCCACCTGCAATTTGTGTTTTTTGTCACAGAAAGCTGAGAAGTTAGCGGTTAAATTGTAATGCCTAAAAAATACTAAGTCTCACCTTTGTTTCAACCTGCTCATCAAGGCTCTAGTGTTCCTTCCTTCCTTCCTTCCTTCCTTCCTTCCTTCCTTCCTTCCTTCCTCTCTGAGCTGGCAATCAGGGTTGACCTTGGGTTTATCCCTGCCAATAGCCTGATGCAGGATACTAGGATGCACTGGGTCAATTTCACAGGCAAAGCTCTATAAATGCTTGGCCAAGTCCTGTGCAAAGGGTCTTCAGTTGGAGTTAGGTGGGAAAGCTACCTAAAGTCCATGGCATCAATCTACCAAGAAGGTAGAAAGACTGCTGACGATACTGCTGAAGTTCCAAGTTCCCCTATTGAGAAGTTACCTGCCTATGTTAAAGGTTAGTTTATTAGCTAGAACTTGGGATTCTGAATACCAGTATCTCACCCCACCGCCTTGCCTTAGACCTTTTAGCCAAAGTACTAGAGAGGCCTACTGCTCTTATATTCAGTAGGTGGTGGCAGCTAAACCATCCACTGGAATACTTGATTGCAGGTTAAAATTCAGTAAAAAGGGGCACTTAGATTCTGGAGGTGCCGGACTTGACCTTGGGGGAGCTGGGGGTGGCGACGGCCGACAGGAAGCTCTGGCGTGGGCTGGTCCATGAAGTCACGAGGAGTCGGAAGCGACTGACATAATAAACAACAAAGATGCCCAATTAAGATTGGCTTTCCTTTTGACCCCCTGGGGAGCCAGGGTATAGAGAGAACTCTCTGAAGGACACCCGGGGTGTATCACACAGATATTTTAAATGGATAAACATATTAAACATTAATATGTTTAGATGTGCTCCCCAGTTAATCAGGGACACCTGTTTAGCCAGTCAAGAATGAATGTCTGGTACTTTCGTGTTCTCAGTGGTTCTAAGGGCATTGAAACCATCACACTGCCTGGCAGAGCCCAATTTGAATGTCTGCAAACCCTCATCCACCATATCATCTTAAGAATCCGTCTATACAGACATCCTGATTTCAACATCCACTCCGGGGTCCTTCAGGGAGTTCTTTCTCCCCCCTGCCATGCCAACTTGCTTTTTTGTAACATCTTGCCTGATGAAGAGATCTGAAGATCTGTCTTGAAAGCTTGCACATTTTTTCTGAT
This sequence comes from Heloderma suspectum, assembly GCF_057233095.1. Taxonomy (NCBI): domain Eukaryota; kingdom Metazoa; phylum Chordata; class Lepidosauria; order Squamata; family Helodermatidae; genus Heloderma; species Heloderma suspectum. The sequence continues at coordinate 11,239,644 of NC_139472.1, read as the reverse complement.
CTTTGAGTTGCCTAATAAAAGTATTACACTATACAGATTTTGGATTTTTTCTTATGACTACCACAGCTGCCTTTGGTGTGCTTTTGAGATTGTACTCCTAAATAACATCTACTTAGAATAATACAAAATTTCTTAATTTATTATTGATTTAAAAAATGTAAACCCTGCTTTTCAGCCAGAAAGGCTCCCAATAAAATCAAGAGAGTCTGTACCATCAGGCTTACAATGTAAAAGGACAAGACACAAAAGGAAAAAGGGATGGGGAAGGGAAAGGAAAGGAAAAAAAAAAACCTCAGGCGCCAATTCTTAATATTAATAAATTAATACGTTAATATTATATTGATCTTGCCATGACCAGCCATAATGCAGATGTAATACATCTGAACTGTAGAAACGGAGGAGTTGTGTTCTTTGAATCTAGCTTCCTGCTGCAAGACCACACCATCCTCATTCAGCACCCAGTGATCAACCCACACAACTGCGAGTGTGCCAGTCGGGGGGGGGGGTGCACCACATAAAATGTGCCAGCACAGTAAATAACTGCAGACAACTCAAGCGAGTAATGTTAAATCAAACATAAAGTTAGCCTGAGTCAGAGGAGCACCTAGAGTTGGAACAGGCTTGCATTTATTTATTTGCACACGGTGTTCATGCACTGTTCTGCAAATATCACACAAAGCAATAAAGGCGGAGAATGCACTCGGAGAGGGACTGTTAACTGCAAGTGGTGGAACACCTGCCTAGCAATGGGAAGGTGTCCGATTCAATCCCCAGTATCTCCTGCTTAAAAGGATCAGGTGTGTTAGCTGATGTGAAAAGTCTCTGCTCGAGACCCTGGAGAGTCACTGCCAGTCACAGCTAGATGGAGAAATAGACTGACGTAGCGTAAGGCAGCTTTGTATGATGGGCGAAATATGAATAGCCCATCTCCCCTTCACATACGGCTCCGTCATTCCCTCCTTTAAAATACTGCTTTATTAGTTTTTAGTTCCGTATCACAAAAGAACAATATATCAAGAAATCAACAGTGTCCACTAGTCTGTATCTTTGTACTGATTAAACATGAATAAACGTTCTCAAATCCTGGCCACTGTTGCATGCATTTCCGTTTCTTTTTCTTACAGTCCTTTCCCCCTACCAACCCTCTCCCACTCTCCAATAACACCCGCCACCTGAGTGATCCCACCTCAGGACAAACTCAGGGGGGAAAAAAACCCAGACAGACAAAATAATATTCAAAGGAAAGTAATTCCCTTTTTATTTACCTGTGGTTCACATGTCCTCCATCCAGGATGCCAGTTGCCAGCATTGCTTGGTCTGAGGGGTAAGATTTGACAAGTTTGACATTTTTGTAAAAGGTTGGTAGGAATTTCAGCCAGAGTTTAGCTGTCCCAAAACATACTTTCAATGGTAGAGCATCGTCTGAAAATGTGTATGCCTCTGAGCGCATGCATAGTAGCTACCAATCACCATTAAGGAAACCTAACCATGTATATGGGATTAGGAAAAATGGCTTCCAAATGAGGGAGTTATCTCCCAAGTAAGCTTGGAGCCCCAACCACTCTATTGAGAAGCTCAGCTGTGCTTCCAGATGAAATCTCTATTCAGTAAGCCTGAAATATTTAATTAATTGCGTAAAAGGGGTCCCGGATTAATTGGTGAAGAGATTTATTTGTTTTAAATATTTATTTTGATACAGATGCTTAGATAAGCTGCAAGCACTGTATGGCAGACAACATCTTAAAAGAGGCATTCTCAGTTCTCTTCTAAACATAGGAGGGAATACCTCTTCTAAGAGGATGTCTTTGGTACATGACACTAAACACATGTTTGAGTTCCATGTCTGGATTCTCCTGCTTGCTCTCTCATTCTCTGTTTTTTTTCCTAACAGCAGCCAGAGAGGACTCTGATCTGGACTGGGCATCATGGTGTGTTCCTCCTACCGATTTTCCCACGGAAAATTCCTCCTGAAACTTCCATTTACTGCTAAAGCTATTTGACGCTATTAGCAGCTTGGGGGCAAATATCAGCTTTCAGGAGATGATTTTCAGCAGGAAAACAGTGTAGGTCTATTTACATGTAATGGCAACTTACATGTAACAACCCAGTGCTCCAGATTCACATGTCACACTCAACAACCTACAATCCGGCCAAAATTGTGGGTTATTGTGAGTTAATCGTGGGTTAACCCATGATTTGCTATGTGGGAGCAAGTTTGGCCGGATTGTAGGGTTTGGCCGGATTGTAGGTTGTTGAGTGTGACATGTGCATCTGGAGCACTGGGTTGTTACAACCCAGTGGTTAACCCAACAAGAGATCATGGGTTAACCGCTGGGTTGTTTAGCCCCTAAACAATGCAGCTCTCCAGGTTCGCATGTCATTCTCAACAACCTATGACCTGGCTGATTGTGGGTTGTGGATTAAAAATGGAAGTGAGGCGCGTGATTAACCCATGATTTACCATTACATGCAAACTGGTTCTGTGTATGTGTGTGGCTGGCACTGGGAGGGCGGGGGGAAGAGTTAATCTCCCAAGCAATCTGGACTGGGCCATCCTGCAACTGCTGTTAAAAAAGAAAAGAAAATTCCAGTCACGGGATTCAAAGACATGTTTAGTGTCATGCGTTGTTTGGCCCTAAGCATGTCTTTCTGGTTCATATCCTGGGGCCCCATTGGGAATACTGGCCTCTTGTCCAACCAAAATTTAATGGAAATGGCTTCCCATACAGATACCACATCGGCATGTTTAATAATGACTCACACACCATGGTTTGACAGGGGGACGGGGGGAACCTGTGGTCTGAAAGATACAACAGAAAGAGATGTGTTTTTTAAATGTTATTGTTTTTAGTCTTTACACTGCTGCTGAATTTTACACTGGTTTTATTCTGTTTAAATGTTTTTAGGTTTTATAAAACATACCTTTTATCATGTTATAGCGTTAATTTCTTGTGAATCACCCAAAGAGCTTTGGCTATTGGTACAGAAATGTGATCCATCCATATGTGGATATATGGACATAACAAAGAAACTATCTTTCCCCGTTATCTGCCTATGCAGCAGCATTTGAAAGAAGGGGATATTACATTCTCCTAATGTCCGGGAGATAGGCGCATTGCCTGTTCTGGATGGGGTCGCACTCCCTCGAAAAGATCAGGTTTGTGGTCTGGGGATACTCCTAGATCCATCACTGTCGTTGGAGGCCCAAGTGGCCGCTGTGGCTCAGCGTGCCTTTCACCAGCTTCGGCTGGTTCTCCAGCTACGGCCTCTCCTGGGCAGGGACAGCTTGGCCACAGTGGAAAAGGCGCTACTAGCCTCAAGCCTGGATTACTGCAATGCACTCTCTGTGGGGCTGCCCTTGAAGCTGCTCTGGAAGCTGGAGCTAGTGCAGAATGCAGCAGCTGGGCTATGGTCAGAAGCTGCTCCTTTTCAGCATGCATCTCCTTTGCTGCGGGAACTGCACTGGCTGCCTACTCGCTACTGGGCCAGGCTTAAGGTTTTGGTACCAGTGTACAAAGCCCTAAACAACTTGGGACAGGATACCTGAGAGAGCGCCTTCTCCCTTACCAAGCTGCCCTGTCACTGAGGTCATCATAGGGCATGTTTCTGGTGGTTCCACATGGATCCATGGTCTGGTTAAAGCCCACCAGGAAAAAAGCCTTCAGTGTGGTGGCCCCCTTCCTCTGGAACTCCCGGCCTTTGGAGTTTAGGCAGGCATCAATGTTGTGTTGCTTCTGGCAGCTCCTGAAGACATCGTTATTTCGGGAAGCCTTCCTTGAATGACCAGCTGTGGTGTATTAAATTTGGTCTTATCAGAACTTGTTTCTTTTAAAAATGTTTTAATTGTTTTAACATGGTGTTTTATTCTTTTATCTTTGCTGTTCACTGCTCCAAAATCTTTTGATGTGGTGCTGTATATAAATATTGTAAATAAAATGAAATTAAAACTAATCTTTAATTCTATATTTTCAAGGCCATTTTTCTAATTCATAGCATAAACCTGGGGTGGAGAAGGGGAGCTAAGACCTTAAAAAAGTTAACTTGAACAGGTTCCAGGGTGTTTTTGATGGGAAGATTTGACTAAGTGTGCATTCCTTTCCTCTTTCTTGGGAACCAAGCTACTGACGGGTTAAGTAGAAGGCAGGCAATAATTGTAAACATGCCCATGTTTTTGCTGCTGAAAATGGAAAAATACAGTCAGCAACCACCCTATCCCACTCTCCCTCTTGTGGATCCGTAAACCATATCTCCCCCTGCCCCCCACCAAACACAGACACACTCTGATTAGAATATATATTCTTTCCTTTGGGGAAAAAAATGAATTCTTAGAAATTCTGCCATTTTAATTTCTGCTATTTTTAAGAGCATATAAGAACATAATGACCCTGTTCCTATGCACACTGGGGAAGGGTGGTTAGGCTAACCATGCTGCATGATGGTTACTGCTAACTACTGTGAGTGCCACTGTCACACGTGCAGCTAACCACGTTCCACAATGTGGTTAGACTAACCATCCTCTAACCACCCTCCCTCCTGCAGGAACCTGCAGTCATCGTGATGGGCATCCCAGCAGCCTTAGCGCTCACGGCAGCCATTTTGGTACTCAGCACTGGCAGTGGCGGATACCCCCTCACAGTTGGAGGGCATGCCCTTCGCAGGAGACGGAATGTACCCAGGGCAGTGCCGGGCCAGCGCACAGGCTGGCGAGAGCTGCAGCTCTACTGGTGTGGATGCGTTCTATGCTGCTAGGCAGATCTTGACCATAGAGTCAAGATTTGCCTAGCAGCACATGATGCTGCTACTCCTTCTTTGGCCATTCTTGCTGCAGAGCTCTATGGTAGCTGCAAATTAACCATGGAGGGTGTTCGGACGTCACACTAAGCCATGGTGGAGCCCTCTAACTATCTTGCAGGAAGTGGTCAGTGAGTGTGGTTATTCCATGGTTAATAAACCACCATTGTTGGGTCTGACCTGTGTTCAGATGTCACGCTAAGCCACCATGGTTAGCTCAAAACTCCTAACTATCATGGCTTAGCGTGACATCTGAACAGGGTCAAAAAGAGACCTGCTTGATCAGAATGGCTACCTAGTCCAGCATACTGGCCCACCAGATGCCTCCAGGAAGCCCACAAGCAGGACATGAGGGCAATAGCTCTCTCCCATTGTTTTCCTCCATCATATTCCTCCCTGAATTTGCCTAATCCCCTTTTAAAGTTGTTGAAGTTGGTGGCCATCATTACATCTTGTGGTAGCCAATTAACCACAGTTTATATGCTTTGCACAGAACTCCTTCCTTTTGTCTCTCCTGAATCTCCTGCCATTCAGCTTCAGTGGATGATCCCAGGTTATGGCATTATGAGGGAGGAAGCAAATGTTCTCTCTATCCACACTCTCTACACGGTTTAGAATTTTATAAACCTTTATCATGTATGTACACCCTTTACTTGCCTTCTTTCTAAACTAAAAAGCCCCAAATGTTTTACCCCCGCTATGCCTTTCAGTATCCATTGTATTTCAGTTCCTAATAACATAAACTTCCCCCTTTTGCTTCCTGCTCTCAAACAGCTTCTTTTATTTTTCTCTCTGGGATTTTCAAAGCAGTTTTTTTTTCTCCCTTTTTTAAACGTTCCTTGGATTTATCTGTCTTTACAGTGAAACTGGGTTGTGGTTATACTCTTAACAAAGCATTCCTCTTTGCTGCATGGAATTGGGGTGGGAGGGAGAAAAATATGCATGGACTTATATTCACACTTCCAGGCTTTCCTCCCTTAGCTTGACTCCCACTTACTTATTAAGGGCTTTTCTATACAAGCATTTATCACGTGCTCCTCACTGCCTACTCACCATTGTTTATGGGTTCTTTAGACGATACGTTGTGACCCTCCAGTTTCGCTCCTGTGTCTAACCAGCACTTTCGAGGAGCTTTTTTAGAGCAGAGAAAATGTAGCATTTAAATGCGAGAGTGAAAAAAGCAGTTTCTATTTGTGTAATTGTGCTATTCCGCTATGCCACAGTGCCACCTAGTGGTTATGTAGCAGAAAAGCAGGAAAGGAAATGCACTTCATGTAGCGCTCAGATCTCAATTCTGCAATGAAATGGAAAGTAGATAGAGCAGATTAACAGCTGATTAACAGCCTCGTGTAGAAACGCTCTATGACCTTGGAGTGATTCTGCAATATCAACCCCAAACGGTGAATTCCTTAGCATGCCAACTAAGTGTCCTTTGCCAGTGATGTTGTGCCAGTGTAATATCAGTGTTATGCTGATAGAATGTTATATTGGGATTTCCACAGTAAAACTGTGCTAACATAGGGGCCAAAGATGGGTGGAGTCATGGGAGGAGCGAGCTTAGCTGGCATCCCAAACTTTTTCAGATCTTGGTTCTGCCCTTGACAACAACAGAGTAACATTACACTGGCAAAAGTGGTGGTTTAACTTAAAGCACTCCCAGTGAAGTCAATGAAGAGCAAAAACCACTGACCGCTCCCCACATAAACCTCCTCTTGCTCTCCAGCCACAATGGAGCCTAGGATTCCAACAAAAGCCCCTTTCACCTCTTAACTGCATGAAGGGGTCTCCATGCAATTCCTAGGGAGTGGGACCACCCAACAGACCACCCAACATGGGTGAGTCAGTGTGGTGTTGTGGTTAGAGCATTGGACTGGGACTCCGTAGATCCAGGTTCTGGTCCCCACTTGGCCATGAATCTCACTGGGTGACTTTGGGCCAGTTAGTGACTCTCAGCCTCACCGACCTCACAGGGCTGTTGTGAGGATAAAGTGGAGAGGAGAAGGACTATGTACGCCACCTTGGGCTCCTTGCAAGAGGAAAACTGGCAAGATAGAAATGTCTTGTCACCACCATCATAAATCAACATCCAGGGGGCAGGACAGTGGCTCCCTGGTAATCACATGAAGGGGGTATAACTTTATAGCCAATCACAGCTCACCACTAGCAGTATACAAACCTTTGCTAGGGAATCCATAACTCAGACAATAGGGCACATAGCACTGGGCTGCAGTACTCTGGGTTCATGCCAAGTGAACATAAAGCACAGAGAAAGAACTGTGATGATGAGAATGCTAGTGAAAGAGCAACCTGGCCTCAGATAGGAAGAACATTTTGCTAACACCTGTCTGTCTAGAAACCTTACAGAAGCACCTGTCTGCTAGAAACCTGTTTTGGGACTGTAACACCCCACAGGAACGTCACCTTATTTTACGTTATTATTTATTTAAAACATTTCTATTCCACCCTATATCATTAAGATCTCAGGGCAGCGTTCAGATACCTTCAGTCCTCCAGCTGGGGATGTGAGGACAATGCACCCAACGCCATTAAGCAAGGGAAGGGAAGGGACAATACCATGCTTCAAAATATGACTGCTGTAATTCTCTCCCATCTTTTTTCTCTCCAAAAGCACACATGCTGCTTGCAATATTGGGAACTGTGTGTATTGGCTAAATCATCCTCTCTGAACATCTAACTAAGAGCATGATTTGTTGCACTGCAGACAGACACACAGGATAAGTATGCACAATGTAGAAAAGGTGGTGGGGGGACGGGACTGTGATGGGCATTAGCTCCTATGTGTTAGTAAGCTCTCTGTTAGTGACTGGCAGGCACTCCATTCTGTCTATTGCTACAGCTGGCTACACACTCCTGACCCTCTTGGTCTTGTGAACTAAGGAAAATGACGTTGAAGCTGCAGGGGCTCCAGGCAGGGTTTAATCTGCGACATAACGATTCCAGTTCAGCAATTGTTGGAAGAAGTTTCCGTTGACCTCAGTGCAATGCGTTTTGATAACGGGATGTCACTTTTAGTCAGATGACTAGTTCAGCACAAGCTTTTATTATGCCATGCAGTGGCGCATTGTATTTGGCCATCTATACCTGGTCAGCGGCTGGTTGTCTGAGAGGACCACTTTGACAAATGAGCAGGGCCGGCCCAAGACATTTTGCTGCTTGAGGTAAAGAACAAGACGGCAGCCCCTCCCATTCCATGTACAAAAGCCAACTGGATCGTTTCTTCAAACATGGGCAATGAGACAGCATCCTCTACCACACCTGAAGGTAGCAGGCTAACCTAGGGGGCATAGGGCAGGCCGCTTGGCACATAGCTCGTTCCTCCAGCACCTTGCTGCTGTCTCCCAGCATCTGCTGCCTGAGGCAACTGCCTCACTCTGCCTGATGATAGGGCCAGCCCTGAGCCACCCTGAAGTGGCCTGACCGAATGTTCTGTTGCCACATTTTCTTTTTGCCTCTTTTGCCTCAAGATGACAACTGAGGATGGCTAGGAATCCCTCTGCAGGCAGTTGGAATTGATCCAGGGGCCTCCAGTTGCTGACTCCTACTCTATAGGGAGACCTCTTCCCATACAGTGAGGCAGTGTGACTAGTGATGAGAGTGGTCATCTACACAGCTTTCTGGGTGACCTTGAGCCAGTCACTGGCTCTCACTTACCTACCTTACAGGGTTACTCAGAGGATAAAATCAGGGTGGGGAGAACTTGCATGCTACCCTCAGCTCCATGGAGGAGTGGAAGAATAAGAATGAAATAAATAGGGGTTAATTTTTTTTATTATTATGAGAACAATAACTTCTTTTTTTTAATCTGTCTTGAACCTGTAGCATATACATTTGAGCTGCCATAGTAAAACAGGAAACGGTCTTAACCCAGGTCAGACTATTTGTCCATGAAGCACAATTGCCTACTCTGATCGGCAGAAGCTCTCCAGGGTCAGGCAAAAGAGGAAATAAATCTGTACTGAAGTAGATAAATACAATACGATCAAAAGCTGTAGAAACGTAAGAGTGCCAGTGCCCGCTTAGCAGCCATTGGGCTTTCAGAAGAGGTCGGTTTTTCATCCTCTCCAAAGAGCCACAAGAACAGAGCAGTTGCAAACCTCACTGGAGAAGTCATCCACCCACCTCTGAGCCATTGCAGAAAATCCCTATTCCTTGCCAAAGATGCTCTCATATCATTTTGTGTAGGCAACAGCAGGTCTTGGCTTATTAACTTCAGCTGGTGCAGAATGTGGCCGCCCGAGTGTGTGTGTGTGGGGGGGGGGGGAGGTGATTCAATCATATATCATCTATACTGTGCAGGCTGCGCTGGTTACCAGTGTGTTTCCAAGCCCAATTTAAAGTTCTGGCTTTGACCTTTAAAGCCCTAAATGGTTTACTTGAAGGACCTCCTTCACCTGTATCAGCCTGCCTACACTTTAAGATCAGCAAGAGAAGCCCTTCTCATTTTCCCTCCTGTGGGAGCAGTTCAGTGGGCCACTACACAAGAGAGGGTCTTTTCCGCAATGGCCCCACACCTGTGGAATTAGTTGCCATCGGGAGTCCACCAGGCCCCATTATTTCACACTTTTAAGAAGGCCCTGAAAATGTATCATTTGACTCTGGCCTTCCCCTGATTATGTTTTATCAGACTGGGTTGTGGCTGCAGTTGTCTGCTGTTTGCTGTTTTTTAGAATGTTTGCTGCTGTTTCTGTTTTTATTGTGTTTGTACCGTTTTTAATACCACATCACTTTTTATTATGTGTTCTATTTTTGTACACTGCCTTGGGAGGGCTCCTGCCCTAAAAGGTGGCCAAGAAATATTTTAACGGTCTGGATGTGCCTGATCCCATCTGATCTTGGAAGCTAAGCAGGATCAGCCCTGGTTAATACTTGGATGGGAGACCACCTGGGAATCAGGCTTCCTGCACGGAGCAATGGGTTGGAATCGATGGTCTTGTAAGCCCCTTCCAACCCTATGATTCTATGATTCTAATTCTATCCATCCATCCATCCATCCATCCATCCATCCATCCGTGTTAAGTGAAACCGGAGTCCCCTGGTTTGGACGTTATGGGTAACTCTGGTTTAATGCAAGCAAAGAATGAAGCACCAAAGCCAGCATCCGAGGAAAAGTGAAGAGGGGCGAGCGCTCAGGCCTGGCTTTATAAATTATTGCTTAAGGGTGCAATCCTATGCATGCTTAGACAGAAAAGAGTCCTACAATTCCCAGCATGCCCCAGCCAGCCAGGGGCATGCTGGGAGTTGTAGGACTTCTTTTGGTCTAAACATACATAGGATTGCACCCTACGTTGTTGGGAAAGTTTGTTCACACCAGACCAGAATGGACAGTGCTGTCCTGATCTATGTTTGACCAGATCTATGGCAGCTTCCAGTATTCCTAATGAACCACATGGGCTAAAGAGAGGGAACAAACCCACATACAAATCAGCCCTGATAACCTAAATAAAATGGTTGAACAGAAGGACTACATAATATCTAAACAACAAAAAAACCCAACCCAGACTGAATTAAAATAACCTGGAGTTCCTGTTCAGAACACTTTGTTCCCAGCTACGTTATTGGAACAAATGCCGAAGAGTTCCAGTCGACTTCATTACTAGAAATAGAGAGAGGGGCAACACCTGAGCAGAATACCATTCAGATAGGTTTTCTCCTAAAAATAAAGTGGGTGTGTTGGGGGGGGGGGGAGAGAGAAATGTGCTTGCATACACTTTAAACAAAATAGGAACATCCAGTGTTCATGTGACTTCAAAGCATAGTTTAATGTGTGCTGTAAACTCCATGCCTTTCTACCTTGCCAAAACTGTTCAACCCGACGCTGGCTTTCAGGTTTGTCTAAACAAACACATTCTGAACACACAGCACAAACCTTCACCAGCTGGACCTCTTCACGGCTGACATTTGGTCATGACCATCACCCCTTAATGGATAGATTTTTATTTATTTTTTACCTTCAACCAGAGATGGGTGCCAAGCATGTTCTAATTTCCATGTGTAATGTTGTACTTGGAAAAGCTCAGTGACAACTGCAGGGCAGAAGTTAACAACCAGCTTCAATTGCTTTGAGCATGCCAGTACTGTGGTTGAAGAGAGGGAGGAAGAATCATACAAGATCAAGCAAACTGAGGGGTATGAGGGAGAGATATTATAGAACACAAAAATGTAGTTGAAAAGGGGCATCTGCTGTGCAACCCCCATCTTTGAGGTCTTCAGTACCCGCACCCCCACCCCCAAATCAAACAGAGAGCAGGTGTACTGCAGCAAATAACTTATACAGAAAGTGAATTATAAGTGAAAGCGCTCCAAGCACCATACGGTGGGGAAGGTGGGAGGGAGGCCAACACGCAAACACACACACACACACACACACACACACAAATGCAAAGAATCCACCAGGGTCATTAGCCAGTTCTGATGAGGCTGGACAGCCATCTGACGAGGCTGGGCAGCCACCTGTCAGGGATGCTCTGACTTGGATTCCTGCATTGAGCAGGGGGATGGACTCGATGGCCTTGCAGGCCCCTTCCAACCCTACTATTCTATGATTCTATGAGGCTGGACAGCCATCTGTCAGGGATGCTCTGACTTGGATTCCTGCATTGAGCAGGGGGTTGGACTCGATGGCCTTGCAGGCCCCTTCCAACCCTACTCTTCTATGATTCTATGATTCTATGTTTCTAAGACCTAAGTGAAAACTCCTTCCCAACTGCAAATAGGGCAAATCACACCCCAAAGCAAAATGAGGTTAAATTCTCACAATATTTTTATTATGGCAAAGATGCTATGAGAAGATCACATTAATTTTGCTTGGGGAATATATTTCTTCTTCACCATCACATATAGGCAAGGTTGGCATACACACAGCGATGAGAGCAAATATCAACTCTCTCACCCTTGAAGGGCGCAAGAAGAGTATTCATTAATTTTGAATACTCCTGAAAACAGGAGTAAACAGGAGGAAGCAGAAACAGGAGGAAACAGAATTCCTGAAAACAGGAAGGGCAAAATCCACTCATGATGACTTTATCACTTCAAAAAATTAGTTAGTAAGCACGTTCCCAGTTACTTCGTCCTTTGCTTACTGATGTGAAGGGCAAAAATATTGTCCATGCTCAGACCCTGAAATGAGCCTCAGTAAGAAGTACCACTTTTGCATCTGCTTTTCAAGGGTAAAGAGTTCTTAAACATGAACATTTCTTTCCAAGAGCAGAACACAGTTTAGTAGGAGCTCAAAATATGGAGATGTATCACTTCAGTCAGAAAGGAGGATTGTAGAATAAGAAAGCAGAAGTGCAAATGACAGTCTTGATTCACTCAGCAGCTTCCTTAAGTCACAGCTTCAAACAGAAAGGCTGGCTTTGATATTTCCTGTTCTCACACCTATCTAGTTTTTGTTTAAAAAGAAAGAAAGGAAAGAAACTGAAGGGGGGGAGGGGTGAGAGACACTCTTTTCATACCACCCACTTTCTAAGGGCACAATCCTATGCATCATCTTTAGACAGAAAAACGTCATACAAATCCCAGCATTCCTCATTATATATATAATGAGAGTGTTACAGCACAATCCAGAATAATCTTGCCCATAACATCTCCATCTCTCTCTCTCTCTCTCTCTCTCTCTGTCTTTACAACAATAATATATTCCCAGTTGTTTGTGAGAATGTGGAGTAAAGGACATTCACTTAAAATAAATGTATAGCACCAGCTCAGGACTAGACTCACTCTCATCACTGAGATCAGATCGGATTCCAAGTCATTCCCAAAGCAGGTTGTATACACCATGCCTTTTACAGGCTCTTGGAAATCAGCTTCTCCATTGACCCAGTGGCAGTAACGCTGAGATTGCTTCATTTTGAGAATCACTTTGGAAGACTGCCATTAATGTTTTGTTGTTCAGCTTCTAGAAGCCCCCCATGCGCCGAAGCACTGTGGCTAGACAGCCAAAATCATCCATTTAGCCGCAAATGCTGGGCGGCTGGAGTGCAGAGGAGAAGATCCCCTTTGCGCTCTGCCCGCCCTGCACTGGATAGGCGGTCGCCTCCAAGTTTGGAGGTGGCTGCCTATCTCCATAGGATTGCTCCCATAAGAACATAAGAAGAGCCATACTGGATCAGACCAAAGGCCTATCTAGTCAAACACCCAAGAGAAGCTCGGAAGGTGGCAACGAGGGAGAGGGCCTTCTCGGTGGCGGCTTCCCCCCATTTGTGGAACAAGCTCCCTGATGAAGTCTGTCTGGCACCAAGCTTGTTATCTTTTTGGCGCCAGGTTAAGACCTATCTCTTTTCCCAGGCATTTGGCAGCACACGATGAGTTTTAATCGGTTCTGGATGTGTCTTTAGTTATGACTGACTGTTCAAAGTTGTTTTTAGTTTTATGTTGTTTGTGTATATTGTCTCTGTGCTTTTATGTAAATGGCTTTTAAACTTTGTATAATGTATTTTAATGTTTTAACTTCTGTAAACTGCCCAGAGAGCTTTGGCTATGGGGTGGTATAGAAATGTAAATAATAATAATAATAATAATAATAATAATAATAATAATTCTTTTCACACTGGCCAGCCATATGCCCATGGAAAGCCCACAAGCGGGACATAAGCACGAAAGCTCATGTTCCCAGTAACCGGTACACAGAAGCATACTGTCTCGGATACTGGAGATAATAAATAGCCATCATGACTAGTAGCCACTGATAGCCTTATCCTCCATAGATTTGTCTAATCTTAAATTCATCCAAATTGATAGCCATCACTACATCCTGTGGTAGTCAATTTCACTGTTTTTGTGCTATGGGAAGAAGTATTTCCTTTTAACTGTCTTGAATCTCCCACCATTCAGCTTCATGGGATGACCTCAGGTTCTAGTATTATGAGGGGGAGAAAAATGTCTCCCTGTCCACTTTCTCCACACTATGCGTAATCATGTCTCTCCCTCTATCATGTCTCCACTTACTCATCTTTTTCCTAAGCTAAACAGCCCCAAACTTTGTAACCTTTCCTCATAATGGAGTTGCTCTAGCCCTGTGATCATTTTGGTTGCTCTACAACCAAGATTCTCTCTTATTAAGGGGTGAAGTTGTGTGGAGCAGTACAATATGAATGTGTTGCATTCTCAGCACAAAACATTCACAGAGCACACACGTGCACTACATTACAAATGCCATCCCATGCCCATACATTGCCTTAGAGCAGGGATGGGAAACTTGTGGCCCTCCAGATATTTTGGCCTATAACTCCCATCAACCCTCACTACTGGCTATATTTGCTAGGGCTGATGGAAGCTATAATACCAGAGATTATGGAATGAGCTAGAATTGACAGGCAAAACTAAAAAAAATCAATCAGTTCTAATACTCATGTTCTAATACTCATGTTCTAATACTCATGTTCTAATACTCTAATACTCAGTTCTAATACTCAGTTCTAATACTCATATTCTTCATAGTGCTTGGGAAAATAACTTTTACTTGTTATTTCAGAAAGCAGGTCATTCCACTGAAGTACAGGATAATTGTAACTGCAGTTGATTCCACCGATACCTTATTCCCAATAGCAGAAAAGGTAGAAAGTCTAAATGATGCTCTGGCTAAAACAAGACTCCTGGTGAAGAATGCATTCGTCCTGAATGAATTAAAAACAACTTTGAATGGCAGGCCCCTTTTATCGTTTTGATGCTATGCTATCAGTATCTCCTCTGGCAACATTCCAGGTGGTTGGACTATAGGTATCTGCGTCGCCTTTATATGGGTTTAGAAATCAGCTGAGCAGCGACAGACCCATATGCTAAATATTTGCTTGCCAAATACAAAGACCGAGCTAACAGTATCTTTTTTGAGCAAGCTAGTTTCAGCCATGGCACTGGGCTGGTTCAGATGTCATGCTAAATTATAGTCTAGCATTACAAGAGTGAGCCTTGATTCCCCCCAGGCTCATGCATTCCCCCTTGCCTCTCTTTCTCTCATGCTGTCATGAAATCAGAAACTTCTGTTTCTGTTTTAGATTAACTACAGTTTAGCGTGTCATCTATGGTTTAGCGTTACATCCAAATGCAGCTCGTGTGTTTATCCTTCTCCATTTGATCAACAAATATTCAAAAATGTCTGTGTGGAATGGGTGCAACAGAGTCCGTTGATAGTGTAGTCCTGTGCCGTAGTCGGTATACAGACTGCAGAGAGAAGCTGATCCTCCCCTTATTAAGAATTCTCCTGGGACGATCTTTTGAAGAACTGGTGATGTTTTGTTTGAAGGATGACTAATTTTATATCACTGAGAAGGTTGCAAGTTTCTTTCTTATTTCAATGCAAATTAGGGGGAAATTACGTTGGGCCCCATTTTAAAATTTATTGTTTTTGTCTAAGTACCCTTAATCAGTTGTTACTTTCTTTTGTATAAAAACGTGTATTGGTCTGTGACCATAATAACAATTCAAAAGAGAAGAAAAGACTATCTGTAAATTGCCTTTGTGGATCTGAAAGCAGCCTTTGGTCCATAGAGAAGAACTTCTTGCAAGCAAAACTGCAAAGAATAAATCTTGATGAATACTATTATTTTTCTTATTGATCAACAACTGTTATTGTTGATTAGAATTTTGTGCCCCGACACATCTTTGAAAGAAAGAACAGGTTATCCACGTACATTTTCTTGATGGTATTCCTGCACGTGTGGGCAAATAACGGGCATTTAGTTATGCTTTTTTATTCAATTCTATATTAGTGGTGGCATTTCTGAATATAGGGGTGAGAAATTTTTTCCTAACGCTATAGGTTTTGCTCTGTGCTGATGACATGGTCCTATTTTCCCATGTACAAATAGGTCTAAGAGACCTTTTAATAGCTTTGGGAAACTTATATAAGTCTCAACAGCTGTGTATTAACTATGACAAACTAAGCTGTTCTCACCGTTTGTGCCAATGGTTCTACTTGGGTACGCATTACTAGCCACACCATGGAGATGGAGGACAGAAGCCGAGAGATAGTGGGTAGCCTGTGGCCACCTAGTGAGTTCATTCCTGGAAGAGGCAAATTTTGAACCTGAGAACTTAGCATTAGGTTTGGGCTGCATGTCATTCTGTACGAAGAGCGAATAGAGTAAGGAAGAAAGAGTGGTGGAGTTTGGGGGTTTTGTAACCTGTATAGATCTAATCACACACTTCGATATAACGTTCTGCAGTGATAATACAGACACAGCGGATAGTAATGTACACCTACAGAGTCTAAAAATAATCCAAAAGTTCCCCTCCTCCCTATTTCCTTTATCACTTTTTTTTTTTTTTAGATGTTAGAACCATTCATTCAGTTTTACATGCCTTCTTAACCTCTGGGGTCATTAATGCTGCAAACCTCAAACCAGGTATTCTAGAGCAGGGGTGGGCAGAAGGTAGATCTCCAGATGTTTTGGACTCTAACCCCCAGAAGCCCCTGCCAGTATGGCCAATGGTTAAGAATGCTGGAGTTGAAGCCCAAAGTAGCCGGAGGTCTGTTTTCTGCCCACCTTTAGAACAGTGGCCTTGAATTAGCGGGTCAGGAGTGTATCGGGGTACAGCCATCGTTTTCTTCAAAAATGTGTTTTTGTTATTTTCTAACGTGGGATAACCATTCCAGTCCATGTTATACCATTTTTTGTACTAGCTGCCTGTTTGCTTCCAGGCCCAGTTCAAAGTGCTGGTATTGACCTTTAAAAACATTAATGGTTTGGGTCCAAGTTACTTAAAGGACCACCTGCAACCTGCTCAAGCGTTAACATTAACTACAGCGGCCCTCCACTAAGTGAAGGGAGACACAATTAGGCTGGTGGGCGTGAGAGACAGGATCTTTTTGGCAGCTCCTAAAAACATTCTTATTTCAGACTGCTTTTAATTAAGAGGGTAGGTTAGTGGTTTTATTGTTCTTAAAGAGTGTTTTTTTAGATGTCATGGTAGAATGGCTGTATTATTATTATTATTATTATTATTATTATTATTATTTACATTTCTATACTGCCCAATAGCCAAAGCTCTCTGGGCGGTTTGCAAAGATTAAAAACATTACAAAAACAATATATGGAGATTAAAAACCATTTATATAAAAAACACATGAACAGACAATATACACAAAAGAAACATACAAGAGTGTCTGGACCTGGTTGGCAACCACCCGCTCAAGAACCTTGCCCAGGAAAGGAACATTTGCCACTGGCCTAAAATTAGTAAGGTTTTCCAGGTCCGGGGAGGGTTTCTTTAGGAGTGGTCTCCCTACCGCCTCTTTGAGGTGGCCTGGGGCCACCTCCTCTCACAAGAAGGCATTAATCACCTCCCTGGCCCAGCCAGCTGTTCCTTCCCTGCCAGTTTTTATAAGCCAAGAGGGGTAAGGATCCAGTATGGAAGTGGCTGCACAAACTTGTCCAAGCACTTTGTCAACGTCCTCGAGCTGTACCAACTGAAACTCATCCAGGAGAACAGGACAAGGCTGTTCTCTGGATACCCCACCAGATTCACCTGCTATAACACTGGAGTCTAAGTTCCAGCAGATGCAAGAGATCTTATCCTGGAAGTGCCTAGCAAATGCATTACAGCAGGCCTCAGAGGCATCGCCAGTGTCCTTAGAATCAACATGTAATAGCCCCCGGACGACTCTGAAAAGCTCTGCTGGGCAGCAGATAGAAGATTCAATAGAGGCAGCAAGATTATGTTTATTTGCCACCCTCACAGCCCCTGAATACACTTTACCATAGGCACATACCAGCATTTGATTGCATCCACTAGGAGTTCTTCTCCATCTGTACCCAAGCCATCTCCTGTTTTGTTTCATCGCTCTCAGCTCCGGGGTATACCATGGGGCACTACGAGCTCTACTCAGGAGAGGGCGCTCAGGAGCAATCATGTCAACTGCTCAGGTCATTTCTGCATTCCACAGATCAACCAGGGTTTTGACAGGAGAGCCCGCCATATCAGCTGGAAACCTCCCCAGAGTCCTCTGGAAACCATCCGGACCCATTAGCCTCTGGGGGAGGACCATTTTAATAGGTCCCCCACCCTTGCAGAGGGGAAAAGCTGCTGTAAGTCTAAACCTCAGCAGGTAATGATCTGACCATGACAAGGGGACTGCTGCAAAGTCCCCCACCTTCAGACCACCATCTCCATGTCCAGCTGAGAAAAACAAGTCTAGAGTATGCCCTACTACATGCGTTGGGCCAATGACATGTTGGGGCAGTCCCATGGTCGTCATGGAGGCCATGAAATCCTGAGCTGCCCCAGACAAGGTGCCCTCAGCGCAAATGTTGACATCTCCCAGAACCAAGAGTCTGGGGGATCGCCACAGCACACCTGAAACCATCTCCGTCAGCTCAGGTAGGGAGTCTGTTGAGCACTGGGGTGGGTGGTACACCAACAGAGTCCCCAGTCTGTCCTGCTGGCCCAGCACAAGGTGCAAACACTCCAGACCAGTAGTCACATGGCAGGGAGCCTGCAGAGGGAAATGGAATTCCTATAGACCACAGCAATCCCCCCCTCCCCAGCCCTCAGGTGTTCCCTGATGCTGAACCAAAGACCCCGGTGGGCAGAGCTGGGAGAGACTAACTCCTCCCTGCTCACCCACCCAGGTCTTGGTTATACATGCCATACCGGCTGCCTCATCCGCTATTAAGCCACAGATGAGGGAGGTCTTATTTTGAGCCGAACTGGCATTTAAAAGCAGCATCCAGAGATCCGAGGGCAGGCTGATAGGGCAACTACCATGCTTGCGGCTCCAGGGAGGACCGGAACATGGCACAGCCGTTAACTGTCTGTGCCATGTTCCCCCAACCTGGCTAGCCCTCCTCCCAGTGCCATATCTCCCTTGACCCGCAACCCCACTAATTGGGGCCCCCTCACGTATCCTGACTTGTCCATATATCCCCTCTCCCAGGCACATAACAGGATCCTAAGCAAAACAAAAACAAACAAACAACCCCTACACATAGAAGCCACAAAACCAGTCAACCCAGTGTTAGGAGGGCAGCCCTTGCCCTTGCGTCTCCCCCGAAGTGTCTCCCCCCAGAGGGCAGTGGTGGTCTTGAAGGGATATGATTTTATTGCTATTCTTGCTCATTATTGTTCCTGTCATTTGTTATTAATTTTGTTTGTTTTAATGTGGTATTGTTTATTTTGTATACTACTTTGAGAAAAAAAAATGTATTTTGAAAGGCGGCTTGTAAAGCCTTTACATAAACAACGAGCAAATATTCCGGCTAGCATGGGACAGATCAGAAACCCGCACGTAAGAAGTGTCGGAGGGAGGAAGACGCACAAGCCCAAGTGGTTGGGGTTCCTCAGTCCGAAGCAGGCAAGCCTGGATTCCTGACTCTCTCCAGTCTATGAGAAAGACACCACCAGATGATTTATGAGAGTGGTATTTATTGCGAACACATGTGAAATGCATTAGGCTGCTATTCTAACAGGTGGAAGGTAAAAGGCTGCATGTGGTTAAGTGGGTGCTTGTAGTTAGGAACATCATCCCAGAGCCAAGGCACGTCTCCCAGGCTGCGTTGTGTTTGCTGTCATCCATTGCTACACTTTTAATAGTTGGGAAACACTGGAGGGGAGGGTTGGGGGAGAGCATTACAGCTCATGGAATGCACTGCTTTGAAAAGTAAAATCAGTGCTGAAAGTCTAAAAGAGACAGAAAATATGCACAGCAGTAAATTTATGTCCTCCAGAAGCACTCATGAGAACTGTGTTGCATTTTAAAGTCAGCTGAGGCATGTGAAAACATGCTGTTAGACTGCACCGTCTGCACAACTGGCTTACATAGAGTCAGGGAAATGTAGCTGGACTTCTGGAGATTTGTGACTATTGGGGTTATCTATGAACGACAGCCCAACACTAAGCATGTTTATTCATAACTAAGTCTTATTTCACTCTAAACTGCATGGATGATCCATTTGCCCATCATGACTTCACATGCAACAGAAATAATTCCAGAAGTCATTTGTGGCACAGGGAGGACCTATGCAAAGACAGGAGCATCCACACTGGCAGTGTCTGTGGTTTTAACTTTTGCATCTCTGCTCTAAACAAATGTTGAGTTAGTATGGAGGAGTCCATACCACATTCCACGATCTGTCCATAAACTCAGTAACGCTTTTGAGCCAGCTAAAATTAATTTTTAAGTTGCAGTCATACACACACATAGATGGGAGCAAGCCCTTTGCACTCAGTTAGGCTTACTTCTGAGTAGACAGGTATAGGATTGAGCTGCCAGTGTCAAGCTCCCCAACAAATAAAAATGGTTATCTATGCATTGTTTAAATGCATATATTAAAATCCCCAAATGGTCAATTTGTAGTGCAATCCTATGCATGTTTATTCAGAAATAAGTCCCATGCATTGGATTGCAGCCTTAGACTCCTACCTATAGACCAGAAGACATATGGGTCATGAAATACCTGACAGAGTACCTCTCCCAGCATGAACTTATCCATACACTACTTTCAGCATCTAAGGCTCTCCTTCAGGTGCCTCCTCCAAGGGAGGCTTGGAGGGTGGCAACAAGGGAGAGGGCCTTCTCAGTGGTGGCACCCCAATTATGGAATGATATCCCTAATGAGGCCCACCTGGCACCAAAATTGTTATCTTTTTGGCACCAGGTTAAAACTGCCCTCTTCTCTCAGGCGTTTGGCAGCATATAATGCCTTTTTAATCAGGTCATGGATTGTCTTTGATTGATGGTTTAAAAAAGTTGTTTTTAGATATATGTTGTCTGTGCGTGTGCTATCTATTTATATATTTTTATGTAAATTGTTTTGTATTTTTAATGGTTTTTAATTTTTGTGAACCGCCCAGAGAGCTTTGGCTGTGGGGCAGTATATAAATGAAATGCAACCAAATTAAACCCAGAAAACTCATTCAAGTGTTTAAAGCAATGTCTGCAGAATCTCTTACTTTTCTTGATAGCAATTTTACACCCATCACCTATGTTTTATCATTTAGTTTAGGCCTCCTATCAGGTCTCAGCATTGGCTATGCTGGCTAGGGCTGATGGAGGTTGTAAGCCAAAACATCTGGAGTGCACAACTTGTCCACTTTTGCTTTATAGCTTAAAAAAAAATTCTGAAGATAGGGAGGAAGGCCTTCTCTTTCCTCCTAGCACAAACTGAAGATCAACTTCCCTCCAGCGAAGCCTAACTGATTATTATGCAGGTTTCTAAAACCTAGATGACCATTTGTAGAATCTGTGATATGACACAACTTCTTAGGTCGCATTCTAACTTTTAAAAACCACCAAGAAGTTCCTTAAGTTTACTGTTTGTTTATATAGCGCCATCAGTATGCATGGTGCTTTACAGAGTGCAAGAGAGCAGGCTGCTACCGTGAAGAGTTTACAGTCTAAAATTTGACACAGGGGAAACATCATAGGAAAGTGCGCGCGTGTGTGTTTGTGTGGAATAGAGGCAGGGGTAAACAATGAAGCAAAATGCAGTTAAGTTTCAGTGATATGTGCTTAGGCTTAGCTATTGGCCGAGTTATGGAAAAGGTGGGGTTCTGAAGAGGGATTTGAATGAAGTAAGAGAAGTGGCATCATGCAGGTGTCCTGGGAGGCAGTTCTAAGCCGACGGGGCAACAAGGGAGAAAGTGCGGAGTCTTTTGAAAGAGCAGCGGACCTTTGAACAGTGGAGGATGGTGGAGCTGGAGGAGCGAAGATCACAGGAAATGATGCACTGGGATATATGAGCGGAGAGATATGGGGAGGCAAGGGGGTGGGGGGATATCCAGTTGCCAGCTACAAACTTTAAATGCCAAGGAGGCGGGGAAGAAACACACTCATAACTTAGTAAGTGAAGCAAAGTCTGAGGCTGATAAGTGTCTTGTGGAAATCTATATAGTTTGCCAGTAAGATAACCATGAAAAAGTTACCAGGGCAATAGTTAAAAATATATTGGGTCAGGAAAGCATGTACTATGTGCCCACCGGTATGTTATGTGAATGAAATATAGCTACAGACGATGGCACTCGGTGGGCGGTTGCCAATATGCAAAAAGGAGTACTGAGCTGTGCCTCGATGAGCTATAGCTCCAGAAGGAGAGGAGAAATGACCATTAGCTAAATTGCTGCCTTTGCCCCAGTTTTAGAATCCAGAAAGAAACCACACCAACCCTCACTAAAGAGTGTTCATAACCCAGTTATTTCAGGTTGATCGACATTGGACATGCACCAATTTTCAAACTACATTAACTAAAGAAAGATGTAATCACATCTTGATGATTGTGTGGCAACTGATGCTGGTACTGGGACAGTTCTTCGTAGAACAGCTGTAAATCACAGGATTTCAAACTTCCCACCATTAGGGAATCCTTTCCACATCCCTTGCTATCATGGAAAACCACTGTTTCACAGAAGATCCTGGACACTTGCATGTGCCTTCTCACTTCAAACAGAGTGCTGGCCAGACCAGATAGGCATTATTATACCAGGAAGAAGGCTTTTTCTGCTGTGGCACCCTGGCTGTGGAATGAGCTCCCTAGAGAGGTTCCTCTGGCACCTACATTGTACTCTTCCAATGCCAGGTGAAGACCTTTTTATTCTCCCAGTATTTTAGCATCCTAGTCTTTTAGCTTTAGTGTTTTAAATCTGTATTTTAAATCTCTGCCTTGCTGCTAGGTTTTATTTTGGTTGTACAGTTATATTGTGGTTTTAAGCTTTCATATTTTATATTGTTATAATATATTTAACAATATTTTATGTTGTTTTATGCTGCACTTTGTGGTTTTAATTTTTATGAACCACCCAGAGGCTATTGGGCATTTCATTAGAAATGAAATAAATAAAATTAATGTAAAAAATAATTATTATTATTATTATTAGCATTAGCATTTCTATACCACCTCATAGCTTAATTTCTCTGGGTGGTTTAGATTAAAACAACAACTTTGAAATTGCTGTTAACCTTTATTAACTACTGAGATTGTGAGTGCAGATGAGAATGTACCCTGGAATACAGGTGGGCAGAGAGTACATTGTTGGATGGTCTGCTGTGGACTGGCAAGGACTTCTGATTCCCACTTGATTAACAGCAGCGGCAACAACAGCCAAAGGCTCCCCTGCCCCCCACAAATTAGGCTGTTCCAATCCCTGATCTATAGTAACTCAGATGTAGATTTGTACTTTGTATATGCAGGTCCTCCCAGCACAGAATGCATGTGGTGCACTGGGTAACTGGTTACTCATCACAAGTCACCATTTCACACCTGGCTCTGGCTCCTAGCCATTATTTTGCACCTGGCTCTATAGTTGGTGAACCTCGGGGTTCTCTCCTGAAGAAGTCAGGGCTGGATCCAGAGGACCTTAATAATGTTAGCCAGTGGCCAATCTTCCATTTTGGGGGAAGGTGACTGAGCGGATGATATGTCTGGATGATACTGATTATCTGGACCCATTTCAGTCAGGTTTTAGACCTGGTTCCAGGGTGAAGACCTGCCTTGGTCGCCCTGTGGGATGATCTTTGGTGGGAGAAAGACAGGGGGAGTGCATTCGTGTTGGTTCTCCTAGATGTCTCAGCAGCTTCCTAGATGTCTCAGCAGCTTTCAATACCATCAGCCATGGTATCCTTCTGGGGAGGCTGTCTGAACTGGGAATTGGAGGCACTGTCTTACAGTGGTTCCATTTCTACGTGGGTGGCTGGTTCCAGAAGATTGTGCTGGGTGACTATAGCTCTGCTTCATTGAAATTCCATTATGGTGTCTCCCAGGGCTCCATTTTGTCCCCCATGCTTTAAAACATCTACATGAAATCACTGGGAGAGGTTGTCCAGGGGGAAGTGGCATCAATATGTGGATGACATCCAACTTGACCTCTCCTTTTCATCAAATGCAGGTGAGGCAGTGACTATCCTGAACTTGGACTTGAGCTGGATGAGTGCCAGTAAACTGAGACTCAATCCAGAGAAAATGGAGCTTCTGTTAGTAGGTGGTTCATCTGTCCAGTTAAGTGGCATTCCAACTTGCTCTAAATGGGGTTGCACTCCTCCAAAAGAAGACATTTGTAGTCTGGGGATGCTCATAGATCCAGCTCTGTCACTTGAGGTCCAAGTGGCTTCAATGGCAGGATATACAAGCTACAACCCCACCCGGACAGAGATAGCCTGGCTACAGTTATCCACACACTGGTAACCTCCTGCCTGAATTACGCAATGTGTTATACGTGGGGCTACCTCTGAAAGCCCAGAAACTTCAGTTAGTGAAGAATAGAGCAGTGAGGCTGCTTGCTGGGACCGGTTGTTTTGAACATATTACTCTAGTGCTGCGTCAACTGTACTGGTTGCCAGTCAGTTTCTGGACCCGATTCAAAGTGTTGGTGTTGACCTTTAAAGCCCTAAATGGCTTAGGACCAGTCTACCTGCAGAAGCACCTTCAGACAGGGCGGCTAACAGGGAAAAGGCCTTCTCTGTATTAGCCCCCAGGTCTATGGAATGACCTTCACAGGGAGATACTCCTAGCATCTTCACTGCATACTTTCAGATGCCAGGTTAAGACCTTCCTCTTTAAGCAGGCATTTAACCATTAATCTGTTGCTTTACGAAATTTACTCCTGACTCCTCAATATTTTAAATGCTTTAAATATATTTATTTTTTTAATGTCTAATATTGTATTCTTTTGATACTTGTATTGTTGTATTATTATTTTTCTCATTTATTTATTTTTGGTTGTTCTGTTGTTGCTGCTACTGTTCTTTTATGACTGTGAACCGCCCCAGGGGCATTTTCTGGTTGGCTGGTATACAAATTTAATAAACAAATAAATAAAATAATAATGGAAAAACAGAGTACATCCTGCAATCTTGAAATATGTCCACACTTGTCCTAGAGCACTGCAGAGGAAGATCAGTGATGATATTCTAACAATTTTCAAAGAATATTGTGGTGCCTTAAATATTTATTAAGTTGTACTTTTCAGAGAAGATTGTCTGCCATTACTGGTCTTCCACTGAGGGACTCCTGATCAGTTTCCAAACACTACCTGAACCACAGTTTGAAAACCTATTGCTATAGATGACTTAATCTTTAAGGTTATTCACTCTTGATTGGGATACTGTACCTGAAACACACCTCCCATAAGGCTGTGTTTCACACCCATTATATACAGGGTATGTATAATTTGAAGGCAGCAATCATAAGCGGAAAGAACTGCTACCCTGCCAAGATCTTATTCTGGCTGTAGAACTATGTAAGAAACACAGTGATGCCTAGACAAGTACCCCTTCCACCAGCAATATCAAAAGTATATGCAGATTTGTAGTATGCTAATGTAGTTCAATGCAAAACAGCAAGACATTATAGGCCTACCTATTAAACTTTAACTTGCAATCCTGTGGGAATAGGCCCTATTTAATTCAGTGGGCCTTTTGAATACACATGCATTACGTTGGTCTTCAGGATGCACACCCTTGTTTTAGATGAGAGTTTTTTGTAAACTTCATTACAATCTCTAAAAAATGTCCACATTTTCATTCATACTAACAATAGAGCAGACCTAGAAGTCACTATGGCTACAACACTATGCACACTTACATCCGAGTAGACCTGCATATGTTTGGGCTGTAAATCACCCTTCATTGACTCAGAGGATGCATCTCTCTCTATGGCAGTTAGCGCAAGAGTCCATATATGTTATCTAGCCTATCTTGGTGGACTCCCATTAACAGCTGGCAGCAATCATCACCAACCCCAGTTCCGCAATAAAAAGTAAACTCCGGAGGACTCTCTAAGCAGACCATACAAGAGCCTACAGTCCGTGTGAGAGAATATATATAGTGCCACACCAGTCTTAATGGAAAGCCAAGAACAAAAGACCATAGGAATTTCCACTGACAAATCTAACTGAATAATAAACTCTCTCTTTTTTTAAAAAAGTGTCTAACATTTCCTCAAAAATCCCCATTTCCCCTGCCTTTTCCCAATGCTTCAGTAATTGTACCCCCACCCCCATCAAGTTCTCCAATTCTTCCCAAATGCAGTGAGCTCTTATTTAATGCCACAGCTGTTGGGGAGGAAATCACAAATAGCAGAAGGTGGATTAGTTTATAATGTACCAGTTCTTCCCCGGCAAATGCTGACACCTGCGTTTCACACGCTGCCTTTTCTGACTCTCCCCTCCTCTCCCACTAACAAAGTATGCATAATAGTATGTTTGGTGTGTGATTTATATCATCAGATTTACTGTTTATAGGAATGTCTTAAAGAATTATAATTTGCTCTAACAACTGCTTCCTCTCCAGCACTCTTCCGCCCGCCTCCCGGTGATCTTTGATACTTACAGGCATGCAGGAGTTACAACCAACTAGTTGTTGTTGGGTGTTTTTTAATTAGAAGCAAAGAATCACAGACATCAAAGATATATGTTTACAGACTGATATAACTCTATGAGCAAGAAAGGCTAGAAAGCAGTGGTGCAGGAACGCTGCTATAAGTTTTAAAAGTCTTCAGAAATGTTGGCCTTCACGCACCATCTTTTTCAAGGTTTAGCATCATATTTATAATTCCAAACCAAACAACAGAATATCACTGCACTACATTTCGAATCATAAATTGTTTCTTTAAAGAAGGTGGATGTGGATGGTGCCGTTAGAGCAAGGGTACCTGCAAGTGATTTCCTTGCCTCTCCTCGCTACTTGCACCATTTGTTTTAAAGGGGCTGCATAGAGGGCTGGGCATCATGACTGCTTTAGCCCATAGCAGTGAATTGGGCTTCTCCTATGGGCTCCGGTGGTTGATTGGTGCATCACTACTTGCCCATGGTCCAATCTAACCCAGGCCTTAAAACTGAGCTCCATAATTTAGGCCAAGGTGTCGTGAGAACTAGCTAGAGCAGAAACAAAAATTCCACCAAATTTGTTTATTTATCTATCTAGGACCAGTTTGCATGACACGGCTGGTTATTTACCCCACGATGAGCCAGCTGTGTCATGCAAACCAGTCCTAGATAAATAAATAAACAAATTTAATGGAATTTTTGTTTTAGCTTATTTAACCCTCGGTGAGCCGCTGCGTGTGCAGCCATCATTCGGAATACACAACCCCTGATTGGGGGTTGCGCTGTGTCGTGCGAACCCGGCCATCATGGGCTATTTGAGGGTTAAACAACCTTCATATAACCCTACTACTAATTGAGAGTTATGCTAGGCTTGTTTAACCCACAAATAACACACAATGGCTGGGTTCGCCCGACACGGCACAACCCATAGTTGGGGGTTGCATATTCAAAATGGCAGCCACACACATCCAGCACGCACTGCGTGTCATTGTGGTTTAAGTAACCCACCATGAGCTTCTTGCTTCCCTATAACAAAATATTCTCAGGGCAATTCACACAATAAAGCAGGTTAAAAACATGTGACATTTTATAATTTTTTTTAGCAGTTCAGGTCTGTTTTGAAATGGAATATCTGTCTATCTATCTATCTATCTATCTATCATCTGTCTGTCTGTCTATCAGTTAACGATAGAGTTTTGGGTAGGGGTGGGGGAAGAGAGAACCACTTTCCAGGCCCCAGTTTTACTTGCTTCTGAACTTTTTATATGTCAACTGAGCTCTTGGCCTTTTGAAAAATTATACCCAGAACTGTTAATTTTGCAGAATAACTTACTAAGAGTGGATAAGAGACAAAAAGGGAGGAAAGATGTAATATTTTGGATACATATTTAAAATACTTCATGCTACCTGGACTTATGGGGTTTAGATGAATATACCTTTTAAGAGATTAATCAACACATAATTTGTTATTTGGATGTGTTTCCTGCTGTATGCTTAATACTTCCTTCTTCTACAAAATATTTGCTACCTTGTTTCCTGATGTTAGGGTTTCCTTTTATGCTTTCTTCATTTTCATGACAAATGTAGACCTGATCTTTTTTCTACCTTGAAATGGAGGTGGGAATATTGTTTATAAATGCAAAGAGCGTGGTAGGAATAAACCAAGCACTCATCTATCAGTTTTACAATCATTACAAAGTGATTTTTCTGTATCATTTCTGCCAACACTGCAAAATCTGAGAACCGCATAACACATGCACGCGCGCGCGCGCGCACACAAATAGCAGTATGCTCAGAATCAGATACACACTGAACAACAAAAATATAAAAAATCGCAGCCCATAGTTCGTTCTCTTCACATTTGTGGGCTATACTGTAAAACAAGATTTTTTTAAACAGGGTTCTTTTAAAAGCATTACCCACTTTTATTATCCAGCCTAAAAGCACAGTTAAGCTATTCTATGTATAATTACCCCATTCTATGTAACATTGCAACAAAATACTCTAAAATGAATATTCACCACCCAGGCAAACACATGTGTTATACATGCATGCATGTGAATATATACACGCAAAAAGCCTGCAAGACTCTGATTGTCATTTAATTATGTGGAAGAGAATACTTAAGAATTAGGTATTTTTAATTATTTGGTGCCACCCAGTGGCAAGTAAATACACTCAACCTTAAAATGGCTAGTTTGGACATTAAGCACTGTTTTTAAAAAGGCAGAAGCTGGAAGGAAAACACTTTCATTTTTGTTTTTACAGCTGTAACTTTGAGGCAATGAAGCAATTATTTCCTGATGTTGGGGTTTCTTTTTATGCTTTCTTCATTTTCATGTCATATATAAACTTGAAGTTAGCTTGCTTTTCACAAAGTTCACCATGTTTCAAGGGCCATCTCAAGGTACTTTGCAGTCCTAGGCAAGGTACAGCTTCCCCCCGCTCCACCACTGCTAGCTCCTGAACAGCGTTAAAAGGGGGAGGGAGAGGATATTGTTTCCTGGAATATTTATTTATTTATTTATTAAATTTATTAATCGCCCATCTGACTGGTCACCCAGCCACTCTGGGCGATGTACAACCCACCATAAAACAATTTAAAACAATGAAATTTTACCATAATTTTTTTTTTTTAATACCCTAACCCACCCCAAATGCCTGCCTGAACAACCACGTTTTTAATGCACGACGGAAGCTCATTATAGAGGGGGCATGACGGAGTTCCCTAGGGAGGGAGTTCCACAGAGTGGGGGCCACCACAGAGAAGGCCCTCTCCCTCATCCCCACCAGTCTAGCTGTCCTGGCTGATGGGACAGAGAGAAGGCCATCCGAGGCTGATCTTGTTAAGCGGCCTGTCTGGTGCTGCTGGAGGCGCTCCTTAAGATAGGCTGGGCCGGAACCATATAGGGTTTTAAAGGTCAAAACCAACATCTTGAATTTGGCCCAGAAAACAACTGGTAACCAGTGCGACTCCTTCAGCACTGTAGTGATGTGATCTCGCTGGCGGCTGCCTTTAATCAGGCGAGCCGCCGCGTTCTGTACCAGCTGCAGCTTCCGAACCGTCTTCAAGGGTAACCCCACGTAGAGCGCATTACAGTAGTCTAAACGAGAGACCAGGGCATGTACTACCGATGGGAGCAGATGGTCGGGAAGAAACAAAAATTTGATGGAAGAAACAAAAATTTTTTTGTTTTGAAAATTTTGAAAACAAAAATTTCTTCTATTTTTTATTTCTTTACAATTACAAATTTATCAGTGTTACTGAACAGCCATATTCCCCAAATGTATTTATTAGTTATTATATTTATTACATTTATATCCCACCTATCTTCCTCTTACAAGGAACCCAAGGCGGCTTATATGATCCTCTTCCTCTCCATTTTATCCTCACAACCCTGTGAGGTAGGTGTGGTTGAGAGTCAGTGACAGGGCCAAAGTCACCCAGTGAGCGTCATGGTCAAGTGGACACTAGAACCCAGATCGCCCACGTCCCAGGTCAAAACACTAACTCATGGGTCTCCAACATGGAGCCCATAGGCGCCATGGCACCTGCAAGGCCAGGCTGAAGTGCCATCCAAGCTATTCCGCCCACCCCACTCTGCAAGTGAATGGATTCCTTGCACAGGGAGAAAAAAAAACAGCTGGATGGGGTCAACATCCTTTCTTGCCAAAAAACAGCTGGATGGGGGTCGAAGTCCCTTCTTGCCAAAAAATAGCAGGGTGGGGGTTGAAGTACCTTCTTGCCTAAAAACAGCAGGATGGCGGTCGAAGTCCAGCCACCCACACCAAGGTTCCTTAGGGCAACAGGGTCCTTGGCGGCAGGGGAGTGACCTTTGCCCCCTTCTAGCTGATTTTCAGCAGGGGGGCTTTTTCTTGCCCCATGCAAATGAATGGAGAAATTGCTTCATTCACTTGCATTGGGGACAGGGAGAGAGAAAGAAAGAGGGAAATAGGTTGCAAGAGAGAGAGAGAGAGAGAGGGACCAGAGAGAGGATAGGAGAGAAAGAGGGAGCAGAGAGAGAGAGAGAGAGAGAAGGAGGCGGAGAGAAAATGAGAGAGGAGGAGGAGCCAGAGAGTGAGGGGGAGGGGGCTATGTGGGGGAGGGGGCAGGGAGCATGGTTTCCTGTCTCTGAGCCCAGAGCCAGCAAAGCAAACTATCCTATCCCCCCCCACGCCCCAGTGCTGTCTGCTGGGTATAGGATTGCTCTCTTAGATTTTGGTAATCAACATTTTCTTCTATATGTGTAAGATTTCCCCATCCTGTGGTCACATATCCATCCAGATTTATGCTAAGGTTCTTGGAACACATTTTACATACTGAAAAATGTAAGATATGAAAAAAAGAAGTCACACATACATAACCTTCACCACAGATCAACAACTAACCTCACTAAGTAGAAATGTCTCTTAATCCAAGGTTAGCAACACGCAGGCATGGTGTGTGAGAATGTGGTGAGCAAGAAGACGAGGTGGTTTTCTAAACTGTGTTCCAGACAGCCCTCAAGTTTCTCAGGAATGGTGGATGTATTTCTCTGAGCACACAGCTTTTGTTTAGCATTTCCCCTGTAATGCAGAATAAAGAATAATAATATACTACCATCATAGGCCAGTAAGAGTCAATACAGATGAGATAAATTACATAATAAGAATACAAATGAATTCAACATGGAGCCTAATTTGTATTGAGGATACAAAGAATTTATGCAATCCTATGCATGTTTAGACAGAAAAAAGTCCTAATGGCTGGCTGGGGAATGCTGGGAGCTGTAGGAGTTTTTTTTCTGTCTAAACATATTGTGGCATCCAATAGACATGGAACAAGGGTTTTTGCTGAATAAGATGTAACCTGAGATCCATAGACGATTAAGATACAGATGCTAAAGCAGTGATCCATTGATTAGGCAAAATGGGACTGTCCAATTCCCTGTTCCATTCCTGCTTAAGACCCCGTGTATCATATTTATTTACTGATAATATTTATAAACATGAATCATATAACTGATCAGCCTCAATAAGCATTTCCAATAGCAATGAGGACTCTGAAGCTGTAAAAGCAGCAGGGCTAAATCTAGATTCTAACAAATGTTACAATTGCAAGTATTGCCATTCAGCCGTAGCGGGCAAATTGTATTGGGCACCCAAAGCCGAGAATGACAAAAACTCATCATCAGCACCCAATAATTGATCCAAGATAAAAATCAGCTTATTCGTTCAAGTCTGCCACAAAAATATTTTCCTACCAATTTTTTAATCTGATTTTCCTCACAGAGTCGATTTAGCATGGGGAAATTGATCGAACTGTAA
The DNA here is from genome assembly GCF_057233095.1 of Heloderma suspectum. NCBI lineage: Eukaryota > Metazoa > Chordata > Lepidosauria > Squamata > Helodermatidae > Heloderma > Heloderma suspectum. The sequence continues at coordinate 11,208,273 of NC_139472.1, read as the reverse complement.
TTGATGTGACATTATATGCCACACAGCCGGAACGGTAGGAGAAACCCTATCCATTCTAAGGTGCCGAGAATCTAATGCCATCCATTTGGAGAAAGGATCCATACAGGAAGATTCCAAACATGACCAGGGTGGAAGATCTCATCTAAATGGGAAAAGACCAACGTTTAATATAGGTCCACAAATAGGCCTGATGATATAAAGCAAGATCTGGAAAATCAAACCCACCTTCTTTAAACGGAAGTTGCATCCTTTTCAAGGATATTCATGGTGGGGAGGAACCCCAAGAATTCTGACTTACCACAGTGAACGCATGCTAGTGAATGCAGCCAATTTGCTCCTGCTTTGCTCCTCACTGCTAGGGCAACTACTAAACAAGCCAGGAATGGGTTTTTTTTAGCACGTTGTCTGAATCAGGGATCCTGCCTCGTTGCTCTCTTCAGAGTTCAGTATTGTAAAGCAGAGTTCGTTCTTAGTTTACAATGCCTGGTTTGTTTTGGAGCAACAAGCCAGGAGTCCCTGTTTGGAACAGGGCTGGCCCTATCATTAGGCAGTGAGGCAATTGCCTCAGGTGGCAGATTTTGTGGCATGACAAATTGTCATGGACCCCCTAAACTAGCCTGTTTTCATGGAGCTTTTTGGCCCTGATTCACCACTAAATCCTCAAAGAAGAACTAGCCTTGTGCTGCAGGTGCGGTAGAGGATGCTGTCCCATTTCTAGTGTTAAGGACTCAAGTCCCAAGATTCTAGGGTATCTTACAGTCGTCAATTTCATCTGGATACTTATTTAGCTATATCCTCTGCATATATTAACGTATTTGAAACAGAAGAGTCTAATCCTTTTTGTTTTAAATCAATCGTGTTGTGAATAGTTATTGCAAATGTTTTTTGTTTAGTTATGTTCCCGCTATTGGTATTGTTGTTTTTGTCCCACACCCTTTTTTGTTTTGCTTTATTATAATTGCATATAAAACTTTTAAAAAACGATTCAAGTCCCAATCTAGTCAGTTTCTGTATGTGGACTGGGGATTAGACCATCTTGTCCTTTGCCTCCAGCAGCAAAATGTCTTGAGACTGCCCTGGTTCCAACATACTAACCAAACCATTTAGCAGTTGCATTAGCAGGGAAGAGCAAAGCAGGAGTGAACGTACCAGCACATAGGGATGCTGCAGAAATCCAAGATGGACTAAAATGAGTTAAGATTTCTAAGAATCCAGCCTGTTGAATCTGCTGTAGACCGGCCTCCTCGGGCTGTGTGTGGAGTCTGTGTACTTTCTGATTTTTATTTTTTACTTTCCTGAAATGTATGCAAATTTATTCATAGGAAAATACACAAGTTTCTCTGAGCCATATGCCATGCTGGAAAACATACACGGGCAAAAGTTGAATAGAATGGGAGCCAATGTGCCAGACGTTACGTACTAACGTAGATTTCGTAAATTGTTGCAAACCTCTTATGGAATTATTTGCATATTTTCCTGCATACTGGGAAAAAAAATTTGAATCTGTCTGTGAATAGACATCAGAACAAGTGACACCACACAATCCACAAAACACACAAGGGATGGATTTTCTGGACATCCCTACCAGCACATAGCTCATTCACAGTAAGCCAGACTTCTTTGGAATACTGGTTTAGCATTACATGTGAACGCAGCCAAATTCATATGGAATATTTTTAGAGCCCCTGCTATGCTTTTTACTAGAGCTGTGCACAAATGGCCTCTTGAAATTCTCCACCTTACTTGTGGGCAGAGAAATTTGGGAGACAATTTCACCGAATTTCTCCAAGGGGAGGAGAAATTCTCAATGGTTTCTCCCAGCCAGAGCTCCCCATTGGCAGGGCTTGTAGCACAGCTTTTCTTTTTTTGGTGTTTGGGTTTTCTTGTGTTGCAACAGCATCAACTCTTGGCAGGCTGGCCCTCAATTCGCATCCACTGCAATGCAGGTGGGGGCAATGCTGCGTCTAGCTCCAGGGATGAGGCAGAATTGATGCTCTGCCAGAACCTGTCCTCCAATTTCCTGAAAGTTTTCTCCCCCCCCCCCCATGGCTGTGAGAGCTGGACTATAAGGAAGGCTGAGCACCGAAGAATTGATGCTTTCGAACTGTGGTGCTGGAGAAGACTCTTACGAGTCCCCTGGACTGCAAGGAGGTCCAATCAGTCCATCCTCAAGGAAATCAACCCTGACTGCTCATTGAAAGGACAGATACTGAAGCTGAAGCTCAAATATTTTGGCCACCTAATGCGAAGGGAAAACTCTCTGGAAAAGACCCTGATGCTGGGAAAGACTGAAGGCAAAAGGAGAAGGGGACGGCAGAGGGTGAGATGGCTAGATGGCATCACCGATGCAATGAATATGAACTTGAGCACACTCCGGGAGAGAGCGCAGGACAGGAAGGCCTGGCGCGCTATGGTCCATGGGGTCACGGAGAGTCGGACACGACTTAACGACTGAACAACAACCCCCCATGAGGGGCTTCCATTGTTCTGCCTCATTCAGGATGTTTTATCATGTATTTCTATGGTGCTTTTGAGCTTAGCTAATCACAGCCAGCCTCCCAGGCTGCTTGCCCATCCTGATCTGAAAAAGCCCTATGGGAGGCATGATCTCATGTGCCTTAAACTGGGCTTTCCATACAGTCAGTAAAAACAAGACCTGGAGCTGACTGTGGCTCAGATCATGAGCTGCTTCTTGCAAAATTTCGTCTTAAATTGAAGAACGTCGGGAAAACCACTAAACCGTTCAGGTATGACCTAAATCATATCCCTGATGAATATACAGTGGAGGTGAGGAATAGATTTCAGGGATTAGACCTGATAGACAGAGTGCCTGAGGAACTATGGACGGAGGTCCGTAACATTGTTCAGGAGGCAGCAACGAAATCCATCCCAAAGAAAAAGAAATGCAAGAAAGCAAAGTGGCTGTCTGATGAGGCTTTACAAGTAGCTCACGAAAAGGGAAGCGAAAAGCAAGGGAGAAAGGGGAAGATATACCCAACTGAACGCAGAGTTCCAGAGAATAGCAAGGAGAGACAAGAAGGCCTTCTTAAATGAACAATGCAAAGAAATCGAGGAAAACAACAGAATGGGAAAGACTAGAGATCTCTTCAAGAAAATTGGAGATCTCAAGGGAACGTTTTGTGCAAAGACGGGCATGATAAAGGACAAAGAAGGCAGGACCCTAACAGAAGCAGATGAGATTAAGAAGAGGTGGCAAGAATACACAGAAGAACTATACAGGAAAGATCTGAATGTCCCTGATAGCCATGATAGTGCGGTCACTGAACTTGAGCCGGACATCCTAGAGAGTGAAGTCAAGTGGGCCTTAGGAAGCATTAGTAACAACAAAGCTAGCGGAGATGACAGTATTCCAGCCGAACTATTTAAAATCCTAAAAGATGATGCTGTTAAAGTGCTGCATTCAATATGCCAACAAATCTGGAACACTCAACAGTGGCCACAAGACTGGAAAAGGTCAGTTTACATTCCAATTCCAAAGAAGGGCAACGCCAAAGAGTGTTCAAACTACCGCACAATTGCGCTCATTTCACATGCCAGCAAGGTGATGCTCAAAATCCTACAAGCTAGGCTTCAGCAGTATGCGAACCGAGAACTACCGGAAGTACAAGCTGGGTTTAGAAGAGGCAGAGGAACTAGAGATCAAATCGCCAACATTCGCTGCATCATGGAGAAAGCAAGACAATTCCAGAAAAATGTCTATTTCTGCTTCATTGACTACGCTAAAGCCTTTGATTGTGTGGATCACAACAAACTGTGGCAAATTCTGAAAGTGATGGGAGTACCAGACCACCTTACCTGTCTCCTGAGAAACCTGTACGAGGGTCAAGAAGCAACAGTAAGAACCAGACATGGAACAACCGATTGGTTCAAAATTGGGAAAGGAGTACGACAAGGCTGCATATTGTCACCCTGCTTATTTAACTTATATGCAGAGTACATCATGAGAAATGCCAGGTTGGATGAATCAGAGGTCGGAATTAAGATTGCTGGGAGAATTATCAACAACCTCCGATATGCAGACGATACCACCCTAATGGCAGAAAGCGAAGAGGATCTCAAGAGCCTCTTGTTGAGGGTGAAAGAGGAGAGTGCAAAAGCTGGTTTGAAACTCAACATTAAAAAAACGAAGATCATGGCATCTGGCCCCATCACTTCCTGGCATATAGAAGGGGAAGAAATGGAAGCAGTGACAGATTTTACTTTCTTGGGCTCCAAGATCACCGCAGACGGTGACTGTAGCCATGAAATTAAAAGACGCTTGCTCCTTGGGAGGAAAGCTATGGCCAACCTAGACAGCATAGTAAGAAGCAGAGACATCACCTTGCCGACAAAGGTCCGTCTAATCAAAGCTATGGTTTTCCCAGTAGTAATGTATGGCTGTGAGAGCTGGACTATAAGGAAGGCTGAGCGCCGAAGAATCGATGCTTTCGAACTGTGGTGCTGGAGAAGACTCTTACGAGTCCCCTGGACTGCAAGGAGGTCAAATCAGTCCATCCTAAAGGAAATCAACCCTGAGTGCTCATTGGAAGGACAGATACTGAAGCTGAAGCTCCAATATTTTGGCCACCTAATGCGAAGAGAAAACTCCCTGGAAAAGACCCTGATGCTGGGAAAGACTGAAGGCAAAAGGAGAAGGGGACGGCAGAGGATGAGATGGCTAGATAGCATCACGGATGCAATGAATATGAACTTGAGCACGCTCCGGGAGAGAGCGCAGGACAGGAAGGCCTGGCGTGCTATGGTCCATGGGGTCACGAAGAGTCGGACACGACTGAACGACTGAACAACAAGGAAGCTGAGGAGGCTACAGGCAGCCAGAGAGATGATAATACAATGAAAAGCAGGACACTCCTTGGCCACCTCCAAAGTAAGGTAAGCCCAAGAAACCCAACCCCAACCCATGAGCATTTCTCAGAAATTTCTTCATCACTGAATTTCTTTTCTGAGGCAATTTCTCTTCCATCAAATTGAATGAGAATGGTAGCAAAAAACGTGGGGGAAATTTTTGGCACAGCACTACTTCTAACTGACCATAGCAGTTTACATTAAAAAAAAAACATAGGGGTATTTAATAGAACTTTTAATCTGTGAACGGATATGGTTGCATTTATTAATAGATGTAATTTTAAAAAAATCAGCAGCACTTGGTATCTGGAAAGACAATTATGGTGAGTGGATGGAAGGAAAATTAGTATGCTGGCACTTTGTGTATGCATCCATATATGTATTTACAGGACAGCACATAAGAGCCAACTGATGTGCGTATGTAGGAATGAAGTTGGTGACCACCACAAAAGGTTATGTAGGGGAAGTTCTTCATTTCGGAGGCTCACTTTGTATTGACACATAAAAGGGCAGTTTTTTTCCCCAAGAGGGTTTCTCCTGAGAGGTTTCCCTTAAAAATGAACTGTAGTAAAAATGGAATACATTGTTAGAATGTTCAATGTCTCAAACATGCAAAAAAATAAAAATAGTAAAAAAGAAAACAAAATCCCCTTCGTTCCCCGTACCCTCTCTAACAAGCACACTGAGGTGGATTTTTCCCCTTAAAGTTTTCTCAGAGGTAAGTCCCACTGTGTTCAATGGGACTCACACACCACCTAGCATGTCAACTTGGCAATTATTGGTCTGGCAATTATTATTCTTTCCAGAGGGGCAACTGTGATAGGTCTGTTGCAGCAAAAGCAAGAGTCTTGTCACTATCAGTGCAATCATATGTATGTTTACTCGGGAGGAAGGCCTACTGTGTTTAATGTAGCCTGAATTTAGGGCACAATCCTATGCATGTTTAGGCAGAAAAAAGTCCTATAACTCCCAGCAAAGTCCTACCACTCCTAGCATTGCTGGGAGTTGCAGGACTCCCCCGCCCCCCGCTGTTTAAATGTGAATAGGATTGCACCCTTAAATGCCTTAGGCTTCAATGCTAAACACACTTACTAGGGCGTAAGCCCCGTTGTACCTCTCGGCTGTACTTTGGAGAAATTCAGATTTATGGTGGCGTAATAAGATTTTGTGGACTAGGGTAGTATCCCATGTTAGTCCAACTTAGAGTAGACCCATTGAAACGAATGGGGCTTAAGTTAGTCATGGCTGACTTAAGTCCCACTCATTTCAATGGGTCCACTGAAGTTAGTCGCGGCTGACTCAAGTTCCGCTCAATCCAATGCGTCAACTGAAGTTAGTCGCGGCTGACTTAAGTCCTGCTCATTCCAATGGGCCCACTGAAGTTAGCCGCGACTGACTTAAGTCCCGCTCATTTCACTGCGTCAACTGAAGTTAGTTGTGGCTGACTTAAGTCCTGCTCATTCCAATGGGCCCACTGAAGTTAGCCGCGACTGACTTAAGTCCCACTCATTTCAATGCGTCAACTGAAGTTAGTTGTGGCTGACTTAAGTGCCACTCATTCCAATGTGTCTACTGAAGTTAGTCACGGCTGACTCAAGTCCCACTCATTCCAATGTGTCAACTGAAGTTAGTCGTGGCTGACTTAAGTCCCGCTCATTCCAATGGGCCCACTGAAGTTAGCCGCGACTGACTTAAGTCCCACTCATTTCAATGCGTCAACTGAAGTTAGTTGTGGCTGACTTAAGTGCCACTCATTCCAATGTGTCTACTGAAGTTAGTCACGGCTGACTCAAGTCCCACTCATTCCAATGTGTCAACTGAAGTTAGTCGTGGCTGACTTAAGTCCCACTCATTCCAATGGGCCCACTGAAGTTAGCCGCGACTGACTTAAGTCCCACTCATTTCAATGCGTCAACTGAAGTTAGTTGTGGCTGACTTAAGTGCCACTCATTCCAATGTGTCAACTGAAGTTAGTCGTGGCTGACTCAAGTCCCACTCATTCCAATGTGTCAACTGAAGTTAGTCGTGGCTGACTTAAGTCCCACTCATTCCAATGGGCCCACTGAAGTTAGCCGCGACTGACTTAAGTCCCACTCATTTCAATGCGTCAACTGAAGTTAGTTGTGGCTGACTTAAGTGCCACTCATTCCAATGTGTCAACTGAAGTTAGTCGTGGCTGACTCAAGTCCCACTCATTCCAATGTGTCAACTGAAGTTAGTCGTGGCTGACTTAAGTCCCGCTCATTCCAATGGGCCCACTGAAGTTAGCCGCAACTGACTTAAGTCCCACTCATTTCAATGCGTCAACTGAAGTTAGTTGTGGCTGACTTAAGTGCCACTCATTCCAATGTGTCTACTGAAGTTAGTCACGGCTGACTCAAGTCCCACTCATTCCAATGTGTCAACTGAAGTTAGTCGTGGCTGACTTAAGTCCCGCTCATTCCAATGGGCCCACTGAAGTTAGCCGCAACTGACTTAAGTCCCACTCATTTCAATGCGTCAACTGAAGTTAGTTGTGGCTGACTTAAGTGCCACTCATTCCAATGTGTCTACTGAAGTTAGTCACGGCTGACTCAAGTCCCACTCATTCCAATGTGTCAACTGAAGTTAGTCGTGGCTGACTTAAGTCCCGCTCATTCCAATGGGCCCACTGAAGTTAGCCGCGACTGACTTAAGTCCCACTCATTTCAATGCGTCAACTGAAGTTAGTTGTGGCTGACTTAAGTCCCGCTCATTCCAATGTGTCAACTGAAGTTAGTCGTGGCTGACTTAAGTCCCGCTCATTCCAATGGGTCCACTGAAGTTAGCCGCGGCTAACAAGCCCCATTCCTTTCAGCGGGTCTACTCTAAGTAGGACTAACATGAGCTACTCCTAGAATTGACTTCCTCAGAGGGCCCACTGAAGTCAGCCGCGACTGACTCCAGCCCCACTCATTCCAAGGGGCCCACTGAAGTCAGCCGCGGCTGACAAGCCCCGTTCCTTTCAGCGGGTCTACTCTAAGTAGGACTGACATGAGCCACTACCCCTAGAATCGACTTCCTCACAGGGCCCACTGAAGTTAGCCACGGCTGACTCAAGTTCCGCTCATTCCAATGCGTCAACCGAAGTCAGCCGCGGCTGACAAGCCCCATGCCTTTCAGCGGGTCTACTCTAAGTAGGACTAACATGAGCTACTCCTAGAATCGACTTCCTCACAGGGCCCACTGAAGTCAGCCGCGACTGACTCCAGCCCCGCTCATTCCAAGGGGCCCACTGAAGTCAGCCGCGGCTGACAACCCCATGCCTTTCAGCGGGTCTACTCTAAGTAGGACTAACATGAGCTACTCCTAGAATCGACTTCCTCACAGGGCCCACTGAAGTCAGCCGCGACTGACTCCAGCCCCGCTCATTCCAAGGGGCCCACTGAAGTCAGCCGCGGCTGACAACCCCATGCCTTTCAGCGGGTCTACTCTAAGTAGGACTAACATGAGCTACTCCTAGAATCGACTTCCTCACAGGGCCCACTGAAGTCAGCCGCGACTGACTCCAGCCCCGCTCATTCCAAGGGGCCCACTGAAGTCAGCCGCGGCTGACAACCCCATGCCTTTCAGCGGGTCTACTCTAAGTAGGACTAACATGAGCTACTCCTAGAATCGACTTCCTCACAGGGCCCACTGAAGTCAGCCGCGACTGACTCCAGCCCCGCTCATTCCAAGGGGCCCACTGAAGTCAGCCGCGGCTGACAAGCCCCGTTCCTTTCAGCGGGTCTACTCTAAGTAGGCCTGACATGAGCCACTACCCCTAGAATCGACTTCCTCACAGGGCCCACTGAAGTTAGCCACGGCTGACTCAAGTTCCGCTCATTCCAATGCGTCAACCGAAGTCAGCCGCGGCTGACAAGCCCCATGCCTTTCAGCGGGTCTACTCTAAGTAGGCCTGACATGAGCCACTACCCCTAGGGTCGACTTCCTGAGAGGTCGGCGACCAACAGCGCCGGACGCGCCTCCGCGCCACTTCCGCGGGCGCTGCCCCGCTCGAGCCCGACGCGGCCGCGCCGCCCGCTGGGCCCGGGGAGGCCTTCGCCGCCGCCCAGAGCAGGAGGCCCGAGTCCCCCTGCCGGCATGGGCGGCGAGGAGCGGCTGGGCGGCGGCGGCCGAGGGGGAAAGCTCAGCCTCAGGCGCAGGAGGCCGGCGGCGGCGCGCGCGGGCGGCCTTCCTCTTCCCGGCCGGCTGAGGTGGGTTCGCGCGGGGAAGGGCCGGGCTCGCCCCGGCGCCTCGCCCGGCGCTGACGCGGGGGCCCCGGCTGTGCGAGCGAGCGGGCGAGCGGGCGGGCGGGCGGGGGGCCCGTAGGGCAGCTAGAGCGGGGGGCGCGAGAGGGGCCTGCGTGAGCGTGTGTGAGGCGAGGGAGAGGGGGGCTGGTGGTGTGTGGGATTGTGCGTGTGTGGGGGGGGGGAAGAGAGAGAGGAGGAGGGGGCTGTGTGGGCTAGCGTGAGAAGGGGGCTTCCGTGTGGCCGTGAAATGGAGTATGTGCACTCATGTGCGTGGATGAGAGAGGGGGCTGTGCATGGCTAGTGTGGGAAGTGGGATTCTGTGTGGATGTGAAAAGGAGTCTATGCGCATGCATGTGTATGGCTGTGAGAGAGGGGGCTGTGTGTGGGCTAGTGTGAGAAGGGGGTTTCTATGTGGATGTCAAAAAGGGTCTGTGCGCACTCGTGTGTGTGAGAGGGTGAGGTCGCGTGTGGGCTAGTGTGAGAAGGGGGTTTCTATGTGGATGTCAAAAAGGGTCTGTGCGCACTCGTGTGTGTGAGAGGGTGAGGTCGCGTGTGGGCTAGTGTGAGAAGGGGGTTTCTATGTGGATGTCAAAAAAGGTCTATGCACGCTTGTGTGTGTGGTGGAGGCTGTGTGTGGGCTAGTGTGAGGGCGGGATTCCATGAGGATGTCAGAAAGGGTCTGTGCGCGCTCGTGTGTGCGTGGGAGGCTATGTCTGTGAGAGAGAGAGAGGAGGAGGGGGGCTGTGTGGGCTAGCATGAGAAGGGGGGTTCTGTGTGGACGTGAAATGGAGTATGTGCACTCATGTGCGTGGATGAGAGAGGGGGCTGTGCATGGCTAGTGTGGGAAGTGGGATTCTGTGTGGATGTGAAAAGGAGTCTATGCGCATGCATGTGTATGGCTGTGAGAGAGGGGGCTGTGTGTGGGCTAGTGTGAGAAGGGGGTTTCTATGTGGATGTCAAAAAAGGTCTGTGCGTGTGTGTGTGTGTGTGTGTGTGAGAGAGAGAGAGAGAGAGAGAGAGAGAGAGAGGGCGGGGCCGTGTGTGGGCTAACTTGAGAAGGGGGTTTCTATGTGGATGTCAAAAAAGGTCTGTGCGTGCTCGTGTGTGTGTGGGAGGCTGTGCGTGGGCTAGTGTGAGGGTGGGATTCCATGAGGATGTCAGCAAGGTTCTATGCGCACTCATGTGTGTGTGGGGGCAGTGTGTGGGCTAGTGTGAGGGTGGGATTCTATGTGGACGTCAGAAAGGGTCTATGCGCGCTCGTATGTGTGGGGAAGGCTGTGCATGGGCTAGTGTGAGGGGATTCTATGTGGATGTCAGAAAGGGTCTGTGCGCACTCGTGTGTGTGTGGGAGGCTGTGCGTGGGCTAGTGTGAGGGTAGGATTCTATGTGGATGTCAGAAAGGGTCTATGCGCACTCATGTGTGGGGCGGCAGTGCGTGGGCGAGAGAGAGAGAGGAGGAGGAGGGGGGCTGTGTGGGCTAGCATGAGAAGGGGGTTCTATGTGGATCTGAAAAAGTGTCTATGTGCACTCATGTGCGTGGATGAGAGGGGGCTGTGCATGACTAGTGTGAGAAGGGAGTTTCTATGTGGATGTCAAAAAGGGTCTATGCGTATGAGAGGGTGGGGCCGTGTTTGGGCTAACTTGAGAAGGGGTTTCTATGTGGGTGTCAAAAAAGGTCTATGTGCACGCGTGCGTGCATGTGAGGGGGGGCTGTGTGTGGCTAGTGTGAGAAGGGGGTTTCTGTGTGGCTGTGGAAAAGGGTCTATGCGCACATGTGTGTGAGAGAGAGTGGGGGGGCGTGAGTGGGCTAGCGTGCCACTGGTAGATATCTGTAGGGCAGCCACCAGGTCTGCTATGTCATCCTTTTGTGTGGCACTATAAGCTGGATATTTTTGAATCAGCTGAGGCATCCTTTGGATGGCGTGTGGTTCAGCAGACAGTCCCACAGTAGTAAGGAGAACAGCAAGAGAGCCAGTGCGGCTGAGCATCCCATCTGAGGATACCCTCCTCCACAGTAGGACAACAAAACATTGGACTTACCGTCGTAAGTTACTTTTCTAGAATGGATGGAGGGTATCCCACCCACTCTCACTGCTGGGTATAAGTTGACTTGGTTTAGGTATTTTGGTTAGCTTTAATTCCAGCCGTGCTGAGACTATACTGTTCTGGGTTCTTTCTGTGCTATTCACTATTAAGTCTGGATGGTCTTAAGATGAACTTTAAGAGTTCATCTTAAAGAACTCAAATGTGAAATAGCTGTTCTTCTAACAAAAATATTTAACATGTATCTAAGATCAGCCTCTGTAACATAGGACTGGAGAATGGTCGATGTAACACCAATTTTTTAAAAGGGATCCAGGGGGGATCTGGGAAATTACAGCTTAATTCCATTTTAGGTATAATTAGAAAAGGAATTGAAAATAAAACTGCCAATATCATACTCCCCTTATACAAATCTACAGTGCGACTACACTCGGGATACTGCGTATAATTCTGATTACCACATCTAAAAAAAGGATAGAGTTGGAAAAAGTGCAGAAAGGGGCAACAAAAATGATCATGGGGCTGGAGCAACTCCCCTATGAGGGAAGGTTACAGCAGCTGGGATTGTTTAGCTTACAAAAATGGCGAGTAAGGGGGGACATGATAGAGGTGTAGAGAATTATGCATGGTGTGGAGAAAGTGGATAGGGAGACATTTTTCTCCCTCTAATACTAGAACCCGAAGTCATCCCATGAAGTTGATTGGTGGGACAGATAAAAGTACTTCATCACAGAGCATGTATTTACACTATGAATTCATTTCCACAAGATTTAGAGACAGCCACCAGCTTGGATGGCTTTAAAAGGGATTGGCCAAATTCATGGAGGAAAAGGCTGTCGATGGCTACTAGTCCCAATGGCTATATGCTACCTCCAGTATCAAAGGCAGTAGCCTATGTACACTAGTTGCTGAGGCTGTTGTTGCACCCATGTTCTGCTTATGGAGCTGGTTGACCACTGTGTGAACAGAATGCTGGACTAGATGGACCCTTGGTTTGATCCAGTATGGCTCTTAAGTTCTTACGAAACTGGGAGGAGGAGCTGTCCCACACAGGAAGGCAGTTACAAGTTTAATTTACATACTCCTGCTTGTTGGAGCAGCTCATCAGAGGATATCCTTCATCCACTGTAGAAAAGGATCTTACCACAGTAAGTCCACCGTTCTGTTTGCATTTTGTAAAGGCTATCCTCTATGAAATCTTGTCATATTAATTTCAGATGTTGTTTAACACTAGTTGGAGCATAAGTGGCACTAGCCAAACACAACTTCTAGCTTTAATGGACATCAGGAGCGCAAGTGTATTCATGCATGCAGTGGACAGTTGAATTTTGGCAACTTATTTATATTGCATAAATAAGGACCGCGTATGGACCGCGGTGGCTTAGTGGTGAAGACGCTGAACTGCAGACCGGAAGGTCGGCAGGACAGCAGTTCGAGTCCTCAGTGCTGCGTGACGGAGTGAGCTCCCGTCTTCAGTCCCAGCTTCTGCCAACCTAGCAGTTCGAAAGCAAGAAATTGCGAGTAGATAAATCGGCACCGCTTCGGCGGGAAAGGTAACAGCGTTCCGTGCACCTCGGTGTTCAGTCATGCCGGCCACATGACCACGGAAGCGTCTTCGGACAACGCTGGCTCTTCGGCTTAGAAATGGAGATGAGCACCACACCCTAGAGTCGGACACGACTGGTTGGGGACACCTTTACCTTTACCTTTTTACTACAGCAGCAGCCTATACCATTTTAACTACAGGATTTGATGTGTGCAAACAGGGGGCTGGGTTAGCATATACTAAAATTTAATTTGTGTACATATAGCTTAATCTGAATAATATATTGCTGCAAGACTGGAATTTTGCAATCTGGAGACTAGTAAAAGGCAGTCTGCTCTGTTTTGTCTTTTTTATACCGCTTCAGTATGCAGTAACCATTATTGCCCCGCAAATGTAAGATTCTGACTTTCAGTTGAAAATGGCAAGTGACTAGAGCTACATTGACAAGATGAACTGTAGAGCTACACTGGGCTGGTTCTGACAAACTGTAGAGGAGTTATGATGCAATTCTGGACAGTTTTCTGTTTTGTAGAACACTTGCCAGCAGCTCTTCCTGGTTTGGAAAGGAAGGCTTAAGCGATGCTGAAAGCACATGGATTACATTACTCAGGGCTGTGGACCCACATCTGAACCGCTCAAGCTTAGAAAAAATGATCAAACTTCCGGAGTTTTGCACAAAGGTAAAGGTGTTTAGAAAATGCTCTTAATGACCATGAAGACACGGCCTTAAGATAAAATAAGGCCTTCGTTCAACATAGAGGGAGAGCAATGGAAAATAATTAAAAATTAATACCGACTACGGTTGAAGGGTAATGGGTTTTGATATTACAGATGCTTTCCCCCTCCCCTAATTAATTCTCTTTAGCATCTTCATGAATAGTGTAAATACAATAGGAGAAAGCCTGTTTGATGCTGCTTGTGGTAAACTATATTGCTTTGATGTCTAAGTTTGTCCAATTTATTTTATAAATTTTATTAAAGAATTATTTTAAAAAAGACTGGTTCTGGTGATCTTGATGTCTCCTGTGGAACTGAAAAGTGCAAACGGGTCGAAACCAAATATGGAGAATGTGACAATCTTTAATTCTAGGAAGTATCTCCTCTTGTGGTTTTATATATAGTTTCATTTGTGAGGGCCAGAGTTTTCCTCCATGCCTCAAGCTCCGTCTCGAAATTAAGGTGAAACTCTTCTCTTTAGCGTTGCTCGTGCTAAAGGGCTGCACCTTTTAACAAAGAGGAGGTACTTCCTGGAACTAAAGATGGCCCCATCCCTGAACCACTGGAAAATATGGTAAATTACTCAAAGCTACCCATTGAGCCTCATATCTGTGGAGCTATTCAAACCTGCATTGGTCACATTCAAAACAAACACTCTAGTTATTGTATTATATTGGCTTTTCTTGGGGGGGGGGGTCTTCACATTTAGGTGAACTTGAGTTTTCTGTGTTACAGAGCTCCCAAATTGCAAATCCTTCACCAAAACCAGAAACTTTTAATACTGGAATGAAGCAATTTCAATGGATTCCACTTCCACTTTATCACAGAGAAGATACCAAAGCAAATGATTCAAGAAGCCATCCAAACTCTGAAAATGAAACTGTCAATTTAATGGAAAGAGAAAATAGTGAAGATGAGAGACTCGGAGTCATTTCCTTCGTCCCTAAGCAAGCTCCTCTTACAACCAATGACTATACCACTCGGGAATCAAGAATGAGATATAGCATAAAACATTGCACTAAGCTGGAAGGTAGAGAGAGGACTGAGATGTGTCGGCACATTGACCAACAGAATTCACCAGGGCATTGTCCCTCAGCTACACAGAGTCATCCAAAGCTTTGGAAAGGGACTATTACACAGAGTGAAGGGGAAAGCAGGACAGAAAATGAAAGATCAGCAAATAATGATATGCGCCGTACTCTACTTAATATGGCCACATCAAGATTACCTGCAGGAGAACCACCTTCTGCCAGTTTCAGTTTCCAGGAAAAAACAGAGGATCACATGCTTGACCAGTGTCCTATGTGTCAGATCCGCTTTACTGGAACGTAAGTATAAGTTGCTGTATTACTTTGAATTCATTTCAGTTCAGCATGAAATCCATTAAAAACCCCAAGAGGGCCACATCCAATATGAAGAAATGGGGAGAAAAACAACCAAACCAGTGGGGTGCACATTAATGTGTGTTAATACTGTTGGAGACTGGAGACACAGCTCTTCTCACCAAACGGTAAATGGAAGGTAGCATTTATGTGTCTGAGTAAAGAGTAAATGGGAGATTTCCCCTGACAAAGGCAATGCTGAGATGCATTGAGAACTATTTTACAGTAGAGGGAACAACTTAACATACCGTTTGGTGTGTGCACCCATGACCATGGCCTTTCATCCATCTCAGTATGGAATACAAGACATGCCAGCTCTACATACATAACTGATATATTCAAGTTAAGCTCTGTAATCAGTTACGTGTTTATACAGTGTAAACAGAACATTCAAACGTCATTGCTAGTCTTCTATTCCTAAGCAAACAAAAAGCTGAAGGCCTGCATGCCTCTTGCATTACTTGCAACAAAACCACCCCCCACACACTTAAATAGGAACTCTGGACATCCTATAACTGTTCATTCTCTTTAGTGGACAGAGGTTATCCTTGAGTAGGAGTGTTATTGGGTTATGTCTCCCACTTGCTTCAGAGCGAGGGCTATGGATTAGGGAGGGACCGCAGCTCAGTGGCAGAGCTCATGCTTTGCAAGCAGAAGTTCCCAGGCTCACTCGCTGGCATCCCCTGTTAAAAGGATCAAGTAGCAAGTGATGTGAAAGACCTTTGTCTGAGACCTTGGAATAGACAATGCTGGCTTAGATGGACATATAGCCTGACCTGGTATAAGCCAGCTTCCTATGTCAAAATGCCTTTGTGCTTGGCTCCTTTCAGTGGAGGAGCTTCCTGCAGTTTCAGAATCTAATGCCTCTGAATAAAAATAAAAGACTTGGAATCCAAGAAACCATTAACTTTTGTAATAGTACATTTATTCCCCAAAACATAGAGAACAGGAGCCTGAAGGAGATCTCCAGAATTTGAATTCCCAGCTCTAGGAGTTGGAGACGCCTCCTAATCTATACCTTGGCAGCAAGACCTTGGGTGGGTTTGGATAACCTCCGTCAACTAAAGAGAACAAACAATGTTTAAGGCCAATGTTAATTTCTCCTTCAGTGGTGGAGGTTATCCAGGAGTGGGCTGTATGGCCACTCCAGGTGGAGTATCTTACTGCAAAGACTATATAGAGAACTATTTGTTGGAAAACCTGCCTCATGAAAACAGCATTGGAAGAGGTGAATACATCCAGTTTATAGTGCTGAGCAACAGATGACACCACCAAATAGCCATTTGGCTATTTCTAAAGAAATGGCAGAAGCAGCAGCCCCCTGGCAGATAGTTGTGTCTCATAGGTTATTGAGATACTGTACTGCTTTATCCACACAGCCATAATGCCCTTGACACTTCTGTCCTGTGGTGGAAGGGAATGAACTCCACACAGATGCATGCAACCCTCAAGGCTCAGCACATACAATCTGTATTGTATGTTTTTCTTGGGGTGCTTAAGCGGAGACCAAAAAGGAGGTGAAGAGTCTCTTGGGTTCTCTGTGTTGATCTTGGATACAGTCTTCAACAGAACTGTAAGTGAGGAAGGCACATCATTCCTCCCTCTCTGATAAGGCAGGGAGGTCTGAAATTATGCCCACACAAAACAAAACCTTAAAACCTGGAAGTTTAACAGATGGTGACTTGATAGGCTCCAAAGGCTTCTTGTAAGAACTCTGAGAAGCATAAGCCAATTCTATTAGAGATATCTGTGCAAGATTCAGCAGACAAGTTCCTTTAAGGAAACACTTCAAGTGATGGAGATTTACCTAGGCCCTTTTTTACTTAGCACAGTACACCCAGGAATGCTGCTTGATACTTGAAAGTACTTGGACAAAGAGCTTGTTGATATTTTTGAAGAACGTCTTTGTTTTGATAAGTGAAAGAACACTTGCCTTGCCTTTAATATGCACTCTCTTTGGGATGCTTCCCAACGAGAGTCATGATATGTAATTAACCGAGTCCCAGTGGTCCGGTTGGCACAATCGCAGCTGGGGAAAGAAGCCATGGTGGCTTATTTCCCATTGTGCGCTCTGGTCACATACCAGGGGGATTAGCGTAATTACCCTCAGCACCGCGGCTCGTTGTGTGAACCCAGTCAGGGTGGCTTGTTGCTGTGGTTAACAAACCACCCCAGAACCCACGGGCTGTTGTGGGATTCTGGGGTGGTTTTTTAACCATTGGCAACAAGCCACCCTGGCCAGGTTCGCACATGACAAGTCTCCCTGCTGAGGATAATCCCTGGCATGTGCAGGGTGGTTAACAAGCCACGATGACTTATTAACCACCCTGTGATCATGTGAACTAGGTCTCAGTCTCCCTTCTCCCATATTATAGACAAGAGAGCCAGTGTGGTGTAGAGGTTAGTGTTGGACTGGGACTACAGAAATCTGGGTTCAAGTCCTCACTCGATCATGAAGTTCACTGGGTGACTTGGGGCCAGTCACTGACTCACCCTAACCTACCTCACAGAATTGTTGAGAGGATTATGTAAGCCACCTTGGGTTCAGGAAAAATAGTGAGATAGAAATTTAATAAATAAAAAAGTGGCTTTATTTTATTTATTTCAATTATTTGTATGCCGCCTTAGAGGATACAAATCCTACCAAGGTGGCTTACATGTAACATAAAAATAACATGACAAACAATATCAAATACAATTTTTAAAAAATCATGAGGATCCTTCTCACAGGGCAGTTGGGAAACGATGGCCAGGGGGCAGGTAAAGTCCAGCTGGAAAAGGAGTGTGGTGTTTTCCTCAGCTCCCTCCCTCTCCTGAAATTCTTCAAAGGCAGTCGATGGTGGTTGGCTGTGAGGGGAGGGGATTCCAGCTGGAGCAGGATCTGAGGTCTTTTTTGCTTGCCTCTGTCCCTTTCGCCCCTAGAACTCTTCTGACACAGCAGTTGATGGTAGATGGCCCTTGGGTGGGGCATTGGGCAGAGTCCAACTGGGGTGGTCTTCACCTGCCTCTCTCCCTCTCCTTTATGATGCATGTTTCAGTGTCATCAGAGCTCGGCTTTGATGTAGCAGAGGATCCTGCAACAGAAGATTGGGGGAAAATTGGTCCATCCATGTAGGCTTGGACACCCAAATCAATAGAGCTGAAAGCTATATGCTCTTCTAGACCAGAGGAGCTATCAGAATTCTATCTGCTCTCTTCACACAAGCTTTTCAAAGAACCCTGGAAAGATGTGTTGTGGGACAGAAAGGAGACCTTGGGTCATTATGCATAGCATGCCTAGTTTCCATACTGTTGTAAATAACACCTGTAAAGAATCTGTGAACTACTTTGTTGGAGAGGCAAAAAAAGTCTATCAGAAGGCTGAATTTGCACAGAGGAAATACCCGTGGGTTTGAACTCCCCTTCCCTTAGCCAATTCCTTATGGCTCAGCCAGCCTGCTTTAGTGTCATGAACTCACCTGGATATATTGCCCAGCAAATGATAAGAGGATGCTTCCTGATACAGGGACTGCCCCTCCTTGCAAATTTGCATATGCTTTTGTGTAGTTTTGTTTGAACTGACATGATTTCCTGGTGACGCAGGGTGAAACCTGATCAGCACTGTCCCAAAATGGCTGCCTTGCTAGGCAAGGCTTTAGAAACATGAGGAGATTCTTCAGAAGAGGCGGCCCCACTGGCAGCCAAAAGGAAGGATGGCCCCTGCCTGCAATGCTTGTGCATTCTGCTCCTCTTTGTGGCCAGATCTGGTTTTCTCCTCCATGGGGCTTACAAGAGACATATGGCAGAAGCTTCCATCATCAGGGTCAGATAAACAAACTTGGAGTCCAGTGCCTAGCACAACTAAATGAGTCCTATTGCCTAAGCAGATAAGACTGGAACTGGGGAGGCACCTCGTATGGAAGGGGACCAAGCACAAAGCTATTTGCATAGCCCTGCCTCCAAAGCAAGTAGGAAGGCTGACCCATTCACACTTCTGATATCCTTCACTACTGAAAGAGAATTAGACACTCAGTGTAATGAACCGATCATTACAATATGAATGTGTAGGAATTAGGTTCAAACATAATTTCAGTAACTACGGTTTTGTATCCAGCAACGTATTTGCAAATTGTTACTCAACTCCAGCTCGTATGTAACCTTTAGAAACTTAACTGGAAGTAGGGAGTCGATTAGTTGCTCAGATGGAGGTTGATGAAGAGCCTGACATATTTATAGCAGAAATGCATGCCTGAGGATTTTATCTGCAGGTCTGATCATTTCAATTCTTTCCGATTTGCAGATTGTCAAAACTGGACCTCGACAGTCATCTTGCTAAATGCTTGTCTGAAAGTGCGGAAGATGTGATCTGGTAACTAAGAAGAATAAATAAAGTTATTTGACAACGGGGAACACCAACCAGGAGCAAAGACAATTTTGCAGTAGTTTATCACATAGCAAGAAAACTAAAAAGGACGAAGGTCAAGTGCCAGTTAATATTTCGTTATGCTTTCACAGAATCACAGATGTACACCGTAATCTTTTCAGATCAGCACTGCTAATGTCTATGGGAACAAAAGCACTACTGAAGAATAGGTTTCTATAGGAACAGATATTCACTGTACATAATTTAAAAATTCAGCAAAGGAAAGAAGTTTTTTTTTTCCTCTGCTTCAGTGTGTTTGGGCGGGTGGAAGTGGATGAGGCCCCAAACAATTGACTTGCTGGAAATTAAATAGCCGTTGAGCCAGAGTGCATTTTAAATTGTCCATTGTGAAAAGCCTTCAATAAAAAGGGAATTGGATGTTCTCTACTATAACTTCTGTATATTACTTCAGAGTGCTCCCTTATGCTTTTGTAAGATGCACTTAATTGAGACATTCAGTCAAAGAAACATGTTTACTGTATAGTTCCATAAATACCCTAGCAAATTTAGCAAAAGTGCACTAACACCTGATACATGAAACCGACTGAACCTGTTATTACATTTACAGCAAGAATAATTTTGATCTTACGAGTACAGGTCAGTACAAAGTATTTTAACTAAGGAACAGAGTCAAAAATATGAGCTCTTTTTTTCTGTCAAAGTAGTTCCTTCAAAACAGTAGATTCAGTTTACAGTAAAGAGATCAAATTCTGCAGTCCTTTTGGCACAAGGAACATGTGGAACTTACTTCTGAGTATGTTATGAGGAAAAATGTTGTTAATCTATATTGAGACAAAGCAAATTATGTTGGTAACATTTTTGCTTAGTGAAACAGTCTAAACTTTTTCATTAAAGTCTTTAATAGATGTGCAAGAATATAAATGATCTTAGCTGTTTACGGGTTAGTATACCATCTTTTGCACAAATAAAACTGGCCAAAGATCTCAACTAGTTAATTATACAAAACTACAAGAACATATTTACTGTTTTACAATCATTAAATTAGCTAGAGTGTTTTCATTTACATTTCATTTACATACTAAGACAATTATATCATTACCAGATCCATTTGCAATATATTAGGATTTTTTTTAAACCACACATTTAATTACATCCTTCATTTTTCTTTAATTTATAAAACAAGAACTTTATATAAAAAATTCCCCTTCATCATGGACAGAACATTAGTCATACACTTGCACATGAGCAACCGACTTGTAACCAGCAACTTATTTGGCAACACAGCAACATTGTAAATGCCTTAAATTGTAAATAAATCAAGGACTTGTTTTATTATGTCTGTTGAGCAAGGATGTGTATCCACTCACTCATTCTACTCTAATGTTCTGATACCGCAGAAGCTTAGGGCAAACCCTCGATGATGTTTTGCCTAGCCCCTTTGTCTCAGAACCAGGTGGCATCTGTAGGTCACATCACCATGCAAAACCAGCTGCTCAGTTGTAAATCCAAGATACAGAGACACAGAACGTTCAGGGTACACAGATTAATTTACCGAGAAGGGAAAAAACAGTATTCGAAACCTTTTCATGGTTCACTTGAAAAGAAAACCGGATTCTTTCTTAGCTAGGTGACTTAGTTATCTAAATCCCAAGTGTTGGAGGAAAGTGCTTCTAATTGAATTACTTAAGTGCTGGTTAGAACATATCTCGCTTAATACAAAAAAAGATACAGCCCAGAGAGCAATCTTCATCAATTCTGGATGGGACTAATAAAATTGAATTATCACAGATGTGCGTTAATTCAGTGGCCAGGGTAAGGGACATACAAAATATAGTCTTAACTGATGGTTCTTTGAAAGATTTTTCAATACCATGATTTGGCAGTCTTATCCTAGCACCTCATGGACTTGAATGCAACTGAGCTGTCATGTTCAGCACCTAATGTAATGCTGTACCCTGAGAACCTATACAATAAAAGTAATGTGAAAACGGTTGCAAGTCATCTTGTATTTTATACCAAATCAGGTGATATATCATGGCACACAGGGTTTCTCTCTTTTCTGCAGAATTTTCTTCCCCAGAAGATACTCAAATGTTGGAACAAAAACCTGCTAAAAATGAAATACTGCCTCTTGTTCTCATCCATAGAGAGGCTGATAATTCTGAAAGGTTTTAGATGGAAATGAGCACTCGTTTGTCCTCCAATGAACGGACATGTTTTTTAATTCCCGAAGCTGATGAACCTGATGCAACATCCCCCAGTTTTCAAATGAGGAAATATGGACATATTTTATATTATAGTCATACAATACTTATACATCTGTTTATTTTCTCCATTACTAAGTTACTGCTTTGATCAAGTGTTGTGTTTACCAAAACAACCTCTTGAAGAGCTGGTCAGCGATACATGCTGAACATCTCAAAGCCAAGTTTTAAGCAGGAGGTGTGCTTTATCAGAAAAAACGCAATTATGTTGATAGATATCCAAGAATAGTTTTTCTTAACTGTAAGGCTATGATCCATTACGTTTCCATTGTTCCTTTTGAATATTGCATTGACAAAAATATTATTCAAAATCTAGTATACAACACAAGACATTGTAGGCACTGCTCAAGTATTTTCAGAAATCCACCATGTGCAAAAATTTACTTTTTTCTAATGATATTTTGGTAATCTTTTCTCCCACATTAAGCATAATCCAGATGTTTAAATTGATAAATTTTAATTTGGAATTGTTATTGCTGAGACAGCTGTCCCTTTTAAAAGTTCTATGAAGTTATAAATTAATGTTAGATAGCAGCTGTTAGTTGTATTTTCCATCTGCAAAATACTTTTTTAAATAATGAGAACTTATTTTTTAAATGACCAGGGTTTATCAAGTGTTCCAAATATGGAATATTTTTATGTAGTTTATCCATTTAGGCACTTGAATACTGTACCCAAATTTGTTTTAATTGCTAATAAAACACAACTCCTTTTTATTTCTTTAGTATATGTGTGTGTGTGCATATATATATATATACACACACACACATATACACACACACACACACACACTCTCTCACTCTCTCTTTCTCACACACACGCACATATAAACAGAGACATTTAAGATAGGTACCACTTGTGAAAAAAGGCATCTAAAGTAAGCTTCAACACCACTAACGATTTTATTCTTCAGGATGTTACACTGTTCTAGTAGGTTGTTGCATGAAAATGTCCATCAGAAGCGTGCAGCTTTGAAAGTGGTTTGGAATCTCTCTCTTCCAAGGATGCAACCAACTATTGATCCTTGATGAAGCAGGCACGAAATGCAGATTTCTTCATGAAGCCAGCTCTGTTAGTGCCCCAAACTTTTTTTTAAAAAAATAGAGGAAGACACCCACCAAAATCATGTTTTTTGATTTTTCAGCAGCAATTTTTTTTATCATTGGTCTCCATTTAAAACCTTACAGTTTACCCCAGCCTTGCATGCATATACTGTTGTTAAGGATTAAATGTCAAAGTTCATTCACATTATTTGTCCTCAGTGTAGATGCCTCTCTTTCATACAGTTTCCTCAGTTGACAGCAACAATGGATTAATATATTCAAATCCTTCAAACTCCGACTGGTCTATTCTTTTTATTACATCTCTGCAAACAGAAAAACACATACACCACAATTAATTCTTGTTTACAACTGTTCTCATATTCTGGAGAACACAAATGCCTACTGCCTCTGAGTGGTCATCAATGCAGTCCACTGATGAAATCTGTGCAGAGCAATTTTGGAAATTTAAGAGCTTTAAGCCAGGGAGTCAGCATTCACCCTTCCCAGAAAAGGGAGAATGCCATGCCTAAAGGGACGGGGGTAAGCATCATTCCTCCTAACTGCTGCCAGACAGAAGAAAGAAAAGCACCAGCTGTGAATAAGCAGAGTGGGTTGTGAGATTGCATTTAGCGCAGGATGCAACTCCTTCCCTGCAGAGTGTTAAATATCTTTCAAGGGTGAGGGGGTATGTCGAGGAGGGGTTGGCAGTGTGAGACCTTGAAAGCTGAGGTAGCACCACAGTGGATTTGGAAAGTCAGTCCATTGCAAGTGCGTGCAATGCCATACCCCCGCCCCCCAAACACACACTGTCAGACGGTATCTTGAAGACTAACACATTTATCGTGGCATAAGCTTTCATAGACTACAGTCCACTTCATCAGATGCCTGAGGTGTTACCCTGTTACAGGTAGGGAGGAAATGTAATGGAGGTCAAAGGGGAATGAAATGTAGAAAGTACAAACGGTGACAGGTGTATCAATAACAGTGGCCATTCACAAAACAATGGACCTTGCCCTCTGTATACAATTCTCCCCACCAGCCATGTATATACATACCTGTAACTCAGGATAATACATCACGCATCTGCTGAAGTGGACTGTACTCCATGAAAGCTTATGCCATAACAAATGTGTTAGTCCTTAAGATGCCACAACACTCTTTGTTCATTTTACCGCAAAAAGCTGATATTGCTATCCTTCTGGAAATCCAGACAGGGATGCCAGCTTCACTCTAGACACCATCTCCAAACTTGCCGCCAAAGCTTTAGGTACCAGTTCCAAGGGCCCAGCGGCAAGGACTTGTTCCCAAAGGCAGAGGTGCTAATTCTGCCTTGCCTCCGTTTTGGACAAGGGTCTACTCTGAGAGACTGTGCAAGGCAGGAGAGTGATCATGGCTGTCCAATGACACATTTGGTGCAGGGCGTTTTCCAAAGCTACTATGGAGGCTAGAAAAGAATGGAGTGGGAACGTGCTCACCCTACCCCTTTCACCATGGGTACTTCCCCTTTCACAGTGGGAGGTGTGAGCAACCGTTTTCTGGCTAAAGCTCTAGAACTTTGGTCTGGAGACAGCCTGCAGGAGGTCCCCATCTGGCCTGCCAGCATGGGGGTCATTTTTGAAGTGTGAAGGGGCATTTTCAGGGGGGCTTGCTGCTGGAGGGGGGAAGGCCTAACCCTCCCCTCCCCAGAGCTCTGCCCCCCACCTGAAAAGGTTTGCCTGGATCCAGTTTGGCCGCTAGGCTGAAAAAGATACCCCAGCCCTGCTCCAGACGTTTCTCAAATTCTTCTGCACAGGCACATATCCCATCAGCATGAATGGACAAGGACCACAAAACACCACTTCGGTACAACGTACCCCTAGGCTGCGATCACAGCCTGAGGCGCATGCCAAGACTTTTCCTTGTGACATATAGAGATTGCCTCTTTTCCAGCTGCCATCCAACACACTACATCAAGTGTCCCTTCAGGGGATCCCCAACATTCAGGAGCAGCTTTTCAGAGGGCACAAGGTATTAACAGCAGGAATGGTGGGTGAAAGTCCAAATATACACATGGGCTTTGAATCCTCTCCCCTCGTTAGAACCAGCCATACACAGCTAGCGTATAAGTGGTACATAAATGCACATTCTGATTCCACAGATTGCAAAAGCAGGGGGCATGAAGTGATGCAAGATGTGGAGATGAGGTGGGGTTTTTCCAAGTTTCCACATAGGTGGACATTTGCTTATGGTCTTAATGGAAAAGTATGTCCAAAGGGCAGCCTTTCCCCCTTTGATCTTACGCCCTGCTCTCTCTTGAGCTCGATTCCATACGCTTTTGAGTTCCTGCTAATGCAACAAAAGTTCTTCGATACTATAGCATTTTAGTGGGGAGCATAATTAAGCTTACTGCAAGCAAAATCAGATAGGCATACTTCTGAAGAGCTGTACAATTAATATATGCTTTTTGGACAGCATGTTTAGCAACATTAAAACATACTCATCATCTGGAGTTAGCTGCACAGGTTCGCTGGTGAACTGGGTATCAAAGTTATCCAAACCATAGTCATCTGTGATCTGAGGCTGAAATGGAGGGGTCGCTTGCTTCTTTTCCAGCTGAAGGGGATAAATGCAAGAGATAGACATTATTAAGAAAAATCCATTATTAAAAAGACACACAAATAAACCCACAGCTGGTTAATATGGTATGGTCCCAGGACATGGTCTGAAGACACATGACGTAGCCACCTTGCTGAAGCTAAGGAGGTCTGGGTCAGTGCTTGGAGGGGAGACCACTTGGGAACCACATCTAGCCACCTTGAATTCCACGATAGAAGAAAGGTGGGCTATAAATATAATAATAATCCCCAGCATGCTTATTAGCAAATGAGGCAGACATTCTAGAGACTTGTGTCTAGGATTGTGTGTTTTCTGGAACTATGCTGTACAACACATAGCACAATCTGGACTCTTAGAAACCCCTAGTCTCTGGTCCTTATCTATGTGGAGGATAGTGCAGAAACACAAGCTCTGTTTGCTGAAGGCCTAGAAGCTAGGGATGGGAGAGAATTTCTCCCCGAAACTTCGGGGGGGCGAGCGCCAACACATTCGGTCCTCCGAAGGTTGTTCGGGGAGAACTTCTCCGCCCCCCCCCCCCCCCCCGGGATGGGACTTACCTTTCACGAATGTCCCTCTCGGCGGCGGGTCCCGGCGGCGGTTCAGCAGGTCTTCGTCAGGGGCGGGGGCGGCAGCTGGTCTTTCGACCGGCTGCTGCCGCTGCCATTACAAGCAAAGTAAAAAAAAAACACACGCCCCTGTGATAGGCTATGTGACGATTAATGTAGCCTATCACGGCTAGATTTGCAAATCTAGCCGTGATAGGCTACGTTAATCGTTACGTAGCCTATCATGGGTGACTTAAAAAAAAAAAAACAACGTGTACGGCTAATGGCGGCCCCCATAGGGAGCCACCATTCGCGTTCCTTATTTGGTCCCTGTAGTCTACGTAAAGATTTACGTAGACTATGGTGAAAATAAGGTCAACGCAAATAGCGTTGCCCTTATTTTCGCCGTAGTCTACGTAAATCTTTATGTAGACTACAGGGACCAAATAAGGAACGTGAATGGCGGCTCCCTATGGGGGCCGCCATTTGCGTACGCACTTTTTTTTTTTTTTTCAAAGTCACCCATGATAGGCTACATGACGAGTAATGTAGCCCAGCACAGCTGACTTTGCAGATCTAGCCGTCATAGGCTACGTTAATCGTTACGTAGCCTATCACAGGGGCGTTTTTTTTTTCTTTTGAAGTTCGCGGCTGGGGAGACGGGGCGCTTCTCCCTGGCCTGAATTTTGGCCAGGTGAGGCGGGAAGCCTCCCCCTGGCCTGAATTTCGGCCGGGCGAGGAGGGAAGCCTCCCCCCCCGGCCTGAACTTCGTGGGGAGCAGCGAAACGTCTCCCCCCCACCGCGAAGCAAGCTGCGAGACCAGGTAAGTGACTTTCGTGCACCCCTACTATTAGCCAAGTTGGGGGTGGGGAGGGGGGCTTCCACTGGTCAAGGTGGGGCTTAACAACTTCTTCCTTTTTAGGGCTGGTCCCTATTAGTGTACTACAAACCATTTGTTTGACAGAGTGTGATCTCATATGCTTTTGTAGGCTAGAGTCCACTTCATTAGAGATATACAATTTCTGGAAGTTTTTAAACCATGGAAAAAGGTTTTGAAGCCAACAGGTTTCTCACCCTCCCCCCTTTGTCTTTTTTCCCCCTCAGGAAAAAAAAAATGGGGCGGGGATTGTAATCTCTGTAGTATTTACTTTCTTATTGAACCTAAAGTTGTTTTACTGCTTTAATAACATCAAATGCATCATTTTTATAATTTAGTTGCTATTTTTTTTACAGTTTTATGCACTTAATTTTTGAGGCCATCTTTTAGGATAAGAACTAAGGTGGCTTACATTTTAAAAAAATCCTCTGTTCATATTTACTCAAGAGTAAGATCCACTCCATTTAGTGGATCTTACTTCTAGGTAAGTGTGCATGGGACTGGACCTCAAACATGTAAGTGCCATTGACCTGGTTTGCACATAATTGTTGCGAATCGTGGGTTAATTAATCCACAATTTCCCAAGGGGCTTTTTTAACCCACGATAGCTCATAGTATCTGGGTTTGCACATCACGAAATAACATCCGATCGGAGGTGGCTTGGAGGTGGCGCATTCAAAATGGTGGTGGCACACGCGAGGCATGCGACCCATGATTAATTAACCATGGGTTAATTAATTAACTAACTCACAATTTGCTGCTGTTATGTGTAAACGGCCCATAGTTGGTACTGAATGGAGATGCAAACTGCAGCACCCAATGCTATGTACATGTACCTTAGTTTTTGTCATGTGAAAAGTAGGAAATAAAAAAGTTGAAACCAGAAACCAGAAAATTTGTAGTAAACAAAAGGAAGTAGTCCCATACAGTCACAGTATTAAGGACTAGCAGCATATCTGGATATTGAGTTAAATTTTATAATACCATTGAAAACATTGAACTGTTTAATAGCATTATTCTCTAATGATGTAGATTGTCTTCATACTACATATTTTGAGTGAGGGAAAACTTTTCTTATAAAGCATTTCATTCATTCCAAAAGAGAAAATACTTCATAGGTATTTTATTTGGTGTTCCTGTAAATTTCCAATGGAAAAAGTGGGGAAAGTCTGCTGAAAAACATGGGAGAAAAATGTTTTTTCACTAATTTCCCCTAATCTGGTCTTCACATCCCTAATCTGGTGTTGCATCTGATGAAGTGGGCTCTAACCCGCAAAAGCTTATGCCATAATAATACACTTGTTAGTCTTTAAGGTGCTACAAAACTCTGTTGTTTGCGCTGCAACAGAGTAATGGGTACCCAATTGGAAGGGTGTTTTTTTTTGCCGAGGTACTCCCAACAGCTAGCCTAATATTTGCTAACCTGCCGCTGTAGAAGTAGTGTCTACTGGAGGTGAGAGGCATAAATGATACATTAAAATAAAAAATCTGAAAAAAGTCTAGGAATTTTCTAAAGTGTGTAAAACTCTCAAGCACCCACATCTAGAGGTCATATGAAGATTAATCATGTATTTTGTAGCCTCTTCACAATCACGGTATAGCCCCTGATGTCCTTGTCATACATAAACTTCAATAAGAAATGCTGCCTCAGGTTAGTAGCTAACTAGTGATTTTCAGCTGTTTTCAGTAAAGGATCCCCTGTAACATGTAATGATAACCTGTGATATCCATTTATTTCTTGTGTATTTTTCAGAGCTATCTCTACTTGCTTGAATCCCACAACCGAGGAATGTTCTCTCTGTCTTACAGACAAGTGCCTCTACTAGTTCACAGAGCCCTGACCTTGGAGCAAGTGAGAAGAGTAACCCACCCAAGATACCCCCGGCGCTATCAATGAGAAGATGTCTCCATGGCTAGTCCAACATTCCTTGCTGAAAGAGTAATTAATAGCTCTAGGCTCCACCTTCTTATACAGAGGCCAGTTAAACTGCAGTCTGGACTTTTCTTTTTATATACTGCCTAAACGGGCAACCACTAAAATATAATAAAATGGCTTAATTCTAAATTTTGCACAGCAGTTTCATCCACACTCTTCCCTGAGTCTTGTAGACCTCACCAGGCACACATATTGCTCCTGGTTTTTCAGACCCCTCCCCCCAACCCAAAAGCAATCACAGACAATAAAAATGTACCACGCAGTTTACAAACTACATTACACACCGCGGTTAAGAAAACTTAGGGTGGGATTCAAAGAATTGCTTAGACTTACGCAAGAGCTTTCAGCTAGCCCAGTGGATTTTTATTTTTGCTGCTTTGAACATTTGACACCCCCCACACCATATCATATCACAGTAAAATCCTTTTGCTGTACAGCATAGGAGAAGGGGGTTTGCTAAAAATCCATCTAAATCTTAGACTCATAAAACTAGTTCCACGGTTCTTTGGATCCTGGCTGTACCTGTTGCAGGAGGTAGTAAGGGCTGGCTTTGTGGTGTCTTAAACACTGTGTGTATGAGTGCACTGATACATATAGTTATGGAGTATGATCTTCTCAGCTGAACATGAAAGGTTTTGCAAATACGAAGTGTGCTCCTGTAATTTTGACATTTTAGAAATTCAAATCTATTTTAGTATATGCCAGTAATTACCAAGAACACCCAATTTCTTGCACAGACTTTAAGCTGCAAATGTGACAAAGGAAGACATCCTGAGTTGAGTATTTTCAGCGCCCTCCTACATGTAACAATAGAGCTTTGGCTGAGATGCAGTTTGAGAAATAACTAAATGTACTAAAATGAAAAAGTATACCCCAACTCAAAAGTTGACAAAAGCAGCTGACACAATGTAAATTAAATAAGAAATAAACACTGATATCCTTCCTGAGCCCCTAAGGCAGCTGTCAAAAGTATCACTCACTAGATCTGAAAGCTCTCACCACTACTACCTTTGCCAGAGACAGGCTAGCGGACCAAAATTGCAATCCTAAACACACTTACTATGGAGTAAGCCCCACTGAAAAGAGTGGGACTTATTTCTGAGTAAACATGTATCACATGTATCCTGTCTTTCCTCTAAGGAACCCAAGATGGCACATCCTCACATGAGGGAAGGTTGAGAGATAACGACTGGCCAAGGGTCACCCAGTGAGCTTCATGGCTTAATGAGAATTTGGAAGTAGGGGGCAACCATATGGAAGTAAGTAGCAACCATATTCACTATATGACAAAGGTTTCTTGTCAACAGTAGTAGTTATGAGTCAGAAATGGTTTTGAGAGAAACACAGAAGAAATCTACAATCTTTACAGTTTGGCTTGACTCGGACGTCGCACCAGACCATGGTTAAAGGAGCTTAACTATGGTCTCGTATGACATCTCTATTGACAAAACATACTTTGCATATCAGCTAGCAAACCAGAATCAGAAACTATTATTAGAAGTGGATTCGCACACCACTGTTTGCGTTGACTATAGTTTGATATCATGTCTAACTGACAAAACCATAGTTACAGACATTGCTCCCTCTCCAGATGACCCTGTGCCACAGAAACAGGAGTGCTGAGCAGATAGGAAACAAAAGCAAAGAAACAGCTCTATGCTATGGTTTGCCTATATGTTTGGAAGCACTTAGTGTAAACCATGATGTTGTGTGATGTCTGAATTGAGCCTTGGAAACTATTACTGCTAACTCATCCTCCCTGACTGGTGCTGAAACTGCTGTCCTATGTTTCTTGGCTACTTTAGCAACAAAAGCTGTGTCTGACACACCATTTTCTGCAGCGCTTGGCTTACTTACACTTACAGCAACATCTTTGGGATTGTTCCAGAACAGATTTTTTTGACAGAGTGCTTGGTACGTTTGCGAGAATGGCTTGTACACACATTTCAAACTATAAACCACCACCACGATGGGTAACAAATGAAGATGAATTGAAGTAATGAGCTTTACCAGATCCCAGTCTATGCTGCGAAAGAATGTGTGAGACTTGATATCAGAAAATCCAGTTTGTGGTTGGCATCCAAGCCTCTCTTTGGGATCCTAGAGAGAAGAACAGAATTACTTTTGTCATTACTGAATGGTAGGTAACTGTGAGAACAAGCAAGCACACAATTAGGGTGAAATTACAACTTGTACCTTTTTTTAAATAGACAGACAGGTGGAGAGCCTGATAAGGACTGGGACCACAGTGCAGGGGAGTTTAACTCCTCCCCGCTTCAGTCTCAATCAAAATCACCCCTGTGAAGCAGCGATACAGAAACCCCAACTGGCACCATGCAAAACCAAGTAAACTTTGATCTTATTTTATCACCTATCCTTTTCAAAGAAAATCATTACATTTATCTAGTGATCGTACTTCCTCCGCACCCCCTGCCACTTTTCATTAAACAGGCTAAGGCTGCAGCCCTAACCATACTTACAGAGTAAGTCCCACTAAAGTCAGTGGGAATTACTTCCAAGTCAACATGTTTCAGGTCATATCGCATCTAACAAAGAAGAAGAAAGAAAGGTTCCTCCTGTGCAAGCACCGGGTCATTGCTGACCCCTAGAGGGACACCGCTTGCAGTGGCGCTTTCATGGCAGACTGTAGCGGGGTGGTTTGCCATTGCCTTCCCCAGTCATGACTACCTTTCCCCTAACAAAGAAACTGTATATCTAATCGACCTTAACGAAGTACTACTTGTGCGAATCTAATTACTTAAGTAATGAGGGCTTGTAAGATATGGTCAATCATTTATTTTAGCCTTCATATTTTATTACTCTTTATTAAGAACAACCACAAGTATTTGAAATTAAGTCTGAGATTATCTTTTGTGAGATTTGGAGACAATAGCATCCATTACAGCAACATTCTTCATTAAGCAATGGTGGCATTAAAAGCTGCTTTCTTAAAAAGGAGAAAGTCTAACAAGCTCAAATTATGACAGGGAGGAAGGGCTACTCCAGGGATTAGTGGAGGAAGCAGAGAGAGGTCAATAAAAAAAAAGAATTTTGTTTAATCGAGAAGAGAGGAAGACAAGAGGTTACAAAACTTACCTTATTTAAAAATCCTTTCAAGACATGAGAGGCCTTAACAGAAAGGAATCTTGGAATTCGGATTGGTTTTTCAAGGATAACTGTTTAAAGGAGTTTTTAAGAAAGAACACATTATTCTCTGATATACTGGACATTAAAAGCACCGCTACTGTTACTAAATAGGACTAGGAATGGACATATTTAGCACTGTGGAATGCGTAGAGAGGGAACCTTGCCCCTGACAGAAGAACATACATTGCTCAAATCAGGTGAAGAAAGGATTACAGAGCAAGGTGGTATGGTCATGGGTGGGAGCAGTAAAGAAAATATAAGCAGAGAGAGGAAGAGGAATCAAAGAGGGAGCAAAGTGGAGAGTTGTTCCCAAACAACCAAAGGAAAGGAGCAGGAGATGGGAAGAAGGGTTGCTCCAGGGTCTAATAGAGGAAGCAGAGAGAAGTCAGTCAAAAAAGTGTAATCGAGAAGAGGAACAAAAGACAAGAGGTAGCAGAGTACAGTTAGGAAAGAGGGGATGGGGGGGCACACTCAGCGATTGCTGGACTGGTGTCCCTAAGCCTCTTCTGAAGGTGTGTAGCAGGCAGGCTGTTCTAGGAATGTTCTAATATTCTGCAGTATTTGTCCTCTTGTATAAATGGAACTGCAATACCAGCTCCATAATTAAGACATCTAGGTTTTCAGCATTCTATCATTACAAGGCCTGCACATTCTAAAATTTGCAATAAAAACCGCAACTATGGCTTGTCAATTAGATATCACATCACACTATATTTGGTGTATCTAGATGGAAACTGGCATGGAGAATCTACTTGGTGAGGGATATAGTCTGGCCACAGTTCAGGGAGGTTTTGATGAAGAATGGCTGGTTTATAGCTGTTTTAAAAAGTTGCTTTGATAAGTGAAGGGCCCTGTCTGCAACCGCTTTTTGCCCATCCAAGCGTACCTTATATTTTTCCATTTTCCAGTCTCTCTTTTTGTTGATAATCTATTGTATAGTCTTAAGGTTAGGGGGCTAAGAAGTTTATTTATTTAATTAATAGATTTATTAAATAAATACTGTTTATTATATTTTTAAAATATCTAAGTTGCCAGTTTATTAAATGGAGAGAGATGAGGTTACAGTATGCAACACCTGCCTGTTTTGCAGCCTGAAGCCCTGCCGGAGCCTGCTTTCCAAACATGAAGCGTACAGGACAGGACAGGTCCAAGTGCCGTATCTCAGCAATGACTAAGATCGGCCTTACTTTGGCAGGTGGGGGAAAGGGAAGACCCAGTTGTGTGTCAGAGAGATAAAGAGATTCAGTTCTCCCATTCAGCCAGGTAGAGGAATTTTTCTTCCCTAGCTGAAAGGGAAACTAGACACCCCCCCCCCCCTCACACACACACACACACACACACACACACACACGTGATTTTCAAAAAATCCCTGATATTCTACGGGACAGAAACTGTTCTAACACAGAAGCTGGGATTATCAGGATTCTAACCAAAGCACTACAGAGTTCACATGCAGCCCATTGGCCAGAGGGGCCCACCTCTGTCACGGACAGCGTGAGAACGCCAGCAGTGTAATTTCTGCCCATGTTGCAACAAAAGTTTTCATTTATTTATTTATGCCTATGTACTAGGAAGATGTGTGTGTCCCTCCCCCCCCATCGGATAAGGTAAGGAAAATATCTCACATCTTTACAAAGCCACGTATTAACATGGGGCCACAAATTTGGATTTGGCTCCCTATCCTGCCATAATTTCCCCTTCATGGATCACTGCCTTGTTGTGGTGAAGGGGCTTGCGTAACTCAGTGAAGCCATAAGCTATGCCGTGCAGGGCCACCCAAGACGGACAGGTCATGGCAGAGAGTTCTGACAAAATGTGGTCCACTGGAGAAGGAAATGGCAACCCACTCCAGTATTCTTGCCAAGAAAACCCCATGGAACGTATCACAAGGCTAAAAGAGATGACGCCGGAAGATGAGCCCCTCAGGTCGGAAGGTGTCCAATATGCTACTGGGGAAGAGCAGAGGGTATTTCCAAGTAGCGCCAGAAAGAGTGAAGCGGCTGGGCCAAACCCGAAAGGACACTCAGCTGTGGATGTGTCTGGCGGTGAAAAGAAAATCCGATGCTGTAAAGAACAATATTGTTTAGGAACCTGGAATGTCAGATCAATGAATCAAGGTAAGCTGGAGGTGGTCAAACATGAGATGGCAAGATTGAACATCGACATCTTGGGAATCAGCGAACTAAAATGGACAGGCATGGGCAAATTTAATTCAGGTGACCATCATATCTACTATTGTGGGCAAGAATCCCTTAGAAGAAATGGAGTAGTAATGACTCATAGTCAACAAAAGGGTGGGAAAAGCAGTACTGGGGTACAATCTCAAAAACAATAGAATGATCTCAGTACGAATCCAAGGCAAACCATTCAACATCACAGTAATTCAAGTCTATGCCCCAACCACTGAGGCCGAAGAAGCTGAGGTTGATCGGTTCTATGAAGACCTACAACACCTTCTAGAACTAACGCCAAAAAAAGATGTCCTCTTCATCATAGGGGATTGGAATGCTAAAGTAGGAAGTCAAGAAATCATCGGGATAACAGGCAGGCATGGCCTTGGTGTACAAAATGAAGCAGGACAAAAGCTAATAGAGTTTTGCCAAGAGAACATGCTGATCATAGCAAACACTCTTTTCCAACAACACAAGAGGCGACTCTACACATGGACGTCACCAGATGGTCAATATCGAAATCAGATTGATTATGTCCTTTGCAGCCAAAGATGGAGAAGCTCCATACAGTCAGGAAAAACAAGACCTGGAGCTGACTGTGGCTCAGATCATGAGCTGCTTCTTGCAAAATTTCGGCTTAAATTGAAGAACGTCGGGAAAACCACTAAACCGTTCAGGTATGACCTAAATCATATCCCTGACGAATATACAGTGGAGGTGAGGAATAGATTTCAGGGATTAGACCTGATAGACAGAGTGCCTGAGGAACTATGGACGGAGGTCCGTAACATTGTTCAGGAGGCAGCAACGAAATCCATCCCAAAGAAAAAGAAATACAAGAAAGCCAAGTGGCTGTCTGATGAGGCTTTACAAGTAGCTCACGAAAGAAGGGAAGCAAAAAGCAAGGGAGAAAGGGGAAGATATACCCAACTGAATGCAGAGTTCCAGAGAATAGAAAGGAGAGACAAGAAGGCCTTCTTAAATGAACAATGCAAAGAAATTGAGGAAAACAACAGAATGGGAAAGACTAGAGATCTCTTCAAGAAAATTGGAGATCTCAAGGGAACGTTTTGTGCAAAGACGGGCATGATAAAGGACAAAGAAGGCAGGGACCTAACAGAAGCAGATGAGATTAAGAAGAGGTGGCAAGAATACACAGAAGAACTATACAGGAAAGATCTGAATGTCCCTGATAGCCATGATAGTGTGGTCACTGAACTTGAGCCGGACATCCTAGAGAGTGAAGTCAAGTGGGCCTTAGGAAGCATTAGTAACAACAAAGCTAGCGGAGATGACAGTATTCCAGCCGAGCTATTTAAAATCCTAAAAGATGATGCTGTTAAAGTGCTGCATTCAATATGCCAACAAATCTGGAACACTCAACAGTGGCCACAAGACTGGAAAAGGTCAGTTTACATTCCAATTCCAAAGAAGGGCAACGCCAAAGAGTGTTCAAACTACCGTACAATTGCGCTCATTTCACATGCCAGCAAGGTGATGCTCAAAATCCTACAAGCTAGGCTTCAGCAGTATGCGAACCGAGAACTACCGGAAGTACAAGCTGGGTTTAGAAGAGGCAGAGGAACTAGAGATCAAATCGCCAACATTCGCTGCATCATGGAGAAAGCAAGACAATTCCAGAAAAACGTCTATTTCTGCTTCATTGACTACGCTAAAGCCTTTGATTGTGTGGATCACAACAAACTGTGGCAAATTCTTAAAGTGATGGGAGTACCAGACCACCTTACCTGTCTCCTGAGAAACCTGTACGAGGGTCAAGAAGCAACAGTAAGAACCAGAGATGGAACAACCGATTGGTTCAAAATTGGGAAAGGAGTACGACAAGGCTGCATATTGTCACCCTGCTTATTTAACTTATATGCAGAGTACATCATGAGAAATGCCGGGTTGGATGAATCAGAGATCGGAATTAAGATTGCCGGGAGAATTATCAACAACCTCCGATATGCAGACGATACCACCCTAATGGCAGAAAGCGAAGAGGATCTCAAGAGCCTCTTGTTGAGGGTGAAAAAGGAGAGTGCAAAAGCTGGTTTGAAACTCAACATTAAAAAAACTAAGATCATGGCATCTGGCCCTATCACTTCCTGGCATATAGAAGGGGAAGAAATGGAAGCAGTGACAGATTTTACTTTCTTGGGCTCCAAGATCACCGCAGACGGTGACTGTAGCCATGAAATTAAAAGACGCTTGCTCCTTGGGAGGAAAGCTATGGCAAACCTAGACAGCATAGTAAGAAGCAGAGACATCACCTTGCCGACAAAGGTCCGTCTAATCAAAGCTATGGTTTTCCCAGTAGTAATGTATGGCTGTGAGAGCTGGACTATAAGGAAGGCTGAGCGCCAAAGAATTGATGCTTTCGAACTGTGGTGCTGGAGAAGACTCTTACGAGTCCCCTGGACTGCAAGGAGGTCCAATCAGTCCATCCTAAAGGAAATCAACCCTGAGTGCTCATTGGAAGGACAGATACTGAAGCTGAAGCTCCAATATTTTGGCCACCTAATGCGAAGAGAAAACTCCCTGGAAAAGACCCTGATGCTGGGAAAGACTGAAGGCAAAAGGAGAAGGGGACGGCAGAGGATGAGATGGCTAGATAGCATCACGGATGCAATGAATATGAACTTGAGCACGCTCCGGGAGAGAGCGCAGGACAGGAAGGCCTGGCGTGCTATGGTCCATGGGGTCACGAAGAGTCGGACACGACTGAACGACTGAACAACAACAACAACAACAACCTGCCATAATTTATGGTTGCCATTTCCTCCTCCCTCCCGTGTCCTCTGCAGGTACCAAAGGATGATGGGAAGGGGCAGGCTCTTGTTTTATCTCCTGCTAGGCTTTGTAGAAGGTAACAAACGGCCTGAGTGTCTTGTGTCTCTTCACCCGTCCCGAACACCTCCACAAACACTGGGGAAGGGGTGTTTGCAAGAGGTAATCGGCACTACTCTGTGCCTTCTCAGAGGTGAAACGAGATCCTCCAAGCCCTCTGTGTGCTGGAGAACTTGGGAAGAAGGACTGGACTGTTTCATTTCCAGCAGAGGTTTTGCACAAGTAGCGCCACTCCCTCACAGTTTATGCCTTCTGCAAATCCAGCACAAACGGGGGCAAGTCTGTTCCCATCCTTCACATTCTTTTCAATTACCAGAGAACACAGGGAAATAATCTTTTTCAATTGGTGAAGGGATTTGGAGAGCCCTGCACTTGAGAGAGAAAATCAAGTTCAGAACCGATTTCCATAGAAATGTTTCAAGGGCAGACCAGTTCCTTTCATCAATGAGTACTGAATTCTTAAACTGCTGGCAAATCCTACAGGCACATATAGCGCATAAAAAACAGTGGTGGGAGTGTTTCATGATCTGATGTTAACCATGGTTGCTTCTTAGGCTCCCTGGGACAAGAATGTTTTCTACCGATGTAAGCAGGTATCTCAGTTGCAGCCCTTCCTAGACGACGACCTGGCCACTGTGGTACAATGCTTTCGTAAGCTCTAGGCCAGCTTTCTCCAACTTAGCTCCCTCCAGATGTGTTGGACTGCAACTCCCATACTTCCCAGGCAGAATTGGCCATGGTGGCAGGGAATGATGGGAGTTTATTTATTTATTTATTTATTAAATTTATTAATCGCCCATCTGACTGGTCACCCAGCCACTCTGGGCGATGTACAACCCACCATAAAACAATTTAAAACAATAAAATTTTACCATAATTTTTTTTTTAAAAAATACCCTAACCCACCCCAAATGCCTGCCTGAACAACCACGTTTTTAATGCACGATGGAAGCTCATTAAAGAGGGGGCATGACGGAGTTCCCTAGGGAGGGAGTTCCACAGAGTGGGGGCCACCACAGAGAAGGCCCTCTCCCTTGTCCCCACCAGTCTAGCTGTCCTGGCTGATGGGACAGAGAGAAGGCCATCTGAGGCTGATCTTGTTAAGCGGCCTGTCTGGTGTTGCTGGAGGCGCTCCTTAAGATAGGCTGGGCCGGAACCATATAGGGTTTTAAAGGTCAAAACCAACACCTTGAATTTGGCCCGGAAAACAACTGGTAACCAGTGCAACTCTTTCAGCACTGGAGTGATGTGATCTCGCCGGCGGCTGCCTTTAATCAGGCGAGCCGCCGCGTTCTGTACCAGCTGCAGCTTCCAAACCGTCTTCAAGGGTAACCCCACGTAGAGCGCATTACAGTAGTCTAAACGAGAGGAGACCAGGGCATGTACTACTGATGGGAGCAGATGGTCGGGAAGGAAGGGGCGCAGCCGCCGTATCAGATGGAGTTGATACAGCGCTGTCCGGCTCACAGCTGACACCTGAGCCTCCATGGACAGCTGGGAGTCCAAAATGACCCCCAGGCTGCGGACCTGGTCTTTCAAGGGTAGCCGTACCCCATTCAACAGCAGGTCAACATCCCCCAGCCTCCTCTTGTCTCCCACCAAAAGTACCTCGGTCTTGTCAGGGTTCAGCTTCAGCTTATTCCTCCCCATCCAGCCACTCACCGTCTCCAGACATTTGGACAGGGATTCTACGGCCAACCTTGGTGAAGATTTGAATGAGAGGTAGAGCTGCGTGTCATCCGCATATTGATGACACTGCACCCCAAACCTCCTGATGATAGCCCCCAGTGGCTTCACATAGATGTTAAATAGCATCGGGGAGAGGATGGAACCCTGTGGCACCCCACAAGTAAGTGGCCACGGGTCCGAAACCTCCTCTCCCAGTGCTACCCTCTGGTACCTGCCGGAGAGGAAGGACCGGAACCACCGCAATACAGTGTCTCCAATGCCCAACCCCTCCAGGCGGTCCAGGAGGATACCGTGGTCAACGGTATCAAAAGCCGCTGAGAGGTCGAGGAGAACAAGGAAGGAGCATTCACCCCTATCCAGAGCCCTCCTCATATCATCCACCAAGGCGACCAAGGCCGTTTCTGTCCCATGCCCAGGCCTGAAGCCCGACTGAAATGGGTCTAGATAATCAGTTTCTTCCAAGTGTGCCTTCAACTGCACCGCCACCACCCGCTCAATCACCTTGCCCAAAAATGGCAGATTTGAGACTGGGCGAAAGTTGTTCAGAACTTGAGGATCCAAGGAGGGCTTCTTTAAGAGCGGTCTTATCACTGCCTCCTTGAGGGCTGCTGGCATCACTCCCTCCTCAAGGGAGGCGTTCACCACCGCCTTGATCCCCTCACCCAGTCTCTCTCTGCAGCTCATAATGAGCCAAGATGGGCAAGGATCAAGTAAGCAGGTGGTCGGCCTTACAGATGAAAGCACCTTGTCCACTTCATCAGGAGGAAGAAGCTGGAACCGATCCCACAAAACCGGTTTGCCACAGGCTGCCTCTTGCTCACTAACTGTATCCACAGTGTGCAGAGTAACACACCTAATCTGATCAATTTTATCTGCAAAGTGCCTTGCCAAAGCCTCACAGGAGGCCTTAGAATGCTCCAGTGGTTCCGGAGCCACAGGACCGACCAGGCTCCGGACCACTTGGAACAGCCTCCTGGAGCAGCACTCTGCAGACGCGATGGAGGCAGCATAATATTCCTTTTTTGCTGCCTTCACTGCCACTTGATAGGCTGAAGATACAGCTCTAGCCCGTGTCTGATCGTCTTTGGAGCGAGACTTCCGCCACCGGCACTCTAGCCGTCTCACCTCCTGTTTCAGAGCTCGTAACCGCGGATTGAACCATGGTGCAGTCCGAGCCCTGTTCAGGGGGAGAGGGCGTTTTGGAGCCACCCAATCTAATGCCCCAGTGATTGCGGCATTCCAGCCACCCACCAGGGTCTCGACCGAGTGGCCGTTGGCATGCCCCAGAGAATCCCCAAGCGCGTTCAGGAATCCATTTGGATCCATAAGACGCCTGGGGCGGACCATTTTAATGGGTCCTCCACCCCTGCGGAGGGGTTGTGGAACCGAGAAGTCCAACATCACCAGATAGTGATCTGACCATGACAAGGGGGTGGTGGATATACCCCCAACTTCCAGATCACTCCCTGCTTCTCCAGAAACAAACACAAGGTCTAGTGCATGACCAGCTACATGGGTGGGCCCAGTTAGAATATGGTGCAGCTCCCAGGAGGCCATGGTCTCCATGAAGTCCCGAGGTGCTCCTGTGAGGATGGCCTCCGAATGTACGTTAAAGTCCCCCAACACCAGTAAGTTAGGGGACTGTACACGCACATCAGAGACCACCTCAAGCACCTCGGCCAGGGAGTCAGTCGTGCAGCGGGGTGGACGGTACACGAGCAGAATCCCCAGACTGCCCTTCGGGCCCAACCTCCAGTACATGCACTCAGCAACCTTGGTCTCCCGGAGAGGGGGTCTGGTGAAGACCAAGGACTCTCGGTAGATAACAGCCACTCCCCCTCCCCGATCCCCAGCCCTCGGCTGCTGTGCATATGAAAATCCAGCTGGACACATGGCTGCAAGGGTTGGAGCAGCAGCCTCGGCCAGCCAGGTCTCCATAATACATGCCAGGTCTGCACCCTCATCCAGGATCATGTCACGGATGAGGGAGGTTTTCTGGGTAACAGACCTGGCATTGCAGAGCAGCAAACGAAGGCCAGAAGATGGGGTCACGCCTCCCCCAGCCATCCTTTGGCTCTGGACAGGCCCGGAGCAGGGGACAGATACTACACATCTCTCCCTTGTTCCCCTTACCTGGCATGGCCTGCCCCTAGCGCTCCGCCAGCGCCTGCCGCCCAGCCTCGGTATGTT
Organism: Heloderma suspectum; assembly: GCF_057233095.1. Lineage (NCBI taxonomy): Eukaryota > Metazoa > Chordata > Lepidosauria > Squamata > Helodermatidae > Heloderma > Heloderma suspectum. The sequence continues at coordinate 11,167,799 of NC_139472.1, read as the reverse complement.
CTGGCCCCCAACACTCCCCCCACTGCCTCCATCAGGTGGACACATGTCCAATACGTCTGGAGGGCACCAAGTTGGGGAAGACTGCTATAGGCTGAACTTCTGTAAAGCATGGTATGTAGGCCTGCCACTGTTCAGAAACTTCAATTAGTCTGAAATGTGGGAACTCAGTTAACAGTGGGAGTGAGCTGATGTGGGCACAATAATACTGGTGTTGAAACCCTGGCTCCCAGTTTGTTTCTAGGCACAACTCCAAGAGCTTCAGCTATTGGGCAGAATAGAAATGTAAGACAGACAGACAGGCAAGCTCTATCCACTTTCCATAAATCAGCAAGACACAGGGGGAGAGACCATAGCTTGGTGGTTAAGTAACAAGTATGGGAGTAAATGATGCAAAAGGGCTCTACGTGAGTTCTTGGAGAGCCACTGCCTGTCACAGCAACCAGTACTTGGCTGGATGGATAAACTGGCTGACCTGATATAATTCCTATCTTACTTAGATTTATTTATTTATTCATTCATTTGCCCAATTTCCAACGTTCTCTCGGCAGATCACAACCAAGATGTTTTTATTTCAACAGGCATTTGGGCAGCACAATAGATAGATCATTTCTGGCTTGGCTAGGGATATTTTATCTACTGCTATTTTAAAAAGGGGTTGTAAATAATTTGGATTCTGATTCTAAGCAAAGACATACTCTGGATTTTAACTGGGCTTTGCAGGGAATGCTATGTTTTAGATTCCTGTATGTTATTTTCTATTTTGTTGTGAGCTGCCCTGAGGGCACACTAGGCCAAGTTGCCAGGATACAAATTCAATACATACATCAAAAAGTAAAATAAAAATACCTTGGAAGAGGTAATCTTCAGTGTTCATATCTGGATTGTCAGTAATAATATCAAAGGGAGATCTTCCCGCCATCATTTCAAACATTAGGACACCAAGCGCCCACCAGTCCACACTGAACCCTGCAGAAATATTTCATAAGAAATGTTTGAAGTGAAAGAGTTTCAGTGCTTCATAGGATTGCTTCTACCAACATGCTTCTACTCATCTCTGTTGTATGAGAGTTACAAATTGCTTAGTACTTTGTGCCCTCAGTGGACAGATGACAAATCGTGCTATGAGAATAAGCAGCTGCGGGCCTCAGGCCAACGTATTCCCTCTTTTATTTATAATAGGAGGAGATGAGAGGCTTCCGACTGTGGTTTGCAACAAACGTCGGTTTCCCATCTTATATGAATATGGGAAACTGTGATTTGTACAAACCACTGTTTATTCACAATGCAGATATCAAGCCATCTCATTTGCTCCCTTCATCTGTGAAGGAGGGGAGGAGAGAGTGCATGAATGTGAATGCAGCCTGTGGAAGCATGTCACAGACCCGGATACCAATAAAAAAAATCTAGAGGAAAAACTGTCAGGGAGTGTAATTTAATTCAGAATCTCTGAATTAAATGACTGTACATCAACACGATAAAGCACCAGTCCAAAAGGGCAGAAGAAAGAACACTGAACTGCTTAAATTGAAGGATTTTCAGGATTATGAATCAGAGGTCGGAATTAAGATTGCCGGGAGAATTATCAACAACCTCCGATATGCAGACGATACCACCCTAATGGCAGAAAGCGAAGAGGATCTCAAGAGCCTCTTGTTGAGGGTGAAAGAGTAGAGTGCAAAAGCTGGTTTGAAACTCAACATTAAAAAAACTAAGATCATGGCATCTGGTCCTATCACTTCCTGGCATATAGAAGGGGAAGAAATGGAAGCAGTGACAGATTTTACTTTCTTGGGCTCCAAGATCACCGCGGATGGTGACTGTAGCCATGAAATTAAAAGACGCTTGCTCCTTGGGAGGAAAGCTATGGCAAACCTAGACAGCATAGTAAGAAGCAGAGACATCACCTTGCCGACAAAGGTCCGTCTAATCAAAGCTATGGTTTTCCCAGTAGTAATGTATGGCTGTGAGAGCTGGACTATAAGGAAGGCTGAGCGCCAAAGAATTGATGCTTTCGAACTGTGGTGCTGGAGAAGACTCTTACGAGTGCCCTGGACTGCAAGGAGGTCAAATCAGTCCATCCTAAAGGAAATCAACCCTGAGTGCTCATTGGAAGGACAGATACTGAAGCTGAAGCTCCAATATTTTGGCCACCTAATGCGAAGAGAAAACTCCCTGGAAAAGACCCTGATGCTGGGAAAGACTGAAGGCAAAAGGAGAAGGGGACGGCAGAGGATGAGATGGCTAGATAGCATCACGGATGCAATGAATATGAACTTGAGCACGCTCCGGGAGAGAGCGCAGGACAGGAAGGCCTGGCGTGCTATGGTCCATGGGGTCACGAAGAGTCGGACACGACTGAACGACTGAACAACAACAAATAAGGCCCTGCAGTTAACCTGGCCCCTACTTCATGGGGGCAGACATATACACATAAATAAGCAACACATCAATAGCTGCTTGAAATCAGAACTTCAATGACTTGTGGCAATTAAATCATTACATGCTCAATATACCAACTCACCATACTCTTCTCCTCGTAGAATCTCTGGGGCAATGTAATTTGGTGTTCCACAGAAAGTGCTTGTAGTGTCACCAGGGCCCAATCCTTCCTGCAGAAATAAAACACCACACTTCACCCATGAAAGATAAACATGGCCTGCAGAAACTTCCCTTCAGTCAGAGCAGGGGATGCCACCCGTCACAACCTCTCCCTAAAGCTAGACAAAATGCAACTGCTCCAGTGTTTGTAAACACACCGCAAAAGTTGTTACTCCACCAGGTTTATTAACATTACACAGTCAAAACCATAAAGCAATCACTTGGCGCAGTGATCGGAGGCATGATAAACATTCGTTTGGCATTGCATGAAAATGAAGTTCAACTGTGATGGTCTTTTTTGCCCCTGAAGTCAACTATGCGACTTGCACTGAACACGAGACTTCCGGGGGTCCTCTGTGCATTCACACATTGAGCGACTGCGCACGCACGAGCCAGGCATACAGTCTTCCAGAGCCTCTCAAGAGTGCAGAGTGCTCTTCCTCCTCAGAAAAGCAGCTCTGCTGGATCAGGCCAAAGGTCCTTTTAGTCCCGCATTCTGCCTCCCACAGTGGCCAACCAATGCCTAGAAGCAGGGCTTGAAGGCAATAGCTCTCTCCTGCTGTTCCACAGCAACTGGTGTTCATCCAGTGGCAGACCATCTCTGAGTCTAGAGCAGGGATGCAGAACTGCAGGCTGTAGGAGACAAATCCAGCTGGCCAGGACTTCCCAGAGGCCCACGCCCCCTCCCCCTGGCCCCATACCCTTTCCCCCAACCACCATTCTTTTGGTGGGTCCCCCATTCTAAAAGGTTGAAATGCCTCTCTTAAGGCTTACTTACTGGCATTAAGAGCTTTAACTGAAAACTATACTTTTGGTATTTTGGCCCTCCCCGCTTCGTCTCTGGCTGGCCCACCACTGGACTGCAGTCGCCAAGAGAGCTTGTCTGAAAAGAATTCAGCCCTTGGGCTTAAAGAGGTTCAACACCCGTGGCCTATAGGTTCCATATAGCCATCATGGCTATTAGCCACTGACAGACCTCTTCTGTCCACCTTCCTTTTAAAGTAATCTCAGCTAGAGATCATCACCACATCTCGTGGAAGTGAACTCCATACATTTGTGAGAAGAAATACTACTTCTTGTCTGTCCCGAATCTCCTGCCAATCCGTTTCACTACATGATCCTGAGTCCTGGTATTATGTGAAAGGGAGAACGACCTCTGTGTATATGCTTCTGCCATTGAGGCATAGTTCTATATGCCTCCACCTTCTTGCTAGCTAGCTATTTTCTCCTGCCTTCCACCCTCCAACTAACAAGTGGGAGAACACCTCTTGCCTTGCAGTTTCCTGATCCACTGCGGAGACTCCCTAAATATAGCAAACGAAGAGCCCCCTTCAGTGGAGAAGGTGGGCAAGATGTGTTCCTGCACAGAAGAGCAGGGAAGGGCAAGCAGCACTTTGTGATCCTGAGGGGTTGTGGAAAGTGCTATGACTGAGCTTGGTGGTGCACCCATCACAGAAGTGAGGGCAGGAGGAACAACCAACAATGAATTGGGGAGTGTCTTTTTAAAGTTCAATAACATGCTTATGAAGAAAAAAAGAGCACACTTTTCAAACTTCCCCCAGCATAATCAGATTCTGAATTTTAAAATACAGTATTATGAACAATATACTAAGTCCAAATAGCAAACTTACCTTGCACATGCCATAGTCTGTTAACTTGATATGACCTTCTGCGTCCAGGAGAACATTGTCTAATTTTAAATCCCTGTAGATGATGCCTCGCTCATGTAGGAAGTTGAGAGCAATACAGATTTCAGCAGCATAAAACCTTAAATGAAAAGGCGATTTCATACTTTTAAGGAGCAGTGAACTCTAATGGCAGATGTTAGTTTCATTTATTTACTATTTATTTATTGAAAGCATTTATATCCCGCCCTATATCATTAAGATCTCAGGGCGGCATACAGATAAAATCAATTTAAACAATAAAAACAATGAATAATTTAAACAGCTAAAAACATATTAAACCATTAAGCAAGCTAATACCAATTTAAAATCTAAAACAATAAAAAAGTTAAAACAGTGTGCTACTTTAGGGAATGTATTTAGCCCTCAAAGGCTTTAGTAAAAAGCCATGTTTTTACTTGGCACCGAAATGAAACCAGTGTCTGTGCCAATCAGGCCTCCAAGGGGAGGGTATTCCACAACCAGGGTGCCACAGCAGAGAAGGCTAATATTTCTATGTCATCTCATAATCAAAGTTTTCCTGGTGGGGTACATAATTTTTTTTTAAATCAAAGGAAAAAATACACCCCACATCCCCAACCCAAATGTATTATTATTTATTATTTATTAAATTTATTATTCACCCATCTGGCTGGTCACCCAGCATATAATAAAACAGTTTAAAACAATAAAATTCTACAATAAAAACATTTTCTAAAATACCCTAATCCACCCCAAATGCCTGCCTGAACAACCACGTTTTTAATGCACGACAGAAGCTCATTAAAGAGGGGGCATGGCGGAGTTCCCTAGGGAGGGAGTTCCACAGAGTGGGGGCCACCACAGAAAAGGCCCTCTCCCTCGTCCCCACCAGTCTAGCTGTCCTGGCTGATGGGACAGAGAGAAGGCCATCCGAGGCTGATCTTGTTAAGCAGCCTGTCTGGTGTTGCTGGAGGCGCTCCTTAAGATAAGCTGGGCTGGAACCATATAGGGTTTTAAAGGTCAAAACCAACACCTTGAATTTGGCCTGGAAAACACTGGTAACCAGTGCAACTCCTTCAGCACTGGAGTGATGTGATCTTGCCAGCGGCTGCCTTTAATCAGGCAAGCTGCTGCGTTCTGTACCAGCTGAAGCTTCCAAACCGTCTTCAAGGGTAACCCCACGTAGAGCACATTACAGTAGTCTAAACGAGAGGAGACCAGGGCATGTACTACTGATGGGAGCAGATGGTCGGGAAGGAAGGGGCGCAGCCGCCGTATCGGATGGAGTTGGTACAGCGCTGTCCGGCTCACAGCTGACACCTGAGCCTCCATGGACAGCTGGGAGTCCAAAATGACCCCCAGGCTGTGGACCTGGTCTTTCAAGGGTAGCCGTACCCCATTGAACACCAGGTCTACATCCCCCAACTTACTCTTGTCTCCCACCAGAAGTACCTTGGTCTTGTCAGGGTTCAGCTTCAGCTTATTCCTCCCCATCCAGCCACTCACCGTCTCCAGACATTTGGACAGGGATTCTACGGCCAACCTTGGTGAAGATTTGAATGAGAGGTAGAGCTGCGTGTCATCCGCATATTGATGATACCGCACCCCAAACCTCCTGATGATAGCCCCCAGCGGCTTCACATATATATGTTAAATAGCATCAGGGGAGAGGATGGAACCCTGTGGCACCCCACAAGTGAGTGGCCACGGGTCTGACACCTCCTCTCCCAGTGCTACCCTCTGGTACCTGCTGGAGAAGAAGGACCGGAACCACCACAATACGGTGTCTCCAATGCCCAACCACTCCAGGTGGTCCAGGAGGATACCATGGTCAACGGTATCAAAAGCCGCTGAGAGGTCGAGGAGAACAAGGAAGGAGCATTCACCCCTATCCAGAGCCCTCCTCATATCATCCACCAAGGCGACCAAGTCCGTTTCTGTCCCATGCCCAAGCCTGAAGCCCGACTGAAATGGGTCTAGATAATCGGTTTCTTCCAAGTGTGCCTTCAACTGCATCGCCACCACCCGCTCAATCACCTTGCCCAAAAATGGCAGATTTGAGACTGGGCGAAAGTTGTTCAGAACTTGGAGATCCAAGGAGGGCTTCTTTAAGAGCGGTCTTATCACTGCCTCCTTGAGGGCTGATGGCATCGCTCCTTCCTCAAGGGAAGCATTCACCACCACCCTGATCCCCTCACCCAGTGAGAGGAGCATGGATGCTATATAAACAGCTACATCCAGACAACATCTTGTCACATTCCTAATGCTGGCTACACTCATCTTGTCTCATTCATAATGCTAATTGTTGTAACTGAATCCTAGTTTATATCTAAGCCAAAACAGGATGACATGCTCTTTTGGTCACTCTTGTATACAACAAAATTGGCTTCAGATGCACTCATGGCACCAATTTTGCCACATTTAAAACAAATAAGGGGCAAATATGCAATAGAATTCCACGTGCTGTTAAGACTTCGGCGGACCCAGTCTGCTTTAAACATGTTGCCGACAGCAGCAAAAAAGAAGAAATCCTTTCAGTTGCCATTAAGAAAATACCTTGCATGTTCTTCTGGGAGTTTTCTTTGCCGTTGCATATGAAACATGAGGTCACCCCCATTCACGTATTCTATAACAAGAAACAACCTGAAAGTACAATATGCAAGTTCTGATTATTTGGCTTGAGGAAATCGACCACATAAGCCAATCCACATTGAGGCACTCATGTACCATGCCATGGGGCAGCCATCCTTTTTCAATACAATGTCATGGTAACCACGCGACGTCATCACATTGTGTCTGCCCCCACCCCAGATGCACATTAGAAAACGTCTCGGTTGAAATAAAATTGCTAGTCTTAATATGTATCTCTAAATAAGGCAGGAGTCACCGTGGAAGATGGCACCAAAACACTGTTATACAAAAACATTCAAAGAGCCGGGGGGAACAGAGTCTCAAATATAGTAGTTCCAATAGGTAATATTAGAAAATCAAGTTTGAATAGGAAACTTCTCAAGGTAAGCTAAAGCTAAGCGACGCAATGGAACTACCAGCTTTATAAAAAAAATATATAATTGAGAAAGTTGAAGCTCTGAGAAATTGGGATGTATATAATATTGCCAACTTTTATTGCATGGATCCTAGTTTCTCAGAGGTTACATTTTCTCAGACAGAAAGACAACTAACTTCTTTCCACAAAAGTTGAAGCTATGCAAGTGGTGTATTAGAAACTGGACTTTCCCTCCAAAAGCTGGATGTACTTATGCGGCTTTCTATGTTATCAGTTACATGAATGCAAAAGAAGGAATTCCACTTTCTTCCCCCTCTCTCGCATCAAGCCTATGTTTCTGGATTCATAATGAACTGATCCATTCCTCCAAGGTACTTAAATTTAAAGAGAATTGTAACATTAGCATTCATGATTAATGTTGTAAGAGAGGCCATAGTTCAGTGGTAGAACACATGTTTTGCATACAGTCGGTCTCAGGTTGAATTTCCAGCATTTCCAGTTCAAAAGGTCTCAGATATGAGGGTGGAGAAAGCTCTCTGTCTGAGACCCCGGTAAGAATACTGCAGCCTTCCCCAACCGTGCACCCTCCATGTGTTGGACTGCAATTCCCACCATTCCCAGCCAGCATGAAACGAGCTATAGTCTAACACATCTGGAGGGCACCAGGTTGGGGAAAGCTTTGCAAGACTGCACCTGTGCAATGCCTGTGGGCTGCATTTGAGCCATGCTGCAGAAATAGTATCATCCGCTTAATTTATGTAAATTCTAGGATCAAAAGCACTGACACGCAGCCCCAATATAACACTGGCAGGTTAATCGTACTATTGTTTACATAAGCAGCCCCCCGCCCATGCATCTGGTGACCCAAAAGAATAGAACTTCTCTTTGTATTTTAAATATGCCCTGTTCCTCCAATACAACCTGTGCCAAGACATAGGCTCCCCTACGCAGCTTCCACAGAATCTCAGGTAGGATGGCCATGGGTCACAGTCCTCTATTTGAAGGGCTATCCAGCCCATGTCCAATTTAAAAATAAAGAACCATCAGAAGGGAGAACAGGGGCCCTGAAGCTGCCCATCAGCAGCTGGACAGCAGATTGGGGGCTATCATCAGGAGGTTTGGGGTGCGGTGTCATCAATATGCGGATGACACACAGCTCTGCCTCTCGTTCAGACAGTCACAGGCCATCTGCTCACAGCGTTCCCAGCTACGGTGAGATGTATTGTATTTCTATTTAGGTACTAATCGTTTCTAAATTTGCATATGCACTTATAAAATGCTGGTTTGCTCGTGGTAGCCCACAGTTTTAAAAAAAACAACCCTGGGTGACGACGGCATGCGAACTGGGCCACTAAGGAAGCGTCATGTGAAATTAAGAATTTCTGCCCCTCTGTGAAGAATATGTTTATAACATCGCTAATTGCCTCCTAGGTGCGTTTACCAACCTTCAGGGTTCTTTTAATTTCCTAGGAAGGGAATGAGAAAATGGCACACAAGACCTTGGATACCTTGGACTTCTTTTTTTTGCTGGTTCACAGGATATGAAGCGAGACTGCTTCCACCATGAGCTGAGTAAGGTCCAGCTGCTCAGGCAACTTCAGAGGAAGCTGCTTCCTGGTATCACACCCAGGAAGAACAAGGATGAGGGCAGAAAACGCAACCCTGGTTCCATATGGACATCATGTAATTTCTTTTCTAGATTTGAGTGTGACTTTGAGAGTCTTTTGGGAGCCACTTTGGGAACTTCCCAAGGTTATGAAGTGGGATATAAGTATTCTAAATAAATAAATATGGTGATTTACGATGACTGCAAATATTCTGCAAGTTACACAAAAGCCACGTATGGCAGTTATACGAAGGTGTACCACATTCCATACTGTCAATGGATGATGAAAGGCCTCTTCTAATGGTCATAAAGGCAATATTTTGTGTTAGCAAAAGGAAGGTCAATAGATTTGAAGCTTTAAATTATTTAAGTAATGTTATACATGGGGAAAATATCACTTTAAAAAGTAGATTCCTGTTATTCTGTCTAACTATAAGTTTTGCTTGAGTTAACATCTGAAGTAAAAAAAAATCAAAATACTTTCAGCTGACGCGGACAGGAAAAACCCATTAGGGCTTGAAAGCAGCTAAGAGTTTATTAAGTGTGTTCCCAAAAGAGCCAAAACTGTTTATCAGTCTGTGCTATGCGTAAAGATGCCATTCTGATGAAAGAATAGAAGACACCATTAATAAATAAAAACGCTCACACAAATGCCAATATGCCTTCTAGAAGAGGAATAACTAAGAAAGGGCCTTTTAATTGTCCAAATTTATATCCTGTTAGGAGGCTTGTTAAATACGCACAATGGATTTTAAAGTCTTCATTTTTGGATCAACAGATCAGTCACTAACCTACAGCTAGCTTTTATCACACCAGGAATAGAAACATCAGATTTGCTGTCTCTCTCTTTTCTGTAGATGGAGGACATCCAGGAGTGGGTTATGCCTCCTACTTGCTTCAGAGGTAGGGCTGCACAAAAGAGCTCAGGCTTGGCCTGCTCCACAGTGGGAGAGTCAGCGCTGCCAAGCAACTGAAAGGAGGATGCTCCTTGCCTGGAAAACTTGTGCCTCCTTGCCAGGATGAGCCAGGGAGCTCCGCTTTGCAGCCAGCTCTAGTCCTCTGCTCCATGTACAGAAGACATGCAGCATAAGCTTCCTTTATCCTTGATCAGAGAAACTATCGTGTAAACAAATGTTTCTGTGACTCCCTTCCCATTTTTGCTGACTAACCTAAGGGAGGAAGAGAGGGAGGGAGACAGAAATGTTGTGACTGGCTTCTAGCATGACAAAAGACATCCACAGAGCTGGAGAACTGATCCTTACAAACAAGCAGGCTGGAACTGGGGAAGGCTCCTTCCACTCAAGGAGACCAAGCATGAAGCCGTTTGCATACCCCTGCCTCTAAGGCAAGTGAGAGCGGAAACTCACTCTTGGATAATCTCCAGCAGCAAAGGAAAACTGGCAGCACTTGTAGATGCTACGCTGAAGGTAAGTCACGCTACATGTGAACATCGGTTTTTCAGGCAATTTTATTGCACACAAAAGACATACATGGTCATATATGGGTCACCAAGCCCATTGGATCACTCCAGGCTAGAAGCATGTTTAATTATCTCAGTTCTCCAGCCGAGTAACACCCTGTGGAAAGAATGGAGTTTTGCCAAGACCAGTCTTGAAATCCTAAACCTTAGCCGCACTCTAGATGCGTTGCCATGGTGTCCATTGGATTCCATCCGTGATGCCCATGAAACTCCAAGGACATGTCTACAGAGGGGAACAATGAACCCTGGCTTTGTCCCACCAAATATGCTCCCCATCAGTTTCCAAAATACAATAAAGTCAATAGAAATAACCAAGTGTGTCTCTTCCCAAAATTAAAAATCAGCCAATCACTGGGGAAAAAAGGCTAGGAAGGTGTTAATTTCAACACTCAATAAAAAGCCAAGAAAGGCTCCTCAGCTCCAACAACTAGCAGCCAACTAATACTCATAGCAAACCCTACAAACTCCTGTTCAGGATTCTTCGGGTTGCAGCAGTCCCACTAAGCAACCCCATGCTACCCAACAATGTATGGGAGGGTGGTACAAGACAGCACCGGCTTGCCCACATTTTGTCCTCACACACCTCGGCTCAAGGTCTCCATTTTATTTGTAAATGTTAGCTGGCAAGGGGTAACAAATTAGGACAGGATGCATTTATAAGTCCTGCTAACACCCTCTATTGACATGGAAAAGAAAGCATCCCAGCCCCGCTCTACTAGGGGTGGGGAACCTCCTTCAGCCCAAGGGATACATTCAATTTCAGAGAAGATATCGAGGGCCACGTTGCAGTGCTAGGCAGGGCTGAAGGCAAAAGCGGGCGGGGACAAAACACAAAAAAATACAAGTATATTGTAGCTTAAAGCTCTTACTGCTTTAGGAGAGGCATTTCAACCCGTAAGAATGGTGGTGGTGGTAGGGAATGACTGTACAAACACTGGGAAACCATGTTGGGAGTTGTTGGGGTCCAGGAGGTGGGGGCATGGCCGGCTGGGCAGCCCAGAGGGCAGGAATGGGCCCCCAGGCCTGAGGGCCCCCACTCTGCTCCCTACAGTGGTCTAGGAACTCTTGGAAGTTTTAAAGTGAAATCTCCATTTCCTAATTCAATCAAGACAATACTGTACCATCACTTGGCTAACAAAAGCTCTGGGATCTTTTGTGACATGCCAATCAGGACCAAAACACACCCACCTAGAGCCAAGCATTCCTCTATTTGGAAAAGTGCTGGCTTCAGATCTACTCTGTACGAAGTTTTTGAAATGCTACTTTATTGAAAAAGCAATAAACACTATATGACAAACAGAAAAACGCAGTCATCCTTTTTGATGCGCCTGGAAATTTCTCTTCCATTTGCCACCCTAGTCTTTTTTTTTTAGTTTTGCCTTTCTAGGACTATAAGTGGTACGTGTGGTTTCCAGGCAGTCTTGCCGACAGATGCTCAAACTGACTGACTCTTGGAACCCTTGGCTTTGGGTGCCCATCAGTGCACTCCACTATCCAGCACTCTTCGCCTGGTAAAGCCTTGCTCAGACTGGGGAAGGCCTGGTCTTCTTGCCTCCCTTTGGATTCACTCCGACGAGGAGGACCCTGACTTCCTCTTCTCCTTGGCATGTTTTTGACAGCTCACAAGCAAGGAAGAATATAGCACAGTGCCGCTCTCTCTCTCTCTCTCTCCCCCTCCCCCTCACACACACACACTTCCAGCTTCCACTGCTTCGGCCGCTCCTCTGTCCCCTAGATGCAGAAAAATCACCACACAGCACTCTCACTCGCTCTCCCTTCTGGGACAAACTTTCAATAATTTACCTTGCAATTTGCGTTCTATTTTACTTTTTCTGGAAAAGGCCTGCCTCATCTGTTACTCTCTCCCATTATCTTGTGAAATAACTCTACCACCTATGCTAAATTTCCTAAAACAACATTACACATGCTTTGGTTCTGATGTATTTTGCTAAAACGGGCTAGTTTCTGGGCCAGCTCTACCGGACCAACGAGCGGCCTGGCAGAATTGAGCCTAGGCCACAGAAGGAAGATGTTCCCTAGCACTGGAATAATTTCCCCCTGCCATTTGTGTTCTGAGGGGGTGTATTCCCTGAAAGCAGGAAAGTAGGTCCCAGACATTTACAGAGACACATGGCACGAGCAAGCACTGTAACAAGGGCCAAAGTGAAGAGAATCAAGCCCAAAGCAAGCTGTTATGGATGCACGGTTCAGTCCCACTGCCCTGCAGTTGAAAAGAGCACAGCACATAATCCTCACTGCAGCCCACTCTGGTAGCACAGCAGCGACACACAGCATACAGGGATATCCATGTCCATTAAAGTTCTAGCAAATAATATCTAACTTTCCAAAAGGTAACAGTTTGCTCCCTTACCGACTTGTCGTCTGAAAGCAGGAATGCAAGCCAACTAGGAATGGGTTACTGGATGCCTGTTCAAACACATGCTTTTCTGTCTGTACCCAGTCAATATCCTGAAACAAAGTAATTGGAGAATCACAATGGCTGCTGTACAAGAGGCCGTGTGGGCAATGCCAAAACCAAAAGTCAAACACGTTCATATTTGCACACACTGATGCCCTGACCAGTTCAGCATTCTTCCTGACTGCATGTGAAGATATAAAAGTTCCAATATTGCTTAAAATGGGAAGAGCAGGGTGCAGGTGAGTGTGTGTGAGAAAGAAAAAAATCCATTTGAGGAAAGGCTGAACCATACACTCTAGTTATTTGCTTGTGCGGTGTCAAGCTATGTTAAGAACGAGAGATGTAACTTCAGGTATTATCAAGTAGATATAAATTACTTGGTCCTGGTGCAGACATAATGTTACACAGGGCCCAAAGATCAAGTTAAAGAACCACGAAGTCCCTCCCCTCTCATATATGAATCCTTTCTTCTCCCCCTTCCTGACAAGATACCCTGGATTAGTCATTCCATGACACTCTGGTTAAAATGAACCTGGGGATGTTCCTAACCTCCCTTCTGGAACCCTGACCAAACCATGACTTCCAGATAATTTATGAATAAGTCAAATATGACTGGGCCCCTAATAGAGATTTCTTGCAGAATTCAACTTTTACATTCCATCAAAGATGCTGTGTCGATTTCCTTTTAGGGAAAAGACTGAAGGAGTTGTCAAGTTGGGAGAAATGGGGGTGATTCACTCCTACTGTCTGCAGTGTTTGAACCAAAACATTTAAGAAGTAAAAGTTTGGTATTTGTTAGCAGTCTCTATAAGCTTCCCTACCCACTTCTCCCTGATAAAGACTTCTCATGTGCCAGGGTTGGCAACCTGCAGCTTAATTTCAAAAGCCCAAGAGAAAGAGAAGGGGTAACCCCATTTTTGGTTCTGGCCCTCCTCACCACTGGTTCAGCCCTCTCCGCCACTGGCATGCAGCTCCCAGCAGATTATGCCCAAGAGAATGCAGCTCTCAACAGAAAGAAGGTTCCTCACACTTGGTCTAATCATGATTTTGTATGCTTGTATTCTGCCCTTCTAAGGCACTCAGAGCAGCTTAGAAGGGTTTCCCAGGAAGTCTCCTATCCAAGGACAGCCCCAGCCCAGACCTACTGACCTTTGGTGATTTCAAAGGGCCAAACTACATGTGATGAGAACCGTTCCCTCAAGTGCCAATCTGCCCCCACCTTCATGCCCTGTGGTCAAAGGTTTTTTTTTTTTTTTTAAACCCCAATATTAGAGGATCTGATCACAGATTTCCCACACCACTTGCAGCCCCCCCCCCCCCAAATAACACCTTACTTCCTTTTCCTCACCAGAATGGCAACTGTTTATGTCAGGCTTTTGAAGGGGCTGAAAGTTACGATCCAATTAATCATACCCAACTTTCTGTAGAACTAATTGTCTTCAATATACCTATGAAATTCCATTTAACACGTTGAATCGGGCTTTTACCTCATCATCGTGGACCAATTCTTTCTTCACTACTTTCATCGCATAAATCTGATCATTCTTTTTTAACCGTACTAAAAGAACTTTGGCATAGCTTCCTCGTCCAATAACTCTGATTAGATCAAAGTCCTGTAGACTCAGCCCCTGAGAGATCTTAATTCCATCCATTCCATCAATAACTGGCTTGAGCTCCTACATGGAAAGGCAAGCAGTTAAGACACCACACAGACTTTTAAACAAAAGTTTGAAAGAAACTTAATTTAACCAGAAAAACAGGTCAATTCAAGCAACATACTACCTCTCCCCCATAGTAAGTTCTTTAAAATTCTCCTCGCATTTCAAGACTTGTTTTAGGAGAGTGTTAATTACCCTTTTCAGTAGCAGCTCTGCACAGAGAAATTTTCTGCTGCATGAATTTAAAGACAGGTTGCTTATCAGTAATTAAGATTCTTCAAGTGGTCATCTGTGCAGCCATGCATACAGGATCTGTGCCTGTACTAATCTAGGTTCAGAACATTTTAGAGCTTTAGCTAGGAAACTGGCCCTGAGGCCTCCCTTCCCATAAGAGAAGGTCCTAGCGGAGGGTTGCGTGCTTTCCCACTCAGTTTCTTCTCAACTGCTGCAGTTGTCCCTGTCCATGGGACAATGTGTGGAATGAAGAAGGTGGGCAAGCTGTGTGACTGCAAGTTGTGTGACTCGAAAAACAAGTGCTCAGCTGGTTCTAAAAGACCAGAGGAGATCTCAAGAGCCAGAGGATGTTCCTAGTGCTGCCGCTGGAGCAAACAAAAAGGAACTGAATGGAAATGGTGAGAGCCATGCCCTGAACGTGAGCTGTGGAAAAGGGGTGAGCTCCCAACAAAATTCTGCTCAGCTCTAGAATGTTCCAAACGATGTTCTGCACAGGCGAAGAACCCATACCTATAAGTCTGATAACAGTGGAGATGAACCATCAGGATAAATATTAAACTAAATTTCAGAAGCCTTATTTGGTCTGGATGGCAGGAGGCCATGTGGTGGAAAGTACCAGGCCAGCGCTCTTGGTACGCATACAATTCATATAAGGCCCCTCCCAGCCATTCTGTGGAGTAGGGTGTAAGAATGGGACGATGGCTGTCTTACATTAAGTGGAAACCCAACATTAGTTTTGTAGTGAATCCTATACTGGGACAGAAGACCACCTTTTCCTCATAGAAGTGGAGGAAAGGAGGATCATGGCACAGAGATCACCGGGATGCCCCATAGAATTGAGAGAGACAAGAAAAGCACTTTTGAATGACAGAACGTTTAGATCACAGGCTCAAAAGGGTGGCAAATGAGCTGGGATAGTGTCCGGAAGATGCAAATTCTGTAAAACTTTTAAGAAATGTTTAACCAAGTCACATGAAAAGAGGGCAGCTTGCAGTATATACAAGGAAGGAAGAGGAAGGATGCAGGGCTATGCCATTGGCTCAGAGGTGAAAATAGGCTACTCCCTCCATCAAATGTCAAATGTCAGCCATTCCATCAGGTTGTAACAGAGGGAGGAAAGGGGAAACAGGGCCACCATAAGGCCTTCAACTGTTTAAAAAGGTAAAGGTGTCCCCAACCAGTCGTGTCCGACTCTAGAGTGCGGTGCTCATTCCCGTTTCTAAGCCGAAGAGCCAGCGCTGTCCGAAGACGCTTCCGTGGTCATGTGGCCGGCATGACTGAAGGTGCACGGAACGCTGTTACCTTTCCCGCCGAGGCGGTACCTATTTATCTACTTGCAATTTCTTGCTTTCAAACTGCTAGGTTGGCAGGAGCTGGGACTGAAGATGGGAGCTCACTCGGTCATGCGGCACTCGGGTCTCGAACTGCTGTCCTGCCGACCTTCTGGTCTGCAGTTCAGCGTCTTAACCACTAAGCCACCGCGGCCCTTTTCAACTGTTTAGTGCTCTGCTATTTTACTTTTAGCATAAATGCTGCTGCTTATAGTTTTAATGCTATGGTTTCACAGTGCTTCTGATGTTTTCTTGTTTTAAAATGTTATATAATTATTTGTTTTGTGCGCTGTTTTGAGCATAATTCTTTATAGAACAACATCAACAACAATTCATTTTGCATGGTTAACAGCTCTGAAACTGACCAGATCAAATGAGTAGTCTAGCAGATACTCCTTATCTGACATCAGTCCAGAAACATATAAAATATTTGTCCTCCAATAAAGGATTTCCCTCTTTAGGAAGTGACCTATAAAAGGTGCTTCTTAATGGCAGATTATTTCAGAGTAGTTATATTGGAAGTAATGGGGGCTTATTTCTCAAACCAAGTGCAGCGTGTATCTTTAAAATTGTTTTAAAACACTATATGTACAATGTTTAACATTTTAACAGTCTATTTTTGTTTGACCTCATGGTACTGTGCTTTTAGCCAGATCAAGGCTCTGAACTAGGGAGAACATTTACATAAGGGCTCTTGATCTAGGATTGCTTGCTATGAACAGGAGATTGAATAGAGCTTAAAGATTCCAGTGAATAAGGCTAGCAACATACTGTATCCTCAGGATATGTTTTTAGACTGAATAGTTAAGGGAAGTGGGAATAATTAGAGACCAGAATATTAAGGCAAGGCAATGTACATCCAGGTATGTGTACATCTAGCATCATGAATACTCACTCATGTTTATCCTGCACATATTTGCAATATAAATCATTTATATAAAATCAACTGATTATTCTCCAAGTTGCATTTCAGCTTGAGTTTGTGCAAATGATTGCTTTAGACAAATAATAGATGGGCAGAAAGCAGGACAATCTAGTCAATCAAGTCAACTGCAGAAGTCACTCATGTGTACATTACTAACAATGGCAGCAATTCTAGTGAAGAAAGAAGGAAATGCAAGATGCAGGTTTGTGAAGGACTTTCTATTCATTCAATATTCTTCTGGCATCTCTTTGTGTATTAAAAGGAATTGTTTTGAAAGCCCTTTAGGGACATTTAAAGTGTTTCAGGATTTATCAGGCCATGGCTGGGGGGGGGGGGGTGATAGCTCTGGTTTGCTGAGATGCCCTATATGAAAGAGCAAAGAAATAACTTAGAATCATAGAGTCATAGAATAGTAGGGTTGGAAGGGGCCTATAAGACCATCGAGTCCAACCCCCTGCTCAATGCAGGAATCCAAGTCAGAGCATCCCCGACCGATGGCTGTCCATAGTCTACATTTATTTCCAGGGGTGGTGGTGGTAATTCAGTTCACAGTATTTATTTGCGCAGCTCCAACCTCACTAACTTCTGATGACAGTAAAGCAAACTAACAGGGAAGTCCTATGGGTGTTTACTCAGAAGCCCCACTGAATTCAATGGTGTTCATTCCCAAATTAGTGTGCATATGATTGCATTTTAAGTCTCCATTCCCTCCAACATTTCACAGATGAAAACTAATAAATTTTGTCCAACACCTCTATTCCCACAGCAGGGATCAATGCCTGATCTCTCTCCTTCAACCAACCCCTACCATTTACATATTCCTGATATCTTTTCTATTTGTGCGCATTATACGGACTGTAACCGTTTACATTTAAAAAGAAGATTGGAATCTCTTTTTAATAGAATGCTCAATATCTCATAAAGCATCCAGTGAAGGACTCCCAGCAACCCCAAACACAGTCAGCAACATTTACTATCTGCATCGGTGGTTCTTGGGAGGAGGTGGGAAGGAAACTGTGCACTAGATTATTATGCCCACGTGTGTGCATTTACATCAGGGGTGGGGAACATAACTGGGCGGGGGGCAGCTGGATGACCCCCCCCACCCAGCATCCATGAGCCATATGACATTATGTGGGACACTACCTCTCCAGCTGGTGCTTCAGTCAGGGACTGGTTTGCCTGCCCTGGGCCTTCCCCGACTTGGAGAGGACACAGGGCAGGCAGAGTCACACTCATCGAGGTGCCAGTTGGAGGACCCAGCTTCGTTGCAACAGGCTTTTCCTCTCTCACTGGGGAGAACACGGGGTGGGCAAAGCTAACAGGGATTCCCTTGCACCAATTAGGAGAGGGAGCGGCACACCAAGGGGAATCATCACTGCTATCTCCCAATGGAGATAACAGCGGGAATTTGCTTCCCCACTAGCCTTTGGGAGCCTGGCGGGACAAATTAAACCACATGCATGTTTAGTAGAGTCAAGTTGCATCTAACTCTGAGATTTAACTTCTAGAGACCCACCATTTTCACAAAAGGTAGAACACCGTCAGTGCCTTACCAGAGACAATGACCGGAAAACAGCAGCTGAGACACCAGCAATGCTTGGTTCCTTCTCTCCTTGTACTGTTTTCCATTCCAGCTGGTCATTGCATCAGCTTCATAACTAAGAACTAGTGCCTGGGTTTGCTTTTTATGCTCTTCTCTCCCGATCCCTTTTCTTTTCTTTTATATTGTAAGCTTGAGGGGGACTGTCTTATTATTGATCTTTGTGAGTGGCTCTGAAAATCTTTCTTTGGCTGAAGAGCAGGGTAAAAATCCTTCTGATAAATCAACACAAAAAAAGGAAGTCAGCATAGAGATGATGCTGAAATCCCATGCAATGTTAATACAGGAGAACCTACTGTCTAATGGACTTGCTATGATTAAAATGAATGGGTTTGTATTGAAAAAGAATCCATATTTCACATCAGGAAAGAGATAAGGAAAGGCACATGAGTTTAATAAACTGAAGAAAAGCCCAGTAGTTTAAGAAAAAACTTTTTACATAAACCTACCTCAGAATCATCTTTAATATTGTCATGTTTCCGGGCTGAAGGAATATAAGGAACTGTAGGACAAAATGTATAAAGAATAATAATAAACCAATCAGTACTTTTGTTGCAAAAATGGTTGAAGAATAGAAGTGGCCTTACATTTGGCCAGCCAAACAACAAATACAGGAGTTTAAGGAGAAATGAGAGATGGAATTTTGAAAATGGTGCTTGAATGATCCCCTTGCAATTTCAATATATTGTGGGGATTTGGGGGGAAGCCTACTCAAGGAAGGACAGCTTACCTGCCAAATATCGTTAACAGGATACGAAATCATTATTCATCATACTTGCAAGCCAACGGCAAAACAAAAAATCCTGGCACTGTAGATCTAGTTATGTATGCATAACAGGGATTTTTGTTGTTGCTTGAATAGTAAACCCATGCGCTACATAATAATCTGGAACATTCCCGAGCAGTTTTTGATATAGCCGGGGGGGGGGGGGGGGGGATTCCGCTATTCAAAGTGAAGAAGCCCTTGAGCATGCCTGTTATTAATCAAGTCCAACAAGGTTACAGCACTTTAAAAACTTACAGGCTACCTCTTTTAATGCTCAGGGCAGTTAGGAATGAAGCAATCCAATCAAAATACTGAAACAAACCTTAAAATTACTAGACTAAGCAGCTGATTTGCCTGGCTTGGAAAGCCAGTCTGAATAAGTGTACTTTTCATTACTTCCAGAAGCTAAAGAGAGAGGAACATGGCCTGATGTCTTTCTGTGGGAATGCAGGAAGCTGCCTTATACAGAGTCCACCTAGACTAGTAGTAGCTACACCAACAGTTTTCAGTGGGTTTTTTGACTGAGGAAGCCTTGTAACATTTTGGGATATCCTGTGGAACTCCACCCCCCTCTCTCTGCCTCCTTAAAGTAAAAAAACAAAACAAAAAACACAAGGGTTGGATCCTGAACTACATGGAGCAGAATTAAAGACTATTATTCCCATTGGCCTTCCCTTTTTAGAATTCTTATTCATTTTTGCTGATTGTTATATACCCTTTTGATGCTGTATTGTTTTTATAGTTGATTCTTTTGTTTAAGTTGTTTTTAACTTTGTATGCCACCCAGAATATCTTGTATATAGGTGGGATATAAAATGAATGCTACCCAGAGTATCTTGTATATAGGTGGGATATAAATTGAATAAATAAATAAGTAATAAAATAAAACACCATGAACCGGATGATCCTACAGAGAGAAGGGGGGAAGGTGATTTTTGCCTGATTTCCCTCTCCCTGCAGCCCTCTATGCCTCTGAAAATCTGCTCTGGAGGGTTGGGGGACACTGGCTGGTGTAAGATGGAACTGGGGACTTCAGGGGAAAGGGTAATAAGAGAAAATCATTCCACCACCTCCTTCCTCCAGTGGGGAGACTCCGCTAGATCCCAGTTCCCTCCATCAACGGAAGGAGCCCATCAGAGTGTAAAAATGGGTAATAACTTAATTAATTAATTAATTAATTAATTTCATTTCTATACCGCCCAATAGCTGAAGCTCTCTTTATTGACTAATTACAACATTTCAAGGGAAAAATGGGTTGATGACGATGATTATAATGATGATAATAATAATGTGAAGTGCCCAAGATAATGTGAAGTGCCCAAGACTGTAATATTTTGCAGATATTGGAACCCTGGTTGCAAGATAATGGTCTACATTCACCAGCACAGATCTTCAGCCAAGGCAGAGAGACTGGAGACACTGGGACCTTCTGAATGCAAAACCCATGGGCTATTCCACTAAACTATGGCTCTGCCCCAGTAAACTATTCTGTATTTGTTCTCATTTCATGTACTGTAGGCATTTTCAACAGGACTAACTGAACCTCCCGCCCCACTCTGCTCCTGGGCCTGAACTATTTACATTAGCAAGAATACTCACTTCCATCATTTTCTTCTGTGGGGATGTCGACTTCATCATTCTTATCGTCTAATTGAGGTTCCTGGGAAGGCATCACAGAATCCTGTAAGAATATATATTACTGAACAACTCACTAATTATGAGTTTTATGTAATTCTGGCGTGCTCCCTGAAGACTTAGGAGAAATTTTACTGAGATTTGCCTTACCAACCCACTAGAATACGGCTAACACATACTTACTCACTGTCTGCATAGCGCAGTGTAAACAAACCTTATGCTTATGAATTCCCTTCTAAAAGTAAAGCCAGCATATTTTGTTTTACTTGAAATTCAAGCTCAAGCTGAATTAAAGATTTCTCAGGTTGTCTCAAGTGAGATGGTAGTAACTGCACACAGCAATAATGAGAATATAGATGCAAAAGGAGGATGAAAAGAGTTCACGGGAGACATGACTGCACTCTACAAATCTATCTCAGGAGTTAGCAACATGTAACCCAGGCAACGTATGTGAAACGTTCAGAGTGTGATTTTCAGGATCCTACATATTCTGGAAAATTCAAGGTTTGCACAAAGAAGTTTAAACTGTGACTGCAAAGAGGTTTAGAAATAAATAAAAAGATACCAAAACTGTTTTTCAACTCAGCATGACCACTTTCAATGACCACTTCACACTTAACAATTTCGTACTACATAGCTATCACTTCCGTGTAGTAAAATATCTGTACTCTATTAGTGAGACAAACACATATGTATGTATAACTGAGTGTACATGTTATAATATATGGGCAGTTTCCCACATGGTGGATAGAGATGTACAATTTCTGGAAATTCTGAAACCATGGGAAAAAGCAGGAATTTCGTGGGGTGTTGGGGTGGGTTCAGGAAAAAATCCCTGACATTTTGGGGAAAATATGTAATACTTATTTTGTGTGTGTGCTGTTTACAGATCTAAAGTCACTTTGTTACTTTAGGAACATAAAATGTATTATGTATAGCTAGGTTTGCTCATAAAATTATCATTAATAATAAATAAAACATTTTAAAATAAACTCAGTAAATGTATTATCTGAATAAACTAATCTTTAAAATTTTATATACCAAACATGATAATTTATGAGCAAACCAAGTAATGCACAATACATTTTAGAAACTTCAGCAAGTACTCCCTGAAACATCTAAATCAGCACCAGACAGGCCGCTTAACAAGATCAGCCTCGGATGGCCTTCCCTCTGTCCCATCAGCCAGGACAGCTAGACTGGTGGGGACGAGGGAGAGGGCCTTTTCTGTGGTGGCCCCCACTCTGTGGAACTCCCTCCCTAGGGAACTCCGCCATGCCCCCTCTTTAATGAGCTTCCGTCGTGCATTAAAACCGTGGTTGTTCAGGCAGGCATTTGGGGTGGGTTAGGGTATTTTAGAAAATGTTTTTACTGTAGAATTTTATTGTTTTAAACTGTTTTATTGTGTGTTGTACATCGCCCAGAGTGGCTGGGTGACCAGCCAGATGGGCGATTAATAAATTTAATAATAATAATAATAATAATAAAAAATCAGCCTTCCCCAACCTGGTGCCATATAGAAGTTTTGGATTACAACTCCCACCATTCCTAGGCATTGTTCATGTTGGCTGGGGCTGATGGGAGTTGAAGTCTAGAATATCTGAAGGGCCCCAGGTTGGGGAAGTCCGATCTAAATCATCCTAGAAGCCACAAGAAGCAGGAAGAGCTGGAGGCAGAGGAAGGCTGGTATACAGTATCTGTTCCTGTTTGTGAGGAATTGGTTGGGATGGAGTTTAGGGAAGAAGAAAAAGCTATTGAGAATTTATTTAGCTAAGGAAGATTATTACCTATTAGGAATGGTAACAAAGCATATTTGGTTTAAGAATGTTTAAGCAATCTCACCCTATCATTTGAAGAGTGACACTTTATTCCCCTTTGTAAATAATTCCCCTTAATAAATATCTTAATTTATGTTTTTTGAAATGTTGTCTTTAATGGTGGTGTCAGTTCTGCTTTCGCCACAGAAAAGAGGCTACTGAGTTTCTTTTAGGTCGGGGTGGGCAACCTCTGGAGGTCCAGGTGCCATCTCATCTCCCAAACTGCTACCACAGACCACAGTCCCTGGGGCGCCATGCAATCTGCAAGCCACAAAACTCCAGTTTGCCACCAAAATTTGGTGGGAAGCTGCTTTGTAGCACTACAGAGTGCTATAATAGCTAAATTTAATTTGTCTGTAAGCTAAATGTAACCCCTTTGGCAATCCATAACTGCTAGGGAGGCAATTTTAAAATTAATTATAGATAGAGATATATAGATATAGATACATAGATATAGATATTTGCTGCAACCAGGGAGGGGCAGTGGGTGCTGCATACAGCTCACTGGACACACGTTGCCCACCTCTGTTCTTAGATATAATGGGTTTATTTTGGTGGCAACCGTTAAGGATTTTATAGCAGAAGCAGCATTCCTTAATGGCGTGGTCTAATTGGTATTGAGAAATGTAATAAAAACCATTGGAGTGAGTTTCATAGACCCAAGCCTCAAAGTGTGTGCGTTTTTAAAGAAACATGGGTGGGATAATGTTGTGCTGCTGCATGTGGTGGCAATGATGGGATAATGTTGTACAGTGTTTCTTTCACAAGTGGGTTTTAGAACTACTTTCACTGATTGCTACAGCATCTAAAAAGAACAAGCCCAGAAACAAAGGAATGCACATCTTCTTCACATATTATGATATAGAGTAACTGTTGGGAAACTCAGAATGTTTTGGAGCATCCTTAAATGTAAAAGGTACACTAGATCAATAATTCTACTAAAGCATGGAAGAAATTAGAGAGAGGATTAAAACAACCCCCACTCCCAGCTACAATATTTTCAGGAAATTTACATGTCTAGTCTTCCTATAAAAGTCTTCCAATTATGTAGATTTCCTCAAAAAACTATTGTGTGTGGGGGTATCGGACGGGTAGGAAAAAAGAAAAAGATGGGATTTCCCCCTGCCCCGGCCCTCATGGTGGAGAGATCTAGTTATGAAAATTAGGTGGATAACTTAGTTCTATATGTTTTAAACAGGTATCTCTGTAGTTTCCTATTACGGTTTGGAAGGCGTTTTTCCATGGCTCATGCTGACCAGTGACCTGGGTCTTCTTTAGGGTTGCTGCTGTAATCTGGCAGGCTCAATTTCTAATGCAAGTACTGAGTTCTGGTGATGTGGCCAATCATTTTCAAGGAAATGCTTTTCAGGTTCGAATGTACTTTCTGTTGTGGGAAATTTTATCAATGGCTGGATGCACAATATCTTGTGTAAGAGAGCCAGACGTTTAAGAATGGGTAAGCACATCTGAGTGTGCATCCTACAGAAAGCAGACTATCCACATCTGAACATACACGTAACATGCATCTTATTTGCACTGGCAGTTCTTAAAAAGCAAGGGCATCTGAGGGGTTTCCATGGTTATTTGAGACCACGGGGTGGAAATATTGTACAATGCAGGCCCGTTCTTATCATTAACATAATCCATTATATTAGTTAATCTCCTCATATTGACTGAAATCCTTTACTCTAGTATAAATCCTGTTCGATCTGTGTTCACATAAACATGTATTGCCTTCTTAGCCTGCTGCCAAGGTGGCAGACAGGATTTTAAAGCCTTGACTCAAAACCTAATTGGCCTATATGATGCACATAATGATAGGTCATTTCCTTCCTTATGTTTGCCTGCAATTAAAGCAACTTCCAAGAATTAAGGATCTCACCAGTCACCAAACTTTCATTATATATTTTCATTTAAGGGGCCCACAAAATTCCCCTTTACATTTCTTATACATTTCCACTGACAGAACATTTAATCCAAGGGATTTAATTTTTTTTTCAGTTTAAGTTGATTGATACCCCCCATCTTCTTTAATATATGTACAAGAGCAGTTATTATTTAACTTGTTTATTTTAAAATATTTATATACCACTTCCCATTTTAAAAATCCCAAAGCAGTTCACAACATATTACAAAACAGTACATCATTAAAAGCATAGCAGCATTTAGATAAGTTAAGGGTTGGGAAAAGCCAGGATAAACAAAGTTTTTAGTAATTGTCAAAAGCAGATGATTGTTAGTGCCTGACATATCACAGATGGAGAGCACCACAGCAGAGAATCCCTCTATCACCCTGTGAAACACGTTGACAAATTTCAGTGTGGTCAAAAATTGTACAATATCTTGAAAGCCTGGATTAACAGTCTTACATAACTTTTTATACAATAATATACCTTTATTAATCGTATCTTTCAGAGTGCTCACAAACACTCCACATTGCTTCCTAATTAGGGATTTGCTTTTTCTTTCTGATTAAGGAGCCACAGAGGGCAACAGACAAGATGGCTCATTTCCTTTTTCATTTCCTTTTGCTTTCTAAACAAATAGCATTTTCTGTTACATATCCTCCTCTTCCTCCAGGCAACCATGAGCCATTCCTGTTCTCGGCTTGCTGCATTTATAAGTTTAAAGAGTCAGCTTACATTGCAAAGCCAAAATTATGCTATGTTCCACTTATGGAGGCTCACCTCTGTCTGTGCCTGCAGATATTTCAGGTGCCACTGCAAGATATTCATTTTTAGGCAAAATTTTAAGAACTTAATAGCTTCAGTGGCAGGCACTGTGTTGAGTTACAGAAGTTTTTACACATTTTTATGTTAAGCATTACATATTTTTTACTGGGATTTCCCCTGTAAAGCTACCCTGGACAAACTCCTGGAAAAGTGGGATATATGTTTTCACCGGCTGGATTCTTCACTCCAAGAACCATTTCTGCCAATATGGATATGGAGGATCTTGCCTCAGCACATGATTTCAGAAATTGCTTTTAGTTACCTTCAAGTTCTACCTTTTTAACAACTGTACAGAACTGGAGGCACCTTGTGAGTGAACAAATGAGATAGAAATGAATATATGAAAACCAGCATCCTAGAACTCAAACATTCTGTATTCTTAAATTCAAATGCTGTTCAAGGCTTTGTATTTATGTACAAAACTGCCATTTCGTTTTTTGCATTTTTTTCTAAGAGTTCTCAAACTCTTATTCTGGGCATTAACACAGGATGCACAGAGCCAATAGAAGTGACATTGTAATGGGTTAAGAGAGTGAAGTCTCCACATAAGGATAAACAAGCTGTCGTACAGAAAGCCAATTGAGCTTTTATAGATGTCAACTCCCTTCCTTTGGTTCCTGTATATCCCAGAAGCAGCCAGCTTATTTTCCTTAGCTTGGCTTTATGAAAGTGGCCTGACGGTCTGGGTCACGCTAAAAGCTGACAGAGACAAGATTTAAAACTGTAAGCAGAAGACTTCATAAGTTAACACCAACAACTGTATTGCATTTCTTCAAGCCAAATGAAGCTGCAAGATGCTGGAACCAATTTAAGGTACAGGGAAAGTGATGGAAGCACAGACTAGAAACAAACTCAAAAAATGTATTTTTATCTAGAAGCAAAGAGTTTCTAGTGCGTTTTGATTTCAAAGTTACAAATTCTAATCAGGGGGGAAGGTATGGGTGTGTCTCACATGGGGTTAGCAATAAGACCCTGTCAGAAACAATAACACACATACACGCACACACGAACATAGGAATTAATTATACATTGCATTATTAATCCAGGACACAACATCCCAGAAGCCATCTTTGGGAGAAGCCCCACTGAAATTAGTGTGACTTGCACAAGACCATGGATTTATGTAACAGTAAGGCAATCTGTTTTTGTACAAAGCTTAACATCTCAGACCAAAAGACATGAAGTCAAACTCTACAGAAGGATCGAGAGATTACCTAGAAGAATGTAACAAGAGTTACATAATACAGTTGAGAGAAAGGTGATCTGGGAGTGGAGTTTATTCCAACAGGTTAAGACAGTGGAGAGCAACATGAGGCCAAGGGCTGTATGTGGCATGGTGGTGGCAGGATTGCTGCCCTCAGGACCACCTGAAGTTGCCCACCTCTGGGTTAAGAGAAGGTAGCCATAAGAATGTAATTGAAAGTACCTTTATATCATTGGGGATTCAGAACAGCACAAAAATCCCTCTTGCATGGAGTGCAAAGGTAGGTCTGTGAAGTTAAAGACAGAGTGTGGGATTTGGCCACAAACTGGCTTAATACTGTATGAAATGAAGTCCTTTGCATGTCAGTTTTATCAGACACACGTACTCTGAAGCAACAATGATTTGTACCACAAGAAATCACCAACAGTGCTGATGCTCTGCATTAAAGTGTTAGGCAAGTGCTCTTGATAACAGCATCACAAAATCTATTCAGGGCGTCTATGTCATCCTACCCCAGTGGGGTACCCTTCAGATGCATTGGGCTACAACCTCTACCAGCCCCAGCCAGCACAGGGATGATGGGAGCTGTAGTCCAATGCATCTGAAGGATACCAGGATATGGAAAGCTGGTATACATGATTAGGAGCGGTTTTCATGAAACTTGGAAAGTACCAGTATACAGTGCAAGAGGGAGCTAAAAAGGAAAGGAGTTCTAAGACCAGCACAATGTGTGGACATAATGTAACTGTGGCTTTTTGAAGAATTATGAGGGGACGAGAACAGTAAAGCTGAAAAGTTTGGATAAAAAGAGTTGTTTCAACATCAACATGATTTGGTAGTTATTCTAAAATTAAAATACAATTCTCTCTTATCAATAAGTGCAATAATTGAGCTCTGATCCAGTTGATCACTGCCATCTATCTCACGGTCCTCACAAACAGGCTGGGGCGGGGGGAGGAGAGAGAAAGGCTACAAATGCCAGTTCGTCTTTTAAAGCCAATGAACTGCACACCTGTACAACGTCTGCAACACTTAAAAATAATTTAAAAAGCAGTACATAACTCCCAGTCAACCCAATAGAGCTTTGTGCACGAACCAAACTTACCATATGCCTTTTGCACGTCAGTGGAACAAGAATGTGACAGCGTTTATGGACCAACAACTTGCAGTTGATACACTTGTAGCCTTGCCTTCCGAGACCCCATATCCTTTCACTGCACTGGCCACAGTATGCTCTCTAGAAAGAAAACATAAATCATTGAAGTTACACCCACACAGTGATACCCTCCAGATGAATGGAGCGGTTTTAAAAGCATTTTGCACACTGGAAAAGTGCAAAACGAATCAACTGACAAGGGCAGTACAAGTTTCTACAGATACAAACGTTCCTTCATACATGCCTTCCATCATCCTGAAAGTCTGGAAGCTGCTTTATACCAAGCAGACTGTTTGAGCATCTACCCCAGTACTGTCTACTGTGACTGGAAGCAGCTCTCCAGAGTCTTGCCCTTAATGTGCTACCTGATCCTTTAAAATCAAGAGTGGGCCCATAGGCCAGATGTTGCCCCAATGCTCCTTGGTGCAGCTGGCACCCCCTGGTGCCCCCCCTTTTTTAAATGTAAAAAAAGGAGCCCGTAGCAACTACTGAGTGCCCAAACTGCCAAATTGAGCTTGTTTGCAAGCTAAACCTGCCCCTTGGGTGCTCCGTAGCAATCAAGCTAAATACTTATTTATTTAATTTATATCCCGTCTTTTTTCCTCCTTAAAGAACCTAAGGCAGTGTACATAATCCTCCCTCTCTCCATTTTTTCCTTGTGACAACAACCCTGTGAGGCAGGTTGGGCTGAGAGTCTGCGACTGTCACCCAGTGTGGTTCCATGGCCAAGTGGGGACAAGAACCTGGATCTCCCAGCTCCCAGTCCAACACTGTAGCCACTACCACACTGGCTTAACCATTATAGCACTCTGTAGTGGTACAGAGCAGTTTGCTGGCCTTTTTAGAAGGACACCTCACAAATTGTGTGGAGCCCCACAGAACAGGATCAGGGGGCGAAAATGGCTTCCGGACCTCCAGAAGTTGCCCACCCCTGTTTTAAATGGAGATGCTCAGGACTGAATCTGGGACTTTCTGCATGCAAGCAGGTAATCTACCATTGACCTACAGTTCCTCCCTAAAGTTTGGCTTGTTAACATTTTTCATATTCAGCCCGTTGCCCAGGATCTGAAAGAATTGCAAGCCTCATTCTGCATTCTTGAGAAGACTTTTGATTCAGTAGCATGGCACATAAATCCGTGAAGATATTCCAATGCAAAATGATGGCCCATCATTCAAAGTAAAAAAATAACACCCAGAAAATTACCTGGCCTGCACAACCCCTCTGATACACCTAAGCAGCTCTTTACATCTTTTGATTTTTGTGACCCTGTCAGGTACACACATGCAAAATTCACAGCACCAGCTCCCAAACAAAACCAAAAAAGCCAAACATGAATATGCGTTCTTCAGTGCCCCAAATAATAGTGTGCATGCAAAACCTATGCAAAATAGTGTGCATGCAGGGTCATTAATCTTCCACCATTACTGCAAGAAGCATTCTGTTGTTATGTATGAACACACACACACATTTTATTTTCCTTTGCCAAGCATACAGAGACATAAATTAGAATGGGCATTGTATCAGCAGAAGAAAATTAAGCTAGCCTTAACCACGGTGGGATTCCAAAAGGTAAAGACCACAGTTTCCTACCAAAAAGGAATGAGTACTCCAGTTCATCTAACACGTAGGGAAATGCATTTGATGAAACTAAGTCTAGAGCCTTTTTGCTTGAAGGGAAGGTGATTTTGTTTTTTTCAGGTCAGTGGAACAACTGAATGACAGCCCATGGTTGGATAGCAAGACACTTAAAGAAAATTTGTGCCTGTGTACAGAACTTTGATGTTAGACTGAGAAGAGCGTGCATTAGCCTTTAAGGCAGCTAAAGTGATCTCCCCCTCATAGGTTTGATGCTCTTCTCCCCCACCCACTTTGAGCTGATAGAGGCAAAATGTCAATTTGATTTAATTTGTATGATTAAAGGCTAAGGTAGATAGAGAATACCCCACAGAGCAAATTCCTCATAGTTGTTATGGACATTTGAGTAGTGCTATGAAAGCATTCATAGAAAGAATGCTTATACATCTTAACTTAAAACTGAAGTGAAGGTTTATCAGCCAGCGCTGAGGCTCAAAAAATGACAAACATTTTGATCTTCCTGCCCATCAAATGCTGTCACAGGGCTCTATTTTATCCCCTATGCTTTTCAGCATCTAGGGGAAACTGCTGGGGGAGGTTATCCAGAAGTGTAGGCTGAGGTGTTATCAATATGCAGATGACACCCAGATGTACCTCTCTTTTTCATCAAATCCAGGTGAGGCAGTGGCTGTTCTGAATCAGTGCCTGGGCATGGTAGTAGACTAGATGAAGGCCAACAAACTGAGACTCAATCCAGACAAGATGGAGGTACTGTTAATGGGTGGTTCATCTCCCGGCTAGGTGATGTTCAACCTGTTCTGGAGGGGGTTGCACTCCTCCTAAAGGATCAGGTTTGTCATTTGGGGCTGCTCTTCGACCCAGAGCTGTCACTTGAGGCACAAGTGGACTCGGTGGCATCGAACACCTTTTATCAGCTTTGATTGGATAGGATGTATAATAAATATTTCTTTTTAAAAATCATTAAAAAGCAGCACATTTAACTAACAATTTGTTCACTGTAATAACTCCTCCTCTCCCCGCTGAAGAAACATTAAAGTAGAAAATAAAGCACCACAGTGTAGCCAAAAGCTGCTACAGGGGTAGGAAAGATCTGTGAAGGATCTTAAAACTGAAATGCCAACTATTATTTGTGTGGTATTCTATGGAGCCCAATTACGGGGCTGTATGCAAATGATTTGGGAGGAAAGCTATGGCCAACCTAGACAGCATAGTAAGAAGCAGAGACATCACCTTGCCGACAAAGGTCTGTCTAATCAAAGCTATGGTTTTCCCAGTAGTAATGTATGGCTGTGAGAGCTGGACTATAAGGAAGGCTCAGCGCCAAAGAATTGATGCTTTCGAACTGTGGTGCTGGAGAAGACTCTTACGAGTGCCCTGGACTGCAAGGAGGTCAAATCAGTCCATCCTAAAGGAAATCAACCCTGAGTGCTCATTGGAAGGACAGATACTGAAGCTGAAGCTCCAATATTTTGGCCACCTAATGCGAAGAGAAAACTCCCTGGAAAAGACCCTGATGCTGGGAAAGACTGAAGGCAAAAGGAGAAGGGGACGGCAGAGGATGAGATGGCTAGATAGCATCACGGATGCAATGAATATGAACTTGAGCACGCTCCGGGAGAGAGCGCAGGACAGGAAGGCCTGGCGTGCTATGGTCCATGGGGTCACGAAGAGTTGGACACGACTGAACGACTGAACAACAACAACAACAATGCAAATGATTGAGACCACCCAAAATCAATTCCTTAGAATAATATTCCATGTTCCACATGGTACACCATCCTTGCTACGAGCTGAAACTAATTTACCAAAGTTGCTATCTTTGGTAAATCTTAGGATGATAGCATATTGAATCAAGCTTCCCTTAGAAGCAGCCCAGAACCCTCCAAGCTAACAATGATTTGTATTCCATATAGTGATTGGATTAAATCTGTTACCAGATGGATAGCAATGTTAGGATTCTCCCTTGCCTTTCTATTATCACACGACCACAGAAAAGCTTTAGAACAAGCGAGGCAACGTATACTGGATTTGGACTTTCACAAATTGCTGGCTGAGATAAATATGCAAAGAATACCTCCTCTGTACCCAAGATTAGATATAGGGTACTCCCATGGGCAGGGGATTGGAAGGGCTGGCTTACACCATATCCTGAGGGCTTTCCAGCCTCCTTCCCTCCCCCTCTGCAACACCTCAGCTAGACAGGCAAAAAAACCCAGCTCGATTTTTCAGCTACTTTTGAAAACTACAGGTCATACTTCATTGTGTACACCTTTAACTGGCTTTGCCTTAAGAATTTAGATTTATGAGCCCACCCCCTACTCAGCACTCAAATTACAGGGGAAGAGATGGAAGACCCTTAATTAAATCCATAACCACCCTGCCTACCCCCACCCATTTTAGCCAAATCATGCCCCCAATAGCCTTCTAAAACAGTAGCCAAAGGGATGACAGAAAAAGGGGCCAGGAGCCCTCTGCCTCTCCTGTAATTTGAGCACCGTCCCATCCCTCCCCAACCAAAAATAATATATTCACAAGGCAAAATGACTGGCTTATAAAATGACAAGAGTACATAAGATGACCCAATAATAGCACTTTTGAATGGAAATGTCAAAGACTGTGCTATAATGACCAAGCAATGAGACTTGCTCCAGTAAGAAGCCTGCTGAAATGAAGGGTGGGTTGTCAAGAGTTTCAGCTCTGCATTTTGGGGACTGTCACTCTTCTGTGTAGGTTTACAATAAAGTACATTTCGTTATTTTAGAACTCCCTGGGATGAGAATGAAGGCCAACTGACACTTATAGCAGAAGAGAAAATTATATGTAATTGAGGGCATTGTAAAATTGTAACTAAGCTACCCAGTATAAAAAGTGTTTTTGCCTCTCTGCAAAACACGTACAACGCTGAAGAATAAACCCTAATTTTCAAGCTACAGTGGCAATCATGGGAACAGAAGCGCCTGACTGAGTATCGCTGAAGACAGTTTTATGCCTTCTTAGAAGTTACTATGGCCCAATTCACACATTCAGCTTGCCACGTGGGTGGCCACTTGAAATGGAGCTGTGTGGGAGCAACTCTATGTAGCAAGCCATTTGTGTGAAAGCAGCTCCCCATGTGGTTTGGGCCATTTCATCTGCACCACTGCAAATTGAAATTGCCCACGCTTTGTGTAGAGCTGTTTCACACAAATAGCTTGCCACACGTGGATGCATCCACATGGTTCTATTTCAAGAAGCCACTATAGCAAAATTACATGAGTGACAATACACTTTGGTGTTTTTTTTTTAGGGTACTGGATGTTCTCATTCAGCAGTATGAGTGTGTGTGTGCGTGCGCGCGCACGCACACACACACACACACACACAGTCTTATGGTCTGCAGAGTGGATCTCGCTGTGTGCTGAAAAGATACTTCCCCCCCCCCACACACACACACTTCCTAAACTCCTGTTTTAAGTGTTTGGGTGGGAAGTTGTTTTGAAAATACACCTCTTAGACTGATTTTTTTTTTTTTTTTTTTGCAGAATGCAAGACAGCTACAACAGGACTGCATAACAGATGTGGTCTTCCTAATCATATGCTGACCTTAAACATTTTGTACTAGGCTTGATTGTTTATAATGTAGTTATAATTCCCTATTTTATGAAGCTGGTTTAGTTTATGCTGATTTGCTAGTGTAACACCTCTTGGAATCAAATAATGAACTGCAGCTCTATTGTAAGATTTACTATAATGAACAAACACAGGAACATGCAACACAGTTGTAAGGCTAAGCATTTACTTTAGATAAAAGAATTCTTGCTGCAATTTCCGTAAATTTTGAGTAATCCCTAAGTTTATTCTTATTACCCAAATGAAACTTGCTATCTGTTTCATATTGCACAATAAAAGTTATACAGGGCATTTGCATTTAAGCAGGAATTTTGGTCTTTAGTTTGACATGTGTACTTTTACTTAAAGCAGTCTCTTTAATATTCCCAAGGCTCTGTTTTTGTATAGTGGGGAGATTCATACAAATAAAGTCATTAAGATATTTGGTTAGCATTTGGGGTATAAAATGTTATTAAATTTCTAACCAACTTCTCAATTAAAAATACTCACAACACCACATAAAATATAAAGGTTGGGATCCAAACAGCTACTTTAGGCATATCTAGTGCCGGGCATGCATAGAGTGTCAACTTTTCTTTCTTTTAAACAGCCCCTCCCTACCATATCACAATCTGCTTTTGAAAGCCCTTCACTGAGAAAAGCTGTTTTTGCCTTGTACTCTAGAAACACAAGCCCAGCATCTTTAGGCATATAGAATTAGTTGCACAGGGTTGTTGTTTTTATCTTAGCCATATCATTAACAATAACTGTTTTAAACATCTTTGTAATTGAAAAGAAACATTCCTAAGGATTACAGTTGAGGCAGAATTTGGGATTTGAAGAGAGTGGATGGGACATTTGCATGAACCAGAAATTGCTTTTACAAACTTAAGCCCCCCGAGCCAAGGTGGTAACATGGGGTATCAATTCCAATAAATATAATTCATAATAGTACAGGCAGAGGCATTTTCCTTTGACATGACTATTTTTAACTAGGCCCCCATTTACCATCAGTGAATGCTGATATTATTCACAAGCTTTAAAAACGTTGTGCTTCGTGAAAAAACATCAAGTATTGTTGATCCCAAAATTGGGATTTAATTGCCCCCTAAAAAAATGTAACGTTTAAATTAGGGTGCTTTAACATATGACAGTCCCACAATAATCTATGAATCATGCCACTTTGTATATCAAGACCATAATCAAGAACGATTTTGTTCATAGTGCATGAGATTAAAAACATGGCATGGAATCAAAAATCTAATTTTGATCTGAAACCATTCAACTGATGAGACATTGAGATGACTTGTACACTGGAGATAATAATATTCATTAAAAACACCTCCTCTTTTCCCACAAAGCAGCAATGGTCAGATCATCCTGATATTTAAACAAACCTTCAATCCAACACTCCCCTATTTATTAAAAAAAATGTATAAAACTTCAGAATAATGTATTAGACAGAGAATACATGCTGCAGCATAATGGGCTGGGTTAAGGAAGGAGGGGTCTCTGGTTCCTTTGCTTTATAGATGAAGTCAGATCCTTAACACAGCTGTGTCTTTAGCACATGCGGTACAGCTTGCAGCTCAGAAGATAAAAATATTTATAGTGTAGTTAATTAGGTCATATCTATTTAACTCCTGTGCATTTTAAGAGAATTCTAAGCATCTTAATGTTAATCCAGATATACAATAGGAAAAAGGAAGCAGTGAAAGACAATAACTGTGCTTAGGGGGATTATTTACATCAATACAGACTGGCTGGAAAAGCAGCATGAAAAATATTTATCTGAACACACACACACACACACACACACAGAGCAAGTTTTTAAATGCATTTGAAGAGAAATGAATCCTATATTACTGTCCCCACAATGAATAATTCAAAGACTCTTTATTCAATAAACTGCATAAACTGACTTGAGATTATCCAAATCTGTTTGCTTTTTCTTCCCCAGGAAAAGCTGCCACAGGGAGAATGAATAATTCCCCTCACCACACATAGATATATACAACGCACACACCCCTCCCCAAGCTCTTTTTCAGCAACAGTACTCACTCTGTTAAAGCGTTTGGCTTGAAACAGATGCCCATTCACTCTGTACAGCTTCCTCCATCTTCTGGCTCCACGTCGGTAGATTGATTCTAAGACGGAAATTAAAAAGGTGTAAAGCAGTAGCATAGTAATACCACACACACTCTACATTGAGCAAGATGTGACTTAATCTTGCTTTCCCAAACATCCATGCACAGCTGAATATCACTGGTAACACAATCTGCTGTCAAAAACCATCTGAAGTATATGCTCCCCCTCCCCAGTGCCTCTCCCATTCCTCCATCTCCCCCCCACCTTTTCTCCTCACATGATTATAATCTTGTTACAGTTCTGTGACTGCTTGCTGCTTCAAGCTCAGGTGAGATGGAGAGAGATAACTGGGTTAAAGAAACAGCATTCCTCTCTAATCCTCATCGTGCTAGCCTTGCTGTGCCAGCTATGCACGCAAATATCAAGGATGCAAGTTAGCTGGAAAGGATGATACAGGCAGCATAGCAAAAAATACAAATCTTTGCACAGTTATGGTTCCCATTCCATTTCCTCCATCCTGGAAGATGATGTCACCAGGATTTTTTTTTTTAGAGGAAAGAATTCAGGTGTGTTTTTCAATATATTATGTGTTTCGGTATCAAGAAAATAAAACTACTCTTTGTAAGATACTTTAGAATATAGAATTGGGACATAGGAGCCTTATGGACATTAACGGCACCCAGAGATAGTGATATTAATTCGTTTTTCACATCACCTGCGCTTTCTTGGATGAAGTTGGATTGATCGTCACAACTTATACTCACAACAGTTGTGATGCAAGTCACTGTTACTCATATTTTACAGAGGGGGAACTAAGTCCAACAGGTAAGAATTTGCCCAAGGCCGTTCCGATCAAAGTTGAGTACCCAATGGACTACAGTGCCTCTCAAAGGAAGTTTGAGAGTAAACAGGAAGTTTGAGAGTAGAGATGAGTGACTGGAGACTCAAGGGCAAAAATGTGTCTGAAGGGGCGATGCTTGGCCTCCCAATGGACAACCAAAAGGTAAAGTGGTGAGGAAGGAATGGCAGCTAGCACAATAAGACTCCCTAGCAGTCCACACTGGGGGCAAGGATCGAGGCACTAGCCCACCCATTCCCTATAAGTGGCCCCAGTGTCTGCTCAAAGTTTGGGAGGACCCTTGAGTAAGACACTCTCAATGCTTCCTCAGTGTGTCTACTCCATACCACCATTATAACCAGCTGTTGCTCCACCTCACTACCACTGCTGGTTTGCTTGCTGGTTTGCTCACATCCCTTTGGGCCAGACCAAGAGATGGGGGAACAAGTAAACTGCAGTGGTGAAGAGGAGGAGCAGGCTGAGGGGGCTCTTGTCAGCGGGCACCCTGATGAGGTGTGGGTCCTTGACAATGCCAGTCCTTGCCCTGAGTGGCCCTACAGAATAAGTAGACTTTTTCCAAAGGAAGCTGAGGGGAGAGGAAGATTAAACATACAAAGTAATTGGTATTGATTCATTAGAGAGAACCAGTGTGGTGTAGTGGCAAGAGTGTTGGACTGGGAGCTGGGAGATCCGGGTTCTAGTCCCCACTCGGCCATGGAAGCTCACTGGGTGACTTTGGGCCAGTCACAGACTCTCAGCCCAACCCACCTCATAGGGTTGTTGTTGTGAGGATAAAATGGAGAGGAGGAGGATAATGTAAGCCACCTTGGGTTCCTTGCAAGAGGAAAAAAGGCGGGGTATAAATGCAATAAATGCAATGCAATCTTGGAAGCAGAATGATTAACTGCACTCCTTACTTCTTTAAAACTCAAAGTTCTCCTGAGCAGACCACATTGACAGGAGCTGCATGAGAGAAGTGCAAGAGTTGGACTGGGTTCTCTAAGATCTGCATGTTGCACATTGTTTCTAATTCTCCTTTTCCATATTTTGCCATCTTTCACCCAACATTATCAAAATTAATTCACCCAAATTAACTTCAGATTTTTAAGAAATATTGAACATACAATGCAGTCTTTAGATTTTCTTGGAGTATGCTACACATTGTTCTGCCTATACACTGGAAAGCCTTCAAAGCATCTTGACAAAATGAACCATTATCTCTGAGATGAGATACGTGCTGACAGCTTATTTAGGATCAGAGGCACTCTGGCAACACTGATAAAATGAGAAAATCTGAAGAACTGAAAAGTGTTTTTGGGTTTCTTTGACTTTGTTTTGAAAGTATGCACTAAAGTATTTTTGCCATGAATGGAAGAGCTATAGCATTCTTAATGTGAAAACTGTGATTATGTTTTTGGAACAAATTTACTCATACTTGGCTGTAAAACAACGTTAAGATGCAGCGAATTTGGAACTAGTCTCCCCGCTCTGAAGGAAGATGAGTAAAAAGTAGAGTTAAACCAGAGAATGAACAGAGAATGAACTGGCCAAGGAATACTTGACTTAGAAGTAACCAAGGGATGGTCACATATGATTTTTTTGTATTGGAAACTTGCCCCGCCATCCCAATATGGCTCTGTAGTCTTAGTACTGCTTTAAATGGTTGAGATAGTTTCTACACGGCCAATTGGATTTCTGGATTTTGTGGTGCCGTGGTGGCAACCAGAGAGAGATCCTTTTAGTGGTGGATCCCTGTCTTTGGAATGCTCTTCTCTAGGGAAGCTTGCCTGTTGCCTGCGTTAATGGCATTTCAGCATCAGGAGAAGACTTATTATTTTCATATGCCTTTTAACCAGTTGTGGGGGTAGTGTTGTTATTTTGGTGTGCTCCTATGGTTTTCATTTGTTGGATTTTGCTGTTGTTCTAATTCACTGTATGCTTTAGCCTGTGCTGTATATTTATTTTAACTGTAAGGTAAAGGTAAAGGTGTCCCCAACCAGTTGTGTCCGACTCTAGGGTGCGGTGCTCATCCCCGTTTCTAAACTGAAGAGCCAGCGCTGTCTGAAGCGCTGTGGTCATCTGCCTGGCATGACTGAACATGCATGGAACGCTGTTACCTTTCCCGCCGAGGCGGTACCTATTTATCTACTTGCAATTTCTTGCTTTCGAACTGCTAGGTTGGTAGAAGCTGGGACTGAATACGGGAGCTCACTCCGTCACGCAGCACTCGGGTCTCGAACTGCTGACCTGCCGACCTTCCAGTCTGCAGTTCAGCGTCTTAACCACTAAGCCACCGCGGCCCCTTATTTTAACTGTAAGCCACCTTAAAAACACTGTGGTGTTGAAGGTGCTGGGTAAAATTTAGTAAATAAAATAAATCCATCCACCTGACGAGAAGGCTGGGGACCACGGATTTTCTAAGATGATTATACTGGGTTCGTATGGAAGGAAGAGGTCCTTTAGATTCCCAGGTCCCAAGTCATTTAGAGCTTTAAAGGTAAGTATCCACGCTTTGGATCCAGAGTTCATCATGCTTAGATTAGACCCACTGAAATCAACAGGACTTAAGTTAGTTAGTCGTGACTAACTTAAACCCCACTGATTTGAATGGGACGACTCTAAGTATGACTAAGTCTGGATCCAACGCTTTGAATTCAGCTTGCAACTGTCCAAGAGCCAGTTCAGCTTTTTGAAAACTGCAAGATGGCTGGTCCCAGCTAGTAACTCAGCAGCTGAGTTTGGGGCTAACTGCAGAAATCTTCAAAGGCAGTCCCATGTACAGTAATCTAGTCTTGCAATAATCTAGCTTTGAGATTACTGGAGTATGGATAACCACGAGCAGGTTCTCTGTGTTCAGCACAGGTTGCAGCTAGCACACTAAGCTGGTGAAAGATATAATGTATGTCACCTGGACAACGGACACCGACAAAACTGGATCAACTCACATCTTCAGACACTGCAGACCTGACCATTCAGTGGGAGTGTTGATCGCCAGTTCCCTAGTCAGACAAGCCACCCATCAATGGTACCTTAATCTTGTTGGGATTGAGTCTCAGTTTATAGGCCCTCTTCCTGACTATTACTGGCCCCCAATGCAGCACTACCACAGCCTCAGCTAAACAAATAAACCTTGAAGTGAGTGAGCTTTTGTTTCAGTGTCTATTATTAGAATACCCATAAGAAAATATAACAGTTTCTATGACAACTGGATGCCCTAAGCACATTCAAGGTCTGAAATAATATATTTAAAAAGAAACTATGTGACACACAAATAATCCCAGCACTAACTGGAAACACGATTCCTGAAATTAAAATTCCAATCAAAATAGATGAGTTGCATTAAAACACAAACAGAACACAAGCTCCAACTTCATTTGTGGGAACAACAGCTCTTAGGACCGTTTTTAGGAGGCCCTTTTCATAGTTTATAGAGTGTGGCGCAGAGTGGTAGGCGGCAGTATTGCAACCGACACTCTCCCCACGACCTGAGTTCGATCCCAGCAGAAGCCGGGTCCCAGGTAGCTGGCTCAGGTCGACTCAGCCCTCCATCCTTCCGAGGTCGGTCAAATGAGTACCCAGCTTGCTGAGGGAAAGGAAGTCACGACTGGAGAAGGCAATGGCAAACCACCCAGCTACAGTCTGCCATGAAAACGCCAGCAAGAGCGGCGTCCCTCTAGGAGTCAGCAATGACTCGGTGCTTGCACAGGAGGAACCTTTCCTTTCTTTTCATAGTTTATAGATTAGAAAATCTCTAGTGGAATATGATGTTGATAATACATCACATCCTTGCCACGGTTTCTTGTACCCCCCCCATTGCCACACACACACATGCGCAGGCGCGCACGCACACACCCCTAAATCCCTATAAGGATCTTTTTCCAGTGGTTTCTGGCAGACAGGCAGAGCTCCAAAACACACATGGAGCTCACCTGCCTGCAGGCATTCCCCATTTCCTTCAGTGACGACTTGGCATATGCATCCTTTACATGCATGGAACTGCCCTTGCACTCAAGTATATTTTGCATAGAGGTCTGGACTGGGATGTGTAGAGGATATTCTTTCAAGCCAGAGACAAGAAGAGTCCCAGGGAACCTGAGTACCATGTTAGGGAAACACAAGGTGATTAAATAATTCTTAATACATATCTAAAGTAATATTCAAGAATATAGTAGCTTCATCAAGATCTGGAAATACTGCGGTGCTCCCCATGCCATGTTTCAGAATTTTGCCTTAGGCCCTGAGATGCTGAGAAAAATCTTAGCAGTAGCCCCCAGGGAAAGAGTCCAAGCTAGGGTTATGACACCTCCAATGGCAATACAGCCCACTCAGAGTCACATCCTAATCTCAGGCATGTAAGGCAGGGGGAAAAGCCAGGGGTAGCAAGAGGAGGGAAAACAGCTCAGTGGTCACTCAGGTACTAGAGTCTTCTCTTTATGGTTAGGCAGACTGGAAAACAACCACAACAGACATTTCTCATTTCAGATGTTCAATACACCATCCTGAAGAAATATTCTCTCTCTCTCTCTCTCTCTCTCTCTCTCACACACACACACACACTCACACTCTGCCCATACTATACTGCCCAATAGTCAAAGCTCTCTTTCCTCAAGATAGGAAGGTTCCCTTCTACCTTGGATTAAGATCATCATATATTCCATTTCTGAACTTCAGGGTAGAGTGCCCACCACTTTATAGCCAAAATGACAATACCCATCGACAAGAAAGATGTATAGGCAGACTTGAGAAACCCTGAGGTTTGCAGAAGTACAACAAAGGTGTTTCAGGAGAGGAATGGGAAAAGGACACACGTTTCCCTTTCCTGTCCTCCACAACTGCCTGCCCCTTCCCCCTCTATATAGCTATAACATGTTTGGGTTTGGTGTTGCAGCCTTCTATGATATGTAGCAAAGCAAGGGAAGGTCTCGGGAGCCAGCGGGGAAAGGGGGATATTTTTTTCCCTTCCCCTCTCCAGAACACCCCCAAGAAGACAACAGTACAAGGCTGCCTAGAATTTGAACAAGAGCACTCCTACCATGCACTGAAGATACACGTAAACATTTTGTTGCAGATCCCATTTATTCGCTCTGATAGTAAACTTGGGTGGTCAAGTGCCAATCAGTTTGAAACCAAAATGGGGCCAACCAAAGACAAGGTAGTGTTGTTGTTTTTACATACTCAGGGGTCTCCCTAGGGCCAAAGAAGTACAGACATGTGTAAAGAAAAGGCTAAAAACTGAAGGACAACCTGACTTGGTCCTGTGAGCTTTCAGGACGTACAGAATGTTTAGGTGTCAGCTGAGAAAAAATAAAGGAAACTGGTGGGGGTGGGGAAGGCATTTGTCTATTCAAGTCTCTAACCATTTTTAGTAAGAATTATAGAGAAAGTGGATGGGGGGATAGCATTGGCAACCAGGAATTCTACAGAGGCCAGTGCATGGAATTCCTACCCAGGTAAGTGAACGGCTAGTGAAGGAGGGACAGCGTGATCTCAGCTTACATGCTGACCATGGAAGATGGGAAGCCCCATCCTTCATAGTCAGCTTGAAAATGGTTTTCCCCTT
Source organism: Heloderma suspectum (assembly GCF_057233095.1). Lineage (NCBI taxonomy): Eukaryota > Metazoa > Chordata > Lepidosauria > Squamata > Helodermatidae > Heloderma > Heloderma suspectum. The sequence continues at coordinate 11,126,311 of NC_139472.1, read as the reverse complement.
CTCCCCTTCTGAAACTCCCCCACCCCACTCTACCTGAGAGACCGGAACAGCAGTGTAAGGCTCCAGATTGAGGCTGATCAGTGTCCTGCATAAAATCACTCCTCTTAGGAGATCACGATGCACTGCAACATTTTGGTAGAGATCCCACTTGTTCACTTCCAAAGTACTACATTGATTCAATCATTTATTAGTTTCAAAAAATATATTATGGGACCCAGCACAAAGAGAAAGTAACGTCTGAAGAAGCCCTATGGCTCCCACTGGATCACTACTACCTAGATTAAAAGAGGCATGGTTGAAGATATGCAGGTTTTGCCTTTGAAAGTCTCTCTCAACAGAATAATAGCCCTTTATGTATTTGCTTATATTCTTAAAATGCCATCAAAAAGCAGTAAGAACCAAGAAGACACTTGGTCTACAGAAAATCCTACAGAATAACACTGCCTGACCATTCCCACTTGGCTTCTCCCACCTGCAGGAGCGGCTTCCATATCCAAGAACTCACCAGGAGGAAAAAGCTTCAAGTTGCATCTGAACCAGGACTCTTGCTTTGGACTCCCCTAACAAAACAGAATCTGAAGCCAGGGTTTGAGGTTGGTTTATAATCCCTGGCTTGTTCAGGAACAACAAGACAGGAGTCAGACTTGGATGTAACACTGAGCATTTTTCTTGCTGGTGAGCTGCTCCCGCTGATGGAAGCAACCAAGCGGGAGTGATCAGACTGCATGCACTAGAATGCTTGCCTGTGAACAATACACCAGGATTCTCTGGAAATTTGACTTATCATTTTCACGCAAACATGGCCAGTGACTATTGCACCACCTAGCTGTTCAGTACTGGGGAAAAAACTGTTAGCATGCACAGCACATAGTTTCAAAGTCTGTAAAACATCTTAGAAATTCATGTTTTAATTAGTAATTATGTAGAACACTGAAAGGAAAGTTTCAAGCAAGTTACTTTTTATTTAAACCCAATGCATTTCAGAGAGAGCAAGCCACCTCTAAAATATCTATTTTAAGGCCATTAGGATTTCCATGATTTTTCTCCCAACAGCTTAGACGGTACAATTCACAGGAGAAATGCTAATACTCATAACAAAAATACTCTTGAAGTGGAGACTCTTAAGCACAAATATCTTCCAATTCAAGAGTTTAAACTGAGTTGACAGAATTCTGGAGTTGGTTAAGAGAGATTGCTTATTCAATAAAAGGCATCAGCCAGCTGCTTGAAGCAACATACAGAATTAGAATCCTTTCAAATTCCATGGAAAACTATAGGATTAAAAACTAAAAAGCCAGCGATCTTCAGAGTTGAGATTTTGGGCAATAGTCGGTTATTTCTTTAGTTTCAGTCTGCTCTGTACTTAATAATCGTATATGTAATTTTCTTTTATGTTGGCATAATGTAATAAGTAAGATGTTTAACTATAAAACTTCGGCTCAGCCATTAATTCTGGGTGGCCTTCAGAAAGCTACTGCCTTAGTATTAGCCGCCATTTGCAATGGGGGAATAGATACTCATCTAGATACTGTTGTAAGATAGATACTGTTGTAAGAAACACTGAGACAATGTATACAAAGTATTTTGAAGAAATTAGAAAGAGTAATACATATTAAGGTTTCCAGATGGATGCCTAAGGAAGTGTAAAAGATACAAGGCAGCAACTTTTTAGGAAGACTATTCAGTCCTTGGCATCACCAGATCTCAGATTGCAGAACTGGGAGAGGCCTCTGCTTGGAGCACCCGTTGGAATATGCCAAATTTCCCCAGCCTGGCACCCTCCAGATGTGTTGAACTATGTGTTAATGTATGTGGAACTAGGTAGGAGAGCTGAGGTAGCAGACAGGAAGAATAAATTAGTGACACGGAGGGAAGGCTTGAGAACAGGTACCAGGAAGTGATTCAGGATCAACAGCACAGAATCAGTGCAGGAGGGACGCAGAGAGTTAGATGCATGCTTGATTGAACAAAGAACTGTGTTTTACATAACCCCTGATTCTTAAGCAGCTGCAAATACCACTTGAAACCAACTACAGTTCCCAACGTCCCCCAACCTGCATGGCCAATGGCTGTGCTGGCTGGTAGATGTTGGGAATTGTAATACAACACATCTGGTGGACACTATGTTGGGGAAGGTTGGAAGAGTCAGTGCTAGGCTAGATAGTCCAATGGCTTGACTCATTATAAGGCAGCCACATATGTAAACATGAGGGTGGGTGGGGAAGGAGAGACGTATTAATCTGTGTCTACTGGCAGGCTAGATGTGAAGGTTTGTGGGTAAACAGTTCTTTATATGAGCCTGTCCTTTCATTAACTTCTTCTGAAAAGGGTCTCCTTCGTATCCCACAGACATCTGGGACACAGACGAGAACCTTCTCTCTTGCAGGCCTAGGGTGTCCAACTCCCTTTCTAAGGAGTCCTGACCCACTGCCTCCTCTAGTGGCCTTCCATCACAGCATGAAGGCTTTGGATCTGCACAATGTTTAAAGTACAGAACAGGGTGATTCTTGTAAGAACTTTGCTTTCTATCACTGAATACCTGTGTGGATTTGGAGAAGCAGAAAATGTCTCTGGATTTCACCCATGATATAGTCTGGCTCTTCTCCCTGCTGAATAATCTCGCGTGGTACAGCTTGCTCTTTCTTCCAGTCTTGTCCAGTGAAATTAACTAAAATGTAAGTTTTTAACCTGTTAACTTGGTTCTGTTCTTGGTCGTCTGTTGTTCTCTCTCTCAAGCAACTCTTCTTGCCCTAAATGGCATATTGGAGACTGACAAGTGATTCCTGAAATATTCTGCATATGGCTTTCTTCGTAGCTGCAGAACATCTTGTTTAAAACTAAACAGCCTACACCTCTCTGTATCGTCTATTGTTGCTTTCTATGTATCCTGATGAATTCTTTAGAATGTATCTCTACATTTTTATTTGGAATTTAGTACATTTTCAGTGTTATTCTTTTACTGAGGTTTGTTCAAAAACTATGCCTATAGTGATTGTTGTCTGGAACGCCTCTCCCAAACCTGAAGGGAGAACAGACAACTAATTATACTGGGATTACCGGATTCTGAAAATCCATCCAGCAAGTTGGATGCTTTGCAACTTCTGGCTGAACTGTCTAGAATCTAACACTATTATCTAAATTCTGAGTATCAGCAAGAATAATTTTAGCTCCTTCTCCAGTCTACCTTCTGTACTGTCAGAGTGAAGAGCGATGCCCTCTACAAACTGTTCTGACACCACACCTGTTCTTCAGAGTGCTGCGTGGTCACACAATGAAAGGCGGCCCCCGACATAAGCAGCAACCAGGTAGTTTTACACACAGAAGAAAAAGAACCAACATACTCAAAACAATGTGATCACCAAGTCTCTGTATCACACAATCCTTGGAGCAGGGACCTCTCTTTTGCTGATGGCATAGCAACAACCACAACCACAACATTTTGGATCTGTTATTCAATCAAGGGGCCAACCATCTAAGCCTCCTCCCTCTATTCTGTAGTGTGCCGTGACTTCTGAGTTGGGCAAACAATGGTTACTTATTACTAACCACAAATTGAAAACACAGTTTGGAGACAATTCATGGTTAGCAGTAACCATAGTTGACTAAATTCAGACATCATGGCAACTATAGTTCTCAGACCAGCGGAACTATTCTCAGATCTTGTCCAGACCATTGTTTCTAATCAAGACTCAGCTAATATTCCAAGCTCAAGGATTCATTGAAGCATCCGTGGGTGTTACCAAGGTATAGACTAAAGTCTTTAAAAAATAAAAGAGCTGGGAGACACATGCTGAATACTGGTACACGTGGCTATGACTCAATAGGGACTCAGTTTTATATTTCTAGTAGCCTGTATGCTACTTGAACTCCTACACAAATTTCTCAGAATTTCCATATACAAGGAAGTATTTGTACACAAGTACTTGTGCACAACTATTCTTACCTGTTCTTCAGTATACTTTAGTTTAGAAATGATCTGAAAGTAGAGCTTTTGTTAAAAGTTGCACACACAAAAATCACTCATGATCATTCTGCACAGTGCACGTAACTGTTCTTTTCATATAATGTTCCAATTAATTGCCTTGGAAGCACTTATTCGTAAAAAGCAAGCTAACTCAGTACAACTATTGAGTACTTCCACTGTCTAGAAATGAGCCTGTTAGTAGTCACAATGGGGAAAGAAATTTGAATTCATTCTCATCTCTAAATAGCAGAGAAGGATTAAACTAGTTATGAAAGATACTGTCAGATATTCTGGGATTTAAACTGGGAACCTGAGGCTGGGACCTACCCTAGTGAGTGACCCAGGACTGGGAACAGGAGGGTGCAGTATCAACTCCTGCAAATGGCAAACATTATGAAGCCTCTAAATACTGGAAGCCTGACCTGGTCCTGGTAAACACAGCAAGACCTTCTGGTTATTGCACTTTCAGCTCCAGTAAATGACTTGACGAGTCCTGGTCTAAAGAATACACCCTATCAGTCTAGATTCAGGTAGAGGTACTCATGACTGTAGCCTGGCTCTAGAAGATACCTATCTCCTAGTTTGCATGTAAGAACAACCTAGAGGATGGGTTGAGTATGGCTTGTTACTGAATCGTGGGTTGTCACTGAATCGTGGGTTGTCACTGAATCGTGGGTTGTTGTTATGTGCAAACCATGCACTATGGTTTAACTATGGGTTGTTAACTACAAACAACCCAGGAAGAGATTCCATGGTTTGTTGTTGGGTTGTGAACTCTGGGATTCAATGACAATCCATACTCAATCTGTACTCTGGGTTGTCTTTCGGTGCGAACCAGATTTAAAAAATCTCATTGCAATGTGGAATTTTTGCAGAGATGTGTAAAAACCATACATCCAGAAGAACTGAACATTTTACAAGACAAGCTGTTCGACTATACAGAATTTTAGTTTTCATATAAAAAGGGGAAGGCTTGTAACCGTTCTAAACCATTGGGGACTATTGCAGCAGCAGCAGCAAGCAAAGAGATGGTATTCTATGTAGAATACCCAAGGTTAAATTAGAGTAAAAGGAATGGACTTCAGATGCAGGTGCACCAAATTATCAGAGCACCTGAATGTTTTACCAGACAACTTCAGTTTTCATTTAAATTCGAAATTGCTCTGTGGTAACACCCAGCTAAAATAAAGCTCTCCTTAAGAAAAATGATATGAATAGTGACATTTAATACTTTCCTAGGAAAAAAATAATCCTAAAAGGGTTGAGACATGGGAAAACTAGAAATGAATAGGACAGAAACAGGGCAGATAAATCAGCAGCATGGTAATATCCATAGCCATATAATCACAGTGTCAGAGAAGGTCAGAAGTGAAGCGAAGCATAAAATGCTTAGAGAAGTTCAAGGGTTGATTTTGACACTGGAGCGAGTGATGAAGCCACTGGCTGATACAAATTATAGTTGCCACACTACTTTGAAGCATGGGCTTCTATGACTTTCTTTTTGAATGGAGCAGTTTGAAAGGCAAATTTTAATGTTCTGTATTAAAAGGTTAAGAGAAGAGGGAGAATAATACATAGTAATCCACTAACATGAATGACTTCAGAGAAAGGTATCTTCACTGAGAAGAATCAATGAGTTTTAATTAGTCACCATACAATAAACCAGGCAATCATAAGCAATAAATGCCATTAACTAGTGCATCAACTACAGTATTACTGCAAAACAACATAGGGCTGTTTGCACATAATGCTAAGCCACCACGTGTTTTCTGAGGTTTAAACAAGCCTTTTACTGCTCTTTGAAACAAGAAACTGACTCATCCCCAATAAACTTAATTATTCATAAAAATAAAACTGCATGATCTCTAGAGGATTTGCTGAACCACAGTTCTATACAGAGGTTGGCACCTAACAGTAATAAAACCCAAGGTCTATGGGTAACCCTCAAAGCAAGGAGGAGAAATGACAACCTGAGCATTAAATTTGGATTCATTTATTTATTTATTGCATTTATACCCTGCCTTTTTTCCTCTTGCAAGGAACCCAAGGTGGCTTACATTATCCCCCTCCTCTCCATTTTATCCTCACAACAACCCTGTGGGGTGGGTTGGGCTGAGAGTCTGTGACTGGCCCAAAGTCACCCAGTGAGCTTCCATGGCTGAGTGGGGACTAGAACCCGGATCTCCCAGCTCTTAGTCCAACACCCTTGCCACTACACCACACTGGCTCTCCAATTCTCTTTAATTCTCAGTGACACCCAGCTAAAAATAAAGTCCTCTTTCTGAAAAACAAAACAAAAATAATCAAGGTAGTGACATTTAACACTCTGCTTATATTTAAGCAATCTGCCATCCCTCTTTCTTTCTTTCTTTCTTCGCCCACAACCCCCCCCATCAGAAACATAGTTCCACCAGTAAAACATCCGTTTTACTGGGTAGTTAAAGTGAATCAGAACTATCAGGTAAGATCATAAGGTTTAGTGATGGTACAGGAGTTTCCAAACACACACCCTGTCATCCTATCATCACACAAATGTCTGGGCTGGGTTCTCAAAAATTCTGCCTGTCCCTGTACTACAGTTATCTGCATCATCCTAGAATGACAACATTTCAAACAAACTATCCTGAAAACAGAAGTTTCTTAACTACATGAGACATTTCAAACAAATTATCCTAAAAACAAGAGTTTCTTATCTACATTTTTCTCAATGCAGAGTAGTCAGCTCTGAACCCCCTCTCCTGGCAAGTTCAAAAACTGAGTAATTTAAAAGGCACTTTATTGAAACTTTTTAACTCTTTCAAAAATTCAAAAATTATTTATCAGACCAAGTGTGATATAACATGTGTTAGTTAAATGTACGGTATCCAGAATTGGGGGGGGGGGGGGAGAATACTCAAATTTTCCAAAGCTGTGAGAAATATGAAACCTATGTCACGTTTTGCAAAAATTTGCTGTTTTCTCACCCCGTAAGATATCCAGCATTAATATATAAGATCCTAGGTCCGCATCAACATTCCACAGTCCTTGATTAAGGCAGAGATGGACAAATGAAGGACATCAAAGCTCTCCTAGCATTCTACAAAATATGGAATATATATTTGCTAGGTATAAGAAAGGGAATCTCTACAGTGCCAAGATCCAAAGAACTTGTTAAGGCGTATCCAAGGATGTGGATATGTCCAGTGGAATTTACATAACTATTAATTTTTAAAAGTAACTGGATTTTGCAAAAACTCCCCCCCCCCGCCACCATCACCACCACTTTTAAATAGTACCACTATGCCATGTCACCAGCTGCTTATGAAATTTTCCTCAACTTCGAAACAGGTTTCTCAAACCTGTGCATGGAAAACATAGTTCAAAGCCCCTCCCTGAGAACTAGTCCAATGATAGGATCACAGCCAATATCTTAAAATGAAGTGCCAGAAGAAGATATGTAGTATTCTATTCTATATGGAATGAATAATGATAAATATAAAGAGAGATCTTTCACCATACATCCCAAATCCACTGTCATTAGTCCTCTATGTTTTGTTCAGAGAGCTGCTGCTGCCTTGCAACTAAATAAATTCAAAGAAGGAAGGAATAGGAATGAGACTTATTTATCAATATTAAGTGCTGACACTCTAAAAAATAAATCATAGCAGAATAGGTTGCATTTGTACAAGCTCTTTGGAAGACTACAGCCTACCACACGTGCTCTAGACCTTTGCCCATCCTGACCATTTTGTAATATGTTGTAAGTGGCTTTGAGAGTTTCAAAATGGGAAGCAGTATATAAATATTCTAAAATAAATTTAATAAACCCTACCTAGAGAAAGTGGCCCTTGCCTCAGTTATGCATGCATCAGTTACTGAGCTAGATTGCTGCAATATTTACATGATGCCGCCTTTGGAAACTTCAACTGGTACAAAATGGGGCCTCTCAGGTGTTCGTTGAGGCTAGGCAGTGAAAGCGTATTACACTGATTCTGTTGTACCAGCAGAACTGGTTAAATTGGTGTTTCTGGCCCCAATTAAAAGTGCTGGTTTTGACATATAAAGCCCTAAATGGTTTTGGATCAAGTTATTTGAAAGACTGCCCGTGTCTGTATGACCCTGCCCATGCTTTGAAATCAGCACTGGAGGCCTTACTCGCTAAGCCCACATTTAAGACTGGTTAGAGTTTTATCAGCTTTGGCTGATACACCAACTACACCCTTATCTGGACAGAGATAGCTTAGCTACAGTTATCCATGCTCTGATAACCTCTTGTCTGGATTACTGCAATGCATTATACGTGGGACTGCCTTTGAAAATGGTCCAGAAACTTCAGTTAGCCCAAAACAGGGCAGCAAGATTGTTAACAGGGACCAGCCAGTGTGATCACATCATGCCAGTACTTTTCCAGCTACATGGGCTGCCAGTCCATGGCCGGGCCCAATTCAAAGTGCTGGTATTAACATTCGAAGCCCTAAATGGCTTGGGGCCAGGTTATCTGAAGGATCGCTTCCTCCCATATATGCCTGCCTGGATCTTAAGGTCATCTTTATGGGTCTTTCTCCATGAGCCCCTGCCAAAGGAAATGAGGCAGGTGGCTACCAGGAAGACGCCTCTTTCTGCTTTGGCGCCCCGGTTGTGGAATACCTACATTGTACTCCTTTTGGCACTGGGTTAAGACCTTATTTTCCCAGTATTTTAGCATCCTAGTCTTTTAGCTCTGGTGTTTTACATCTGTCTTTTAAATTTCTGCATTCTTGCTAGGTTTAATTCTGGTTGTACTGTTATATTGTGGTTTTAAGCTTTCATATTTTGTATTGTTTTATTCTGTACTTTGTGGTTTTCAGTTTTGTGAACTGCCCAGAGAGCTTTGGCTATTAAGCAGTATAGAAGTGAAACAAACAAACAAGCAAACGAAGTGGCTGGCACTAGGGAATGGGCCTTCTTAGGAGTAGTCCCTACTCTGTGGAACTTGCTCCCAAGGGATATGCAGTTAGCCCCTTCAGTCTTGGTATCTGAACGTCTTTAGCAACATATCTGTTCCAACTGACTTTTAATTGATGAGATTTTGTTGGATATGCTGCTGATGGTTTTATGTTTTAGAATGCTGTTGCTTATTTTTTTTTTAATTTTTGTGATTTTAGACATTTTAATAATGGCATATTGTTTTAGTTCTGCAGTTTATGTTGTTGTATGCTGCCTTGAGAGAAGCTTGTCTGGAAAGGCAGCCTAACAATGCCTAAAATAAGTTTACAAAAAGTTCTGAAAAAAACAACAACAACCCTTAATCCCTGCTTGTCCTGTGTAGCTTACAAAGTAGCAAGAGAACTACAGTAATTCATCAGTGACATATTCTGTGTAATTATTTTTCTGTTTTCTGTGTAATTATTGCAAATGGAAAAAGATGTTAAATGCATAAATTCTGATGCAGGCTTACATACACCCAGTTCGCACGTAACAGGGGGAAATTGTGAGTTAATTAATTAACCCACAATTTGCTGGGTTGTGAGCCTGGCGCGTACTGCTTCGCATAATCAACTTCCGGAGGTTGTTTCATGATGTGTTAACCTGGACACTATGGGTTGTGGGTTAAACAACCCCCAGCTAACCCAAGAACTAATATGAAACAGAATAAAATGGTTACTGCAGAGTCCTTATCCCTTTCCACAGTGTAAGAGTTTGCCTCCCAGAGAGTAAAACACATTATGTAAGAGGCTTGCCAGCTGTACAATTTGAGAATACCATTCTTCCTCCAAAAAAAGTGTTTCGCTAAAGAACAAGCATTCTTTGTTAACACTTGTGGATTGTGCCAGAAAAATGAATATGACCATTTTCATACAAAAGGAAGAACTCCGCTTCATTTAAAACGTAAAAACACAGGCCAAAATTATCTGTATATAACTATCATCATGAGAAGAGTGTGTTTTGCTAGCTGCCTTCTAGACCGGAGGATATTCCACCTTGCTCTTGCCAACTTCTAGGATTAAGGACAGACCCTATTTCCCTCTACAGCTCCTCAAGAGGTCCTTTTGAAGAACGAGGAAAAAAATGTGCGTGTATGCATATATGCTGTACGTGCGTGCGTGCATGCATCTACGCACACCTATACACATATATACAAATTGTGTGTCTGTTTTATTACGCATTATGAATTATGTTTTAATTGTTTTTATATGGATAACGAATGTATATGTAACTTTGGTTACATTTTTGTCATACTTTGTTATCTGCTTTGAGGGTGAAATATATGGAAAAGTGGTATACAGATAAAGTGACTATGACTAAACGGGCTCTGCAGTACTCAGATCTGTTTTAGTGTGGTACTTCAACCACATGCTACAGCTTCCATAGTCTGGCTTGTTTGGGATCGGGATCGTAGCGGGATCGTAGCTGCAGAGGTCACAATAAGCCATTCCTTTGAGTTAGTTTTAAACCATTCATGCAAAGTAGGAGCAAATGGCTTATGTGCACTAGCTTACTGTTCATTCACAGTAAGCCACAGTAAGCCAGGAGCCCTGGGTTATTATGTGTGAATGCAGTGTGTGTGTGTGTGTGTGTGTGTGTGTGTACGTAATGGCTGGAAACCCTAGCAAAAACTTTTACAGACATGGAGTCTCTTATCTCTCCTGGGCTGTAGCACAAAGCCTTCAATGAGATGCAACTGACACAATGCACTTGGGATGGGGGTGATCCATGAAGGTTCAGAAGAAGTACTACCAGGGCTGAAATGTCTAATTCATTGATTGGTTTGATTAAAGACCTTCAAAAGAATTAAGACAGTGCCCCAAATTAATCAGGGTGCATTTTAGAAAAGGTTTTCTTCTCCCCCACCCCACCGCTTCAATGACTGGCAGAAGCAACTAGAGCTCAGGGCCTGCATTTCTCACATGGCAACACCACTGCTGGCCCTTGCCTCACCTCTTGGAGGAGTTGGTCAGTTCAACAACAAAGAAAAGGACAATCACTTCGGGGCACTTCCGAATAAACCTTAAGGCTGAAATTCCGCACATTTCCTTGGCCATAAGCCCCACTGAAGTCAGTGGGGGACTTACTACCAAGTACCCTGATGTAGCCCCTTCATGGATCACTGCCTTGTTGTGGCGAAGGGGCTTGCGTAACTCAGTGAAGCCATAAGCTATGCCGTGCAGGGCCACCCAAGACGGACAGGTCATGGCGGAGAGTTCTGACAAAATGTGGTCCATTGGAGAAGGAAATGGCAACCCACTCCAGTATTCTTGCCAAGAAAACCCCATGGAACGTATCACAAGGCTAAAAGAGATGACACCGGAAGATGAGCCCCTCAGGTCGGAAGGTGTCCAATATGCTACTGGGGAAGAGCAGAGGGTATTTCCAAGTAGCGCCAGAAAGAGTGAAGCGGCTGGGCCAAAGCCGAAAGTACACTCAGCTGTGGATGTGGCTGGTGGTGAAAAGAAAATCCAATGCTGTAAAGAACAATATTGTTTAGGAACCTGGAGTGTCAGATCAATGAATCAAGGTAAGCTGGAGGTGGTCAAACTTGAGATGGCAAGATTGAACATCGACATCTTGGGAATCAGCGAACTAAAATGGACAGGCATGGGCGAATTTAATTCAGGTGACCACCATATCTACTACTGTGGGCAAGAATCCCGTAGAAGAAATGGAGTAGCACTCATAGTCAACAGAAGGGTGGGAAAAGCAGTACTGGGGTACAATCTTAAAAACAATAGAATGATCTCAGTATGAATCCAAGGCAAACCATTCAACATCACAGTAATTCAGGTCTATGCCCCAACCACTGAGGCCGAAGAAGCTGAGGTTGATCGGTTCTATGAAGACCTACAACACCTTCTAGAACTAACGCCAAAAAAAGATGTCCTCTTCATCATAGGGGATTGGAATGCTAAAGCAGGAAGTCAAGAAATCACCGGGATAACAGGCAAGCATGGCCTTGGTGTACAAAATGAAGCAGGACAAAAGCTAATAGAGTTTTGCCAAGAGAACACGCTGATCGTAGCAAACACTCTTTTCCAACAGCACAAGAGGCGACTCTACACATGGACATCACCAGATGGTCAATATCGAAATCAGATTGATTATGTCCTTTGCAGCCAAAGATGGAGAAGCTCCATACAGTCAGTAAAAACAAGACCTGGAGCTGACTGTGGCTCAGATCATGAGCTTCTTGTTGCAAAATTTCGGCTTAAATTGCAGAACATGACCTAAATCATATCCCTTACGAATATACAGTGGAGGTGAGGAAGAGATTTCAGGGATTAGACCTGATAGACAGAGTGCCTGAGGAACTATGGACGGAGGTCCGTAACATTGTTCAGGAGGCAGCAACGAAATCCATCCCAAAGAAAAAGAAATGCAAGAAAGCCAAGTGGCTGTCTGATGAGGCTTTACAAGTAGCTGAGGAAAGAAGGGAAGCAAAAAGCAAGGGAGAAAGGGGAAGATATATCCAATGAATGCAGATTTCCAGAGAATAGCAAGGAGAGACAAGAAGGCCTTCTTAAATGAACAATGCAAAGAAATGGAGGAAAACAACAGAATGGGAAAGACTAGAGATCTCTTCAAGAAAATTGGAGTTCTCAAGGGAACGTTTTGTGCAAAGACGGGCATGATAAAGGACAAAGAAGGCAGGGACCTCACAGAAGCAGATGAGATTAAGAAGAGGTGGAAAGAATACACAGAAGAACTATACAGGAAAGATCTGAATGTCCCTGATAGCCATGATAGTGCAGTCACTGAACTTGAGCCGGACATCCTAGACAGTGAAGTCAAGTGGGCCTTAGGAAGCATTACTAACAACAAAGCTAGCGGAGATGACAGTATTCCAGCTGAGCTATTTAAAATCCTAAAAGATGATGCTGTTAAAGTGCTGCACTCAATATGCCAACACATTTGGAACACTCAACAGTGGCCACAAGACCGGAAAAGGTCAGTTTACATTCCAATTCCAAAGAAGCGCAACACCAAAGAGTGTTCAAACTACCGTACAATTGCGCTCATTTCACATGCCAGCAAGGTTATGCTCAAAATCCTACAAGCTAGGCTTCAGCAGCATGTGAACCTAGAACTACGGGAAGTACAAGCTGGGTTTCGAAGAGGCAGAGGAACTAGAGATCGAACGGCCAACATTCGCTGGATCACGGAGAAAGCAAGAGAATTCCAGAAAAACGTCTATTTCTGCTTCATTGACTACGCTAAAGCCTTTGATTGTGTGGATCACAACAAACTGTGGCAAATTCTGTGGCAAAGATCATGGCATCCAGCCCCATCACTTCCTGGCATATAGAAGGGGAAGAAATGGAAGCAGCGACAGATTTTACTTTCTTCGGCTCCAAGATCACCGCAGACGGTGACTGCAGCCATGAAATTAAAAGACGCTTGCTCCTTGGGAGGAAAGCTATGGCAAACCTAGACAGCATAGTAAGAAGCAGAGACATCACCTTGCCGACAAAGGTCCATCTAATCAAAGCTATGGTTTTCCCAGTAGTAATGTATGGCTGTGAGACCTGGACTATAAGGAAGGCTGAGCGCCGAAGAATTGATGCTTTCTAACTGTGGTGCTGGAGAAGACTCTTACGAGTCCCCTGGACTGCAAGGAGGTCAAATCAGTCCATCCTAAAGGAAATCAACCCTGACTGTTTATTGGAAGGACAGATACTGAAGCTGAAGCTCAAATATTTTGGCCACCTAATGCGAAGAGAAAACTCTCTGGAAAAGACCCTGATGCTGGGAAAGACTGAAGGCAAAAGGAGAAGGGGACAACAGAGGATGAGATGGCTAGATAGCATCACCGATGCAATGAATATGAACTTGAGCACACCCCGGGAGAGAGCGCAGGACAGGAAGGCCTGGCGTGCTATGGTCCATGGGGTCACGAAGAGTCGGACACGACTGAACAACAGAACAACAACAACAACCCTGATGTAGAAAGCACATTTTCTCTTCAGACTTGGCTTATGCAAATATACAGATTTGTGAAAATTAATGCAGACTTAATCAGTTAGAACACTCAAGCAGTTATCAAGTAAGATCTCTTTAATTGGGTGGTAGCCATAGATATTATAAGCGGGAAGGTCTTCTGTTCTTCAGCAGCTGCAAAGCCTCCAGACTCTTGTTATAGCAACTTCTTCCCTCAGCTGACCCTTCCTTGCATGCTCTCTTTCTGCACCCACCAGCCCTTTCTGTTGCCTTTCCACTTGGAATGTACCAACCAACAATTCCTAGTTACTCCTGGCCAAGTGGCTGCTAGAAATTTCACACCCAATTTTTCTCATGATTCTTCCAAGTTTACATGACAAATTGGCAAATGCCGAAAGTTTCAGTTAAACCAACAGCACAACCAATAACTGGCTTATCAAAATCCTTCTCCTAACCACTGTGTATTCCTCTACATTTGAGGTGGAGTGTCATTTGATTTTGTACATGGGCAAATAGTTCAAAATGTATTAGCAGAAAGAAAAAGACTTTCATACATTCTGAACAGTGCACCCACAAACCCAACTTCAAGCATTAATAAATTGCTCCATTAACTCTTCCACAACAATTCCAATAGAACCAGTTAATTACCCTGTTCCAATCAACTCCCAGCAGCATCCTGCTAACACAACCTCCAATTAAAACGAAAAAAAAGAATTTCCAGGGCTCCTGTCACCATCGAACACACTGATACTTCAAAATGTCTTCTAAAAATGTGACATTCTTTAATCAAATGGTCTCATGATGCTGCCAGTGAGTTTATGATCAAAGGGGTTGTACATCACGCATGTTTGCTAAAACACACCACATACAGCCTTCTCTTTCAGCACTCTGTGCGTGCCTTGAGATGCTATTTAAACCGAACATCACAGAATAAAGCTGTGTTGCAGTTTAGCTTTAAAACACACTCCTTATGGCAGGGATGTGTGTTGCTTCTGCAAACAATAAAAGATAGAAATTTTGAAAGCTGCAGCTGACTCAGAATACGGCCTACATTCAAAATACTGCTGAGTGAAAACAGTGGTGGTAGAGGTGGATGTTTCATGAATATTAAACACACACACACCCTCCCAGTGAAACGTGCCTTCCCTTTTTGTGCTTTTCCACACCCCTTTGCAAAGGGCTGTAAAAATATTTACAGGTAGGGTGCATGTAGGAGGAACGGGGCGGGCAGGAAAGAAGGCGTCCCTTCTGCCCAAGCAACTAGGCTTCCTTCTTCCCAACCTAATTAAGCAAAGTTGCCTAGTTAGGGGCAAAATGTAGTGGGGTCCCCATCCAGCCCACCAGCTTTCCCTTCCTCCCTCCCACAATTTTATTTATTGTGCAACAAATACATAAATAAATGCAACCAGTCTTTTTAAAAAACCTCAATTAGTGGCAATGTAGGATTTTTAACGCTTCACTGCAGCATGGGGAGCATTTCAATTGCTGCTGGAGAGGGAAAGTCTAGCTGTTCCCTCCCCAACACAGCAACCCTCTCTGAAAAAGGGGAGTTTGAGGACCCTTTTTCCTGCTTTCACCCAAAACTGGAACTTTCATATCAAAAGTGGAATCTCATCCCCCCAAAATCATGCAGTTCAAATTTCCAAAATAGTCCTAGCCAGTTAACCATGAGAGCCTTGGTGCTCAGAGGGGTACTATAAGCTGTGCAGTAATCTGGAAGTATGCAATACTCTATATTTCAAAGACTTGCTCATTTGTCTATGCACCCCACAAATTCTAGAGCCGTACTTATATCAGCATCTTGACATGAAATTCCAGTGAGAAGCAGAGATACTAACGAGATAAACAAAACCACATATGTATGTAATTATTAGTAACTACAGTTGAAAGAAAAACAGAAAAACCTAAGCTTGACTCAATGCCTTCACTTTATAGAGCTACAGAAACTCTATTTTGACAATTAATCCAACTGAAAGCGGCATGATTCCTGCTTCTGGCAGGAGGCTGAACTAGATGACCCATGAGATATTTTCCTCAGAACAAAAGAACCCTGCTGGACCAGACCACAGGTCCGTCTAGTTAAGCAATCTGCTTCACACAGTTACCAATCACATGCATCTGGGAAGTCCAGAAGCAGGACATGAGCACAACTGTGGCACCCTTCCGTTCGTATTCCCCTGCAACGGGTACGGTGATGCATTCTTGCCTCTGAAACCTGGAGGCTGCACAATAGCCATCATGACTAGTAGCCATGGATACCTTTATCCTGTATGAATTTGTCTAATCCCCTTTTACAGCCATCTAAGCTAGTAGCCATCACCACATCTTGTGGTGGTGAACTGCATAAACTAATTATGTGTTGTGTGAGGAGGTACTTTTATTTGTCTAGAATTTCCTGCCAATCAGTTTCATTGGATGACCCCAAATTCTGGTTATATGAGGGACAAAGGGAAAAAACCTCTATTCACCTTCTCTACATTATGCATATTTTTAATAAACCTCTATCATTTACCCCCCTTATTTGCCTTTTTTCCACAAACTACAAAGCCCCCAAATTTTCATCCTCTTTGTAGGGAAGATGCTCCAGACCCTGATCATTTTGGTTGCCCTTTTCTGTACCTTTCCCAGCTCTACAATACCCTTTTTGAGATGTGGCCACCAATACTGTACACAGTATTCCAAATGTGGCTGTACCATAACATTTGTGTAACGACATAACAATACCGGCAGTTTTATTTTCAGTCCCTTTCCTAACAAACCCTAGCACTGAATACACCTTTTTCACGGCTGCTGCACACAGAGTTGACGCCTGCTTTAAGTTGCTAGGATTTGATTTCTGATCCTCTGCTCATTGGGGAGTACGTAGCATAGAATGCCATGTCCGATGTGCTCTTCTGCACCATATTGCCCACTGCCTGGGCAAAGTCTGTCCCAAGGCTGCAAAATGTCTGGATATGCAAGGTAATAGGCAATGAACCCTGCTGCAATCTGAAATGCCAGTGACACCCCCCTCCCCGTGCCTGCAGCTATATCACATCACTACGCGTTCTCCTAGGGCCCATTCCATATTTCACATATCCTCCTTCAGTGTGATTTAAACTTATAGCTTCCTACCTGTACCACTAGACTAGAACGACCAGCCAGCTATAAATAAAACTCTGGCTTTAGCTGTCTACTTAAAAGGGGCAGAGAGATATGTGTGAACAAACCAAAGTACACAATACTCCTCCTGGACATTTTCATGCACCTGGGGTCCTTGTACCACAAGGCTGGCTTGAATGGATATTTGGGAAGGGGCAACAAAGATCAAGAGTTTTGTTTTTGCAAAACCCTTCTTCAGAGGCAGTAACCTAAATTGTCCTTTCCACCCTAATTCTGAGGAGTTTTCAAATAATGGCCTCAGTGACTATTTCAATACATACTAGTTTGTCATTCCAGTTCAATTTGTCTCTTGATAATTTATGCTTTTTTTTTCAGGCAAAAGTCTAATTCCAGGCAAAATTATGGTCAGCCCAATATAAATCAACTTAAACATACTAGTGCTATGGAAATATTCATGACACATCTAGAAACTGAGCCAATAACTGCTATGTCACACTTTGCATGTTAAACAACCGACAATGTGAGTAAGGTGCTCCAATTGTTCTTTCTTTAGAATTTCATGTTACACTTTATACTCTTGGACTCCACCTTGAGATCAGAGCTATTTACATTCAGAAAAACTGCTGTAAGCCTCTCTAAGCCCATCAGATAGAGTGGGATATAAAACAAATACATATTTTGAAGTACTATACAAATTATAAGAATCATATGTATGCACACTGCAAAGGCAGCCCGTAACAACTTTTATTACAAGGTAGGCTGCTATGATTTCCATATCTTGCTCAGCACCCCTAAAAACAGAGCCATCTTTGGTGAAAGATTAAACTCTGGGAAGGTGATGTGTGGGCAAGCCAGCCTAAAGAAGACTCCAGCTGCCCTTCCCTTTTCTCCTTCCTGTTTATTATTTCCATAGCATGGTAAAGTCACCAGGGCACCAGCTTCACCAGCCAAATCCAAATTAAGACTTAATTAGATTTATTGGGATATTATATCTAGCAGAGAAAGGAATGGGCTTAAATACCAACAGTAGAGAAGGAAACAAATATAGCTAACCTTGCCATACATTTGAAAATCCGGCAGGTTAAAACGAATTGATACTATAGGTAGGCCAAAACAGCTGCCCCCAATTTGCTAGCCCATTTGCAGAAGACAAATAGGGGGTGGCTGTTTGGAGTTTCACAATTTGACCCCTGAAATGGTTTGGGGGAGGTGCTTACAGTAGTAGGAGCGTGAGGCTTCTTGTTTCCCCCCCCTTTTCTACTTCTTTATAAAAACTTTTTAAAAAAACCCTTTAAACCCAACACCTTTGCAACTGCTGCAGCAGTAGAGCGCTAGGTACCACCACCATTCTTCTCCAGAGATACTTTGTTGCTGACTGCTTCCAGAAATGGAAGCAGTCATACAAAATATACTTTCTTTAAAAAAAAAAAAAAGTGAAAAAAGAAAGAAAATCTTCTGCATACATGCTGCAACTGTTAAGTCCCTCCTCCAAATAATTTCCCACCTTCTGAATAGTTTTGCCCCCCTTACACTTCAAAGATTCACCCAAAATACTCCCCAAATTCAGGCGAACCCTCCAAACAAAAGCAGATAAACCCTAGTTGATAGACAAAAGTCTATGCGAGGGAAAGCAGTTTAATTCCAAAACGGAAAACTTCATGGACCAAGCCAGATGTGATGTTAGGACACGTTTTTTATTCCCCCCCCCCCAACTCCCTGGCTACTTAAAATAGTTGCAAGGGTTTGGATCGCAATCTCAATCAGGATTGTGGTATGGGGGGCTTAGCTCTCCCGCACATGCCAAAAATACCCCAGAAGCCATTTGCCCCCCAAGGGGCACTTTCAAGGGAACATTTGGCAGAAAAATGTTTGGGAGTGGGGGGACACTCACTATTTTAAAGCATTCTGTCTAGTTTGACCCTTTCTATGGGCAGAATTAGCTCCCCCAGCCCCACAGTTGTGCCCCTTAGGGAAAGGGATGGTGGTGGGAGGGGATGTTTGTACAATTGGGTCCTAGGAACATAATGATAGGGACTCCACCTCCATCAGATAGGGGGAAGAATTTTTTTTTTTTTTTTACAGCCAAGTGGATTGAATAACAGCCCCTAGAATGATCTTTAGGTTAGGACAAAGCATCTAGTAATCCTGACACCTTGACAGGAACAATGGACAGAACCCATATCAAAAAGAAGGAAAGAAGATAAAGCAGGAATATTTTGCGCTACCGGATATGAAGGTTCAGCCACAGCAATTTCCCCTGGGGCCATCTTGGCTATTCATATTTCATGACTTCTCTCTACTTGGGGGCAAAATGGTTCCTTATGTGGTCTGAAATATATTTTAAATCTTAAGGCAGCTAAGAGTCAAAGCTTGGTTATTTGAAGGGGATTTTTTAATCTAAAACCAGAGCTTCTCATCATACACATGCTCAAAGTTATTTCTCTGGATTAAGCAAACTGAAAGTTATGCCTGTGCAATTGTTTGTTATTTGATGCTTCAAGTTATTGTAGTGCACTTAATTGAGGTAGAAAGCTGCAGGAGAAAGTATTTCAAATAAAACAAATACATTGTTTGGAAAGTTTTTCAGACCAAGCAAGTGGAAAAATGCCTAAAGATGCATGTTACAATAGTGGAGCTCAATAAATTAGGAATTATTGTTCTTGCTCTCAGATCTTGTTGATTGGGATACAGGCTCTTACATTTTATGGACTTGACCCTGCTCTACCAGAAGCCAGTGAAAGTTACCAGTGTGGCCTCCATTATGTCAATTGGTTTCTAGGGCTTGACAATACAGAAATAACTGAGTGGCCTGGACTAGAATCCAGAATCCTAGCTTTCTTGTAATAACACTCACAAGGTATGTTTAGTTCCAGGGCATGTTGAGTTCTAACCTGCAAGTAAATTTACTTCTCTGAAAAGGCAAGCCGGTGTACCTTCTCGCAGTACATTGCTTTGATTTTTCTCATTGCTTCTTTGCTGATTGAATTTATATGATGCAAAGAGCAACACAGAACAAATTAGGGAAGACACACACAAGGGGCAAAAAACTCTATCCACCCCACTCCACCCAAAAAATGAACTTCAGAGGTGCTCTGGTGCAAATACTTCCAAAGGTATCTCCGAAGCATATCCTTCCCATTCTAACAAAAAGAATAGTTACAGAATAATCCATGTTATTAAGGCACCTTAAAACAGCCTTCCCCAGCTTTCAAACTACAACTGCCATCATCCCTAGCCAGCATGGCCATGATGGGAGTTGTAGTCCAACACATCCGGAGGATGCCAGGTTGGGGAAGGCTGCCTTAAGAGAACATCAAACTATGCAATAGCTCTGATCCATGCAAGAACAGGAAGGAACTTGACTGAATGGGATTTGCGGTATGCTCTCTGTTGAGTAAAACCAAAATTAATATGCATTTCCAGTCACTTGCAGAAATATGAAAAACAGAAGCTGCAGAACACTAGCCATTAAGTTGACTGCATATGCCAAGGCAAAACAATAGCCACAGAAAGAAAATTTGTCAGTTTACTACACAAATTAAAGAATCAAATTAAAGGGGAAGATGTTTCTTAAACATAGCTCCTCCTGTAGAGAGATTTAAAAACAGGTTTTCACACAAAGCTGAAAAAACTTTGTGAGTTGGAACAACACGCAACTCAGAAATATAAAATTTGACCTTGACTTTCTTTTCTCTCTTTTCTTCCCCCCACCCTAAAATGCTATGCTCAACTGAATTTTCTCTTTGTTCTCAGCTTCTCTCTTTGAAAAGCAAGCCCAAAGCTGTTCTTGTTACAGTTTTATACCAGTCAAATTTCTATTCCCTGACCTTAATTCATATTCTTATCAGAGGTTGTTGCTTTTTCTTATATGGAATTGCAAACAACTGTGCTGCACTGAAACAGTGTGGATGTTTTTATGCTGTGTTATGTTTTCAAAATTGTTTCCAGTGTCAAGAAATGCTGTAATAGGCTGACAATGAAACCACTTGCAAGGAAAAAGACAAGTTAATATATATATTTTACTTCATTTGTTACTGCTCTTTCAATAAGCATTTCCAGGATGTTTCACATTTAACAAGATATAAACAATAAATATGCAATGAATATGAACTTGAGCACGCTCCGGGAGAGAGCGCAGGACAGGAAGGCCTGGCGTGCTATGGTCCATGGGGTCACGAAGAGTCGGACACGACTGAACGACTGAACAACAACAACAAAAACAATAAATAATACAGCAGATTTAAAATTACAGCATAAAAATCTCATGTCAAGTTAAAAGGCCTAGGAAAATAATGTCTTCACTTTGCACCAAAGACACTTCAGTGTAGGTGGTAGGTGAACCACACTGGGGAGAGAATTCCTTAAGCACTGGTGAGATGAGTTCCCAATGCTCAGCTCCAGTTAGCAGCTGCAATGTGAACTAACTACAGGTTTCAAACAGTCTTCAAAGAGGTATCAGAGCATAGAATTGTGTTTTAATGGACTTGAAATATCTTTTTGATATTTTATAGGCCACTAGAAGATGGGGGTTCTAAATGGGGGGGTGGAGTACCACATACTTGTGGTAGTAGGGGTGGTACTTACCACATACCACAGGAATGTGGTAACTAAAGTAACATTTTTAATGTATGGTTTCAACAACCATGTTTGACCAATGTATATTAATTTAATATAGTGCAAAGTTGTCTTGAAATGTAGATGTGTAATTGGTGTAATTGCTGTGCCCTGTTTTCAAGAAAGACTGCTGTTCTAGTACTGTGCAATGTTGTGCAAGGTTAGAAGGGATGCTTGCAAAAAAAATTGCTGATAGTCCTTCATGAAGTTTGCTAGACCTCTGAATCAAAGATTCCAGGAAACTTGCATGAAATAGAGCTTCTGATGCTGGCAACTATAAATACCATCTTTGAGCACCAGAGACCATAGGGGAAAGAATAGTTGCAGCTCCTCTATTCTTAACTGCATGTCAATCACCCTAAACTATTCTTGGCACATGCATTACTCTAATGTTGTCACCCAAACTGAGATCTGCAACTGACTTCAATTTTGAGTCCCTATAACTAGACACAGGTCCTGAATTCTGATACAGACTTGTGTATTCTTGAAACACTACCTAGTTGTTGGATTAGAGCTTTGTTTTTCCTAAATATTTACAGTTTATAATTAGGCTGGCCAAGTTCTATGTTCTTGAAGTCCATTCTATTCTCCATTAGTAATCTGGCAGCCAAGGATTAGGATCCTTGGCTGCCAGATTGGCTGTTAGGATTAGGCTGTTAGGATTAGGTTGTATTTTTGTCAGACAATCCGACTCCCTGATGGGTTTTGCGGCTCTGTAATAAAGTCTCTATGTAGTTACCAGCTAGGGCATCACATGCAAAACCCAAAGAACTGTTAACATGAAATTATGGAATATTTTATCTCAACTTTTTGAAACAATTACCTGTGTTTGAGAGAAATTGTGCACACATTTTTACCAGATGCTGATGAAATTTTTTCAGTGCAGGCGGATGGGGGATGAAATTGTTTAATGGGTCACATCCAGTCTACAGGCTGTTGGGTGTCAGTTCATTACTAATGCAATTAAATGCCTATGTACTTCAGATTAAGATACAACTTTTCAGCCTAGTTATTGACAGCAGAAAGTGTATCCTACTGGTTTTAATTGGACCATTCAATTCATGACATTGGTCATGAGGCTGATGTTGACAAGACTGAGCATCCATATTTGCAGTACTTGTGCATCTTATCAGGACCGTCCATGGAGATTCTACAAGGTTTTATTATGTGCATGCTGAAAGAATGAGCATTAAGCCACTGTATGAAAGTGTGAAGTTTAGAGAGATATCATTATGATGATGACACCCTTCAGAATGTCTCCTTTATTTACAACCTGGCCCCGCAGTCTCTTTTAAATATTCAGATATTCAAAAATACAGTGTAACAAGAAAAATAGCAGAAAAGATGTTGAGAAATAAACAAAAACAAAAATAAAACGAACTGTTAAACAGCATCTCATAAGCCACTCAAAATTATAAGTTGCACAAGACAAAGATGAGAATGAATGAAACATCAATGTGTAGAATATATAAAATCAAACCTTGATGCATACCACCTTATCCATCAACAGAGAGATACCACTGAATTCATGGGGGATGATTTTTCCTCTGGGGTCTAGACTTTCAGTGCTTGATCACAATTGGGTACTCAGTGCTATATAGGCTATCTTGCACTGAGTTTAGGCAATACTGCAGTAATTATAGTTTGCATACCCTGTGATCCAAAAAAGATGAGTTTGCACCTGCAGCACCAATATGGCACAGGTAGGTGAAGAAGGGCAGTAAATGCACATAGCCAGGGATGGCTTATATGACCACAACGTTAGCTGGTTACAGATAACAGAATTTTGGCAAAGTTCCCACCTGTCAGCCCCCCCCCCCACACACACACAAACACATGTTGGGTTAACCTTGGCAGTGGCAGGAGATCTGGGCTGACCACGGCTTGGACCACTAACACGTCCTATCCTGCAACCTAGGTATGTTGCTGGCATGCCCGCCTCTGACCTAGGCATGCTCCGCCTCCTTATGGGGATCCTGTTAGGAAAGTGTGGCTCCCCAACCACCACTCACCCCTTGAAATGAATCTGGCTCAATGCTTCCTGTGCCTGCAATCCACAGGTTGTGACAAGACTATCAGTAATGGGGATATCAATAGTGGATAACAGTCTCATCAATAGTATTACTATCTGATGAGAGTACTGCAACCCTTTGTTTTAGATTCAGACTTGTGAACCATTCATTCCTTGGTAACCACCGGACTTGACTGCTGCAGCTTGTATGCAAAGTGTCCTTAAAGCCTAAAGACTGGGCTTCAGTTAGTACAGAAAGCAGGGTGTTGCCA
Organism: Heloderma suspectum; assembly: GCF_057233095.1. Lineage (NCBI taxonomy): Eukaryota > Metazoa > Chordata > Lepidosauria > Squamata > Helodermatidae > Heloderma > Heloderma suspectum. The sequence continues at coordinate 11,102,457 of NC_139472.1, read as the reverse complement.
AGCACGTACTACCTCAATATTGAGGTGTTTGCATCCGTTTCCTGTTATTCTCTGGGTACAATTCAGTGTGCCCTACTGGTCTTTGGTACTATGTGACTACAGGTACAAGGTCATCTCCTTGTGACCAGTATTGTGAATAGAGACAGACCATTTGGAAGAGCCTTCTGGAAGTTGGAAAGGTAACAGTGCAAAAGCTTCTTTCTTGTGATCTTTGTGGATGCAGCAGCACCTAGCAACAGTTGTTTATCATACGCTAGACAACAGGAAATCCAGCAGAATCTCTCCCCTCTGTTCTGTCACCCTTCAAGATGCGTCATTTGACAAGACAACATTCTTATACTATCATTTTTATCCTTCTGTCCTATACAATGCTCAAGGGGCAACTAAACTTTATTTATTATTTAAAACACTTATTGTTAATGGGGAAAAGAGATCCAGCATTTCTCACAGCTGCTACCAAAGTGATGTTGATGAACAAAGTATACCAGAGAGTCAGTGGTTCATTATCTGAGAGATATTATACATTCGATAGTTGCAGGTAATTAATCACACACTCTTAATGAAGCCACATCCCATCTTTTTAGCCATTTCTTTCCATTACGGGTCTCTAAGTTGGCCATTTTTATTCTCAGTTGTTCCTATATTAGTCTAAAGGCCTTCACACTAAGTAGCCAATCCTGTTTATTGGTATAGAGCTTGACACATCATGTATTTATTTGGGGTTTACCCGTTTATAGATTGGTTATGCACAAGATAATCAGCTTAGTTTCACAAGTTACCACTCTGTCAGTTCATGCATACTGGAAAACTGGTTTGGCATTTCAGACAACTGCAAGCTATGATATGCCACAAATCAAGAAGTAACTAAAATTAAGAGTAACCCCTGGGTTGTGTTAACCACATTAATGCCAACGTACCACTTAGCTGTCATTAATGCCAGAGAATGGAACACAGAGTCTTATAACACTTCCTTAACTAAGGCAAAAGGACATGCATTATTATACCCATGCCAAGAAAATATTAATTCCAGTATGCCCAATAGGAAGACTGAAAATATACCTTAGTGGCTTTATCTAGGAATGTAACAGAAAGGTCTACTACAACCCATTCATTAGGGAAAGGAAAAAGGCATGTGTATCACATGAACTGTTTCTGATCCCACACACAGACTCTTATCACCCTTTAGAATGAACAAACAGCAGGACATTTCTTTCTGCATTTTTACAGGAAAAGGTACCTTACATGTTTTCCATCCCTACCATTATTATTCTAAGTCCCAACACCATGCTTTCCATGATTTAGACTACCAACAGCTATGACTAATGATCCATACAGTCATGGAAAACAAGAGAAAAAGCACACCAGAGGCAGATGTAGCTTAGAGCAGTGGTGGAGAACCTGTGGCCCTCCAGGTGTTGCCTGGCTACACCTCCCATCAATCCTGACCATTAGCCATGCTGGCTGGGGTTGATGGGAGTTGAGTCCAACAATATTTGAAGGGCCACAGGATCCTCACCCTTGTCTTAGGATACCTGGCAGTTCTGTCTACCTTAATGACACAAGCAAATTTAAACTGATATTTCATTGCTATTCGTTTTTCCTCTCTTCCATGTCCTGCCCTGCCCCTAGCACCTTTTGATATCTATTCATCAAGAACAAGTTTCGATCGTTCCCTTCACATTACATTTGAGATATACAGACCTGTAAATTCCAAGCTGATTAAGCACAAGAACACTGAATCCGATTTTTTATAAGAAAAAACACTCTAATTCTACAGGTCACTACATCTATCATCATTAACTGAAACTCTCAACCACGGGAAAGCTAACAGATACTTCTTTAATATACAACTAAGACCCACATTTAATTACCTGGTGGAAAAGTACTTGCTTGTAAAAATCCAATTGCATACGTGCTGCAAAGTTCCATTAATCTTCCAGACTTGCAGCGCACACTTTTATGCCTGTCACACCTTTACAGCCAACTATTGTCTGCCTTCTCCAACTTGGTGCCCTCCAGATGTTTTGGACTACAACTCCAGAATTCCTGACTATCTGACATGCTGACTGGAGGCTGATGGGAGTTGAAGTCCAAAGGGCACCAGGTTGGGGAAGGCTGATCTATGTCTTTCTTATTTATTTATTTATTTATTTATAACATTTATATCCTGCCCTATATCATTAGCATCTCAGGGCAGCGTACAGATAAAATAAATTTAGACAGTATAAAACAATGAATAATTTAAACAGCTAAAAACCTATTAAACCAATAAGCAAACTAATACCAATTCAAAATCTAAAACAATAAAATAGTGTGCTACTTTAGGGAATGCATTTAGTCCTCAAAGGCTTTGATAAAGCACCATGTTTTAACTTGACATGAAACCAGTGTCTGCACCCACCACGCCTCCAAGGGGAGGGCATTCCACAACCAGGGTGCCACAGCAGGAAGTGCCCTCTGCCACGTCTCATCCTAGTGTATGTCTCACACTGGTGGGATGCAGAGGAGGGCTCCTCCAACAGATCTCAATTCTGGGGCAGGCATATATAGGGGGAGACACTCCCTCAAATATCAAGGTCCCAAACAGCTTAGGGCTTTAGTCATCACTAACACATTGAATTCTGACCAGAAGTGTATCAGCAGCCAGTGCAATTCCTTTAAGACTGGTGTTATGGGATCTTTGTGAGATATTCCAGTCAACAGTCCAACTGCTGTATTTTGCACTAGCTGCAACTTCTGAGTCATCTTCAAGGGCAGCCCTACATAAAGTGCATTGCAGTAGTCTAATTGGAAAGTTACCAGCACATGCACTCCTGTGGCTAGGTCATCCCTGTCCAGGAAAGGCTGTAGCTGGCGGATCAGCCGAAGCTGGCCCCAAGTACTCTGGGCCAAGGAGTCCACCCAGGGCTCCAGTGACAGAAAGGGATCTAGGAGTACTCCCAAACTATGCACCTGCTCCTTTAGGGAGAGTGCAACCCCATCCAGGACAGGTCGCTTACCCAGTTTCCAGACTCGGGAATGACCAACCCACAGAGCTTCCATTTTATCAGGATTCAGCTTCAGGTTACTGGTCTTAGAGCAGCCATGCCATTTGATACCTGCTTGCTCACTTGGAGCAAGCAGCAATTGTCTTGAGCGCTCAAGTAGCAAATCCTGAAGCACTGTGAAAACTACATATACTGTGCTCTTTCACCTTCCAGCCTTAAAATGGGTTACTATCTAGGAGAGATAGAAGGCCTGGCGTGCTATGGTCCATGGGGTCACGAAAAGTCGGACACGACGAATGACTGAACAACAACAAATCCAGGAGATTGTCCCTGAACGACATGTACAACTAGCACAGAAATGCCATTTGGGTTCTCTGTTCTAGCTTTTAGGTCTAGTAGACCTGAAATAGAAGGGGACTAGGTTTTCTAAATGCAGAGCATATCAAGGTGTCTGATACATGGCAGAAAGTTTTTATAATGGGATTGGTGGCCAACAGGCTTTATAGCAGGATGGTCTTGGCCAAGCGACTTTGCCTAAGATGCTGCTGTAATGTATGCCACCTTAAGCTATATTGTACACTGTCTCAGATTGCAACTGCGTTCAGACTTATCTATAAACTATTCTTACATGAATGAGCCTCAGGCTTGTGCACTCCAACCCCAACCCTCCATCGTGACCATAATTTTATTTATTTATTTATTTATTTATTTCATTTCTATACCGCCCAATAGCCGAAGCTCATAAGGAAGAGACTGGAAATTTTTGCATTCATTTTTGACTCACAGTAGTTTGGCGTTATGTCCAAACTTTAAGCTGTGGTTAATCTTAACTATTGAAACAAGCCAGCTTCATAAACCAAAGTGTATAACTGACATTTCAGTAAACCATAGTTAAGACTCAGCACAGCGAAACTGTGGTTAGTTACAAATGGAAGCAAAAGCTTCTAAACTTTTCTTCATGGCCACTCCACAGTAAGGAGCAGGGAGATGTTACATAAACAAGACACAGGCTCACAATAAACCAGTTTATCATTATATCCAAATGCAGCCATACAGTTGGCATCAACTGAATGTGAAACATAAGCCTTTACATTTTAGTTGGAAGCATTTTGCTTGTTTATTTGCATCTATGCTCTTTATTTGCTTCTTTTGTTGTTGTTGTTCAGTCGTTCAGTCGTGTCCGACTCTTCATGACCCCATTGATCATAGCACGCCAGGCCTTCCTGTCCTGCACTCTCTCCCGGAGTGTGCTCAAGTCCATATTCATTGCATCAGTGATGCTATCTAGCCATCTCATCCTCTGCTGTCCCCTTCTCCTTTTGCCTTCAGTCTTTCCCAGCATCAGGGTCTTTTCCAGGGAGTTTTCTCTTCGCATTAGGTGGCCAAAATATTGGAGCTTCAGCTTCAGTATCTGTCCTTCCAATGAGCAGTCAGGGCTGATTTCCTTTAGGATGGACTGATTTGACCTCCCTGCAGTCCAGGGCTTCTACAGCCTTGCAAATAAGCTCACAAATGTTACTAGCCAACAGAAATTCTTATCAGCTCATCTTCCCACATCTGTATTAGTACTCTATAACACAGACACAACCTAAAAGAAAAGAGAGCCATTTCTTTTCCAGTGTACAAAACGTCCAATGCTTGGTCAACTGAAATGATTTTTACTCACTACAAGACTGGTTTAAACAGGGTAACTATTTTAACTTCCACTACAGGAAGAAAACTGAGACACATTCAGATTACAAAGCAGTCATTTCAACCAAAGGCACAGGAATCAATGACTTCAGAAAGTCACTTAAAAACAATTACAGATGTTTCCTTTGTAGTCCAAAACTAGGAAACAACAGCTCTGTTTAAATCAGCAGTTTCGCTTTCCTTTTTCCCATGTTGCAAAGTGATTACTTATGCCACCCATAGCAAGCAGGGCTGTACTCCTCAAGAGGACTAGATTTTGTCATTTTACACACCATATTGATAGGCATGTAATAATAGTAGTCTTATGTTTTATCTAATGAACACATAACCTTGATAGTAAAACCATATTCTACTGGGGCAGGGGGAGGTATGCCATACACAAATGTTGACATTGGAGTAACAGAAGACGGTTAAAATATTCAAAATTGAGAAAAGCCTCCATGTTAGTTACAACTGATGAACAATTCTGAAAGTCAGTTCTGACTATGCTCAATGGTGTCCATTATTTTTATATATCTTTTGTTTTTTGTTCTACTTGTGAAGAACTCTGGAGAAAATTAGACTGTAAACTATGTTTAGTTTTTAACAAAACTGGGCGAGGACTATGTTCTCAGAGCTGAGAAACATCTATAAGCTTTAAGTGTATTTGAGGTTTTTAAAATTACTGTATCTTAAAAGAAGCCACTGAATAGGGTAGTACTAGTTGCCTTAACAATTGCAAAATTCCTTTATAACATTGCCTATAACCACCTGAGAAGTGCAAAATTATGCCATTACTTTTAATCAGGTCTGCCTCAGAATTCAACGGGAATGCAAGCTTAAGAATAAATGTTACACTTTGCAAACATCGGTTCTCTTTGTGATGTATAATTCACATGTGCAGGAGGTGTGCTAGGCTGATCAAGTCCTGCCTCAGTTGTTACACAGGCCCTGAGTACATTGAACTACAATATGTGTATATTCTTTCCTGTTTACCCCCTGCCTCTACTTCCCTCCCTTTCCTCTCTTGTCTCCCCTGTGGGCAATGATATGCTCCTTCAGGCAGAGACCTTTCCTCTTGTACTTTGTAAAGCACCATGCACAGTAATAATGCTATCTTAATTAAGAATAACCATGCCTCTTCTTTCAAAATTCCCAGGTTCCTTCCTGAACTGCCCTTTCTTGCCAGTCTGAGGGCACAGCTGCCTCATGTAGGCAAGTAGACTGCCACCTGTATTGGCCAGTCACTTGTTTGGGACAGGACAAGGCTAGGGCATGACTTCTCAAGCTTTGTCTTGTCTAAGCACAAGAGGCTTTGTACTCTCTTGCTGCTAGGAATGGGTAAGATTTTTTTTTTAATAAGAATTTACCAAACTTCACAAATCCCTTTATAAACAGGATGAAAATAACTTGAGATTAAAACATTTGACTGTGGGAAAAAGCAAAACTGACAGAGCAGAGGGCTTTGAGTGCTTAGCTCTTAAAAGTCTGTGTTTGAATCCCTACATATTCAACAACGTTTAAGGTTCTGAATTAGGGCTGCCACTTGTTCTGACAGGCTTCTCTTCATCTTTAACAGCTACATGGCAGGCAAGCACAACCTGGTCATCTCCATGCTGGGAATAGCTGTACCTATTGAATTTGGCTGGTGTAGAGTGGCAAGAATTTAATTTGGTGCGGGTGTTTTTTTTACAAGAACTTACCAAAAGTTGCAAATTTCTTCACAAACTGGATGGAAAGAACTTGAGATTTTAAACATCCAAAGGTAGGAGAAAGTGAAACAGGCAGATTTATCCACCCTTTCTTACTGCTGTTGCAAACCACAGCGCCACACAGGGCAGAGCATGGCACCATATAGCACAACTTCTAAAACTGTTCACACATTTGCAACTGTTACTCATTTGCAGTAGGCCACTGACAGTCTTTCCTAGAGGTGGCAGTTCTGACTATTTTCTTCTCACTCACCTACAAACTAACTTGCTTCTGGGAGAATGCAATTTCCCCCAGAAACTAGCTTATCAATGCAACTGTGAATGCGGAATGCATGTGTGCCTGCGAGATTAGCGTCAAGTGATGCAATTCACACTCCCTTGCCATTGTCTCACTATTAATTTTATTTCCCGCCTTTGGAGGTGGAACATTCCTCCTCATTTCTACCACTCACGTTGGTCTTCTCACAAGTACCAACATGAGTAAGGCCATCCTCTCACCCCACAGCAGTACTGTCAAGTGAGCATTGGCTTTCAATTTTAGTTTTTAGTTTAGTTCTCAGCCATCTTTGCACTCCCTGCCTCCCACACTGAAACATATATCTCACCTTAACTTGTATATAAAGAAGAAAACAATTCCCACCACCACCAGGTTTTTGGGAGCACCCAGCAAAAGAACTCCAATTGGCCCCTTTCACACATACCAGGGCTCTCTCTGCCCTTGCCGCCACAGTTGCTCACTTGCTCATCCATGAATGGCCAATGCTCAGGGATGATGGGAGTTGTAATTCAAAATCATCTGGAGAGTTGCAGGTTCCCCATCCCTGCTCGAAGGCCCTATGGAGGGATGGCAGCAGGAATTAAAATCAGCCACCATCCCACTGGGCCCAGAAGGAAGGAGAGCATGGGGGGATGCACAGCACCTCTTCTTCGCTGGATGGGCCAAGAGGGAGATGGAACTGGTGATGAGGAAGAACAGAAGGATATTGGGGAGGGGCTTTCCAGTAGCTGGGTGGGGGGCTGCCACAGCATGAGCCTCATCAGTGCCCCAAAATGGCAGCCACTGAAGTTGGGCCTAACCACTATGCTGGATCTAAAAAACCAATTTAACAAAAATCAAAGCAATAGTTTTAAAAACCAGTAAATGGTAACCTGGTTTAAAACAAAATCTGTATTCATTCTACAGTTTTCCCCTCTATCAAATTACACTGAAGTAAAGCATGCTTTAATTGTATCTATTATTGTAGAAAATTCTGAATCTTTGCTTAGTTGACAGCAATAAAATGGACATGCCCTTTCCAACTCATGGAGAAGCCACGTTTTGCTCAACAATTCATCGCCTTGTTTCTGGAAAGTTTTGGGCACTTTGCTCACAATCCTGCACTCCTGCTCTGTACGGAGCATGGCCCCTTGTTTTCAAGCTATTGTTCATACTTAAGGGAGCAATCCTATGGGCCTCTAGACAATGTCTAGTGGCCCATAGGATTGTTTGGTTTCTGGACAACAACCGAACAGGGCTCCAGCCTTGGTTCCCAGAAACTATGCTCCTCACCCCTTCCCCTGCCCCTTGTAGCCGGTGCAGTTCTCTCCGTGCCAGCTATGGCTCCACGCTCGGAAACAAAATGTGGAGACAGGGAAAAGGGGGCAGTCCTGGGGGCAGGGAGGGGAGGAAACCATGGCAGCTGCTTCACACAGCTTCCTATCAGGTCTCCAGGCCCCTTCCCTCCCCCTCCCCAAAATTGCCCATCTAAGCAAAAATGCAGGGCAGATGGAGCACAGAGGAGGGCATCCCCTCCATGTTCCAGCCACCCTGTGTAGGATAGTCAGCAGCCACCAATTTTGGAGGCTGGTGACTATCCAGATATGCCTGCACCATAAGAGCCCTTGCATCTGTTCAGAAGGACTAATAGAAATTTCATAATTATCCTATTGCTTCTAAGTAAATATAATTGTGTAATTTTAAATAAGGTATATGGGCTGCATGACAGAAGTTTACAGACTATGCGCCCAGAGAGTATAATGGGTTTATTTTGTTGAGAACAAATGTTTTAATTAATACTGCAACCAATATGCCCTATTCAGAAAATGCATGAATTCTGAAATGATTTTTAAAAAATCCTTGGGTGATTTAAATTACAAGTTAAATCATCTTGATTGGAATGAAACTTCCCTATTCTACAGCAAAACTACCACACCTTTTCCTATTCTACCTAGAGCACATATAACACAGCCGGCTATGAATCAGCTTGAGGACCTTTTCCAGAAAGGCTGAAATGGAGATGAGGGGCATTTTCTGGTTAAACTTCTGGACAATTGATTTGCACACCCATTTGTTCTGCTCTGAAGATATTGACTTGTAGACTCTGCTTCTTTCTGTAACTTCATAGAACGCTCAAAGCTGTGTGTAGCTGAATTAGAGTAGTGGGCAGTTGGGCTGCCCTTGTCACATTCTAAGAACTATGATAGATAACCTTGAGATTCTCATTTCTAGGGTAGACTGTGCAGGACTCTATGGCCTCTGAAAGAAAAAGGATTATTTAACAGGTTCAGAACAATTGCCCGTTTGAGCCAACAGGGCAGCCCAGCAATTTATTACCAAGTCTACTGAAAGGCAATTTTTTAAAAATGAAGACCTGAACTTAAGATAGCTATACGCGTTTGTGAATAGAATGGACTTAATAACAATGCTAAAGCCACAGCTTTGGCCTAAATTTATCAGTGGACCAGAAGGGGATGGTTCTCCCTCTGGTCTGTCCAGAAGCCCCATCCCCACTGAGCCAACTAGAGCCCTGATTAGCTCCCCAAGGCAAGCCCGACTCGTCCACCCAAAATCTCACAGCAATCTGGGCCGCTCTTCCTCACATCCCCCTTTTTGTATGCACCACAAAAGGAGGCTCCCAAGAGAGCAGGAAGTCACTGCTTGCAGATGCAACACTCCTGATCTCCTAACCATGATTAAAGGATTAGAGCAAGGATTGTGCAAGTATGCACCTCCCCTTATGCAAATTCCGTCTTCTCATGGCATTATCTATTATTTAAGAGTAATGTCACCACTAACATTAACTATAGTTAGCACTAACCAGGGTTCACTCTTAACCAGGTTTTGAAGCTAACAGCAGCTGGTTAAGATTAAGGGATGATAGTTAAAGATCAGGAAAGTTATGTCTACACTGCTCCTAGAAGACAGAGCTGAAATTTGTGGAAGAATCTTATTGACTCCTGCCACCTCATTTTATGCAGTGTAATTTATGACAAAAGCCCAAAGCCTCTCAACGCCACTCACTAAGACATCCTAAAACGGTACTTCCTTTATATTAATCCAAGACATCTGTAATTGTATGGAGACCATTTATAAAGTGTAAAAATCAGGACAGTCATGTGCACTGGGAACTCAGCACCAACAGTGCCCCTTTAAAGAGCCATCTATACACAGTCTGGGGGCCAAATACCTGTTTTAGATGTATCTAAGTGCCTGGGTCTGACCAATGCTATTTTTTTTCTTTGAACAGCAGGCCCTCATGCAAGATCATAATCTGCTTTTTGAAAGCCCTCAGGGTTTCAAAAATGGATTTCCATGTGGGCGGAGGGGCTGCTGTTTGAGAAACAGAAGAGGAATGCCACCTTGGGCATGCAGAACCCTGTTGTGTGATTCTTCAAATCCCAACAACTAGATGTTCGTAATTTCAGATTTAACAGACAATATACTGCTGGAATTGAAGTAACGTGACACAAACACACAAATCTGATTTATAAGATGTATCTACATAGTACTCTGTATTTATTTTACAGACTGAGGAAGCATATACAAATTGGGGGGCGGGGAGAGGAAGACACCATGCACACTAGAAGAGGCAGAGCAGGGATTTCAAGCGCTCCTGGGAATCTATGATACAGCTCAATACCTCCCTGACTGTCTTTTTTTTTTTACAGAAACGGTTGTACTATTCCCCCATCCAATCTGTCTAACCAATAAAACCTCATTCCTTATTAGTTGCAGCACAAAACAATTGCCCTCTACATGCAAAGCTATGTCTTCAGAGTTGCCTCTATAGTCGCAGTCACTCCTTTCTTCATTGGGGGATGGGACTCGCTCACGTGCTCTGAATAACCTAATCATTGCTGCTAATAGAGTAACAAATAAAGGGAAAACCTCTCCTTATGAGTTGCACAATATTTACAGGCCACAAGCCAATAATCCACATACTGTTATTTTCTTCCATCTGAGATAACATGTAGTACATAGCATACAATGTAATATGCCAGACAGATACAACAAAAATTCCTAAGGGAAAATACTGATTAAACACCAGAAAGCATTTAGGATCTATGATTTAATTTCTGATAAAGATGTATGGCAAATGGGTCATAAGCAGCAATAACTGGTACTAAAATACAACACAAGCACCAAATATAAAATCCATACATGGCAAAACAAGACAGCTTTTTAATAAGATTAAAGACCACTGTAAACAAATATGATTAGATTCCTTGGTCAGATTCCATGACTCAATAACTGAAAAGGACATTAAAAAAAACATGCTAAAGAGTAAATAGTGGCAAAATATTCTTCCCTTCTATTGCTCAGCTGAAAAATAAGCCAGATAAAACACTAGTACATATTAGCATCGGCGACTGCACAAAATACAATTTGACCATTAAACATATTGATTTAGACTGATGTAGCATTGCAGTACCATCCTATTTCTCCTCAGTATGACGACAGAATACACTAATTCATTTTAGTCTTCTTTTCCATGTAACAAAATTAACCAATTGACTAAACAAATCGCTGCAATAAAGAAAATAAATATTCTTACAATAAACAGGCCCAAACACACATACCGTCAGGTTTTTTGGGATACATTTCCTTCATTAATCTCCCTTAGCAGCAGCATCACTCACTCTGCATACTCCTCTGTCTGATCTTCCCCCTAAAAAATCCGTCACCTGGCAAGAACACGTCTTTTCAGGGCAATTTTTCCCCAGTATTTCTCAGAGCTCTTTCAGCCACATCCCAGTACACGCAAGAGGCAGCAGCGAAATCTGTGTTTGTAGCAATCGTGGTTGCAAAGGAGGACTGAAGGCTAAGGCAACTAGATAACCAAAATGCTGACTTCTATTATGTATTGCACCACTTGCACAGACATACTGCATCAATAGCCTCAGTTCATAACAATCGCAGTAAAGGCACATAAAATCTACAGAAAAGAAATGCATTACTCACTGGGTTTTATTCTTTTGCTTCCTCAGCATGTAATTCTTTATGCTTTACAGTGCAGTAGGTATGCAATGAGATTTCCCCTTGTCCTTATTTCGCTGATGTTGCTGTTTGAATAGCACCAGACACCAGAAAGGACGACAGGCAGAAGCAGTCTGAACATTAAGAGCAAATATTTAATGGAAGCCTGGTTATCCTGTTCTCTCTCTTTCACATCTCTGCCTCATGTATCCAGGCACGGGTGGTACTAGCTCCCTTGGGAGGCTGTAGCTAGCAGCTGAGGCACAAACTAAAACATGGCATGGATGTCAAGGAGCCGATGACAGAAAGCACAAATTTCCCTGTAATATAATGGAGATCTTTCTAATAAATATACATTAAAAAGGCCACAGCAAGCAGCTAAAACCAGGAGGTACTGTTAGCACTCTGTTCAGACAAGGCATCAGAAGATGCAAGCCAACTAAAAACTCAAAGTTCTCAACCATAGAATGCTTTTATAAATGATGCTGCAAACATCAAGCTGCACTGTTGCCTCTCCAACCCCACAGGGCATAATACACTGGGATCTCGGTTTCCTGCTAACAAAGCTGAAGATAAAACTATGCATTGCTTTCTAATATCGAGTGCCTCAACTATACTTCACAGTGTGGCTTAAAATATTTCCTAAACCCTTACTGTAGATAAATGTATTTTAGGCCCATAGGCAAACAGATGACGTTGACATCCAAAAGAGATCACTGCACTTCATATCCTTTAAGCAATTAGTATCCATGAACCTGAATTAGGAAGCCCCAATATTCTACAGCCTTACCCCAAATACCAGAATTCACATTTTGATCTGCATACATATCATCATCCCTGATTAAGGAAACTGTTGTTGTCATGCACAGAACCTTTGGGAAAGAAAACATTTCCATACACGTGAGAATTCAGACAGGAAGTGGAGGGGTGGGACACAGGCCAGGTCACTTTGAGTTCAGAGGCTGAGCAATCGTGACGACCTATTTTACATTAGAATGTTATTGCTTGCAAATGGATTCAGATGAGCGCATGAGTAAAGACTGTTTACAATTTATTTTTTTTAAAAGCTGTAATATTTCTTTACTTTCCGAACAGAATATAATTCCATAAGTTTCATGGACACAGTTTGGAACAGCTGCTTAAGGAGAGACAGATGCAAAATAACCCTGTTGAAATAATGGTACTCACAGGAACGCACAGTTATCAAATGTTCCCATGGAACCAAAGCAAAAGGCAGTCAGAGTTTATTCTAAAATCATACTAATTTTAAAAAGCTTTTTTGAAAATAGCTCTACTACTTCCATGTATACCAAGCTTTGCAAGACATTCAAACAGGCAGAATCACGCTCTCAAAAATGAGACCGGAAATCAGTGTTTAGTTCATAAAACATTATAAAGTATTTTGTCATAACCTACTATGAGTGAGACGTACATTCACAAAGCAGTGGGGAGGGACAATTCGCCCAACTGCTCTCTATTCAACTCATTCCAGAAAGTCCATATTTTTGTACAATTGTAGAAAATTAGTCTGCACTAACAGATTGCTAATTTAAGCGGCAGCCTATTTTGAGTGAATAGGGAATTAAAATTTCTCACTCTTGTCCCTGGAAATAATTTCCAGGCATAGAAGTTTAAATATGGCTCACTGTAAACACCAGACAGAAGAACAAGTGAGAATTTTAAAATCAATTAAACCAATGTTTACACAAGATTTAAAAACTCTCAACTTTAGTTATTATTTTCAGTGAGAAATACAGCAATGAAATCTAGCAAAGGCATACTGTATAGTTTTTTTTATTGATAAGGGCATACAGAATGAGATTACTGGGACGCTTAAAATGCTGCTAATTATGAGATTAATTAAAACTAGCTAATTTATATACAAGCATTGCTCACGTTGGCCATAATCCAAGTGCAGTACAAATCCTAGCTGCTTGTATAGTTAAGAACTAATCCCAGCTATCATTTATTGACTTGTAACAATCTATTACACTGACAACAGCTAGCTCTCTCAGCACTAGGTTTCCAGGAAAGTCCCACAGCTGCAGAAGACAATATGTACAGGGTTCATTCATTACATTTTGAGAAGTCAGATTTTGAGAAGTCACTCACTAGCCGTATCCTAGTAGGCAGGCTTTTTAAACAATTCAAGTGTGATTAAATCGGACCACTAACATGGCAGTGGAGTGAGCATTCTATACCAGTGAAGAACTAGGTCAACCGTGTTACATTAATCTATACAGATCTTTAATTTATAATGTGACTGTCTAATCAAGATCCCTATGAATTAATACTAAGCTATCTTTAACAAATCTGTTATTATTTCCACCGTGAACTGACATTACAACTAATACACTAAGTGTAGTATTTACATATACTTGGGATCACTATAAACATTTAAAAATGACTGAAGTACTCATATGTTCATCATATATTCTAATAGCAGCTACCTGCTGCCTCATAGAAAGTACCATGCGAATAAGTCAAATGTGGTCAGCTTGTAATCCATAGAAAGAGTCTATATCTAAACCACGAAGGAGTAAGATTTGGCACAGCGGCATTTTAAAAAGCCGTTGTTGGGAATCACATGAATATATAAGAAACGTGTTTGCATGTTTAACTACTAGAACTGTTTTGTTTACTATGATGAAGAGAACCTGGGTGCTGTGAAGAAACCTCACTGAGATTCTGTTTCTCAGCACATAGCAAAAATGGCCAGACGTTTCTATGTGTTATTTACTACCATGATGATTCAAGCACACCATCTACATTACAAGAGCAGAATTCTAGATCCTTGTTTTTAAGAATTCCTGTTGGCTTGTGATTTTAAGACTCCATAAGGCAGGCCATGCGTAAATCAGACATAAAGAACAACACTCGAGACAAGAGGCTGCATGAAGTCCCTGGAGCGCTTTGGTGCAATATATGGACTGTTAAAATCATCTTGGCTTGCATGGAAGTTTACCCCACTCTTCTATATCAGGGTACATGAACATGCCCCTATGTATTGAAATATGCAAGCCAACCCTGTCTCAGAGACGTTGTCCTCCTCAGCAGGCCTAAGCCTCCAGTTTTCCTGGGCCCACCAACTATAAGCAAAATGGTAATTGATTTTACCATGTGAACTAGGAGCCTCTTATCTCAGAGGACCAATTAAAGTCTATTTCAACTTACGTTCAAAGTATCAGATGATCACAGACTGAACTGCAACACTATCCAGCTGCATGCTGACATGCTCAAAGGATTGTATGAACTGACCCTAGGTCTGCAGTATGGGTCCAAGTATGCCCCTAAATAAATGCATATAATAGCAGTGGTCCATGTGAACAGACGGAGGTTAGAACTAGATCACCACAAATCTCTCACATGTGTTTTGTTAGTTGAAAAAGTTGTAATATTTTATATACTCATTACACTGAAAACATACGATTAAAACCCAATAAAAATATTTTTTTTAAGAAAATTTCCAGTTTCACCCTATGGGCATAGGTCATACCCAACTGAGTACATTTAAGAATGCAAGACTGTCTTGCTACTTTGAAAGATTTCACTGTAATTAAACAGGAGGATATGAATGCTATCTTCTTGTTATCAGCTGATAAGATTTAACTAGAGCTTATTCAAGTGAACTCCCAAACCAGTATTCGATTCTTTCAATTCCATCTTCAATTTGTTAGAGCTCAGAAACAGTGCAACTAGTTCTGCATGGCAAAGGGTGGAGGGGGGTCTGGGTCCATATTTCTTGTCCCATCCCCAAATGCCATACAGTAATATGCTTTTGAAAATCAAGGTAAGGGGGGAGATAAAAAAACATTTTAGACATGCCATGCCCAGGGCACATCAGCTACACCAGTGTGCTTTAATTTTGGAACTGGACCTAACAGAAAGATCAAATTCTATTAAGGTTAAAGACTATCTCTCTGTTTAAAAACACCTACAATTCATTATCAGATCTCTTTACCATTAATCACAGAAGCAGATTCTTTCACATTTCTCTTAACTTATTTTTGTGAAAGGTGTCAATAACCACACAGCTATCAGTTAGATACATAAACACATAGAAATACAAGAATCAGGGCAAAGAACATCTTAAAAATTGTTCCATTACAGCAACAGCTATCAAACCAGTAGATCTAAAGCTAATCTGGTTGCTTTTCAGAAATTTCTATTATTCATTCCCCCACCCCACCCTTATCCTAGTGAAGATGAAATGGAAGTTCTAAACAGGGTTATAAACAGCCTCTGTCTGGTCACCTGTGGCAGAAATTACCTGCAGGGAGGGAAGCTTTACATAAATTGAATTCCACCTCCTTCCTTTTAATCCACAATTTACTAACACAATGTGTGAGCAGACACATACTATATGTACAAGCTAAATATGAGCCAACAATGTGATGTGGCTGCAAAAAAAAGGCAAATGCTCTTTTGGGCTGTATTAATAGAAGCATAGAGATGGGAGTACCAGACCACCTTACCTGTCTCCTGAGAAACCTGTACGAGGGTCAAGAAGCAACAGTAAGAACCGGACATGGAACAACCGATGGAGTACAAGAAGGCTGTATATTGTCGCCCTGCTTATTTAATTTATATGCAGAGTACATCATGAGAAATGCCGGGTTGGATGAATCATAGGTCGGAATTAAGATTGCTGGGAGAATGATCAACAACCTCCGATATGCGGATGATACCACCCTAATGGCAGAAAGTGAAGAGGATCTAAAGAGCCCCTTGTTGAGGGTGAAAGTGGAGAGTGCAAAAGCTGGTTTGAAACTCAACATTAAAAAAACTAAGATCATGGCATCTGGCCCCATCACTTCCTGGCATATAGAAGGGGAAGAAATGGAAGCAGTGACAGATTTTATTTTCTTGGGCTCCAAGATCACTGCAGACGGTGACTGTAGCCATGAAATTAAAAGACGCTTGCTCCTTGGGAGGAAAGCTATGGCAAACCTAGACAGCATAGTAAGAAGCAGAGACATCACCTTGCTGACAAAGATTCGTATAATCAAAGCTAGGGTTTTCCCAGTAGCAACATATGGCTGTGAGAGCTGGACTATAAGGAGGCCTGAGTGCCGAAGAATTGATGCCTTCGAACTGTGGTGCTGGAGAAGACTCTTACGAGTCCCCTGGACTGCAAGGAGGTCAAATCAGTCAATCCCAAAGGAAATCAACCCTGAGTGCTTATTGGAACGACAGATACTGAAGCTGAAGCGCAAATATTTTGGCCACCTAATGCGAAGAGAAAACTCCCTGGAAAAGACCCTGATGCTGGGAAAGATTGAAGGCAAAAGGAGAAGGGGACGGCAGAGGATGAGATGGCTAGATAGCACCACCGATGCAATGAATATGGACTTGAGCACACTCCGGGAGAGAGCAGAGGACAGGAAGGCCTGGCATGCTATGGTCCATGGGGTCATGAAGAGTCGGACATGACTTAACGACTGAACAACAACAACAAATAGAAGCATAGCTTCCAAATCCTGGGAAGTACTAGTTCCCCTCTAATCAGCACTGGTTAGGCCTCATCTGGAGTACTGTGTCCAGTTCTGGGCACCACACTTTAAGAAGGATGCAGACAAACTGGAGAGGGTTCAGAGGAGGGCAACAAAGATGATCAGGGGACTGGAAACAAAGCCCTATGAAGAGAGAACTCGGCATGTTTAGTTTTGAGAAGAGAAGACTGAGAGGAGATACGATTGCACTCTTCAAGTACTTGAAAGGTTGTCACAGAGAGGAAGGCCAGGATCTCTTCTTGATCATCCCAGAGTGCAGGACACAGAATCATGGGCTCAAGTGACAGGAAGCCAGATTCCAGCTGAACATCAGGAAAAATGTCCTGACTGTTAGAGCAATACGACAATGGAACCAGTGACCTAGGGAGGAAGAGGGCTCTCCCACACTGGAGGCTTTCAAAACGAGGCTAGACAACCATCTGTCAGGGATGCTCTGACTTAGATTCCTGCATTGAGCAGGGGGTTAAACTCGATGGCCTTGTAGGCCCCTTCCAACCCTACTATTCTATGGTTCTATGATTCTATGACAGGCTATTAAAAACGCATGTTATTGAACCAATTTCTGCAGTTGTAGGGATATGCAGGCTTTTGAATTCAAGGACATAATGTTACAATGTACCTAGCTACCTCACAAACCTCTGTATAACACACACGCCTGCATACTCCTATGTGAACAATGATCAGCCTAATAAAAGGTGTATCTTTGCCTCTAATTGTATTATTTGTTTTTACAGAAACATTAGTGGGCTCTAAAGGCCATGTCTAGGGGTTTTGTTTTCTTTCAACAGCAGACCCTTTCCCATACAATATCACAAGCTATGAAACTCCCCTTGATTTCAAAAGAAGAAGCAGTAAAAGGGGCTGCTCTTCTAAAAAAACAAGTTCAAATCTCCCTTGGGTGCACAAAACTAGTCATGAAGTTACTTGGATCCAGACTAAGTTGTTTACAAATTGTGAGATACTGCACACATTTTTTTTTTTACTTTAAAAAGAGAAAATGCATGTAGCACACCTCAGTGTGAGAAAGGCAGACTCTTGAATACTGATATTCAAAGTATCAATAGTGTCTTCAGCAGTGGACATGAATCAAAAGTTAACTGTGAGATTAATGCAGTTGAACAGAATTGGTTGGATCCAGACTAAGTTAGGTATCATTGAATCAGTGGCTATGTTTGTATGCAACAGTAAGCCAGAATTCTAGAAAATCCTGGCTTATCATACATGAGCTATGTACTCATGTATGCAGCCTATTTGTTTCAATGTGGCCAGCAGGAGCAGCTATAGTAACCAGGAACATAAAGCTTAGTGTGATGCCCAAAACAAGACTCCCTTACAAGCCAGAACTGCAAACCAAGATTTCTTGTCAACTTGTGAATCCTGGTTTGTGCAGGGTGTAACAAGCCAGGAGCCCATTTTGACAACATGCTAAACTGTTTCTGGTTACTTCAGCCATTCCCACAGGCATGAGAAGCCAAACTGGAGTGAACAGGCTCTGTGGACTAACAAGCAACTCATTCATGATAAACCAGGATTTTCTAGAATTATGGCTTGTTGTTCTGTGCAGTCGCAGCCACTGAGACAAGTTGGTCATGGCACTGATTTAGCCAGTGGCCAGCCACTGAGACAAGTTGGCCAGTCCAATTGATTTCAACAAAAACTAAGTGCAACAGCGTCTAAACCCAATCCAATAACTGCAGCATTTCAGCCCAAAGCAACAGAATAATAATAATGATAATAATCTGATCCTGCTTTAATGGATAGTGCTTTCTACCTTTTCTAGGTCTGATACATTCAGTATTTATCAGCATAACACCATCCACACTTGGAAGATAAGGCAGTCAAGTAAAAACAAAGACTTTACATTAATTCTGACCCACCTTTTTTTCCATAAGACTATTGTAAAACAATATGAAAAGTAGGAGGGTCACTGATTAGTGGCATACTGATGAGTTTTACTGCTGTTCAGCTGCTGAATGATTTGGGTTAAAAGCCAATAAATACGGCGTTATCACAGATGCTAAAAGTATTACCACTCATTAACTTTAAATATAGAAAAGCAAATTGGCTTTAAACATTACTTTTGTATGAAAAGTAACCCAACAATAAATTACAAAATCCACTGAAGGAGGCAAACATCCATTTCATAACAAAAATATTTTGAAATACGCTAAGACAGAGTTCTATCCTGTGATGCGCAAAAAACAAAACAGCACTGCATTCTAATACTTACGGTCTTCTCCTGGACATGGCATGCCTGGCTTTTCTGGAATGCTGGCAAAGACTGCAACAAACATAAAATATACAATAAATACATAATATGTATTTGTTATTGAATGACATACCTAGGCATTCACCATTATATACAAAAGCACTGATAAAAGCTAACTTCCACAATTGCAGAATAGGGACTCAAAGGCAGGGCAGTTTCTTGAATACATTTTGGTTAGGACAGAGCCGAAAAGGACAATGGGGTTTCATAGGGTAGGTGAAGGTCCAATAATTACAGAAGGCAACAAAAAGACAAGACTAGGAAACATCTGCAGAAGCAGCACACATTAAGTAGGGATTGAGAAAGGAGAGAGCTTTTCCAGGTACACAGGCATAAGAGGGAAAACCAAAACAAAAAGCAGATGAGCTTGCACATCAAGATAACAGACAAAGCTAATAGGCACAGGCAGCAGGAAACACTGGACCAATTCATATGACCCATTTTTTACCAAGTGAATGCTTTAGTTACATATATCCATTGGCCCCAACAGAGCTTACAGACCTTGCCAGCTGCATGGGTCATGTCATGATGAGGAGTGCTAAATGCAAGGAACAGATCCTTGACGTTCATACAGAAAACAGGAAATCAGTGCAGACATCTGAGGGGGTGAGTGGGATAGGAACTGAGAGAGATTTAAGCAACATTTCAGAAAGAAGATAGAAAGGAAGAACAAAACCAGGCTTTTTGCCCCAAGCTTCTGTTAGTAGAATTAGATGCTAACAGGATACCAGACAAAAAGGTCTGCTAAACTGTTGTATTTCCCACAGAAGTTAAACTGAAATTCTCAGAGAGCACAACACTTGCCATGAATAATGAGCCCTTCATCTCTGTGTTGACAGTACAAGCGGAACGCCTCTTCCAGTTCCATCTGAGATGAAATGGTACATGGATCACCTATCAAAGAGAGAGAGAGAGAGAGAACAAGGTGTACTATGCAAGTAAATTGAGAATATGACTGATTGTTGTTTTTCGTTGTCAGGAGTATAATTTGGAGTCAGGAGTATAATTTTAGAACTTGTTAGGCCGAATGTGGATTCTTAAGGGCGTTCGGCAAAGCCAAGTTCACTGACAAAAAGTTCACTTACACGTTGAAAGAGAATTGATCTTACTACAAAGGCTGTGATCCAGGGAGGCACATATGGGTGTAGTGCAGCCTTGTATTTAAGCACTCTTCTGGTAGCCGCAGGCAACAAAGAACTGCGTGCAGGGAAGTGAGCAGGCTGGTGGAGGAGATATGGAGTGCTTCATCCTGCTCATCAGAGAAACCAAGCAGACTGCCAGTGGAAGGTAGCCCACTCCTTTGCACCCAGCATAAAAATGCAACAGGCAGTTCTGTCCCTCTTCTGCCAGCCCCAAGCAGGCTAGTAAAATATTTTAGAGAGCAACTTTTGAGGGCTTATTTACAAGGCTGGTGTAGCCAATTCTTCCTTCTAGTAGCAGCCCCTCGCACCTCCTCGAGTGTGGCTCGAGATACCCTTTAACATTCAAGGGAAGGGGGCTTTTCAGGAGAAGAAGAGAGTTGCTGCTGGAAAGGGGAGCTGAAAAGGTACACTACATATGCAGAACCCAGATGTGGTAGTTCGGATCCTAGCCAGAACCTCTTAGTTGTGCAATGCTACCTGGAATCCAGAAATGCATTTGCCACAGATGCCTTTGCGACTTTCCCTCCCAACTCTGGTGATAAGAATGAGAGCCAGTATGGTGTAGTGGTTAGAGTGCTAGACTGGAGCTCAGGAGATCTGGGTTCTAATCCCCACTCAGACATGAAGCTCACTGGGTGACTTTGGGCCAGCCACTGACTCTCAGCCTAACCTACCTCAGAGTTGCTGTGAGGATACAATGGAGAGGAGGACCATGTAAGGAGCTTTGGGATCCTTGTAAGAGGAAAAGGGGGGGATATAAATGTAAAAACAAATAATAATAAACAAAGGATAACGTTCAGGCAGGCTTTAACTTTTACCAGCATTTGGAGCATCAGCACAAGTTCTAAGCCAATATTCCCCGTCCTGGTACCCTCCAGATGTTGTGGACCACAACCCTCAGTATTCCTGACTATTGGCCATGCTCGCTGAAGCTGACAGGAGTTGAAGTCTAAAACATGTCAATGGCACCGAGCTGGAGAATATGCAATAAACTCGGTAAGTTACTTAGAACACATTTGGGAGTAGGACCAGTTACCTTAACTTTGCTAAATGAAATCATTGCTAGTTCCAGACCAAATATACATGTAAGAATGGCATGTAAGCCTATGACTGATTTCAGCTTTATTTGCAGGTGGGGGCAGGGAGAGTATTGAGTCTCTCACAGTTCAAGCTAGCACTTTGCAACATTAGAACTGAAGTCTGAATAGTGGCTGCGAAGACATGAAGACCAAAAAGGATGTTGGGAGAGAGTCAGGAAAAGAACCATACAAGGCCAATGATATCATATTATGAGCATAATGTCAGACACGTAGCTTGAAAAACTGCACCTGAGAGGTAGACTCTAGCCTATGACAATTTATATCATAAGAAAATCTTTAATGCGCCACAGCACTCCTGCTTCTTTAAGAACTTGTAATTCTTTCTTCACTTTTGTAATAATCTTTCTTGGGTGATAGAATTTAAATAGGCACCTTACATGGAAAAACTCCACACTCCCCCATGTTTTGAGGGTTGTACAGAAAATGTAAAACCTGTTTAGTATTCAGACATTTAACAAAAGATACATTTTGCACGACAATGAAGATCATGCTTAAATGTACAGGGAAATAGTCAAAAGCCAGGAAGTGGATCAAAAATAATTTTTATTAGTATATACCTAGATATATCTGAGTTAACATATAGCTCAATTCAGCTTGATAATACTGATATATGTTTTAAAAATACATATAATATTGTTGAGGTCTCATGGTAGGACTAAACTACACAACTTGCTAGAAAAAAATAATGGTTGGCTACCAGGTCCAGCCGGAATGTGTGGACAACTGAATGCTAGCAATGTAATAATGGTGGAGATAGATGCAAGTAATTGCTATCTTATTATATAGACAGATATTTTTAAGTGGAATCAACCATTTACTGGGTTCACATAACATGACAAGCCATCATGAGCAGCCAGCCATATCCTCTGGCACCTATTCCTTTGGCTCCCCCCACCCCTACATTTTCGGTGTTTCTGAATTACATTACCAGATCCTTCCTTCTCCTTATTATTATTTCTCCCCAGGTCCTTTGCAACTATGCGCACATTAGCCTACACAACCTCATCTTATCAATTTCCTTGTATGTTAACTACTTCCCTTCCCAGGGCCCTTTGACAGCTGAAACAGACAAGGAAATTGACCAGGCAAGACCACACATATTGGACAGCCATAACAGCGCACCTGTGAAAGCCCAACAGAAAAATAAAAAATTTGACCTCAACTGTGCATTTTTGAGGCACTGAAAAATAAACTTTAAAAATGCCATGGGTTAGCAATTGGAGAAACTGCAATAGCATATTTTTGAGGGACTGAAAAATAACAATAATTAAAAAACAGGGGAATGAGAAGGTGTAGCAATTGCAGTGGGGAGGGGGAGACAAGATGGATTTTGTGTGACAGAGTCAGCTGGAGGAAGGAGGGAGAGAACAACCCACAGCAAGCCCAATCATCAGTCAGACGTACCACGGGTTGTTCAGCAAACAACCCACACCACATAACACTAAGCCACCCCGCAAATAAGCTATGTGTAAACCTGCCCATTGTGTGGACCTAGCAATCTAGGCCTAGGACCTAGCAATCCTAGTCCTAATCTGAAATCTGCATAGCACCTAATACAGCCTAATGCAATTAAGGAAGCAATAGTATGACATAGTGTCTGAGGGGCCATAGGATATTTTGGATTCCCAGCTCCAAGGTTAGAAACAGTGCTCTACCTCAGAGCTGGGAACAGGAGCTTCAACTGCCCTCCCTCTCCCCTTGCAGCCATTGCAGAAAGAGCCATGCTGGCTGCCTCTTTGAGGTGGGCAATGCAACCTCAGAGAGGGGGAAAAGAGGACATTCCAGTGGGTGGGGAGGGAAGGAGAATGGAGAGGCCAGGATACAAGCTATCCTGAGGTCTCTCCAGCCTCCTTCCCTTCCCCTCCAAATGCTTTCGCTGGATGGACAATAAAGCTCATCTAGTGAAAATGCAGGGCGGGAGGATGGGGAGGCAAAGACTGCCTTCGCTGCTCCTCCTGCCCTGCTTAGGATGCCCATAAGCCTCTGAGTTCAGGGGCTTACAAGCATTGAGGGCGCAACCCTCAGGATTGCACCTCAAATCTGCTATCTCCTCCTACACTCCAGTTTAAGACTGGGACTAAATGTAGAGTCTGTGGCTTCAGCATTAAGCCAGCCCTTTTGTCTCCCCCTACCCTGCTTTACTTAATATCCAGCCTAATGAAGAGTTCTGGAGCACTCCAAAGGGTGCTCACTATAAAATACTTTGGTTGGTCCTAATAAATATGTTGCCCAGTCATGGTTTTTGGAATTTTTCTTATGGCCAAACAGCTCTTATCATTAGGACGTTCCTTTGCTTTTTGCGTCCCTATGTAATTGTCCATAACTACTGAGAAGCCAGCTCTATCAGAAACCTTCCTCCATCGACTGCCACTTTGCAGCAGCTGTCCTTTCAGGCTTACAGCAAAGGGAGGGAAGGGAAGCAGGGCTACTCCATCAACTCTGCTGGGAGAACAACAACGTTTGGGTCTTCCTCTCCTTGAACTGTTTCCATCCCAGCTGGTCTGAACGAGAATTTTGTAACTAAGGACTAGTGCCTGTATTTACTGTTTTCCTCTTCCCTCCTAATCTCTTTTTCTTTTGTATCATATCTTTTAGATTGTAAGCTTGAGGGTAGGGACTGTCTTTTAATCTTTATGATAAGCTACTCTGGGAACCTTTTTGGTGGAAGAGTAGGGTAAAAATACATCAACTAAATATTACAGTAATGATACATTGCACCAACATCTCATCACAGGACAACCTGACAAGCCACAATCAGGAAGCTCTTCAGTTGGCATTACTGCAAGATAAAGCCCTTTATGTTTTCCCTAAAGATTTCTCAAACAATACAGATCATAACAATCCATATAGAAGAAAACAGAAGTGAAAATAAAAGTTATCTAACAGACTATAAAAGCTGAGAGAACACTGATGAAATATGAAAGGACAGAAGTGCTTGTGTACTAACAAAGACTTTCTTGTTACCCTTCCAGCATATTAATAAAAAAATATGCTAAGAAAAATAAGAACAGGTCATGCCGTTCTTGAGACCCTGAACAATATGATAAAATTTATAGTGGCTAGGAATTGTTCAGCTGAAGATGAACATTATTTAAAAGCATGACTGCCTTATATCTGTCTTCTTGATCCTTGCCTCAAGAGGAAGCTCGCACAATAACTTTCATAGCATCATATGAGTTGGAAGGTACCTCAGAGGTCCTCTAGTCCAACCCTTTTCTCAATGCAGGATCTACAATGCAGGATGCAATTACAGTATCCATAAGAGACAGCCATCCAGTCTCTGCTTAATTACCTCCAGCAAAGAGCCCACCACCTCCTGAGACAGACTGTTCCAGTCGAACAGCTCTTACCATTAGGATGTTTCTCCTAATGTTCAGCTGTAACCTATTTCCCTGCAATTTCTACCTATTGGTTCTAGTCCTATTGTCTAGAATAGCAGAGAACAAGTCTACTCCATATTCATTTGAAGGCAGCTTTAGAAGTCATGCCTGGAAATTAATGTATGTATCACTGCAAATATTTTATCATGTTTGTATCCCTTCTTCCAAGAAGATCAGGATGGCATACACAGAGGCTGTTCACACAGCACACTAACCCACACACAGTGGTTGAGTGTGGGCTGTTTTGAACTGTGGGCTGTTGAACCGTGGATTATCATGTTGTCTGACCGCAGCATGTTTTACACAGGGTGGGTTATCATGTTATCTGAACGCAGCCAGTATGGCTTGTTAACCATGCAGTGTGGCTTGTTAACCACCCTGAACAACCCAAAAACAAACCATGGGTTCTCAATGTGGGTTGTTCAAGAAAATAAGCCACATTGCATGGTTAACAAGCCACCCTGGCTGCATTCAGACAATGTGCTAACCCACAGTTCAACAACCCACAGTTCAAAACAACCCATACTCAACCACTGAGTGTGGGTTAGCACGTTGTGTGAGCAGCCCCAGAGTTAGAGACTTGCCCAAGACAACCTAGTGAGCAACTAACCTGCTGTTTCTTGAAGACAGCCCAAATATACAACAGTAACAATAGGAGAATACTATCACATTTTCCTTTAGCAACCTGAAGACTGTTCTATGAATGTTATGATATACATGTGAAATAAAAGGATCATAACCAGGACCCCTAAGAAATATTCCAATTTCAGAATCCAGGAATAGCTGAGTCAGGAAAAATGCTTCTCCCTTACAGATATTCCCGGAAAGAACTTAGGTTTCGAATATCGCTTACCCACGAACAAGCATGAATGGTATCAGGAATTGCTTCTTAAGGTCATTCCTCCTTAGACCTCCTCAGATAGATATATTGAAGCTTATGGCACAGCAGCAGCAAAACCATATTGCACCACACATAGTCTGGTGATAGTGCAAATGATTTGCAGTCATAGTGCAACTACAGGAGAGTTCTTTGGTAGGTGATTTGTTCTCAGTAATTCAAACAGTGTTTAAAAAGACAACCCTCCAACAGAGCTCAGGAACTTGAATAAAGCTGGCAGATAAACACTGTCAGCCAGAACAGAGACTATGTTAAGAGCAGGGAACTGGATATGCAGAAAGTCCCGTAACACACTTGAGACTCATGGACATTTATGCAGGAAGACATGTTTAGCAGTGAGGGGAACACTACAAGGCATGCACATGGATGGGACCTCCCCCGCCCCCTCACTAGGTACTTGTGGGTAGCCATTCTGGGCCCAATTCTTAGCTGAGCCAGGACAACTCTCTCCCTTTGGTTCTTAAGTGACACATTTGTCCCTTTGGTTCTTAAGTGACACATTTGACCACAATAAAAGCACTGGTTTCAATTGAAGCAGCTTATTTTTCAGCCTGGCTTTCCACAGTTCTTGCTGCTGGCCCTTAAACTTGGATTTTAAAATGGGGGTAAGTTCACTCGATGGAACATTTGCATGTTTAAAAGCACAGTGGGTTGCCATCCTGGGAAGCCCTCTTCAGAGGGACCTCCCAGTTTCAATACATTTGGGGAACATGCACAATCTATTTAATGGATGCCTCAGAATTTCAAACCTTTCCCCAGTTTCCCTGGAGTAGACAAAAAAACCCATCTTTAAGAGAACATTGTTCTAGTTTTTAAGCATGGTCTCTTTCAAAATATTCTGTAAAAGTATTAAAGTACAGAAAAACAAGATGACACACAGAATGAACTTCCAAAGCAAATACTGCAATGATTCACCATGAACAAGTGTTATTTTAGTGCTTTTAATGGCATGCCACTTGGGATACTTTTCATATGTGTCCACAGTAAATTAATCACACTTGCATCCAAAGATTTAACCACTGAATAATACACTGGTAGTCTGGATAATATTTACTCATCAGCAGGAAAACAAACAAACAAAAAAAAAACAATAGAAGCACAATAGTTCTC
This sequence comes from Heloderma suspectum, assembly GCF_057233095.1. Lineage (NCBI taxonomy): Eukaryota > Metazoa > Chordata > Lepidosauria > Squamata > Helodermatidae > Heloderma > Heloderma suspectum. The sequence goes on along the minus strand of NC_139472.1, from coordinate 11,075,439 downwards.
AGATTCTATACAAAAAAATCACACTCATTGAGAACATACCAAGTTTCTACACAGTATTGCTGAAGCATTGTCTTGAAAGGAAATACAAGACAAGCAGACACTGAGTCATTACTGTACACAAAGAATTTGGAAGAGGTCTGTTTCTCTCAGTATGTGAAACCCAGTGAACACAGCCTGTCTAATGGAGGTGGGACAGCATGCCCCATTATGAGAAATTCGGAGACTCCCGTTTTCAGATGCTACAACAACAAATAATTTAACCAAGTCATTTCACATTTGTGTTTGCTTATCTTTGTAAAAAAAATATTCTAAAATTCCCAGCCAACCAAGGAGCATCTATTAAATGCTGTGAACAGTACATAAAGGGATCTAGAGAAGTTTCATCGATTAAGCAGTATGCACTACCTTAAAGTTCAGATTAGGAAAGGCAAATAGCTATTATATAACCACTAATCTGTCTCTAGTTTCTCCCAGTACTGCTGAACAATTAGAGCAATGCCCCCGCCCAAATCAGACAAACTGGTACAGCTTATAGTTAAAAACAAAGACAAACAAAAACAAAATGTGACACGTTAAGCAAGTCAATGGACGTGTTTACATGCAATGATACCTCAGAATTCCAGGGAATCCTGGCTTACTCTTCACAAGATGCATGCTTCTGCACACAGCCTGTTCACCCTGACTTGGCTCAGTGAGAGTAGCTAAACTAACATGGAATTGAAAACTTAGCATGTGGTCTAAACTGAGGCTCCTAGCTTGTTGCTCCCAAACAAAACAAGAATTGTAAACCAGTAACAAACCCTGGTTTCAATTCTGGCTTATAAAGGGTAAAACAAGCCAGGAGCCCCAGTTTGTACAATGCGATAAGCTTTCAGATAATACTTCTCCACACAAGCACACCTCCTGAAAACATATCCTCATAAGAAATCCCCACCCCCCCACGTGCATGCACAGGCACGACATCAGGCCATTACAAAAAAGGGAGGCCTGTTTCCAGCAGGAGTATGTGGGAGGTGTGTTCAGGCCTCCTATGCCCCATAACAGTCTGATGCCTGCACATAAATGTGGGTGGAGAGGAGATAGAGAAAGAGTGCTCTATCATAGGATATGGGGATCTTTCTGTGCCAGGGCAGAATGCCCATGTGGGGAAGAATCTCATACACACACACATCATTTATGCCCCACAATAGAATATGAGGGTATCAGTTCAGTACATGAATTTTCAAATTGAAGCAAGACACAATACAACCCTGATTATCTGGGCTTTATTCATCCCAAAGCCACGTTATTGGAAGTGGTATCCCTTGATATCTATTAAGTAAAATTTGAAATCTTTCAATAATTCAGAATTAAAAGTTACCCATTAAATATTTCCCATCACATCTGGATAATTAACTGCACTGTAAAATGCATCAGATAAATAATTGCAAAAAGCTTATTTACATGAGTCTGAAATACCTTCATTATCAATCCACTTAAGGGTAATTGGTTGTTCCTGTTGTAAATTGCACATCTCTCTCACTTCATCACAAAGTTCATCATAGTTCATGGATGCACCCAGATTTGTGATGAGAATATCCCTGAAAGAGATGAATTTATAGATTCAGTAGCTATAAGTATTCTGTTAAAATCACATGACAGCCTGACTCAATGAGCATCCCTAGTGACTTCACATTTCAGGATCTCACACATAGCTTTTATGACCAATCACAACACTTGCTGCAGAGGTAAATAAGTATCAGTAAACAATGCTAGGGCTCAGAAGATTGCTAAGCTGTCTCACAGAATCCAACTAGACTATTTTGCTTATTGGGCCTGTGACAAGTGCTTAAAGAAGCCTCACAAGTTTCCCTAATAATTTTGCTTCGCTTTGAATCTTATTGTAGTGCCCTGTTTTATTCATCCCCGCCACCCACTAAAATAGCTATGAACCAGTTCACACACTGACATAACAAATAGGTTTTAAGTGCAGTGGGGCATAGGAGTGAGTTGTGGGTTCATATGTCCTCTCCACTACTACATGCATAAAAACCTATGTAAGAAAGCTCCCCTCAAGTGACCCACCCACACCATTTTACAAGAGGACAGATTAAATTATTACAGCCTATACACATAGGCTTTGATTCACATTCAAGGTGCTAAATGTAGTGTAAGACTATGAAGGAGTCTCACTTCCACACTCCACCATATGTACAACCTACATGCCAAAGCTATGTGTAAATCAGCACAAGGTCTTCCAACTCCAAAGGCTATGAAAGGGTTTAAAGGGAGACAGAGATGGAAGCATACCAAGGTATTCACAAGGCAATATATAGCTCAAGAAGTTATCACGTATTAAATACTCTATTATTGTGCTATGATAGAACACATGTGTGCATTATTTAATGTAAAATGTTGACATGTTCTTGTCATTCTTGAAATCATAGGAGGCTAATGGACATCACAGAAAATTGTAGTGTTTACTATTAAATCTTAAGACCACATATCAATCTACCTTCTATCATTTACTGGTAAACAATGGTATTGACATTTATATGCAGGCTGTGGTAAAAGCAAGCTTTGCAATTCAGTTGTTTCTGACATTTACTGGTATGTCTTGAGAGCCACCAATTCTTTTCAAAAAGCAACTAAGTTCATCCTTATTTCCAGTCATTGACCAGAAAAATGGAAGTTCTTACCCAGTAATTGTATGCTCCTCTTGTGGATAGGAAGACAATCCTAGCTGGATTAAGGCAAGGTGAAAAAATCAGCTTCCTGTAATCCAGGAATTACCCACGAATCTCCAGGATCATTAAGCAATGAAGTAACAGAAAATAACAAAAAAACCACAGGAAGTGCAACAAAGTCGTTAAAGAATTACCATAATCAAGGACAAATGCTGTATAATGCACCAAGGTCAATAGAACCTGGTCGCCAAATGTCAGGATTCAGCACATGGGACTGAGCAAGTGTGAAGCTAGGATTTGAGATGCTGCAAGGAGTGAGTGAAACGTCCTGTCCATGAGAAGAGCAGAATCACCAGGTAAGAATTCCTATTTCTCACCTTGTGGACAAGACACTCCTAATTGGAATTAGTAAATGCAGTATCTCTCAGTGAGTGAAGAATCTCCCATGGCCAAATAACCAGGGGTAATCCATACTGACAGTTGAGGGCTGACTGAGGACCCTAGTGCCAAATGTTGCCTCAGCTGAGACATCGGCATCATTTTGTAGTGCCTTGTAAAGGTGTGGGGTGGGGCTCTTTCTTAGGCATTTTAAGGATAAAAGAGCGGCCAAGCTGGAGAATAAGTTTCATTTTGAAAAATACAGAAATCAGGTTCTACAGATAAGATTTCAAGCTCAGAAACTATAAATACAGAGGTGATTGCTACCAGAAAAATAGTATGAGATGGCAGATCTTCAGCAAGGTAGCTCTGAAAGGCCCAAAACAGACTCCAAGGAAGAGCTCTGAAAGCCATGTTGAGACCACAGGAGAGTAACTGACATATAGAGGAGGAAATATGAAATGCAAGTATTTGTAGAGGCTCTCCACATGATTTTGAAAGCTGATTGTCCAGTTCCTTGGACTGCATGAAGAGCTTCCACTCTCCATGAGTAGAGAGCAATGAGAGAAAAAATGGAGGAGGCGGAGCTAGTGTGCGCCCTCTCCTCACTGTTTAGTCCCCCCACTTCAACAACACCCAAATAGGGCTAAGGACAAGTAGAAATCTGCAGGAATGTGTCAGACATCTATGGAAGTTAAGAAACTTCCTCTGCTTAGGTTGACAAGGATGGAATGCAGGGTCTCCATCCTGAAAGCCTTCATCACAATCAACTCATTCACTCTCTTCAAGTCTAGAACAGTTCTTGTACTCCCTGACTTCTTTGGAACTGTGAAGAACTCAGAAAATACCCTGGAGAAGCTTTCTTCAGCCAGAATCAGCTCTACTGGAGATTAAGAATTGCCTTGGAGACTGTGGAAGGCTTCTCTACACTGTTGAATCATGGAGAAAGAATGAAGCAGGCTGAAGAGATATGAGAGAATTCCAGGGAATAGCTTCCTTGCAGGGTTTGTAATACCCACTTGTCCAAGGTTGTAGGCCTCCATGATTCCAGGAAGGCCCAAAATGTGTTGTCCATGGGAAAGAAAGGAAAGGCCACGAGAGGAAGATGGGCTTTTTGCCAGAACAGTGTGGTTGACCGGAACCACCCCTAGTTTGGGAGAGTTGACACTTGGGCTTGATATCACATCTGCCTTGAATTGAACAAAATGGGTGAGAGAAACGGAAGGAATACCTTGAAATGGAAAGCTTCTTGCCAACTTCTTTAGGTATCAGAAGAAACACATAAACAACATTTAGCAAACCCATGAATATTTTTTGGCCTGCGAAAGGAACAATTCTAAGGTTAGCTTAGGCAGGGGACCCAACCCTCAATGTTTATGTGTGCGCACATGATTATGCATCCTGTGTGCGCGCTACTCACTCTGGCTCCTCTCTCTGGATCTCCTTCCTTCCGTCTCTCTCTCCCTTACTCTGGCTTCTCTTTCCTTCCTTCCTTCTGTCTCTTTCTCTCTCAGGCTCCTCCTCCTCCTCTCTCAGGCTCTTCCTCCTCTCTCAGGCTTTTTTTCTTTCCTTCCTTCCATCCATCCATCCATCCATCCATTTGGCTCCTCTTACTCTCTCAATCTCTCTCTTTTCCCTCCCTCCATTGGCTTTACTAGGAAGGGGAACCCCTCCCCCGAAAAACCGGCAAAGGGAGACTAAGGTCACTTCCTGCCATGGATCCTGTCACCCCAAGGCTCCTTGGTGGTGGGTGGACTTTGACCCCCTCCAGCCACTTTTCAGTAGGGGGGGCTTTTTCCCTCCCTGTGCATCTGAGTGGAGGAATCACCCCATTCACTTGCAGAAGGGGAAAATAGCTCAGTGAGTGCCTCAGCCTGGCCTTGCAGATGCATTGGAGACTTCTGCCTTAGGCTCTTTAGCAGGTGACCCAGGAGGTCTTCTATGTGGAGGACAGTGAATCCACGTCATTGTAAGCGAACAGATGCCCTAAGAAACTGAAGGCACTTAACATGGCAAAATCTTGCTTTTGAAACCAACAGGAACCATAAGAATTGCTCCTAGAACAGGATCTGCTCCTGGAATGATGGAGTGAGACCTTGTGCTGTCACACTGGTGCACCCTCCTGGGGAGATACATTGCTATGTTTGTGGCAGCTGCCAGAATGGGAGGAATAGCATTTAGGCAGTGCTGTAAGAAGTGGAATGTGCCTTGGTGAGGCAATAACCAGAAGTAGCCTTAAGCCATGTCACAAAAGTCTACATGAACAGTTTCTCCTTCTATGACAGGGTAGGATGGGGACTTAGAACCAGGGTGATTCACTACGTGGGTCCTCAGAAAATATGGTAATGCTTCCAGCAAATGAAGTAGCATTTGACAGTGGCTGTCTCCAGAGGAGTTGATGTAGATGATAGGCTGAAGATGCTACTCTCTGGCGTCCACATCAAACTGAGAGGCATGGAGAAATACTTGCAGCATAGGGGCACACAGGCAGTGGTAGTCTAGGTCATGTTCTCTCAAGCCCTTCCATATCAGCCTGGTATGAGGGAAGAAAATCTCTGGAAAACAGGTGTAGGCCAGAGTCTGCCACAGGTGGACTTCCAGGATCCTGATTTGTAGACCACAGCTCAGTTCTCTGATAAAACCATGCTCCTTTGTCTTGACAAGGCAACAGACCAGGGATTGGTAGGTGGCTCTCTCCATTCAAGCAGTAGTTCTTTCAGCCCTGCCTCCCCAGTCCCAAGAGCAGGATGGGACCTAGCAGGAATGCTCTCTCCACAAGGGGAGAAAACCAACATTTCCCAAGACAGTCTGGGAATTACCCAGAATTGTGAAGAAATTAAGTTCTTAGCTACACAGATTGGTTTAGTTCCTGTGCACGTAAATCAACTCCACTGGGTACACCCAGGGATTGCAACAGAACAAAGCAGAAGAGCACTATGCTTGAGCAAGCTGGGTATCTGTGTAGCAGATGTGGAGGCGGAGCTTTGGACTCAACCATTTTTCAGCTATATATATTGGGGGTTTTTAATTCTACGTTTTCATTATATGTATTATCATCCATACACTAAAGCCAGTTAAACCCTAGAGTGAATGCCTACGGCGTCATTGTTTTCCAGGATTCAGACAACTGTAGACAAGTGGTTGCTGACTTTTAATTCCATTGGAAAAATGCTGTCCTTTGCTCAAGATTGAAGTCTGACTCTACCATGAGGTTTAGCGTTTGGAAGATTAAGCATGTACTCTTCATAAAAGCATTTCTCACATTCCTCAGCATTTTAGTCAACTGAGTTTAATTTAAGAGTTCAAAAACCTGTACATAACCAAACCAAGGAATCCTTTACATCAAGGAAGATTACGTAAGTGTGACCTACACTTCAGTCATCCAGCATGATCTCTTATGCTACTTTAAGCACCATCACACCCAAGATATACAAATATCCACCCTCCCAAGCTTCCATGGAGACATACTAACAATCATGAAAGGTATGTTTCCCTCATGCTTATATTACTGGCTATTAGTTTAATCATAATATTAAAGGTGCACTGTATCACAAATAGACAACTTAAATTATTTAGCACCTTCCTGAATAATTCTTGACACTAATTTTGTTGTTTGATATCCATATCTTCTTGCAGTTCGACATGTCTGATCATACAGAAACAGGAATCCACTGCACACACTGGCATTCTGCCATGCTACTTTTTATATCAAAATTTGATAAACTGTTACTTATACAGTCCTTCAGGTATGATCAATAAAGCCAAACTGAGTAATTAGGAAAGATGTCAGCTTTACTCCTTTCCCACTGAGGACAATGGTAGACAATGCATACACTCCTGTGTGAGGTTTTACACCGAACCCATTTTACAGCAGACTGAACTAAGAAAAAGTTGCACAGAGTTAAGAACTGAATCACTATTTTAAACAATGAAAATTAAGTAACTTCTCAAACTGACATCTGGAGTTACTTGTAATTATAATTAAAATATACCATGAAGATTTTAAAAATACTGCATGGATGAACTTTGTTGACAACCATCAAAAATGTATGTCACTGCATAACCTGATTGACAATTCAGTCAACCCTAATCACTCTGATTTAGGACAATGAACAGGCTGTTCCTAAGGAAACTTCCATATGCGAGACTTACTGTGCAATTCTAATTTACTCAGAAATACATTCCATGGAATTTAATGGGACCTATTCCCAAGTTAGTGACATGTGCACAGGATTCCAACCTTAAATAGTTTTTGCTGTTAATGCAGGTATAAATAGTGCATTGGCTAGAATGTATATCCAGTTTTAAAACTGCTCTGTCATTTCCATACCATATTAAGAACATTCATGTGGCGCAAATAATGTGAGCAAGAGGCTCCAACATACTTTAAATGTGAGGGTTTGTGCATAGGATGAGGTATACCAATAGCTATCTGAGTGCAATGTACAACATGGCATTATTCTGCTGCACCATTATATCAGATTCAGAGGCAGATCTTACAGCACAACTCTTCTAGAAAAATCATATATATCCAGTCTTACATTGCACTGGCCATTCTACCTACTCATATGTATCTATTGCTCTAGAACAGGGGTGCTGAACCTTTTTCAGCTCAAGGGCTGAATTTCCGAGAAGCTCTCAGGGAGGGTGCATTCCAGTGGTAGGCAGGGCCAAAGGCAAAACGGGCAAGGCCAATATACAAAAAATACCAACGTATTTTAGCTTAAAGCTCTTACTGCCAGCAACAAAGCTTTAGAAGAGGAATTTCAATCTTTTAGAATGGGGAACAAAAACTGCACAAGAGGCAGGAAATCATGAAATGATTGGCAGTCGGAGGAAACAGGGCATGGCCATCTGGAGAACCCCAGAGGGCAGGACTGGGACCCCAGTCCTGAGGTTCTGCACCCCTGCATAGTTGACTATGTTGAGGAATGAATTAACTTACTCCTCCACCTTTTTAAAACTTTTTGTTATTCTAAGTTTGTAAAGGCACAGCTTAATATACAACACGTTAATCTCAGGATACAGAAATTGTGCCACTGGAAATCATTTATAGAATGTTTCTCCGAAACGTAGTCTACCCTGACATGCAATGTACAAGTTTCTGTTTTCTCGCTGATATATGATATGAATGGGAACCACATCATTATAAACATTTCCCTAGTTTCAAGTCCTTTTGACAATCTCAGTTTGTGTGTCAATTTCTCTGAGAGTGCTATTGACCATCCACCCATCTCCTTTCTGATAGTCCTTCACTTGTTTTCCAGTACCTGCCACTTCCAAGCAAATAGCTGCCAGTAGGGGCCGTATCAAGTCCTTATACGTCAAAAGCTTGTTCTCACCAATAAAAATTGACAATAAAATCATAGCCCCACAAACATTAACTGTTTGATTTGTTATTTCATTAAGAAACTGAAGTACTTTCCACTACTGCTCCATCTGTAGATTCTCTATGGCTTGTACCCCTTCCTGAATTTCTTCAAATTAGCTTCTTCAAGAGGGCAAGATACACATGTTTTACATCAAACCATCATGCAAATAGTACTAACATTTCCTCCCAAATTCCACAATGCTAACACCATAGACTTTGGGAATTGATAAAAGCATATGCCAACAAAAGAATATCCAATTAATTATTAATGTAGCGTGGACAAAACACAAGGCCTGAAAGAAATTAAGGGACAAGCAAAATGCAATGCAAAAGAAACCCCTTAATCACTTACCCATTATAATGAGTTTTTACTCTGATGAAATCTCTCTTCATATTCATTTTTGATCCCATTCTGCTAGGCATGGTACTGACACAGTATTCAAAGTGGAAGATGTGTCTTGGGTTCATAGACTTGTCTTCGAAATCATTCTAGAGAGATGGGGAATTGTAATACATGAGCAGGTGAAGTTTCCACACTGTTTCTCCCAAAGTAATACTGCATCAGACTGTATGCAAACAAAAAAAGGCACATTTGAACAAAAATAATTGGAAAACAGAAAAGATATTGTGCTCAACTAGTGCAAACAATAAACAAATGAGAAGTCAAACAAATCAATGGGGCAATTCATGTTCATATTTTTCCAGTATCCCAGTTTTGTTGTTACAGAAATGCTAAAGTTTCATGACAGCTACTTACAAATATGTAGTGCATATAAAATCAATATTCTGAAATGTAGGGCAACTTGTTTAAAACAGGCCAAAATCAATTTAAATTGTATTCTAGAATAAAAGTTGTATCAGACAGAAAATCAGGTAAGATTTTGGCCAGTAATGTTAGTCACCACTGTTTGCAAAATTGAATCGTAACTCTTTGCAAACAAATTTGCTGACCTGATTTCTGACATCTTTGTTTCCAAGCACAAGTATTGCTAAACTTCTTACAAAATGCATGGGTGGAGTGGGGAAATAACTTTTGCTTTATTCTTCTCTTCCAAGTCTGAAAATAATGTTGACATGCTATCACAAAACCATTTACTTTCCTATGTTATGAAAAGGGACATTAGAAAGAATATATCCAAGTAGATGAATGTGTGCAAAAGAGTGTGTGTGGTGGTGGGGAGTTCAGCCTATTTGCACTGAGTGGGAAGTGACAGGTTTGCTCACTGCTTTTTCTCCCAAGTTCAATCATTTTCCATGAAGTCAAAGCATAACAGAAAGGCAGAAGAGCCATCAAAGTGTACAATATTTTTTTTGTGTCTAGCATTTGAGTTATATATGTAACATTAGGCTTCACCCTGCTGATCAGCAGAGACAATGTAAGTGATGCTCTCTTACTACACACAACTGGATCACAATTGCAGCTTTGAAAGTGTCCCTCCTTCCATTTTTGAGCCCTGATACAGAGCATGTTATACATGTTAAAGTATTTAGGCAGAGGGTGGGAATTCACCTTTCAGATAATAGAATACGTTGCAAAATCATCTCTGCTCTTAGCAAGTACTCTGGACAGTCATACACTCCATTCAGGAAACAGAACTTCTTAGGTACAGTCCCATCCCCACTCTCCCTGAGATAAAAGTACATTTAGGGGGATGTGTAAAAAACTTTATTTTTACCACATCATAACCAAGGCTATATAAAGCACCATACCCTTCTTTTAAGTTCGTACATTTAGATTGAGCTAAAACTCAAGAGGTCTTATTTAAAAGGTCCTCATTTTAATCATCACAACTAGACATCAAGAAACATCTCAGATTCACAAGACATGCCTTAAAAGCTGTGAGCTGTCAACCAAGCGCAGCATGAAAGTTCCCTGCTAACATAGTACTAAAGCCATAGAACCTCAGATTCCATAGGAGCCGCTACGCCCCATCCCAATTGTCAAACCTCACACTGACCTACACCCGTCCCACAAACATAGAGGCAGACTCCCTCAGCAGCTTTTCCAGGACAAATATCTCCACAAAAACCTTCCCCCAAATCCTTGAGCTTTTTCTCACCTTTCCTTAACTCCTTTTCCCATTATAAGGTAGCTGAGAGGACCAAGGTTCCACTGCCCTCCCCCTCAAAAATACGCTGTCTTTTTCCTGAAGTTCTCCAAACTTACAATGCAATCCTATGCAAGTTTACTCAGATGTAAGTCCCACTGTATTCAGCAGGTGTTACTCTTAGGTAAGTTTGCTGCCCAAGATCCCTTGCCAGTTTGTCGATTGTCACTAACATACCCTATAGCTCATTCCCCCAACTGACACATACACATTCCTTTGTCACACACCTGTGCTCTCTTCAGATTACCCCCAGCATGAAGTCAAACTGCCCCCTAAATACCCTGATTTTCAACACTGTCTTTACCAGCATCCACTCCCAGTGCCGCCCCCAGAGATGCATACCTTCATAAGCACACACACACACACACACACTTTATCAACGTGTTCCTCGCTACCCTCTCGGTCCCATAAAGATCAAGTAAATTAAACAATTGCATATTCTTCCCATTTATCCTACCTCCATTTCCTCTTTCTAAACTGTAATCCCCAATGGAGCAGGGACTTCTCTTATGCTTTGTAGATGGACAGCATTATATAAATATTAATCATAGTAAACACCAGCAACTCACCCTTTCTCAGTCCTGCTCCTCACTACCTTAAACCTAACCCAAGTAATGGGGTGAATGTCCCCCCTCCCTGACACAAACATCTTCCCTACTCCTTCTTCCCCGCTCTCCCAATGAACATATCTCCCCTGTGTCTATTTCTAGATTTTCTCACACACACACACACACACACACACACCCCGGGGGCAGGGATCTGTCATCCCATTCTTTGTAAGTTCCATGCAAATGGAAATAATAATGATAACAGCAACAACTCCTCTCACGCTCTTTCAGTCCTATCCTTTGGCTCCCCGCCACCTTATTTATTTATTTATTACATTTATATCCCGCCTTTTTTCCTCCTCAAGGAACCCGAGGTGGCATATGTAATCCTCCTCCTCCTCTTTATCCTCACAACAACAACCCTGTGAGGCGGGTTGGGCTGAGAGTCTGTGACTGGCCCAACGTCACCCAGTGAGCTTCCATGGCCAAGTGGGGACTAGGACCTGGATCTCCTGACTCCTAGTCCAACACTCTAGTCACTACACCACACTGGCTCTCTCACCTTAAATCAGGGTGTGCGTGGGTCTTTCCCTCTGACACAAAAATCCACATCCCCTTTCACCCCGGGGAAAAAAAAAACTGCCCCGTATCTGGTTTTGGATTGCAAGCCCCTTGGGGCAGAGGCCTGTCTTCCCATTCTTGTAAAGTCCCATGCAAACAGAAGGCATTATAATCCACCAGGAGAATAATAACTCCCTCCCTAGGGAACTCCGCCATGCCCCCTCTTTAACGAGCTTCCGCCGCGCATTAAAAACATGCTTCATAACGGCATGTTATGAAGCCATTAACATGCCGTTATGAAGCATGTTCAGGCAGGCATTTGGGGTGGGTTAGGGTATTTTTTTTTTTTACGATGTTTTTAATGTAGAATAATATTGTTTTAACTGTTTTGTTGTTGTACATCGCCCAGAGTGGCTGGGTGACCAGCCAGATGGGCGATTAATAAATAAAATAAATAAATAAATAAAATAACAAATAAGAAAGCAACGCATATTAACAATGTGCAATGACATGTAACAATAAGTACTGATACTCTCCCCCTTTGCTCCCCTGACCATAAACTCCTTTGAGTGTGTGTGTATATGAGTGTGTGTGTGTATGAGTGTGTGTGTGTATGAGTGTGTGTGTGTATGAGTGTGTGTGTGTATGAGTGTGTGTCTGTGTGTGTGTATGTATTTGTGTGTGTGTATGAGTGTGTGTCTGTGTGTATGAGTGTGTGTCTGTGTGTATGAGTGTGTGTCTGTGTGTGTGTCTGTGTGTGTGTCTGTGTGTATGAGTGTGTGTGTCTGTGTATGTCTGTGTGTATGAGTGTGTGTGTCTGTGTATGAGTGTGTGTGTATGAGTGAGTATGTGTGTGTGCACGAGTGTGTGTGCACGAGTGTGTATGAGTGTGTCTGTGTGTGTGTATGAGTGAGTATGTGTGTGTGCATGAGTGTGTGTGCATGAGTGTGTGTGTGTGTATGTACGTGTATGTGTGTGTGGGGGGGGTCCTTCTTTTGACACAAAAATCCCCCTCCCTTCTCAATCCCCAGATCTCCCCTGACTCTAATTAACTGCCCCACACCTACGCCCCGCTCCTCGGAATGGGCTCACCTTTTTCTCCCCTTCTGGGTCAAGCCCACGTTAGAGAGCCTCTTCTCCAGGTCCTTCCCCTCCTCACGAACTTTTAAGGGGAGGGTCGAGCCGAACTCCTCCTCCTCCTCCTCCTCCTCCTCCTCTTCTTCTCCCCCTTCTTCTTCTTCTTCCTCCTCCTCCTCCTCTTCTTCTCCCCCTTCTTCTTCTTCCTCCTCCTCCTCCTCCTCCTCCTCCTCCAGCAACTCTTCCCTCCCTCAGGGCTGACTCTTCTCGCCCTCCTCTTTCCCCGCCCCGCGGAAGTTTGCTCACCTTCCTGAAGCGATCTGCGCGAGCCGCCGACACCCCCCTCCCCCAACATGGCGGCCGCCAACCAGCGAGGGATGCATTTCTCTCCCCGCCTACCCGCGCGCGCGCCCACACTCCGGCAGCCAATGAGGCGGCCGCCCGGCGGGCCCTCCTCCCCCTCCCGCACCTGCCCGCGTATTGTAAAGCAGCTCCGGGCGGCCTCACCTGGAGCCCATCCCTGCCCCACCCCCAGAGGCCGAGACGGACCAATGGCGCGCAGGCCTGGGCCGTTACCTGGCGAAAAGGCGCGTCAGCGCGGGCGGCGGAGGGGAAGGAGGAGCGGCTCGGGGAGCCAATGGGGGAAAAAAAGACAGGGAAGGGGAAACAGCTGCGGCCAATAGGGAAGGGAGGGGCGGGGACTAGCGGCTAGTCTGCCCGGCAACAAGAGGGGCAGGGCGGGTTGAAGAGGCGGCGAGGTGTCGGACGGGGACTGGGCCGAGGTGGGCTCGAATTCAGCTGCCGAGGTGGCTTTGGGCCAGGCACGCGCCGTCAGCCTCACTTGCCCCTCAGGGTTGCTGTGACGTGCGTCAGACGGAGCTCCTTGAAGGGAAGGGTTTTGTTCTGTTTTGTTTTTTAAATGTAATTCATAAATAATTATGAATTATTATAAATAATTCATAAATAGCTTGAAAGGAGGAAAAGAGGTGTGACAGGTGCTGGGTCCTTTTAAGGCAGGGGTGGGAAACCTGTCTAGCCCTCCAGATGCTGTTGGACTACAACTCCCATCAGCCCCAGCCAGCATGGGCAACGGTCAGAAATGACGGGAGTCGCGACAGCATCTGGACGGCCACAGGTCCCCCCCCCCCAAAAAATCGCTGTTTTAGGGACACTGGGTCTTAAGCTTGCGGGCACAGGCAGTCTGCTTTTTTCTTTTTTTCTTTTTTAAATCTGTACACAGGATTCAGCCAGTTTTAAGCACTTTGAAAGTGATAAATAATAATAGGGTGTTATTGGCGGAGAGGATGGAATCCCTCACAATGAAAGAAGCTGTCCGCTTTCAGAACCTGAAGAACGGAAGCAGTTTTCAAAGGCGCAGACTTTCAGGAGCTCCAAGGAGCTGCATAGGGACCATGTTCCCCTCACTCATCGGGTCTGCCAGGCCTCCCTTGTAAAGAGGGAATGCCCTATGTAGGACGGTTCACTGTCCGTGGCTTAGTGGTTAAGGCACTGAACTGCAGACTGGAAGGTCGGCAGGTCAGCAGTTCGAGACCCGAGTGCCGCGTGAGGGAGCGAGCTCCCGTCTTCAGTCCCAGCTCCTGCCAACCTAGCAGTTCGAAAGCGAGAAATTGCAAGTAGATAAATAGGTACCACCTCGGCGGGAAAGGTAACAGCGTTCCGTGCACCTCGGTGTTCAGTCATGCCGGCCACATGACCACGGAAGCGTCTTCGGACAGCGCTGGCTCTTCGGCTTAGAAACGGGGATGAGCACCGCACCCTAGAGTCAGACACGACTGGTTGGGGACACCTTTACCTTTATTCTCCTTAGCAAGGTTTAATATTCTCCCCACCATACTGTCAGAGGGCAGATACAAAATTTCAATGAGTAACAGACGCTGCCCCTGTATTAACATCGAGGTGGAGTCCATCTTGCATGTTCTATTCCACTGTAGTTATTATCAAGAATATAATAAGGCCAGAAAAGACCTAATATATTCTATTACGCAGTTCTTCCTGGGTCGCTCTCTTGAGCCCGTTACGATTATTTTACTCCAGGGAACCAATAAGTCAATTACTGAGCTAAATTTCTGGATCTGGCTATTCTCACTAGACCATTCATGACTGTTTGATTATTTCCTTTAAACTTATTGATTAGTATCTTCACAGATTCTGTATTCTTCCATTTCTGTTAACATGTATATTAACATGTCTGTATTTGACATGGCGGTCTGTTGACTGTAAATAAAGACTGAGTTGAGCGGTTTTCCCAGGAGTTCAGGAGAGGTGGCTTGGAATTTCCTGAAATGGTCTGCAAAGAGATGGGGGGGAGTGCCACATTCCAGTGCTGCTTCTTATGAAAAAAATACTGTTAAGCAAAGATATAGGAAGCAGACTTCTACTGATTCAGACCACTGGTCCATCTAGCAAAGTACTGTCTACCGCTGACTGGCAGCAGGTCTCCAGGATTTGAAACACAGGTCTTTCTCAGCTAAACCTGGAGATGCTGAGGATTGAACCTGCAACATTCCGCATGCAAAGCATAAACTTCACCACTGAGCTGTGGATGCTCTTAATGAGCACAGGAAGCTTCCAGACAAACAGCTTCTAGTGCTGCCAAGCAAAAGACATTGTGCATAATTCCACCTTTCCCTCTTTTTTTCTTTTTTCTTTTTTGTAGAAAGAAAAAAGATGGAAGCGATGGGAAAATATGGGAGGGTTACAAGTGGAGGTTGATGTCTGGACTCCTTGTAAAATTCCATAAATGGGGCAGGGAGATGGCACAATAAAAGCCTCATCTGGAAGCACCCAAGTCAAACCTTCGGTCTGCCTGCCTCAGTACCACCTACACTGACTGCCAGGGTTTCAAGCATTGGTCTCTCCCATCCCTAGCTTGAGATGGCGGGGATTGAAGCTGAGACTTTCTGCATGTGCTCTACCACTGAATGACAGCCCTTTTCCTCTTCATAGGATTCCTCCAAGATTTTGCAGCATTCTTAACTGTGTGTGATGCTGGAAAAGGACCCACTGGCGATTGTGGGTTTGGAATTCTTTGGGAATGTAGCTGAGGTTTGTGAACTTCCTGAAGCACAGTCCAACCTGTCCTTGGAGCTTGTACCTTGCCTGGCTTTGGAAAAAAAAGGGGCAAATGTGTAGGGACTTAGCTGCCCCACCTTTTAGAAGCTTTGGGGGCTCTTGTGCATAGCAAGGATCAGAGATTCTGTGTGTAAAAATAAAAATAAAAAAAACACCATTGCAGGGTAGAATCAAACAGACGCTGCTTTGTCACCTGAAAATGATGCAGAGACATCTAATGGCCATAGACCCACATTGCATGTCAGAGCCCTCAAGGTGAAAAATAAACAAGAATCTAGTTTGTGGTAACTTCAGTTTAGGGAACTAAAAGGGATATTACAATTCACTATTAGATTGATTGCACATACAGTCTTTTTTTGCAAAAATGATATCTTTTAGGACAGGGCTGCCATATGTGAAAAAAATCAGCCACAGCATCCATTGAGCTCAGGGTATGGGTTACTCTTCTTTATCCTCATAATAACCCTATGTGGTAGGCTAGGCTCAGGCATTGATTTGCCTTTGGTCACCCAATGAACTTTGTGGCTGATCAGGGATGTGAACCCAGATCTCCCCAGCAAAAGTCCAACACTACACTACCCTTTGACAGCTCACTATTCTATGACTGTCAGCTAATCCTAAGAAATTGTGGATTATGCCATGTATTACTGCTTTTTGGTGCGTGTGTGTTTATCACAGATCAACACAGCTGCCTTTTTGGACTCTACTTGGGGGTGTGGCTATGGGGGCTGTCATGATGACCTTCTGCACTTCAAAACACGCCACTGTGGCATAGTGCCAACATGTCTTGCTTGTTTTTAGATTTCTGTAAAAGAAGTGGTGTAACATGCCATAAGAGCTTAATTTTGGCTGATTCAGATACCTAGTGCATTACTACGTTGTTGTGCTTCGTCCAGTTATTGTTATGCCCTGAAATAACAGGGATTCAATAATAAAAGAACGTAAGACTTTTAGGGCACAATCCTAAGCAGATAGGCGGCTGCCTCTGAACTCGGAGGCAACCGCCTATCCAATGCAGAGCAGGAGAAGCACGGAGGGGATCATTCCCTCCACACTTCTCCTGCCCTGCATTTGCAGCTAGACAGCCGATTTCAGCTGTCTAGCCGTGGGAGGGTGGAGCGGGGAAGGAGGCTGCCGGATGACACATAGGATGTGTCGTACTGGCATTTCCGCCCTCCCCACCCTGGAACGCCCCGTTTTGGCTGCTCTGCACTCCTCTTGTGACTGTGGAGCATGGGGCTGTCCCACGCTGCCTATGAGGCAGCGTAGAAGGGGCAGAAGGTCAGCTCTCTGGGAACCGACCTCAGAGTGCGGGCTTCGAGGTTGGTTCCCAGAAAACCAGATATCCCATGGCCGTCTAGCCGCTGACTAGCAGCCATAAGATTGCTCCCTTAAAAATTCAAATTAGCTATTATAAAAGCACTGCCATAAGAAGTTGCAGTGAGTGATATATATTATTCTAAATGTGTTGTAAGGAATGAAAGAACCATCTTTTCCGAAGATTCTCCATGGTTTTATTATCTGCTTTAAACCTCTGAAATATTTTTTTTCAATTTGTAGGAAGATAACATTAGGAACATTCAACTCCATGAGCCTATGCATGTCTACTCAGAAGTAAGCCCCATTGAGTTCAGTGGGGCTTAGTCCTAGGTAAATGTTATAGGATTGCAGCCATAAGTCTCCTTTTATCAGAAAGATTTTGTAGTATTCCTACTGATATCCTCAGCACCAGCCCTACCATTAGGCAGAGTAAGGCAGTTGCCCCAGGCAGCAGATGCTGGGAGGTGGCAGCAAGGTGTTGGAGAAGAAACCATGGTGTACCATGCAATGTGCTCTGTGCCCCCTAAGCTAGTCTGCTGCCTTTGGGTGTGGTGGAGGATGCGGGTCCCATCACCAGTGTTGAAGAAAGATTCAAATGCCGTTCAGTCAGCTTCTGTATATGGAATGCAAGGGGTAGGGGTGCCATCTTGTTCTTTGCCTCAGGCAGCAAAATGTCTTGGGCCAGCCCTGGACATCCTTAATGGGTTTCCATCCCAAACAAATATTATTTACATTTTGCTTTTAAAAAACAGATTTTTTTCCCAACTACCTCATCTTTTCTGGCACATTTTCAGTTAAAAACAACAAGAACCACCTTGTCAACATATCCATTTTCAAAAGCTAGCTTTCCTATCCACGAGAGTGTTAAACCTAGTCCAGCTCTTAAAGTCCATTACCATGAATGAAGTATGTAATTATTTAAATACAAGTCTTCCATGTCACATCTATCCCAAGACAGATTGTTCAGGCTGTTCAGACCAGTTCAAAATGGTAAAATTTAATACTTGGTTTTTAGTATTCTTTTTATGATGAATACCCAGCAGTTCAATTTTCTTTTTGTTCAACATGCCTCCAGAAAAAGCCCCATATTGATATATGCAGTCTAATATTTCTCTAACTGATTTTGCTACATTTCTTAAGGAACAAGACCCAGGCACTCTTGGCAACAGATGTTACCACATTCTTGCTGGGATTTGTAGGTCTGTATTTATGTTCCCAAGCGAGTTATTTCTAAGCAAGCATAACCTGGAAGAATTCACAATGCCTATACTGCTTACATGGTACAGACATTAAGGCGGGAGGCTTAACTTACCATTTCTGTGTTGTTTTGGATCATAGATGAAATTGCTCTACTCTTCTTTGAAATGGATAATATTCTCATTATGTAGGAGCCAGTGATAGATAAATAGTGTATCATGAAATCATATTCCTACCATCACAAGAAATTATCCCATCTACTTGTCTTTTATGAGGTGTTTTGATGTACTTGCAGAAGGTGGTTAGACATTTCCCAACATTTACATTCAATTATAAATTCACACTGGAAAGATTTGGTTTGACAGAATTGATAATGCTACAGAATCTTGGCTTCCCATTATGTATGTATGTATGCAGAGATTATTTCCTGTATTTTTGATGTTCAGGCTGAGTGCTGTTACCTAATGGGGTTGGAGGGATCCCAAATACAGCACAATGAGGTCTGAGAATGTTTATTGGCCATGGAATGCTGACTGTTGAGGGGTGGGGGTGGAGTGCCTGACTGACAGCAGCACTCCAAACTGCAACATTTTGTTGCAGATCCTATACTGCAACTGTAGATTCCTATATTGCATTGGTGTTCAGCTGCTGGATTGAGACCCATTTCTTTGTCATAGCCTGACCTAAGTGGGTCACACCAGCTACACTACCACCAAAATATATGATAAAAAATTAAGAATTAGATCGCCAAATGCATGTTTGGGCTAAAGGTGGTTCCCAGATCTGAAAAGGGTGAGGACTGCTCCTGTACTGCCTTCCAACGTCAGTTTCCCATGATGATTTTATTTAGTGGCAATGAAACAAAAAACATAGAAAAACAAACAGAAAACAGAAAATAAAAATAAAAATAAAAAATGGAAAAACAAAATGGAAAATAGAAAAACAAACATCAGAAAAACAAACAGAAAATAAAAATAGAAAATAGAAAAAATAAACATCAGAAAAACAATCATTAAACAATTTTTAAAACCACCAACAGAAAGCATCCTCTAACTAAATTAATAATTTAAATCCATGGGAGAATAAAAAGTTTTTACCAGGCATCAAAAAGATAACAACACCAGTGCCAAGCAAAGCTTCCTGGGGAGAAAATTCCAGAGATGGAACACCACAGCCAAAAATTGCTCCCTAGTTTGCTACCCATTTAACCTCAAATTATGGGTGTACGCTTTACAGCAGGGTCGTTAAAACTTAGGTTCACAGGCCACATCTGGCCATGCCCCTTTTTTTCTGGCCCAGCCGTCTTTCCTATAATTGCCTATTTGTTGGTGGTTTCCTAGATTTTACACAGAAGTTTCCCCCCATTCTCCACACTCTCCTAAGATTTAGTTACTGGCAGTAAGAGCGTTAAGCTAAAATGTGGTATTTTGGGCCCCACCCCTTTTGCCTCTGGCCATGCTCACCACTGGAATACGGCCCCCGAGAGCTTCTCTGAAACAGAACTCGGCCCTCAGGCTGAAAGGGGTTCAGCATCCCTGTAAGTCTTACAGTTGTTGTTGTTGTTGTTCAGTCGTTAAGTTGTGTCCGACTCTTTGTGACCCCATGGACCATAGCACGCCAGGCCTTCCTGTCCTGCGCTCTCTCCTGGAGTGTGCTCAAGTTCATATTCATTGCATCGGTGATGCTATCTAGCCATCTCATCCTCTGCCATCCCCTTCTCCTTTTGCCTTCAATCTTTCCGAGCCTCAGGGTCTTTTCCAGAGAGTTTTCTCTTCGCATTAGGTGGCCAAAATATTTGAGCTTCAGCTTCAGTATCTGTCCTTCCAATGAGTAGTCAGGGTTGATTTCCTTTAGGATGGACTGATTTGACCTCCTTGCAGTCCAGGCGACTCGTAAGAGTCTTCTCCAGCACCACAGTTTGAAAGCATCAATTCTTCGGCGCTCAGCCTTCCATATAGTCCAGCTCTCACAGTCATACGTTGCTACTGGGAAAACCATAGCTTTGATTAGACGGACCTTTGTCGGCAAGGTGATGTCTCTGCTTTTTACTATGCTTTCTAGGTGTGCCAAAGCTTTCCTCCCCAGGAGCAAGTGTCTTTTAATTTCATGGCTACAGTCACCGTCTGCGGTGATCTTGGAGCCCAAGAAAGTAAAATCTGTCGCTGCTTCCATTTCTTCCCCTTCTATATGCCAGGAAGTGATGGGGCTGGATGCCATGATCTTTGCCACAGAATTTGCCACAGTTTGTTGTGATCCACACAATCAAAGGCTTTAGCGTAGTCAATGAAGCAGAAATAGACGTTTTTCTGGAATTCTCTTGATTTCTCCATGATCCAGCGAATGTTGGTGATTTGATCTCTAGTTCCTCTGCCTCTTTGAAACCCAGCTTGTACTTCCAGTAGTTCTCGGTTCACATGCTGCTGAAGCCTAGCTTGTAGGATTTTGAGCATAACCTTGCTGGCATGTGAAATGAGCGCAATTGTACGGTAGTTTGAACACTCTTTGGCGTTGCGCTTCTTTGGAATTGGAATGTAAACTGACCTTTTCCGGTCTTGTGGCCACTGTTGAGTGTTCCAAATTTGTTGGCATATTGAGTGCAGCACTTTAACAGCATCATCTTTTAGGATTTTAAATGGCTCAGCTGGAATACTGTCATCTCCGCTAGCTTTGTTGTTAGTAATGCTTCCTAAGGCCCACTTGACTTCACTGTCTAGGATGTCCGGCTCAAGGTCAGTGACTGTGCTATCATGGCTATCAGGGACATTCAGATCTTTCCTGTATAGTTCTTCTGTGTATTCTTTCCACCTCTTCTTCATCTCAACTGCTTCTGTTAGGTGCCTGCCTTCTTTGTCCTTTATCATGCCCGTCTTTGCACAAAACCTTCCCTTGAGACCTCCAATTTTCCTGAAGAGATCTCTAATCTTTCCCATTCTATTGTTTTCCTCCATTTCTTTGCATTGTTCATTTAAGAAGGTCTTCTTGTCTCTCCTTGCTTTCTCTGGAAATCTGCATTCAGTTGGATATATCTTCCCCTTTCTCCCTTGCTTTTTGCTTCCCTTCTTTCCTCAGCTACTTGTAAAGCCTCATCAGACAGCCACTTGGCTTTCTTGCATTTCTTTTTCTTTGGGATGGATTGAGTTGCTGCCTCCTGAACAATGTTACGGACCTCTGTCCATAGTTCCTCAGGCACTCTGTCTATCAGGTCTAATCCCTGAAATCTATTCCTCGCCTCCACTGTATATTCATAAGGGATATGATTTAGGTCATACCTGAATGGTTTAGTGGTTTTCCCGACGTTCTTCAATTTAAGCCGAAATTTTGCAAGAAGCAGCTCATGATCTGAGCCACACTCAGCTCCAGGTCTTGTTTTTACTGACTGTATGGAGCTTCTCCATCTTTGGCTGCAAAGGACATAATCAATCTGATTTCGATATTGACCATCTGGTGATGTCCATGTGTAGAGTCGCCTCTTGTGCTGTTGGAAAAGAGCGTTTGCTATGATCAGCGTGTTCTCTTGGCAAAACTCTATTAGCCTTTGTCCTGCTTCATTTTGTACACCAAGGCCATGCTTGCCTGTTATCCCGGTGATTTCTTGACTTCCTACTTTAGCATTCCAATCCCCTATGATGAAGAGGACATCTTTTTTGGTGTTAGTTCTAGAAGGTGTTGTAGGTCTTCATAGAACCGATCAACCTCAGCTTCTTCGGCATCAGTGGTTGGGGCGTAGACCTGAATTACTGTGATGTTGAATGGTTTGCCTTGGATTCGTACTGAGATCATTCTGTTGTTTTTAAGATTGTACCCCAGGACTGCTTTCCCCACTCTTTTGTTGACTATGAGTCATTACTACTCCATTTCTTCTACGGGATTCTTGCCCACAGTAGTAGATACGATGGTCACCTGAATTAAATTCGCCCATGCCTGCCCATTTTAGTTTGCTGATTCCCAAGATGTTGATGTTCAATCTTGCCATCTCATGTTTGACCACCTCCAGCTTACCTTGATTCATTGATCTTACATTCCAGGTTCCTAAACAATATTGTTCTTTACAGCATCAGACTTTCTTTTTACCACCAGACACATCCACAGCTGAGTGTCCTTTTGGCTTTGGCCCAGCCGCTTCACTCTTTCTGGCGCTACTTGGAAATACCCTCTGCTCTTCCCCAGTAGTATATTGGACACCTTCCGACCTGAGGGGCTCATCTTCCGGCGTCATCTCTTTTAGCCTTGTGATACGTTCCATGGGGTTTTCTTGGCAAGAATACTGGAGTGGGTTGCCATTTCCTTCTCCAGTGGACCACATTTTGTCTGAGCTGTCCACCATGACCTGTCCGTCTTGCGTGGCCCTGCACGGCATAGCTTATGGCTTCACTGAGTTACGCAAGCTCCTTCACCACAACAAGGCAGTGATCCATGAAGGGGAAGTCTTACAGTACTGTTACCTAATAAAATAGCATTTCTTGCCAAAACCCAAATCTGCTGGGTTGCTAACATGTTTCATGCTTCCCCTTCATGACAAGGAAGTTCCAAGACAGCTTTACATGGATAATTTCCTTGTGAATAAAATACCGGTGACCCACACAGACAACAACTTCCAGAGATGTTTCTCTACATGGGATGATGCAGCTAACTGGTCAGTCTGTATGCAAAAGGATGCATAAACACAACTCTGACATTAGAAAGGGCAACATTCAGAAGAAATGAGCAAGGTAATGTTTCAGTCTCCCTGAGTATTCTGCTGCTGCCTTTCTCCAGCAGAAGAATTGTAAAGGGAAACTCCAGCATGAAATAGCTGGATTTGAAACTAATAACAAAGTTTGCTTCGGTTCATTTCGGTCTGAATAGAAACAATGGTTTCCTTAATTTACTTAAGAATGCTAATATGGTCATGTGATCACCAATTACTGCTGTCTTTTAATGGCCCCTGAGTTCATTTTGCATACAGTTAGGTTGCAGTGCTATGCACATATACCTGTAAGACCCATTGAGCTCAATAGGGCTTACTTCTGAGTAGATGTGCATAAGATTGCACTGTTTATGTCTAACTGAATTGTCACAGCCTGTGTCTTTCACAATTAATTCCCATTTAACTCCAGATTTTACAGTGTCCCCTGCCCCCGGTACACCCATGTGCAAATATACCTGAAAACTGAAGATAACACTTCATGCATCTGATGAAATGGACTGTAGTCCATGAATGTTTGTGCCACAATAAATTCATTGCCCTTTAAGGTTTTCTTTGTTGTTTTTACACAGGAAGTCACTGCTAATTTCAAAGTACCCGCAGCCCGCAAAAGCCCTCCCTGAACATATTTGCAGGAATTCCACTCTCAGCCTATTCCCAAACTTTTTCTTTCTTTGGCCAAATTCAAATTGCACAAGCTGTTATTTTTGGATGGTCTGACGGGAACATTAGTGGTCATTTGGGAACCACCAAATACTCATCATCAGGGATTCTAGGAGTAGTTTATTGTGTAGTAGTTTCAAGGCAGTCTAATACTAAGTTAATAATTAGATTCAAAAGGGATCCCAACCAGCGGTGGTTCTGTATTGGGGTAGATGGGGCAGTGATCCTACACCTGTCCCCTACCTACTTGTACCAGAGAGATCCCCCCACAACCATGCACATATGCAGCTACCAAGCACCACACACAGTCTTCTCCTATCCTCCTCTGGCAATCTGTATAGAATATTGAACATCTGCCCTGTCCTCTGCCCTACCAGTCCCAGGGGGCACCAACCGCCACTGACCCCAACTTTCAGCCTCTTCACTTTCAACCTCAACCATGCCTGTCTCCCTCTCTGCGCATTTGCGCAGTTTGGCACCTCTGTCCATAACGAGCAATGGATGGCAGTCAGTTGTTGGGTCCTACAAAACAGACCGCAACATTCCATCTTCTCTATCAGTTAACATTTATCAGCAGTTTTTGCCTCATCATCACTCAGGAAGTAGGGTGGGAGCTCAGACCCCCGGCTAATCTTAGAGGGGAATCCCACCCGTTCTGCCACCCACTTTTGTTGGATCAATCCCTACTCGCCGTATCTAGAGGGCTGTTCCTCAATAAAGAATGTGTCCACTTCCAGAGAGTTTATTTATTTATTTATTTATTTCATTTCTATACCGCCCAGTAGCCTAAGCTCTCTGGGCGGTTCACAAAAATTAAAACCAAACAACACACAATAAAACAATTTAAAATATATAGAACATTAAAACCACAATATAACAATACGACCACAATAAAACCTAGCACCAGTACAGGAGTTTAAAATACAGATTTAAAACAGCAAAGATAAAAATTTAGAAAGCTAAAATGCTAAAATGCCTGGGAAAATAAAAAGGTCTTCACCTGGCGCCAAAAGGAGTACAATGTAGGCGCCAGGCGAACCTCACTAGGGAGCTCATTCCAGAGCCGGGGTGCCACAACAGAAAAAGCCCTCCTCCTAGTAGCCACCCGCCTCACTTCCTTTGGCAGGGGCTCACGGAGAAGGGCCACTGATTATGATCTTAAGGTCCGGGCAGGCACATATGGGAGGAGGCGATCCTTCAGGTAACCTGGCCCCAAGCCGTTAAGGGCTTTAAATGTTAACACCAGCACTTTGAATCGGGCCCGGAAATGGACTGGCAGCCAGTGCAGCTGGAAAAGTACTGGCGTAATATGAGCTCGCAGGCCAGTCCCTGTTAACAATCTTGCTGCCCTATTTTGGACCAGCTGAAGTTTCCGGACCGTTTTCAAAGGCAGCCCCACGTATAACGCATTGCAGTAATCCAGACGAGAAGTTATCAGAGCATGGATAACTGTACCTAGGCTATCTCTGTCCAGATAAGGGCGTAGTTGGTATACCAGCCTAAGCGGATAAAAAGTGCTCCGTGCCACTGAGTTCACCTGTGCCTCAAGTGACAGTTCTGGATCCAAGAGCACCCCCAAACTACGAACCTGATCCTTTAGGGGGAATGCAATCCCCTCCAGAACAGGTTGAATATCACCTAGCCGGGCAGACGAACCACCCACTAACAGTACCTCCGTCTTGTCTGGATTGAGTTTCAGTTTATTAGCCCTCATCCAGTCCATTACCGTGCCCAGGCACTGGTTCAGAACAGCCACTGCCTCACCTGGTTTTGATGAGAAAGAGAGGTAGAGCTGGGTGTCATCGGCATATTGATGGCACCTCAGCCCACACCTCCGGATAACCTCCCCCAGCGGTTTCATGTAGATGTTAAACAGCATGGGGGATAGAATAGAGCCCTGTGGAACCCCATGGCACAATTGCCACGGCACAGAGCAATAATCCCCCAGCACCACCTTCTGGAATCGGCCATCCAAGTAGGAGCGGAACCACTGTAGTGCAGTGCCTCCAACTCCCAACCCAGACAACCTATCCAGAAGGATACCATGGTCGATGGTATCGAAAGCCGCTGAGAGGTCCAGGAGAATCAACAGGGCCGCACTCCCCCTGTCCCTCTCCCGGCAGAGGTCATCCCACAGGGCGACCAAGGCAGTTTCTGTTCCAAAACCAGGCCTGAAGCCCGATTGAAATGGATCTAGATAATCCGTTTCATTCAAGAGTGCCTGGAGCTGTCCTACAACCACCTGCTCAAGCACCTTGCCCAGGAAGGGGATGTTGGCCACTGGCCTATAATTGTTAACATCCTCTGGGTCCAGGTTAGGCTTTTTCAGGAGTGGTCTAATTTTGCCTCTTTTAAAGCAGCAGGCACCACTCCCTCTCTCAAGGAGGAATTTACAACCTCCTGGACCCAGCCAGACAACCCCTCCTTGTTTGATTTAATAAGCCATGAAGGGCAAGGGTCAAGCACACAAGTGGTCGATCGGACTTGGCCAAGCACCTTGTCCGCATCCTCAGGCCTCAGTAACTGAAACTCATCCAATAAAACTGGACCAGACGGTGCTCTAAACGCCTCTACCAATGGAACTGCATTAATGGTGGTGTCCAATTCATGACGAATCTGAGCGACTTTATCCTCAAAGTGCCGCGCAAACTTGTCACAGCATGCTACTGAGGGTTCCACCATCTCTCTCCCTGGCCCAGAATGTAACAGGCCGCGAACCACTCGGAAAAGCTCCGCTGGACGACACTGAGAAAATGCAGTGCTGGTGGAAAAGAACTGCCTCTTTGCCACCCTCACCGCCACAGAGTAGGCTCGATAGTGGGCTCTTACCTGTGTTCGGTCAGACTCAGCACGAGTTTTCCTCCACCTGCGTTCTAGCCATCTCCCCTCTTGCTTCATTGCCCTCAGCTCAGGTGTATACCAAGGAGCTGGCCGGGCTCTGCTCAGAGGGAGAGGGCGCTTGGGCGTGATCGTGTCAACCGCCCGAGTCATCTCTGCATTCCACAGAGCGACCTGGGCTTCGACAGGAGCACCAGCCATACCGGCAGGAAAATCCCCCAGAGCCCTCTGGAATCCATCGGAATCCATTAATCTCCAGGGGCGAACCATTTTAATAGGTCCCCCACCCTTGCAGAGGGGAAAGGCCGCCAGAAGTCTAAACCTCAGCAGGAAGTGATCTGACCATGACAAAGGGACAGATGTTAATTCCTCCACTTTCAGATCACCATCCACCTGCCCAGTTGAGAAAACCAGATCAAGCGTGTGTCCTTTTATATGGGTTGGGCCGATGACATGTTGGGACAGCCCCATGGTTGTCATGGCGGCCATGAAGTCCTGAGCTGCCCCGGATACAGTGGCCTCGGCATGGACGTTGAGATCCCCCAGGACCATCATCCTGGGGGTCCTCAACACCAAGTCCGAGACCACCTCCGTCAGCTCAGGCAGGGAGTCTGATGGGCAGCGGGGTTCACTAGGATAGTCTTAAAGGTGCAGAAGTAACCCTGTGGAACCTTAAAATGTTAACATTTATTGTAGTATATAAGCTATAAAAAGGGCAGGGGATATTGCTTTGAGTAGGCCAGACACAATAGTATGCTCCATCACAGTATTTTTCATTCTTCCAGCAGAGGGCAAGAGAGTCCTAAGGATATGTTTGGGGAAAAACATATCAGCCCGTTGTAGAAATTATTTCCTTGTGTTTTAAGAGTTCAGAAACTATGAGAACTGTAAAAGAAAAATGTGGTAGGCACAGGAGGGGGGGGGGATTCACAGCACCGTTACTCAGCAATGCATGCATGTGTATATTACACCCCAAATAGTAGGTACGTAACATCACCTGAGTCAAGGCAGAGTTGTGGGTCTAGCTGGATTGCCCTAGTGACAATATATCCTCCTGCTGTGGGGTGGTGCCATGGTGCCAATTTGCCCCATTGTAAAAAGACAAAACAAAAAAGGATGTATTTGAACCCAGCACTTCATTCCAGGCATGATCAACCAGGAATTTTCTCCTTTCAAGCACAATAATAGGAGATACTAAAATGAATGACAGAGAATGGCCATTAAGATACATTAGTTCCTTTAAAATAACCACATAAATACATTGAATTTCGAAATGGCCATTGGAATGTTTTCAATGCAGTGGCCATTTGGAAGAAACCACCAGCACAGTTCAGACATAATGCTAAACCATAGTTTAGTGTTAACAAGAACAAACCTGTGCCAGCCTTAGGTGAAAGTAGGAGGAGATTGGAAGCATCCACTTCCTATTTTAAACTAACTACAGCTTGTCATTACATTCAAACCAGAAACTGTATTTAGTTGTATTTAGTTGAAACTATGGTTTATCATAGTTATGGGCCGTGGTGGCTTTATGGGCCGTGGTGGCTTAGTGGTTAAGATGCTGAACTGCAGACTGGAAGGTCGGCGGGTCAGCAGTTCGAGACCTGAGTGCTGCGTGACGGAGTGAGCTCCCGTCTTCAGTCCCAGCTCCTGCCAACCTAGCAGTTCGAAAGCAAGAAATTGCAAGTAGATAAATAGGTGACGCCTCGGCGGGAAAGGTAACAGCGTTCTGTGCACCTCGGTGTTCAGTCATGCCGGCCACATGACCACGGAAGCGTCTTTGGACAGCGCTGGCTCTTCGGCTTAGAAACGGGGATGAGCACCGCAGCCTAGAGTCGGACACGACTGGTTGGGGACACCTTTACCTTTTTATGGTTTATCAAAACAAACCAAGATCTGAAAAAGTTAGCTTTTTAATTTTTGTTGATCTGCTATATTTGGATGCTGGTTTTTATAGAGCTACTGTTATTAGGTTCTTTTGATGTGTTTGTTACTTTGTGGTGTTTTTAATATTTGATCAGTTGCCCTGATAATGCATTTAAAGGGCTGGGTATAAATCTAAATAACAAACAAATTATAAACTATAGTTTCAACTAACCACAGTAAAGCTCTTCGAATGTAACAACAAACAGTGGTTAGTTTAAAACTGAAAGTGGGTGCTTCAGATCTCCTCCTCTGGCATGCACTAGAGGAAGAGAGGGAAGGATGGACCATAAGAGCCGAGGTCTCATGTTGGCTCATTTCCATACTGGGCTTCAAGCTTTCCAGGCATAGTACCCACGTTTAGCCCAAACATGCATTTGGGGACCCACTTCTTAATTTATTATCATGTATTTGTATGGTGGTAGTGCTGCTGCTGTGACTCACCTTAGGTCAGGCTGTCATCCAGTAGCGGATGGATCCCAACCCTCCAGTTGAAGACCAAGGTTATGGCTTAACGTTGCATCCAAAATAGGGAAGCCACTTATGAATTGCCAAAAAAGAGGAAATGCTTCACTGAAAAAAGAGGGCAAAAGAGGATGCTGATTTGTGTAACATTTGCATATGCTAATTTATATGTAGAGATGCAAGTTTAGAAATTGTTGTTGTTGTTGTTATTAAGAACATAAGAAGAGCCCTGCTGGATCAGATCAAGGGTCCACCTAGTCCAGAATTCTGTTCACACAGTGGCCGACCAGCTGTTGATTGGAAACCCACAAGCAGGACACAAGTGCAACAGCACCTTCCCACCCATGTTCCCCAGCAACTGGTGTACATAAGATTACTGCCTCTGATACTGGAGGTAGCATAGAGTCATCAAGACTAGTAGCCGTTGATAGCCTTCTCCTACAGGAATTTATCTAACCCCTTTTTAAAGCCATGCAAACTGGTGGCCATCACTAGGTCTTGTGGTAGCAAATCCCATAGATTAACTCCTACTACTACTACCACTACTACTGTTATTAAATAAAAATACAGTACATCTCACCATAGTGTAGAAGACTGTGACCAGGAGACCTGTGTTCCTGCCCGTTCCATCTGCTGTTCAGATGGTGACTATTGATGGACAACAGTATTTATGGTTCTTTATCTTTAAACTGGAATTTAACAGAAGAACTGACTATCTTACCAGGCCAATGTATTTAAATTGCCACTCTCAAACATTCTCGTATGACCCCATGAGAAGTCTGCTGAAGCAGGATGTCAGGGCCCTCAGGGGAAGCTGACAATCACAGGGAGACTTCCTCCTGTCTTCGCTACCCACAGCAGAAGAAAATCTGCCTCGTCTTATTCTTATTTATTTCTTTAAGTTATTTATAGCCCACTATTCAGGTAAAGCCTCCCAAAGCATATTCTTGTCATTCCTGGTGCCAAAGATGTTAAGGATAAATCTTGAAAAGTGGGGCAGCTTAATACCCTGTAAGCAATCATGCTGCCACACAGATACATAATTATATTGCTTTCACACACTCACCCCCCACACCCCTTCAGACCATTACCGTGATTGACTTGGTAGTGCAATATGTAGGCCTGATCCAGGCTCAGTTTTGTGACAATGTCCCTGGACAGAGATGAAAAGACCTACATTTATTTAAATAGGCCAATCCAAAATCTTCTTTTTTACTCTTCTGTTTCCATTTCTTGATCTCAGTAGGCTGCTGGTCCTTTACACTTATCCAATTTTGCTGTGGTATGGTGTTTAAAAGGAAAATAGAACTGGAGTGGGAGGGAGGAGAGGGAAATTCTAGCACTTGTTTCATTGCAGGCTGTGCAAGAGCTTGAGGTTCAGCTGAAACTTTAAAGATAGGAGTACTGCAAAAAAGAAATGGGGAAAAGAAGTTAGGAAGGGGGTATGTTCTGCTTACAAAAGGAGATGAAAAATCAGCTTTGACTGCTGATAGCTAGGAACCCAAGTAAATTGTTTCCCCCCACCCCCAAACAAGTGGATTTATGTGTAAGGGGGGTAACAGGACTCCCACTATTCAACTCCCACTGTCTTTTCTTGAGGGTTTGGGTTTGGCTAGGCTCAAATGTTTTTCAGCATGATACAACCCAGGAAAATGAAATAGGAAGATTATTTGCTTGGTATTGGACCCAATTACTGAATATTTAGCTGGCACCTTCTCTTATTCTATTATAGATTTGGCTGGAAAATGTGGTACCTGTACAGGCAACTTTATTGTTTAATGAGTCTCGGTTTGATTTTTACAGCCTCCCTCTGCTGATTTATTATGTAATTCTGTTGATTTAATTTGTAGGTTTGCGGGGCAGGGTTGTATTTTATTGTCTATAAACTGCTTCAGGCATCATATAAATGATGTAATTAAAATAAAATAGCAGTCTGCTCCATACAGAATTCAGCTTGGTCTATGCTGGGAGGGTGGCCTCCATTTTGAGATAAATATCTGGCTGTTCTCTATCACATATAAAAATGTCTCATTATCAGAATTTGGGTGGATGTTTTAGCTTTTTAGCTAATTTGAGCAAAGTTGCAAGCTACATTTCAAGGAAGAGATGCCATTCCGCTTACAGTGGGGCAGGGACAGAGCTCCAGGAATTTAGCCAGGGTGAGTTCCAAAGGCATGGTCAGTCAGCAGTCCAAACACAGGGTTGTCCACAGCAGAACACAGTTCTAGGAGATGGTGCACAGACATTATTCTAGCACTGTGTGCCTAGAAATCAAGGCTTTTAAGCCCTACCCAAGGCACAGCCGCAGGCCATCAGTGCCATCTCAGGAATGGCCTACTCATGAGTAGAGCCTTGCTGATGAGTATATCTTTACTCATGAGGAGTCCTTATTCCTCAAGCAGCACTTCTGCATCTGGCAGCTGGTTGTGGCTGAACCGTTAGGTGCCTGTGCTCCTGGGTTGTCTGCCTCTGAGACTGAGAGCACTGCTTCTATTCATGACTGGTCATTTATGGAAGTTTGTGGGTCCTTTACATGACATCATCAACCTCCAGGACATCTCCCACACTTTCTGACCTGTATCCTGCTTTTTAAAAGATCAGCGAAAACCCAATAAGGAACCAATGTATCAGCCGTATATAATTGCACAGTTCCGCTATAACCACAGCACCATCTAGTGGCTGTAAAATGAAACATTCCCGATTCAAAGCATGTGTCCGCTTATGTAAAGGAGCCGATCTTAATCCTGCAAATAATCCAGAATCAGAAGCCCTGGTAAGGATGCAGGATTTTGGCTTTGTGTGGTGACGCTTTGAGAAGGGACTAAGTGTGTCTTGAGGGGAAGGCTGGAGGTCTGTCTTCCTTGATGGCCTAGGATCTTCCTGATCTGCCTCAAAGTCTTTTGGCACAGGCAACTCCTCTGTGATGTTCAGCTCCAGGTCAGCCTCCAAAGAGGAGGCATGACAGATATACATGACCTGTTTTCAGGCTTTGCTAATAATGTAGATATTCTGGATTCTTCTTCTCCTCCTCCTGGGGGGGGGGGGAGTAGCAGATTTTCATACCTCTTTCGTTATGTCAGCAACAAGCATCGGATTCAAGTGTGTGATGGGGAAACATAACTCCTTCAGCCCAACAGTCCAGCCCTGCTCTGTGGTGTAACATTGGCCTCTCTGGAGCTGTGCAGAAAAGGGCACCGCAAATCACCAAGGTGCTGGAGCAACTCCATTATGAGGAAAGGTCTGGGGCTGTTTAGCTTGGGGAAAAAAGCAAGTGGGGGAGACATGATAGAGGTTTACAAATTGTGGACGGTGTGAAGAAAGTGGAGAGGGAGGGATTTCTCTTCCTCTCTCACAGTACTAGAACCCAGTGGGGTCATCCCATGAAGCTGATTGGTGGGAGATTCAGGACGGATACAAGGAAGGACTTCTTCACACAGCACAGAGTTAAACTGTGGAATTCGCTACCACAGGATGTGACGGCCACCAACTTTTAAAGGGGATTCGACAAATTCATGGGGAATAACGCTATCAGTGGCTACTGGTCATGACGGCTATATGCCAGCTCCAGTATCATGTCTTATTTGTGGGTTTCCCACAGGTGGCTGGTTGACCACTGCATGACCAGAATGCTCAAATAGATGGATGCTTGGTCTGGTCCAACATGGTTCTTCTTATGTTCTTATTGGCCTCCTAGTACAGGACAGATAAAAGGAAGAACTTCTTCACACAGCGCATAGTTGAATTTGCTACCACAAAAGGTAGTGATGGTCACCAATTTGGATGGCTTTCAAAGGGGGTTGGACCAGTGCCTGGAGAAGGCTATCAGTGGCTACTGGTCCTAATGGCTAGGTGCTACCTGCAGGACCAGAGGCAGTGAGCCTGTGTACACCAGTTGCTGGGGAGCATGGGTGGGAAGGTGCTGTTTCTCTCATGCCCTGCTTGTGGGTTTCTTGTGGGCAGCTGGTTGGCCATTGTGTGAACAGTATGCTGGACTAGATGGACCCTTGGTCTGATCCAGCAGGGCTCTTCTGAGGTTCGTATGTTCTTATGTTCCCTTAAGAGATGATCACATGCACACCAACTGCCTGCATTTATAGTACCTAGTGATACCTACTATTCAACAACATCTATTGGTATGATTAGCTGGAAGGGACTTAGAGGGCCATCTCATCCAAGTCCCTGCTCAATGTGGGCCCTGCAAGGCAGGATGCATCCAGTGTAAAGCACGGTCTCTGCTTGGCCTTGCATTTACCTTCTCAAAAGTAGTTGTGAGTTGCTAGCTTCCGTTGTCCAGGCTTCGGCCCTCTTTATTTATTTATTTATTTATTGAATTTATTAATCGCCCATCTGACTGGTCACCCAGCCACTCTGGGCGATGTACAACCCACCATAAAACAATTTAAAACAATAAAATTTTACCATAAACATTTTTTTAAAAATATCCTAACCCACCCCAAATGCCTGCCTGAACAACCACGTTTTTAATGCACGACAGAAGCTCATTAAAGAGGGGGCATGGCGGAGTTCCCTAGGGAGGGAGTTCCACAGAGTGGGGGCCACCACAGAAAAGGCCCTCTCCCTCGTCCCCACCAGTCTAGCTGTCCTGGATGATGGGACAGAGAGAAGGCCATCCGAGGCTGATCTTGTTAAGCGGCCTGTCTGGTGTTGCTGGAGGCGCTCCTTAAGATAGGCTGGGCCGGAACCATATAGGGTTTTAAAGGTCAAAACCAACACCTTGAATTTGGCCCGGAAAACAACTGGTAACCAGTGCAACTCCTTCAGCACTGGAGTGATGTGATCTCGCTGGCGGCTGCCTTTAATCAGGCGAGCTGCCGCGTTCTGTACCAGCTGCAGCTTCCGAACCGTCTTCAAGGGTAACCCCACGTAGAGCGCATTACAGTAGTCTAAACGAGAGGAGACCAGGGCATGTACTACCGATGGGAGCAGATGGTTGGGAAGGAAGGGGCGCAGCCGCTGTATCAGATGGAGTTGATACAGCGCTGTCCGGCTCACAGCTGACACCTGAGCCTCCATGGACAGCTGGGAGTCCAAAATGACCCCCAGGCTGCGGACCTGGTCTTTCAAGGGTAGCCGTACCCCATTCAACACCAGGTCAACATCCCCCAGCCTCCTCTTGTCTCCCACCAGAAGTACCTCGGTCTTGTCAGGGTTCAGCTTCAGCTTATTCCTCCCCATCCAGCCACTCACCGTCTCCAGACATTTGGACAGGGATTCTACGGCCAACCTTGGTGAAGATTTGAATGAGAGGTAGAGCTGCGTGTCATCCGCATATTGATGACACTGCACCCCAAACCTCCTGATGATAGCCCCCAGCGGCTTCACATAGATGTTAAATAGCATCAGGGAGAGGATGGAACCCTGTGGCACCCCACAAGTAAGTGGCCACGGGTCCGAAACCTCCTCTCCCAGTGCTACCCTCTGGTACCTGCCGGAGAGGAAGGACCGGAACCACTGCAATACGGTGTCTCCAATGCCCAACCCCTCCAGGCGGTCCAGGAGGATACCGTGGTCAACGGTATCAAAAGCCGCTGAGAGGTCGAGGAGAACAAGGAAGGAGCATTCACCCCTATCCAGAGCCCTCCTCATATCATCCACCAA
The DNA here is from genome assembly GCF_057233095.1 of Heloderma suspectum. Taxonomy (NCBI): domain Eukaryota; kingdom Metazoa; phylum Chordata; class Lepidosauria; order Squamata; family Helodermatidae; genus Heloderma; species Heloderma suspectum. The sequence continues at coordinate 11,040,928 of NC_139472.1, read as the reverse complement.
AGGCGACCAAGGCCGTTTCTGTCCCATGCCCAGGCCTGAAGCCCGACTGAAATGGGTCTAGATAATCAGTTTCTTCCAAGTGTGCCGTCAACTGCACCGCCACCACCCGCTCAATCACCTTGCCCAAAAATGGCAGATTTGAGACTGGGCGAAAGTTGTTCAGAACTTGAAGATCCAAGGAGGGCTTCTTTAAGAGCGGTCTTATCACTGCCTCCTTGAGGGCTGATGGCATCACTCCTTCCTCAAGGGAGGCGTTCACCACCGCCTTGATCCCCTCACCCAGTCTCTCTCTGCAGCTCATAATGAGCCAAGATGGGCAAGGATCAAGTAAGCAGGTGGTCGGCCTTACAGATGAAAGCACCTTGTCCACTTCATCAGGAGGAAGAAGCTGGAACCGATCCCACAAAACCGGTTTGCCACAGGCTGCCTCTTGCTCACTAACTGTATCCACAGTGTGCAGAGTAACACACCTAATCTGATCAATTTTATCTGCAAAGTGCCTTGCCAAAGCCTCACAGGAGGCCTTAGAATGCTCCAGTGGTTCCGGAGCCACAGGACCGACCAGGCTCCGGACCACTTGGAACAGCCTCCTGGGGCAGCACTCTGCAGACGCGATGGAGGCAGCATAATATTCCTTTTTTGCTGCCTTCACCGCCACGTGATAGGCTGAAGATACAGCTCTAGCCCATGTCTGATCGTCTTTGGAGCGAGACTTCCGCCACCGGCGCTCTAGCCGTCTCACCTCCTGTTTCAGAGCTCGTAACCGCGGATTGAACCATGGTGCAGTCCGAGCCCTGTTCAGGGGGAGAGGGCGTTTCGGAGCCACCCGATCTAATGCCCCAGTGATTGCGGCATTCCAGCCACCCACCAAGGTCTCGACCGAGTGGCCGTTGGCATGCCCCAGAGAATCCCCAAGCGCGTTCAGGAATCCATTTGGATCCATAAGACGCCTGGGGCGGACCATTTTAATGGGTCCTCCACCCCTGTGGAGGGGTTGTGGAACCGAGAAGTCCAACGTCACCAGATAGTGATCTGACCATGACAAGGGGGTGGTGGATATACCCCCGACTTCCAGATCACTCCCCGCTTCTCCAGAAACAAACACAAGGTCTAGTGCATGACCGGCTACATGGGTGGGCCCAGTTAGAATATGGTGCAGCTCCCAGGAGGCCATGGTCTCCATGAAGTCCCGAGGTGCTCCTGTGAGGATGGCCTCCGAATGTACATTGAAGTCCCCCAACACCAGTAAGTTAGGGGACTGTACATGCACATCGGAGACCACCTCAAGCACCTCGGCCAGGGAGTCAGTCGTGCAGCGGGGTGGACGGTACACGAGCAGAATCCCCAGACTGCCCTTCGGGCCCAACCTCCAGTACATGCACTCAGCAACCTTGGTCTCCCGGAGAGGGGGTCTGGTGAAGACCAAGGACTCTCGGTAGATAACAGCCACTCCCCCTCCCCGATCCCCAGCCCTCGGCTGCTGTGCATACAAAAATCCAGCTGGACACATGGCTGCAAGGGTTGGAGCAGCAGCCTTGGCCAGCCAGGTCTCCGTAATACATGCCAGGTCTGCACCCTCATCCAGGATCATGTCATGGATGAGGGAGGTTTTCTGGGTAACAGACCTGGCATTGCAGAGCAGCAAACGAAGGCCAGAAGGTGGGGTCACGCCTCCCCCAGCCATCCTTTGGCTCTGGACAGGCCCGGAGCAGGGGACAGATACTACACATCTCTCCCTTGTTCCCCTTACCTGGCATGGCCTGCCCCTAGCGCTCCGCCAGCGCCTGCCGCCCAGCCTCGGTATGTTCTGGCCCCCAACACTCCCCCCACTGCCTCCATCAGGTGGACACATGCCCCCTTGCTCCCGCCTATCATATAATAATTTCTTCCACTTCCAATGTTCAGGCAGTGAGTGCCATTGCATATGTAGCCATAATGTATGTAGCATGCTGGCTGGGAATGATAGGAGTTGTAGTCCAACACATCTGGAGGGCATCAGGTTAGGGAAAGGCTGCTATACGCACCTACCTGGGCATAAGCCCCACTGAAATAAATGGTGTAAATCCAGTCACTGATTTCTTTTCACATGTTGAATCCCCCAAAGAAAAGTGAAATACTTCCCAAACATTTAAATGTATATCTATATTTTGATGCCAGACTTAATAATAATAGTACCTTCTCACAGTTTATTGTCTGTCTTATTTATTTATTACATTTCTATACTGCCCAATAGCCAAAGCAGTTCAGCATATATACTGAAGCTTCTGTATATATATATACACCTTTATTCTGATGAATAGACCCTTTGTAATACTTCCTTTTTGCAATGTTAATATGTGATAAATTGGCTGCATGTTTATTTGATCTCCTAGGTATGTTATTTTTAGTTGTGATTAATTCCTCCTTAAGTCATTTCATTCTTTTTAATCATTGTTTTATTCAATTCTGTTTTCTGTGTTCAGTGAATGTTATTATGACCACATGCTTGATATGCAAATATTCGCTTTATTTTTTGGGAAAAGCAGATTAAACAGTATGTGCTAAAAATGTATGTGTTCGTCTTTACTTAAAAAAACAGGATTTAAGCATAACACTACAGCTGAGCATGGACAGAAAGTTCAAAGAAGAGGATCTTACTTGCTGTACCAGAAATGGGATTTTAGCCCATCTTGCATAGGAACTGAAGAGCAGTGATGTATGAAAAACAGCTGATCTCCATGGTAATTCCTTAGCAAGCTAGCTTGAGGGATAGCATGCCAATATTATTTAGCCTGTCTTAAAATAGACACGACCCATGTTTAACACGTGCGTTAAGAAGATAACTAATTTTCTTTGGTTACTTGTCAACGAGAGGTTAAAGTATCAATGCATTCCCAGAGTTATGAATATCAGCAACTGCCATGGGGAACTAGAAACATTTAACACATTAGCGATGGGGAAATTGTCTCATTACTAAGAGGTGGTGCATGAACAAACTTAGCTGGGTGTTTAAATTTGGCCAGCTGAATCAGAGCAGGGCCATCTTTTGAAAACACCATCTACTCTCCCATCTCCCAGTTTAGCTGCTTGTCAGCCAGAGTGCATGTACTTTGTGGGGCCAGCCCTGCCATTAGGCATTGGTGCAGCGAGGTAATTTTAAACTCTGGACTTGGGGTGCAATCCTGTGCATGTTTAGACAGATAAAAGTTCTACACCAGACAGCCCTGCTGTGTAGGACTTTTTTTTCTGTCTAAACATACATAGGATCGCAGCCTTAATGGTCTTACAGGGTGGGGGCTTTAGACAGTCATATGACATACTTCCGTTGCAAAGCACACAAGTAAAGATACACACAAGTATCTAGGACCTCTTAGTGCCTCTTGGTTCTGGAGCTCCTCTTCCACCGCCAGCCACCCAGCACCACATACAGCCCTTGGGGCAATAAGGTTGCCTAAGGAATTTCCTACCTATGTAGAAAAGCTACTACCTTGTTTTTGGGTGGCCCCATTTCTCTTCCAAAATGATAGGCACTCCCCCATCCCTGTTCATTTTTAGAAGGAACAAATGGGATTTTGAACAAAATGTTCTACTGTGGAGTGGTCCAGTCAGGATTCCAGCCAGCCATGCCTTCTCTCGGGATACTTGGGATATGCTGTTTTGGGGCGGAGGGGTGCTTCTTTTCCGTCTCATCTCCTAAAGGTTTTTTTATACTTGTACAAACCTTAGGGTTCCCCTAAGCATGCTGATATCTCCATCTTGTTCCTCAGTAGTGCTCGCCTTCTGGCTGAATCCCATTGGCACTTACCAGTTGAGTTTGCTATTAGAGGGACTGAAGATGTATCCCTGTTCTTTCAGATGAGCAAATAATGGAGGGTGCTGTATGTGGCAGGGATGATGGTCTTTGAAAGCACATGGATGCAGGCTGCTGTACTGTTCCCAGTGCGAAGGAACAGTCTAATACTTCCTTGCCTTTCATGCAGGGCCAGCCCAAGACATTTTGCTGCCTGAGGCAAAGAACAAGATGGCGCCCCTCCCATTCCAAGTGCTCAAAAAGCCAGCTGGACTGGCCGATGAATCTGCCTTGAACACTGATGATGGGCAGTGTCCTCCATTGCACCTGCAGGCAACAGACAAATTTAGGGGCTGCAGAGTAGGCTGCAAGGCATACAGCTCTCGCCTCCAAGACCTTGCTGTTGCCTCCCAGCATCTGCTGCCTGGAGCAACTGCCTCACTTTGCCTAATAGCAGGGCTGGCCCTGCTTTCATGTGTGCAGAAGGAGGAAAGACCAGTCTGAGGCAAGCGATGGCCCTAGATGCCTTACAGATTGTGTTTGATTGGCCAACTGTCTTTGCTTAATCTTGTAGGCACTGCAAGAACCCAAACAGCCCACAAAATGCAGATTCCCCACCTCCGACAGCATCCACACCAGATGGGAAGGGGAGGAAAAAAGCAGGCATCACTACATCTGTCATCCACAGAGTAACCTTTGTTTTTAGTGAGCACAGTAAGCACAAGATCTTTTAAGTGATACATTCAGGGAGGATCAAAGCAGGGTTATTTCCTTGTGACTGAAGAAGGATCTGATAATTACAAAATCCAAAATACTCTTCTTTTGGGCCAGAAAAAAGGAAAACCACTTAAGTTGGAATTTGCTCCTGTGATGTTATTTAACACACTCTTATAAGTTGTCTAGCTACACACACATATGTACTCCATCAACCTTTCTTTTTTCTTCTTCGTTTTAAAAAGAGTATTTTTAATCCTTTGTGTGGGCGAGGAATTACCAAGTGCTTTAAATGCACACATAAATTACACTCTTTGGTATGTATTTGACTAGCTACAGCAGTATTATTTTTTTGCAGAAACAAGCCCTTGAAAATCAGGATTGAAGTGAAACAGGCAGATGAACAGCAGTTTTTGAAACAAGCAAAGAGAAACTGCTATTCTTTCCTACTCCACACACATTGTTGTGAAGGACAACAATGCAACTTCCCAAAAGATTTTCAGTGTGCTGTGGTTGGTACACGAATCCCAAGTAATAGGAAATGAAAATAAAAACATAGTAAGATATGATGTTTCGGTTTCCAGCAGAAGACAGTCATTTGCATCTACATTTGCGTACGCGGTGTTTTTTGTTTTTTTTCCCCAGGGCCCTCCGCGGCCGGAAATCCAGCTGCGGACGGCTCTGGCCTGGCTGGGCCTGTCCGGCTGCTCTGCAGAGCTGCCGCGGAGCACAGCCGGCCATGGAGGATTCTAGGGGGGAGGAACGGATTGCCTCCCCACTGTCGAGGATTCCAGGGGGAGGGACAGAACGCCTCCCCCCCCCCATCAACATAATCTGCGGAAAGGTAAATGACTTTCGTACATCCCTAATTGGAAGTGTCTGTGGATCTCAGGTTATGCCCTGTTCAGCAAAAACTCTTGTTCCATGTCTATCGGACACCACAACGTCACTTTAATAAGGGTTTGTCTAAGTCAGCTAATTGCTGGAGGTGTAACAAAGCTAATGCTTCTTTTAAGCATATGTTTTGGCAATGCCCAATAGTTCCTTCTTTGGGGAAGGAGGTTATTGTACAGATAAACTTTGTATTGGAACACTCTTTAATATTTATTGATCTACATGTCTTCTTAAATTATTTACCTACTTCCTAGAAGTTAACACACGTTCAGCACAAATGGATACACGGTGCCGTTTTGACAGCTAAAAAACTGATCATACAATATTGGAAGGAAAAACGCTTACCTCCTATAATGCAATGGATTGAGGACCTAACAACGCTTTCAACATTTGAACGGGTGGAATATAGATGCCACTTGTGAATGGATACCTATATGGATATTTGGTCTGCCTTTGTTGAAGTTTATGTATAATTCTTAGAAAGCTGTATTTTCATATACAGTCAGGGCCAGAAATATTGGAACAAGGATAACTGTTTTGGCAGTTGGCCTCTGTACACCACCACATTGAAGTTGAAAGGAAACACACCCAGATGGGAGCGAAGTCAGGACTTTCAGCTATAATTCAAGGGGTTTGGCAAAAGTGGGGCACTAACCATTCAGGAAAGACAGCCAGTGGCATACCCCCCCCCCCATCGTTGGTGGCTCATAAGTAATGGAACAAACCAACATCATTTCAAACTTAAGGATAGCCTTTAATACCTGGATGAAAATCCTTTGCAGTCAATGACTGCCTGAAGTCTGGAACCCATAGACATGACCAAATGCTGAGTTTCTGCCCTCGAGATGCTTTGCCAGGCCTTTACTGCAGCTGCCTTCAGCTGCTGCTTGTTTGTGGGTCTTTCTGCCTTCAGTCTTGTCTTCAGTAAGTGAAAAGCATGCTCTATTGGGTTGATATGAGGTGACTGACTTGGCCATGGAAGAACATCCCACTTTTTTGCCTTGAGAAACTCTTGGGTAGCTTTTGCTGTATGTTTTGGGTCATTATCCATCTGCAATATGAAGCAGCTTCCTATCAGTTTGGCAGCATTCGGCTGAATCTGAGCAGAAAGTATAGCCCTATACGTTTCAGAATTCATCCTGCTGTTTTTATCAGCAGTCAGGTCATCAATAAACACCAGTGACCCAGTTCCATTGGCAGCCATACATGCCCATGCCATAACACTGCCTCCACCATGTTTGACAGATGATGTGGTATGCTTTGGATCATGAGCTGTTCCTTTCCTTCTCCATACTTTTCTCTTCCCATCATCCTGGTACAAGTTAATCTTGGTCTCATCAGTCCAAAGAATCTTATTCCAGAACTGGGCAGGCTTTTTTAGGTGTTTGCTGGCAAAGGCTAATCTGGCCTGTCTGTTCTTGAGCGTTACCAGTGGTTTGCACCTTGTCGTGAAGCCTCTGTATTTACATTCATAAAGACGTCTCTTGACTGTAGATGTTGACAATGACATGCCTACCTCCGCAAGAGCATTCTTGACCTGGCTAGATGTTGTGAGAGGGTTCCTCTTCACCATGAGCAGAATCTGCGGTCATCCACTTTAGTTGTCTTCTGTGGTCTTCCAGGCCTTTTGCTGTTGCTGACCTTGCCAGTTAATTCCTTCTTTTTCAGGATGCTCCAAACTGTTGTGTTGGCCACTCCCAATGTTTTTGCTATCTCTCTGATGGGTTTATTTTGTTTCCTCAGCCTAATGATGGCCTCCTTCACTCGCATGGACACCTCTTCGGACCTCATGTTGGGAGTTCCAATGAACAGCTACCAAATGCAAATGTAACACTCAGAACCACCTCCAGGCCTTTATCTGCTTGACTGGTCATGGGGTGCCCAGGAAACAGGCCACACCTGGTCATGCAGCTGCTTGTCAGCCATTCGTTCCATTGCTTATGAGCCACCAACGATGGGTGTGTGTGTGTGTGCCACTGGCTGTCCTTCCTGAATGGTTAGTGCCCCACTTTTGCTAAACCCCTTGCATTACAGCTGAAAGTCCTGACTTCACTCCCATCTGGATGTGTTTCCTTTCAACTTCAATGTGGTGGTGTACAGAGGCCAACTGCCAAAGCAGTTATCCTTGTTCCAATATTTCTGGCCCTGACTGTACATACACATACACACACACACACACACACCATATGCATGCGCTGAAATTGATATATTCACATTTATGTAGCTACAATTTATTTTATTTTCCTGTTTTTGTCTTTATTTTTTATTGTGAAATTTCAACAAATTAAAAAAGGCAATTTCAGCAAATGTGTGCATGCTAAACAAGATTAAAAACAAACAAACAAACAAAAACAGCCCAAAATAAGGAGATTGATTTTTACCTGGAAGAGGCACCAGAAAAAAGCAGGATGGTTTTTGGTGAATAGGAGTGTTGGGACCTCATAGGATTAAGAATCATTAGAGTTTGATACTGGACTATTACACCTAGCATTGCTAATGCACCCAACAGAAGGAAAGGAATATATGACTCCCATTAATAGCGAGCTCAGAGCCAACAGCTCTATAGTCATTTGGGGCCAATGAGAAACAAGAGGGAGGTTTGCAGAAATGCAGACAGCCTTTAAATATGTTCAGTAGCCATGGAATGTTGAATGACAGGGGAAAAAATGGAAAACTGGGGAGGGAGGAAGAGTGGAATGGAGTATTCTGGAGGAGAAAGTGGCTGGCTGGCTGCAACCCTTAACAGGAGCACTCCTATTATTTTGTTGCAGGTCTCACCTGCTTTTGCTTTAATTTATGATTTTATGTCTTTTGAGTTGTTCCTAGCAGATCCCACAAAAAATCAGTTAGACATAAATCCCACTGACTTCACACGCACTTACTTCTAAGTAAATATAGCTAGGAGTGCAGTTAAAATGAATCTTAAATGCAATCTCTGTGGACATTCCAGTGATCCCACCCCTACCCCACTTTCCATTTAGTTCTTCTGGCAGAGCGGAGAGGAGGAGGCTGTTGATTCTCACTTCTAACATTAAAAGTGATTCAGTTTCTTAACCTAATGACAGTACCTATTAGCAGCGGCTGAAGAACTGTATTAAGAGTCTGTCTGACACTCCAGTTCTCAAAGGCTCATTGGAGCTGCACTGGTTTTTCAGTTCGTTATCTGCTAGAGCAACACAATTCCATTAAGGACCAAAGAGGGAGCTTTTGGATGAGAATCATTATAAGCCTCAACACTCCTGCTTTTGCCTTGTCTCACATCTCTTCCCTGATGCTGCTCAGGTGGTGCTGTTCAACGACATCACCCACATCTCTCTTTCATGGCATGCCATTGTGCTTCACTCTGGGTTTCTTCCTCTAACATTAATGTGGAAGGAAGATGCACAAGCATCTCCCCGGGAGACCCCATGTGATGTTTCCCCCCCACACACCCGCTGATTCTGCTAAGGCTGCATTACCTTCTGGGATGCATTCCAGGGAGACCTCCTGCAAAGGGCTTGGAGACGTAGGGTTCATGTGTGCCACTCAGAGCACTTTTGAGCTTCTCTGCTGCTGCTGTGCATGTGTGAAAGAATCATAGAACAGTAGGGTCGGAAGGGTAAGACCATCAAGTCCAGCCTCCTGCTCAATGCAGGAATCCAATGCAAAGCATCCCTGACAGGTGGCTGTCCAGCTTCATCTTGAATGCCTCCAGTGTGGCAGACTGGAGGCATTCAAGACACACAAGGCAGTTTTGAACACTCCATCTAGTTTTTAAATATAACAAGGTAGATCCACAGTTGTGTTTCATTCATTCATTATATTTCTATACTGCCCCATAGCCAAAGCTCTCTGGGCAATTCACAAAAATTCTACCTTTATGCATTTTTTTTGTCGCCTGTTAACAGACTGGGGCGGTCACTTACACATTGCCAGAAAAGAGGACATGCATCAGCCACAAAAATAAGAGGACACCAATTTGCGTAACATGTCCATATGCTACTTTATGTCTAGATGTAACTTTAGAAACAATGGGCAGTATTCCAATGGTGTCCTTCTGCAAACTCAAATAGCGCTAGCAACGCTCTGCTGAAACTTTCCGTTGCACAAGCAGTTGCTAAAATTGTGCAAGCAGTTGCACAACATATTGCACAATGGTTGCATGAGAATTATGCACAATGCATTGCACAACAGGTTGCACAAGAGTTATGCACGTGTTGCATGAGCATAATGCACAACTGCTTGCACAATTCTACTTGCAGAAACATAACTTTAGTCGGATTCTTCTCTTGCGTGTGGCCATTACCACATCTTATGGTAGCAAACTCCATAGGTTGGAAGGGGCCTATAAGACCATTGAGTCCAACCCCCATTCATTATGCAGTGTGTGAAGAAGTCCCACAGGATGTAGTGATGGCCACCAATTTGGATGGCTTTAAAAGGGGGGTTGGACAAATTCCTGGAGGAAAAGGCTATCAGTGGCCACCTCCAGTACCAGAGGCAGTGAGCGTCTGCACACCAGTTGCTGGTATACATAGGCAGGAGGGTGCTGTTGCACTCATGTCCTGCTTGTGGGTTCCTGGTCGACAGCTGGTTGGCCACTGTGTGAACAGAATGCTGGACTAGATGGACCCTGGGTCTGATCCAGAAGGGCTCTTCTGATGTTCTTATGTAGAAGTCCTTCCTTTCATCTGTCCTGAATCTCCCACCAATCAGCTTCATAGGATGACCCTGGGATCTAGAATTATGAGAGAGGGAGAAGAATGTCTCCCTATCCACATCCTCCACACCATGCATCATTTTGTACACCTCTATCATGTCTCCCCTTACCTTCCTTTTTTCCAAGTGAAACAATCCCAGCTGTTGTAACCTTCCCCATAGGGAAGTTGCTCCAGCCCCTTGGTCATTTTAGTTGCCCTCATCTGCACGTTTTCCATCTCTACAAAGTTGCTGGACTACAACTCCAAGTATGCCTAGCCATTGGCCACGCTGGCTGGGGCTGATGGGAGTTGAAGTCCAACATCTGGAGGACCAAAGCTTCCCCACCCCTGTTATAGGATATTGAAAAAATAACCACAACAAATACTTTAAAAGTGCACTCCTTTTTTGCAGTTTTGCAGGCCCTTGATCCTTGCAGTAAATTATGAGCCACCCCTATAGAATCTTTGCTCCCCTCACCCAACTATGAAGCAGCACTGATAGAAGAACATTTCTGTAGAGCTTGTGCCATAGGCTTTATTTCATGCTGTGGCTAAAAGATCATCTTAAAAAAGTGCTTTTAATACATTCTCCAAGACAAATGATACATTAAAAATAAACCCGACCCAAACCCCAAATATTACCCTGGCTGCTCAAATGTAAAACTACCAAAGAACTTCAGAGGGGGAAAAGAATCTGTTGCACTTCCCATGTACATACAATCCATCAGCTGCAGCCTCCAAACTGACTGGATACAGATACAAATCATCATTTCAGTAGAGAGATGACACAAACTTTGCAGTAAAGAAAAAAAACTGCAGTGCTGTCAGAAAGAAGAAGAGAGAAAAAGGAAGGAAGGAAGGAAGGAAGGAAGGAAGGAAGGAAGGAAGGAAGATTGTCAGAAGAAATGGACTGCCAGTCAGTCCACCTTTTACTAGTCCAAACCAGTAAAATACATTTGGTCAGGTAGCTACCGGGGCCTGAAAATCTGGTAAAATCCAGACCATGCAAAGCCCTACCCATTGGCTCATTTTGTCCCATGCATTTCGCCCCACTTTTCAGCATCGCCCCCTATTGGTCCCCAAAGCAATTCAGCCCTAGCAACACGCCAGATGATCCAGATCCATCACGAACACATGAAGTGCTACTTTGGTTCTGCCCTGGCCCCACTCCAGGAGGCAGGTGTTGTTTAGGGATGGGCAAACGTGCGATGTTCAAGCTCATTGAGGCACTCCAAATTCTTCCTCGAAGCTCCGTTTACCTTCCCAAACATGAGCATCTTTTTCTTTCTCTCCAATTGGGAAAAATGCACATTTTCAATGAAGAAAAGTGTGCATTTGTGGAAGTAGGCATTTTCCCCAATGGAAAAAATGCACTTTTTAAAACACACACACACACACACACATTTTTCCCCGATTAAAAATGCACATTTCCCCCAATAGGCCAAAGAGTGAAAATGCAGATGTGGGGGATTGGCGCACTTGCACAAATGTGCACTTTTGAATGTGACTGCAAGTTTGGGAAACTGTGGAAATTTCCTGAAAATTGTGTTCCTGCTTGCGTTCGTGTTCAGGCTGCGAAAGCGACGTTCGCATGATTTGAGAACAGGAATTAAGTTCTCATACATCCCTACTCTTCTTGAAACAAGGAACGTGGCTACCCTAATGAAGGAGCAAAACACCTTCTTGTTGTGCAGGCTTTTAGAAGATGGTGGAGTCTTGGCAGGAGTTTCATGCCAAACTGGGGAAGAAGTGGGGAAGAAGAACAAAATTAGTCAATAGAAACAGGCAGCGGCCAATTCGTTTGTTGTTTCCTTAGTTTTTATCAAGACTTGCCATCAGTAAAAGATGAGAGGGAAGAACAATCTTTTGTATTAGCAAAATGTCCTTCTGGCTTTAGAAGTGCTGTGATAAAAAGGTGGCCCCGAGCGAGGTCCATCCACACAGCTTTCCGCATTGGCCCAGAGCATTTCAGTGATCTGTTAGACCATTAGCCTCCATTTTGAATCCTTACATTGTATAAGCCACCCAGTAGATGACATTGACTGCTGCAAAAGCTGCTGGGAAAACGGCCCTAGCATATATGTCAATGGTGTCTGCGTCAATGGGCTTGAAGAGAGACTTCAGGCCGGTTTTCTTCTCTGATTTGGCCTTCTGTTGCTTCTTTGTCTCTCCCGTTTCTACTTCCACCGAACCAAATGCTCCAGGCAGGTTTCTGGGAACTCTGCGATGCCTGTTTGAAACCGCAAACTCCTGGTTGACACCAGCTGTCGAAAGGGAAAACATAACAATGGCATTCTTCACATTGACCTGGAAGGGGAAAGAGGGGAGACACCAGGTGGGAAGATCATCAGCATATTGTAGGCCAGCCTTTCTCAACATGGGTCCCTCCAGATGTTTAGGCCTACAACTCCCATCCACCTGGGCCATTGGCTGGAGGTGATGGGAGGTGTAGGCCCCCATAATTTCACACAGGACTGGAACATATGGGACAATATGGCTGTGCCAAAAGTTAACCAAGCAAGCCTGAACTGCAAAAGGTTAGCAAAAAGAGATGGCTTTTGCACTGATGGGCACTACTTTAAAAGTAGTTGACTTCCTGCGGTCTCATGTGTGGCAATTCTCCTTACACCAGAGAGGGCAGTCTTGAGGCTTGTTGCTTGTTGTGTCCACTTTCAATTATCATGAGGTCCGAACCTGGAACTCTGGGTTGTTTAGGTGTTAAACAACCCAGAGTTAGCCCAAGGTTTGTCATTGGCTTCCTGGATGTGCACTGAAAGCAGAAGTGATGAGTGCACGTGTGCTTGCTTGTTCCTGCTAGGTATTGGCAATTCCTGGGTTAAACAACCCAGGAATTGCCATTATGTGCAAACCAGGTCAGTTTGTGAGTATATGGTGTAATGTGATTAAGGCAGCAATGAGCAAACTCGCAGGATCTACTTAAAAAATAATGATAAATAGTAGATCCACTGTCCAGAGCCAGATGCAAAATGGTGGCATGGGGGTGGAGGGTGGGGCACAGATCCAATTATCTCCTGTGCCCTATGAGCCATACACTGGGATGTTCTGCACATTCAAGTACAAATCTACACTGGAGTTACTACAGGTCAGGGATTCCAGCGCAGAAGTCTCAAACTGGACAGCGGAGTTGCATGAAGTCCTGGCCAACAGCAACCAATTCATACTCCCATTTTACAGGTGAGGAACACTGAGGCTGAGTGAGAAGCAATGAGCAGAAGGCCAGCCACAGCAGACATTTGTGTCTGTTATCTGCTTGCAGTTTTAAGGAACAGCAAATTGTGAAAGCACTTCGTATATCTGAGTTTATTATGGATGTTGCCCTGAGGCTATAGGGTGACTTAAACATTGAATAAATAATAATAATCAAGATCCATTTTACAGCTTGTGAACACAGAGGGTGGCTCATATATGTACAGCTTGCCCATAGATCTGATAACTAAGCATGCACAGGACTACAGCCTTTTTGTTGTTACTGCTGTTGATCTATTATTGTTGACCTTTGTTGATCTATTGCAAAATCACCCAGAGATCTACCATCCCAATTTCCCTTCTGTCTGCCCCTGTTTTAAGCTGTGCCATTTGCTATAATCAACAGTGAACCAACGTGAGGAAAAGGCACACTGTGCCTAAAAATACTTTAAATATTTTCAATGTGTATGTTTTGGAAAGTCTTACTGAAACTTACTGAAACTTAACTTAAAACCAGGGCTGGCATCAAGGGTCGGCATGTTCGGGCACCTGCCAAGGCCCAGACAACGGTGGTGTGGAGATGGAGGAGCAGGAGATGCCACGGCCTCCTCTCTCCCTGGCTCTCTGCCTGTCCAGCAAGCAAGTGGCAGCAATGATGGGAAAGAGGAGGAGGAACAGCTGGTGACAATGGCCGTGAGAAGATAGACTCACTGAGGGAGGGGGCCCATTGAGGGTGTGTTGCCCAAAGGCCCTCCAAAACCTGGAGCTGACACTGCTCGAAACAGAGGAAGTATCAGTAAGACTTTCCGAAACACACACACACACACACACAAAGACGCGTGGAAGCCCCTAAAGAAGGAATATTATTTCCAAAACTCACTGGACTAAATAAAGTATTTTTAGGCACATGAGAACATTTGAGAACAATGGTCAAGACAACTGGGGTATCAGAGTGTGAGCCCACCAGAGAGTCTTACTGACCTCTCCTGTCTGCCTGCTGGCCTTCAACTTGTCTTTTTGCTTCTTCATGTAGTCGGCGTTGAAATGGGCAAAGGCATATTCTACCAGTGCGGCGAAGACGAACACATAACAGATCCAGAAATATACATCCAAGGCTTTGATGGCTGAAGCCCTTGGAAGTGAAGAACGAGCGCTCACCATCAGGGTAGTCATGGTGAGGACTGTGGTTATACCTGAGAGAAGCATGGAAAAGGTACATCACAGGTGGACTTCAACGGCGTTTTCTTCAACAGAAACCCAAGTGCTGTTTCGCATTTTACTGTTGTATATTATCAGTCATTTATACCAGGGGTGCAAAACCTCAGGCCTGAGGGCCAAATCTTAATACAGCACAGAGTTAAACTATGGAATTCAATGCCACAAGACCTAGTGATGGCCACCAATTGGATGGCTTTCAAAGGGGGTTGGACAAATTCCTGGAGGAGAAGGCTATCAACAGCTTCTAGTCCTCATGGCTTTATGCTACCTCCAGGATCAGAGGCAGTGAGCCTGTGTACACCAGTTACTGGCAAATGTGGGCAGGAGGGTGCTGTTGCACTCATGTCCTGCTTGTGGGTTTCCTGTGGGCAGCTGGGTGGCCACTGTGTGAACAGAATTCTGGACTAGATGGACCCTTGGTCTGATCCAGCAGGGCTCCTCTTATATTCTTAAATGACCACGCCTGCTCCCCTGGCCCCCTCCTCTTCCCACTGATCATGGATGTGTTGGACTACTGGGAATGATGGGAGTTGCTGTCCAGCCCATCTGGAGGGCACCAGGTTGAGGAAGCCTAGTTTAGATGGTACTAGGCTAGTGTCATGGTCCCAGGTGTGATACCACCACTGAAATCATCTTCAGAGGAGGAGCCAGAACCTTCAGAGCCACTTGTCCCTTCAGAAGACTCTGGCACTACCCAAGACAGTCTGGAACCCTCAGGGGTGATGCCTTTGATTCCGCCTCCTAGAGAGGACACCTGCACCTTAAGACCATTCATAGGATGGTGGCCAGGCAAAGGACTGCTCACGTACTGAAGAGGACCACTCAGGAGTTGGGCTGTCCTCATGAGGAGGACATCTGACTAGGGATGTCAGAGAAATCCGCAACAGACTCAAATGAGCTTGGATTTCTATAAATCTGACTTGCAGATTCCACAGCAGACTGGCTTTCCCCAAATTGCATGGATTCCACGGACGTACGGACCATTTTTTTAAACTTTCGGGAATTGTATGCAAATGCAGTTGTAGAAAAACATGTAAAAAAACCCCAAATGACCAAAAATGTGCATTTCCTCCACAGGTTAAAGTGCAAAATCCACATTTGTGGGGGGGGGATGCATATTTGGGGGGAATTTGCACATTTTTGCAAGTGCATATTTGCACAACTGCAAATTTGCACAAGTCCGCACAAATGCAAGTTTGGGAAATTAAAGAAAAAAAATCCAATTCCGTGACTAAGTGGATGATGGAACAAAAGGTGCCTGACAATCCATGAAACACTGACAGAATGGATTTCACGGAATCTGTACGTCCCTGCATCTGACAAGCCTCTCATGTGATGCAGCTGAGCCGTGCGTGGGGCTCTGGCAGCTCCAGCTATATCAGCTCTCACTTGTAACTTGAGAGCTGCAGGAAACAAAGTCTTATCTTCAGTTCCAGTCTTTGGTAGCCTGTTTTCTCCCTGACCTTGCCGTGTGTTTGGAGGGCAATGCTGCTTACCCCTTGACTCCTACCTGACTCCGTTTTCAGACGAAGTTTCTACGTAACTGATCTCCCAGCTTTTGACCTTGGCTGTGCTTCAGATCTCTCTCTGAAAAAACCCTATGTGCCTGATAAAACCGTGCTTGACCTAAATCACCTTCTCAATTGTATACACCCCTGTATTTACTCAGCGAAGAGCCAGGACTTAGGTTAGAGTAGTACAGCTGGATGGCGAAATAGTCTGACCTGGTATAACCCAACTTCCTATTTTAATTGTGGCAAAGGTAATACCTAATAAATGGCTAATAACGGTGCAAGGAGAGAAAAGGAAAGGTTAGCACTCTGAACACCTCATTCCTGCCTCTATGAATATCTTGATGGGTTTGCATCCTGCAAGGATTTCCTAGGGAAAGGAGAATCCACTTTTACCTAATGAGACCCGGGCAGGCACTGCTGACTGGCTGATCCAGAAAGAAACCCACGACATGGCTACCAGGAGAATGGAAGGCATGTAGGACTGGATGATATAAACACCTCGATTCCGCCGCAAGTGGAAGTGGAGACTCAGGCGGGGAAACTGACCAGCTGAATGGATGAGATAAGGAGGAAGTGTTATTTGTTGCACTGATATTCCACTTGTCTTCTGAGGTTCTCCCCCAGCGATTTTATCCTCACAACAACGCTGTCACGTAGGTTAGGCTGAGAGAGGGGGACGGGCCCTAGGTTACCTAGAGAACTTCATGGCAAAATGGGGATTTGAACCTGAACCTCCCTAGTTCTAGTCTAAACTAGGTTTTAAGGAAAATTACTCAGATGTATCTGACATAATCAGTGACAGTGAAATTCTGTGCCCCACTGAATTCAGTGGAATTTGAGGCGGGGAGCAACAGCAGCGATGGGGGGCACTGGGGGCAGCACGTGGTCTGCGTGTTGCCCCCTCCTGGTGTAAGCAATACAACTAAATCATCATTTGAAGTACTTTGAAGAGGACGCTATACAAACGTTAAATACTAGGGTCTGTTTATTATGGTGAATACGTTTGATAGTGAAACTAAACAATGGGGCTAAGTTAGGATCTGAATTCATGAGGCTTTAACATAGTTTAATATTTCCTAGGCCACGTTGCCTAATCTTTCAGTTTTTTAAAATTTTAAATGATTTTTATTTTTCATTTTTTAAAAGAGATTTTTAGGCTGCCTTTAAGGTAGAACCTGTGGCATACGCAGTGAAATGGACCCCAAGTAAGTAAAAGACCTCTGGTTTAGCTCTGCCCATACCAATTTTAATTTGGCATGTAATATTCTCAGCAATGAGATCCCACACTTTGCCAAACCATTGGAGAACAGAGGGAGGACTTCTAATTTCTTTAATTAACTCTAGCTTGGCTGCCAGTAGTAAATAAAAACAGTCAAGAATTGTTTTCCTCTTTCCCTAGTAATTATGCCATCCAGCACCATCTCTGCAAGTCCTCTAATGGACTGGCGGCTTTGTTTACCAGATTTGAAGTTCATCACTTCTGTAGCAAATCGATAATTGGTGATAGTGAACTGAGCAAGCTGGAGCTTATCCAAGCCATGGATCTTGTCCTGGTTTTCAGACCAGTGGTAGACGATATCCTCTGAGGAGTAGCCATCTGTCAAAAGAAACTGAATAAATACAGGGATATGGGGAGAGATAAAAAGATTGACAAGCTCAGCATGAAACACTCAGAAACCATGGCCACAGTTTCCCTTACTGGTCCCACAGCTAACACTCTCTGGCCAGTTCAGTTGTAATTATGCTAGTTTGCTAAAACATGGTTTATTTGCCCAGGAAAAACTGGTGTGCCTGCATACTTCTTCCTCCTCTTCCTGGCATAAGAAGTTGCCTTATACAGACCCTTGGTCCATCTAGCCCAGTATTGTTAACACTGACTGGTAGTAAGGAAGTACAGATTGTGTTAAATCCATTCCATCTGTGTTTTGTGGATTGTCAGTAGCCTTTCATTCTGTTGTCCGCTCATCAAGGGAATCAGTGTTTTTTTTCCTTTCCAAATTTGCGAAAATTTCCAAATTCCCCCCGAAATGTGCATTTTCACGCTTTAGCCTATGGGGGAAATATGCAATTTTTTTTTTAAAAGAGCCCAAAATGCACATCTTTCCATGATGAAATTTGCACACAATTTGGGGAAGTCAGAAAACTGGTCCACAAGTCTGCAGAAATCTGCCCAACTGGGGAAAGCTGGTCTGCTGTGGAATCCACAGGTTGAATTCATAAAAATGCAATTCATTTGGTTCCATTGTGGATTTCTCCAACATCCCTAATTGGCAGAAATGGCTCTCCTCTCCAGGGTTTCAGACAGCAGTTTTTCCAGCCCTATCTGTAGTATAGCTTCTACATCACATGAAGTACTAGTTCCCCTCTACTCAGCACTAGTTAGGCCTCACCTTGAGTACTGTGTCCAGTTCTGGGCACCACACCTTAAGAAGGATGCAGACAAACTGGAGAGGGTTCAGAGGAGGGCAACGAAGATGATCAGGGGACTGGAAACAAAGCCCTGTGAGGAGAGACTGAAAGAACTGGGCATGTTCAGCCTTGAGAAGACTGAGGGGAGAAAGGATAGCGCTCATCAAGTCCTTGAAAGGCTGTCACAGAGAGGAAGGCCAGGATCTCTTCTCGATCATCCCAGAGTGCAGGAGACAGAAGAATGGGCTCAAGTGACATGAAGCCAGATTCCAGCTGAACATCAGGAAAAACATCCTGACTGTTAGCACAAGACAACAATGGAACCCATTCCCTAGGGAGGTGGTGGGCTCTCCCACACTGGAGGCATTCAAGACAAAGCTGGACAGCCACTTGTCAGGGATGCTCTGACTTGGATTCCTGCACTGAGCAGGGGGTTGGACTCTATATATTATAGGCCCCTTCCAGCCCTACTGTCAAGGGCTCCTTGGAGGCCTCTCTCAGTCTAATCCAGTAGCCAAGTCCAGACACAGACAAAGGGATTCTTTTCAAAGCTTTATTCCTCTTTTACAACTTAACAACTCTACTGTTAGCAACTAGATATGACCAGCAGAGTACCTATGCCCTACGTTGGAACAGTTGGTCCCCGTTTGAAAGGGAATCACTGGCAGACCCTGAACTTATGGGCTAGGGAGAGTCCCTCCCCTTTTCCCTTGGATCCTCTGGGCGCAACCATTGTTTGCGCGCCAACCAGGCACTACGCCTCCTTTCCGCGCCCTCCATTTGGCGCCGCTCCCTGCGTCGGCGTTGCGCGTCCAGCAAGTCTGCTTCCCGCGCTCTGTCACTCCCAGGACTGCTATCTAAGCTAGGAATGCCGGTGGGAGGAATCTCTGTCAGCTGTTGGCCCTGGGAAAGATGAGCGCGCTCCTCTCCCAGGAGCAGCTCCTCTTCCTCAGAATCGGAACTACTCTGGGATTCTATGGGCTCAGTGTCTACCCTGACATCTACTATTCTATGATTCTATGCTGGGAATTGAACCTGGGACCTTCTACATAGGTGCTCTGCCACTGAGTTATGGCCCTCTACTTCAGGGGTCAAAATCCTCTGAGGATGTGGGTTCTGAGTTCTGCTCTGTGACACAGTGGTTGGGGAAAAGGGGGTGTGGTCTTCTGGGAAACCCCAGAGGACCAGGCTGGCACTCTTGAGCTAGAAAGAGCTTGTCATCAGAAGAAAATTTAGTTCCAAAGCGGCCCCTACAGAAAAGCAAAACTACGGGGTCTGTCCTACAATCTCCTCCCTGATCCTTCTAACTGGAAGTGCCAGGGACTGAACTTGGGACAAATTCCGTGCAATGCTGGTGCTCTGCTACTTGGCTATGGTCCCTTCCTGAAGCATATGTACATGGCCACTCTTATTCTCCATACTTCATTGTGCAATGTTTACTACGTTGCAGAATTAGTTCTGCTTTTGCTAGTCAGGGAAGACAGCCAGCACTGGAAATTTAAACCAGTGATTCCTCTGGCTTTTGAGATTACATTGGGTGTTTGCAATCCTAAAACTTGATTTAAAGCAACAATACAAAAGCTAGGATTATGTTGAAGATAAATTCCAGACCCTGTGCCACAAGAGAGCCATGATGCTTATTGGGAGATCTTGGGCTAGTCACCATATTTCAAACTACCTCACAGGGTTGTTGAGAGGATAAAATGTACACCACATTTAATTCTTTAGAGGAAAGGCAAGATATAAACAAACACAATTCTGCCATTTTTTGCACTCCAGCAAAATTGCTGTCCTGGAAATACATGAGCCAACCATCCACTTTCTACACCAAGAAAGAAAAAAACCTTAACTCTCTTCCTGTAAAAACTAAAGAGAACACAACCCAGCTTTAATGTATTTGCTGAAAGAGGCTTCATTTCTCCTTATGGTTATTGCTTGGGCATCAAAAATCCTCAAAATTAAATTAAGAAACTAGCCCTCCGCACAACTTGCCGGCAGAGGAAATTGCTGCCTCTTTGTTGGCTGCTTTGGTATTTGCTGATTACATAAGTTAAAAACTGCAGATTGCTATATTTGCCAGGATATAAATGTATTGTACTTAATTGCCTAGAAAATAGTCAGTGCTAAAAATGAAATGACAGTGAGGAGGAGGAGGCGGCAAAACCTCCCACCACCGTACAATGTGCTTCAGTGCTTTTCAATCATTGTGCACAGACAGCTGCTTCCTGCAGCCATTTGGACACAGTGACATCCGGGGTCCTGTAGGAATGAAAAGATGCACAAGAATGAGAAGACCCACAAAATAAAGGCATAAGCTGGACAAAATAGATAAGAGCAACAGGGATGTTTGAGAATTTAGTTTCAGTTTGCAAATCATCTGAACATGTCCTGTTTGCAACACTGCATGTGAAAAGGAGCACATTTTCTCAAAAAATGATCATATATTCCTGAAATTGCGATTGTGTTTGAAAAATATGTTGTTGCTGCCTTTTAAATGCACACTTTGAAATGTGCAATTTAAAAAACACACACACCACCAAACCCCAGAACATTTTCACGCTTTAGTCAATGGGGGGAAAGTGCACACTTCTGAAAAGTGCACACAGAAAATTCACACCTTTGGGGGAATATGTGCATTTTTCGCAAGTGCTAATTTGCGCAAATACGAATTTGCACAAATTTGGAAACCAAAGAGAAATCCGATTCCGTCGATGGGTGGACGATGGAATGAAAGGTGCCTGACAATGTGCAAAACACAACGGAATGAATTCTACACAGTCCATACATCCGCAGGCAGGAGTGTTCAAAATCCAAGCAGAAGTCAGAACACAGGCAGGCAGGCAGACGATGAGGATCAGGAATAGTCAAGGTAACAAGCAAGAGGCCAAACACAGTAAATCAGTCAGGTATGTCACTCAGTACAGAGACAGGGTCAAGAATCAGTCCAAGGGCCGGTAGCACAGAGCATCAGTCACAGAGCAAGGCATGGGAGGCAAGGTCACAGACACTGGAGCTGGCAGAGCCCCACCCAGTGCTCAGCCGCTTCCCGCTAGAGGCTTGTCAGACAAACCTCCTCATAAGGCAGGCCCAGCTCACGAGTAGTCCTCTTCAGTAAGCGAGCATCCCTTCACCTGGCAACCATGCTATCATGGATTGAAAGGTGTTCTCAGGGGCTAGGTGATGGTGTAGTTTCCCCTCTGCCCCAGGAGCTGGGCTCTCTGCCTCTCTAGGAGGCAGATTCAAAGGCATCACTCCTGAGGGTCCCAGAGCATGTTGGCTAGTGTCAGGGTCTCCTGAGGGGCCAACTGGCTCTTGCGGTTCTGGCTCCTCCTTTGAAGGTGACTCCAGTGGTGGCTTGACACCTGGGACCTCCACCCCACAGGCCCCGTATGTGCTAGGGAAGGCTTCCCCAACCTGATGCCCTCAGATGTGTTGGACTACAACTCCCAGCAACACATCTGGAGGACACCAGGTTGGGGAAGGGCCATAGCAGAACACCTGCTTTGCATACAGAAGGTTCCCGGTTCAACCCAGGTACGGCCGGGGAAAAATCCAGCCTGAAATCCTGGATATCTGCTGCCAGTCCATGGAGAAAATACTGAGCTAGATGTGCCAGCGGTCTTACTCAGAATACAGCTGCTTCCTATGTTCTTTCCTACGAGGGGCCATAACTCTGCAGAACAGCATCCGCTGTTTGTCTGCAGGAGGTCCTCGGTTCAATCCCCACCATCTCCAGTGAAAGGATCAGGTCGCAGGTGAGACAGATAGTGTGACCTGGTAGAACACAGCTCCCTCTGTTCCTATGACCATGCCAGCTTTTTGTGGGGTTCGTTTTCCACCGCAAAAGGTGACTTTTCAAGCTGCACAGTTTTCTCTGAAAACACACATGCAAAACACCTTTTGCTGTGAAATCACGATCCTGTCCCCTTGCTTGGCAAGCGCAGTGTACGCATAGCACTGTGGACGGTGCCTTTCAAAGCAGCTGTTTGAAAGAAAGCAAATATTTTGGGGGTGCCTCTATTCGGGTGCCTCCTCCCTCGCGAAACATCATCAAAATGAGGGACCCGTTTTTACAGGGGATGAAACATGTAAAAAGCAGGAGCCCTTTTGGGCTCAGTCCTAGTTCTGTCACCAAGGTAATAAAACCCATGTGCCACTTCAGGCTACTAGTGTGGCTGAATGCCCCCCATAAACAAACAAACAAAAAAAAAATGTTTTCTGCAGAGAAAACTAACACATCAGGGAGAAGGGCAAGGCTTGGGCATGTCCCCTGACACTCTTGTTTTCTGCGGGGAAGGATTTTTGTTGTTGTTGTTGCATGGACAGGGGGATCCCACACCTGCAGTCTGAAGTAATACAGTCCAGAGACACATGTTTACTACAGGACGTTTGAGGAGTCCAGAGGGCTGTTTGACTGTTTTAGGGAGACTGAACAAATCCATTAGGAAGGAACCCAAATTGTAAAGAGATTATTGGGGTGGTGTGGGTGCATGTGCGTTGCAAAAGTCTGCAGTAATCCTAAAGAGATGCCCATGTGGCAGCTTGTCACATATTTGATGCTCTGGGACTCTCAGTATTTTTCTCCTGGTTGACTCCCGAACAGTTTCCATGCACTCAAAAACATGGCCGTTGTATGTGAAGGCAATTTTCCCACACCCCATAAAAAAACCTCCCCTTTGCAAATACCCCTGTTAATGGACATCTCGGGGTTCAACTCACAGCTCTCCAGATCAAGCATGCACTCCTGCTCGTCCATAGGGTACTTGGTAAGGTCCATGTCGCAGGCCACCGTTGAGGTAATCCTAGCCAAAATGAAGACAGCAAAAAGCAACCATTACATAAAAGCAAACGCTGCCATTTCACAGAGCTTTAAAGAACTCTCCAATTCAAACACCCTGTTCTGGGTGGCAGTTAAATAGTTCTCTGGTTTTTATTTCAGTTTGGTTAGAACGAGAGGCCCTGGTTGTTGCCCTCATCACACCTGATGGCTCCTTTCCTTGCCTTAAGGGTCTGAGTGCCTATGGCCCCGCAACCATTATGCAATACAGTCCCTTGGTTCTTGCGGATCTGTTTCCCTCTCTGTCTCTAGCTGCTTCCACTTTGAGTCTTGCTTCCTTCTTTCCTCCTCTCACCAGCATCTGCTCTTGGCCCGGGCGCCTCTCCCTCCTCTTTCTCCTTCCCCCCTGCCTCAAAGGTCAAAAGACTCCACCTTTCTCTTTGGAAGCCCCTCCCTTTGTTAACCCTCCCCTTGCCCAGTCTCTGTCACACCCCCAAAGTCCTGCAGTGACAGAGGTATAGTGGCTGAAGAGCCAGGGGGCCTGAGCGCCATGACTGAACCATAGATCTCCGAGATGTCGGAGACCCCTGAGAACAGACCAGGGGCTCCTGGAACCAAAACACCAGAGACCCCCAAGCTTGAGGCCTGAGGCTACCGAACTGGAGCCAGAGATGGCAACCTCCTAACCTACATCCAGCAAAGGGCCAACATACTCTATGGAGCCTGTGCACTGTCCAACACAGGCAGCATGTGTGGCATGGAGAGGCGACGGAGTGGTAGGCTCCAGGCCAAACAGACTTCCTTTATAAGGCTCTGCAGCCCTCAGCAAGGGTGAGGAGCCTGAGAAGGGTAGACAGACTCAAACAGCATAGAAGGGCTCAATTGAGAAGAAGCTCTTGTAGGAACAACGTGTCTGGTCCCAGGGCTCTGTCCAGGGTCCTGAAAGACCTCCTCCCTACCTCCCCGATGCTTAAGCATCCAGATCTTGATGAAAACTTGCCTTTCGGTGTCCTGTCTGTCCCTTCTGGACTGACTGCCAGATTTGTACACTTCTGACTCACCTGTAGGCTATTCTCTACCAGTCTCATCATAGCCTGCCCCACTGCCCGAACTCCTCTGAATCTTTCACTTGCGCAAATGGTTGCCCATTACACTTGCGTGGTCGGCTGCACAACAGGTTGCACAGAAGTTAATGTGCAAGCGGTTGCACATGAGTTGTGAAAGCTGAATACACAACCGCTTGCACAACTGTGCTTACTCAAATGGAACTTTAGTTGGATCTTCCTCCTGAGCATAGTTCGGAACCTAGTTTCTGCTAGTGCAGCATCATTTGTGCTAACAGAGTGACACAGTTGGATACTGCCCATAATTACAAGTTAGAATAAGTCTGGCTTTTTTTCCCCCTTTCTTTTTTTACTTGCTTGCATTAAAAGGGGTGTTGGAAGTCAGACTCTTGTTAAACTACTGCAAATCGCCCGTAAGTCTCTTGCTAGCTCCCAACCAATGCTCTGTCCATGCTCCCGCCCTGTATACTCCACTTTGGGGCATCCCCTGCAAGGCTGTTATCTCTTGCTTGGCATGCTCATCCTGCACAAAATTTCACCCATAGCCCCAACATTGGTACTTCACCTGATGCTGTACAAAATGACCCCGTCAGGTTGCAGCCGAATGAGCTTGTTCTCCACAGTGACGTCATGAAACCAGGCAGATTTGGCATTGACTATGAAGGTGTCTGGTAGCCACAGCTTGTCCACAAAGCGACTGTCCAAGCCCAGAGTTTCATTAGTGTGGTTATAGGATAGCCGGTCGTCCCGCCAGCTTTGATGCAGAAAGACAGTCATTGTATATTCCTATGGACAAGAATCACCAAGGCAGATTTAAACAACAAACTCCAAAACAGAGATGATAGGTTCAGGTGCAGCTCTAGACCAAACAGCAACCCGTGTGAGGAGAGCCTCCATTTGTTCAAATTTTGAATACTTTTTTTTTTTTTTAATTACCATTGTAGCCCATTTCGTAACTTAGATTCATGGCGGGATCCAACGGTATCATTCCACAAATTTAAATGGCACTCAGCAAAGCTCTGCCAAATCTTTCTGTTGCACAGAAATGCCTCTCCTGAAATGAACCAACCCGTACGCTCCGCTCTGCACCTAAGGCCCTCCTCCTCCGGGCTCCTCCTCCAAAGGACACTCTGGAGGTGGCAATGAGGGAGAGGGTCTTCTCAGTGGTGCCCCCCCATCTGTGGAACAAGCTCCCTGATGAGATCCACCTGGCACCAACATTATTATCTTTTCAGCGCCAGGTTAAGACCTCTCTCTTTTCCCAGGCATTTGGCAGCACATGGTGAGTTTTAATCAGTCCTGGATGTGTCTTTAGTTATGACTGACAGTTCAAAGTTGTTTTTAGTCGTATGTTGTT
Organism: Heloderma suspectum; assembly: GCF_057233095.1. Classification (NCBI taxonomy): domain Eukaryota; kingdom Metazoa; phylum Chordata; class Lepidosauria; order Squamata; family Helodermatidae; genus Heloderma; species Heloderma suspectum. The sequence goes on along the minus strand of NC_139472.1, from coordinate 11,015,326 downwards.
CGCGTATATTGGCTGTGTGTTTTTATATAAACGGCTTTTAAATTTTGTATATTGTATTTTAATGTTTTTATTTCCGTAAAACACCCAGAGAGCTTTGGCTATGGGGCGGTATAGAAATGTTGGTAGTAGTAGTAGTAGTAATGTGAAACCTGTTGCACAAATACTTGCACATTAATATGAAGATGATGTGCTTGTGCATAACCATGCTTCCACAAATGGAACTTTAGTTGGAGTCCCCTCTTGTGCATAGTTCAGAACCGGGTTTTGGCTAGTGCCACATCATTTGCGGTAGTGGAATGACACAGCTGGATATTGTCCATTATTTGCTCTTGTTGAACAAGACAATGCACTGGCATATTATAAATCTGTCTTTATCCACACCAGGGTATTTATTTTGAGGCCACAGTAGTGGTTCGGGTGTCAGACTAGAACTGGGGAGATCCAGGGTCAAATCCCTACTCAGCCATGAAGCTTACTGAGCAACCTTGGGCCAGTCATTATTTCACAGTCCAACCTACCTCACAGGGTTGCTGTGAGGATAAAGGGAGGGGGAGTAACCATGAGCTGTCTTGAGATCTTTATAGAATGCTGGGAATATAAAGGTACGAAATATTAATTAACAACAAGATGACCTGTTTGTACTATTTCATTCAGCTGTTAAGTGATTGTTTTGGGGTGGGGAGCTTGCCCTCTTAGGGCGCAATCCTATCTAGATAGATGCCCACCTCCAAACCAGGAGGCAACTGCCTATCCAAAGCAAGGCAGGAGAAGCACTGGGGGATCGTTCCCTCTGCGCCTCTCCTGCCCTGCCATTTCTGCTAGACAGCCAATTTTGGCTGTCTAGCCGCGGGGGGGCCAAGCGGGAGAGGAGGCTGTGCCATAGGATGTGTCGTACACGCAGATCCGCTCGCCCCGCCCCAGAATGGCCCCAGCCCCGCCCCTTTTCAGCCACTCCACGCTCCTCTTCCGAGAACATAGCGTGGGGCTTCTCCACGCTGCCTGAGAGGCAGCGTGGATGTGGGCGGAGGTTGGTTTTCTGGGAACCAACCTCAGACTCAGTGGCACCATTTTGGCCAGAGTCCTGTTGGCACTCACCAGTTGAGTTTGCTGTTAGATGGAGTGACAGGGCGGGCAGTGGGTGAGGTCTGTAGCTTGCTAAGGCCACCTAGTAAATTCATTGCAGAGGTGAGATTTGAACCTATACCTACACTTGATTGCAAATAAGTCTAGACCCCCCCCCCCGAAAGAAATCATTGAAATCACTGGGATGCACTCCCAGTCAGTTAGTTGCCCACAGGACAGCAACCTAAATGATTTTCAGCAGTGAGAATTTTTCCACTTTCTTTGAAGCAAGCATAAACTCTTCAAGTGAAGGGCTGTGTGCTTGCTGTTGTTGGAGAATAAAGCATAAGAAAATCATCAGGAGAGAGACAATTCATCTCATCCTTCCCCAACTGCTCGAGGTAGTTGCCAAGAGCAGACATAAAGCAACCGAGAGAAAATTCAACAGCTGAAGTGACAGATTTGCATAATTAACACACAACTGGCATAACGTGCAGATCCAGTCACCCAGATGTGGAGAACTGGATTACAGCAAACAGGTCAGGCTCCAGATTTGAGGAGTTCCAGATGGTGGGCCCAGGCCGTAGCAGCAAACAATGAACAGCAGCACCAGATTGCTGGGTCTAGCTGCCATTTAAATGTCCCCACAATGCCCCAGTGTGATGCTATGTCAGAGGAATTCTGGGAAACTAAAATAGCAGCTGGATGCTGTGTGGAGTCCTGGGCTGGGGGAAAATGGGGGAGCAGGGGATCAGGGGCCCTCACAACTGTACAAGGATGTCGAGTGCTAATGCTCAGGGAGTGGTTGGTGTACTTTAAAATGCGGGTCGGGGTGGGGCTGAGTTTTCTCTGACATTCATGACCTGCTTCAGATGTCACATTTCTGGTCCAGCAAACCGTGGTTTAGTGGATGGGGAATGAGAGACAAGCTAGAGCGCTCCTTCTCTCATGAGCCAGACTTCAGAAAAGACTTCCTGCCTCATTACATCATAGTTTTCTGTGACATCCCAAGCTAGGAAATTGTGGTCTAAGCGCTCTCTACCAGCCACGTTTGCAAACCACGGTTTGGTGCTGGTTTCCAGAGAGCGCTTAAACAACCGTTTCCCAGCGCAGATATCACCGGAAACTGTGTTGTAAGAAACTGAAACCTGTTGTGGGAGGGAAGGACGGGCATGCTCAACCACATGATTCATGCCTGCTGCAACAAACCATGGCTTTTGGGGCTAGTAATGTGGCATGTGAACTCAGGGTGTGCTGACTTCTGCTTTGCCTCTTCCTGCAGTATGTGGACACAGCCTGTCCAGCTGTGTACCCTTCCAGAGACTTGAGAGAGAGAGAGCACGCTTGCAAACCCCACTTCTTATGCCAAGATCTCTTCATGAGCCTCCCTGCTTTTATGATTATGCATTGCTCAAGATTCTTCTCCCCGTGGTGTATTCAGTTATTCTGCAACAGTCTGTCCTTAGCTGATGCTAAACACCAAGAAAGGGCTTGCTGTTTTGCATTACACACAGACTGGGAGGGGGAATGTAATTTGTCCTCCTCTACATTACCAATAGTCCAAAATATACTTCAGGGGCTGCAAAATATGTGAAATGACAGGCTGTGTAGTGCATGGTGTGCCTTTAGGGCAGTGGGGGGTTGGTGGCTTCGATGTCGGGGGGTGGCAAACCTGCTCCGGGTTTCAGTCAGAACTCTAAAGGAGCTGTCCAAGGTGTCCCTTTAGAGTTCTGACTGAAACCTGGAGCAGATTCACCACCAGCCTCCACCACTTTAGGGTTCATATGCATCTGCTTACATGGCCACTAGAGAGACATTGTATCCATCCAGCAACTCAAACCATTCAAATGTCTTAAACATCCTGCGATTTGGGAAGTGGGCTAGGACCATTAGGAATGCCACATTTATTTATTACATTACTCTGCAGTGCGGGTTGCATTATAACATGGTTTACATAGTAACATTATAAACATAATAACATAACATTATGCTTTACATGACAAAAAGATACCCCGTTAAAAACTCAGCCTTAGGAAAGGCCAGCATTTAGGTCTGTCTTAAGAACCTGGCAGCCTATTTTGTTTCTAGAGCCAACTTACCATATTGACTTCTGAGATGTGGTCAATGCTGGCAACTTCAATGGCTAGAGCAACGTTGACAGGAGGACCTGATCGGGGAAAGACAAGGAGAGAGGTTCGAACAGAGGAAATCTCAGCTTCTTTGGCACCTACGGCGTTCCACACGTTTGTGCTGGAATGTGAGCGTTTGCGTGGTTAAAGAAGTCTTTGGGCAGGGGTGTAGAACCGCAGGCCCGAAGGCCAAATCCAGCACTCCGGGGTCCCGATCCAGCCCTCCAAGTTTCCCTGAAGGAGCATGCCTCCTTTCCTCCCAGTAACAAGTGTGGTGTAGTGGCTAGAGCGTTGGGCTGGGAGCCAGGAGATCCAGGTTCTAGTCCCCACTCAGCCATGGGAGCTCACTGGGTGACTTTGGGCCAGTCACAGACTCTCAGCCCAGCCTACCTCACAGGGTTGTTGTTGTGAGGATAAAATGGAGAGGAGGAAGATAGCATAAGCCACCTTGGGTTCCTTGCAAGAGGAAAAAAGGTGGGATATAAATGCAATAAACAAACAAACAAACAAACAAACAAACAAACAATTTGCTGGTTTCCTGGCTTTTTTGCTCCCGTCCCACCCCGCCCCATTCTAAAAGATTGAAATGCCTCTCCTCAGGCTTACTTACTGCCAGTAAGAGATTAGTTTAAGCTAAAATAAGCTGGTAATTTTAGTAATTTTGCACATTTGGGGCCACACCTCTTCTGGTCATTTTTGGCCCTGCCCCTTTTGCCTTTGTCTCCAGCCACTACTTGAATGTGACACCCGAGACCTTCTCCAAAATGGACCTCAGCCCTTGGGCTGAAAGACTTCGTGTTAGGGGCATCCGTTGCAGGGAAATCTGGCCCTTTGGGGGCTTGTTGGTTTTCCCTGGTGCCCCGTCTTGGTTTGCATTTACGAGCTGCGCTGCAGGCTTTTCCCCGAAATCTGGGAACTTCTCCCATGTTTCCCTACCTCATATATATATATATATATATATATATATATAGCAACTTGTGCAAATTGCAGCCACGGTTGGTGTAATTAGCACACATTTCGGCCACAGTTTTTTATTATTATTATTTTTATTTATTAAATTTCTTAATCGCCCATCTGGCCGGTCACCCGGCCACTCTGGGCGATGTACAACAGTACGAACAGTCTAAAATAAACATTAAAACATCATATTTCTAAAAAATACCCTAACCCACCTGAAATGCCTGCCTGAACAACCACGTTTTTGATGTGTGGCAGAAGCTCATTAAAGCTCGTGTAATTTGTGCACATTTGTGCAAATTACATAAATCAAGGCCAAAATTTGTGCAAATTATGCAAATTGTGACTGCAATTCAGACAAGTTGCTATTTACAACAACAACCCTCCCCCGGGGGGGCTCTTGTCAGTGGTCCCACACTAGGATGTGGGCTTTTGGCAGGTGCCTGACCATTCCTACCCTTGGCACTGGCCCTGGGGGAGGTATGTGCCTCTGGCCCCCTCAACCACTGGCGTGTGGTCCCCAGAGAGTTACCCATGAGGGAAATGTGGCCCTCTGAGTCAAAATGGTTACTCAGTCCTGTTGTAGAGGTACTGTAGTTCAGACTGGGAAACTTATAAGGCTCTTGAGCTTTATGTTTGACAACCCTGAGGGAAGGCTGATATTTAAATCCCCACAATGCAGAAAAGGCTCCAATGGTCATTTCCCTAGCAGAGGCTGTATTTGCAGCAGAGACTGTTAAGTTTTTGACCACAGTTGCAAGAGGCCTCAATAACATTTTGCTTCTGGCTGCATATAATTTCCTGTTCTGCCCTTCACCCACAAAAGTGGGTTCCAGCATGATAAAATTATATAACTACACTAAAATACAATGAAATGTCAATCCATAAAATGCATATAATCCATTATTCCCTTGTCTTATTCCCAGCTTGTTGAACACTCTGGAATCTTACCTCCTATGCCCGGCCTGAAATTCCGGGCGTAGCCTTGCATCAAGTCGTCCAAATTGGGTAACCAAGATATTTCTATGTTTGACCCTATATAATCTCCAATGTCATTCATAGCTCTGCATAAAAAGAAGAAAATGCAGGCGTTAGAAAGTAAAAGGAGCAGAAACATTTTTTAAAAAGTTTTAAATAACTGCTTTCCATTAGAAAGGTTAGAGCTTTGCTGGGGTTTTACTGGAATTTAGCAAAAGGGCCAATTTAGTGACTGTGAAGGAAATTGGATGGATTTTAAGAAGTTGGTTAGCTTACAGCACAATGCATGTCTACTCAGGTGAAAGTGCCATTGAGTTCAATTTAGAGATGTGGGGAAAATATTGTTTGGTCTGCATTTTTAAGTAAAGCAGTCTAGTTCGTGCTTCCTGGAATAATACATGGATTAGAACACAGTTATCCTGCCAGTGTGCACCTCCTTGAATTTTGTGGTGCAGTTCTTGCCTCAGAGAGCGTGTATATCAGTAAAAAAATACTTATGTTTGGAGAAATTACCTACGAAAATAAATGCAAATTTTCATGCACTAAAAAAAATATTTGCACCCTGACATGGAAATTGGATAAAATGGATTTATGATTGAATATATGCAAAACTGGCACAGATCAGATACAGACTGATTTGACTGTCGTAGGACAGGAAGGCTTGGCGTGCTATGGTTCATGGCGTCACGAAGAGTCAGACACGACTGAACGACTGAACAACAAAAGTTTAATGGAGCTTAAACTCAGGTAAGTGTGTGCAGGATTACAGCGCTAAGCAAATGACATCTTTTCCAAAGCACAAAAGTTCTCCCCAGTGGCAGCTGGTGGCTCCAATTTCCGTGGGGCTGTGCATCCATTCTGGGTTTCAGTCAGAGCCAGCCAGAATTCTAGAAGAGCTATCCAAGGTGCTGAACCCTATCCCCAAATTCACAGCCCCACCAAAACCGGAACCACCAGCTTCCACTGATCCCCCCGCCCTCATTCTAGCTTGTCAACTGCTTGTCAACCGGTGTATATGTGTCTTGTCTCACACAAGGAATGGCTGGGGAATACTGGGAGTTGTCGGACTTTTTTTCTGCCTAGACATGAATAGCATTGCATCACAGAATCATAGAATAGTAGGGTTGGAAGGGGCCTATAAGACCACTGAGTCCAACATCCTTAGTCTGCTCCCGCATTGAGCCACGTTGTCACTAATCACTTTCATAGAAATGTGCTACAGAGTAAGATAAGCAAAAAAAATTAAAATAAGACCATCAACTTATTTTCAGAATTTTCAGTGGATTAATCAAATTGAAATCATTTTGCATACTACCATGAACTACAGTGAAATCCTATACATGTCTACTCAGAAGTAATCTCCATTGTGTTCAATGGAACTTACTCCCAGCTTGAGAAAGGACAAGAATTGTAATATAAACACACACACACACACACACACACACACGCTACCAGATCAGTATAACAAATGGTTCATAAGGAAAATCCATCTTTAATGGGATTGTTTTTGTTTTTGATTCCTGTTCTATTAAGACAACGAACCCACATGGCTTCAAAAAAAGAAGTCCCCATCAATTAAAGTTTGCCCTCATTTATTCTGAATGGCCCCTAACAATGAAGGCTTTACCATACAATCTTATACATGTCTATTCAGAAGTAAGTCCTATTGAGTTCAATGGGGTGTACTCTCGGTTAAGTGGATATAGGATTACAACTCATTTATTTGCTGATTAAATTGGCAACAGCTTTAAAAAAGACAAGCAAAGAGGGCATGGTCCCTGATCCCAAAGATCTTACAATCTAAATTTCAAGCACGATGGGAGGCAACAGAGGGAGGGGAGAGGCATCTGGGAGATGTAGGACTTTTTTCTGTCCAAACATGCATAGGATTGCACCCTAAAAAAACATAGTCATTGAATGGGGGAAGTCTTTGCTATTGGACCCAAAACCGGTAATGAGTTAACTCTAGAGCTACAAGAGATGGACCTCAAAAGATGTGAACGGAGCAGCCTGTAAACATGCTAAAGCAGCTCCTGCCAGGCGCTGAACTAAGCAGAGCGCTTGAAAACAAATAAGGAAGAGAAAATCTTGTTAAATATTGATGACAGGCTGTAGTCTAATATATCATGAACATCTTCCGCCTTGGGACTTATGTCACTTACGTAACTTTCCAAGAGATTTCCCCCCCTTCCCATGTGACATTGACCCAAAAAGAAGTTCAAACCCTTGTTCTCAAGTCAATCTTACAGTCCCACTCAAGCCAGCATCGGCATTTAAATTTTAAATTTCTGCACTGCTGCTAGGTTTTATTGTGGTTGTATTGTTATATTGTGGTTTTAATGTTCTATATATTTTAAATTGTTTTATTGTGTGCCGCTTGGTTTTAATTTTTGTGAACCGCCCAGAGAGTTTCGGCTATTGGGCGGTATAGAGATAGATAGATAGATAGATAGATAGATAGATAGATAGATAAATTTAAGGTCACCCCCCACCCTGAATTTATTCTGCAAAAACTAAGCAGTGGGAGATTTTAGTTATCCTTTGTGCTGATTGGGTTCTGGCTTCCAGCGTTACAGGGTGGCTTGAGACAGCAGTCTGCCAATGTAATTTCTGAGCAACATAAATGTCAGTGGCTGATGTTGGTGGAGCTGTCAAAGATGGAGGAGCTTTGAAGGAGGTGTGGGACTCCCCCATTACCCAACAGCAAAATTTCATTAGCTCTTTACATAAGACCGGAGCCCTTCCCAGTCCTGCCAGGATGTGCCGGGGATTGAACCTGAGACCTTTTGCATGCAAAGCATATGCTCTACCACTGAGCTCCAACCTTTCCTCAGCAATTAGCATTTATTATAACTCCTGAAAGCTCAGCCCCTTCAGCCTCTCCGTCAGCTGGAGCTGCACTATCTGAAATTGCCTAAGCATGGGCAATTCTGTTTTCTAGCATCCATCCCCACTACCCTTATTTCTCCCACTCACCCCTTGTGGTCCCCAACTGCTGAAATTTCAGCTGGAATCGCCTTGGGACAGTGAGTCACTTTTGCTGACTATATAATTCTGTAGAGCCCCCAGTACATCAGCTTTTTCCCCAACTTGGTGCCCTCCAGATGTATTGGACTGCAACTCCCAGCCTGCTAGCTAGGAACGATAGGCATTGCAGCCCTACATATCTGGAAGGTACCTGCCCTGCTTTGGCTGCAGCAGACTCTGAGTGTGGGCTAACACAGAAGCAACACCATGAAGCCAGCAAACGTTCAAGCCTACAGGTATCTATCCAAGGAGGTTCAGGATAGACAGGAGCAGTCCAAATAACAGGCAGAGGTCAAAACACTGGCAACCAGTCAGATACGTCGCATGGCCCAGAGTCAATAAGGAGTCCAAAGGTCAGTAACATGAAGCACCGATCACAGGGCAAGGTCCTGGAAGCAAGGTACATGGCACAGAACCTGGAAGAACAATGTTGTTCCAACACTGGCTAGGTCTACAGTGAAGGCTTTTAACTCCAAAGCCTGCTGAGCCCCACCCAGAGCTCAGCTGCAGTAATCAGAGCTCCCTGTTCAGAGCCCTAGTCCTGAGGAGTTGCTTTCTCCTAAGGAGCCCTTCTCTGCAAGTGAGCCCTCCTTCTCTCAGGGGCTCTACTGGCCTATTGCTTGAGGCAATGACACTCCTGGGGGCCAGGGGGTTGTTCAGCCTGGGCCTCAGAGGCAGAGTCCCCTCCTCCTGACAGGGACCTGCCACCATCACCCCCGAGAGCCCAGTCTCCTGCTGGTCTGGTGGCAGTACCTGATCCAGAGTGCCCTGGGTCTCTGGGGGCACCAGCTCCTCCTCTGAGGAGGACTCTTCCCACGGGGGCATGACAGCACCAAGTCGGGGAAAGTTGCTGTACATCGATTGCTCTGTATGAAATAATAATATCTTCTTTAAAAAAAATCACTCTTGAAAGAAAAGCAAAACAAAACACCGGCCAACCTCTGCAGCTCCCCAACTTTTGCCTAACACGCATATCCCCTTTTGCCTAACACACATATTGCATTCCTAAATTGCAAACGTATTCCAAGATGAGTCACTCATCACTACTCAATCACAGTATTAGACTTTAATAAAAGTCACTGTGTGAGGAGCTGTCAGCAGCAGTGGCATCATTGTGTGGGGGGGTGAGGAAAGAGGGAAAGGAAGAGGAGCATCAAACCCCTGTATTTCCCCTGACATTTGTTTTCCCCGTGTTCAAAGGCTAAGTGAGTCATGCCATGCAGGTTGCTAACCTCTGTGTCATTTCTCAAAGGGTGGGCCTTTTGGAGAGACAAGCTCAAGAAAAACGAAAAGGGTAGCTTTTAAAAAAACACACTATACATTTTTAAAGTTGGAAAGCTACTTTCAACCTTGTTAGACAATTTGCACATCTGAACCAGAGCTGAGCCACATGCAGCCCTCACTGCCTCCTCCTGAGATGCCGAAATTCGCAGCAGCAGAAACGCTGGTTCACTACAACTACGGAAGCCTAAAGCAGCCAAATCCCACTTGACAGCCAGCAAGAGTTGGCTGTTTTAGGCTTCTTTAGCAGTTTGCCACGGGGAGCTGGTGGCAAACTGGTGGTTTTTCCTCTCTGGGACAGTATCCAATGGTATCATTCTGCTAGCGCAAATGACATTCGGCTAGCAGAAGCCTGGTTGAGAATTATGCACAAGAAGAGAATCCAACGAAAGTTATGTTTACGCAAGTGTTGTGGTGCAAGAGCAGTTGTGCCGGCGGTTGCACATTACGCTTGCGCAACCTGTGGGCAACACACGACGCAATTGTAATGCGCAACCCCTTGCACAACAGAAATATCCAGTGGAGCTCCACTAGCTCTATTTGAGTTTGTGGGATGATACCACTGGATACTACCCCCAGCGCCCTGCAGAGTGCATCCTGCGGGGGAGGATCCAGGGGGCAAAAATGCCCTGCAGACCCACCAAATTGCCTGCCCCTGATCTAGACCATAATTGTCTGCTCTGATTTCCAGCAACTTGGGCAGAGAAGGGATTTTCTCATCCCCTGCTACCTGATCTTTTTTAAACAGAAGATGTCAGGGATTAGAACTCAGATCTTCAGAGGAACGGCTGTAGCTCTGAGGCAGAGCACCTGCTTTACATGCAAAAGGCCCCAGGTTCAATCCCCCACCATCTCCAGGTAGGACCGAGGAATACCTGAACTCCTGGAGAGCTGCTGCCAGTCAGTGCTGTCAGTACTGAGCTTAGATGGACCAAGGTTCCAGCTTGGTACAAAGCACCTTCAGGCAAGGCATGCGCTCTTCCCAATGGCCCCTTCCATCAAGTTATGTTTCCACAGCTAGCTGCAAGAATATGTTGTGATCTCAGCTCATTTTATCTGCACAGTGTTTTAGGAGTGGGATGGACGGCACAATGACAGACTCTGTTTCTGTCTCCCCTGTTACATAGCTGCAAAGAGAGGAGACACTAACCCTTAACGTCCTTTCTTCAAGAGTGTCATGTCCCCATCACTACTAAAATTAGGATGAGAAACATTGGGACTGTTCAGACGCGCACGAGGGGAGGGTGGTTAGGGTAACTATGGAGGGGACTGGCTAGCGAAACCACAATGTGTGGGCCCAACACACAACCGGGAGCCATGCAGTGCTGCATGGTTCCACTAACCACCACCCCTCCATAGTTACCTGGCGATCTTCCCGGCATTGTTACCGAGCATCCTGTCATCCTCCATGGAATGAATGGGCTCCTGGCGGCTGCTCCAGCAACTGAAATGGCCGCATGACCATAGAAAAAGTCCATGGTGGCTACAGCGTTGCCTGCAGTGACAGGTGCTCTAGCTGGCCGACTCTACAGTTGTGGCCTGGAAGTCCTCCCAAACCCATTTAAACCACCAGGAGCCCCTCCAGATGACACAATAAGCCACCTTGGGGCCCCTTAACCCTTTTGCAAGGGGGTGGTTAGCAGGGGTGGCTTTCTAACATCCCCCCCTCCCCGCAAACCTGGGAATCAGGCTTTCTGCATTGAGCAGGGGGTTGGACTCGATGGCCTTGTAGGCCCCTTCCAACCCTATGATTCTATGATCTTGCTGCCAGGAGCACCCTAGCTGCCTCTTACAGTCCCCTCCAATAGCCAGCTCAGGACACAGACAACGAGGATTCTTTCCAAGGCTTTATTCCTCTATTACTTTATGACTCTTACAGATACTAATTACTAGCGACTAAGCAAGGAACTGCACTGGGGATAGATAGCAGAGTAGCCTAAGCACCAGGCAAGGCAGTTGGTCTCTGTTTGAAGGAGAACCGCAGGAAGACTCTGAATTTATGGGCTAGGGAGAGATCCTCCTTCTTTCCCTTGGGTCCTCGGGACGTGACCATTGATTGTGCGCCAAATGAGCGCTACGCCTCCTTTCTGCACCCTCCATCTGTCGTCGCTCCCTGCGTCGGCGTCAAGCATCCAGCAAGCCCCCCTCCAGCACTCTCTTGCTGCCAGGGTGGCTATCTATCCCAGGATTGCTGGCAGGAGGAATCTCTGCCAGCTGCTGTGCTTGTGAGAGATGAGCGCGCTCCTGTCCCACAGATTGCTGTTCCTCCTCAGAATCAGAACTGCTCTGGGGCTCTATGGGCTCAGTTTTCACCCCAACACTTCTATGATCTATGACAGGGATTTCTCCCTGCAAATGACATGCAAAGCCACTGTGGTTAGTGGAAATCACCATCGCAGCTTTGTGTTGTGTGTGTGAACAGGACCAGTGTCTCACTAGGCAAGCGTTCTTCTGGATTTGTTAAAAGCGGGGCAGCACTTAAGTGATGTGGAGAAGCCCCGGTCCTCCAGCAGTAGGGCCCTAACAACAAAGCAAATTAAAACATTTCATTGGGGGCTAGACAATCAAAGTCTAGACAATATTTATTAACATATTATAATATATTAGCAGGCTTAATCGTCTATCCCAATCAATAGTTTTTGTTTCTCCCAAGCCCGTTGGACAAACTTGGCAGTCCTGTAGGACGTATAGTAATCTGTACCAGTCACTAATAATAAGGTTATACTTAGAGATGATTTATTACTGGACCCAACAGTTAAGGGCTCAAGATATTGCTTCCTCAGCTCTGCATACAGGGGATATTCCATTAAAAAGAGTACCATGTCCTCTATCTTGGAACAACCAGCTGGGCAGTATCCTTTCACACCATGGTAAACCCTACAGCAAGACTTCGCCTCCATCAGCTGCAGAGAATTCAGTCTGCATTTAGTCAGAAGCCATCTCAACTCATTTGAGCTGATAGTGGACACATAGGGGGGCAGCTTTTGTGGGGAAATAATATTTATAGAGAGCATTGTCTGGGAATTGTAGTTGAAAACATCTGGAAGTCACTTACCCCTTGTCCTACAGTAACTCTAAAGTGGACACCAACATGGAGATCAAAGACCTTTCTCCTCCTCCTCTCTCCTCTTTTCTCCTTACCTGGGACCAGCTCACATCAGATCAGCTTCTGAAAGCAGGGCTGGATGCTATTTCCACCACCCTAAAAAAGGACACCTAAGGCAGGTTGCTGGATTGCATTGGCCTCCAGATTAATCTGGAGCAATACATTGCCCCTTTCCAGCTGCCGTCCTTGATTCTAAGTGAAGCTCACTATAAATATGTTCTATATTTTGAACTGTAATTGAAAAAGCATTAGGCTTAATTCACAACAATGTTATGAACATCAAAAGCCCTTCTTTCCTTTCCGCTCTAGTTGTAAGCATCACAGCCAGCCTGCTCTTTGTATCTATATCTAGCTATTTTTTAAAAGCTCTTCTTCACCAAGGTTGAACAGTCCAGAGGGGTATGTGGCAATTATCTGCAAATAGACAAGGTTTAATTTTTTTTTTAAATTACAAATACCTACAGTACAAACAACTGTACGCAATTATGTTCCTATTTTTAATTAAAGAATGAAATACCACAGTTTGCTTGGTGATGCAATGCTGAGTATTAAACCCCTTGATCACCTCCAGCAAAGGATAAATGAATTTGTCACACAAAATGAAAAGATGCCTCATTTCATTTGCAGTTCTCTCCCCTAATTGGTCCACACGAGTATCTGCATTTCTCGTATGACAACAAAGGCTTTGCAAGAACACCAGCCACACACCTCTACATAAACACTTACATATTTCTTGCCTGTGGTACACTACATCAATTTGAGCTGAGTTAAACGCAAAGACCCCTTCATGGATCACTGCCTTGTTGTGGCGAAGGGGCTTGCATAACTCAGTGAAGCCATAAGCTATACCGTGCAGGGCCACCCAAGACGGACAGGTCATGGCAGAGAGTTCTGACAAAATGTGGTCCACTGGAGAAGGAAATGGCAACCCACTCCAGTATTCTTGCCAAGAAAACCCCATGGAACGTATCACAAGGCTAAAAGATATGACGCCGGAAGATGAGCCCCTCAGGTTGGAAGGTGTCCAATATGCTACTGGGGAAGAGCAGAGGGTATTTCCAAGTAGCGCCAGAAAGAGTGAAGCGGCTGGGCCAAACCCGAAAGGACACTCAGCTGTGGATGTGTCTGGTGGTGAAAAGAAAATCAGATGATGTAAAGAACAATATTGTTTAGGAACCTGGAATGTCAGATCAATGAATCAAGGTAAGCTGGAGGTGGTCAAACATGAGATGGCAAGATTGAACATCAACATCTTGGGAATCAGCGAACTAAAATGGACAGGCATGGGCAAATTTAATTCAGGTGACCATCATATCTACTACTGTGGGCAAGAATCCCTTAGAAGAAATGGAGTAGCACTCATAGTCAACAAAAGGGTGGGAAAAGCAGTACTGGGGTACAATCTCAAAAACGATAGAATGGTCTCAGTACGAATCCAAGGCAAACCATTCAACATCACAGTAATTCAAGTCTATGCCCCAACCACTGAGGCCGAAGAAGCTGAGGTTGATCGGTTCTATGAAGACCTACAACACCTTCTAGAATTAACACCAAAAAAAGATGTCCTCTTCATCATAGGGGATTGGAATGCTAAAGTAGGAAGTCAAGAAATCACCAGGATAACAGGCAGGCATGGCCTTGGTGTACAAAATGAAGCAGGACAAAAGCTAATAGAGTTTTGCCAAGAGAACATGCTGATCATAGCAAACACTCTTTTCCAACAGCACAAGAGGCGACTCTACACATGGACATCACCAGATGGTCAATATCGAAATCAGATTGATTATGTCCTTTGCAGCCAAAGATGGAGAAGCTCCATACAGTCAGTAAAAACAAGACCTGGAGCTGACTGTGGCTCAGATCATGAGCTGCTTCTTGCAAAATTTCGGCTTAAATTGAAGAACGTAGGGAAAACCACTAAACCGTTCAGGTATGACCTAAATCATATCCCTGATGAATATACAGTGGAGGTGAGGAATAGATTTCAGGGATTAGACCTGATAGACAGAGTGCCTGAGGAACTATGGACGGAGGTCCGTAACATTGTTCAGGAGGCAGCAACGAAATCCATCCCAAAGAAAAAGAAATGCAAGAAAGCAAAGTGGCTGTCTGATGAGGCTTTACAAGTAGCTCACGAAAGAAGGGAAGCGAAAAGCAAGGGAGAAAGGGGAAGATATACCCAACTGAATGCAGAGTTCCAGAGAATAGCAAGGAGAGACAAGAAGGCCTTCTTAAATGAACAATGCAAAGAAATCGAGGAAAACAACAGAATGGGAAAGACTAGAGATCTCTTCAAGAAAATTGGAGATCTCAAGGGAACGTTTTGTGCAAAGACGGGCATGATAAAGGACAAAGAAGGCAGGACCCTAACAGAAGCAGATGAGAGTAAGAAGAGGTGGCAAGAATACACAGAAGAACTATACAGGAAAGATCTGAATGTCCCTGATAGCCAAGATAGTGCGGTCACTGAACTTGAGCCGGACATCCTAGAGAGTGAAGTCAAGTGGGCCTTAGGAAGCATTAGTAACAACAAAGCTAGCGGAGATGACAGTATTCCAGCCGAGCTATTTAAAATCCTAAAAGATGATGCTGTTAAAGTGCTGCATTCAATATGCCAACAAATCTGGAACACTCAACAGTGGCCACAAGACTGGAAAAGGTCAGTTTACATTCCAATTCCAAAGAAGGGCAACGCCAAAGAGTGTTCAAACTACCGCACAATTGCGCTCATTTCACATGCCAGCAAGGTGATGCTCAAAATCCTACAAGCTAGGCTTCAGCAGTATGCGAACCGAGAACTACCGGAAGTACAAGCTGGGTTTCGAAGAGGCAGAGGAACTAGAGATCGAATCGCCAACATTCGCTGCATCATGGAGAAAGCAAGAGAATTCCAGAAAAACGTCTATTTCTGCTTCATTGACTACGCTAAAGCCTTTGATTGTGTGGATCACAACAAACTGTGGCAAATTCTTAAAGTGATGGGAGTACCAGACCACCTTACCTGTCTCCTGAGAAACCTGTACGAGGGTCAAGAAGCAACAGTAAGAACCAGACATGGAACAACCGATTGGTTCAAAATTGGGAAAGGAGTACGACAAGGCTGCATATTGTCACCCTGCTTATTTAACTTATATGCAGAGTACATCATGAGAAATGCCGGGTTGGATGAATCACAGGTCGGAATTAAGATTGCTGGGATAATTATCAACAACCTCCGATATGCAGACGATACCACCCTAATGGCAGAAAGCGAAGAGGATCTAAAGAGCCTCTTGTTGAGGGTGAAAGAGGAGAGTGCAAAAGCTGGTTTGAAACTCAACATTAAAAAAACGAAGATCATGGCATCTGGCCCCATCACTTCCTGGCATATAGAAGGGGAAGAAATGGAAGCAGTGACAGATTTTACTTTCTTGGGCTCCAAGATCACCGCAGACGGTGACTGTAGCCATGAAATTAAAAGACGCTTGCTCCTTGGGAGGAAAGCTATGGCCAACCTAGACAGCATAGTAAGAAGCAGAGACATCACCTTGCCGACAAAGGTCCGTCTAATCAAAGCTATGGTTTTCCCAGTAGTAATGTATGGCTGTGAGAGCTGGACTATAAGGAAGGCTGAGCGCCGAAGAATTGATGCTTTCGAACTGTGGTGCTGGAGAAGACTCTTACGAGTGCCCTGGACTGCAAGGAGGTCAAATCAGTCCATCCTAAAGGAAATCAACCCTGAGTGCTCATTGGAAGGACAGATAATGAAGCTGAAGCTCCAATATTTTGGCCACCTAATGCGAAGAGAAAACTCCCTGGAAAAGACCCTGATGCTGGGAAAGACTGAAGGCAAAAGGAGAAGGGGACGGCAGAGGATGAGATGGCTAGATAGCATCACGGATGCAATGAATATGAACTTGAGCACGCTCCGGGAGAGAGCGCAGGACAGGAAGGCCTGGCGTGCTATGGTCCATGGGGTCACGAAGAGTCGGACACGACTGAACGACTGAACAACAACAACAAAACGCAAAGAATGTTGGTGAGGGATCATGGAACTGTCCGAAGGGAGCTGAAGGAAGCATCAAATGGAGTTCAGATGGTGGCAGCAATTTGGTCGTTGACAGAAAAGGGAAGACAATGGAGGGAAGAGGGTTTAACTGAGTGGGGATGGGTTTAGTAGATTTCTACATTCATCCCAGACTTGAGTTTACTGTGCATTTGTTTCCATTGTTCCTCAAATAAACAAACTGTCTGTTATTAACCCTGCGCCGTTGTCAGTGAAATCCATGCTTAAAGCGTTTGAACGCCTACCCTGATACTGACGCCTACAGACAATGCTGTTAGCACAGTCAGATGGTGACAGCCGTGCCTTTCCGAATAAAACCCCTCTGAAAGGCATCATGCATTAGGGTAAAAACGACAACACCCAAACTATACGTCACAAAATATGAAGAATAAACCAGAGCAATAAAATAGACAAAAGCCAGCCTTGAACCAATCAGTCTAAAAAGGCCTGGTGAAATTATTTTGAAAACAACCCTAATCTTATCTTTAAAGACTGGAAGAGAAGGGGTTTGGCGGAGCTGCCAAGGAAGTGAATGCCACAATTGGGGGACCACCATTGAGAAGGCCTTGTCTGTACTAGGATCTCACCTTCATGAAGGATGGGACAGATCTAAGTTATTGACATGGTCCAGGAATTGGACCCCCTCTTATTCAAGGACGGGTTTGAGGATACAGAAGATAGAGAAGATTAGGGGCAGGAACCAGTCCCAGAAAGAGCCCCAAAAGGACACCATGCCAGCAACAACTTTAATTGTCCCAGAAGCCAATTCAATTTCTGCCTTCTTTCTCTCAGCTGAGGATTGCTCCTCAGAACCCCTGACAGTGCAAGAGGGTTCCTCTCAGCTTCCACACCACTTCCAGCCCCAAGGCTACAAAAGCAATGACACTCACAGCCTGAACATTGGAAATAAAGGGAATTATGATCATACCTTGTTGCACCAACTACTCTGGAAGTGTAGAAAAATAAGTTTTCCATTTAGACAGATCTCTTCTTCATGCTGTGATTTTCTTTAAAAAAGAAACTCCCAGCTGTCCATGGAGGCTCAGGTGTCAGCCGGACAGCACTGTATCAACTCCATCTGATATAGCGGTTGCGCCCCTTCCTTCCCGACCATCTGCTCCCATCGGTAGTACATGCCCTGGTCTCCTCTCGTTTAGACTACTGTAATGTGCTCTACGTGGGGTTACCCTTGAAGACGGTTCGGAAACTGCAGCTGGTACAGAACGCGGCGGCTCGCCTGATTAAAGGCAGCCGCCGGCGAGATTACATCACTCCAGTGCTGAAGGAGTCGCACTGGTTACCAGTTGTTTTCCGGACCAAATTCAAGGTGTTGGTTTTGACCTTTAAAACCCTATATGGTTCCGGCCCAGCCTATCTTAAGGAGCGCCTCCAGCAGCACCAGACAGGCCGCTTAACAAGATCAGCCTCGGATGGCCTTCTCTCTGTCCCATCAGCCAGGACAGCTAGACTGGTGGGGACGAGGGAGAGGGCTTTTTCTGTGGTGGCCCCCACTCTGTGGAACTCCCTCCCTAGGGAACTCCGCCATGCCCCCTCTTTAATGAGCTTCCGTCATGCATTAAAAACGTGGTTGTTCAGGCAGGCATTTGGGGTGGGTTAGGGTATTTTAGAAAATGTTTTTATTGTAGAATTTTATTGTTTTAAACTGTTTTATTGTATGTTGTACATCGCCCAGAGTGGCTGGGTGACCAGCCAGATGGGCGATTAATAAATTTAATAATAATAATAATAATAATAATAATAAACCTGACTAGACGCCCCCAAAAATAGCAAGACAAGGCACAAATTGGGGCAAGTTCACATCTTTTGAGGGTAAGATGACTAGGGCTGAACAGACCCAGATCATTTTGGATTTTACCTGACTTGTCTTTTCAATCAACATGGCAGCGAGTGTTTGAAGACACTTCTTGAACAGCTGCACAACTTCCAAGGGACCCAAGTATGATGTTGAGTTTGCATGGGTCAGCTTTAGCTTTCACAATTTGAGTTTAGTGCAGTGTAGTGTTTCTTAGCCCACCCCCCTTTGGTATTCAAAATAATGATTGGGTCAGGGCACAACTCCCAGTTTCCCCAAGCACGAAGTTGCTCTGGGTACCAGCAATACAGGACTCATGTTGTTGCCACGAGGAAGCCCTGAAGACGTTATTTATTTTTACGTGCCATTTTTACCTTCTTTTTCCACCGGGGAGCTCAAGGTGGTAGACATCGTTCTCCCCGACCCCTTTTTTATCCTCACAACAACCCTGGAAGGGTATGACTGGTCCAAGATCACCCTGTGAGCTTCATGGCTGAGTGGGGTTTGGAACCTGGATCTCCCTAGTTCTACACTCTAACCACTATGCTGCCCTATGACTTTGTAATATCGACTTATTTAGATATATCAGTGTTTAGCAGGACAGTGCTAATCTGTAACACAGCACCAGGTTCTCCTCAAAGGAAAAAAAAAATCCCTCCTTCCAGCCAGCCAGCTGCAAAATTCTTAGTTCTGCCAACTCCCAATGGCCTGTAACACCCACTCATGTACGTGGGTTGTATCTAAGTAACAGCCACCAGCCATCAGCGTTCACCACCAAACGAAAGCTCAGTCTGGCCGTCAAAAGCTATTGAGCAAGCCACTTCAGCTAGCTAGATCCGGAAGCCATCAATTGACAATCAATGTCCATTAACAAGCAACCAAGTCAAACAAAAGATGACCAACTTTTTGGCCAACTTGGCTGTGGACAATGGGAGTTGTAGTCCAAGACATCTGGATATCACCAGGTTGTGGAAAGCTGCACTAGACTCATCAAGTTAATGTAACCCCTGTAGACTGGATGGTTTTCAGTTTTCACTTAGAGGGAGGACTAAGAGA
The DNA here is from genome assembly GCF_057233095.1 of Heloderma suspectum. Lineage (NCBI taxonomy): Eukaryota > Metazoa > Chordata > Lepidosauria > Squamata > Helodermatidae > Heloderma > Heloderma suspectum. The sequence continues at coordinate 10,995,872 of NC_139472.1, read as the reverse complement.
ACATCCCCCACCCCAAAAAGAGTCAGTTTGTTTTGCTAGGAAGCCGAATGCTAGAGAACTGACGTATGATTATGGGCTCTTACCACCTTGTAGAAGGTAAACTGAACTGATATTTGTGTATAGCAGAATTTCAAGGGGATGGGGAATAATTTCTGCATCTTTGATATTTGTTATATTCATATTATTATTGCAGGGCTAATACCTTGAACTGCAATGTATACACTACCAATTGTGGATTGTCCTGTGGTCTAGAGTCAAGGTATCTATAAACAGACTACTGAAATGCCCAGCATCTTGTGAAACCAAAGACACTTCAGGACTGGCCTATTGCAAAGTTGCAAGCAAGAACGCCATAATTTTGTTTGGACTCAGAAGGGCTTATTGTTACATTTATTTGTACTGGGAAATCGTTGCATGTCTTACATAATGTTAATTCCTACTAAAGACATGTTTGTTCAGTTATTTCTTTGCAGGTTTTATTCTAATTAAGCCCCACACATTAAGACCCACACAAGCAGAGGTTATATTAACATTTTTTTAGAATGAGTTTTTTGGCCAGGGCTAATAGGAACATAAGAAGCTTTATATTGAGTCAGATCTTTGGTCCACTTGGATCAATATTGCCTATACTATAGTCCTTACCTAGAGATGCTGGGGTTTGAATCTGGGATCTTTGGCATGCAAAAGCTGCTCTTCCACTGAGCTACAGCCTTTATTGCTCCACCTTTTACTCTCTTGGAAGCATGGAGCTGAACTATCAGCCTCTGTAGGCCTTCTGTCTGGCTAGGGAGAGGGCCTTTTCTGTGGTGGCCCTCATGTACATGTGCAAATATTATACAAATTGATGTCCACTTTTTTGCTGATGCGTTTCCTCTTTTTTGGCAATGTGCAAGTAGGCCACCCTGGAAATAAGGCATTATTGTCCCAGAGCAGTCAATCCTGTAGCTATGAAGCTCAAAAGGAAAGGCCTTTAGCTTTTCCCACCTGCAATAACAACTAACACTACTTATTAAACTATCTTAAGGACTAGGAGACTGATACCTTAAGAAAAAATCTAACTGTAGAATATCTATCTATCTATCTATCTATCTATCTATCTATCTATCTATCTATCTATCTATCATCTCTTATATCCCAGAGAGGTCAATCATGTAGATATGAAGCTCAGGAGGAAAGGCCTTTAGCTCTTCCCACCTGCAATGATGCTAATTATTAAACTATCCTGAGGACTAGGAGGCCGATAGCTTAAGAAAAAAATCCAACTGCAGTCTGTCTGTCAGTCAGATATCAAGTTTCCTCCAAAGTTCAACAACCCTTAAGATTCCAATGTTATGGGAATATTTTGGCTGAAATGTAGTTCAAAAACATCAAAACTAATTCCAGTTTTCATTATATCCCTTATATTTATGAGTTCCTTCCTTAGAAGTGTTCACTTAACCATATACAAAACACTCACCATCCTATTCAATCAATAACGTTTGGCCCTCCCGCTGTATTCCACTTGCACGATGCAAGAGATCCCAGGTTCAGTTGCCCTAATCTCCTGTTAAAGGCTCAGGTAGCAAGTGATGCCCCTTCATGGATCACTGCCTTGTTGTGGCAAAGGGGCTTGCGTAACTCAGTGACGCCATAAGCTATGCCGTGCAGGGCCACCCAAGACGGACAGGTCATGGCAGAGAGTTCTGACAAAATGTTGTCCACTGGAGAAGGAAATGGCAACCCACTCCAGTATTCTTGCCAAGAAAACCCCATGGAACGTATCACAAGGCTAAAAGATATGACGCCGGAAGATGAGCCCCTCAGGTCGGAAGGTGTCCAATATACTACTGGGGAAGAGCAGAGGGTATTTCCAAGTGGTGCCACAAAGAGTGAAGCGGCTGGGCCAAAGCCGAAAGGACACTCAGCTGTGGATATGTCTGGTGGTGAAAAGAAAATCCAGTGCTGTAAAGAACAATATTGTCTAGGAACCTGGAATGTAAGGTCAATGAATCAAGGTAAGCTGGAGGGGGTCAAACATGAGATGGCAAGACTGAACATCGACATCCTGGGAATCAGCAAACTAAAATGGACAGGCATGGGCGAATTTAATTCAAGTGACCATCATATCTACTACTGTGGGCAAGAATCCCTTAGAAGAAATGGAGTAGCACTCATAGTCAACAAAAGGGTGGGGAAAGCAGTACCGGGGTACAATCTCAAAAATGATAGAATGATCTCAGTACGAATCCAAGGCAAACCATTCAACATCACAGTAATTCAAGTCCATGCCCCAACCACTGATGCCGAAGAAGCTGAGGTTGATTAGTTCTATGAAGACCTACAACACCTTCTAGAACTAACACCAAAAAAAGATGTCCTCTTCATCATAGGGGATGGGAATGCTAAAGTAAGAAGTCAAGAAATAACTGGGATAACAGGCAAGAGGCGACTTCACACATGGACATCACCAGATGGTCAATATCGAAATCAGATTGATTATGTCCTTTGCAGCCAAAGATGGAGAAGCTCTATACAGTCAGTAAAAACAAAGCCTGGAGCTGAGTGTGGCTCAGATCATGAGCTTCTTATTGCAAAATTTCGGCTTAAATTGAGGAACGTAGGGAAAACCACTAAACCGTTCAGGTATGACCTCAATCATATCCCTTATGAATATACAGTGGAAGTGAGGAATAGATTTAAGGGATTAGACCTGATAGATGAGTGCCTGAGGAACTATGGACGAAGGTCCGTAAATTGTTCAGGAGGCAGCAACTCAATCCATCCCAAAGAAAAAGAAATGCAAGAAAGCCAAGTGGCTGTATGATGAGGCTTTACAAGTAGCTGAGAAAAGAAGGGAAGCAAAAAGCAAGGGAGAAAGGGGAAGATATATCCAACTGATTTCCAGAGAATAGAAAGGAGAGACAAGAAGGCCTTCTTAAATGAACAATGCAAAGTAATCGAGGAAAACAACAGAATGGGAAAGACTAGATTTTCTCTTCAAGAAAATCGGAGATCTCAAGGGAACATTTTGTGCAAAGATGGTCATGATAAAGGACAAAAAAGGCAGGCACCTAACAGAAGCAGTTGAGATGAAGAAGAGGTGGAAAGAATACACAGAAGAACTATACAGGAAAGATCTTAATGTCCCTGATAGCCATGATAGCACAGTCACTGACTTGAGCCGGACATCCTAGAGAGCGAAGTCAAGTGGGCCTTAGGAAGCATTACTAACAACAAAGTTAGCGGAGATGACGGTATACCAGCTGAGCTATTTAAAATCCTAAAAAATGATGCTGTTAAAGTGCTGCACTCAATATACCAACAAATTAGGGATGTACGAAAGTCACTTACCTTTTCGACGGGTGACATTCACGGTGGGGGGGAGGCACTCCATCCCTCCCCCTGAAATTCTGGCTGGGGGGGAGGCGCTCCGTCCCTCCCCCCCTGAATCCTGCCCGGCCGGCTCCACAAATGGCGGCAGCCGTAGCCGCCGCCGTTTGCGTCCCTGCAGTACGCTACGCTATTTGCATTCCCCTTATTTTCGCCGTCTTAGTCTACGTAAATGTTTACGTAGACTAAGACGGCGAAAATAAGGAACGCAAATGGCGGTGCCCGTGGGCGCCGCCATTTGCATACGCAAGTTTTTTTTTCTTTTAAAGCAGCCATGATAGGCTACGTAAACAATTACGTAGCCTATCACGGTGTTTTTTAAAAATCTAGCCGTGATAGGCTACGTAAATCTTTACGTAGCCTATCACATTTTTGTTTTTTTTCCTGGAAATGGCGGCGGCGGCAGCCGGTCAGAAGACCGTCCGCCGCTGCTGCCACACCGCCACCGGAGCTGCTGCCGCCAGGAAGTTTTGCCGAAGGTAAGTCCCATCCCGGGGGGGGGCAGGGAGGGGCAGACCGTTTCGCCACCGATTTCGGCAGGCCGAATGTGCTGGCATTCGGCCTCCCCGAGATTCGTGGCGAAATTCTCTGACATCCCTACAACAAATTTGGAACACTCAACAGTGGCCACAAGACTGGAAAAGGTCACTTTACATTCCAATTCCAAAGAAGTGCAACGCCAAAGAGTGTTCAAAATACTGTACAATTGTGCTCATTTCACATGCCAGCAAGTTTATGCTCAAAATCCTACAAGCTAGGCTTCAGCAGCATGTGAACTGAGAACTACCGGAAGTACAAGCTGGGTTTCAAAGAGGCAGAGGAACTAGAGATCAAATCGCCAACATTCGCTGGATCATGGAGAAAGCAAGAGAATTCCTGAAAAAGGTCTATTTCTGCTTCATTGACTACGCTAAAGCCTTTGATTGTGTGGATCACAACAAACTGTGGCAAATTCTTAAAGAGATGGGGGTACCAGACCACCTTACCTGTCTCCTGAGAAACCTGTACAAGGGCCAAGAAGCAACAGTAAGAACCGGACATGGAACAACCGAGTGGTTCAAAATTGGGAAAGGAATACGACAAGGCTGCATATTGTTGCCCTGCTTATTTAACTTATATGCAGAGTACATCATGAGAAACGCCAGATTGGATGAATCACAGGTCAGAATTAAGATTGCCAGGAGAATTATCAACAACCTCAGATACGCAGACGATACCACCCTAATGGCAGAAAGCGAAGAAGATCTAAAGAGCCTCTTGTTGAGGGTGAAAGTGGAGAGTGCAAAAGCTGGTTTGAAACTCAACATTAAAAAAATGAAGATCCTGGCATCTGGCCCCATCACTTCCTGGCATATAGAAGGGGAAGAAATGGAAGCAGTGACAGATTTTATTTTCTTGGGCTCCAAGATCACTGCAGATGGTGACTGTAGCCATGAAATTAAAAGACGCTTGCTCCTTGGGAGGAAAGCTATGGCACACCTAGACAGCATAGTAAGAAGCAGAGACATCACCTTGCCGACAAAGGTTCGTATAATCAAAGCTATGGTTTTCCCAGTAGCAACGTATGGCTGTGACTGTGAGAGGAGAGCTGGACTATAAGGCTGAGAACTGAAGAATTGATGCTTTCAAACTGTGGTGCTGGAGAAGACTCTTACGAGTCCCCTGGACTTCAAGGAGGTCAAATCAGTCCACCCTAAAGGAAATCAAGCCTGACTGCTCATTGGAAGGACAGATACTGAAGCTGAAGCTCAAATATTTTGGCCACCTAATGCAAAGAGAAAACTCACTGGAAAAGACCCTGATGCTGGGAAAGACTGAAGGGAAAAGGAGAAAGGGACGGCAGAGGATGAGATGGCTAGATAGCATCACCGATGCAATGAATATGAACTTGAGCACACTCTGGGAGAGAGCGGAGGACAGGAAGGCCTGGCGTGCTATGGTCCATGGGGTCACGAAGAGTCGGACATGACTTAACGATTGAACAACAACAAACAGGTGATGAAATGACCTTCCTCAGACTGAGACCCTGGAAAGCCACTAACTGTTCAGAATACACAATATTGGGCTAGAGGGACAAATCGTCTGACTGGGGATAAGGCAGCTTCGTATGTTCTTAATGACTGGGTTCACACAACACTCTAACCCACACTCAGTGTTTGAGTGTGGGTTGTTGTTGAACCATGGGTTATCATGTTGTCTGAATGCAGCGCGTTTTCCACAGGGTGGCTTCTTAACCATGCAGTGTGGTTTATTAACCACTCTGAACAACCCGACAACAAACCACGGGTTCTCAAGGTGGCTTGTTCGAGAGGAAAATAAGCCACACTGCATCATTAACAAGCCACCCTGCGGAAAAAGTGCTTGCAGTCGGTGCTTGCAGATTAAAAAGCCCAAGGGCTTTTAACTGCTGTCAAAACCCCATAAGCAGACTATGCTCCATGAGGCCCTATTTTCCAGCACCTCTCCCAGACAGATCATTGACCCTAGTTTTACATTTGTGGGATTTGTTGTTAAAGTGGCATTCGTGTGGACTGTTGGCATCATCATTCTACAAGCTTCAGCTCCCTTCCCAGGACGTTGAGACCTTTAAGAAATCTGAGTGGGTGGATAGAGGCAACTTCTCTCTAGTGTTCATGTAGGCAAATGTGTACGCATGAACCCTAAAGGCACCCCATGCACTACCCAGCCTGGGTTTCTCACATTTTGCAGCTCTATTTTGAACTGCTGATAATGCAGGAGGATGACATATTATGTGTCGTCCCCCTCCCTGACCCCGCTGCCCCACTCGGTCTTTAACACAAACAAGCAAACACTTTCTTGGTGTTTAACATCAGCTGAGGTGAGGACAGGCTGTGGCAGTGTAACTGAATACAGCAGGGGGCAAAGAGTCTTTAACAATGCATAATTGTGGCGTGAGGCTGATGAAGAGATCTTGGTATGAGAAGTGGAGCGTTACAAGTGTGTCTCTTTTTTCAGTCTGTGGAATAGCGCAGGGTGTGGAACCGGCCAGGCTGACATTTCCACACAGTAGAGGAAGAGACACTGCTAGCCTGGTTCATATGCCATATTGCTGGCCCAATAAACCAGGTTTGTTGCAGCGGACATGAAATATGTGGTTGAATACACCTTCCTTCCTTCCTTCCTTCTTTCCTTCCTTCCTTCCAGCAACAGGTTTCCGAGGAAACTTCCTGGTTTGTTACACCACTGTTTCCTGGGACATCTGCCATGGGAAACTGCTGTTTAAGTGCTCTCTGAAAACCAGGATCAAACCACTGCTGAAAAAGCCCTTTCTCCCAAAGCTACCTGCCATATCTCTGTTGATGGAGGCACTCGGAGAACAGGCTCAGTTGATGATCTCAAGATTTGGGTCTGTAAGTATTCAGATCCTGAGCTCCCAAGATTAGAAGGGTCTTAAAGATCAAAACCAGAACTTCGAATTGGGCCTGGAAATGTTTACTAGAGCATCAGGTTGAGACCCTGTGCACTCTCACTTGTGATTAAGATTGCCTGAATAGGGTTGGGTTTACCTCCGAATAAACATGCACAGGATGGACTCTGCTTGTCTATTGACTTCAGCTTCAACTGATTTATTATATTTCTATCCTGCCTATAGTAGAAGTTCACATCTGGCCAGACTAGTGCAGAAACTCCTTGCTAATATGCAGTGGGGGACAATGAACGGATTCCTCCAATGGAAGTGGGAATACCCATGTCACATTCCTCCTGTTGAGTATAATAAGTTGGGACCCACTTCAATTCCACTCAAAATATTAGATTTGTAGAACACCCAGTTATTAAATACCCCATTCTTAAAAACAAAGAAAAACATAAGCTGTCAGATCCAATCGACCTCCCTCTACCCCTCGCAGCCATTACAGAGAGAATCGTGGTAGCAGTACAGATCGGTAAAATGACCTGGGAGACAAGGAAAAGGCGGTGTTCTGTTGGCCGAGGAGGGAAGGAGCCTGGAGAGGCCAGGATATGAGCTATCCTGGCCCGTAATGTATTGTTTATTGTTTTAATCAATTTTAATTCTTTCTGTAAGCTGCCTTGAGTTCCATTTTTGGGTAGAAAGGCGGGGTATGAATAGAATTATAGATGTCTGTAAAGCAGACCCAAGGTGGCTTACAACGTACAGCCTTTCCCAATTTGGTGCCCAATTTTCCACATGCTGACAGAAATGGTGGGAGCTGTAGTCTAAAACATCTTGAGGGTACCAGGTTGGAGAAGGCTGGTATCAAACAGTCAGTGCAGTGTTTCTCAAACTGTGGGCTGGGACTTACTGGTGCATCTCAGCCAACTGTGAGGTGGGTCTCAGTGCTTCAGACTGCCTGGCACCTCTTGGCTTGACCGCCCTGCGCCATGGATGCGCCACGCACACCGCATAGGCACATGTGGGAGCGGGAGTTAGTCAGAGAGCAGGCTAACAATTTCATCACAATAATTTTTTAAAACTGGGACTAAAGAGTAAGGGGACAAGAGAAGAAAGCTGTTATAGGAGGAAGGAAGTGAATGTAAAAGCAGGCGGGAAGGAGGAAACACACGAAAGGTGTGATCCTATGCTGGTTTAGACAGAAAAAAATCCTACAATTCCCAGCATTCCCCAGCCAGCACTTTCTGTCTAAACAGGCATGGGATTGCACCCTAAAAATCTTTGAGACCAGATTTAGGCAAAAGATACGACGAAGGGGGCTGGGTCCCAGTTAAATGAACTACGTATACCACTCAGCCGCTCAGTGGTGCCACCAGGACAGGACTTTGGGGCTGTTGTCCAAATCCCCAATCATAGGGCTGGACCAAGACATTTTGCTGCCTGAGGCAGAGCATCAAATGCCCCTGCCCCCCCCAAGTCAAGGTTCATAGTACCCGAAGTTAGCTGAATTATTTTGGTACATGTGGCCGAAAATGCCATCAGCACCTCTCCCCGCTCCATGTCAATAGAAATACAACAACAAGGTAAATAACTAATGATTTGCTGCCCTTTTATGATGGCCAAACTGTGTTGCTTGAAGCAATGCAACTGCCTCACTCTGCCTCATGGTAGGGCTGGCCCTGCCCACTCAACAGAATGAGCAAACTAGCCGGCCTGGCGTACCACATTTTAAAGTGATATAATACACATCATCAGTGGCAGTTCATACCTGTTGGAGCTGGTAGAGCAGAGGACAGGGTCAATATTCTATGGAGACTGCCAGAGGAGAACAGGAGAAGATCACACGTGGCACTTCGTAGCTGTACACGTACCTGGTTGTGGGGGGATCTCTCTGCCACAACTGGGTGGGAGGACAGCTGTAGGGTCACTGGCCCACTTGCCACCAATATAGAACCACCTCTGCACCACATCATCTAAATGCGTGGGGCGGGGGTGAAAGATCATTAAGTCTGGAATCTGAAATCAACTACTGCTATCATTCACATCAGGACAGGGAGATATTATGCAAAAGAAAAGCCAAACACACACAGTAAAAATGATGATGTCATAAAGAACAGTAAAAAGAATGGCCATTAATAAATATAGAGCTTGGTCTTCTGCAAAGGACAGAATCAACAGAGCTACGGAGAAGGCATTTTTCTTTTAAAAAATATCACGTATGTATGAAGGATCAGGGAAGAGGTATCTGTTTACTAGCATGTCCCAAAACTTTATCAAAACTTCCCTGAATTGGGGTTGGGAGTTCCATTGGGAAACTCTTTGGAATGTAACAGTACTTAATAAAAGCACACTGATCTCTCCTGTTGTAGTAAGAATTCAATCATAATCTAAGGGGGCAATCCTATGCACGCTCTAGGAGCAAGTCCCTTCGAACTCAGTAGGACTTCCTTATGAGCAGATGCACACCGGATTGTGCTGCAAAGTATTCTTATAACACAGCTACTGGTCCTAAAGGAATTGTCTCCTGGACCTTTAATAGAAAAGGGAATTTTAGTAGATGCATCTTGGCACACAAGAGCAGGGAAAAATAGTGCATACCAAAATCCCCCCCTTTCTACACAATGCTTAAAAGGCATGGGGAGACCTGTGCGTTTGATCACTCTCTCTGCACCCTTCTCTAAAACCAAAATACCACACACACACACACACACACACACAAAAATGGCGGCTAGCGCTCAACTGCATTGCGGGGGGGAGCAGGGAGAGGAGAGAAAATGGCTACTCGTCTTGAGTATGATGGCTACTCAAGTTTGACCTGTTTTTGCAAACCTGTGTAAGACTGCGCAGGGCCAGCGGAAGATACTTTGCTGCCTGAGACAAAGAACAAGTATGACATGTACAGAGACCAACTGGACTGGCAGAATCTTTCTTCAACGCTGATGATGGGACAACATCCGTCACCAAATCTGAAGGCAGCAGGCTAGCTTAAGGGGCACAGAGCAGGCCCCCTGGCACACAGGTCTCTCCTGCAACATTTTGCTGCTGCCTCCCAGTATTTGCTGCCTGAGACAACCGCTTCACTTTGCCTCATCATAGGGACAGCCCTGAGACTGTGCATTCAAAGTAAGTTGCATCTGTGGTCTTCTGCTGCTTCGATCATGTAAGAACTGGGGGAGGGGGAATTAGACCACCACTCAAGAGTCTTTCCCTCTCCATTATAAACCTCGAATTGCCAAGAAACATCAGTCAATTAATAATTCCCCCCTCCCCCAAATAATAATCTTCTATACTGTGATCGGAGCTCTGGAAGGCTGCTTAAAGATGCACTGAAGCCCTCCCCGACCCCAATTGTCGTTGCATAACCAGATTTTTTTTCTGGCTCTAGTTCTTCATAAAGGGTTTAGGAAAGGTGCAGTGGCTGTTGCCTAGTTAACAGCTTCCGATGCATTGCAGCCAGCAGTGGGAGACAAGAGAATCACATGCATGGGTATAAATTATATCATTATTATTATTATTATTATTATTATTAACATTTCTATACTGCCCCATAGCTGAAGCTCTCTGGGCTGTTTACAGAAGTTAAAACATTAAAATACAATTTTTAAAAGCCATTTACATAAAAGCACACAGACAATATACACAAACATGAGAGACAAAATTGATCCATTCCTCCTTCTCTGGAGGTATTTAAGGAGAGGCTGGGTAGCCATCTGACTTGGATGCTGTAGCTTCAAGAGTCCTGCACTGAACAAGAGTTGGACTAGATGACCTCTAAGGGACCCCAAAAGCTAACATTCTATGTTACTACTTTGTTCAAACTGCCAGTGAAGGCTGGTGGCTCTGATGTGAGTGAGGCAGTGAATCCGCTCTGCATTTCAGTCAGAACTCTGAAGTTCTGACTGGTTCTGACTGAAACCCAGAGCACATTCATCACCCCACTCACATCGGTGCCACCAGCCATTACAAACTGCCTGCCAATCTTTTTACCTTTCTTTCCATAACCTATAGTACAGGTAAAATTCAGATCATGCATGCAAATTGATTATTACATATAAACAGGCTATTTAAAAAAAATAAAAAATAAAAATACATTATTTGTTTGAATGTTGCATCATTGCATATAGCTGGAAGTGTAAAATATGGGCCATGTATGATGAATGGCTCAAAGGTAATTAGTAAAGGGAAGAGGGCTGCTGTTCTGTTTAAACTGGAACAGCTATATCCCACCCCTAGGAACTTACAAAAGTATTTGCCATGACAATCCCCTGACCGCATGGACAAATGAAAAAGAGGAGGTGCCTTTAATAGTTATGGGTTATCATTAGCTCGAAGCTCAAATATTTTGGCCACCTAATGCAAAGAGAAAACTCCCTGGAAAAGACCCTGATGCTGGGAAAGATTGAAGGCAAAAGGAGAAGGGGATGGCAGAGGATGAGATGGCTAGATAGCATCACCAATGCAATGAATATGAACTTGAGCACACTCCGGGAGAGAGCGGAGGACAGGAAGGCCTAGCGTGCTATGGTCCATGGGGTCACAAAGAGTCGGACACGACTTAACGACTAAAAACAACATCATTAGCTTGTCATTAGGAGAGAAAGCCCAACTCTACTGAAATTCCTATGAAAGCCCCAATCCTGTACAGGTTTATTCAGACGCAAGTCCCCGCCGACTTCGATAGAGATTTACTCCAAGGAAAATGTAGAGTAGGATGGCACCTTTTGAAAAGGAGGAGAAAAACACATCTGCCTTTGGCATTTGGTCACCCTAATGCCTGGGGTTGCCACAGAGAAGCTCAGAAAAAGAGGTTGTCTCCAAAAGAAAATTTTGGAACAAAAAAGACTTTATGATCCATGCCAACCTCCCCTTAAGGCAACACCCATCTTAGTCCTTTAGGAATGCCCCAATGTTTGTGTGTGGGTTTCTGGGAAGGGACTGGTTCTCTCCTGAGTAGCAAATAGGGCACCTCTTTAAGAAGGATGCAGACAAGCTGGAGAGGGTTCAGAGGAGGGCAACAAAGATGATCAAGGGACTGGAAACAAAGCCCTATGAAGAGAGACTGAAAGAGCTGGGCATGTTTAGCCTTGAGAAGAGAAGACTGAGGGGAGATATGATAGCACTCTTCAAGTACTGGAAAGGTTGTCACAGAGAGGAAGGCCAGGATCTCTTCTCAATCATCCCAGAGCGCAGGACACGGAATCATGGGCTCAAGTTACAGGAAGCCAGATCCCGGCTGAACATCAGGAAAAACTTCCTGACTGTTAGAGCAATACGACAATGGAACCAGTTACCTAGGGAGGCGGTGAGCTCGCCCACACTGGAGGCATTCAAGACAAGGCTGGACAGCCACCTGTCAGGGATGCTCTGACCTGGATTCCTGCATTGAACAGGAGGTTGAACTCGATGGTCTTATAGGCCCCTTCCAACCCTACTATTCTATGGTTCTTAATGCTCCTCTTCTATAGGAGGAAATTCTCTCTCCCTCCCTCCCTCCTCTCCCTTGTTTCCTGATCTTAACCTTAATTTGCTGCCCTTGGAAAGACTCAGAATCATATAGCAAAGAGGGCATCCATTTCAGGGTGGAAGCCAAACCTTCCAGACCTGGAAGTCTTGAGTTCAAATTTGAGTTTACCAATGAAAACCCACCACAGGGTTTGGTACAGCTGAGCAGAGACACAGTTTCTCTCTCCTTCTGGCACTTTATATCTTCCTTGGCAAAGCAGGTTGTGTGGGATCCTCAGTCCCCGTTAATTTGCGTGCAACTAAAACTTGCAAAGGGCCGCGGTGGCTTAGTGGTTAAGACGCTGAACTGCAGACTGGAAGGTCGGCAGGACAGCAGTTCGAGACCCGAGTGCCGCGTAATGGAGTGCCGCGTGACATCTTCAGTCCCAGCTCCTGCCAACCTAGCAGTTCGAAAGCAAGAAATTGCAAGTAGATAAATAGGTGCCGCCTCGGCGGGAAAGGTAACAGCGTTCCGTGCACCTCGGTGTTCAGTCATGCCGGCCACATGACCACGGAAGCGTCTTCGGACAGCGATGGCTCTTCGGCTTAGAAACGGGGATGAGCACCGCAGCCTAGAGTCGGACACGACTGGTTGGGGACACCTTTACCTTTACCTTTTTAAAACTTGCAAACCACGGATGATCAGATGCATGTAAATAGAACACAGACACATTGACACCAGCAAAACCCATCCAAGGGAGACCAGAAGAGAGAGGGGATGCAAAGCTAGGCCTGGGCTCCTCAGGCTCTGACCCTGAATCTATTTCTTAGGCCCCTGCTGCGTCTATTCCACAGAGCCCTGGGAGGTTTTTCCCTCTCAGTTTAATTGCCATTCAAGGGGAAATTTTCAAGGGGGATTGCAGTTGCAACCCCCCTCCTTCCTTTGCATGCCTATTAAGCTGAGGGCGGGCGGAGATAAACTTTTTCCATTGGTTTGGGATGATCTGGAGTAGGCGTTCAAATTAACTGAAGGTGTTTTTTTTTGTATTATTTGAGATGATTTGGGTGAGAAATTAATTGGCTCATTTTGCCTCCTGTGATATAGAAACAATATAAATATAAAGAAATCAGAGTAATTCCTTGTCAATTCGTATATCCGCATATGCAGACTTGAGTCGCCTCCCCCCCCCCCGCCGCCCCATCTTTGAAGCGCCTAGCAACACTCCTACCTGCCAGGAAGTAAAACCCTTTCCTCTAAACTCACACGTGTGCATCTGTCTGCATATATATGAAAGACAGACGCATATAGAAGAGAAGCACTTTGCACATACGCAGAGGCACCCTGTTATAGGAAGATGCTTTGGCCCTGGGGGAAAAAAAGAAGAAAAAAGACTCCAGGGCTGAAGAAGTGAAATGAGCAGCCCATAATGCGGGCTTGAGACGCCCCTCCGTTGAACGAGGCTTAGGCTGAGATCCAAGACATCCTTCCCTGAGTCCAGTGGGGCTTGCTTCCGAGGAGCCACGGCCAGGGCTGCGCTGGAAGCGGGCCGAGGCTCGCAGCCGCGCAGCCCGGTCCTGCGCCATGCTTCCTGGGGAGCAAGCCCCGCTCCGCTCAGTGCGGCTTGCTCCCAAGTAGCAGCGCGCAGGATGGCGGCCCATCGCCCGGCACACGCTCCCGCGGAAAGGAGTTCCGCCGGCTTCCTTCAAGCCGGCCGGGGTCCCAGCCTTTACACGCTGGTGTCAGACGCCCGTGACGGCCAGAGGAAAGCTCCCGTGGGGAAAAGGAAGAGAGGAAGCGCGCTCCCCCCGCGCCGCTTCTCACCTGGTACAGGTGTGCTGTTGGGCGCAGAACACCAGCAGCGACGGCACAATCCACGTGAGACAGTCCATCTTCGGGGAGAGAGTTGTCGAAGTCCCCGGCGCCGTTCAGACGACGACGAGTCGCCAAATCCCAGTCCGGGGGTAGCCGCGGCGAATCCGGAGCGGGCGGTGGTGCGGCGTTGCCATGCCCGAGAATTCCTCTTTCTTTCTCCTCCTGCTGCGGCGGGAAGTTCAGGGAGATCCCTCGTCAAGCCGCCGCCTCCGAAAGCTGGAACCGAGTCGGGGTACGGAAGGAGGGGGGGAGGGAGGGAAGGAGGGAGATCTACTCCGGAGCAATCCTCCCCCGCCTTACCTCTCCTTCCTGCGCGCTCTAGAGCCTGCTGCGCGCCGCTCGGTCGCGGCCCCGTCGCGGCCCAAGGGCGCCAGGCATCCCGCCCCCCAAATGTGGCATCCTGCCCCCCTCCTTTGGGCCAGCTTACCCCGAGAAAGCCGGGCTCTTTCTTTAGATTAATTAATAATAATAATAATAATAATAATAATAATAATAAAAATAAAAATAATAATAATAGTAAGCAGATCCGTGCAAAGCTGGCGGCCGAAAATAAACCCTCTCTGAAAATTACAGATTTTGAGCGTTACCAACGAGCGCAGCTGGAGGAGAAGGAAGCTCGTTTACACGTGTTCATTTACAGCCTAGATTTAAAAAGAAAGGGAGAGAAGGGGTGGGGAAGCCTGGGTTAGGCGAGAGAAGGACGAACAGCAATTCTTGGGAGGGCAGATCTCGCAAAGTAAAGCGGGGCGGGGAGGCGAGTTTTCCTTTCCTCCTCCTCCTCGGCGAAACAAGCTGCCAGCTTCAGGCGCGGTGGGTGGGTGGGTGTTAGAAGCGCCTCTCCCCCGCGCCCTTCAGTTGCAACTCCGAAGGCGAGCGAGAGGGAAGGAGGAGAACCAGAATCAGCTCAAACGCCGGTCTCGAAGAAGCGGAGGCACTGCTTTCTGCCAGATCTGTTTGGCACAAGTCACCAAGTGGTGCCCGCAGGGTAGGACTTTGGGGCAGAGTGCAGGGCCCAGCAGAAGGGCTGGCATGCCTGATTTTGAAGTCTGTTTTGAAGTCCGCAAGAGACATGTCCATCTAAAGACCCTGAAGACCACAAGGCCAAAGTCTAGGGTTTCCTCACTGGACCACTGAAATGATCAGGCTGCCCCCTTCTTTGCTCTAACCCTGTTCCTTTATCATAGAAATGAACAATGCACTCCTAAATGTGTCTACGCAGAAGTTCAGTGATGGGTTTACTCCCTGGTAAGAAAAACTGCAGGCGAAGGTTTATAAGCCTATGAACCCAGGGTTGGGAAGCAGTTTTACTACTGAGCCAAGCGGGACAGACCTCTCCCTCAATGTGCGTGGGGATTGGGGTGGCAGAAATCCTAAGCGTGCTTACTTGGGAGTAAGTCTCATTGGAATGAGCTGACTTTGGAGTCAGGTTTAGGGCAGGGATTGCAGGTCAGAGGTCGAGTCCCCGCTTTGCCCACAGAAGGCCCCTTTAAGGCATGCATGCTCCAGTGAAAAGAATCAGGGGGCAGTGATGGGGAAAGGCCCTTTTCTGCCTGAAACCCTGGAGAGCCCACACTGTGAGAAGGATTAGGCTGTGATCCAACACACCAGGGAGTAAATGTTTAGGACTGCACAACATAGCTCTCATCTCCGTGAGATTTCCCCTGCTTACAGCTAAATTCTTTCTTTCTTTCTTTCTCTCTCTCTCTCTCTCTCTCTCTCTCTCTCTCTCTCCCTTCCTTCCTAACAACCCTCTGAAGCTAATCCCATTGATTTCAAAAGAGCAGGGGTGTTGAACCTCTGTAAGCCGGAGGGCCAAATTCTATTCCAGGGAAGCTCTTGGGGGCTGCATTCCAGTAGTGGGCGGGGCCAAAGGCAAAAAGGAGCATGGCCAAAATACCGGAACAACCTGCCTATTTTAACTAAAAGCTCTTTCTGCCAGTAAATAAGCCTTAGAAGAGGCATTTCAACGTTTCAGAATGCAGGAAAAACTTCACAGAAGCTGGGAACACACGAAACAATGGGTGGTTAGGGGAAAGGGTGTGGCTAGGGAAGGGGCGTGGCCATCTGGGAAACCTCCGAAGGCTGGGTTTGGGCCCTGGGCCTGAAGCTCTGCAGCCCTGAAATAGGGCTTCTTTCCAAGTATTTGTGTTTAGGATTCCAGACTTAATGCAGATTTAATTGCTTGATAACATGTTCTAATCACCCTCCTCTATTCACATTAGGGTAATTTGGGGGCGGGAGGGGGAGAGTGTCTTTCCTTTGCATAAACTGGATGAATCCAGATGACCATTTACTAAGGTCTATGGACCCAGAAGAATGAGACAGTAAAATGTCAGACTGCCAGTGGGGAATGCTAATGTTGAACAGCAGCCTTTGTTGAAAAAAGCCCTGCAGATAAAAAGCCAGCACAGCACAGCACACAAAATGCTGGCTAGATCTTTTCTCCCTGGTATGCTAGATGTTTACATGCGGGTAGTTTCTGTTCTTTTCAAATAATGTGGAAAGCTTTTTCAAAGCAAGACTCCCCCGCCCCTTGCCATTTGAAGTACTACAGTGTGCTGTGTGTCTGCTTTGTTCTACTTCATGCACAACCCCAGTTTAGGCAGAACAACTTACGACATGGTGAATGTTGTCGCTTGAGATATTAGTCATCTGTGTCATTCTGCCAGGAAGCGAGAACAATGTTACTCCTTGCTTACTTCTCTAGATGTACCTGATCGGGTGCAGACAAGGCTGTCTCTAGATTAGCTGACAGCAACTAAGGTGAACCATGCAATCAGTGCCTCCACCTCTAAACCCCGCCCAAGGGCAGATCTAGGCTGAGGTTTTTGGTAAACTGGGAAATATTTTGTCCCTATTTTCTGTTTAATGTTTTAAAGCATATTTATTTAAACAGAGACATAATAATATGGTTTTTCCATCCGTCTGTCCAACCAATGTTTCTGAGATCAGATAAAATAATTGTTACATCCTTTCAGCCAAGATATACAGCGAAGCAAGTATTTTTTTTATGCTGTGGATGCCCATGATATTCAGTACACCATAAACATAACGTGAAATAATGACCTCTTCGTTATTTTATTTGTGTTTTTAAAATTAGTATTTTCCCCTCAACTTTGGTGCCCCACTTAACTTGGCGTCCTAGGCAACCACCTAGCTCGCCTATATGGGCAGGCTGCCCCTGGATGCAAAAGTGTGGTTAGGTGCTCCTTGCCACATGGCAGGGCAATTCAAATGATGGCATTGTATGCACAGTCGTGGGCACTTACGACTTGGCAAATGCTTGTCTGCATTCTCCTGTGGATAGGCGAAATTAGGATTCTAATCTGAACTAATGAGACTAGTAACAAAATATTGCACTGGTGTGCTCCAGTTCAGGGTTCCATGACCTGCTCCACAATAAGCTATTCCATTCCTCCTCCTATTTGGTTTTCCAGTTCTCCCTGCAACAGCCTTTCATGAGCACTAGGTATGCTATTCTGGGCTGTTTTGGGGGAACCGTCCAAAGAACAGGATCATCGCTGGGGTGGTGGGAATGGTAGGATGGGGAAACCTGCTATATGTTCTACATGTGAACAGATTAGTTAGTGGACTGCAATCCCAAACACACTGACCAGGCTAGGGAATAAAGTCAATGAATTTACCTCTAAGTAAGCATCCATAGGATTGTGTGTGTATGGGGGGGGGGGGATGGGAAGCATCCCAGTGCCTCACAGACTAGCCTTACTGTGCTTTTTGGTTGCCCTTGAATTTTATATGACGTTGTTTTAATGCTTTGATCTAGAGACACACAGGCAGAAAATATTGTCCAATTGATGTGATGCTTGGTGTCTGTAACTGGAACCTGCTCCTCTTTCAGAGCAAATTCCTGGGAAAGAGAGAGCACCGGATATGGAGGGCACCTCTCATCATCACTAACCATTGGCTCTGTAGCCTGGGGCTGCTAGGAGTTGTAGTCCAAAACATCAGGAGGGCAAGGCTGATCTAAGTCCTCCTTTACTTGACATGAAGCTCAGTTGTCTTTAGAGAATATCATCCCCCTGCCTTCATCATGAAACTGCAATTAACCAACAGGACGGATTCATGTATGTGTGTGTTTTCTTTCATTCCCCAAACTGGGGAGGAAATACTTCCAAAGCACAATTCGCTAGGCAGACCAATGAATTGCTTTTTCTTTGGATTTATTTTTCCGAGGAAATGAAAGGACAGGGAGGGGGAGGAAGACACAGGGGAGAAAGTTGTTTTATCTGCCTGCCCTTCCCATTATGCTTATTTTTAGAGGGGTTTTTTTTAGTGCTAGTATTTTAAATTGATGCTAAGGAAAAAGGGAGCAAGATGACAAACCCTGCAGAAGTCTTCAGCTGGATAATCTCTGGAATTGCTTGTCTCAGAGATGTAAATCTGTCCTTTAAACCAGGGAAAGATATGTTAACCCGCCCAGGGCAATCCAGTCCTTGCAAAATCCAAAGCAACATAACCAGTTATGTGAATTATTAATGGGAACGCCAGGCTCCCCGACACAGCTACTTAGTTTCCAGACCTGTCACTCAGTTAAAGAAATATCTGCCGATGAATCATGCAACTTTCCCCATTGATTAATTAATATTCACTGAAGTAACTTGTAATAGCATTCCTTTATTGACCTGAAACAATTGCTTTAAAGTAAAAAAAAAACCACCCATACGTTTTCTGAGATGATGTATGTATGCCTCTCAAACTCACAGCAGGTACCATTTTAGCAAGAGTAGAGTTGTAGACCCAAACATCTGGAGAGCCAGAAGTTGTGCACTCTTTGTGTAGGGGAAATAATGCTTCAGAAAGTGCATGCCACTGGGAGTTCTTACATAGATTAGAAATAATATGCATCCCCCACCCTCCCCAAAATATGCTGCTTGATTTAGGGTGCAATCCTATGCATTGCTGATTGGGGCATTTTCATTTCATTTATTATATTTCCTCTACTGCTCCACAGTCGAAGCTCTCTGGGTGGTTTACAAACATTAAAAACCATTCAAAATACACTATACAAAGTACAAAAACCATTTACATAAAAACATATAGACAGATAGGACACACTCAGACAACATATATCTAAAAATAATTTTTAAACCATCAACCAAAGACAATCCAGGACCTGATTAAAACCTCATTACATGCTGTCAGAGGCCCAAGAGAAGAGGGTATTTTTAACCTGGTGCTGAAAAGATAACAGCGTTGGTGCCAGGTGGGCCTCATTGGGGAGATAATTCCATAATTGGGGGGGGGACACCGCTGAAAAGGCCCTCTCCCTTGTTGCCACCCTCTGAGCCTCCCTTGGAGTAGGCACTGAAAGGAGGGCCTTGGAGGCTGAACATAGTGTATGGCTTGATTCATGCCAGGAGAGACATTCCATCAGGTAATGTGGTTCCAACGTGTGTAAGGCTTTATAGATCAAAACCAGCACTTTGAATCGGGAGTTGCTGGGAGTTATAGGACTTTGTTCTGCCTAAACATACATAGGATTGCACCTCTGAATGGGGAAACCTCTTTAGGTTTCAGTGATGGGGCCTCACGCCTTTAGAACTCCCTGCCCAGGAGAGACATATGACCTCGTCACCCCTGGTTTTTAAGAACACCCTGAAGACTTTTATTCCAGACTGCAGTTGGTTAATGTGCCATGCATGGAAAGAAATCTTTTAGCAGCTGCTGGTTTTTACTCATGGTCTCATTCATTCATTCATTCATTCATTCCATTCCATTTCTATATCGCCCAATAGCTGAGCTCTCTGGAAGGTTCTTATATTGTAACTGTTGTATTCTTGTTGTTGTTCAGTCGTTCAGTCATGTCTGACTCTTCGTGACCCCATGGACCATAGCACGCCAGGCCTTCCTGTCCTGCGCTCTCTCCCGGAGTGTGCTCAAGTTCATATTCACTGCATTGGTGATGCTATTTAGCCATCTCATCCTCTGCCGTCCCCTTCTCCTTTTGCCTTCAATCTTTCTCAGCATCAGGGTCTTTTCCAGGGAGTTTTCTCTTCGCATTAGGTGGCCAAAATATTTGAGCTTCAGTATCTGTCCTTCCAATGGGCAGTCAGGGTTGATTTCCTTTAGGATTGACTGATTTGACCTCCTTGCAGTCCAGGGGACTCGTAAGAGTCTTCTCCAGCACCACAGTTCAAAAGCATCAATTCTTCGGCGCTCAGCCTTCCTTATAGTCCAGCTCTCACAGCCATATGTTACTACTGGGAAAACCATAGCTTTGATTATACGGACCTTTGTCGGCAAGGTGATGTCTCTGCTTCTTACTATGCTGTCTAGGTGTGCATTGCTTTCCTCCCAAGGAGCAAGCGTCTTTTAATTTCATGGCTACAGTCACATCTGTGGTGATCTTGGAGCCCAAGAAAATAAAATCTGTCACTGCTTCCATTTCTTCCCCTTCTATATGCCAAGAAGTGATGGGGCCAGATGCCATGATCTTAGTTTTTTTTAATGTTGAGTTTCAAACCAGTGTTGTGTTCTAATGCATTCTAAAATTCCCTGTGAATGCAGAGTGCGCTCAAGGGCAGGTTAGAAACTCCTTAGACAGATAAATATCACTGGACAGACCATAATAAAAGACAGGGCTGACATTTAGAAGAGGGCAATTATTTTACTGTTGCCACTTGTCCTGACCTGTCATGGTTTGGCAGAGGTGAGAAAAATGGCATCAACCTAGAACTTTGGGGAATTCAGTACAGACATGAGCTTGCAGGAGAAAAGAAATTCACAAGAACATTGAATTACATCCTGCAGAAGCTGGGGGTTGCTTATTTATCCCTTGTGTGTTTTTTGTTTCAGCCAGGTAAACAGGAGTCACACCTCATGTGTCGTTTTTGTGTCCCCAGAGCAAAATGCCTTTCAGTTCTTTCTGCTCTGCGCCCCCAAGCAGCTGGAGAAGTCCCAGCCTTTTCTTCTGAGCAGATGGCCATGTGTGCTACTTTGCAGAGGAGGGTTCTCTGTTTGAAGGGCTCTCAGAGGACAGACCTCTGTTTGAAAATGCCCTTTATACATCTGTAGATATATATTAGCCTATGTATATTTGATGCAAATCTACGTATGTCCTCTTTTATCCTCTTATTTTTGCAGAGCATAAGCAGCCATCCTAACTCCACCAGAGTTCAATGGGGTTTATTCCAAACTGCAGGTTGAGCTACCACATTAAACACGCATAGGATTGCACCCTTAGACAGAAAAAAAGTCCTACAACTCCCAGCATTCCCCAGCAAGCATGGCTGGCTGGGGAATGCTGGGAGTTGTAGGACTTTTTTCTGTCTAAACACGCATAGGATTGCACGCTAAGTTAAATATATCTTCTCCCCAATAGCATGCTTTGTTACACACGTCACATTTTTTACACACTTCCACATTGCCTTTTAACAGAAAACAGGGACCAATTCATGGGGGGGGGGGATTTCCCCTATGCAATTTTCTGTAAAGTTACTGTAAGCCCCAGAAGGTGCTCTTTGCTTGAAATATTATTTCTAGGGCAAATAGCAACTTTAGATTGGGGGGATCTTCAGCAGAAAAGCCAGTGTGGTGTAGTGGTTAGAGTGTTGGACTGGGAGTTGGCAGATCCAGGTTCTAGGCCCCACTCAGCCATGGAAGCTCACTGGGTGACTTTGGGCCAGTCACAGACTCTCAGCCCAGCCTACCTCACAGGGTTGTTGTGAGGATAAAATGGAGAGGAGGAGGATTATGTATGCTACCTTGGGTTCCTTGGAGGAAAAAGGGTGGGATATAAATGCAGTTAATTAATTAAATAAATAATAAAAATAGTACAGCGGAGAGTTAATCTCACGCTGTGGTTCTGATTTACATTGGCTTCCCCATGGCTGCTTTTTGTTAAGAAAGAGGCACAGCAGTTTTCTAAGCAGGCTGTTTTTTTTAAAAAAAACAACAACAGTTAAATGTAACATGTAATTTGGCCCTAAGTGTTGGTAGCATGGCACTGTTAGAGCTACATTGCACTGGAGAAAATGTACCCAGTGTTTCTCTCTGTATGAGAAAACTATCTCCACAGGATGAGGATTTTTTAGACAGATCTTGGTGTTTTTCCACCCCCCCCCCCTTTTTTAAAGTTTTCAAAGATGCACCTGCATTGTTTCAGGCTTTCCTAATGGATCATTTTCAAAGAATGACAGGTGACTTCATTGCCATCTGTCAGCCAAGCACAGCTAATGGCCTCATACAATTTCCAGAGGCAATAAATAAATAAAACAACCTCCCACCTACCCACCACCCACCATGCACTGCATTGATAATTAGTTTCATTCTCTCCCACAAACTCCACATGAACACCTAAGGGGGAAAAAAAAAAACCTGTTGTATGGCAGCATCTTGTCTCTGAATGTATAATTGCACACTTGTTCCTATTTTTACAAGCAGAGCTGGAGATATCAATAACCATCTCTCAGCAGGAATATTTAGATCCCGTTTGGGGTAAGCTTACCCAGGGATCGTCTACAGCTGGGGATCATGACCACTTGAGCAATAGTTCTGTATGGCACTCCCTCTAATAGCAAGCTCAAGTAGCGAGTGCCGACTGGATTGTAGCCAAAACTTTGGAACACTCTCCCACGTGTGGTCCTAGAGGCAGAAATAGTGGCAAGTTTTAAGTGCCTCTTGAAAACATCTATTCACACTGGTTTGCCCTGACCTGGAAAGGATTATGTTACTGTTCTACTCTATTGTTATCTTGTTGTAATGTTTTAAATTATTTTTTAATCTTATTGTTATATTGCATATTAAGGGCGCAATCCTATCTGGATGCCCGTCAGCCTCGGACAGCACGAGGAGCCTGGAGATGATTGTCGCTGCTGCGCTTCTCCCACTCTGCATTTTTGCTAGACGGGCATTTTTGCTCATTTAGCTAGGGCTCTGTGGAGGGGGGAGGACAGGAGAGCTCATATCCCCGCTTCGCCAGTCCCTTCCCTGCCCGCAGAAATGCCCCTTTCTGTTCTCTCCGAGTTCACTGTAGCGAGTTTGGGGAGGCAGCTGGCGCGGTTCTCTCCACGAGGGGGAGGGGGCAGGGAGCTCGAACTCCTGGGTCTAAGGTCAGAGTGCTGTCCCCGACCTCAGATCCAGGAATCCAAACTGTCCCATTCCCCCCGCCCCGCCATGCTGTCTATGGCCATAGGATTGCTCTCTAAGTCTCAGTGTTATAAAAGTATTAGAAATTAATAAATAGGGGCACTGAGGGAGTTATCAATATGCTTGAGGGAACTCTGAGGTTTGTAGATGTACCCCCCCCACAACCCTAAAGGGGCAACCCCCCCATACACGCAAAGAGTCATTTGAAAAAGCGGGGGGGGGGGGTAGAATGCCCTGCTTGAGTTCCTGATAGTTTATTGGAACCTGGAGTGGGGGCAGCAGGGGGTGGGGTGGGACGTGGACAGAGCTGGCTGGAAACTGGACAGGAGCATACATAACAAGAGCCCTGCTGGATGAGACCAAGGGTCCATCTAGTCCACCCTTCCGTTCACACAGAGGCCGACCAGCTGTCAACCAGGAACCCACAAGCAGGGCATGAGCACAACAGCACCCTCCCACCCATGTTCCCCAGCTTCTGGGGGTACATAGGCCCACTGCTTCTGGTAATGGCGGGAGCACATAGCCATCAGGACTAATAGCCATGGGTAGCCTTCTCCTCCAGGAATTTGTCCAACCCCTTTTTAAACCCATCCAAATTGGTGGCCATCGCAACATCCTGTGGTAGCGAATTCCATAGTTTAACTGCGCTGTGTGGAGAAGTCCTTCCTTCCAACCAGCTGTCCACCAGGAAACCACCCGCAGTTCACAAGTGCAACAGCGCCCTCCCACCCATGTTCCCCAGCAACTGGTGCACACAGGCGCGCTGCCTCCGATACTGGAGGTAGCCATAACCACCAGGACTCGTAGCCATTGACAGCCTTCTCCAGGAATTTGTCTAATCCCGTTTTAAAGACATCCAAGGTGGTAGTGGAAAAGCAGGAAAGGAAACGCTCTCCGTGTAGCACTCAGATCTCAATTCTGTGATGAAGCTGAAAGAAGATACAGCAGATTAAAAGCCTCGTGTAGAAAAGCTCTCTGCCCCACTTGCTGCAATTTAGCAAGTGCTTTATCCTGGCTTTTATTTTTGTTTTAACTTACATTAGTTTACACGAGGAAGGACTAGAAAGGGCGAATTCCTCTTTAGAGAAGGGTGGCCCCATAACCTCTTCTGCTACCCTTGTAAAAATGCCACAGGAGGAACGTTTGAGTAACTGTAGGAAGACTCAATGGAGCCCCTTCTGGCTCTGTTGAACTCATGTTCCTCCAGACTGGATTTGGGGCAGGGGGAGGGGACAGTGTTATGTATGCATTTGGCGGCACACATGTCTGTGAACTGTGCAAAAGGCCCACTGTCCTGGATAATCCCTTTAGGGTGCAACCCTATGCATACTTAGAAGAAGTCCTGTCATGTCTGTAACTTAGAAGAAGTCCTGTAATTCCCAGCATCCCCCAGCCAGCTGGCTGGCTGGGGAATGCTGGGAGTTGTAGGACTTCTGTCTAAATATGTATAGAGTTGCACCCATAGAGGACTAGCCACTTATGTTTGTGTAGATCAGCCTTACCCAAGCTTTTGCCCTGCAGGTTGGGTAAGGTATTGGGGCTACCGCTCCCAGCATTCTCCACTGGCCACTGGAACCACATAACAACTGGCCGCATGTTGAGCACATAACCATCTCTGTAAGACACTGGCCTAACCCGCAGGGTTGTTGTGAAGACAATAAAGGCTGCAAGTTTTTTTAAGTGCCATATGAATACTTTTGAATTAAATACAATAAAAATGAGTGACTGTCCTTGGGTATACGATATATACAGTGCTGCTGTTTACAGATATAGGTTGTCTCTTCCTTTGAGCGTTTCCAAGGTGACAGGTTCTCAAATAAACTAAAAATTTCCATCCCTGGCAAAAAGAGTGGGGAAGGGAGTTTGCAATAAAGAGCCATGTCATCCTTTTTGCCCCCAGGGTGGGTAATAATGATAGGAATACCCGGGGGGGGGGGGCTGCATTCTACAGCACAGCCAACACTTCCTGAAACTTCTCTTTAAAACTAGATATTGGCACACTACAGAGACTTATGAGACTCAGAGCAAAAGAGAATCTGGAAGACATGAGAGGAAACCAGGGTCTTCAAAAAAATCTTGAGGTAAATTAAACAACAATAACACTTATAGTAGTTAGCATTTTACAACAGAGGCAGATTAAGTGTAGTAGTAATGCTTCTAATACTTTGCGGTTCCAGGAGATAAAACGCAGCTGAGAATGAAATTATACATTATGAAGAAAAACCATGATTTGTAGATTATGCATACTTATATCAGCCCTTGCACGCATGCACAATTTATACAGAGAGCCATGTGTAAAAGTTGGTAGTACGATTTATATACCTTGGACTGGAGCCAAAGGGCTGTATCAGGGTTATAGCAGCCAGCACTCTTCCACAAACGCTTGTGCAGGAGTTTCAAGCAGTAATGATAATACCTAACATTTGTAGAGTGCTTCCAAGTGTCAAAAACACTTCATAGAGTGGCCAGGTGTTCTACTTTACAGAGACAGCCTCTGTTTGAAGGCCTGTCCTATCCAAGCCCAGTTTAAAGAGAAAAGAACCCTGATGAGGAAGACGAGGGGCCTTGAAATTGCCCATCCAGGGTTACCAACACCTGGACAGGGTTAGTTACTAAAGGGTTAGTAACACCTGGACAACAAACAGAGCAGCAGACATACAGGTCACCTGGTCACAGTCTTCCCCTCTATAGTGAGATGTTCTATATTTCTATTTAAATGATAGTTGTTATTTCTAAATTTGCACCTGCACATATAAATTATCATATACAAACATTATGCAAACTGATGTCTTCTTTTTTGGCGATGTGTAAGTGGCCACCCTAAATGGATGAAATAATTATATTCCTTCCAACAACCCTGCAAGGTAACTCAGTATTGCTTTATTGGTCACTGCTCAGGAATCCTGCTGGATATAGAACAGGATATAAATCTTGTAAATAAATAAAAAATACATATTATTAAGATCCTCACATATTGCAGATGGAATATGGCTCAAAGGAGGGCTTAGAGATGTGTGTGGGAGGCTTCAGCTGGTAACCCATCATCTGCTACTGCGGGGCCTTCCAGGCTGGAGGACGTGGCTTTCCCAGATTCCTCGCACTCACAGGGCACCCCTCAGATGTAGTCCTCAACACCTCCATGCCATAGGAGCCAGTGGCTGCAGAATCAGACAATGGAGAAGTAGACAGCTCCTCAGAGGGGTGGAGGAACAGCAAGTCCAGACTGCCAACCTTCAGAAGGCCTCTACATTTTGCTGAGACAACAGCTCTTCTTCAGTGAGTTCCAGCTGCTCCAGGGTCCTGAAAGGTCTGGCCATCCTACCCTGCATAGCCAGACTTGACTCTGCTTCATTGGACTTGATTCTCCCTCTACCTTCTAGTAAAAGTGCAACTCCTTCAGATTGGGAACCTTGAGCCAAGCTAGACAGGACAGGAGCTTAGGGAGCTCCCTCGCACTAAGTCAGGCCATTTGACCATCTAGCTCAGTATTGTCTACCTCAGGGGACAGATACTTTTGCTAGAGGACCACAAGAAACTGAGCAAAGGACCCCATGAAGTTCCAGGGCCACAGGAGTCTTTCCTAGCCCTACTTGAAGATGCCAGGGTTTAAATTTGCAGCCGCCTGCGTGCAGAGCATTTGCTCTACTGTCTAGCTACAGCCCTTCCTGCAGGCGCAGCTAGCCTCTTGTGTGCTCACACACAACGCGGTCCTCATCCCAGCAAGCAGAAGAAAACACTCTTTATATAGTTTCAATTATTTTCCCCCCTTCCTGCCTGCCTCCCACCCAATACTCCTTGTAATAGCTGCTTCACTCTTTTAAATCTCCTGGGAAATCTACTACATGTCAATTCCAACAATAGATCCAAAAGCTCTTCAGATTTTACCATCCTCGAATAAACTTGTCTGCTGGTTGTTCCTCATTAATGTACTTGGAGAGGGGCGGTTTCTTGGCTTATTTTCCTCTTTCGCAGCTCTTTGATGGATCTGTTGTAAACTCTAGGTTCTAGTCCCCATTTGGCCATGAAGCTCACTTGGTGACTTTGGGTTAGTGGGCCAGTTCACATGATCCGAATAAACCACAGAGGCTTGTTGTGAGCTGCGGTCCGTGCTGGGCGTGATTTGCATAACCACCGTCCGACCACAGCTTATTGTGTGGTCCAAACTGGACAGCATGGCTTATTGGAGGGCTAAACAATCCTCACATAACCCATGGGCTGTTGTAGGACTGTTTGAGGGTTGTTTAACCCCCCAACAAGCCATGCTGTCCCGGTGGTGATTGTGCAAATCGCACCCAGCATGTGCCATGGCTCACGCCCCAGTGGCTTGTTTTGATCATTGAACCAGATCACAGGCTAACTCTCAGCTTAACCTACCTCACAGGACTGTTGTGAAGATAAAATGGAGAGGAAGAGGAGGAGATGTAGCAAACAAACAAATAGAAATAAATAACTTCATCCTCTTCTAGTCTTTTTAGAAAGAAGTAGAATGCAAGCCAGAAACCACTTCTTCCAGAGCTGTGCTTCTTCCACTAAGAAAGTTAAATCTGGGGCAAAGCCTGTTCATTGATATTTCTCGTACTCTGGAACAGTGTTTCTGGAGAGGGTGGGATTACAACTGCATGATTCAAAGAATTATGGCAGTGTGAAGTATCTGGTGACTTATGCCTTTGGTCCAGAGCTGTGTGATTCATGCTTCTGGCCAGTTGCGGCCCCAAACATGGGGAAATATTTGATTTGTCTTGTGAAGTGTGCCGGTTATGAAGGGAGCCATTCCCCATCTCTCCGCTTGCCTCCCCGTTTCAGACTCCCAGGTGAGTGAGTATGGGATTGCACCCTAAATCCTTGCCTGTCTCACTGGTTCTTGACACTGTTATAAACATAATGGGAATAGATGTAGTGGGTCTGCATGCCAAAGGCACAGATCCTTTAACTTACAAAAGAAAAAGGACATTGTTAATATTGCTATAGTTAGTGTGATATATAAAAAAGAAAATAACTCCTATTCTTAAAAATACACTGCTCCTTCTGCAATTTACAGTGCAATCCCGTGTACAACTGTCTACTCAGAAGTAAGAGCCAGTTTGTTCAATGTCCTTAGTACCTACTCTGTGCCTTTCACATGCATACCAGGGACCATATAATTGTTTGTAACAATTGTCATTCAGGTTGCAATCCTGCACACACTTACCTGGGAATAAGCCCCACTGAATGGGCTTATTTCTAAGTAGACATGTATTGGTTTGCATGGTTGGCATCTAGAACCAGTAAGCTGAACAGAGATTTGCAGTGCAATCTTCTAAATGTCTACTCAGAAGTAAAGCTTCGTTGAGTTCAATGGCACTTACTCCCAGGTGAGTATAGGATGGTAGCCTTAGGTGCTCCAGAAGTATTAGTGGGGTTTTGTTGTTGTTCAGTCGTTCAGTCGTGTCCGACTCTTCGTGACCCCATGGACCATAGCACGCCAAGCCTTCCTGTCCTGCGCACTCTCCTGGAGTGTGCTCAAGTTCATATTCATTGCATCGGTGATGCTATCTAGCCATCTCATTATTAGTGGGGTTTACTTTTGAGTAAACATGCATAGGATTGTACTACCAATCTTTTGTTTTTAAAGTTTGAGAAGTTTTAAAGTGTCTTACAATTTAAAAAGTCCTCCTTCCTTTCCTCCTCCCATGTATATTATAGGTAATATATGACATAGGATGTACTGTTAATCTTGAATATGTCCAAGAGTGGGCATTTGAAAATCTTGCTGTGTGAATCTCTCTGTCCTTCCCACACTGAAATCTGAAATGGCACCTCTGTCACAATCTTGTCTTTAAACCAACTGGGCTGACAAAAAGGACTGTAGCTAGTGATTAATCACCATATGAAAATTGTCCCTGACTTTTGAAATAACCAGAAAATTACTTGTGAATGTAGAAGCAGTTGCAATGAAGATTCTCAGGTATGGTATGTTTAAACGGTACAGGAAGAATTAAAGCAGTGGCATCACAAGCTGCATTTTCTTTTACAAACTCAGAGTAAGGCTGCAGTCCTTTACACACCTAAACTCAATGGGGCTTACTTCTGAGTAGACACATACAGGATTATGCTGCCAGTCCCATTGAACTCAGTGGAACTTAGTTCTGAGTAGACATCTGTTAATTTTTATCCCAGTTTTCTTCCTATACACACAGAGCAGTGAACAACAAAAAAATCAAAGTTAATATAATATTCTCCAACCAGCAGCAAATCAATCCATATTTTTTTTCTTTAGCAATAATAAAAACACCGGAGAAAGCCCTGGGCTGGCTCATTCCATCTGACCTGGGAGGATGGGGCCCTCATTCCAGTCGCAAAGGTTGCAGCTCTTGGTGTTATTTTTACTGCTGCTTGGATTTTTATTTTGCTTTTTTATTTCTCTGCTTGGGCTTAGTGTGAATCATTATCTAATCAATTAATCTTAGTGGATATTAATGTGAGATGTTTTGATTAGCTTATGTTTATGACTATTTAAATCTTGTTGTGACTTGTAGGAGTTAAAGAATTGTTTGGAAATGTTGCCGTATTTAATTGTGCAATTGTTTTCTGACATTGCTGGAAGCCGCTCTGAGCTTTACCAGTGAAAAGCAGTATACAAATAAATGGGTGGTAAAGATGACGAGAAGCGATTAAAACAGCAGCAAAAGCATATATTCGAAGCTTGTTGGAATAAACAGGTTTTCTGGCCCCATCTCAAAGCGGGCAAGAAGGGAGCCTGACATGTCCCTGAACTGCACTTCCAGAACTGCACCACCACCACCAAGAAGGCCCTGCCCTTGGTACCAACCAAAACGGGCCCAAAGCCAATCTCAAGGCTTGGGCGGGGTTCATATGGTCAAAGGTGGCTCTTAAGGTAGCCTGGCCCCATGCTAGATGTGGCTTTTAATTAAGCTACTGCCATCAATTTAAACTGAGCCTGAATTGCAGATGATCCAGGATTGATGTCATATGATCCAATTGCCCCCAAACCAACTGATATCCTGGCAGCCACATTTTGTAGCAATCGTCATTTCTAAACTACCTTTAAAGGCACCCTGACATAAATAGCATTTCATGTATTTTTCAGTTGTATATCTCACCTTTCCATTGTATTATCCTTGCAAGGGCTTACTACAGATGGAAGTCATAAAACACACACCACAGTAGATGGAGAAGGGATGTAGTTCAGGGGTGGAGAGCATATGCTTTGCATGCAGCAGGCCCCAGATTCAGGCAGTGGCAATTTCAGGTAGGACTAGGGAGGACCTCTGACAGATCACAGAGAGCTGGATACACCAATGATCTAACTCAGAATGGCATAGTTTCCTCTGTTCCCTTGGCCTTTTGGCTGGTGAACGGGGTCAGAATATACTTCCCTTCAGTTGTGCAGTCTCAGGGCAGCTGGCACGTGGAGCAGAGTGTTCTTTCTGGCAGGGAGTGGAGCGGCCGGCCAGCTCCCTGCAATTGCTCCTTCTCTGGCTGAGGGCTTGTGCCAGGCTGGTCTTCCCCCTGCAATGATGGTCTCCCTGGAAGGCAGGGGGTGGGGTGTACAACCTCCTTCCCTGGGCTGATGGATGCATTGCAATAGTCCACAGACAGGATCACGCTGTGCAATAAATACAAAGGCAAAGTCCTCCTTGCCCAGAAGAACTTTGCTAAAACAAAGTCTAAGTCTCATGCAGAAAACAGGAGTCAGTTGCAGCTCGTTCCATTGCTGCCGGTGCTTTTGCTTCCTGGTGTTTCCGTGAGAGAAGAGCCCTGCTGAACACTGTGGATGCATCAAAGCATCATGTTCAGCCTTTCATCTCTACAGCCTCTGATGTTGTGAACTGGATCTGTTAGTGTCATGACATCTCTCTCTCTCTCTCTCTCTCTCACTCTCTCACACACAGAGAGAGTATGTTGGTTGCTTGTAACTAAGGATGCTTTGGGAGCAGCTATGGTGTCTATTTTTAAGCATTAATCTCCTGCCTCTTTGCTATCTAGACTTTCAGGCAGTGGACGGACAGCAACATTGTCCAGGGCTTCTGCCTGGGCTGGCTTCAGGTTCGAGGAAGACAGCGCCCTAAGCCAGGGGTAGCCAGCCTGGCGCCCTCCAGATGTTCTGGATGACAGCTCCCAGAATCCCTGACATTGGCCATGCTGGCTAGGGCTTCTGGGAGTTGTAATGCAAAACGTTTGGAGGAACCCAGGGTGCCCATCCCTGCCCTAAGCTGTACTGGATGGCTGGGTCTTTGATTTCCCACAATGCCCCAGAGCAGTATTCAGTCAGGGGCATTTTGGGAAGTTAATAGGGGCTAGCAGGCCAAAACAAAATAAAAATAAATACATTTAAGGCAGGGGACCCTGCTAGGATGCTGGCAACTGCCCAGGGAGACCAGGTGCTGGTCTCTGCTTTTGCTATTTGTAAACATTTGCCAGGCAGCTTCTTCTGGTCTGGTCTACACATGCAGGGGAATGAGGAGGTGGAATGGATTGTAACACTTCAGAACAGGGGAGGATGTGTGTGTGACACAGTATGCCACACTTTAATGAGGTGTTCTTCTGTGTGAAGAAGAAGAAACTCCCTGCAAGTAGAAAACTAGCATAGCAGGGAGCAGGCTGAGCCAAAGCAGATCCCTCTGATTTGCTAGTTTTTACACTTGCAGGGATTTTGAAAAAAAATGTGAGGGAGCATTAAAAAAATTAAAAGGCATCCAGAACCTACAATCTGCAGTCCACTCTCTTCTACCCTTTCATTCTGCTGGATGTGTCTCGTCCAAGTCTTTGTTGGATTACGATATGCTAGCGGGCCAAGAAATTCCATAAAGGAATCATGCTAGGGAGAAAGATAACGGTGTATTCAGAATATACGTAAACAAGCAACATTTTATTCAATGTTACTTCCATTCTGAAAAACCTCAAAGCAAGCATCTGTACATTATAGTGTAATGTATTTTCGGGTAACTGTGACATCTGGATAAGCTGAACTTTGAACTGTGGCGAATGCTGCTCAGGTAAGCTTATAACACCACGTAATGAAAGGAGAATAGGTAGGCAGATATTTAAGGTAACTGGGGTAAGGCTTTACTACAAGTAGAAATATCTGGATGCAAGAATTTTTTATAAAGGAGGCTCACTCTTGTTTGAGGTTTAAACTGAAAAATGCTCTTCGCTGCTATATCCAAGCATTTGTTTAAGGTTAAGAACAGTGTAATTTTAAAGATAATTAACTGTTGTCAGAAAATGCTCTCACGCTCCATATAGTGGCAGCAACAGACCCTGAAGCAAAAAACAGCCCTAAAAATGACATAATGAGGGAAAGTAAATAAAACCATAGTTGCATTTTAATAAGCATCTTGTGGAAATAAAATAAAATGTAAACTAATTAGACTGTCAGTACTTATAGCCTGAGAAGGTAACTTCAGTCATTTAAAATAGCTTTGTTTAGTGCTACATGTGTACAAAACAGCTTAGATCTTACCAACTTGAATACGGTGTAAGAAAAAAAAAATCCCTCAATGGCAGCTGGGGCGGGGGCAGGGGGAGCAGGGAAATGTGAAATACAAATTCAAAATGGTAACAAAGAAATTGTCACTCAAATGTCGCAGGAGAATTAATTTTATAGCCTACGTTCTTGCTGCCAATTCTAAAAACAGAATGGGGAGAAAAGGGAGCCAAAAAGGGCTGCTTGGAGATATGTGTATATATAGAAAATCTGGAGACCTCTTAATAAGGATTTGGCTGAGCGTTTTGAGTCAGTTGTATTTTCTGGCAATCGTCAGTGTTGTTTCCCCCCATTGCCAGCTAGCTGGCAAACCGTTCTAAGTATTACACTAAGCTGTTCTAGTGTAATACTGGAAAACACGACTGGCGATCAAGTTATTAATTGGGACCTGCCATGTTGAACGCAGTTTACTAGCATTAAAAGAACTGTCTTCTCTACGAATCTGCCAGCACAGTATAGTGGTTAGAGTGCCAGACTACGGTTCGGTGTGGGGAGGGGAGAGGCCCAGATCAGCCATGAAATGCACTGAGTGATTTGAGGCCTATCACTCTTTTAGCCTTGCCTACCTCACAGGGCTGTTGTGATGATAAAGTGGGGGACCATACACACACCCCTGAGCTGCTTAGGGTAAGACATAAGTAAAATAAGTGTTGCTGAGAACTTCGGCTGTTTCACCTTTGGGAAGTTAGGCGGGTGGCTATATGACCATCTCTGCTCGTAGGGTGGCCATGTGCCCTCTTTTACAGAGGACAGTCCTCTGTTTGAAGGGTTGCCAGAGAACTCTGCTCTATTTTGAAGGTGTCCTCTATTTGAAGTCCAAGTCCAGTTTAAAGATAAAGAACTGACAGAAGGAACAGCTGGGCCTTCAAGTTGTCTATCAACAGCACCCGGACAGCAAACTCAGCAAGGTGACTTGGTCATAGTCTTTCACACTGTCGTGAGATGAACTGTTTTTCTATTTAAAGGATAATAATTATTTCTAAATGTGCATCTCTATATATAAATTAGCAAATGCAAACTTTATGCAAGTTGGTCTCATTTGTCCTCTTTTCTGGTGATGCATTTCCTCTTTTTTGACAATTTGTAATTTTTTTGGCCGCCCAACATCTGCCACAACGGTCTGCCGGAGCACCCTGCCTGTGCTTATATCTGAGTGTTACCCCCTACTTAAGAGACTGAGCACCTTGAGACCTTGGTGACCTGTGCAAAATAAGAACAATGAATTACCAGGGACTGGCTCCAGAAAACAAGGACTCTTTCCTGTCTCCGGGGTTAAACAGGATCATTTGGAAGGTATGTCTTGGGAGTTGCTTGCTGTTATTAATCCAGCAGCTGCATTCTGAACCAGTTAAAGTAGTGGTTAGTGTCAGAGTAGGACCAGAGAGACTCTGGTTTAAGCGTCCACTCAGCCAAGAAGCTCACTAGGGCTGCAATCCTATGCACACTTACCTGGGAGTAAGCCTTATTGAACTCAGTGGGGCTTACTTCTGAATAGACGTGCATAGGTTTGTGCTTTGGGCCAGTCGCACACTCTCAGCCTAGTCTATCTTGCAGGGCTGCACTGAAGATAAAAAAAAAAATGGAGGCGCAGGAGAACCATGTATTCTGCATTAAGCTCCATGGTGGAAGGGTGTGATGGTGAAGATCATAATATGAGGAAGGAGAAAATGCAATTAATAATAACAACGTCTCTCTTTGTACTAGATTTTGCTGAGTGCATTGTGTTTATATATACACGTTTCCGTTTTATCTATCTGCACGCGTATACGTCACGTTGTTGCAATATTTTCAAGAAACGTGTGTGAGAAAGGAACGTGCTCAAAATGGAGGGAAATGCCTAAAAGTGCGCCAAATGCCAGAAATTAAGATCTGGCATTTAAGATCATCATCAGCGGCCCTTCTCCATGAGCCCCTGCCAAAGGAAGTGAGGCGGGTGGCTACTAGGAGGAGGGCTTTTTCTGTTGTGGCACCCCGGCTCTGGAACGAGCTCCCTAGTGAGGTTCGCCTGGCGCCTACATTGTACTCCTTTCAGCGCCAGGTGAAGACCTTTTTATCTTCCCAGGCTTTTTAGCTTTCTAAATTTTTATCTTTGCTGTTTTAAATCTGTATTTTAAACTCCTGCACTGCTGCTAGGTTTTATTGCGGTTGTATTGTTATATTGTGGTTTTAATGTTCTGTATATTTTAAATTGTTTTATTGTGTGTTGTTTGGTTTTAATTTTTGTGAACCGCCCAGAGAGCTTCGGCTATTGGGCGGTATAGAAACGAAATAAATAAATAAATAAATAAAAATTGGCGATAATGATTGATTAGGGCCAGCATGGGCGGACATGCCCGAAAAGCCCCCCAAATGGATGCTGATGCCTAAAAATGATCACCCCTGCCTTTAAGAGTCTCGCAGAAGGCAACATTTGACCAGGGGCTGCGTTTCCCCTCACCGCTAACCCTGGTCAAGGGTTGCCCCCTCTGTGCAATTATTAAAGCTACAGCAGCTAACCCAGGAAAAGGGAAACCAGGCTCTGTTGGCATGTACCATCCCCTCACTAGAGAAAGGGAACAACCACGTCCCCTCCGTCTCCCCCCAGCCCTTCACGAGCTACAGAACAATGCTCTTCGATTTACAGCCCTCATTTATTTTAAAGGCCTTCGGCCGAGAAGGGCGGGGAGCGCCATATTTCGCCCCCCCTTTTTTAAAAAAGGTGTCGTCACCCCCCCTTTCCCCGAAGTTGGTTCGCGCCGTTGCCTTAGAAGCCGCCCCAAACGGACGATTCGACCCCGCTCGGGAGGTGAGGCTGGTTGTGTCTTTCGCGTCCTCCCTTCGGGGCCGGTTTATTTTAAGTCTTTCTCGTGGCGGTTGGGCGATACCATTAGCGGGAAGGGGGGGGGGAGAGATGAAGGAACTGAGAGGGAAGTTTTATTGAGGTAGTATTTTGAATTTAGGAGCATTTAGGATGCCCAAAGTTAGTAGAACGTGGCTTGCCACCTCCCTTTAATTCCCCCCCCCCTTAGGAGCTCCAAAGCTCTTGATAGCTTGCCCAACAGGCAGAAATCCAACAGGTGGTGCTGGATTCTTATTTATTTCTACGCCGCCCAAGAGCCGACGCTCTCTGGGCGGCTCACAGAAAAGTTAAAACTGCAAAAGACAGCATAAAGCAGCATCAATATGAAAGCTGAAAACCACAGTATAAAAGTTGTGGGCAGGGCTGAGGGGAAAGCAGCGGAGTTTCTAGTTCTGCGCCTGCTGAAGGCGTACGCGGTATACCGGTTAAGGTTTCGAACGGTGCCCTGATTTTATTTTTAAGCTGCGTCGAGCGTTTCGTTTGGAAGGCAGGCGATGTTTAAATACGTGACGTCCGTTTTATATATATATATAAATATATATATATATATATATATATATTTATTACGTCGCTAGGCTCAAAAATACGCACCTCTTGGTAAAACAGACCAAATTGGTAAATAGGCCAAATAGAATACAAAAACAGTTTTTGTATTCAATTCTGGCTCTTGGCCTATCCAAAAACGGCTGGACTTTGCCTTCAGATTCATTCTGGGTCGTGTGTCCCCCAATTCCGTGCCCGGACCTGATTTGGGGCCCTGTCATCAATCCAGACAGCTTCGGCTATTGGGCGGTATAGAAATGAAATGAATGAATGAATGAATAAATAACCAGTTTTTTTTTTTTTTTTTCCATTTCAAGAGTTGGGCTGGAAGAGACGATTTGTTTACTCCATGAACGTCTATCCCAGGCGTTTATATCGTTACAGAAATATTTATATAGTGACTTTTGGCCCTCGGAAAGGGTTTACAAATGAAAACATCTCTTAAAACAGTAACAAAATGGAGAGGAATAAATTAAATAACAAAAGCTGAGGGGAAAAAATGTAATTGCAGCTATGGGAGATAAGGGTGCTGGCGACTGTGGTGCGTGCTTTGGGGCAAACAGCAGGTGTGAGATATCGGCTGATGTTATTTGGGAATATGGCACTGGTTAAAGGGTTAGATCCTCTTCACCATGCACCGTAGTTCCAGTCTGGATTGAGCTTTCTGTGGCAATTTCTTTTCTTTCTTTTTAAAAATCACGACTGGGATAGATTGTCATGTAATAAGCATAGCATATATTCTGGGCCCTTGCAAGCCTACCTTGCAAGTTCTACAAAACTCTACCCAAAACTAACCAGGTATCATCCTTGCTCCACTCTTGACCCATCAGATTCTGTCTCTGGGTTTCTTCCTACTATAGTTCTTGGCAGCATTGTTTTGAAACCAACATGGGTATGGGGGGGGGGGGGGAGACCTAAAGTTATCATCCTGGCTTGCTATCCCTAGGAGGCCTTCTCTTGTAAGCTACAACATGTTTATTTGTATGTATTACCTTTCCTATCCCTCAAGATCAAAAGGTGACTTACAGTATTTTAAAGTACTCGGCGGTTAAAAAAGAAAAATATAAGGTGCACATGTTACAATGACTGTCTAAGATCTGGTGGTTTTGATGTCTGTTTGTTACTTGTAATATATCAAATAAGTTGGTTGGTAGAGACTGTGTAGACCTGTTCACACATTACATAAGGGCTACATGGGGTGAAATTCTAACTCCAGAAGAAGGTATGCCACCACAAATGCTATGATAAAATGTTCCTCCCTCTCCATTAAACAACTTGCTTGCCTACACTTCATCAAAGTGAACAGACTGCTGATTCAGAAATTTAACCAACACTTTATGTGAAGTTGTGGTTCCTTGTGGCCCGTCATTCAGTGTTAAGAACTGAGGCTGAGAGGGCTGCTGAACAAACATACAAACACACACACACACACACACACACACACTTTTGATTAAAATAAAAGGATAAACTGAAAATTAATTTCCCAAATATTTATATTTTCTTTTAAGCTAACACAAATAGAAAGTTAAATACTGAGAACTTCACACAAGTAAAAGGTTAAGTACTGAGACCTCAAGATAATAATAACTAGATATGAGCTGTATGCAACTTGGGACCAGGTTACTGCAAGGAATGTCTCCTCTATACCAACCTCTCAGGCCGCTACATCTTCACGGGAAAGCCTGTTTTGTTTGTCCCGCAAGTCTGTGGATTTTTGTTTGGCAGTGACTTGGAGATGGGGTGGAACCAGTGTACCTGACTGTGGTACATGAGGCCCCAAGCCTGGTGTGTTTTAGCCATTTATTGAAAACTTATCTTTTTTACTTTGGCTTTCCCTCAGCCATGAGCTATTTAGATCTCTCTCTAATATTGTGTTTTTATTGGATTGTTTTATTATTTTATAGTGGTATTGTAAACTGTTTTGGGATCTGTGCAAATGAAAAGTGGTATAGAAATATATCCAATAAATAATAAATATGGGGGGCCTACCCTGAATTCCATCCCTGGGGTTCTGTGTGAGGGGCCCAATAATACTTTTGTCATGGAAAGCTGTAATGTGCGTACTGAGTGGTCACTTCTCTGTAGCGATTCTTATGACCTTGGTTCTTCTTCTTTTTCCTCCTCCTCCTCCAGGAGCTACCAATGCACTGGAGGTTTAGTTAATGAAGTTTAGATAATGGGAGGTTTGACTCAGTTTAATTTCTTTGGTTCAGGCATAAGCTGTAACAAAAATGGATCAGCATAAAAAAGAAAGACGTCCATAAAAACAACAACAGGAGGAAAACCTATGGAGTTCCGTTTGGCGGTGTCATCGAGCTACATGGGCTCATACATCAAATCAAAATGCCTACAATTGCTACAGAGCAACCCTGCTTCATCAGAAGTTGTCAACATACATTGATGGAGCTCATGGTCACCTACAGGGGCATTAACAAAATTCAGCTGCATTTTGGCCAGTGCTAAATCTGAAAATAGCGGCTTTTTGTATAATTTGGAAGCAAAATACCTGTTTTTGAAAGGTGGACTAATAGTCATACTCTTTCTTTTAGTCACAGAACAGGAAGAAACCCATTCATTGTTTTTTTTTCTTTCAAATTTCATGGTATATTGTGGCTGGAAATAAGATTTTTGCACTAACATTAATTGTTGTATTTGGTAGCTAAGCACATCTGAGAGGAAAGGAGGACAGAAAAGCTTGCAGAAATGAATGATATGGAGTCCCCTGGTATTTCAGAAGAGAACCTGATCCCTGACTTACGTTTTGTGGGAGAGGAGAATGAAGAAACAACAAGCATAACTGAGCAACATATGCAAGAGAAGAAAAGTTGGGAAGGTTAAGATATTAAAATACTGTGATATTTTGCAAATGTACTAATTCTACTGTGTTTGTGGTTGTGAAGCCCTGACACCAACTGGTCAAGCTGCTGTGAGGACATGGAACGTTCATAAATGTTCCCATTTCTAAGGGAATAAAACTGTCAGAACCGTTGCAGCCCAGTGCCTGTGGGGGAAGAAAGTTGTTGGTTTGGCCAGGAATTTAGAGCTGAGATAAAAGGGGGAGCCAGGGTC
This sequence comes from Heloderma suspectum, assembly GCF_057233095.1. Taxonomy (NCBI): domain Eukaryota; kingdom Metazoa; phylum Chordata; class Lepidosauria; order Squamata; family Helodermatidae; genus Heloderma; species Heloderma suspectum. The sequence goes on along the minus strand of NC_139472.1, from coordinate 10,956,769 downwards.
CGGGCTGAGTTTCACAAACGTTTTTGCATTTCCTTAAAAGGGCCCACATTTCAGTGAATATTCTGAGGGATGAAAAGGGGCAGGGGGGAAGTTGCAGTCAGGACATGTGGCTTGCTGGCTTCTCCCTTTGTGCGAGCGAGTGAAACGAGCCAGAAATAGAAAATTTTGCATGATGTTTGAACCCAGGCTCTTGGTCTGTTGCTCCCAAACAAGCTAGGCTCATAAGCCAGGAATAAGCCAGGGTTTCTTGTTGGTTTACGAATCCTGGCTTGTTTGGGAGCAACAAACCCAGCACCCAGGTTTGGATGTCACGCAACGCTTTCCATTTCTGGTTTGTTTTAGCTGCTCACGCTAAGGGAGGAATAAAACCAGTGTGGTGTAGTGGTTAGAACATTGGGCTGGGACTTGGGAGATCCGAGTTCTAGTCCCCACTTGACCATGACACTCATTGGCCAACTTCGGGCCAGTGATTGGCTCTCAGCCTAATCTACTTCATAGACTTCTGTTGTGAGGATAAAATGGAGAAGAAGATTGTGTAAGTTGCCTTGGGTTCCTCGGAGGAGAAAAGGCAGGATATAAATGTAACAATAAATAAATAAAATGAAGCGGGAGTGAATGAGTGTTTTCACCAGCATGCTGCTCATTTCACAGTAAATGAAGATAAGCCAGCGATTCTGGCTTATTGTTATATGTGAACGCTCCTGGTGAGACTTAACTTCCAAATAATTATGCTGTCTTTGAGCTGATCCCATTCCTTGGCCAACCATTTATTTTCTTTTATTATGACCTGGGAAGATGGAGGCTATATAAACATTTAGTGAGACGATGTATTTGGCCATTGTTGAGGCAAGCTCGTGGAAATAGCCGGGCAAATGGAGGTATTCAGCAGAGGCTGAACTGCCATTTGTTGGGGCTGGGCCAGTTGCATCCTGCATTGAGCTGATGCGGGGGGCAGGTTGGCCTAGATGACCTCCAACATTCCCTCCAGCTCTATAATTCTATGACCAATCATACACATCAGTGCATTTGCTGTCTGACACAACCCATCAAAGGACAGTAAACCCTGTATTCGCATTTGGCTATTGTAGAGTTCCTCTGTACAGTGCTTAAGGCTGATTGCTCATGACAGGTCTGTCGCCAAGGTAGAGAGCGTTTGTCTGCTTAAAGTCCCTGGGTGCAAAATTGTCTTTGTATATATTTTCTGACAAGATTCCCCCTCCCCCAGTTATGCACAGCAGTAAAGCATTTAGCACGTCATCCCCGTGACCAAACTTTGCACCGACTTGACAAGAAGAGGTATCAAAGCTGTGCATCTATTAACGGGCAAAACCTCTTTAATATCTGTCAGGACTCGGACTTGAAGAAGACTACAGAGAGGAGGCCCAGACAGGTGGTAAAGGTACTTCGGAAGAAGCTGGAGAGTATTCTGTTTCTAGTAGGTGAGTCTTGGTTTGATTCATCCGTTTTGCCTATTGCTCATTTGGTCTGGGCCTGAGGAGATATGCTTTTTGCAATTAAAAAAGAAATCTACTGGTTTTCTTCATAAGAATGTTTTTGCTTGATCAGTCCAAGGTCTGCGCATCTTATCCAGCATCCTGTTTCCAATAGTGTCCAGCCATATATGAGACAGGAAACTCACAAGCAGGGCATAAATGTGATACATGCCCTCCTGTTGTTGGCCCCCTGCTTCTGCTATTCAGAGGTACAAATGGGACCCCCAAGAAAACATTGCAGTATGGAGTGTTGCTGTTTGGGATTTCCACTACTACGTTCCATTCTTCCCCCGGCCTCCGACAACACATCCATAAACCATCCCTGCCCCGCCCCACCCCAACAGCCAGTCAGCATTCCATGACTGCTGAGCATGCTCAGTCCTCACTGGGCTGTGTGTGGTGGCTACATAAGCAGTGGCAGCCAGACCATCAGAAATAGAGGGAATTGGTGCTGCTCCTATACATGGAGCTTCTATTTAGCTTTCACAGCTAATAGCTGTTGATACATATATCATTCATTAATTTATCCATTTATTATATTTCTATACTGCCCCATAGCCGGAGCTCTCTGGGCAGTTCACAAAAATTAAAAACCATTAAAAATATATTATACAAAGTACAAAAAAGCATTTACGTAAAAACATATAGACAGATAGTGCGCGCGCGCGCGCACACACACACACACACACACACACACACAACATATATCCAGAAACAATGTTTAAATGATCAGTCAAAGGCAATCCAGGACCTAACTAAAAACTCATGATATGCTGCCAAATGCCTGAGAGAAGAGGGCTGTTTTAACCTGGCACCGGGAAGATAACAATGTTGGCACCAGGCAGGCCTCGTCAGGCAGATCATTCCATAATTGGGGAGCCACTACCAAGAAGGCCCTCTCGTTGCTGTCCTCTGAGCCTCCCCTGAAGGAGGCAGCTGGAGGAGGGTCTTAGATGCTGAATGTAGTGTTCATGCCAGGAGAGGCGCTCCATCAGGTTTTCATATCCTCTATGAAAATGCTTTTAAAAACAGTTGCTATCTCTTATGTGCCCCACCTTGAGCAGCCGCTCAGACTCTGGCATCAAATCAGGTGAGAAGGGGCCAGCCAGGTCCTTTGGACCAGTGGCACCAGGGGCAGAGCTGCTGGATATCAGCCCAGGCCCCAGCACCTTGCCTGAGCTTGAGGTCACCCTGAGCAAATATAATCAGTAAATTGACCTTTTTTATTCAAAAATATTCTGGTGACAGCTCTGTATTGGTGTATGTTTACCCTGCTTTTAAAAATAATTATTTCTGAAGCACTGTTAGTGCACAAGCTGATAAAAGAGGGCAATAACTTCAGCAAATATTTTCACAGCGGGCAGATCTGTCAACAGCTATTTGCCATAAAAGCTACCATTCTTTTCAAATAATTAAAGGGCTGTCACAGAGAGCGCAAAAACATGTTCTCTGCTGCCCTAGAGGGCAGAAGTAGATCTAATGGAATTAAGTTACAGGAAGGTACATTTCAGTTGAACATTAGGAGAAAGTTTGACAATGCAACCAACTATCTGGGGTGAGTGAGCTGTCCCTCACTAGAGGTCTTTGGGACTGTTCTGTCTCTGAATTTCCTGCATTGAGCAGGGGTTAGATTTGATGCCCATCCCCTCTGATTCTGTGACTCTTATCTTAACATTTCATAGAATCATAGATTAGAATAATAGAATAGTAGGGTTGGAAGGGGCCTACAAGACCATCGAGTCCAACCGCCTGCTCACTGCAGGAATCCAAGTCAGAGCATCCCTGACAGATGACTGTCCAGCTTCATCTTGAATGCCTCCAGTGTGGGAGAGCCCACCACCTCCCTAGGTCATTGATTCCATTGCCATACTGCTCTAATAGTCAGGAAGTTTTTTCCTGATGTTCAGCCGGGATCTGGCTTCCTGCAACTTGAGCCCATTATTCCGTGTCTTGCCCTCTGGGATGATCAAGAAGAGATCCTGGCCTTCCTCTCTGTGACAGCCTTTCACGTACATGATATGAAGAGCGCTATCATATCTTCCCTCAGTCTTCTCTTTAAGTACATTTAAGTACATATATGTGAAAAAAGCCTATTTTCCCCCTTCTAACCAAAAGGGAAAATGTTGAACGGCCCATGACCCAGACTGGCAAAAGAACCATGAACTACGCAGACAGAGTTCGCATCCTCAACTTGCGCAGGAACCTGAATCAGCTCGACAACCTAGCTAAAGAAAAGGAGATGATTATTCGAAAAACCAGGTTAGTTTCCCTCATATCTCTTTCTGCAGTGGAGTAAAAGTTGTTTGTGGAGCTTGCACAGTGCTAAACCACACTAAGTTCTTGTTATGCTGAAAGGGCTTGTCCATTGTCATTTTTAAAAACAATCTGTTTTTGCTTCAAAAAGCTCCTGAGCTCCTGGATACAGGATTGAGCACCCCCCCCCCCCCCCCGTCCAAGAACTGGCATAGCATAGTGGCCAGGAAACTGAGCTACAGATCAGGAAATCTCTTGTTCAGACTTTCAAATTTCACCCTGCCCATAAATCCACCAAGCAAGCCCCACCTCCGTCTGCAACATGGAAATAATACCGACCTACCTTGCAGGGCTGTTGCAAAGATTACAAGATAACGTAGCTGAAGCATCTTGAACACTTTCAAAGCTTTATGTAAATGCTAAGAATTGTTATTAAGAGTCTTGAGCTGACATCAAAATGGGGCACATTCCCATGTGAATCTTAAACCATCTTTGATCCCCTATTGTACCTTTATGTTAATGTTTCATAGTCCTTGATGCAGAAAAGGAAGGTGAGGAGAGGCATTTATTTCCCTTTGTATTTATCAGACTTATAGCTCCCCATATCCTGTAGGTTACAGCATTTTTTCAGACACTTCTTAATTCTCTAAACTTTGGGCTCATCATTTGCAAACGTTCTGATCAGAGTTGGTTTTATATTCACATTGTAAACCAGCTGAAGCAAGAATCTCATGTTCGAAAATACTTTACTTCATACCACAGTACTAAGGTGGTAGGACCGTTGCTAGTTTGGACTAGATGTCAGGTGCTAGAGTTCTACTCTAGCCTTCTTCCCCATATGCTAGTTTTCTATGTTCAGGGTTGTTGTTTTCCATGAAGAATGTTCAAGTATGCAACCCAACTGGCCTGCAGTTGGAAGTGTTACAGTCCAGCACCTCATCCTCTGTTTGTGTGAACTAGATCTTAACAATTTCACGACGCTTACTAGCTCTCCTCATACTACCAATATAAGTGATTTTCAATCTGAAAAGAGGGTTTTTTTTTTCCAATTTACAAAAGCATTTCTTCTTGGTTGCCTAGAAGCAATTCTTACTCCTTACCTGCTACAGATGGTGCTCTCTCCTCCAGAGATTAGCCTGATATTTTTCCAGAAGCTGACTCCTTTTTTTCTAAATTCATCCGAAGAGCCTTCTCTCTTGAAGCTCTCCTGCAGCCTCCAAAGGAAGCGTTGGTCCCTTTTAGACACTTGGCTCCAGGTGCCACTTGCCCTGGGACTGCAGAGCTGAAGAGAGGCACACACTGGCCTCTGTCACCAGCTAGGAGACCAAAGGCCACAGGGGAGCTGTACCCCCTGCCTCCCAGGAGGAACATTGGGAGGCTGTACCCCCTGCCTCCTAGGGGAAGGCTGACTCGTCCCAGGTTCAATCCCAGGCTGAAAAATATCCTGCCTGAAACCCTGGGGAGCCATTGCCAATCAGTGTTGACGATACTGGACTAGATGGACCAAACTCAGTATAAGGCAGCTTCTTTTGTTCCTAACCTGGCCCTGTCTATCAGACAGAGAAAGTTCAGCTGCTCCAATGCTTGTTTTTCTCTTTTCCCCCGATTCCTTTTTCCTTTTGGATCGTTTCTGTTAGATTGGGAGCTTGCAGGCAGGGACTGTCACCTTTGAATCTCTGTAGAAGACTTAGAAACATTTAGGTGCTTTATAATGATATTAATTAAGGCGAAAATGTCAGAGAAAGGGGTTGTAATTCGTAAAACACCTCCCCTCCTGCACCCCAAACAAACCCTAAGAAACTTGTGTAATGGTGCACACTCATTTTCAGGGAGGAATTGAATGGCTGCCATTCCCGGATCGAGATGCTAACGACACAACAAAGGAGCGTGGAGAGAGAAATGGAGAGTGAGAAGGAGGCTGGGAATACGTACGTAGCGGTACCTTCTTGTAACAGATTGCTAGCGTTTCCAGTATTTATTCATAAGACGTAACAGCATAAGCTGAACTTTATTACCGTCTCCAGGCTCTTGCTGCTGGTGCTGGAAGTGCTCAATAGTGCTGACCCTCATCTTTTTGATTCTCTTTGTCAAATGATGCTTGATGAGTCAGTGATTGAAACATGTGCCAAACAAGTGAAATGCGGTTATCTCAGAGGGCCACAGCGTGTGTCGGGAAACATTCCCCTTTTGTTGTATGCTGGGAAACAGATGGAGCCCAAGTTAGCCTCTTTCTGTACCACACACCAGTCATACCCGGAGTTAGGTTCATGCAGCCGCTTTGGAAATGCTTGATCTTCTCCTCTGTGTCTAGCTTGGAGGTAAGATTCCGGTAGGACAGTTAGAATGTATATAAGGTGGCTGATAGCCAGTTACTGAACTGTCTTTGTCTTTGTTGTCCAACAACAAGGAAAGGTAGGGAGAGATGGGGTAGTTCTGTGCTTGGGCCTAGATTTGTCAACAGAAAATACTTTGCAAATCAAAGACGAGACTGCTTCAATAATAATAATAATAATACTGTTTTCCAGTGTTCCCTCACTACTTCTGTTTGCTAAGGGGAAGAGGGCAAGAGGGGACTATGTTGCAATCAAACCTTTCCTCATGGGGCTAATTAAAATTTGAGGGTAATAGGGTTGATGTATCTTTAATGGCTCTATACGCATGGAAGAGAACAATATCAAGGGGCATCAAATGTTTTTAGCTATGAGGTGGCCTTTGATTAATTTAGCAAGTGCAACATGTAAATTTGTTCTCGGTCCAAACCTGAAGGAATACTATTTTGTTCTAGAAACTTCTTCTGGCCCCTCCCCCCAGCACTGGTTCTGTAAAACAGCACCGAGGTTACAGGAAATGTTTGTTTTGCTTTTCCCAACCCCTCATGATGCCCTAGTGATGGAAATAGCTGGGGAGGTCCACACAACCCTAGCCCAACAAACTCTATAGAAACTTTCCTTAACTGGGGATGAAAAAACTGGAAAAAATGTGAAGTCAAATGCATTTTATAGATGAAAACAATGGACTTCATTTGAACTTCACATTTTTTCAGTCTGCTTTGTTCCCAGTTAAGGATAGTTTCTATAGAGTTTGGGCTGCCAAATTGCTAGAGTTGCATGGACCTCCTCAGTTATTTCCATTAATATTTCCAGCTCACCAAAAAAGCACATTGGTCTCATCACCAAGAAAGCAGTTATCTAATTTTTGTGAAGATTGGATTTTCTAAAGGGTCTGTTCAGTAATAGCTAAAGCATAGGGTGACTAGTTTGGTCTGTTGCTCATCGGAGTTCTCTTATTCCCTTATCTGACCCCTTGAGCATAGTGCCAGGTTGTGGTACATCCTTCTCCAATCTGTGCAATTTAGTCTCATTTCTCAACATGTTGTGTTACAAGCCAGTGCATCTTTCTTTCTGATCTATGGTAGCTACTTAGAAATTTGTTACTATATTCGGGATTTGTTGTTGTTCAGTCGTTAAGTCATGTCCAACTCTTCATGACCCCAAGGACCATAGCACTCCAGGCCTTCCTGTCCTGCACTCTCTCCCGAAGCGTGCTTAAGTCCATATTCATTGCATCGGTGATGCTATCTGGCCATCTCATCCTCTGTCGTCCCCTTCTCCTTTTGCCTTCAGTCTTTCTCAGCACCAGGGTCTTTTCCAGAGAGTTTTCTCTCCGCATTAGGTGGCCAAAATATTTGAGCTTCAGCTTCAGTATCTGTCCTTCTAATGAGCACTCAGGGTTGATTTCCTTTAGGAATATTCGGGATACTTATCTGTAATTATGAATATACAATTTTTCATTTCCCAAAATGAATATCACAGATTTGGGTAGCATCTATAGTTTTCTGTTCTGATTAAAAGCAACTTGTGTGATGTTTGTTTTCTCTCTCTCTCTCCTAATGTTTGCAAAGTATACAAATCTAACACAACATTGGTTCCTTAGCATATACTGTTAATAAACACTGCTGTCTTCTTTGGGCAGAAGAAGCCTTACTTAATAAGGTTGCCAGGTCCTCTTCTTGTACCTTCAGTAGTTTCACAGCAGAGAAAATTTCACCAGGTGTCCCTGAACCCCCTTGTCCCCTTTTCTGTGGGAATATATTCTTTCTGGCCTCAGTTCTGTGCTCAGGTTATGAGGGAAGGGGGAAAGAAGGGGGAGGCTTCCATACTTTTGATGAAAACTGTCTTAGCTGCCCTGTTATGACCATCTTATGCTATAGGAGGGCATAATTTGACTTAAATTGGGGGAAATCAAATGTTGGCATGTAGGGATTTCATTAAGAGCCCCCTATCTCCCCCCCTGCCCCGTCACCAATAATTAGAACACTGCCTTAGCAGCAGGGAGAAGGGCTCAGATTCTTCCTCCCTGAGTCCGATATTAAACCACCAGAAGCTTTAGTAGAGTCAAAGCTGCCTTCCAGGCATAGTTCCTCAGTGGACAGTGCAAGCAGCCCTATTTAGGACTAGGACACCTACGGCTGAGGAGGATAACCAAATCCTCCAGGCTGTCAGACCAACGGTGGCCAGGTACTTCAAGGGCAGGTGGACCGTTCCTTTCGTCTCAGGATGACAGTGCTGCTCCTCTTCTTGGCCTTATAAGTGTGCATTCTCCCTTCTGGAGTGGGTGCACTGCATCTTGCCAACCCCTGGTAATGAGCAAGCTGTTTATCCCCAGCTCCTGCTGGTTACAGTGACCCATGGTTAGAGAACATATTATTCAGGCCTGGTTCCTAGAAAGGTAATTCCAATGCTGATTCCAAGGGTGGGGGTTTTTGGCGTGGGGGGGGGGAGAAGAAGCCCTCAGTGGGCCCTTCCTCATCATGTGCACCCTCCTCCTGCTGGTCACCATTGGTGTGGCCCATTTGCTCACCGCCCCAGTCGGCACCACCTCCCACAGGGTGAAGACAAAGCATGAGAGTGGCCAGGTAGCCGGCCAGATGGGTGGCTAATAAATCTAATAAATACATAAATGAGGAAGTTATTGCTCCCCATTGCCCCTGGCACTGCTTGCTTGTTCAGAGAGGGCAGGTGAAAAGCAGAAATGTCAAGGCAGAGGGTCAGCTGAACCATGTGGCCCAGAAACTGGTATGGTGGCAGGGCCTCGAGTAGTTTTTATTTCTTTATTGGTAACATTACTTAAAAAAGTGGTATTGGTTCTATCGTTTTCTTTTTTTAAATTATAGACCACTTCAGAATAGGCTGTAATGCCTGCAAAAATGCTCTTGCTTTAGTTATTGTCAATCAGTCGGTGTAGAGGGTTTTAAAGAGACTGAAAGGAGAATTGGACACTTTAGGAATGTAATGGAAAGACATTCCGTTAATATAAACCAGCAGAATTCTGAAAACATAAGCCTTTATCCCTCGAGGCACCATAATTGTTTCTTTTTTATGTACCAGGTTTTAACATTCATTATTTCCAATTTTCTTCTCCTTCCTTGCCCCCCCCCCCTTTAATGTAACAGTGCTGCCATGTTCCGCCTACAGGCAACACATCGACGGTTGTGTGGTGAACTGGGAAATGAGAAGGACCTAGAGTCAAAAATTGCTGCGATGCTGAACGAAAATGTGTAAGTTAAAGAGCACGAAAGAGATGGCGAAAAGATGCATTGTTATGCTTTTCTGTTAATGCAACCTAGCAATTTAGGCTGGATAATGTGTTCTGCTTTTTAAACTATGTGTGTGAATTAATCAATAAGTATGCAAATGTGTTAAGGTCTAACAGTTGGATGGATGGAAAATGGGAAAGACAGCTGCCCTGTTAAGAAAGGTTGAGCTGCACTGAGGGAGCATTTTCTGTCTTTTTCCGCTATTGATAACATTGAGATGCCTGGCAATATGCCTTCATGCCATGTTGATTTGTTCTAGCTGTGACACAGTGGAGGAGTTCCCTGATGCGCCACCCTCACTGTCCCCCCTCCAGAGAGAAGAAGAGCACAGAAGAAGGGTGGGGTAGGGAGGTCAACAAAACTGGGTCCATGGAGCATAGGAACAAAACCTGCCCCTCTCCCCTGCCTTACCTCACTGGACTCCATAGCTTTACGTAACTTTCTCCCCTGCTGGCCTGACATCAGTATGTGGCACTGTGGGCAGCTGCCAGGGCCCCAGGGCCCATCTCTGACTCCTGTGAAAAGGACCGGGTCTGTGAGCCTCATAAAAATAAGTCATAAAATAAGCCACGCTGCATGTTTAACAAGGCACCCTGGTGTCAGGGTTGGATTGGAGCCCAGAGAGCCCCAAAGCAGTTCTGATTCTGAGGAAGAGATAGACACCACGGGAGAGGAACCCGTGCGCTGTTCAGAGGAGCAGCCAGGGGGAGAGCCCCTCCTGGTACACGTTCCTGAGAGTGATAGTGACCCTGGCAGGGAAAGGGAGATGCAACAGCAGTTTCTGGACGCTAGGCGCTGGCACAGCATCAAGTGGGAGATGGCTGGTGCTGAGAGGAGGCGCTCAGCCCGCTTGGCGCGACGGCAACAGCGGCTCCCCGATACCCCACGGGAAAAAGGTGGACTCTCTCCTCCTAGCCCATAAGTACAGAGGTTTCCCACCTTTCCCCCCAAACGGAGATCAACTGATTCCTGAGGTTAGAACCCTGAGTTGGCAGCTCTCTTAAGTCTCACTCGTAGGATCAAGCAATTAGCATCTGTAAGCATCATTAGGTTGAATGGGAATAAAGCCTTGGAAAAGAGCCCTATTGTCTGCGTGTTGATTCTGGCTACCTGAGGATTTCAGAAGGCGGCAGGGGCGACCTCCCGACACCTGGCTGCATTCAGGCAACACGCTAACCCACAGTTCAACAAACAACCCATGGTTCAACAACCTACACTCAACCACCGTTAGCCTGTTGTCTGAACAGCCCCACTTATCTCTCGGCCCAACCCATCTCACAGGGTTGTTGTGAGGATGAAGTGGGGCGAGGGGGAAACCATGTACTGCGCTGCACCTTGAACTCCTTGGAGGAAAGGCAGGGATATACATGAAATAAACAAACTGTAGCCTAATTAAAAAGACAGACAGATAGCCAAAGCATTCGCGTAGCAGCATGCGCAGTTAATCTGTGGAATTCACTGTTTGGCAGGCTCTTGGGAGCCTGATGGTGCCGGGGAAAGGGTACGTGAGGAGAGTAATCCCAGTGCACCTTGTTTCCCAGTAGGATTGCAGGGAGGTAGGTGAGGCTTCTTCCAGCAATCTGGATTAAGATGGGGTGGGACGGAGTGTGTGTGTGTGTGCGTGCACACGCATGTATGCACGCACAGCCCCCAACCACCTAGCCAACTCCATGTGAGGACCTCAGGACCAAAAAGGTCCCCCTCCCCCGTTTTAGAGGACTGAATTGTCAAAATAATGGCCCCCTAAAAAACCCCAGTCAGCATTCTGTGTCCACTGAGCACTTTCAGTCTACTTGGGCTGTTTTGGGGTCCCTTCCCTCAGTGTTCTTTTCCGTAAATATTTTTGTACTTCTATGAACCTTGGAGTGCTCCCAAGCCTCCCAATGTGTGTATGTGTGTCTTGTGTGTATAGATGGTGCCATTTTAGACACGTATTCACATCTGGAGAATGCTGTTGGTAGATAGGATGACTGCAAAATAGGCACACCTGTATCAGAGTTGTAAAACCCAACAAACCACCAGTAAAATAATTTAAAAAAACTTTCCAGAATAAAGAGCCAGTGTGGTGTAATGTTTAGAGTGTTGGACTAGGACCGAGGAGACCCAGGTTCAAATCTTCATCCCGCCACGAAGCGCATTGGGTGAGCTGCCCTACCTAGCTCACAGGGTCATTGTGAAGATAAAATTGTGGAGAGAGTTGTGTATGCCCCTTGAGCTCCTTGGGGTAATGGCTGAATGTAAATACAGTAGATAATAATAATATAACAGAATATCAGACAGTAGTGAATCATTATATATTTATATGATATTAATATATAATGGTGCTTTCAGCGTTAAATAAGTTTAGAGAATAACTAAGCATGCAATCCTATGTAGGTTTAGACAGAAAAAAGTCCTACAATTCCCAGCATTCCCCAGCCAGCTACATAGTGTAGGTTTAGTTGTAGGATTTTTTCTGTCTAAACCGACACAAGATTGCACCCTAAGTTTTTTTTTAAGACACTTACAAAAAGACAGCTCCTTACTCCAAGGAGCTTGCGATCTAAGTGAGCATAACAAGTCAGTGAGAGAGCTTGGTGCAACAGGGAGATGTCTTCACTAGATGTCTAATGATGAACAAGGCTGTAACCAGGAAGTCCTCCCTCAGAAGCCCGTTCCGTAGTTGTGGTAATACAAGAGAAAAGGCCCTTTTGCGTACACCCACAGATGAAACCTCATGCAGGCATGGAATTCTCAGTAGAGTCTCTTCTGCAGATCTTAATGGGGAAGGCTCATACTGGAGACTGTGTTCCTCCCAGCTGCATTCGTGGAACTCAGCTGTTGGATCCCAGCTCATGTGCTGAAGGCCATTTTCTACATTTATTAGTCAAGAAAAACAGTTGCCTTTAGTAAATGAGCTTTGCTTTCATGGTATTGATATACTGTAACGTCTGGTTTTGTTTGCATGCCGGCAATATTTTTGTCTGTGACTTGCAAGTTCTGCTTTTATTGTAAGCTGTGACGATTTCTCTGGGACGTGAGCGGGGCAAATGTTCTCATGAACACCTTCCTTTGGTGAGCGGATGAATTGTTCAAAAGCACGTTGGTTGACAGCCTTGCTAATGACACTCTTCTCTCTTGCATGGACAAGGCTCGAGATGTGGAAGATTGAAATTGAACAAGGCAACTTTTCGGAGCTGCGCAGGCAGATCAAACAGGACGAGGAAGAGCTTGATCAGCAGCGCCAAGAGCAAGCGGAAGAGCGACTCCAGAAGCAGGAGGACAGAGCGCGGCTGTTGAGCCAGAGGTGGCTGACCACAGAGAGGTAAGCTGGGTGCAGAGGGCCGTTGTAGAGATGCTTCCAAATTTCTCCTCATCCAAGTTTCCCCCTGGATTTTGGAGTTCTAAATGGTCTCTCCTTATTTACAAAGTGGAAACACTTAGTTTTAGGAATCCTCCTTCTTTTATTTTGGTCTCCAAATATTGCAGAGCCCACGTTACTGTAGCTGTGTCTTTCTTTGGCTCGTGTCTTTTCCCTATAGTTACATGCACGTGTGCTTTGATAAATCACTACAGAAAAGCAACTGATGTGATCGTCTGTCTGATTGCAAGATTCTTTTTATGTGGTATTTGACATATACACAGGAGCGCATGTGCACGTCAGCAAAACACAGCACAGAAGAATCTTGAGGAAGTCATGCGTACAATCATATTTGATTTTTTGCAGTGTCCTAGCAATGTGTGTGCCACACTGGCGAGAGAGAGAGAAAGGAGGGGGAGAGAAGGAAAGTCACAATTTAAGCGAAAGCTCTGGCAAACTGCAGATGCTCCAGTTCCAAAATTCATTTTAAAAATTCTCCTAATTAAACCAGAATTAAAAGAGTGAAATTTGAAAACAAAGGAATGGAATAGTGGAAAACCATTTGTCCCTAGGCCCGTTCCATCCATGTCTCTGTCTGTGTACACACACACACACACAGAGATAGGGTGTGTGTGAGAGATGTCCATGCCTCAGTCTGGCAAGTTCCTGCTCCAATGGCTGGACCATAGGAGGCAAGCAGGCAGTCAAGGGGCACCAAGAAATAATTCACTGGTTCCACTTGGGAACAGATCACCCATACTGAGTCAGTGCAGCAGACGCTGGAGCTATATAGCAGGTTCAGGCATGGGACTGGGTCTCTGGGATCACCTGATTCCCAGGACCATGCTGGTGTTAGTTTTCCAGCTGGAACTGCCAATGGCTCCTTCCTCTGGCCAGCTTCCCTAGTGGCACTAAGGAACTGGTTTTTGTCTTGTGGTGCTTGACAGCATGGATTGCTCTGGCAAATTTCATCCACATTGCAGTGACGTCAGGCTTGTACGTCCCCATCCTCCAGCTCCTACGCACCCCTGATCGTGCAAAGGGAGTACTGTGTAAACCAGACGTATCCAATTTCAAGAGCTCATGTGTCATTCAGTTCATAGGGCGCTTTCTCTTTCTGACTGTGGTGGACACAGGACAGGCATTTGCCAGATTGGGACTGTTGCATAGAGGACACTGGGGAGGCTTGATGTGTATGACAAACTCCTTGTATGAGCCTGCGGGGACTGGAGGGGATGGCCTTCAAGCAGGAGTCATTCAGCGGCAGGAAGCACATTTGGGACAACAAGCTTCAGGTTGCTGGGGTGGGCCCTGTAGGACCTGGGAGAGCTTCCAGTGAAGACAGATGGGAAGGGACCAAAGCAAATACTGTAGAGCTCATGCAGAGCATCCCTGGCTTTTATGGATGTCCTTTTATTGAAGATGATGTCGTCTCCCACTTGTAACCCTCCCATGGTTTTCCGCCTCTTCTGTCTTTTTTTTCTTACCACAGAAAATCTGTTAAGAAAAAAAGAGAAAAAACTGGCTGCGCAATACCTTCTGATTGCTAGTGCTCGGTGGGACCCCTCCGTCTGGAAGCACCCATAGTTTGACTTGGTATACAGTAGCTTTCTGTGTTCTTTGACAAGGTTCATTGCTCAGCTGGGCCCTTATCTTCATTCCCAAGCAGAGCCCACTGGCTTCCAGAACCCTGGCAGGAATTTAAAGGAACCATGCTGTGACTTGGAGCTGTGCACTGTAGTGACACTCAGTGTCTTCAGATGGTGTCCTCTGCCTTCTCCAGTGGGGAATCCCTCAGAGAGTGAACAGCTTGATGTCAACAGTCTCTAGGCAGAGAGAAAAGGAGAAAGGCAGGGAAATATACCTAAAAATGTCAGGGTGGTGTCATTAACTGCCAGTCCTCAGTCTGAAGCAGTCCTGTCAGGGCTCGGTCCAGTTTGTGGGGGGCCGTAGGCAAGTTGTCCTCAATGGGCTCACCTCTTTCTCTTCTTCACTTCTGTCGCTGCTGCCCTAATTACTTTCCTCTCCCTCTGGGCCCAATAAGCACAATCTCTTGGAGAGAGAGAGAGAGAGACTGCGTGCGTGTGTGTAATGCAGTCTGGAGTGCTCTTGTTCAAGGGTTATTGTTTCTTCTGACTCGTTTACTTGGAGAGGGGCAGGTGAGCAGGGAGCAGTAGTGCTAGGAGACTCCAAGGACTGGGAGTGGGCCTCCTACTAGGGTGTGGGCCTTGGCAGGTGCTCGATGCTGCTGATCCCCAACACCAGCCCCGGTCCTGCTAACTCAAGAACAAAAGCCAAGCCCATTGTTTTTTTTAATCTATGTTTTGCTTCTCTCCAGGAAAATAAAACGAAGTAGCGAGGATTACGAGCAAAGTCTTTCCAAAGCGATGGAAGATGCTCAGAGGAACCACCAAAAGGCAGTGCGGTTTCTGAAGAACAGTCTCGGAAGGTTTGTCATTTACACTTTTAAAGAACCGTACCTGAAATGAGGGATGTGGCCTTTTGAGTGGGTCTTCATAGGAAACTCTCAAGGGCTCCTCCCGGGAAAGGTAGCTTTTATAAACAGCTGCTTTTACATATGGCGGCATGTAGGCATTTAAAATATTTTCCACGCACCGCATGCTAAGAGGATGTATCATGGCATACCTAGACCTTGTTTACAAAATAGCGAACAGGGAAATACGGAAAGCCTCAGAATGTATATATTTCCATCACTCATTGAATAGAAAGATTTTGGATTGCCCGAAAACTTTAAAAACAAACTAATGCCAGTAGTATAACACAATAGTCTTTGAATGCTGGAGGTCCCAGGTTTAATCCTCAGCATCTCCAGTTGGAAAGGATCAGGGAACAGGTGATGGGAAAGACCCTTCTCTGCCTGAGACCCTGGAGAGCTGCTGCCAATCAGAGCAGATAGATGGACAAATAGTCTGATCTGTGTAAATCAGCTTCTGATGTTCCCTATTTATTTACTTATTTATTGCATTTATACCCCACCTTTTTTCCTCCTGCAAGGAACTCAAGGTGGCATACATTATCCTCCTCCTCTCCATTTTATCCCCACAACAACAACCCTGAAAGGTGGGTTGGGCTGAGAGTCTGTGACTGGCCCAAAGTCACCCAGCGAGCCTCCATGGCTGAGTGGGGACTAGAATCCGGATCTCCCGGCTCCCAGTCCAACACTCTCACCGCTACACCACGCTGGCTTCCCTATGTTCACACAGCCTACATAATCCTGTTTTGCAAGCTGTCCCACCTTTCCCTGCTAGCTTTGTTCTACCTGCTCGTACCTTTTGACACATTTCTATATTTGGAGAGCAGCTAGGGTTTTGCCAATGCCAAAATATGATGCGCAATGAGGAACGCTCACTTTCACTTCAGGCAACTAGAGAGAAGGGAGCAGGAAAGAGCGTAGCCTGGAGTGGATGGGTGGGCAACCTCTCTTGAGAAATGGTTTGCAAGGCTGTAAAAGTGACCTTGCCAATACTCTCAGTGAGCCCATGGTTGAATGTGGATTTGAACCCAGGCCTCTCACTGAATTCTTCTAACTAATAGCTTTTAAGCTCTTATTCGTCCACAGGCAGGTTCCACTCTGCACACCCAACTTTATGCTGTTCTACGTCAAATGAGCAATCAAAGATTCTTGCTGATGGATGGGAGACCCTGTTCTCTCCTCCAGCAACAAATAGCCAGTTCCTAGAGGCTGAGCATGTCTCTCCATGCTGGATCAAAGGAACAAATTAAAAAACACAACCAAGTCTAGTTCTGATCTAGGTTCATTATAGATGGCATAGTAAGGACTTCAGACTTTTCAGTTGATTAGGTTTGGGTGGTTAGGAACCACTGTTCAAGGCCATCAGCTCTTCCACTGCTGATTGCATTGCGAATGGCCGTGAACTTGACTGGTTGTGTCCTTCTGACAGGGTCCGTGAGAAAGAAGCAAGTGAGGAAGAAGAACAGCAGGAATACATGCAAAGAAGGATGGACACTGTATTGTCCCTGAAGAACAACATCACTGCCAGTCGGGTATCTCCCTTATTTTGATGCTCTTGGCACCGCAGCTTCACAAGTGTAAGAAAGAAAAGAATAGTGAACTCTTCCTATTCTAAGCAGATCTTGAACGTGTCCTGACCTGACAGATAGGTTTGCTGAACTAGCTCCTGTTGAAATGTATGTGCATCTGTTGAAAGTGAAGGATCCATTTGTTTCATTGCAGATGGCTAGATTATATGACCTTTTTGAGCTTCACATTTCTAGTGTCCTATTATTTTGAGACCTCTCATTGCCTTATCCAGAGGTGGAGAGAAAATGGGCTGGGGTCTACTCGTAGATCCCTGCAAGGGTTTCTGGCTTCCATTTTTCTGACAACCGCAACAACAACATAATCCCCCCTCCCACCCAAATTAGGTTGTTAGAATCTCTGATCTGTAGCAACGAAGTTGTAGATTTATATCTGTATCTGAAGGGTCATTCCAGAATATGTCTCCACTCACTGAGCCACCATTTTGCATCTGTCTCTGTCCCCTGAGCCACTGTTTTTCACCTGGCATCCCAAACCTGAAATCTGCCTATGCCTGAGTTAGATCAGGGACATCATGACCATAAACTGACAAGGAATAGGGCAGGACTGCTTATAGACTGGTAACTACTTAAAAACAACAACAAAGGAGAGCAGAGGGTAGGAATAAAGAAACAGTTTTTCCAATGAAAAAGGGCCAGGACAGACCTCGAGCCTTTTAGCTTATTCAGTAAGCAGTGGTGAGAAGCAAAGTAGCCAAGTTTGCCTCTGATGCTTGTGCAGCCACCTTCACTGTTTGCTGGGGAGAGGGGTCACGTTTTTACAGCAACGACATACTGCAGTTTGAGTGCTGCAGGACATGTAATATCTGTACACTTGAGCCAATCTGTACACTTGAGCCAATCTGTACACTTGAGCCAATTGGAAAAGGCTGCCTCAATTCGCCACCCCTGTTCACAGGCGGCAAATTGGGTGTCTGTTTTGACATTTTGGGGGTCCCAGTTCTGAACCCTCAAAATGGTTGTGGGTGGAGGGGTGATGATTGTGGCAGCAGTCACACCTTCCAGCATCATTTCTCAGGCACTCTCAGGAGGAAGCATGGCAGAGGCCGGAGCTCTGCTCCTACTACCAAAGATACCAGCAGCTTTTAAACTGCTTAAAAAGAAAAAAGAAATGTTGACAGAAGGCTATTACCACTACTACAGTAAGCACCCCCAAATATTTCAGGCCTCCAGCCCCACCAACGTTGTCCCGTTGTTTTGTTTTGAGGGTTTGGTGGGGGAGTTATTAGCCCTTCGATGTAACCAGCAATTTCATGGGGGGTTCAGTTCACCCCTAATTCTCCACTACAGATTTAAATCAGTTGTGTGCCATTTTAACTGTTGTGGAATCAGTACTCAAAGCCACAATGGCTACCTGAGGGGTATGAGGAAGGGATTCAATCTATGTATGCTCTACAACCTGACTTTGGTTAAGTGGAAAAAACTGCTAGGAGATTCTAGTCTCAGTGCAGCCCTATGCCTTTAACTCCTTCACTGCCTTTGCCTTACCTCCACACTGAACAGCAGCTGACTCATGGCTGCCCAAAAGAATCCTGGGAGTTTTTTGTAGTTTAATGAAGCTAATTAACTGTTTTATTGTCAATTTGCTTGTTTTTTGTTATTGTTTTTTAAGCCTCCTTGCATGGACAGGGGGTGGTAGTTGTGTGGGCAGGCAGGGTAGACATTAAAAAATAAAAGTGAAGTGCTTGAAATTTTCTGTTAGAGAGTTCTAGCTCCCTCTGGCAGGACTAACAGTGGGGTAGAATAGTTGGAGTGTTGGATTTGGACTTACCTCACAGGACTGTTATGAGGAAAAAGTATGGGAAACCATGCACATTGTCTTGAGCTCCTTGGAGGAAAGGCAAAGTATAAATGTAATAAACCAGCGGATATAATTCCCCCTCTACTAAACACCATTATTGCTATTACCATCAGTGTGTGACAGAAAGATGCATGAGTGTCCCAAATAAGAACAGAGTGAGCTTTTAAAAAAAATGTTTGTGATCCATGTAGTGTCCAGGGTAGACTCATTCGCAGCTCAGCTGGATTCGAGATCTGTCAGGGATGCTTTGACTTGGATCCCTGCATTGAGCAGGGGGTTGGACTCGATGGTCTTATAGACCCCTTCCAACCCTACTGTTCTATGATTCTAAGATGGAGCACACTCTGTGTAGCCTGTTTAACCCTCCATATTACAATAATTGTAAGTTCAACTGATTTCAGTAGGCCAAGTTAAACAGGCTGCATTCACAAAACTTCAGCCCACTACTGAGGACTCTTCATGCCTCAGGGATCAAACCCCTGTTGCTTTCTGGGGTGAACAGATGAGTATTTGCCCATCCCTTATTACAAGCAAATTTGGCTACTTTACTGCTCTTCCCTTACTCAGTCATTTTTGAATAAGTTAAATAGCACGAGTCCCTTGGGGGATCTTGTTACTTTTTTCCTTCCATTGTGACAACTGTCAGTTTTACTCCTACCTAGGTTTCCCTGGGAAAAGGGAATCACTGTTAAGCCAGTTGAAATCTGTAGTGTGGCTATGCTCTTCGAATGCTTGGCGGCTCCTGGCTTCTTGAGTTTCTTTGTCGTAGATCGAGAAATGAGTGGTGCCTCTTATAACCATGTAGGAAAAACTCCGAACTCTCCGGGTCTGGGATGAAGCCAATGCCCTTGCTGCTCAACAACAAGACCAGAAAATGCAGGAAGCCATCCAGGCCCAAGGACACAATGTCACCAGGGAGGCTTTTCTCCATAAACGACAGGTGGAGTTTGACAGACGGAAGAAGTGAGCTGCTACTTTTTATGAAGTATCTCTGCGGATTTTTTTTTTTAACTTGGTTTTCTTGGTGTGGCAGCAGGAGGTGAGCTAAAGTTAGGGGAGCTTTCCACCATTCCCTTGTTGTGGTCAGATCATCTCTTGGTGAGCTTTAGACAGCCAGTGGCTTTTCCTCTCTGCAGAGGCTGGGGACCCATTAAGACAGCTCACCCATGGAGGCTGATGGATCCAGCTGGTTTCCAGATGACTCTGGGGTCTTTCCAGCTGACAAAACTGGTGCTCCTGTTGAAGCTCCAGTCAACCTGTGGAATATGAAGATGGCCAGGGTGGTTGACATGATTGCTCCTGAGGTGGTAGATGCCTCCTTATGAGAAGGAATGGCCCCAGGCCACCTGAAAGAGGTAGGACCACACCTTAAGAAGCCCTCCCTGGATCTGGAAGATCTGAATAATTTTACACTGGCTGTGCAGATTCCTTTCCTTGGCAAGGTCCTTGAGTGGGTGGTTGCTGACAAGATCCAGGCACCCTTGGATGTTATTCAGGTAGCAAACCATACAAAAGCTTTGAAAGGAAGAATATAAGGAATGTGCAACAATTTATGCATTCTTTTTTCTGTTCTATGCTCTTAAAAAAAAGATAACATTTCAGCCATTCAACTGTTTCTTAGTGCTATTGCTTCTCATAGTTTTCATGTCATTGCTTTAAATCCAGGGAATTTATGGAACAACAGAAAGCAAGAAAAATTGAAATTGTCGCTCGGATTTTGAAAGAAGACGCTCAGCTGGAGAAAGTGAGAAAACAGTCGCGCCCACGGACACAGAAGAGCAGCAATCAGCTTTCTGATGCTTTACGATGGCGCATGAAAACTTGGCAGTACATAGAGGAGGCATGTGATGATTCCGTGGCAACTGTTACACAGGTGAGCAGAAATACAGGGAGCTGGCTACCCTCCAAGAACTGGTAAATTGGTGGTGTCCGTGTCCTAGCTTGAAATGTCTCCAGTTCCTTCCTAGAATTACTGGCCCTGGTGGGACAGGAGGAGGGCAGTGGTGTCAGATCACTGCTGATTCTCCTGCAAGGCCACCTGTGCAGCAGTGACAGAGGTAGGAAAGGAGCAGGGCCTTGCATGGTGTCCTGTGGGCCTTTTATAGCCTCGTACAAACATGGCTGATGCAACCCTGCACTGACCACCTTAGAAAAGCCAGTACTGTGTGGCTGTGTGAAGAATTGAGTTATTTATTTTGTTCATTTCGTAGCCGGCCACATCCAGTACCGATGAAATGCATTAATCACAAAACGCTTGATGACATGGAAGTGGTGCCAGACCTGCAGGGCTCCTCATCTGAGTGTCACCAGATTTGGAATTCATTGTCCAAAGGTGTGATGCTGGCCACTAGTTTCGACCTACACTAGATGATTGACCATCGTCTATCCCAAACTGGGTTACCTTTTAGAAATAGCGGATATGGGCGGGGATGGGGGGGGAGGCAATATGGTTCAGGGCTGTGGCGTGCAGGGAGGGGTGTTGACCCCTTCTGCCCTCACCATTTTCCCTTGAAAATTGCCTCTCCATCACCACTATTCGTCCCCAAAGGAGCCAGTTACTGTGATGGTGAGGAGGGAAGGGTAAGCCCCCCTCCTGTGTGCCGCAGTCCTGTTCCAGATGTTCCCCCTCCACAGCTGCTTTTTCTAAAAGTAAAACAAGCCCTGGGTAGATGATCACATAGGAAGGCGTCATCCAGCCTGGGTCTTTGGTTTTAGAACGGGAACAGACAAGTGAATGGAGAATGCCTATCAGTGGTTGGCTGCTGGTGTTGGTAGCTAAGCTAAATAGAACATCCAGGTTCAGGGATAATATGCCACCAAATATCAGTTAGGGATGGCTGTTGTCTTAGTGCTCATGCCCTGTATATGAGCCTCCCAGAAGCATCTAGCTGGCCACTGTGGCAAATGCAATGCTGGACTAGATGAAGTTTTAGTCTGATCCAGCAGGGCTGCTCTTAAGTTTTCTCTTACGCTCTTAAGTTTCTCTTACGCTCTTAAGTTTTCTGAGTTCTTCAGCAGCACCATGCAGTGCACACTTTTCTATCTCCCCACTGTAGTTCCCAGTTTCTGCTGATATCTGTGATGTTTGTCATATTGTCAAAGACCTCTAGGCCAGTTAGCATTGCACACCACTTTTAGACATTTATGTCATTTTAATGGACAAAACCTCTGTTTCAAAATGTCATTCATCAGGGTAGTCCATCCCTTGTATTTTTTATTTTGCTGTAGAAGACTTGGCGCCCTCCTTCACCTTGCGACTCACTTGAAGACAGAAGTTACATTTTGGAAGGATCTCAGCTGATGATCCCAGAAATTAAAGACAAAGAGGAGGAGGAGGAAGATGGGAATGAGACTCTAGCTGAGCCAGAGTTTACAGGAATTTGGAATCAAGAGTGCAGCATATCCAAGGTTAAAATTCCATCATTCCCAATGTTTCTTTTGTTGATTCCCTGATGGTTTGACAGAACAGGAAGCACGCCAATCCTCCCTCAACAGAGGAGGCTATTGTGAGATGGGTTACCCCACTCACCTGCCCCACCTGTGGGGCCATGTCAATCATTGTAGAATCTGAGCCCTTTGTTAGAGGAGACCCCACTCAGTATTGGTCCTGCCTGCTCCACAGCAACAGAGGGTGGATTGCTTGGGACTAATTTAGTAGTATTTAGCTGTCCTTCCAGTATCATAATATTTAGCAACCCTTCAACTTTAGCAACTCTTCCATGGAAATTTATCAAACCAAATGGAAAGATAGCACCATCTCGGATATATAGAACACAGAAGGAGGAAAAGTACCAGAGACTTGGGAAGCGTAGCATACTTGGATAAGTAGATGGGAAGGAGTGCTGTTTGGGGAAAGGTGCAGTGGTGTTCCCTTGGTAATGGGCAAGGCCCCATCCTTGCAGAAGAAAGAGGTGTGTCACAGGGCAAACAGGAAAGAACATATACAACTCTTTCAGAAACCAAAGGGAGTGTAACTGTGGCCAATGGCAAGCAGAAAGAGCTGGTTTTAAAACTTCTGTTATGATGATGTTTTTAATCCCATCTTTCTGCTCTAAACAGGAATCACTGAGGGCAGATAATGTCAATTTTAAGAATGCATCATTCATTAAAAAGAATTAAAACACATCACAGAAGCCACAAAACGGTGGCAAACAATACAATAATACATCAAAGGGAGCAAATAAAATTTTGGAGGGAGACCAAATGTTAAATGAAACACAAAGGTCTTTTGCCTACAGCAGAAGACCAACAAATAGCTAAGATGATTTCAACCATCTCTTCCACTGACCTCAGGGGGCTGGCAAGATCATCCAGAATGAGATGGTTCCTTGAGCTGGAGTGTTGTGATTAGCCTTCTTTCTTCCAATATGAGGCAGACACCATCCTCTGCTGGCATCCCAAAGCTCCAGTTATAGGAAGTTGAAAAGTTGTGTTGTGTATCTTCCAGGAATTATATTTGTCTTGTGCTTTTTTGAACCTGTCTCCATTTTTCCCACTCTGCTTGGAGAAGAGGCTGCTGAAACTCTCATTCGAATGCAATTAGTCAGTGGAGCTGAAGTCTGACACTATTCTCAAACCATTTGTGCTCTTAACTAGAGGAAAAATTATCTGGCTTAGTCTTGGTTCGGAGATTTGTGAAGACACATATCACTTCACGTTTGCTGGCTTGTCTGACTGTTACAGCTGAACATGACATTCTGTTGAGTTGGTGATAAAGATGATTTCATGTGGAAAAAAGGCATGCTTTTTTCATCCCATCCTGGAGTGACAACATAGTGGCTGGCTCTTTAGGGTATTGTACAGAATTAGTGTTAAAAGGTTTGGATCACCAATGAATAATGTACCTTCAAAGTGGAAACCCCTGTTTCATTCCATAGTTAAGAATCGGTGTGTTCTCTATTCTTTTGAGTCTTGTGTGACCTTGGGAGCCAGTTGTGGGCCAAACTCTATTGATCCAAAAACAGAGTTTACCTTTTTTTTTTTTTTAAGGGTTAATGACAGCAACTACCCATCCCCAAAATTTGGATTGAAATCACAGGGTTGGAGGGGGGAGATTAACCCTTTCCTGGTTAAAATCCATGCCAGGGATAGGGTGGGGAGAACACTCCTGTATGTTTTACCCCCAAGATGATCTGTACCTTCAGGAAATGATTTTAACCTCTTCCCTTCCAGTGCCATGGTCAAACTGAAACAGCATCCCCACCCCCATGTCCTATATAGCCTTGCATATTAGAGGGAAAAGGGAGTTTAATAGACAAGAAAAGATTCATTTCAATTCATCTGGAGGCAAAGATAAAACACACAAACATTTCAAGCCTTTCTACACAAGGCTTTTATTGTACACTCATGATGGCTCACTCACGGTAGTTTGCACTCTTTGCAACCATTTCCCTGGGGTTTTTTTAGATCGAGGAAAGTGTGGTATTATTTAGAAATGTACCAAACATTGAAAAGATTAAAAAAAAATGTGCCAAGCGTTTAAAAGATTTTTTAAAAATAACTAGAAATTTGCAGGTGTAGAGTTTTTTTTACAGTGTCATACCTTCAGACCCTTTTCACTCTTACACACTCCCCCATGTTATCACTATCTTTCTCTCTCTCTTATATATATTCTCTCTCTCTCTCTCTCTCTCACACACACACACACACACACACACACACACACACTATTGATACAGAATACTTATATATTAGGTTGTGCTTTGCCCTGATGCTGAGACAACCAGAACTGCCACCGAATTGTTAAGGGAGAAGGGCAACTGATTCAGGACAGACAGAAGGACATCATACTTCATACAGCACATAGATAACACGGGATTCACTGCCACAAGGTGTGGTGATGGCTTAGATGGCTTTTGAAGAGGGTTAGACAAATGCATGGGGGATAACGATATCCATGGCTACAGCTTCAAGTCACGATGGCTATATGCTGCCTTTAGGACCAGAGGCAGTTTGTCCCTGAGTGTCAGGAGTGCCCCTGCTGCCTTCTGAAATCCTCTAGTAGCCAGAATCAACACGCAGACAAAAGGGCTCCTTTCCAAGGCTTTATTTCCATTCAACCTAATGATGCTTACAGATGCTAATTGCCTGAGACTAAGTGGAAATGCAAAGGAGCAGCCTACCAGGGGAATCTAAGAGTAGGACATCAGTTGGTCTCCGTTTGGAGAAAGGCGCAGCAAGTCTCTGAACTTAAGGAGTAGGAGGGGAGAGTCCCCCCGATCCCGTGGGCCTCAGGGCGCAGGTGTTGTCGTCGCGCCAGTCGGGCTGAGCGCCTCCTCTCAGCACCTGCAACCTCTCGCTTGTCTCTGCACCTGCGCCTCGTGTCTAGAAGCTCAAGTTGTCCCTCCCTCTCCATGCCAGGGTCACTGTCGCTCCCAGGAATGTGAGCGGGGGGGGGGGTGCTCTCCCTCCAGCTGTGCCTCTGAAAAGCAGGCTGGTTCTTCTCCCATGGATTGTATCTCTTCCTCAGAATCAGAGCTGCTTTGGGACTCTATGGGCCCAGATCCAACCCTGACACTGAGTACCAACCACTGGAAAGCAGGAGCGGGACAGGAAGATATTCTCCATACCCTGCTTGTGGGCTTTGTGAGGTTGGCCACTGTGGGAAACAGGATGCTGGACTATAGGCCTTTGGTCTGATCCAGCAGGGCTGCTCTTATGTTTTTAACTCTACAGAGTCCCATCTTGTGAGGAATCTAATTGCCTTTAAACCGGCTGTATGTAGGAAAAACTGTGTGGCTGGAGCAGCTCTAACAGCCTTTTGAGAAGGGGCCATAGCTGAGTTGTAAAGCACCTGCTTTGCATGCAGAAGGTCGCAGGTTCAGTCCCCGGTACCTCCAGGCAGCGATGGGAAAGACCCCTGCCTGAAACCCTGGAGAGCCATTGCTTCCAGGCAGCATTGACAATACTGGGCTAGATGGACCTGTGAGCTGACTCAGTATCAGTCAGCTTCCTATGTTCCTAACCTGGACATAGTTCTCTGTTTTGCTCCCAGATTTGGTCTTGGGTGGTGGGTGCTTCCAGGGAGGGCCTGCTTTTTGCCACACCGCCAAGGCCAATACATCCAGAAACAGAGTAGACATCATGCATAGGGAGAGGGAGTCTGTTCCTTTGTTCTAAGGTGGAGGTTGTGTGAAAACTTAGCCCGTCTGTGCAGAGGTTATAAACAACTTTATTCAAATATGTTTATAAGCTGTATTTAAGATCTAAGTGGTGGAAAGGTGGAATATAAATCTATTAAATAAATGCATACGTGCTTACGAACACCATTCACATACACACATCATACTCAAACAGACTAACAGCTCTTAACTGACACTATAATAGCATTGCCTACATACTTATCTGCTTGCATGCCTTCCCTCCAAGACTACTCCATTTCATCTTCCCTTAGGCCTTATGAGCCAGCAGTTTTTTAAACTTGCGAGCAGTCAGAATGTTTTTAAACATTCTATAACACCTCAGCAGCTGAGCCAGTTGTGACTCTGGCCTAATTTCAAGCAAGTCAAGTCAGTGCCATCACATCCAATAGCAACAGACGTTTCAAAAAATGTGGCCTGCGGGTGTGTTTCTTTTGTTGGTTTGTTTTAAAGTTTTGCCATATTTACCAGATTTGGGGTGGAGAGGTAAGTTAGCAAAGCCACCATTTCCCTGCATATCTGTATGTTCTGATGCTTTAATCTGATCCGTCTCTCTGCAAACTTAACGAAAGACCTAAAAAGGATGAACATCCAAAGCAGAAAATAGATATTCCACCTCTCTGAAATTCTCAGCGTATTTCTCTCCCACTCTATCATGTTTCACGCTCCTCAGGTGCCAGACGACAGAATAGACTCCAAACCCCTTGGTGCAACTAAACTGGAAAAGGAGATTTTTGCTCAAAACTTGGAGAAGCTGCGTAGTGGAGTCATTCATAAACATAGGGTCTGTGGACGTGAATTTAAGGGGTGCCCTTTTTATAGCAAGCCGAGCCTCGTTCATTTCAAGGTTGGTGTGGATTTAAAATGGAAAAAAATGAACCAGGATCTATTTTTTTTTAAAAAAGACTTCAAGCTCAGTGCTCTAGAAATAATTTAAAATGTTTGTTCCTTCTGGTTACTTGAATTCATGCTCTTAAAATAGGTATGAATTGGGACCTCCTATTTGGACAAAGTTCAGTTTTGTAAGAAATAATTTTATTTATTCATTCAATTTTTAACCCACCTATATACGAGTACTCTAGGCAGCGTACAAATTAAAAACAATTTAACAAAAAAATCCAGCAATAAAAACAACACAGCTTAAAAACAGTATACAAGAGTCAGCAAAAGGAACAAGAGTTCTAAAAAGGGAAGGCCTGCCGGAATAAGAGAGTCTTTAATTCCTGCTTTAAAACCTTCAACGAGGTCAGCAGGCACATTTCAGCCGGCAGGTCATTCCACAACTGAGGGGCGGCAAAGGAAAAGGTCCTCTTGTGTGCAGCTGCTAATCTCACATTGGGCAGCCACAGCAGAGAGCCCTCAGTGGCAGACTGGGATGAAGGGGAGAAGGCGCTCCTTAAGGTACCTTGGACCTAGACCATGTGAGGCTTTGAAGGTAAGAACCAGCACTTTATATGCTGCTCAGAAACAAACTGGGAGTCGGTGTAAAGATTTTAAAGCAGGTGTAATATGGCCTCCATGGGATGTCCCAGAGACCAACCCTGCTGCCATATTTTGTACCAGTTGAAGTTTCTGAAGTAAATATACAGGCAGCCCCAGTACAGCACATTCCGGAAACCAAGCCTAGGGGTTACCAGCATGTGCACCACTGTTACCAGGCCCACATGTTCCAGGAATGGGCGTAGCTGGCGTATCGGCCGAAGCTGATAACAGGCACTTCTCACCGTTGCCTCCACCTGAGGTGCTGTCAGGTCCCTTGGTCCTCTCCCTTCCCATTCACACACTCCAGCATACCAGGCTTCAGGCTCACTACTTTATTAGTTAAGGACCAGGTTCTTTACAAATGCAAATCCTCCGAGACTCTCAGGCTACAAGGGAAAACAGCTACTCCACACAATTACGAATACCAGTAGAGGAGGCCGAAGTAGAAGTTAGAGAAGCTGCCAGCAGTCTGAACAAGAACTTCCCAGCCAGACTGGCTTAGGGGGGACGCCCCTCCCTTACAGTGGCTCTGTCCTACATAGGCTTTCACGCATAGCCAACCTGGTGGAGCGTCTGAGCTCTGCCTCTAACTTTTCCCACTCTGCAACGGACCCTAGCATCCCTCAAGTCATGCCCCACACTCTCCTCCTCCCCCAAGATGTGGGTTCTCATGGAGGAGGAGAGGGGGGCCCCTTCAGGGCGAGCCATCTGTGCACCAAGGTCTTGAGAAGAACGCCTATCCATATCTGAGCTCACTAGGGAGTCAGCCTGTCCCAGTTCTGGCTGATCCCATTCTGAGTCTGAGCTGCTAGGTATCTCCACACACTCAGAATCATTCCTGACAGGTGCCAGGAACAGGGGTGGGTCAAGAAGCACCCTCAAGCTATGATCTTGCTTCTTCAGGGGGAGTGCAACCCCATCCAGATAACAACAACAACAACAACTAGTTGTTATCATTATTGTTTACATTTGTATCCTGCCTCTCTTCCAAGGAACTCAAGGCAGAACACATGGCCCTCTCCTACACAGTATCCCCGCAGCAATAATGTGCGGTAGTTTAGGCAGAGTGGTCTAAGGTCACCCAGTGAGCATGACGACAAGAGTGTGGGATTTGAAACTGGGTCTCTGCAGTCATGGTGTGACACTCTAACCACTACACCACATTGTCTCTCCAATTTTATCCATTAATCTTAAGAAGACTTAAATAAATATTTTGGGCTGTCACTCAGTTAAAGAAATCTTACTTAGTCGACGCTAAATATGCATATATTTGCATACTGTGTGCGTATTATGTGAGTGGAGCAATGCTTGTTTTAAAAACATACTTTCCTTTAAAAAAGGAGGGGAACAAGGCTCAGATATTTTACAAGGCACATAGTATATTGACACAAAAATATTTAAGAAATTCGCAACATATTCAAAAATAGTTGTGAGTAATAATGAGCATCCTTTTAGTCTATCAAAAGTAGGTTTTTAATTGATGTAGGCTGCAAGCCTATGTACTTACATGACAGTAAGACTCCTTGAAATCAGTGGAATTTACTTCTGAGTAAACATGCATAGGATTGTGCTGTTAATCACTAAACAGTACTACCCTGCTTTTAACCCAGTGTAAGAATCATGCCTACTTGGGTGTGCTTTCTTTACACCATTAGGTGCTCAAGTTCAGCAGTTTGGTTTGGGGAAATACCATTGTATTGATCAATTTGGCATGCCCAGACTCTCTGTGACATGACAGCAGCTTGGCCAATCACCGCCAAGGGTTTTACTGCCACCATAAAACTTCTTACTGTGTGATAACATGTGTTTTGATCCATTCCAGGACTTTGATATTGGCAAAACGTATAAAAAGAAGATGGTTTTGATCAATGCTTTCTACAGCATTAACTTCTGCAAGCTGGTTGGAGTCAGTGAACACCTGAAAGATTTTTTCACTGTTCTGTAAGTAAACGTGGTAGTCATTTGGGCTTGGCAGCGGGGTGAGGAAAGTGAGCTGTGGTGTTTCTAAGGCACCACAGTTTCTCACTTGGGTGGTCCAACCCCTGCTAATTCTCCTGCAAGGCCACTGATCCAGCAATGACAGGGGCAGCAAAGGAGCAGGGCCTTGCACTGCATCCTGTGGGTCTTTTATAGCCTCATACAAACATGGCTGATGCAACCCTGCACTGACCAATTCAGAAAAGCCAGTACTGTGTGGCTGTGTGAAGAATTGCGTTATTTATTTTGTTCATTTCGTAGCCTGCCACATCCAATAGTGATTAACTACATTAATCACAAAACACGTGATTGCATGGAATGAGCCTTGTCTTGTCTTATCCCATCTTGTCCCTCAAACACCAAATGCCAATTTAATTAAAAGGTCTTGCAACACTTCTGGAAGACACTCAGGGTTGGGCAACTTGTCCAAAGAGAGGGAATTCGTACAGACAGTAAACTTAAGGTGGCATTTCCAGTTGAAGTTATAGGTGGTGATGGGACATAGGGGTGGAGTTGGTGAAGGGCCCTGGCCATTTTAGAGTGTTCTTATAAGTCATCACTAGCACCTTGAATTGGACCCAAAAGAATATGGGTTGAAGGATGGGTCTATGCAGGGTAGAAAAAGGGGGGGGGACCAGATGGACCAAGGGCTGCACATGTTTGCTGCCCAGATGTTTGGGCCCAGTGCTCTTCAACATTTTTATTAATGACTTGGAGGAGGAGGTGTAGGGAATGCTGATCAAATTTGCAGATGACACAAAATTGGGCGGGATAGCTAATACTTTGGAAGACAGAAACAAAATTCAAAGTGATCTGGATAGACTGGAGTGCTGGGCAGAAAACAACAGAATGACATTTAATAGGGATAAATGCCAAGTTCTGCACCTAGGAAAAAGAAACCAAATGACAGTTACAAGATGGGGGATACATGGCTCAATTTTTGAGAGAACTGCGCATGTTTAGCCTTGAGAAGAGAAGAGTGAGGGAAGATAAGATGGCGCTCTTCAAGTACTTGAGAGGTCGCAGAGAGGAAGGCCAGGATCTCTTCTCGATCATCCCAGAGTGCAGGACATGGATAATGGGCTCAAGTGACAGGAACCCAGATTCTGGCTGAACATCAGGAAAAACTTCCTGACTGTTGGAGCAAGATGACAATGGAACCAACGACCTAGGGAGGTGGTGGGCTCTCCCACACTGGAGGCGTTCAAGACGAGGCTGGACAGCCATCTGTCAGGGATGCTCTGACTTAGATTCCTGCATTGAGTAGGGGGTTGGACTCGATGGCCTTGTAGGCCCCTTCCAGCCCTACGATTCTATGATTCTATGTTGTAGCAGAACTCTTGCAGCATGGTTCAGAGCACAGGTGCAAGTTCTCAGTGCTGTGTGTGACCATTAGGCTGAAGGGATGCAAGCAGGGAAAGGGAAATTTAGGCTAGGGATGTGTGACACATCCCCAATCTCCCCCCCCCCCTGATCCTTTAAGCTGTAAGGAGGTCTGCCCCCATCACAGATTAAAGATTTATTTGTGAGTGGTCAGCTGGGATTGGAGGAGAAAGCCATTCTCCTATCCAAGTAGACCCCCACAAAAGACTCCCTAACAGCTTAAAAGATCCTAGAGGGGTCCTTTTTTAAGCCCAGGGAGGGGAGTTCAGCCCCCCCCCCAACACCCCGGCACATGCTGTACCAGAAGATTCAGGGATGGCTGCCACCCTCCTCCCCAAAACCTGTCCACTGTGATGCTGTTGCATAATTCTATAGTACGGGGAGTGGTGGTTGAATTTCTGCAACGTTTATCTCCCCCCCGCCCCCAATATGATTTCTTCTGGACCTCTAACATGTCTCTGCATAAACAAAGACTGTTTAACCAAACTCTGTTCTTGCATAGCGATTAAACCCAGCATTTTCCACCCTGAAGCAGCCACTCCTGACTTTGATGTTTTCTGTCATGCCCCAGTGAAATTACACCATGTATTCCCCGCTAAAAGTCAGCAAATCATTGCATTTTCCTGATTTCATACTCCAAAAGATGACGTTCACAGCTTGCGGCCGATTTCTAACAAAGGACATGTGTGTTTTGGGCAGGAGCCAGCTCAGTAAGATGGTCTGGGTGTGAAAACATCATCCCTCTGGGGGTCCAAGTTTGCGGGGGGTGTCTCTAGCTCAAAGGGTTCCCAGCTGACAGGCTCATTGTCAGGGCCAGGGTCTGGGTCCAGCACCTCTGTGGCTTGTGCTGCTAGTCCTTGTGATCTGGCTGGCCACTAGTTCTTGAGGGCAGAGTTTGGGCTGGTGTCCAGTTGGAGTTATTTTATGCACACAAGATCAATAGGGGTGGGTGACCTGTCTTTTTTCAGGGAAGCTTGTCTGTCCTTCGAGGACCACTGATCTAGTGGTCCTCGAAGGACCACTGACCACTTATCCCTGGGATGCAAAGCTGGGCAGAGAGCAGAGTTGCCATACAGGCACAAAGGACCTCTTCCATCATTACTTGCAAAGGAGAAATTTCAGCCCAGTGAGTTGTGCAGCACCACTCCCCCTCCCAGTGGGGAGAAGGCAAAACATGAGTTGGTAATTATTACTGTTTGTTTATGAACACGGTATCTCCCTTATTCTTTCAGGGGATAGATCAGGCAGCTAATTCACTTGCTAGCATTCTTCTCTTGGGGAGGGGCATACAGCAGCCCAACCCTTCCCCACTTGAGATTGCTGCATAGAAATAAGGTGCAAGCAAGATAGTATCTGAGGGGCTCTAGCTCAGAGATGTTGAAATCCCTTCATCTAGGGTGCTTCCGGGCAGAGGGTTCGTAGCGCTGCCCATCAAAAGGCATTGTGCAGCCATTCTGTCTCTCCCTCCTTAAGGGTTCAATCCTATGGCTGCTAGAAAACCGTGCTCTGTGGTCAGTTCCTGGAGAACTGCCCTCCATCCCCTCCCCAGGGGAAAACTGGGCGTTCCTCGGGGCGGGGGGCAGAGTTCAGAAGTGCCGGTATGACATTTCCTATGTGTTGTCCAGCCTCCCACTGCCCGCTCCACCTTCCCGCAGCTAGACAGACGAAATTGGCTGTCTAGCCATGATTGCAGGGTGGCTGGAGCACGGAGGAGACACATTCCTCTGCGCTCCTCCTGCCTTGCATTGGATAGGTGGTCACCTCCGAGTTCGGAGGCGGCTGTCTATCCCCATAGGATTGCTCTCTAACAGGTTTTTTTTTGGTACGAAAAAAGGGCAGAGGAAGCGGTGGGAAAACATGGAAAGGTTACAAATGGAAGAATTTGTCCCATCCTGTCTTCCACCCAGGGTAAAATTCTGTAAACGAGTCAGGGCAATTGCACGATAAAAACCTCATGTGGAAGCACCCTTGGACAAAGATTGTTGGCTCCAAGTAGAGCACCCTGAGATATTCATCCAAATTCTTACTTGTGTTGTAGATAAAGCCTCAAAGCATGGGATGGGCAAGGTCTTTTTATTGTACAGAGTGCTCTGCATGACTGATTTGGCAGGCTTATATTATTTACTTTGGTATCTTAACCTTAAGTACAAAACATGTGCCATTGATTAGTGAATTCATATGGTTAAAACAGAACAGCCCTCTCTCGATGCATATTAACCAAGCTCAACTCTGCTTCCTTTTCTCGACAAGATTACATGCTGTAGCAGATTTGCTGCTGGGGTGGCTCATGTACAGAACAGATCTGTTTGGATTGGACTCGGGCTCCCTAATACTCTCATCTCAAGTTGAAAGCTGTAAATTAACAGCTTATTACACTGGCTGGTTTTAGCCCAAGCTCTCAGAAATTATGCTGTAAATCAAGTGGCAACTTGGCCTCATCTTACTTTAATGATCCTTTACGAGTCTCAATCAGGGATTGTCTTGCAATGCTAGATTACTTCCCTCTGCCCCCACCTCCCCACCCAAAAGGCAGGAGCCCATATGTGAGGCATGCTTAAAAATAGTCCGTCTGTTCCCCCCCCCCCCCCGGTTGTGTGTCATGGCTTTCTTTTCTCATGCTAAGAATGCAAAGCACTGCCACACTGGAGTCAGTCATCAAAGATCAAATTCAGGACAGCCATCATAGTAAATGTTTAAAAAGTACACAGCACCTTAGAGTGTTCAAAGCACTCTGCATGCATTGTATCTTGTTGTAATTCTTTCAACAACCTTGTACCAGAGTTCAGTATTCTTATCCTGTTATTGAGGGCTGAGGCAGAAACATAGGAAACTGCATTATTCTGAACAGCCCAGTATTGTCTACTCTGGCTGCAGCTTTCCAGAGTTTCAGGCAGAGAAGTGCCTTCCCCATCATTTGCTTCCTGATCAGGTTAATTGGAGATGCCAGGGGTGAAACCAGCCACAGGCAAAGCAGATGCTTTGTCACTGAACTAAAGCCCGTCATAGGAAGTTATACCAAGTCAGACCCTTGGTCCATCTTGACTTTACACTGTCTGGTAGTGGCTCCCCAGGATTTCAGGCAGGATTTTTTCCCAGCCCTACCTGGAAATGCCGGGGACCAAACCAGGGACGTCTCTGCATTAAGGAAAAAACCAATACCTGTACCAGGCTTTCTTCTTCTAGAGTCTTTCTGTGTTCACTGCAGGCTCCTTTAGCTGGTGACCAACGGCAACCATGTGATTTGTAATTGAAAACTTCCCCTCTGGGCAATGCTCCATAATGTTCAATGAAACAACGCCATCTAGTGGCTGTATTATAGCACACTGCCGACTTTACACACTGGGGCTATCCCATGATAATTTTAAATAGTGTGTTATCTCTGATCTTTTTTAAAGCGAGATTACCAGGGTAAGGCGCGGGAGATGTTCTGGAGGTTGATGATGATGTGTAAAGGACCTGCAAACTTCCGTGAGTGGCCAGTCATGGGCATGCAATAAATTGCTCATGTGGAGAAGCCCCAGGAGATGTTCTACCACTGATCTGTGGTGTCCTGAGACAGGGGGGGCTTGCCAGGGACACCTAATGAGTTTGTTGCAAAGGCAGAATTCAAACTGGCAACTTCCTGCTTCATTCTCCAGCCACTTCATTATCACAGCTCTTATCTTTTTGTTGCTGCTGTTCATAAGAATATGTCCTTTTAAGACAAAACTCTCTTCTAAAGGCATTGACATATACCAATAGCTATCCTGGAATTTCTTTCTGGACAAGAAACAGGCATCAGGGCAATTCCAGAGCCAGCCTTTCTCCATAGGTGGAGATACCTGCCGCCTTTCCAGGTGGGACTTCAAAGAAATAAATGGGAAAAAGGGATTTCCTCATAAGTAACATAAACTTCTATAGCCCTGTCATCAAGCTCTAGTGTCTTATGTATTATGTTACTATCAAAAATATGTAAGTTGAAGGAGAACAATTATTTTAAAATGTAGATGCTTTTGCCCACTTTTATTGAACACTTTCCTTAAATCTAAGACCTAGATAAAACTAAGATCTGCTTCAGAGCTCTGCTCTTGTGTGCCTGCTGATAAGATCAGTGAGGTTGGCAAGCACGAGTGATGGAGTACCTCTCAAAGTGCAAAAGTGCTATCTTCAGTATCTCAAAAAGCTGCTGTACAGAAGTTTCAGTAATATACAAAATATATTGAATTTTTCAAAAAGATCGTGAGGGTTAAAATGATTAAGTCATATTCTTTGCCTACTGTTGTTAGGAGACCTGTGTGAATAAGCTTTAAAATGGTGATCTAATTCTGTCTTTTATTTCCCATTGTAGCTTTGATCCTCCTGGCCCAATGTCTGCTGGAATGTCTTGTGAAGTAGGGGTGACCTTTAAACCTATGGTAGGAGTAATATACAATCATCCTGATTAAACGGTGCTTGCAGATTTCATGATAGCAAAAGGATTAAATGAAAAGCTGCGCAAGGTTGATATGCATTTTAAACCGTGAAATTCCATCACTCTCTTTTTATAACTGTGCTAGGCATAGAGTCAACATTTTAAAATGCTTCCTTGTTAAAATGAGAAAAAGATAGGCACATAGGAAGCTGCCATACCACTTCACAGTATTTATCCGTCTAGTTCAGTATAGTCTACTCTGACTGGCTCAACTCTCTAGAGTCACAGGCAGAGGTCATTTGCTTGCACTGCTACCTGACCCTTTTAACTGGATATGGCAGGGATTGGACGTGGGCCCTTCCACATTCAAAGCATGTATTCTTCCACTGAGTTATAGCCCTTCCAATAAACGAATCTCAATAGAGACCAAAGCATGGCTGAGATGCTTACTGAGTGGTGAATGGTCTTCACGTGGTTGAGGGCCAGATGTTTCCAGTGGCAGCTGGTGCCAGTGGGCCAGGTGGACGAGAGGGCGGGCTCACCATAGTCAGAGCCATTTACTCATTAGTTCTTCCTACTGTAAATAGCAGGCTCAAGGGGTCCGGTTGGGGCCACAGCAGGCGGAAAAGGCTGCCATCAGAGTTCCGCCATGCTCCGTCATTGCAAACTTCTAAGAAGGCCTTGAAAACATTATTTTACCTTGGCCTTCTCTTGATATGACTGCTATTGTTGCTGTTACTGCTGTTATCACTGTTGCTGATTTTATTGTTGTTTTTTATTGCTGTTTTCATTGTTTTTCTGTTTTTTAATATTTTAACTGTTTTTATGTATTTTATTGCTGTAAGCCGCCTTGGGAGGGCTTCTGTCCTGAAAGGCAGCCAAGAAATATTTTAAGTAAATAAAGGGTTGAAGTATGAATGGTGACTCGTCTGGCTTGGCCCTCAGTGTTTCCATTTAAAAGATTTCTATCTTGTATCCCAAGGTGGTATACAAATAAAACCATACAAAGTAACAACAATAAGTAATTGGCAACAAAGAAACTAAAACCCAAGTAAACCATGCAGGCATACAGCTGTGCAGCTGACAACAAGAAGCACTTATGGCCAGCTGATATTCATTGCCGTTAAATGCATATGCAGCTAAGGACTGGATTTATTTATTTATTTTATTTAAAACATTTGTATCCCACGCTATATCATTAGGATCTCAGAGTCTAAGAATGACTTAGGGGGCAATCCTATTCACATTTAGACAGAAAAAAAGTCCCAGTGTCCCTCCAGCCAGCCTTACACACTCTTACACACTCTTTATCAATTCTGTAAATAAGCTAAAACAACGTTTAATTTGCTGACAAACGTCACTCGATTCTTAATGGCATTTTCTGTTTCCTATCAGATAAATGAAGATCTTGAAGGAGAAGTCACATTTTTGTCTCAGATTGGCTCCTTTTCAATCCCGCTAAAATGTTCAACCAAGAAATGTGTGGTAAGTCAAAGGTTTATTGCTGAATTAGAGGCAATGACCCTGTTTCAGAATATAACAATAAAAATAAATATATTAGCTGGAAATATAAAAAAATGTATCTTTTCTCTCTAGCAGTAAATCCACAAGCTATTTATTCAGTTTGGAGCAAACACTGCAGTTACTCATTGGCTTCAATAACATTTTTGTGAAATGGCACACTAGTTTTGTTCGATTTGCTTCCTTCCAGAGTCTTCCCTTTATAAGATTCTGAGTGAACTAAACTCAATATCTATGCATCATTATTGAGTTACTTTACTGTTATTTAAATTGGAGTTGGGCACATGTGGGCCAGATCCAGCTTGTGAAGCAGTTTTAATCCAGGGTTAGTAAAATGTTGTTGATGGTTTCACTTGTGGAGAAGAAAAATACTGCTTTCAAAAGCTGTGGGGAAATAGATATTCCACATTTCAGTGTTTCTTATCCCTTTCAGTTCTCTGCTTAATTTGCAGTTTTTATAAGCGCTATACACTTAAAAGCTTTTTAAAAAACCATATCCCACATTTCCCCATCAAACATGAACCCAAAGCAGTTCACAAGAATCAGATAAAACATCAAGCCACAATGGAAAGTACAATAATCAAATATAGAAACACAATCTTAGGGCACAATCCTATGTGTGTTTAAACAGAAAGAAGTCCTACAATTCCCAGCATTCCCCAGCCAGTATAAAAGTAGTTTAGGATACAACCACACCTTCATTTTCACCAGGAGACTCTATCACGCAGCAAAATAATAAATAATATGCAACAACTTAGATAGCCAAAAAACAATTAGCCCAAAGTCCTCCAGAAGAACCAGCTCTTTGCCTGGTACCAAAAGGAGTACATCTAGCTGCTGGCACGCTTATCTGGGAAGGGCATTCCGCACAGTTGGCACTGCTGTTGAACACGCCCGGCTCCTAATGTGTGTGCGCGCCACTTCATTTGGCCCAGAGGAATGCCTCAGATGTGTAGAATGAAGCACAGAGTGGCCCCAGGAGTACAGAAGCTGGCTATTTTCCATTGAAACTATATTGCTGTGGTTGCTGATTTATTTTTTGGTTTTGGTTTTTTAAAAAGACTACAGGAGCCAGCTTTACAAAAATGCATGTAGGTGGATCCATTTAAAAGTGAGCTTGAGTATAAATGCTGGAAGACAACTACTTCAGAGAATTTGCTCCTAAAATTAGCCATGGCAGTTGAAAACAACTTCATCTTACCAGCAGCTTGCAATAAAAGTTTATGAACCATTTTTGCTAATCCATTGTTAGCAGTTTTTCAAGAAATTTTTGAGCCAGATATTCAAGGAAAAAGACGTCAGTGCATTATTTTTAGGCATTAGATGCACAGTTCCACCAAGGACAGTTGTTTTTATTAAATGCAGACACTTACACCCTACAAGCTGTTATTAGCTTATGGACCACCCAGTACATAATTAGTTCTGTGACACGTAGTTGCTCTCAACGTATTGTAAAGTGGCAGCTGTTGTGTTTTTTTTTAAATGCGAAGCGTAGGAAGCCAGCAAGGCTAGTACCTCTAAATGGGCAACTTTACTGTGTAAACCACATGGGCTGGGCTAGCCAGCTGTGCTCCAAGCAATCAAATGACAGATTGGGGATGTGGGGCAGTAAACTTGACACTGCATCCACACTTGGTGTGCGTGTGTCTGCATGAGCAAAATGGCCAGAGGCAGAAGACGTGTCACAGACAGGCTGGTGGTCAGGTTTTGGATCAAGCAGTCTGTATGGCTACTCAGTGAGATAAGCTGCTCAGAGGGAGGCAAGCCTGAAGCAACAGTTTGATAAATCCAGCCAGGTTCCTATTTGGTACCTCAGGTCTAGCTGGGCTGATGTCAAGTCCCTTGGTTCTCTCCCCTCTCAATTCACACACTCCAGGATACCAGGCGTCAGGCTCACTACTTCATTCATTAACAACCAGGTTCTTTACAAATGCGAATCCTCGGATACTCTCAGGCTACAAAGGAAAACAGCTACTCCACACAATTACAAATATCAATACAGGAGCCAAATGGGAATTAGAGACGTTGCCGGCAGTTTGAAACAAGAACTTGCTGGCCAGAATAACTTAGTGGGGATGCCCCTCCCTTACAGTTGTGCCCTCCTACGTAGGCTATCATGCATAGCCAACCAGGTGGAACGTCTGAGCTCTGCCTCTAACTTTTCCTGCTTAGTTCTGCACCGGACTCTAGCATCCCTCAAGTCACACCCCACACTCTCCTCCTCCCCCAAGACCTGAGTTCTCATGGAGGAGGAAACGGGGGGGGGGGGGGCTTCAGGTCAAGCCATCCGTGTGCCAAGGTCCTGAGAAGAACGCCTATCCATATCTGAGCTAACTACGGAGGGAGCCTCCCCCAGTTCTGGCTGTTCCCATTCTGAGTCTGAGCTGCTAACTATCTCCACATGCTCAGAATCATTCCTGACAGCTAATGAACCACAGTACCCTCTTTGGCCATGATAAAGGTGGCACTGCAGCACAGGAAAGTTCAGGCCGGCAACTCCTTCAGCCTGCAAGTAAGGATGTTGGAGGAATCTGTTTTGGGGGTGGAGCTCAACAAGTTTTCATCAGTTTGGCCCCCTGGACTTTGGTCCATTTTCCACTGCAGTGGAGTCAAGCTCCTCTGTAATGAGTCAGGCCAGGTAGTGAGCTTTCCATGTTTTTTATGAGCAAATTTGTGTAAATTGCGCAACGTATGGCTACAATTTGCTCAATTTATGCAAATTTCAGCCGCCAATTACACACATTTTGGCTGCAATTTGTGCAAATTTGCACATTTTGGCTGCAATATGTGCAAATCTCTATTTGCATAAATTGTGCCCAACATTTAAAAAAAGTATGGAAAAGGCCCCAGAGTTCAGGGAAAACCTGTGACTCCGCTCACAAATGCAAACCGAGTCAGGTGGGCAGCGGAAGTCCATCGAGCCCCCAAAGGACATCCCTAACTGCAAACTGCCTCAGGGGCACAGGGGGTAAGGCGCCAGGGCCCTGCTACCTGAGTCCCCATTGGAGTCCCACACTGCCATACATATTTTCCATCAAAGCCACCCTCTGGATTTTTCCTAAGCGATTTGGGTACCATACCTTTGAAATCCAATGCTTCACATTTGCTGTGGGGAGAAAGGAACTAAAACGTGCATCAAAACTTCACAAACCAGAATCGCAGGGATATTTTGAACGGCAGGCCATGAACTTTGGCCTGGAGGGTTTTTGGGATTCAGCCCATGTGAACTGCCATTCATCTCTGGGTAAAGCAGGGAGACTAGCCAGACCAATAAAGAAGGCCCTTAACAGCAATAGGCCAGAGCTGATCATGTGATCACCCTTACCCCTTACAAAAGCTTTCAGGTCCAGGTTGCTCGCTGGTCAGAGCAACAAAGGGACTCTGTGTGCTGCTGCTTCTTCCCTGCCACAGACATGGCTCACCTCTGACCCACTGTGCCAAGCCTTGCCTTGCACTGAGCGCCTCTCCCCTCCGCCCAAACTTGGCAGGAGCCAAATTATTCCAGCATTGGTTCCAATATGAATATTTTCAATCGCCGTGACACTCCCCAAGTACGACTGGAGTGGTAAGTGAATGGGACCACTCGGGGATTTGCAGTTCGGGGGCCATCTTTGGGGATGTTCTTCTTTTCCTTATCAGGTGTTTCTTCTAATCATCTCTTCCTTTCAAATAAACCATGATGAGTTGTCAATGCTTGGCTTGAATTGCTTCTTGCTGGCTTTTGGAGGCAATGTTGCCAAGTTTAGAAATCTGCCCCCTGACTTGGCAGCAAATCGGCAGGAAACAAATTGCTTAATAAATCAGTTTCTTGGATCTCTTATTTGTCACTAAATGTCAAACTTAGCAGCACAACAAACATGTCTAAATACCAAAATAGCTGAATTATGAAAATTCAGCTACTTTGCTAAATGCCCAATCCTAGGAATACAGCATTAGAGGGTCAAGTGCTAGAGACCAATGAAAGGCTTGATATCCAAATGCCAGAAGTTGAATAAAAAGCACCATCCCTACCGTATCGTGAAAGGTTCTCTCCCATTCTGTCCTGTGCTTAATTAGCAGAACAAGGAACTTTGTATGAATTTGGAGTCCCAGTTGTGGAATGTAGGAGTAATAAATGCAGGACAGTCTCTCACATGGTGGAGGGATTCTGCGCGCTGCCCCACACCCAGGGTCAGGAACCCTCAAGGTGTGAAGTAGACAAGTGAGGTAGTCTGTCCAAACCGTCAGACCTGAAGGCGAGACAAAATTGTAGGTCAACGTGTTATCCAAGGCAGTCACCAAATGGAAGCTATGCAATGAATCATTCTGTTGCCAAGGAAAGTCCCCATCTAACCTGGAAGCCATAATAGCCTTGAGAGCCAGTGTGGTGTAGTAGCTAGAGTGTTGTACTGGGAGTCGGGAGATCCAGATTCCAGGCCCCACTAGGCCATGGAAGTTCACTGGGTGAGTTTGGGCCAGTCACAGCCTCTCAGCCCAACCCACCTCACAGGGTTGTTGTTGTTGTGAGGATAAAATGGAGGAGGAGGGTTATGTACACCACCTTGGACTCCTTCAGGGGGAAGAAAGGCAGGATATAAAGGCAATAAATAAATAAA
Organism: Heloderma suspectum; assembly: GCF_057233095.1. NCBI lineage: Eukaryota > Metazoa > Chordata > Lepidosauria > Squamata > Helodermatidae > Heloderma > Heloderma suspectum. The sequence continues at coordinate 10,915,719 of NC_139472.1, read as the reverse complement.
TATAAATGTAATTAATAAATAAATAGCCCTTCTGGGTCAGGTGGTGCCAGTGGTCGGGCAGGCCGGGTCTAGTCACTCCAGAACATGACAACCCCTGCTACAACACCACATGGGGCAGCAGCACACAGATTGGTCTGTTCCCAGGGTTAGCCCTTTCCTCTTGTCAAAGGGGCAAGCTACAAAGAGGCTGGCTGAGGTCAATTCCAGACAGGCACTTCAAGAAGATGGAGCAGGTGCTGGCAGGGACTGAAGGTGGTGGTGGGGTCCATCCAGGCCACAAAACCATGGGAGTGTGTGTCATGTTCCCTAGCCTTGACCTGTCCTCTGGCTCTGAAGAGGACTCAGAGGCAGAGGAGACGCCCTCCATTAATCCAGTCCCCACTAGGCCAGGGCCTCCCAGACCAGAGGAGGTGCTTCTGCTTGACTCCTCTGATGCAGAAGACACTCCCCCATTACAGCCTTCACCGCCCCCACTCCGTAGGAGCCAGCGGCTACAAATTAGGCAGTAGCCCTTCAAGAAACAAATTCCTTCTCCAAGGGGGTGGAGTTAACTGCAGGGCTTGAGCTGCTGGCCTTTGTAAGGCTTCAGGAAGCCTTTGTCTGTCACCAAGTCAACAGTTTGCCTTGCTTGAATCTCAGCTAACTGGGAGCTAGCCAAGGTCCTGGAAGACCCTGCCTGGTCGAACGTGCCTGGTTATTCTGCACCCTTAAACCGGACTGGCCTTGCCTCTCCTTGAGCCAGCCTGACTTGCCAGGTCCTTGCCTGTATGGATTTTAGCTGGTTTTAGCCCCTCTGGGTGCCTTGAACCAAGCTGGACAGAACAGTGTGAAGGATTCAGGAGCAAAGCAGAAACCAGCAAGGCGTGGAGCAGAGACTGTGAACTGCGTGCGCAAAGCGCTTGTTGCATAAAACCTAACAGGAAGGCAAAGTTTGTATACCAGGGGTGCAGAACTTTAGCCCTGGGGGGCCCCAAACCGGCCCTTTGGGGTTCCCCAGATAGCCACGCCCTCTCCCTTGACCTCACCCCCTTTCCACCAGCCATCAACGGTTTGGGGGCTTCCTGGCTTTTGTGTATTTTTCCCCCACTCTAAAAGCTTGAAACGCCTCTCCTAAGGCTTAGTACTGGTAGCAAGAGCTTTAAGCTCAAATATATTTTTTTTATATTTTTGGTATTTTGGCCCTGCCTTTGTTGCATAGGGACAGAAAAGGCTTATCACAGTAAGATGGGGTGGAGTCAAGCAAAGTGACGCACACCTCCTGTGTTTCGACATTGGCATGCTGACTTCTTGCCGCATCCTGCGCTTCTGGCTTCAGGGAACATCCTCATGTTGCATGGTTTCTGGGCTCTAACAAAGAAGCTAGGCAGAGCCGTTGGTTGGGGAGAAGAAATCGGCGCCCCTCCAGAGAGGCATTTGAAAATTCTTTTTTTTTTTGGCCTTTTTTTGCCTTTTTTTCTTTTGCCTTTTGCCTTTTTTTTTTTTTTGGCCTTTTTATGCCTTTTCATAATGTGAGTGTGAAGCCTACGTTGGCTACACTGTGTTTTTTAAATTTTCAAACAGATCTTGTTTCTTTTCTTCTTTGCATTCCCCCCCCCCCGCATTAGCAACGTTCATGCATGCACAGAAGTGGTTCCAGAGAGACTGACTCTGTGCTGTGTGTGTGTGTGTGTATGTGTGTGGTGGGGAGCCTTTTCATTGTTGAATTAAGGTAGTTTCTATACAAAAGTCAACAGGAGGGAGAGTCGCTGTGTGCCATTGCCTTGTTTTGAAGTGGAAATAAGGATTTTAAGGTGTCGTGCTTGAAATGCTAGAGGTTCATTTAACGGATGCTGCTGCCTATATAGGATGGTAGTAATTATGTTCTCCCCCCTCCCTCTTTTTCAGCTGGCACTAGATAAAGAGCTCATTGACTTTGGCACTCATGTGGTGGGAGAGACAATTTCACGGACCATCACCTTGACGAACTGTGGTGCCTTGGGAACGCGGTTCCAGCTCCGCAAATCAGCCGGCACTGATGCTACGCATGCTGTGATGCCACTGCCTTCCGCCGAGAGGATGGTTAGTGTGTATAAACTTCCTCAGGTGGACTTTGGAGCTCTAAATGGCATAGATCAGCATATCTTTAAAAAGCCCTTGATCGCCCTAGGTTCTCTCTCCCCAGGGGAAACAGTCAGCATAAGATGGGGCTCATCTGTCTTGGTAACAGCATGTGTGAAAAGGATCTTGGAGTTGTAGTCAATCACAAGCTGAATATGAGTCAGCAGTGTGACGAGGCTGCAAAGAAAGCAAATGCAGTTTTAGGTTGCATCAACAGAAGTATGGTTTCAAAATCACAGGAAGTAATAGTTCCATTCTACTCTGTGCTGGTCAGACCTCACCTCGAATACTGTGTCCAGTTCTGCCCACCAAACTTTAAGAAGGATTCAGATAAATTGGAACAAGTTCAGAGAAGGGCAACAAATATGGTCAGGGGACTAGAAAGTAAGTCCTGTGAAGAAAGATTGAAGGAACTGGGGATATTTATCCTTGAGAAGAGAAGGGGACATGATAGGACACTTCAATTACCCAAAGGACTGTCACACAGAAGAGGGCTGTAACCTGTTTTCTATCATCCAAGGCTGTAGGACATGAAATAATAGGCTTAAGTTACAAGTTACAGGAAGGCACACTTTGGTTGAATGTCAGGAGAAACTTCCTAACAGTCAGACAATAGAGCCAACTGCCTAGGAAGGTGGTGGGCTCTCCATTGCTGGAGATATTCAAGCAGAGACTGGACGGCCATCTGTCATGGGTGTTTAAACTGGATTCCTGCACTAAGGTGAGGTGTCAGGGTTCCCCTTATGACCTGGACCCCCTGAGCAACTCCTTAAGGATCTCTTGCCTCTTTAAGAGTCCCACCTTCCTCCTTTTACCTTTACCTTTCCAATAATGTGGGGCTTAGGCTGTAGGGCTGGGGTGATTGACACTTCAGACACCTGAGTGTTAACCACAACAGTTTACTGGTAAATTAAAGCAAGCAAATAACAACTATAGGTATTTACACAATAGAGCTGAGTGATACAAAAGGCATTAAGAGAAAATAAAAGTTGCAAAATGCAAGTTCCTTTACCTTAGCTGTACTTAGACTTCTCCAGGCTGCTTCTTCCTGCACCCTCTTCAGGCTCTGGTCTCCTGACTCTGCTCTTACTGGATCTCTTGCTTTCTTTTTATATACTCCTCCCCCAAAACCAAAAGTACTGTTTCAAACCTGAAGAAATGAAACTTAACAGAGGAAATGAAACTACTCTCAAGGATACTGTCAGGGACCCTAACAAAAACTCCACGTCTCTAGGCCTGACCTTTTACTTTTACTTTCCTCTGTAGGCCTCAAACCTTCACAAGTGGGTTGGACTCAGTGGCCTAAATGGCCCTTCCAACTCTATGATTCTATTATTTCCCTCATGCCTGCTTGGAAAGAGGAAGAAGGAATTCTTTCTTGACAAGATTGCGTTTAAAAATCTCTTGATGGAAGGAGTGCCTTTCACTTTAGATTTGCTACTTGCTGGTGTTGGAAACTCTAGCCCAGCAATGCTGTTTCCCAGCCTGGAGTTGGCACCAACTTTTCACTAAAAATTCAAAGCAGAGTTAGGTACTCCTTCTTGGGCAAGAGTTTTGTGGGAACTAAAAAGCATTCTGATAAGATTCTGGCATCTGGGGGGGTTGTTGGGGGGTGCAGGCAGCAGGTGGCACATCCCTTCTTTGCCCCAAAGTTTTAACAAATCAAAATTGGACGTGCATTTGCAGGTTCTTTTTCAGGTGAAATATCAAAAGGGATTTTTGAGAGAAGCCAAAAGTTTTTTTTTTAATAAGACTAGCTAAGTGCGTGTGTGTGTGTGTGTGTGTTTCTCACCACTGTACAAGTCCATCCCCTGGAACAGTAGCCCTTCCTCTCATCATGTGTTGTATGCCCCAGCTGTGGGCTGCTAACGTTTGGAGGTGCCAAGATAATGATAAGCCATATCCAGGTTTTCTTACAAGGAGACTTTATTGAGTACTTACAGCACACAGACGTACCCCATGGTTGGATCTTACAGCTTCTCTAAACCCAGAGCCAAGGGGTACAATGGGTTCTATACCATACACATTAGCAATGAGGAGCATGACAGCAGCAAATGTTAACTAGCATTCATCCACAACTTTCCCAGCACAGACACCTGTAAACAGAGCCTCAGTTCTCAGGCGCATCCTAGGCCCTGATAAGATAAACGGTTCAGAACTTGTTAGCATGGAATGTGCTGAGGCGGCGATATCAACCTTTGACTCATCTCACAAGCTCAGAGGCCCACTAGCAAGGAAATTGCACTTAATAACGAACCAGAGCAAAGAGCATTATGGATCTCTAAGGGCGCAGTCCTAAGTAGATAGATGGCCACCCCCAACCTCGGAGGCGACCACCTATCCAAAGCAAGGCAGGAGAGGCACAGGGGGATCATTCCTTGCACGCCTCTCCTGCCTTGCTCTTTTTCGCTAGACAGCCATTTTCGGCTGTCTAGCGGCGGGGGGGCCGACTGGGAGAGGAAGCTGCCGTATGACACATAGGATGTGTTGTACGCGCAGCTCTGCTCTCCTTGCCCCGGAACGCCCCCAGCCCCACCCCTTTTCAGTCACGCCATGCTTGTCTTCCGAGTGCAGAGGACAGGGCTTCTCCATGCTGCCTCCGAGGCACCACGGACGAGTGGGGAGGTCAGATTTCCGTAAACCAACCTCTGAGCGCGGGCTCCGAGGTCAGTTCCCGGAAAAGAGCATATCCTATGGCCCTCTAGACAGTGTCTAGTGGCCATAGGATTGCTCCCTAAGTCTCTCTAAAACTACTGGTTACTCAGGTTACAGGCCCAAGGCCTTACATGTGTGCACATTCAATTTGGGGCAAATGAAAAATCAGACCAAATGGGGCCCATTTTTCCCTATTCATAGTATTCAAGGGTCTGTATGAAGGGGGTGGGTATGTAATTATGCCAGTGGCAGGAGTGGTATCTTTGGCGGCCACTGTTTGTTATGGCCATTTTTTCTCCAGAGTTTCCTGGCTGTTGTATAGTTCTGGGACATGGGGGTGGGCATGGTGGCTGTGCTGCCACTTCTGTGTAGCAGCCAACTTTTTTTATTGCCAGAGTGCCCCGGAATTACACAATGTCTGGGATATTCGGGGGGTGGGGGAGGAATGTCTGCCAAACTCGGGGTTAAGAAACAAAAAATGCATCCTTGTACACCTCTGCCTGTCCGTATCTTTCCTCTACTTGAGCGTGTGTTCTCTCCCTCATCTTAGCAGCCCCGAGACCCCTGGTGCTATCTCCCAACCAGTCAGCAAACATGTCCAAGGCAAGGGCAACATATTCTTTTTCTAAAAAGATCTCTTGGCACGAAGTGGGTTGCCAGTATTAGGAACTCTGTAAATGGAAATGCGCATTCTCTTTTCACAGGGGTTAGGAGGGGTCTGATCTAGAGTTAGATGGCCGTAGGCCTGGTTAGTCCATCTGAAAATAATCGAAATTCAGCTGGTTAAAAATGTGTCCTCTAAATCTCCAAATTAGGTCTGCACCCCTGTGCTTGGAATAATCAGCCATGAGAAAGGCAGCACCTACAGTCTGGCAGGCTCTGTTGTTGACAAGGAAACGGTGTCTCTTTCCCGCTCCGAAGAAGTTATCCAGCACACCTCTCTGACGCCTGAGAAGCAGAGGTCTGAAATGATCACAGCCATCACCAATTTTGGTACGGTTTCTGGTTTAAAAAAATGTAAGCTGAATTCCAGTAGTAGAAGAAGAAAGAACGAAAAAACCTCTTGCAGGTTTGTTCCTGTTAAATGTCATGGCTTCCTCCATAAGGACGGAGAGGCAAAATAGGTTTAAGGATGCTCTTAAGAATTAAAAAATGTAACCACAATTAGACAAATGTTAATACAATGACTAATATAACTTACAAAGTTTAAGGGCATTTTAAAAATAACTAATACATCATATAAAATTATAAAAGAGCAACGAATTTTATGTACAAACTTAGCGAGAACAATACTAGTTTCCAAAAAAGGCTATACTGATACAAAATATCCAATCTCAAACGTGTTTCCACCTGACAAGTCTTCATCAGTGGGAAAAAATAGAAACCATAATTATGGCCCTTAACTCAAGAATCGGTTCAAAAGATGAAATTCTCATCATGGAACCAGTGAATCTTAACTATGCAGATTCTCTGTTTCTCATCCTGCAGTTGGTATCAAGATGCACGAGGGGGGAAGGGAAGCACACCATTCCCCCCCCCCCCCCCCGTGCCAGAGAAAGTTAGATTACTTCTGTCTGGAGCGTCTGTATACCATACCACAGAGCAAATAAGACTGTTGTTTAAAGCCAGTTTTTGCAGTCACAGCTAACTCCTTCAGAAGCTTGGTGAAGATACAGAGAAGCAGTTTAGCAGCTCATTGGCTGGGTTGAGAACCCCTGTATTCCAAGCCATGCAATCCATGACCATTCAGTTTCCACTGGCCACCCAGGGCATAGAGCCAGTCCTGCCACTGTAGCCTCCTGCAGGAAGGGTTGTTGGCAGATGGTCTTGAAGCCCTGCTTGTGTGATTCCTGTCCTTGAAAAAAATTTAAGGGGCTGCAGGATGCAGGGAGGAAACTGTGAGCAGGGCCTCTCAGGGCTAGGGCATGGCTGCAAATTACCCAGCTTATACATTCCTTCCCACACAGCTGCAGCTATGGGACTGCACTGTGTGGGTGATTTTTCTCCCACAATGGAGCAGATTCTCGTGAGATGGGTTACTCCTTCTCCTTGCTCCACAGGCAGGGCCATTTCAGTCCATGCAGATGGTAAAGCCTGTGTCAGAGGGGACTCCACCCAGTTCCGGTCCTGCCGGCTTCTCAGCAGTTGGGTTTTTCGGCAGCTTATGTCTCATGTTCTGCATGCAACGTCTGGAAAAGGGATTTTGTTGAAGCATCAAAAACGGCAAAACAAACTTTGTCTCCAGACTCCAGATCTTCTGTTTTTATTTTATGGTGGCTTATTTGAACTTGCTTTACAAAGAGCTTGTCATATTCTTATTTGTGGCTGCTTGACAGGAAACAGCCAACAGACAGAAAGAGTCTGGCCAAATCACTCTCAAACATTAGTATCAAGGAGTGAGGCGTATAGCCCTGTTAGCACAAGAACAGACTGAAACAGACTCATGTTATACAGTGCGGTAGCCTATTTTTCAATGTGTCGACTGTGCCTCCGTACCCACTGCACATTCATCAGTCCTTCTAGAATGATCTATTGGCATATCTTCCACACCAGTTGTACCTCATGCTCTGGTCATCCTACATTCAGTACTTATTCCTTCGTTTAAGTAGATTGTGGCTTGTTTTTGTACAAATGTTTCCCTTTTTATATTAATAAAAAATGTGGGGAAATAATAAAACAAAGCCAGATATTTTCTACTCTCCCTTCCCTGGATTAGACAAAGGGGATTTTTAAATGTATGAACCAGTTGTAAAGGGGAGGAAGTAAAGAATAGACAAGCATTACAAAATGCGAAGAAGGAAAAAATACCTTCACTCAAGTCTTGATGTTCTAGGTTGTAATCCTTTACTCAGTTACCTGGGAGTAAGTTCCATTGAACTCAATGGGGTTACTTCTGAGTATACATATATAGGATTGCGCTGTCAATGTGCTATTGTTATGCTGCTCAGCATATAAGACACATGGGCCATGGTGGCTTAGTGGTTAAGATGCTGAATTGCAGACCGGAAGGTCAGCAGGACAGCAGTTTGAGACCCGAGTGCCGCGTGACGGAGTGAGCTCCCATCTTCAGTCCCAGCTCCTGCCAACCTATTAGTTCGAAAGCAAGAAATTGCAAGTAGATAAATAGGTACCGCTTCGGCGGGAAAGGTAACAGCGTTCCGTGCACCTCGGTGTTCAGTCATGCCGGCCACATGACCACGGAAGCGTCTTCGGACAGCACTGGCTCTTCGGCTTAGAAATGGAGATGAGCACCACACCCTAGAGTCGGACACGACTGGTTGGGGACACCTTTACCTTTTTATATAAGACACAGGTCAGTAGTAGAGGGTGGAGAGGCAAAATTTTAATTCTTCCTGCCAGGCCGGTAAAAAAACACTTTGGCCTGGCCCTTGTAGGTAGTTTTCTTCAGCTCACAGAATGACAGCTTTGCAAGATCCCTTGTTAAATCAGTTCAAAAGAAGTTTAATTGAAGAGAATTAGCCTTCTCTCAAAGTCCTGTGTACTGCCAACTGCTAGAACCTCAGATGAAGAACCTTGTTTCTCCAAATATGCTTCTTGTCTTCTGAGAGTTATCTTTTTCCCATGTTGCTAGCCTTGCTGTGTGTGTGTGTGTGTGTGTGTGTGTGCGCGCACGCGCGCGTATGCGTGCGTGCTAGAAATGTGTATTGGTTTTCTCTCAGTTCACCTTTTGTGTGGCTCCTTTCTAGAGAATCCTTGGGACTATAGTTTGTTGGCGCTAGGATCTCTACCTGTTAGAGATTTCTAGCTCCCTCCTTGCTGAACCTCCTTGCTAGCTCCCTCCTTGCTGACCTTAAACTGGTTTAAAGCTGTACTGCAGATATGTCCTAAATGCCACATGTGCGCAATAATGATATAATAAAACTTGGTCTTAGTCCATGTTTTCCTTTCCCAGTTTGCAGGCTTTGGCACCATAATAGGCCATGAACCATAGACACTGAAATCAGCTAAAATTATACAGTGGTAGCCTTACCTCAGAAACACAACTCTCCAAAACCTATTTGGATTTTATTCTCAAGGCTACAGAATTTTCAATATTCTCACCTCTCGTTATCTGAAACACCCACCTTTCAAAAGAGAGAGCCACATGGCAAGTTTATTTTTATAACCTGTAATTTTACAAACGAAGTGACGCAAAGATAAAACGCGTAAGAATTATTCCCCCCCCCCCCCAGCTTTTAATGTTCCAGAAAGCATCATAGATTGGTTTTGGGGAGAATGAAGCCTTTCACTCTGGAAATATTAGACTGTGATATAGTTTCAGTGTTGTGCTGTTTTCACACAAAACACCAGCCTGGATTTTGAATTTTGTACAAGGTAAAGTAAGTTGTCAGATGCATACAGGATCAGCAGGGCCAGCCCTGGATACAGGCCTGCCATGGACTGGAGCCCTCTGCAGCTTTAGCTCCTTGCTTTCATCACCCCCCACTCTCTTCCTCTGGGCCCGATCCACAGGTCTGCCTACCTAGAGGGAAAGGATGAGCAAGAGTTGGCAGAGGCTGCTGCTCATCTTCCTCACCACTGTGCACCCACCCACTTGCCCTCCATCTCTCATTGTTGTGGGATGGCGGCAGCAAATGTTAAGGAGAAGTGGTAGGAACAACTGCTTCCTTGCCATGGGTGGTTTGAGGAACCATCAGGGAGTCACCATATAATCCCTCAGGTTTCCCAGCAACAGTACCCAGTCACAGGTAAGGCTGGGTAAACAGAAGGAAAGGGAATCAGGACAAGTGCGCTTTAAATCAATGGCTCAAAGACTTTGAGCGAGGAGGAGGAGGCAGGGGAGAAGCACAGGACCGAAGACTGGAAGCTCAGGGCATGCAGAAGAAAGACAAAGCAGTGGCAAAGAGGCTCGGGCGGAGGGGCTGGAAGGAGCACCAGACAAGGAACAAAGACCAGAAGAAGGAGCTGAATCAGCAGGCTGGATACTAGAAGGGGTAAAAGACACCTTCCAGTACCGACAGGACTAGACAGGAAAATACAAGCACAAGAGGACGAGAACAGACGTTCCCACTTCCACAGCAAACTCAGATTGTCCTGACCCCTCACGTACTTACCTACAGCTTGTACCACTGCTTTATTTATTTGTTTAGCACCACTGATGTACTGTACATAATAAGAATAAAACAGCAGGTCCCTGCCACAAAGGCTTACTACTTAGGCATTCTTTCTGATCCTGCAGATACTTACCTGTCTTGCTGTGTTGACATTCCTCCTGGTACTGCAGCTACTTACCTTTCTCCAGACATACTCATCCTGGTCCTGCAGCTGCTTACTAGTATTGTGCTGGGGGCATTCCTCCTTATCCTGCAGCTACTTACTTCAGACCCTAAGAAGATCAATAACTGGTTAAAGAATAGAAAGTAGAGAGTAGGAATAAATGGTAAATTCCCCCAATGGAGGGATATAAACAGTGGGGTCGCACGGGGATCTGTATTGGGACCAATGCTTTTCAACTTATTCATAAACGATTTGGAATTAGGAGAACAGTGAGGTGGCCATGTTTGCTGATGACAGCAAATTATTTAGGGTGGTGAAAACAAAATGGGATTGCGAAGAGCTCCAAAAGGATTACTCCAAACGAGCAGAATGGGCATCAAAATGGCAAATGCAGTTTAAAGTAAGCAAGTGTAAAGTGATGCACATTGAGGGAAAACATCTGAACTTCAAATATAAGCTGATGGGATCTGAGCTAGCGGTGGCCGACCAAGAAAGAGATCTTTGAGTTGTGGTGGACACTTCAATGAAAATGTCAACCCACTGTGTGGTGGCTGTGAAAAAGGCAAATTCTATGTTAGGTGTAATTAGAAAAGGAATTGAAAATAAAACTGCCAAGATTATTCTCCCCTCATGCAAATCTGTGGTGCAGCTATGGAATACTATGTACCGTTCTGGTCACCACACCTAAAATAGGATATTGTAGAGTAGGGAAAAGTGCAACTAAAATGGTCAAGGGGCTGGGGCAAGTCCCCTGTGAGGGAAGGTTACAGCAGCTGGGATTGTTTGGCTTAGAAAAAAGGGTGAGTAAGGGGGATGTGATAGAGGTGTACAAAATTGTGTATGGTGTGGAGTAAGTGGATAGGGAGACATTTTTCTCCCCCTCTCCTAATACTAGAACCCAGTGGCATCATCCCATGAAGCTGATCAGTGGAAGATTTAGGACAGATAAATGGAAGGACTTCTTCACACAGTGCATAGTCAAACCATGGAATTCGCTACCACAAAATGTAGTGATGGCCACCAATTAAAAGGGCTTTAAAAGGGGATTGGACAAATTCATGGAGGATAAGGTTATCAGTGGCTACTAGTCCTGATGACTATATGCTACCTCCAGCGACCAGAGTCAGTATGTCTGTGTACACCAGTTGCTGGGGAACATGGATGGGAGGGTGCTGTTATACTCATTTCCTGCTTGTGGGTCTCCCATCGACAGCTGGCTGGCCACTGGGTGAACAGAATGCTGGACTAGATGGGCCTTTGGTCTGATCTAGCAAGGCTCTTCTTACATTCATAAGGAATTCTGCTGTTGCAGCTATTAACCTGAGAGATCCTGTGCTATAACAAGGGGTAGTGAAATCTAGAGTTGCTGTATTTACGTTGTCATGTCATTCCTTTTGGTGGAAAGCAGCGGAAGTGGTGCATCCCCCCTAATGGAGCGGGCACCCCTTGTGACAGGGGGTTGGGTGTATTGTGGGGGACATCATATTTTTAGGGGTCCCACTTATTTATTTACTTGTATTTATTTCATTTCTATACCGCCCAATAGCCAAAGCTCTCTGGGCGGTTCACAAAAATTAACTGAGGCCTGCCAGATATTGGCCAGTCTTGGTAACAGTGGAGTCCCTGGTTGGGTCAGGAGGCTGCAGGGCAGCTGGTGAGGACAGTCTGCATCAGGATCTCCCAAAGCAAGGATGGCCGGCAGTTGGTCCTTCATGACCATGGACAGAGCCCAGGGAACAGACCCCTTTGGACCTCTCAGGTTTCACCCCCTTGCTTAGAAACGCAGGCCCTTAAAGGGGCAGGCCTCGGGCCCTGAACCTAGCATCCCATCGCCTCTCCATGACCACAGGTCAGGCTTGCTGTCTGTGTTGGTGAGCCGGTCTGATGGAATGTGAGGCCTTTTGGGGGTGAGTGCTGGCCACTCAATGGAAATGGGTGCAGAGGGCCCCTAATTGTTGGGACTCAGGCCGAGTACCTCCTTGGTCAGCACCACCTCATCTTCTATGCCCCTGCCTGGGTTCCTGCTGGTCTACAGGGTAGTGATAGTGAACTGGAGCCAGCTGTCAGGGTGGAAACTGAGCCGATAGAACCTCTAAGCAGTTCGGATTCTGAGGAGGATCAGCAATCCGTGGGAGAGGAGCCAGCTCATCCCTCACAGCCACAGCAGCTGGCAGAGATTCCTCCTGCTGGCATTCCTGAGATAGATAGTGATCCTGGCAGTGAGAAAGTGTGGGAGGGGGGCTTGCTAGACGCTCGATGCAGGGAGCGACGAGCGATGGAGGGGGTGGAAAGGAGGCGTAGCGCCTGTTTGGCGTGCAAGCAACAGCCGCCTCCCGTGGACCCAAGGGAAAGAGGGAGGATCTCTCCCTAGCCCATAAGTTCAGAGTCTTCAAGTGATTCTCCTTCAAACGGGGACCAACTGCCTACCCGGAGCATAGGCTACTCTGCTGTTCATTGCTTAGTCACTGGTGATTAGCATCTGAAAGAGTCATTAAGTTGTAAAAGGATTAAAGCCTTGAAAAGAATCCTTTTGTCTGTGTCTTGAGTTGGCTATTGGAGTGTACTGAAAGAGGCCGCTAGGGGGCTCCTGACACCAGCACCCTAAATGGAACAATTCGTACTCATCCATGCCTTCACCAGTCTGGCAACACTGCCACATTCCTCACATATGCCCTCCCCTTATCACTTCCACCTGTGGCTCCCCCACATCTCCTCACATCCTTCCCCCCTTCCCTGCCTTGTGATCTTCCTCTTCCTGTTGTCTTTTCCACTCCTCACTTTTGCGAGTGATTCTTAATGCCGGACGGAGAGTCAGCATGGTATGGTGGTTAGAGCAGAGGCAGGCAACCTGGTGCCCTCCAGATGTTTTGGACTATAACTAACTCCCATCTTCCCTGACTTTGGGCCATGCTGTCTGGGGCTGATGGGATTTGTAGTCTAAATCATCTGGATGGCACCAGGTTGTACACCCCTGGCTTAGAGTGTCAGATCTAGAGTGGGGAAACCTGGGCTCAAATCCCTGTTCAGGTGGCTGGTTAACTGGGTGACTTCTTCACCTAATCTATCTCATAGCGTCCACACATGCCCCGTTCACTCTGTGGAGATGATAATATGGATTTGCTAACAGGGTTAGTGGAAAGATTACAGGAAGATTCTGTATGGGAAGCTCTTTTTTCAACACTCAGTTGAAATGCTAAGTCATTATTACAAGGAGCTGTTCATGTACATGACATGTTGAGAGGTTACATTCCCATTGGCATCCAGGCACAGGCAAATGCTCACGGGAGCAATTGTTTGACTAGAAAATGTGGAGAGAAAGCTTGTTTCTGGAAGTCGGAAATGAACAGCAGGAGTGCTCCTTTATTACCAAGAGAACTTGTTCCTACTCATCAGGTTTCTCTGCAAAACACCAGCAAGAAGCAAATGTGCTTCAGATAATTTTGCAGAGCTCATCAGGCTGTTGGTTCTGATATTTTTATCTAAGAGTCATGTTTTGCTCTATAGAGATGTGTGAAAAGAATTGCGAAGCCCTTGGTGAAAAATGGTTAATAGTGTCACAGATTCTCATTTGTCTGTTTTCCAGAGCAATTCCATCATGTGGCTTCCACGATGGATGCAATTGGAAGAAGCCCCCTAAGCTCTCTGGAAATATGCTCTCTGGAACACCAGTGTAAGGAAGAAATTACTTTGGGCAAGGTAACTAATTGATGAAGAAACAGTAGGAGCATGCCAGTGCATGACATGGGTAGGCATCACTCTTGTGTGTGCATGCATGCAAGCACACACATACCACAAAATCCCTGCCATGTCTTAGGTGTGATATCTGCACGTACGTAGGGCAGGGGTGGGGAACCTTTTTTCCATCAAGAGCTGCATCCCCTTGGGGTAATGTGTCAGGGTTTGTGTTACATTCTGGTGGTAGACTGGGCTTTTCTCTCTGTCACCCCCCCTTTCTGCCACCCCCTTTCTCTCTCTCCTTTCTGCCACTCCCCTTTCTCTCTCTCTCTCTCTCTCTCTGCTACCCCTTTTCTCTCTCTCTTTCTGCCCCCCTTTCTCTCATTCTGCCACCCCCTTTTCTTTCTCTCCCTATTCTTCCCTGGCCAGTGGCCTGCTAGGGAAAGAACAGATCATTCTTGCCAGAGATGTGAAATGATTGCTTGCAGAGAGCTTTTGAAATTAGGCCTAGAGCCACAGATTTCCCATCCCTGATATAGTGGGTACATGAAAGTGGAACCCTCTTACCATGAATGTCTCACTTACTCTTAGGGCTGATTCACAGTATTGATGTGGGGTGTACTGATACTCCGTTTTGTCTAGGTTCTGTGTGAGCCCTCTAGTTTCTTGTTTCCCTCCAGGTAGTGATGTCAAAAATGAAACATGGACTCTGAGGTTTTCCAAGGTTTACTTAACAACTAAGAAAAACAATAAATAGTCCAATATAAATCAAAGCCACACAAAGTAATAAGTAGATGGTAAATTGATTTAAATGACACAACAGAGTTTTAAGTGACTTAGAGAGTAACCCTATGGGGGAGCATCCCAGGGACTGTGGGATGCCTTGGAAAACCCCTTCTGAGGTCAGAGACAGTGGGGAGTTGGAGATCCAACCCCCAACCCTTTGCAGCTGGCATGGAGAGAATCATGCCAGCTGCCTCTCTGAGGTCAGAAAATCGACCTCTGAGAGGGGGAAAAGGGGACATTCCAGTAGGTGGGGAGGAGACAGGAGAGACCAGGATATGATTTATCCTGAGGCTACTCCATCCTCCTTCCCAAGAGCCCTTGCTAGACAAGCTCAAAAGTCTGTCTAGTGAAAATAAAGTTGCTAGGAGGACTGGGAGGCAAAGATCACCTCCATTGTTCCTCCCACCCTGCTGGCTTCAGCCTGGCAGGGCATGAGAATCTTGAGCTTGGAATCACATTCGGGGGCCTCTGAGCAGTGATAGCACAGTCCATAGGATTGTGCCCTTAGCTAAACAAATAAATGAGTCAGATAGTTACTAACAAGTACATAGAAGGTATCCTTAAGAAACCAGCAAAGAAGATTTACAGCATAATCCTGTACGTGTCTACCCAGATGTAAGTTTCATTGTATTAAGTGGGGTTTACTCCAGGTATGTGGACATAGGACTACAGCCTGAAAGTTTAGAAACATCAGAATCTGTGGTGAGCAAATTTGGTAGCCATCTTTTACCTAGATGTTGGAAAAGCTTGAGAAGAGTGGGCCACAAGGAAGACATCCTCAAGAGTGGCTGCCTCACAGTATTTTGAATGCTGGTTTTATTGGCCCAAATACTTGGTTGGTAACTCTATAGTACTGAGAGTTCTATTTATTGTCCATTTTTGACTCTTTGGCCTAGTTCAGACATATTGCTCAACCATGTTTTGTCATTATAGTAATGAGCCTTCATGAGCCTTTGGCTCAGACACTTCCCCTCCACTCTTTTCCTCTTTTGTGTGCATGAGGAGATTGAAAGCTTATGCATCTGCTTTAGAACTAATCACAGTTTCCTATGACATTTGAACTTGGGGAACTGTGGTTTGTTCTAACTATTGCTGATTAAAGCAAAGTATACTTTGATATCCTAGTTTGTCAACCATGGTTTAGTGTTCCATCTGCACCAGCCCTGTGTATGGTATCACGAATAATATGATAAACCCCAAATATCAGAGTTTATTAACTGACCTTCTGAAGCCCCTTTGCTTGGGCTTTATTATGTCACTGAGAACTGATGGGAACAAATTTCTGTATGGGCAAAATTTTGACTCAGTTGGAGGAGACATTTGTAGTTCTAAAAAGGAGCTGTCCTTGGTATAACAAATCAGCAAGGCTTAATCGTGATCTCCTTGCCACAGCAAGACAAGCTTTTGCTAAGAATCCTCCCAAAATGTTCTAGGTATTCCCCAACAATGCATGTTTGTGTCACTTGCTGTCTCCTCAGATGGTTACTCAACAGTTAATGAGCTACACATTAATTTATCACCAGCCTCTGTTGAAAAATACAGCTGAATGAATCGCCTCTAAGGAAAGTTAACAGTTTGCCTTGAATGACAACTCCTCCACTGTAGGAGATTTGTTTTCAATTATGGTACTCTTGCATGGGGCTCCCAGGTTTCTGATCAGGTCTGCCCTGCTTACCTTCAGCAATACTCTGGTGCCTGTGCCCCTGGAATATTCAGCGACAGCTAGTGTTCAAAATCTTGATTCTCCAAACCCTTTTATAAGCCTGACCCCAGATCCAGGGTAGGTTCCCTGGTCCTGATCCTGTATGCAAACCCTTAGGCCTAATCCTGTGTATGCACCCCACTCCTGGAATGACTGACCGACTGAAGGAATGGAATGGACTTACCTAGCTGGATAGCTGTACTTTTGTATGTTCTCTTCTTTAGAAGCAAGGGATTTCTACCTCCCTTGCACTCAACTTAAATGACATATGAAACTTTTTCATTGAAGTGCATTGAAGAAGTGCATGAAGTGCATTTCATTGAAGAGATCTGCTAATATTCCCAGTATTGTAGGATTCATAGCTTTCTGTCATTTTTCAGGAGTCCAGGAAAAATTCATTTTATGTTTCATTCTAAGGTTTCACTGGTATGTGCACTTAGAAACATAGGAAACTGCCTACTACCAAGTCAGGTCACTGCTCTTTCTGGCCCTGTACTTTGACTAGCAGTGGTTCTCCAGGGTCTCAGGCAGAGAGAAGGCTTTCCATCACTTGGTACCTGACCCTGTTAACCCGAGATGCCAGGGGCTGAAACTGAGAGCATCTACATGCAAAGTGTGCACTCTGGCCATTAAGTTGTAGTCCTTTACCTGGCTGTGAGACCCATTAAGCAGGATCCATTGGCTTGGATTGCATAAAGTATGCACCTGCCTAAATATTGTCTTCATAAAGTTCTTTCATTCTGGAGGGAAGAAATACTCTAAAAATGTGGTCAGAAAGGATACAGAATCAAAACAAAGACACTGAAGGGAAGCAGTAATTGTGAACCCCCTTTAGAACGTTGAGCTTTTATCACTTTTCCTTTTGCTTATCATTCAGATTACAGAAGGTGATATTGGACCCTTCAGCTCCATCAAACTTCAGATTATTTTCACCCCAGCAATTCCTGGGGATGTACAGGCTGATTTCGAGATCACCTTTGACAACCCAGACTGCAAACCAGTGAGTGGCTGTTGGGTTTTTGTTGTTGTTGTTTTGCTGATTCTAGGAAATGCTCTGGAAAAAATATGGTCAAGAAAAAATGGGTTTGAAACCCTCTTCTCAAAGGTTGGAAGTGCACATTTGGCAGAAACGCATATCCTGCCCAAGTCTGGGAACCTCGGTCTCTGCCAAACAGCTGTAAAGCAGCAAGGGAAGACATGCTTTGAAAGGGAGAAGTGGCAGCTGGAAGAAGCAGGCTTAATGGGTTTCCTGCCTACCTCTTTCCCCTGCATCTCCTTCTTCTAATCCGTGCCACTCCCAAGCCATTTTTTCTCCTGGTGTAGCAAACACACATCCATAAACCTGGCTGGGGGAAATCAGTGGGCAAAGAAATCATTAAGCACCTACTCACTTCTTCTCCAGTGTAAATCATGCTCTTCCTTTGGTCCCCTGGCTTGCCTCCAGATGTGTATTTTCACCCTAAGATCTGCAGGTGTTATTGACCCAGAAAATTCAAAGGAATTCAGGGTGAGAACATCTTTATTTTCTTATTATATATTTATCCTGCTTTCCAGACAAATATTGTCTCCCAAAACTGTTCACATCAGTTAAAAAGAGAGCGAGAGAAGTCCTGTCCTCAGTCGTACAAACCGTACAGTCATGACACACAAAGGAAGGGGAGTGGAGGGAAAAGGCAGAGGAGGGAGATTGGTTTGATAATGTCAGAACCAAGGGGTGAGTTGTAAACAAGCACTTATATCCCGTTGGGACTAGCCTGATCCCCCTTTGCTGGTGGTCCGGCTTGGACAGAGGTGCTGCAGCTGATTCTTCAGCCCTTGTGCTTCTCATCAGTGGTAATGGCCAAAGGGCCCCTCCATCCACTTCTTCAGCCCTGGGGCAACTGGCCCTTGGAGCCAAGTGGTCTTTCGGTTGGGGATGTGGGAAGGACGTTCCCTCCTGCTCTTTCCCTGGCCAGCAGATGGGGCTGATCTGGTCTTCCCCTTGCTGCAAGGCAGGAGCTGCAGCTTCCCAGTGTTCTTGGCCAGCATCCTTCTGCTCTGCAGTCCCAGGGCAGCCCTCACTAGCTACAGTATGAACCCAAATGCTTGGAATGGCAATTTTTAAGTTACCAAGACTGACCGGCACCTCCTAATTTTAGTTTGTATTTATTCATATTTAGTTACATTTCAATGTCATTGCTGTTTCTGTGGCCGTGCCGGTGTGGGTGCCCAATCCAGACGTTGACCTCAAAATCTGCATGTATGACAGGCTTTATCAGGACTGCATTGTTGTTCAAAGCAGGTGAGCAACCTGGAAACGTAGCTGATTCCCCAGTTTATTCGCATTGACTTGTTTTATTACAACTTAGATAATTTCAAAATCATAACACAGAGCTGATGTAGTGTAGTGGCTAAAATTATTATTATTATTATTATTATTATTATTATTATTATTATTATTAACATTTCTATACCACCCAGTGGCCAAAGCTCTCTGGGCAGTTTACAGAGGTTTAAAACCTTTAAAAACAAAATATAAAATATAATATAAAAACCATTTACTTACAAACACTTTAAAATGCTCAACAATAAATATCCCAGGACCAGTGAAAAATCTTATCATATGCAATCAAATGCTTAAGAGTAGAGGAAAGTCTTAACCTGGTACTGAAAGGTTGACAATGTTGGTGCCAAGTGGACCTCTGTGGGGAGGGCGTTCCACAATTGTGGGGGGTTGCCATCAAGAACTCCTTCATGGATCACTGCCTTGTTGTGGCAAAGGGGCTTGCGTAACTCAGTGAAGCCATAAGCTATGCTGTGCAGGGCCACCCAAGATGGACAGGTCATGGAGGAGAGTTCTGACAAAATGTAGTCCACTGGAGAAGGAAATGGCAACCCACTCCAGTATTCTTGCCAAGAAAACCCCATGGAAAATTTTGGCCACCTAATGCGAAGAGAAAACTCACTGGAAAAGACCCTGATGCTGGGAAAGATTGAAGGCAAAAGGAGAAGGGGACGGCAGAGGATGAGATGGCTAGATAGCATCACCAATGCAATGAATATGAACTTGAGCACACTCCGGGAGAGAGCGGAGGACAGGAAGGCCTGGCGTGCTATGGTCCATGGGGTCATGAAGAGTCGGACACGACTTAATGACTGAACAACAACAACCAGCAAGAAGGCCCTCTCCTGTGTTGCCATCCTCCAAACCTCCCTTGGAGGAGGGCCTGAGATGACAATAGTAGTGTGTGGGTAGGCCCATGTTGGGAGAGGTGCTTTGTCAGGTTTTGCGGTCTTGAGCTGTGTAAGGCTTTATAGGGCAAAAGCAGCACCTTGAATTGTGCTTAGAAACATACAAACAGCCAGTGCAAGTGGGCAAAAATTGATATTATATGCTCAGACTTTCTAGTCCCTGTAGTCAATCTGGCTGATGCATGTTGCATAAGCTGCAGCTTCTGAATCGTCTTCAGGGCCAGCCCCTTGTAAAGTGCATTGCAGTAATCTAACTTGGAGGTTACCAGAACTTAGACTACTGAGGCCAGGTTATCCCTATCCAGATAGGCGTGTAGCTGGGCCACCAGCCAAAGTTGATAGAAGGCATTCTGTGCCACTGAGGCCACCTGAGCCTCAAGCGACAAAGATGACCGCAAGCTACAAACCTGCTCCTTCAGGGAGAGTGCAACCACATCCAGAACAGGTGGAACACCCTCCATCCAGTCAGAAGAACCATCCATTAACAGCATCTCAGTTTTGTCTGGATTGAGCTTCAGTTTATTAACCTTCATCCAGTCCAGTTCTCAATTGTTTCTTTTCTGCTCGATTACTTTACTTATTCAACTTGGGTTTTATGCTGTTTTTCACTGATTTTTTAAAATATTTTATTGTGTTTTTTGTTGTTAAGCTGCCTTGAAGATTCTCTGAGTGAGAAAGAGGGGTATAAACTATCTTACTAAATAAATGAATACATGTAAATGCTGGGTGTTATTACTCAGAGTTAACATACCAGAACCAAAAAATAAACTAGCCTCAAATGTAAACTAGTGTGTCCTTAACTAGCAGTCTCACCAATTCTAAAATTTGCCTTCATTTGTTAATATTAAAGGCTTAGTTGATTGATCTACCTTTAAAAAGAAGCTTGGAGCACTACTGATTTTTTTTTTTTTTTACCAAGAACACATTCAACCTTTTTCAGTAAACAAAACTACTCTATGGATGTAGGGCTTCCCAATCCCACAGCATCCCCCACTTATTAGGATCCTTATCATAATTTGCTTTCTCCAGAAATATAGGCAAAGGCCTGTTTAACCCTCTTCTCCCCAATGTAAATAGCAATAGAGGTTTTGGCAAGCAGTCTGTTGGAGACCTTTGGAGCTGCTTACTCCTTGGGCATCTCTACATGAGGCTTTTATCATGTGCTCATGATTGGTCACTCACGGAAGTTTGCGGGTCCTATATACGACAGCATCAACCTCCAGGGCTTCTCCCATGCTTTATGACCTATGTCCCGTTTTTTTTAAGATCGGGGCAAGTCCAGCATTTTTTCTAGAAGTGCAATGTAGCGCTACAATGGCTGCATGTACTTCCACAATTCTGCTATACCCCAGCACCATCTAGTGGCAGTATAATGAAACATAGAACTTGCAGAGAAAGGAGATCTCCGAAAAAAGCACGTGTAAGCATATGTAAAGGAGCCGATTTTAATCCCACAAAGACTCCGGAGGCAGAAGCTCCAGTAAAGGGGCAGGATAAAATCCTGGTGTAGGGAAGCCCTTTGATCACTCATGTAGGGGTGTCAGCAGAAGCAGCTGAAGTCCATAGGAAGGGAGGAGAGCTCTGTTAAACCCTCTGCTGCTCTGACTAGGGGTGAAATAGCCCTTTGCCTGTATCTCAGCCTCATGCAGGAGTGTGCGTCAGTTGGTCCTACAGCCTTTTTTAAGTTCAAAATATGGCTGCAGATGTAAAGTACTTGCCAACCAATGCGCACACACACTAACAAAGCAGATCTAACTGTGACTTCTTACAAGCACACAGAGACAACAATTCTCAGACATATGTTGCTATATAACCCTCAACAAGTTTGGGCATTATTTTTATGTAAAAGGGGTGTCTCTTTGTAAGTTAGCATCCCCCCTGCCCCCCCCCCCCGGCAAGGCCTGTGTGCAAAATTTTAGCTTTTTAGAAAGATTGATGTCATCTCCTCTGACTAGCAGTTGCTGACTCTCACCTTTCTCTCAGTCCATGGATTCTGCTAGCTAGATGTTGAGTCTTGCTATTTTTAACTTCCCTTTTCTCCCCACTGCTTTACATTCTATTTAAATGCAAGTAAATAGGATTGATTTTATTTGTTTCTTTTCTTTCTTCCTTTTTTACTATTTCTGTTGGAAGGCATACATTCTAAACTGCTTACTAGAATTAGACACCACTGAGATTCTTCACAGTTGGAAGGAAATGAATAAAACTGTTATCTCAGAAATTCAGCTCACAAATGTGACAAGTGTCGAGTTATGTAAGAGATTTTTCCTGGGTCTCGATAACCCCCACTACCAAAAATGGGATTATAAATACAGAGGCAGAATAACTTTTCTATGAGATCAATTTGATTCATCCTTCCAGTGCAAATCCCAGGTTTTGAGGGGTTCCTGTTTGATAGCTGGCAAGTTGCTTAGTCTAATACCTGATATGCACCACTCAATTTTCACTTTTTTAATATGCCACTGACTGCACTAAGCAAAGCATCCTGGACGGGATGAAACCTCTCCTGCCAACTTCCAAGTAGCTCTTTCGATGGGATGCTTTTGTTGTCATAAGCATTGACTTTGTAATTTCTGGAACCATACTCTTCAGTACAGCAACTGTGTTGACTTAGCCTTTGGGGAAGTGGCCATAACTGAGTGCTGGGGGACATACTTTGCATGCAGATGGTCTCATGTCCAAACCCCAAGCAAACTGTCTGAAACCCTGGAGAGCCACTAACAGAGTAGATAATACTGACCTAGATGGATCAATGATCTGAGCCGGTATAAGGTAGCATCCTATATAATTCTGTCAAAATACATGCATTCAGCCCATGGTTTGCCAAAGCTGAAACTTGTGAGATAAGAGTGATGAAGGAGATATGATAGTGTTACAGATGCTGGTCAAGTGCTCCTTTGTTAGGCAGACGGTTATTAGTTCAAGGTAGTCAGTTGATATTTAGGGCTTCTCCACATGGGGGTTATACCGTGCGATCAAGATTGGTTACTCATGGAAGTTTGTGGGTCCTTGACACGAGTCGTCAACCTTCAGGGCCCCTCCCATGGTTTATTATCTTTATCTCACCTTTGTAAAGCACAGGGGAATTCCTATTTTTCTCTAGGAAGCACTATGAAGCACTTTACTTGCTAGGTGTACTTCCATAATGGTGCTATAACAGCAGTGCCACCTAGTGGCTGTAAAATGAAATGTATAGAACTTGCTGAGAAATAAAAACAGCATATGTCAACCTGCGTAAAGGAGCTGAGCTTAATCCCGCAAAGAATCCGGAGGCAGAAGCCCCAGTAAGGATGCGGGATTTTACCCTCGTGTGGTGAGGCCCTTAATCAATGGGCGAAGAAGGAGTTTGGAGAAGGTGACACCACTCCAGCTGAGGCGGGGTGGGCAGGAGTATGAGTGTGTGTGCGTGTGTGTTTAAGAAGGAGAGACAGCTGGGGGCAGAAAAAAAGAGCTGAGCGTGTCTTGGAGGGATCAAGAACTGCAGGTGCAGTTTTGGAAGCTGCCCTTTGCTCTTCTGGTATCTGCCGGATAGGAGTGCCTGTTTTCCTCACTTACACTCTGTAACCAAAGCAGATATTACATGGGGTGATCTACCTCCTTGTCCTACCAGGGCTCCAGTTCTGTGCCCTTGAAAGGTGCATGACGGACAGCAGAGTAGCAGGCGTTGTGTTCCCCATTTCTCCATTCCCATGCTGGGCATAGCTTCACTGGTACAAAACCGTGACCACTGAAATAATGCCTTCTACTACTCTTTGTAGGAAATTCCATTGGAGCTCTTGCCTGCATTTTGCTTGTTTCTGCCCTATGCGTTCAAGCTGTGTTCCTCCAAGGAAAAGGAACTATGAGTGTTTGGGCAGCTGTGGCAATGATTGGGGTGCAGTGCCTGGTGCTAGCCAACTCAGCACTCACCAGCCTGTGGGGTTTCATGGTCCCTGGCTTTCTCTTCTCTCTCTCTTTATCTCTGTTTATGCAATAGGAGGAGAAAAAGTCGCTGAGGTCCCAGCTTGAATCTGTCAGCAGAGCTGGCGAGGGCACACTGGGTCAAGCCTTCTCAGATTGTCTTCTTTCTCTTTGCAGAGCGACAAGTGCCCTGCGCTTGAAATTTGATGTTTGCAAAGAACTGGCCAACCACATGGAGCTGCTTCCAAAGACGGGCTACATCCAAGCCCAGTCATCCTTCAGCGTGCAGCTGAAGTTCCTGCCGAGGTAGGCTTCAGCCGTCACTCCGTTTCTTATAACCCACTGTTCTACTTCAGTAGAGCCCCCAAAGAGGCTTACAAAAGTTTTAAAACAATCAACGAAATACTTCAAAATAAAAATGAATTAAAAGTAGAATTCAGCCAGTGTAATGGCTCACCAAAGGTTCAAGAGAATACAACCATTTTGAGATACCACTGAAAGGCCAAACAGATATCTCTGGGGAGGGTGAACCCTAGGCAGGGTACCACTACAGAAAAGGCCCTGTTTCTGGTCACTGGTGCATTCAGGGCCAGACTTTGGGGCAGATGTCCAGGGCCTCATTCGGCACAATGAGCAGCAGGGCTGTCTGACTGCAGTTTGAAGTAAATGAAGTAGTATACATTACCATCTAAAGAGCCCCCCCTCCCCTGCCGTCCATAAGTCCAGATTCTAGATTACCCAACTGCACCTGGTTGCCATCCAGCTTGCCTCCGAAGTGTGGGGAGGAGGCATCCAGAAAAGAACTTTCTACCAAGGTGTCTGCATGCATGCAGGTTTATATGGAGAAGGTGATCCTTCAGCTATCCTGGCCCCAGACCATTAAGCTAAATAGGACAAAACCAGCAATAATACAGTAGTAATGATGATTCAAAAATAAATAGAATTATGCTGTTGGTCTATAACTGCATGACTTTGGCTAAGAGTTTGCAGGGGGGCCATGTGCTACCTTTCCTGTGTTCAGGTTAATTAGAAGGAAAGAGTAATTCATTCATTAGAAGGAAAGATTAATTCATTTACTATAGTATGTAATTATAGCATGTAAACAACACAGATATGAACTATGTTGTTTGTAGTTTAGATAGCAGTTGTTTCCCCTGTGTTCATAAGAGTACTCCTCTGATTACTGTGCAGCTTAAAAGGTGTATGGCTCTTTCCCCTCATGAGTCTCTTCCTTTTGTAACATAATTATGAGTTACCAGGTGCCCAGGAAGGAAATTGACTTGAATTACTTTCCTGTGCAGTGATGCTTTGCCTGTGATGCCGTTCGTAGCATGAAAACTCTTTCTGCAACCAATCTAATGCGCACATGAGAGAACTGCTTTCTCAAATGTTATGGAATGACATGCCGCCTCCTAAACATGTTAGATATTTATGCCCTAGTCAGGGGCTGATGGTCTGGAGGCACAGCCATAGGGCCAACGTGGGCAGAGAGCCAATCTGCAGACTGGGGGGAGGAAGCTGGGACAGTGATAAACAGATGGTATGATAGCAATGGGGTCTTCGTTCTGAAGATAAATGGCACAGATTGAGGAGGCAGTTTGGAGTCTCAGGCCTGATGGGGCCAGGTGAAATCCCATTGGCCTTTTGTGTCACCTGACAACTGCTGGGGGCCAAACTAAGGACAGATAAAATGAAGTACTTCTTCACATGGAGCATAGTTAAACTATGGAATTCGCTACCATAGGAAGTAGTGATGGCCACCAGTTTGGATGGCTTTAAAAGGGGGCTGGACAGATTCCTGGAGGAAAAGGCTACTAGTCCTGATGGGTATGTGCTACCTCCAGGACCAGAGGCAGTGAGCCTATCTACACCAGTTGATGGGGAACATGGGCGGGAGGGTGCTGTTGCACTCATGTCCTCCTTGTGGGCTTCCTGTGGGCAGCTGGTTGGCCACTGTGTGAACAGAATGCTGGACTAGATGGTCTGATCCAGCAGGGCTCTTCTTATGTTCTTATGTTCTTAAATGTGATGTTAATCAAATGAGTAGCCCTTTCACACTTGTTTGTTCTTCTCTTTACTAAATAGCCATAGGACAGGAGTGTGTGATTCAGATCAGGACCATAGTAGAGGGGGGTGTTAACCCTTTGCCTGCTGTGGTCCCAATCTGGGTTGGGGCCTCCCTTCAGCTGTTTTGTGCATTGGGAGGGAGCTCGCATTTGGTGCTAACAGCAGCTTTCCTTCTAGGGCAAATGGCAGCTGTGCGGGGCAGGTGGGGAATCCAGATAGGCATTGTGGCAGTGGCAAAGGATTAAAGCCCCCCCCCCATCGCGGTCCCAGTCTGGATCGCCCCCACAAACAGAGCTGCTCTCTGGTAAAGAAAAAAAACAAGGCAAGGACCAGACGTGTGACTACCTCATGTTTAGTTCGGCCCCGATTCGGTATGCAGCACTGCATCCTTTTGGCCAGTGGCATTAGCACAACGGATAGCAGACTGGCGGCAACCTCTTCTGGCAAGCTGACACGATAGCGCAGAGAGCAAGGCTCTTGCCAAATGCCCTCAGTTTGGCGGGGGGGGGGGATCACTTTTTGAGAACCACAGGTGCAACACCCTCCCCTCTCCCAGACATACAGAACTAGTTGTGCAGAAAAAGACCTATGCCTCACTGGCAGAGCACAAGCATTGCGCACAAAAGCTCCAGCAAACTCCAGTCCCAACCTCTGGTTAAAAACCCTCAGGTCATGGGGGGCTTCTTGACACGAGGCTTTTCTCTCGCGATTTACCACTCCTTCTTCTGGATTCTTTGCGGGATTTTAAATTGGCTCTTTACACACCTGGTTTTTCTTTATTTCATAAGGCTACCTGCCATTTACACTGGTAGGTGGAGTCTGGTGGGAAGTGTTCGGATGTCAGCAGCACGGTACGCCCCGCTGTCCTCTCCCTCTGGGGTATCCCCTTCCCCCTCTCGACACAAACTTTTTCATTTCAACTTCCTTGCTTCCCCTTTTCACTTCTGCTGCCTCCGATCCCTACCTTGGCCACTGTATTCCACAGTACTTTCGCAGCACTGGAAGTCCGCTCCCCCGCCCCTCAAAAAGCAAGCAGTTGCATTTCTCTCGTTTGTGTGTACGTGTGGATTGAATAGAAAGAGTTTTCCAGGCAGCACTTGCAGAGCAAAGCAATCCCCCGATCCCATTGTGAAGCACCGAAATTTCTCAGCTTTGGAGAGGGGATTGAATGGAAAGAGGTTACACTTCTCTCGTTTGTGTGTACATGGGGATTGAATAAAAAGAGTTAAAAGCTTTCTGTGCAGCACTTGCAGAGCAAAACAATCCTCCGATCCCATTGTGAAGCACCAAAATTTCGCAACTTTGGAAGTCTGCCCCCCCCCCCTGCCACACACACTCACACATGCACAAGTCAGTATTGTCCTTGTAAAAGCACACAGTAACATTTTTCTCTTTTGTGTATACGCTGGGAGAGGGGATTGAATGGAAAGAGGTTACACTTCTCTCGTTCGTGTGTACATGGGGATTTAATAGAAAGGGTTAAAAGCTTTCCCAGCAGCACTTGCAGAGCAAAGCAATCCCCCAACCCCGTTGTAAAGCATTGCAGGGGTGGCGGTGAGAGCAGGCAAGAAGGAAAAATGGAGGAGAGGCAGCAAAGCCGCTCTGCCAGGGTTACAGACTCCTGCCACGTTGCGCTCCGCAGGCAACAAATAGTGGAATGGCAAAGAGGCAAAAGGGCACAGGCGCGGCGGGGTGACACTCCCACCCCATCGTTGTCACAGGTGTCATCATGAGACCCACACCCCCAACAACCGCCCACACAAAAGTGGCTCATTGCGCCATGGCAGAAGTACATGGGAGGTGGCGGTTTGATGGCACTACCTGAGAAAATACAGTTTTTTCCCCCATTAAGAAATAACATGGGGAAACAGGGGAAGAGGCAGGACAACAGCCTGCAGGGCTACGACGTTGTGTAAAGCGCGCAGGAAAAACCATGACTGAAGAATGACAATCACAGTTAAGAAAACAACACCCTCTGTGTGAAGGCGCCCGGGGCTGGGAAAGACCCTGCTTGAGAACTCAGAGAGCTGGTGCCAGTCGAAACAGGAAATCCTGGGCTACATGGATCAAGATTGAAGGCAGCTTCATCTGTTCATATCTGTCCCTTGGATCCTGACCAGAATAAATTACCCGAGCTCTTTTGCAGTATTCCTTTAGGAAATACACAAATGCTGCATGCCTCATTACACAGTAAATTCCTATCCCATTGTAGAGACAGACTTACTGTTATTATGACAGTTCCCAGTCCCTACACTTCAAGAGTTGTGAAACAGTGCTACAGTTTTGTCAAGTGGATAGAGGCACACAGCTTGGATTAAAAATGTTAATCTGCATTAAAAAAAATAAAGAAGTGGGAGAAAGCTTCAAAAGGAGATTGGATGAGATTAGGGCAGTTCAGGCTCACGAAATAAGCCCCAGACTGGTTCACGAAACAAAGATCAGCTAAAAAGGAGTGGGGCTGGAAGGCAGAGGGAAGGCTACTGAGTGGGTTTACAAAAGCTTGATGTTGAAAATGCTGAGTTTGTGCCATTTTAGTGAAAACGCTAGATTGGCTCCGATGGCAGAATGTGGCACCATTTTTAATGGCCACACTTCGGTATTTTCATAACAGTATGCTCTCTACTGTTGCCTTAGGTGAACAGTTGACCATCTTGCTTTTATATAGGTTGGTCGTATGCTTAACGGCCTTTGGCTTGTGGCTTTTAGAATGTATAGGTCACACCAACAGCAAGAGGGGGCTGAAACCAGTGTTCTGCCTAGGTGCATTATTGGCAAGAATGAGAGGCCTAATTCAGACGTAATGCTAAACTACCGTTTCGAATTATGGGAGTGAGCCTGCGTAGGTCTCAGGTTGAATGTCCCCTCCTTATCCTTTGTACGTGGGAAGAGGGGATAAAAATCTTCCACTTTAGATCAGAATCCCAGTTCTTTGTGATGTCCAAATTTAGAACTGCAATTTGGTCTAGCTGGGGCTAGTTAACAAACCAGGATATCAAACTACAGTTTGATCCTGGTTTGTTTAAACTAACTGTAGTTAGCTAATGTCTGAATTAGGCCAAATGGCTTGGCAGTTTTGAATTTGGGAAGAGAAGCAGGTTAGCAATCATGATCCTGTGCAAACTTACTTAGGAGCAAGTCCCATTATATTTGTAAATTAAGAAGTTATAACCAAAATACCATATGTCCTGTACCATGTACTCACAAATAACCAACCCTGTAAAAGGCTTGGAGCAGGGGTAGGCAAATGCAGGAGATTCAGGGGCCATTTTGCCCTCCTTCCCCTTGCAGGTGCCAAAAAACTCCCCAAGGTGTGTTTGTTTGTTTGTTTGTTTGTTTGTTTAAATAAATAAATAAATAAATTGACATCCAGAGTGGCTACAGAGCACTGAACAGATCAAGAATAGCTTGTTTGCAAGCTAATTTTGACCCTTTGGGCACTCCGTAACCTCTATGGATACCATTTTTTCCCCAGAATTTTTTTTTGCTTAACTGATTTTGGGGGCTGCATTTTTTTTTTTACCGGGGGGGGGGGGGAAGGATCCTCAATTTTTTTTTCATAGAAAATTGTTCTCCAGTCCTCTCCAAATGAAAGATAAATGATGAGAGACTTCCTTATGCACTGTCCTTCGTACAGCAGCAGCAACATCAAAAGAAAGGCACTGGGATTTTATGGAGCTGTAATGTGGTTGGAAAAAAAATAAAGAAGACTGCTCTTTCTTTCCCACCATTGTCACACTGAACACCCCTGATTTCCTGGCCCAGTCAAGCTCTAATTGAGCACTAAGTCAGTGCTGGGGTAGGGCTGTAGCTCAGTGGTAGAGCCCCTGCTTTGCATGCAGAAGGTCCCAAAGTTCAATACACAGCATCTTTAGGTAGGGCTGGGAAACACCCCGGTCTGAAACCCTGAAGGATGGCTGCCTGTCGGTGTAGACAATACTGAGCTAGATGGACCAACAGTTTGACTTCATACAAGGCAGCTTCCTATGTCCCTATTCCACCACACCACATTGTCTAGCATTTATCCATGTGGAAGCACACTTTTACTACTGGGTTTGTGACTGAGGGCTTCTCCACACAGAGGCTTTTTATCCTGCGACTTTACCGGCGCTTCTACTTCCGGATTCTTTACGGGGTTAAGTTCGGCCCTTGACATGCGTTTCCCTTCCCCCCTTTTTTCCCTTTATCGGCGAGCTCTATATGTTTCATTATACACCCACTAGATGGAGCTGTTGTTCTAGCGCTACTTCCTCTTTACACGGACAAATTCAACCCGATTCAAAGCCCTTCTTTTTATTAGCTCATTATTTCCGTTTCAAATTAAGCCACGGAAATGGTTGGAAACCATGGGAGAGGCGTTGGAGGTTGATGACATCATGTAAAGGACCCACAAATGTCCATGAGTAACCAATCTCAATCGCAGGATAAAATCCCCATGTGGAGAAGCCCTGAGTTCCAGCACAAGTTTGAATAGAAGGAACAGATCCTTACTCTCTTCTCAAAAAGATAGGGCTTTTTTTGACTGCGTCATGTAGGGCAGGGGTAGGTGACCTGGTGCCCTCCGGATGTTTTTGGACCACAACTCCCATAATCCTTGACCATTGGCCATGCTGGCTGGGCCTGATTGGGGTTGTAGTTCAGATTGCCTATCTCCGATATCGTGTAACTTAATACTAATGGTGCAAACGTGTTCTTCGGTTATACCAAATGACTTTTTCTCGTGGTTTGCATTAAGGCACTTACTTAATGGCTGGCTTTGAACACAGGTTGTTCAATACTATTTGTGTCTGTCTACTCAGAACTAAGCCCCTTTTTTTTCAGTAGAGCTTACTCCCAGGCAAGTATATATAGGTTTGCAAACTAAATCTGTTGCTAATAGTTTCTGCAAAAAAGGATTTCATGTGTATTCCGATTATCAGTTACTGACTCTATCCTGTTTTAAAAATAAGTGTTATTTAAGTATTTTACAGAACGCTGATGTCTTCTCTTATTTGTTGTTACGTTCCAATGATATTTACAATTGCCCCAGAAAAAGATTTTATCAAAACATGTTAGGCAACTCGGTCAATAAATGTGTTCCTTGGAAGCTGTTCAAGATTCTTCTCTAAAGCACACCTCTGCAGCATTTTCAAAATTTTGCCTCCACTTCACACTATATTATGCATGGGGAGGAAACAATTTTTTGTGACCTGGTCTAGCCTGACTGGTGGCACATTCATTTAAAGTAGGAGACTCCTGGCTTAGAACATTGTCTCCCTGGAGACATGATGATGGGAAAATTCACTCTTTGTTTTAGGACCCAGGGATTATGAATTGGGAGCGATCTCTGAAAATGATACCCTGTTTGTACTAATTTGGCTCAAACTCACAAACTGGGCTTGTGTTAGCAAGAGGCTCTGGCAAGCAATACCTACACATCCCCTCTCCTTAGTGGGTAATCAGACAGACGGGGTTGGTCTTTAAGGCTCTCCTCACAGCCTGCTCTTATTTTTGTAACTGCGTGGCATTGCCGTCCCATTGATACTGACTCAGAGGAGCTGGTAATTAATTAACGTCAATGTCAAAAGGAACAGATTGCCCAAGATGGGTATCTCATCTCTGCTCCTGACTACAGCTGGGCCTGAGGAAGCTTACATACTGATTACCAAGCAACTTTCTAAAACCCTATTTATAGTCCTCAGTATTTTGCTAGGGAAGAGAAATACATTGGTTAATACTTGCTTAAAATGCCGGTAAATACAACACGGCCCCATAATCAGCTCCTTTTAATAATGCAAGCCGAAAACACTTAGGAGAGCATTAATGGGAATGACAGTGAAAGACACAGCAGACAAGGACTTTTAATGTCCTACTTTGTAATTCCCACATGGAATTGGTACTTAAAAATATGCCGTAGCACGAAATAGGCCTGGATTTGAACTATCTGCATTGTCGAAATCAATTGCAATGGTTTCTCCACAGCATGGAGGCAGGGGCTGTTGTTACTTGATGCTTTGAAAGAGGTGGGCAACACAGAACTCAGTTCACAGGTTTTAAACATGTCATGTGAAACACTTTTATGAGCACTTGTGTGCTAGGTGAAATGTGTTTCAGCCGTGTATTGCCAAGATCAAAGAGAAGGGTGAGTGTGTTTCCAGATGATGTAACTTGCAGAGGTTCAGCAAATGTTCTTCAGGCACATCTACATCATTGTATATTTGAGCTGAAAGAACAAAGTCTTCTCAGGGACTACTCCCACCTTCTTATAAGCTTTGGCTACAAACATGGGTCAAAATCAACCATGACAAATGAGATGTTTCGAAGGGTGTTTCCCAACATGCATGCCTTTCATGACTATTTCCACAAGAACAAGAGCAGCACAATATAGTATGAAAAATCAGTGGGTGAGAGTTGCATTGTAGATGTCAGGAGCACCCTAGCGGCCTCTTTCAGTACACTCCAATAGCCAACTCAAGACACAGATGAAAGGATTCTTTTCAAGGCTTTAATCCTTTTACAACTTAATGACTCTTTCAGATTCTAATCACCAGCGACTAAGCAATGAACAGCAGAGTAGCCTATGCTCTGGGTAGGCAGTTGGTCCCCGTTTGAAGGAGAATCACTTGAAGACCCTGAACTTATGGGCTAGGGAGAGATCTTCCCTCTTTCCCTTGGGTCCATGGGACGCGGCCATTGCTTGCGCGCCAAACGGGCGCTACGCCTCCTTTCCGTGCCCTCCATCACTCGTCGCTCCGTGTGTCTGCGTCGAGTGTCTAGCAAGCCCCCCTCCCACACTTTCTCACTGCCAGGGTCACTATCTCTCCCAGGAATGCCAGCAGGAGGAATCTCTGCCAGCTGCTGTGCCTGTGAGGGATGAGCTGGCTCCTCTCCCACAGATTGCTGATCCTCCTCAGAATCAGAACTGCTCTGGGGTTCTATCAGCTCAGTTTCCACTCTGACAGTAGAAGCAATTTGTTCCAGAAGCATCACTTGTGCAGTTATTCACCACTGTTGCTGAATAACACTCTGGCTGATGAAGCAGGGCTGATCTGGCCACCGCATATTGAAGAACAGCAGGATCCAAAAGAATATAATGATCTACACAAATTTCTAACATGGGTGAGGAACCCTGCTATTAAAGATTTGGAGACAAAATATCATCTCAGTTATCACTGAATCGACATAGATTGACCAGGAGTCATGGGATTATGGAGCTGATGAAGAAATTTGGCTTTGGGATAATCTGCCAAGACATCCTCAACTTGTATAATACATGGGGAAAGTTTGATATTGAAAGAAGTGCCATTTGCTCTCAAGAGTTTGCAGAAGGTTTTCAAGGGATTGTAATTATAGACAATGACAACATCCAAGATGACACTTGGATGCCAACACACCCCGCTGCAGAGATTGTATTTGGTAGACCAGAGAATGTTGGAAATACACCATCTCTTGAAAAACATCCTGATCATGCAAAGTGTGATGATGTGGATGTCCTTAAAACAGACCACATCCTCATGAAACCATACAAGGTATGGTTGTACAAGGTAATGAAATGTAGTGTTGCTGCAATGCAAGCAACAGTGTATACATCATTATGAACCATGAACTGAAGGGTGAAGTAATCCTTATGTCCTTGAGAAGACCCTGCAATGTTCTTGGTTCTTTCAAGTCAGATATAATGTAATGGATGTGCTCAAGCATTTGCTGAATGTCTGTAAGACATGCCATCTGAAAACACATTCACCCAATAGTTTGATCTTGGCCATTTTACTCCTTCAGAGTTAAACATGCTGATGAATGTATTAATAACTAGAAAGTCCAGAATTTTCTGAAAATTGCGGTGCTTAATTAGGTACTTTGAATAGACTTAAATCTGGCTTTTTCCACTTAACCAGTTGATCAACATCAGGGGCCTTCTTTTAAGGCTCCGTTGCCCACTGGGGGTGGAGGTCCACATCATAGGGAGGTGTACTCTCAGTTTCCCGCAGAGACCTTCCCATGAAACTGAGATTTCTGGAATAATAACCTTTATTGTCCACAGTCATACAGTCATGAGCTGTGGTTACTTCAGCCTGCTACTCCTCCTCTGTTGTGAGTATCACCAGCCCCTTAAGCAATGGGCAGCCCTGGCCCCGATGGATCAAGAGAAAGCCGCCTCTTGGGCTTCCAAGTCCTTCCACTTCTGGTAGTCTGCTGGATATTGTAGGGCCTGCGCCTGCCACTTCCAACTGCAAAGTCTTGTCAGGCCAGCCTGTGCCTAAGTGCTCCTCTGCTTCTGGTGCCACTCCCTGGTCCATACACCTCTTGCACTGCTTCTTTCACCACCACCTCCTCCTCTGTACAATTCCTTTCCTCCTCCTCTTCTGCCCACTCCTCCTCCTCCTTCCTGAGAAACTTTCCCTCCTCCCATCCAAACTCCCTCCCCTTGGGTGTGACCCACTGGCTTATATCCTGAAGTCTGAGCTCCACTCCTGGGCCTGACTCATCTGGCTCTTTAAACTTTGGTTACTGGTTCCCTGTCCCTTGATTGCTCGTTTCACCTCTTCTTTGGGCTGGTTCTCTTGCTTCTCTCTCATGGTGTTTCTTGCCTGGTCACTGACCACAGGATCTAGTTTTCTGTATTCAGGTACCTAGAGAAGGAAAATGTTGTGGAAATGAAGGGCATCTTCCTCTTCTGGATGTTCCTTCAAAGACAATTATTCTGCTTTTCTTCTTCTAATGTTCACAGCACCTAAGGACTATCCAAGGATTCACATAAGTCTTCTCAGCAATAAAGAGCTTAAATGCATTTTCAGACTGGACTTCTTAGGTCTTTAACACGCATGCAATGCTTTCCTGTTTCAGGCAGTCTCTTCTGGAAGATGCAGGAAAGTACTTTGATGAAAAAAACAGAGTTCTGGAAGTCCCAATGACAATAACAGTTTCCGATCAGGTCAGTGGTGCAAAATTCAGCTACTTGCTGTGGTTGAACAACGGGGAACTCTGCTATTCCAGGCAGGATGAGAACCTGCTAGGAGCTGGGCAAGGCCTGGGGAAAATGACTCGAATACTGAGAGATCAGTCAGCAGAGGGGCAACAGTAAGAAACAGGGAGAGGGTCAGAATGTGGTTCTTCAAGACCTAGGGGTGGCAGGAGTTGACCATATGAAGTCAGAGACTGGTTTCTCCTCTGAGAGGTCTTCTGAAGGCTTCCCCTCATACTCTGTGTCCAGTGGATTCAGGGGCTATGAGATCCCCCTAGGTTGGGGTCACAACCAGGGGTGACGCGTCACACAATAGGCCAGAGGTGCAGAACTTCTTTCAGTCCAAAGGCCGAATTCCGTTTCAGAGAAGCCCTTGGGGGTTGCATTCCAGAGGTGGGCAGCACTAAAGACAAAAGAGGCAGGGGCCAAAATACCAGCATATTTTAGCTTGAGGTTCTTCCTGCCAGTCACTAAGCCTTAGGAGCAGCATTTCAACCTTTAAGAATGCGGGGAGGAAACTGCACAAAAGCTGGGAGATTACCAAACGACAAGTGGTTGGGGCAAAGGGGGGTCAGGGGAAGGGGGGGCTTCTGAGGACCCTCCAGAGTCCCAGATTTGACTCCTGGGCCTGAGGTTCTAGGTATCCCTAGAGGTAGGTCAAAATAAGTGTATAATACATGCTGTTAGGTAATGACAGTGCAGTGCAGTTTCTGTCAGATGCTACCAGGGTTAGAAGTAGAAGGCCACAGATCTGTAGTGCTGCTGCCCCATTTGCTGAGCCACAGGGGGCTATAGGTTGTAGCAGTCCCTCGGTTGTGCCATGTTCCTATGCTCTGGGATGACTTCACCCACCCTGACTGGCCATTGGTCCCCCCTGACCTGGAAGGACTATAGAGGCTTTCAGGTCAGGCTGGCACTTTCCCTGAGCAATCTTATCGACATTGTCTAACTCCTTGTTTATGATTCCTGGACCTGGCTTCTGGTTCTTATCCCTTACTCTGTGGCTGCTTACAGCCCAGCACTGACTATTTTCAGGACTCTTTCAAAGTATATTTTCTCTTAAACTCTGTCCATTCTGAAATCAACTATTGCTTTTACCAGCAAGCACCTTGAAAATGGCTCTCACACTCCAGCACATCTCATTCATTCATTCATTCATAGAATTATAGAGTTGGAAGGCGCCATTTAGGCTGAGTCCAAACCCCTGCTCAGTGCAGGAATCCATTTTAAAGCATCTTTGACAGATGGCTGTCCAGTCTCTGCTTGAATACCTGCAGCATCAGACAGCCCACTATCAGTTGGTTCCATTGTCTGACTGCTCTGACCCTTAGGAAGTTTTTCCTGATGTTCAGCCAAAATCTGCCTTCCTGTAACTTAAGCCTGTCTTGGATGATAGAGAACAGGTTGCGGCCCTTTCCTATGTGACAACCCTTTAGGGACTTGAAGAGTGCTATCATATGCCCCCTCAGTCTTCTCAAGGTGAAACCTCCCCAGTTTCTTCAGTCTTTCCTCATATGACTTCGTTTCTAGTCCTCTGATAATCTTTGTTGCCCTTCTTTGACTCTTTTCAATTTATCTGAATCCTTCTTAAAGCTTGATGTCCAGAGCTGGACAGAGTATTCAAGGTGAGGTCTGAGCAGAGCAGAGCAGAGTAAAACGGAACTATTACTTCCTGTGATTTAGAAACCATGCTTCTATTGATTCATCCTGAAATTGTATTTGCCTGTTTTGCAGCCATATCATATTTCTGACTCATATTCAGCTTCTGATTGACTACAACTCCAAGACCCTTTTCAGATGTACTATTGTCAAACTAGGTATCCCCCATCTTACACCTGTGCGTTTGATTTATCTTTCCTAAATGACAGAACATTTGCACTTGTCTCTGTTAAGTTTCATTCTGTTATTTTCTGGCCAGTTTTCTAACCTATCAAGACCATTTTGAGTTTTGTTTCTGTCTTCCAAGCTATCCCACCCAATTTTGTGTCATCTGCAAATTTGATAAGCATTTCTATCACCTCTTCCTCCAAGTCATTAATAAAAATGTTGAAGGAACTCAAGGCAATGTATATGGTGTTCCCCCATTTGATCCCCACAGCAGTCCTGTGAGGTTAGGCTGAGACTAGTGACTAGCCCAAATCATCCAGTGAGCTTCCTGGCTGAGTGGGGGATTTGAACCTGAGTTTGCCTAGTCCAACAGTCTAACTATTACACCACGTTGGCTCATGTTCTTGTTTCAGAGTAAGCCAGTTGAGTTTACCGTCCATGCAATTGTCACCACCTCGGATTTGGAGATCAGCCCAGCAGAAGTGGATTTTGGGTACTGCTCTATCTATGAAGCTGTCCGGACAACAATCACAGTGACAAACAAAGCCATCCTTCCCCAGGAGTTTGGCTTTGTAGGACTCCATGAGGTAAATGGCTGCTTCTCATTTTCTAGCACAGTAAATGTTCCTTGGGAATTTGTAGTCAAGGAGATAATTGTGCCCAGATAATTGTGCCCAGAGGTTTATGATCAGCGTTGTGTATATTCCATGCTTAAAAAAAAAAAATCAACATTGTGCAACCTCTATTAATTATGCAAATCGAGAAAATGTCTATAATTTCTCTTACCTTGCATAATATGTTCTGCCAGTTTCACTATTAATTTATTCCATTTTTACTCATTTTGGAGAAATGGCAAGGAGATATGTTGGTTTCAACAGAACACTTTCAAGCATGCTTTTTTATAGTCATGTGGGTTAAGAACTTGCCTATTTTAAATGCATATTGTTAGGAAGCAGAATTCTGTGCCCGGTACTAAATTCTACACTTTTTCTGCGTTTCCTCAGAATAGCAAACACACTGACCTGATTAAAACAATACATATAGACAAGGATCAAGTTAATGTCCACTCCAGATCAGTGGTTTAGGCCATGTGTTCCATCCTCTACCTTTGATATATTGTATATGCTTCTTTCTTTCTTTCTTTCTTTCTTTCTTTCTTTCTTTCTTTCTTTCGGTTGTATTCCTTAATACAGTCATTTTTCTTTTTCATTTTAATTACTTTGGAAAGTTTGTAGAAGTTCAGCCCAATGATGGATTTGGAATACTCCTGCCTCTTGAAAGCTTGAACCTGGACATAATTTTCAAAGCCAAGGAGGCGAAGGAATACAGCTTTGAGCTAACTTGCAAGACTGAGATCAACAGGTCTGTGCAGAAGTTGAAGTCAGTGGGTATTCTCACAATGAGGCAGGAACTAGATATCAATTACCTAGGGAGGGAGGTGATTCATAGAACCATAGAATAGTAGGGTTGGAAGAGGCCTACAAGACCATCGAGTCCAACCCCCTGCTCAATTCAGGAATCCAAGTTAGAGCATCCCTGACAGGTGGCTGTCCAGCCTCATCTTGAATGCCTCCAGCGTGGGAGAGCCCACTACCTCCCTAGGTAATTGATTCCATTGTCGTATTGCTCTAACAGTCAGGACGTTTCTCCCCAGAATCCAGTGCTAGCCTCTGATAGGCAAAGTGATTTCATGAAATCATAGAGTTGCAGGGGGGCTTGTAAGGCCATCTAGTCCAACTTCCCCCTTGATGCAGGAAATCCAGAGCTAGAACATCCCCATCTGCTTGAAGGCTTCCAGCAAGGGAGAGCTCCCCCACCCCTGTAATTGGTTCTACTGTTGAACTGCTCTTACCGTTCAAACGTTTCTCCGAATGTTCTATCTGAATATAGAACAGTCCTTCCTCTAACGGAAACCCATTAGATCTACTCCTGCCCTCTAGGGCAGCAGGCAATAAACTGTTGCCCTCTTCTAGTTGGAGGGGAGAAGTCGTGAGTGGGGGAGAGGTGATGGCTGACCTTTCCCTTCTTGTTGCAGGGAAGTCCTGCATTTGATACTGTGTGCTTAGTTTTTCTCTGAGTGCGAATATGCAGTGCTACTAATAACACCAGCAAGCATTCTGACTTTTTCAGTATGTCTGCAGCCAAGCAGCATTAACTGCATCTTTCATTTGAAATCTAGGATTCCATTCCATCTTCCATCATCAAGGTTTGAATTCCTTTTAATCCTGGGCCACAGAGGGGACACCCAGCTTAGAATGGGCAGCAGGGGGATTCTGTTATTTGGGAAATGGGGTGATGGTACCAGACTCATGATAAGATTTATTTAAAGACTTGGCAAGAGGCTGGGTTTTGTGCTGTGGCCATTTCAGCCATGTTTCCATTTTTAGGCAATTCAAGCTGTCGTGCAAGGCGGTTGGAGTCCACCCTCCTCTGGAGCTCTCTCATTCTTTGGTTCAGTTTTCCGCCACCGCTCTGAACGATGTGTCGACAGCAACGCTCTTTGTTGTCAACAGTCATGTCAGCCTCAATCAGTTCACTCGCTTTGGCCCAAGAATTGGCGAGGGAGAAGTTGTCCCCGTTGGGCCAACATCCTTCCAGTTCCTGGTACCTGAAGACTCTCCTATAACGATCATGCCATGTGTCGGAACTGTTCTGCCTGGAAAGGTAAACTCCCTTCGAGCACATTAAAGATCTGAAGGCAAATGTCCTCAGTTCCCGAAGGAGCACTGAAACCCAATGTGTGTTCCTAGTAGAAAACAGACTGTTGGATACACACAGGTTTAAGCAGATTTTGGAAAAAAAAATGCCCTTGTTCTGCATCGGATATCGTTCAAATTTCCCAATTAAGAAAACCTACCCTGCAAGGGTAAAGTCCCCAATTCTGGCAATCGGAACGTAACGTGGATATGAATGGGATTGACCTAATTTGATGGTCCTAAACGGCATCCTTTGTGGGTCTGGAGGAAGGCAAGGAATTGACAGGCCATGGGGTGTGTTGGGGACCAGGTATAAGGCATTCTGAGGAAGAGGGATTTTTAAACTGAGGGGACATAGCTCAGGGAAAGAACACCTGCTTCACACGCAGAAGGTCCCAGGTGAAATCCTTGGCATCTCTAGTTAGAAGGATCGAGTAGCAGTTTATGGAAAAGACCTCTGCCTGTGACCTTGGACAACTGCTGCCAGTCAGAATAGACAATACTGGGCTGGATGGACAAATAGCCTGACTTGGGTGTGAGAGAGGGACGGAGACAGAACAGGGAATGGGTGGAGCAATATAGATAGTTATTGCTATTCGTATTGTTGAACCTGTGCCCATGCCAGAGCAGAAGCTCTGTGTACTGCATGCTGAAAAATCTTGATTTGGGCACATGTTTACCTTTCGCCATTCATGCAATGGTGTCACTGCCTTCACAGTGTCAGCCCAGGTGTACCTAGCCAGGATGTTGCCACTGGCCCAGGGTTGTGCAGATCATTTCCTTGCACCTCTTTAGTTTTTTCATTTGGTGGCTTTGCATCTATCATCTCCATTAGCCAAGATGCAGAAATGAAACCTCCCTGTTCAGAGGCAGTTTACCCCTCTATATTGAACACTGGGAATGAACAAAGTGGGAAGGCCGCCATTTTCATGCCTTGCTTATAGGCTTCATCTGGCTGATGACTAATGGAAACGGGATGCTGGGTTAGATGGACCTTTGGTTTGCTCCAGCAAGGCTCTTCTTCCGTTCTCTATTGGGTTATTTGACTAGAAAGAGTATCGGTCTGAACTCTGCACAGTTGGTCTTGTATTCTCTCATTTCTCCAAGTTTGTAACGCATTCTCTTTCTTTCTCTTGCTGGCTGCCTTTCAATGCTAGAAGTGCTTGGTTGAAGTCTCCTTCCGCCCGGTGTTGTGCGATCAGCTGATCAGACTGGAGGCAGTTCACCTGCTATGTCAGACTGCTGACATGAAGGTGCAGATGGAGAAGAAGATCCGAGAACTGGAACTGCAGGTCAGTGGGGGAGTGAATCATGCCTCCCTTGTGTTGCTCATTGCAAAGAACATCTGTTGTACCCGTGGAATAAAGCACAGAGAGGCAGGTTGCCGCTCTAGAAATTCCAGAGCCCTGTGAAATGCAGGGGGCAGGCGACTTCTAACAGAGCATCCTGCCTCTCATGAGGCCTAGGAACATGCACCTACATTCCCTCTACCATTTCACAGATGAAAATAGAGGCATTGCTGTGAACATGCAGGAGATGTGGCCTGAAAGCCCAGACGGAACAGTCTATAGTTCCGAATACAAGCATGTCACAAGCAGGAAGGCAGGACTGAATGAAATGCCTTATTTTATGTATTTATTACATTTCTATACCGCCCAATAGCTGAAGCTCTCTGAACAGTTCACAACAATTAAAACCACAACATACAGCATAAAATCCAATAGCAAATTTAAAAGTTTAAAACTGTAGTATAAAAGTAAATCCCAAATAAAACCCAGCAGCAGTGCAGAGATTTAAAATACAGTAACAGTTTTAAAACAACAGAACTAAAAGACTAAAATGCCTGGGAAAATAAAAAAGGTCTTCACCTGGTGCTGGAAAGACCACAGCGCAGGTGCCAGGCGAGCCTCTCTGGGAAGCTCATTTCCACAGCTGAGATGCCACAGCAGAAAAGGCCCTCTTCTTGGTAGCCACCCACCTCACTTCCTCTGGCAGGGGCTCCCAGAGAAGGTCTGCTGAGGATGATCTTAGTGTCCAGGTAGGTACATGTGGGAGGAGACGATTCTTCAGGTAACCTAGAATATTAATGTAAAAGTTGCAACTGAATAAATCAAGTCAGAGGAGATGGCTCTACTGAGTAAGTGAAGTTGCATCCCACAATGAAAGACAAAAACACGCATCTTTCTAACCTAGGTTGAAATGACTTCGTTATCTTAACAGTAGTATTGAGCTGTGCTCCATCTGTGAAGCAAAATTGTTTGCCACCTTTCTCTTGGAAAGCAATTTCCCAATTCTCGATCACATCTCCATAGTCAATTATTAGATTTTGTTTAAGGCGTGAAGGAAAGGCACCCTGCACATGCCTAAGAGTTCTTCTGATCCTTATCATTGGTCTTTCCATGTCCAGTAAGAGTAAATTTCTCCTCATCCTGTGTGCCGTTCAGTCTGCACTCTTTCCTCCCTGCCTCCCTGTCATAAAACTATAATCTGAAACATAGACTTATCCTCCATGAATTGAAACTATCAGTGGCTACTAGTCATGATGGCCACATATTACCTTCAGTATCAGTATCAGAGGCAGGATGCCTCTGTATACCAGTTGCGGGGGAACATGAATGGGAGTGTGCTGTTGCATTCATGTCTTGCTGTGGGCTTCCTTAGAAGCAACTGGTTGGCCACTGTGCAGACAGAATGCTGAACTAAATAGGCCTTTGGTCTCATCCATCATGGCTCTTCTTAGGCCTAGTATAGTAATAGGCACCTTGTAAGTAAGATAAGAAGTGATGAAGATGATAAAGAACAAGGGTTTTCAGAGAAAAGGGCATGCCATTTAGGCCCCAGAACTTTTTCTTTTCAGAAGTTAAAAGACTTTTTAGAAGTTCCAGAGTCTGATTAAAAGAAGGTGCCTCAGGGCATCTTTAGAGCACATTTGTCTTATCACTAAGTAA
Organism: Heloderma suspectum; assembly: GCF_057233095.1. Taxonomy (NCBI): domain Eukaryota; kingdom Metazoa; phylum Chordata; class Lepidosauria; order Squamata; family Helodermatidae; genus Heloderma; species Heloderma suspectum. The sequence continues at coordinate 10,873,959 of NC_139472.1, read as the reverse complement.
CCACCTCTAGTTCCCAAGCAACTAGGATTTGAAAGAAAGACCTAAATGACAGAGAGGGATTGAAGCAGAGCTTAATTTGTGCCAGGCTTGCCCCCGGAAAGGTTTTCGGCTTCTCCTTCAAACCTTACTAAAAATACACAACACACACCCTAAGGGAAGCATATGGAGGTCCAGAGCCGGCCCTACCATTTGGCAGTGAGGCGGCTGCCTCAGGCAGCTGGCTTTGGATATCATGAAAGGTAGCGAACTGTTGGTTATATAATTTATTATTGTTGGCGGGGGGGGGGGGGTTCTGCCAGGAAGGAGGGGAGGTGCTTATGGGATTTTTTTCTGCCTGAGGTGCCAAAATAGCCCGGCTGTCCTCGGGTGCTATTAATCTTTATGTAGACAGCGGTGCTATTTGCTGTTCTGCCTTAGGCAGCAAAATGTCTTGGCGGGCCGCCCCTTCTGTTTTTCTGATGTGTAGCGTGGCTCTTAGATGGTTTTGAGCTTCCTCGCTGTTAGGAAGGGCTCCATTTGGCTCCAGTCAGAGGATTATTCTCACCCAATGCCTCCACCTCCTCCAAAACTCCTGGCAGCTCTCTTTCTCTCTTTCTCTCTCCCTCACTATTGAGCACCACAGAGCTCCTTTCTCATCACTCTCCTCCTTCCACTTCTTTTTTATTTTTGACTCTGTCCAGCCATGCTCATTTCCTGTCTTTCTTGCCTTGCTCATGAATAGGCCCTTATTTATAAGGAGCCATTTGTGAGGAGGGCTCTCTCCCATTGGAAATGGGCCAACGAGGGGAGCATTGCCTGCCTCCATGGCTCCCGTTTCTCCTCTGACCTGCATCTTTCTTCTCCTCCTTCTCCACTAGCTCGTCGTAGACTCCATTCCTGCATTTGGGTAGGGTGACCACTTAATCACCAAAATCACCAAAAATCACCAAAAAAGAGGAAATGCATCATAGAAAAAACACAAAAGGGGACACCAATTTGCATCACCTTTGCATAAGCTAATTTATACATAGAGATGGAATTTAGAAAGAATTATTATAATTGAAATAGAAACACAGAACATCTGTGGAAGACTGCGACCTGCGTGCCTGCTGGGTCTGCTGTCCAGGTGCTGTTGACGGGCAACTTCAAGACCCATCTGATGGTTCTTTATCTTTAAAACAGACTTGGACTGGACAGCCCTCCATCTTCAAACTAAAGGAGAGTCCTCTGGTAGTCCTTCAAATAGAGGACTGTTCCTCTGTAAAAGAAGACACATAGCCACCCTAATCTGGGGGCTTCAGCAAAGTGAGGGTGGCCCCTGACATCCTCCCTCAGCTATTTGGATGGAAGGTTTTACTTCCCAACTTCTCTTTTCATGGCAGAGAAAGAAAGAGGAGGCCATGATAAGTCGGAAAGATGGGAAGAAACAGACAAGCACTTCTTTCCTTGCTCAGCTCTCAAAGGACAGACATGCCGGCAAGCTATTTGAGCCACCCACCCCAGAAGACATATGTCCAGAGTGAGTATGAAAAAGCACCTTCTGGTTTATTAATCCAAGGCATGTCCTGCTGTTGATGAATTTCTGAATTAAGAATATACCTGTGCAAACCAGGGTATGAACGGTGCAAACCATGGTATGACTGGCATAACCAGGGTGCAAATCACAGTATGAATGGCATTACCCAGGCTGGCTCCATGGGCCCCTTCCTACATGAGTCCTCTCTGCCACAGGCTGATCTGGTGGTAGGTAGCTACAAAACGTCTTTTTCCAATATCCTGCAATGCCCCGCAGCAGTTTTTCACCAGGGCCTCCTCAAGGGATTTTTGTATGGGAGGAGACATTCCTATGCATATCCAGATCACAAACCATTTAGGGCAGACATAGGGAATCTCTGGCCCCACAGGGGTTCTTAATCCAGCCCGTCAGATCCCTGGCCCTCCTCCTCTCCCCAGCCCCACCCAGTGGTTGGTGCCGAAGAAGGTGGCCTTTCTCTAGCGCTAATAAGGAAAGCCCTGTTTTTATCTCCATGATGGGGGATAAGAACAGGGTTTTCCTTGTCAGCACCAGAGAAAGGGAGGCTTTATCGATGACAAGGGAAAGGGATTCCCCTTCTCTGTGCACAGAGAAGCACGGAGCAATCACCTCTGTGCCTCTCTGTGCACAGAGAAAGGAGTCCTGGTGATGTCAGGAGGCTTTGGCCCACCTCCTGAGGTCATCTGGCCCCTGGGGGGTGTTCTGGGAGGCAATCTGTCCTCTGGGACCAGAACAGTTCCCCACACCTGATTTAGGGCTTTCAAGGTCAAAAGCAAATATGCTACCTGGTAACCTCTGCAGATTCTTTAGGATAGGTATGATGTGATTCCCTATAACTTGTTCGTTTAGAAGTCGGGACAATGCATGATAGACTAATTGCTATTTCTCAACAAACGTCAAAGACAGCCCCATGTAGTGCTCGGGCTTTCAGGAATCCTACGTTGAAGTTTACCAGGGTGTGATTCATGGCTCCAGCTGTGCTGTCTCCAGATCACAGCCACCCAATTTTATACAGCATATTTTTATTTTGCAACAAGCTCACGTATGTGAGTCCCAGTGAAGGCCACACAGCTACTCAGGCATTAAAGCATTTATTTTCATTGTTTTATTGAGCAGGTGCCTTATTGCTCTTAGCAAGAATTAGAAAATCCATGCAGACCGTTCAATATCCGCAGAACTTGTTAGCTCTTTTAATCTGAAATTGTCTCTCTGGATTCATTCCAGACAGAAGGGTTACTCTGAGGTGCTTTGAAGCACCTGTTAGCCCTGCAGCCATAAAAAGAGGGGATTTGGGATTGCTTATTAAACTATAAAAATGCAACGGGAACATCATTAAGGTGTATCTTTTTGATAAACAATCTAGCACCAGAGACTCAAATTGTCTGTCCCAGTGTGATGTTCTGTATTGAAACTTCAAATTTCTGTGCCATGGAGATGTATTATTCTTTTGCTTCTCTATTCTTCACTTATCGATCCATTCCCTTCTGATGAGTGAGATCCATGGCTTATGAGATGTGAGCTGCAATGAATTCTCACTAACATTCCCTTTGATACTATGAATGATTAATACATAGCAAGGAAGAAAAAGCAAATGAAGTAGTATTGCAAAAGAGATCATCTTCTTGGTATCCTTAACGCCAGCATTTCTCAAACTCTGTGAAAACATAGTGATAGCTCTCATCCACTTCTCTGAGCATTGAGAATTTCCAGGGACCCAAGGCTTAACTGAATTCAGTTCCCTTTGGAAGGAAGTCACTGGTGGCTTTTGGCATTTTGCAGTATTTGAGTTTATTTACAAATGTACAGGTTGGGCATAGGAGGTACAGCTTAAAACCCTCTGACAGACAGCCAAATCTACTGCCCCACGTCAGATCTCCAGAGAGAGGCACCCCTGGATTCGCTGATGCTGTTGTTTGCCAGCAGCCCTTAGCTTACAGAGTTCCCCAAGCCCATTTCTTGATCTCTTTGTTTCTCTAAAAAACAATACTTCAGTCTTATCTCCTTTGTTCCCTTTCACCATGAAGGACTCTCCAGCAGTCTTTCTGGCCCTTTAACCCTCTCCTGTGTAAACCCTCATTTTAACAACTGTATCTCATCCTCCCCGCACCCACATTTCTCACCTAGTGAGTAAAAGCAGTTTATTATTATTTTTATTTATTACACTTATAGACCACCCATGTTGAAGAAAACATCACAGTTTATTCTGAGTGTTCACCTCTTTATTCAAAGAAAACAAAAGAAAGAAAATGAAGCATACATATGCGGTGATTCCTATAAAAATCTTGAAAGGAGGTTATCCTCTAACACAGTTAAAACAAAGCTTTTATACATTCAATGACAAGTCACAGCTTTGGCCAACACCGATTGGATACAAGACACTACAGAGTCAGGACAAGTTGCATAATACTTCTGATTGGTTTGTAACTGCTACATAGCAAAACAATGAGGGTTAGTTGTCAGTGTGCTAAGCAGTTCTTGCTGTTCTGGTTTTATCTGGCTTTCCAGGTGACACTGAAGGCTGGGGCATGGATTTTTCTCCTTTATCCCGACATTGCTTTTTATTCAGACTTTCAGTCTGCATGCTTTGTTTACTTTCACTTTGCTACATGCAAGGTTAGTGAAATGCAGGGTCAGTGCAAGCATCAGTCTGATTAACGGCTGTTGGAATTTTCTTCCCCACCCAGTAATCCAGTTGGGATGGGGAAGGACCACAGGTTGCATTCCCCCCCCCCCCCCACACACACACACACACTCATCTTGAGATCTTTCTCAACCTACTGGCAAAGGCGGGCATATAGATTAGAGCCAAAGCTACCAGGAACATTTTCCCAACAAAACCACAATACGGGAACTGGGAGTGTTGCTGTGTACCCAGCCCTCCAACTAGTGGTCCTTTACTGGCTGCTTATGCCTTCATGGAATTGAAAGAGTGTCAAATAATGCCTGCAACGGAAGAGAAATCTCATGCAAACATGGCTTGGTTCATTTATTCAGGTTGCAGAATTTGCTTCTTCTTCTGTAATTTTGGGTTACCTGTTGGGTTACCTGTTCACAGAATGATATATCCCTGATATTCTTGTAGGTGAAATCTTTTGCAAGTATTCCACACCCATCCATTCCATAGCCTCCTTGTAAATGGATTAGGTCCTCTCTGTCTCCACACCTCGAGCCTTCATTGGGAATGTCCATCAAGCTGTTACACCCTCCTTGTCTTGGCCCCTGGTCCTGCTGAGAACATCTCTTTTAGGAGCCTCCTTGGAATGCAGAGGAGCCACTCCAGAGCTCCTGTTCCTTTCAGTGGGGCATGCAAAAGAGCATCCTGACGCCAAATCTGCCTCTCTCCCACCCTCCTGCTCTTCATGGTACCAAAAATCCTGCCAGTACAGCCATCTCTGCTCCAGTCTGAGCTCCCAGTGCCTGCAGCAGTCAGGGACTCCTCCCCCTTAGGGATCCCAGTGGGGTTGCAATCACCCTTTGGGAACACAAAAAGAACCCTGCTGGTTTGGACCAAAGGTTTATCTAACCCAGCATCCTGTTTCCAAGAGTGGCCAACCAGATGCCTCCAAGAGGCCCAGAAGCAGGACCTGAAAGCCATAGACCTCCCCTGTTGTTGTCTCCCTGCCCCCATAACTGATATTCATTGAGACAGACTGCCTCTGAACATAGAGGTTCCATTTAGCTGTCATGGCTAAGAACTCTTGGTAGATTTCTCCTCCACCATGAACTTGGAAAATTGCGAGCCTTGACTCCTCACCAGCCTGCTTGCAACTGGCCACGCAAGATGCATTGCTTTTGGACGGTCATGGTCCTCTTTTGTCCCTCTCTAGTTCCGAAGAGTATATCGCAGCACACCTGTCTCTGGTTCGGAGCTTCAGCAACCAATTCGACAAATACGTCATACCTTGTTTTGTTGCGAGTGGCGATATAGATGAGAAGAGAGGGGCTGAAAATCTGCATTGCAGGTACTGTGAATCTGGAGCTAGGAGATGCGAGGGATTGAAATTCATGCTCTACGTTGTAACGATTACTGAGAGCCAAGCGAAATGTGATGCTGAACATGCTCTGCCACGAAGCCATAGCCTCTCGTACAGTTCATGTGGCGTGGGTGGTGGCGCTGTGTCTCTGTGTTGCTACAGCTACATCTGTGGCTGCTAAAATTAGTAGGTAGTCTGCGTCTCGGTTGCAATAGACACAGACTACTTTGCGTCACAACATAATTAGAGGCTAGACTTGTCTTACTTTCAAGTGTACTTTGTCACATATCGTTTCACATTTTCCATGCACAGGCGTAGGTTTAGGTGAAAGCTGAACCTAGGAGGAGAGAGGGAGAGAGAAAGCGCGCACATTGGAGATTTATGGTATCTTTGTAGTAATCATCATTATCTTCTTCATCGTCATCTGCTTATTTACAAATGTCAGTTAGCTAATGTAGCATAGTGGGATTAAATGTCTGAGCTGTGACTCAAACAGCTCCAGATCAAATCTTGTCTCTTCCATGAACTCACTCAGCGGCCTTAGATGAGCCATTCTCTCTCAGCCTCAGCCCCATGTGCAGCACAGGGAAAATTATACTGTTGGTGGTGATGACGATTAATGTTCTTTATTCATAAAGCACCTCGTTTTCTAGGCCCTTGCACAAAGATTAAGAAAACAACAATGGCCCTGCCCGTAGGCTTACAATCTGATAGCTGCAATACAAAAAGAAGAAGGCGTAGGGAGGAGCCCGAAAGCATACTAATTCAGGCATGAAGTTGTTGTAAGCATTACTGAGGGCCCAAGGAAACGTGGTGCTAAGCATGTCATTAGGAACGATGTTAGGGCTTTTGGCAGGCAGTAGCAGGTGCTGAGGGGTGTGGGCCTGGGTATACATTGGGACCCATAAAGTGCAGGGGGGAGAGTTTTTAGCCCTATTCTCCTTTGCAGTGATCCCAAAAACTACCCCGCCTCCCATCTCCACTGCTATTAGCCCCAGGGGGAAAAACTCCCACTGGCACTTCCTAAGAAATTCGATTATCTAATAATTAGATATTGTCCCTGCCCCCAAAATGCAGTAACGCCCCAAACGCCAGCCTTTTTCTAGCCATCTTCACACAGACTTGAAAAACTGCTGAGGTGTCTCGCAGTCCATATACCGAATAGCCAACTACATTTAATGGTATTCATTTATTATTTATTTATTATTAAATTTATTAATCGCCCATCTGGCTGGTCACCCAGCCACTCTGGGCGATGTACAACATACAATAAAACAATTTAAAACAATAAAATTCTACAATAAAAACATTTTCTAAAATACCCTAACCCACCCCAAATGCCTGCCTGAACAACCACATTTTTAATGCACGATGGAAGCTCATTAAAGAGGGGGCATGGCGGAGTTCCCTAGGGAGGGAGTTCCACAGAGTGGGGGCCACCACAGAAAAGGCCCTCTCCCTCGTCCCCACCAGTCTAGCTGTCCTGGCTGATGGGACAGAGAGAAGGCCATCCGAGGCTGATCTTGTTAAGCGGCCTGTCTGGTGCTGCTGGAGGCGCTCCTTAAGATAGGCTGGGCCGGAACCATATAGGGTTTTAAAGGTCAAAACCAACACCTTGAATTTGGCCCGGAAAACAACTGGTAACCAGTGCAACTCCTTCAGCACTGGAGTGATGTGATCTCGCCGGCAGCTGCCTTTAATCAGGCGTGCTGCCGCGTTCTGTACCAGCTGCAGTTTCCGAACCGTCTTCAAGGGTAACCCCACGTAGAGCGCATTACAGTAGTCTAAACGAGAGGAGACCAGGGCATGTACTACCGATGGGAGCAGATGGTCGGGAAGGAAGGGGCGCAGCCGCCGTATCAAATGGAGTTGATATAGTGCTGTCCAGCTCACAGCTGACACCTGAGCCTCCATGGACAGCTGGAAGTCCAAAATGACCCCCAGGCTGCGGACCTGGTCTTTCAAGGGTAGCCGTACCCCATTCAACACCAGGTCAACATCCCCTAGCCTCCTCTTGTCTCCCACCAAAAGTACCTCGGTCTTGTCAGGGTTCAGCTTCAGCTTATTCCTCCCCATCTAGCCACTCACCATCTCCAGACATTTGGACAGGGATTCTACGGCCAACCTTGGTGAAGATTTGAATGAGAGGTAGAGCTGCATGTCATCCGCATATTGATGACACTGCACCCCAAACCTCCTGATGATAGCCCCCAGCGGCTTCACATAGATGTTAAATAGCATCGGGGAGAGGATGGAACCCTGTGGCACCCCACAAGTAAGTGGCCATGGGTCCGAAACCTCCTCTCCCAGTGCTACCCTCTGGTACCTGCTGGAGAGGAAGGACCAGAACCACCTCAATACGGTATCTCCACAAATGCCCAACCCCTCCAGGCGGTCCAGGAGGATACCATGGTCAACGGGATCAAAAGCTGCTGAGAGGTCGAGGAGAACAAGGAAGGAGCATTCACCCCTATCTATGGTATGATCACAAGCAACGTTTTATTTATTTTTATTTCTTTGTATCCACAGCCCTTATAATACCTTGTACCTAGAGCTGCATTGCCCGGCTGTGGCACCCGCTGTAGTGGTAATTTCAAATAATGGGAAAACTGTGTTCAACTTCGGGGATGTTGCAGTAGGTATGGAACTTAAAACTTTTGGCAAGCTTTTGCCCCCTTTTGCTGGCTTTAGTTGCTTTGTAAAGATCGGGGTTTTTTATGTGTTTCTAATTGGAGAAAAAAAATTCGCAAAGGCCCCTCTCTTCCTTGTAAATATGTGAAATTTCACTGATCTTTTTTTTTAATCTCACCGTGGGCTGGTGCATACAGAATGTCCAGACAGGAGCAGGCCAAGGAGGAGCCCAAAGCAGTGTAATAATGTTTCACTTGGACAGGGTTTCAAGGTGTTTTCAAGTCCTGGTTAAGAGGGAATCATGGTTAGCTTTAACTGCAACGATTTTGAATACAAGATGTAACTGTTAACCAGGGCTAAAGCTGGTGGAGGAAGAGTGGCGCGTGCTTGAGAGAAGAAGGACAGTGAGCAGAACACACTCTCTTACTGTCTCGCCAGTTAAGTGCGCACGTGCGCACACACACCAGTTGGTTTTTCCATAAGAAAAGTCCCAAAATTCATGTTCAAGCAATAACTTTATTAGAGCTGACCAAAATGCCCCAAACTGTGAGCAAGCTTTCAAGTTCCCCAGAAATCTTAATCAGGCTTGCCCATGCTGGGAAAACTGGCTTCTGATGTTTAAAGCAGCGAAGTCTACGGTCAGTGAGTTTTCACCTGGAGTGCAGGAGGATGTAGCAGAGTTCGGCTCAACTAGACGTTAGGTAGGTTCCGGGTGACACCCAGTACTGCTGGGACAAAGAGTGCTTCCAGACACAGGGTTCAGTCAGAAAGCGTTGTACAGCTTTTATGTGTTTTCTTACTTAACCGATTTTCCACGGTAAGAGAAAAGATGGAAGATGCGGGGGGGGACACTGGGCAGCTAAAAGTAGAAGATGTCGTCATATGGATCCCCCATAAAATTCTGTACATGAGGCAGAACAATGGCTCAATAAAAGCCTTGTCTGGAAGCACCCGAGGAAACACAAAATGGCTGTTCCTCTCTTTTTAAAAATATAAAATCCAGCAGTTACCCGGAAATGTTTCAAGCCTTGAGTGAAATGCACGGGTTTCTTGATACATAGAGAACAGAAGTAAAGAGAAACAGGGGAGTTTTGTATTAGCAAAGCTGCGATAGTTAAGCATGTTCTCTTAAGCATGCTCTTATGAACATCTGGTAAAAAGAAATACAATGACATTAAAAATCTAAAGATCTATACAGGATGGCATTATATCAACAGAATATCAACAGAAAAGATACTATGAGAGTTACCACTAAAACCATTCAAAGTCACTCTCCGGGCCAAACATGTTATATTAAATGCATGATTGTATTTAATTTGGTGGCTGGTTTTTACGTTGCAGCTGTGGAGACCTCGATCAGGACTAGGAACATCGCACATGGAGAGGTGGTTATTTTACCATGGTGTCGACGAAAATCCTTCCCATCCCAAGCTGCCATTTGTCGTGGGAAGGAAATGTAGCTTCCTAAATACTAAACAATAGTATCAATCCATCATATTCTCATATTGTGGGAAGGAAATGTAGTTTCCCTCCCACAATATGAGAATATGATGGATTGATACTATTGTTTATTTGTTGCTGTCTTTTAAAATGTTGATATTACTGATTATTTAATTATATTTTTAACTTTTGTATATTTCTATTTATATGTTTTAACTGTAAAAGTTTTTAATGTTGTAAAGCCGCCTTGAGTCCCAGTATTGGGGAAAAGGTGGGACAATATTATTATTATTATTATTATTATTATTATTATTATTATTATTATTAATTGGCACCAATAGCAACTTCCCTCCTGGTTGATGGTGCTGGTAAAATAGCAGCTGGAGGGGGGGCGGTATTTTTGTCAGGACTACGATGCAGCGAGAAAGCATTAACCCACCCACCACACAGCTGCTATCCCAATCCTGATCCCTCTTTGGATGCTATTTAAGAAACGCCATCAGACATGTTTGATTGTATTGCACATTTATCTGTAACATGGACTTTGGCCCTTCGTTGCATGGTAATTGGCAAGGCGCTACTTACATGGCCAGGATCGACCCTTTAAAAACAACAGCCCTTATCCGTTTATTGCTCATGGGTTAGGGATTGTTCTTTCGCAGTCGGGTTGTTTCTGGCTAATCCACAGTCAGCCTACAGCTCCAGATGGTAGCTTACAGTATGGGATGATGTGTGTTTTGGGGAGAGCAAAATTAGCCGCGTTCTGTCGGGACTCGGGAGAGCCAGGGCTTGAATGAGACACCTCAACTGTCTGAGGCTGGAGCATCATTCATGAGCTTCCCCAGGACTATGTGCGCTCAGGTGCCAGCACCCTCCTCAGCCATTAAAGAGGACAGCAGTCTGCAAAATCAGCCCCTTAGCTTGGTAAGCAATATGATATGAAGCCTTTGGATTCGCCAGGCCCTGGTATAAACCGGGCAGCCTGTCCTTCTGCCCTTCCCAGCTGCTGCGCTCCAGGTTCTGGCCGGTGGGTCTGAAATTGTGGGTTGGCCAGGAAGGAATACGATCCACAGTCATGTGGTGCGTTTCTCTTGCTCCAGCCAAGACCTGGGTGAATTAAGTGCCCCTGGCAGAGGACCTGCACTGATCCATACAGAGTTTGTGGAAGCCATTTCCCTGCTTCCTCCTAACATGAGAGCTGGTGAGCTCAGTCTCTTAGCTACAAATCCCTGGTTTGAATCTCACTTCTGCCACGAATTCATGAGGTGCCACTCATTCTCAGCCTCAGCCCCCCCCCCCCCCAATCTGCAATATGAGGGAGAATTATATTGACTTACCTTACAGGGTTGTTGTAAGGATTACAACTAGATCACGCATGTGAAGCTCTTTAGGCACTGGAAAGCACTGCGCAGATGTCAAGCATTATTATGGGCTTGAGAAAGAGCTGCTGCTTGGCTCTTCCGCTGTTTCCCTCTGCGTGGCTTTAGGGAGAGGGTCAGGAACAACGCTGGTTCTCTTCCTCTTCTGATGCAGCCATTGCGTGTCGTGCCCTACTCACAGATCCTCGTGTGCAGCAGCAGCGGGCTTTAGCCACATGACTGTGAGCAAGGATCTCTGACTGTAAAAGAGATGACTGGTGCTAGGGAATAGCATAAGTTTAGATGAGGGGCATGTTTGAGAAACTGTCCTCAGTTCTGGTTCTCAGTTCCAGACTGCAGGGACCACACACTCTGACTCCTGATGTAGTCCAATCTAAAGGGCATGGAACATTGGGCAGCCAGATAGGATTAGCTGGGCTTCTGTGGCTGCCATTTTTCTTTATAGGAAACATCCAGTATTGGAAGAATCCTTTCTTCTGCTCTATTGGAAGGATCCTTCCTTCCTAGTTTTCTGTAGCAATGTAAGCATGGCTTCTGGGTGGCTTTTTAAAATAATCGTCCACTGGTTTTATTATCTGGTTGTTGTTTGGCAATGTGGAACTCTCTCTCTCTCATCCACCAGGGCACAGAATTAAAAAAGAAGTCAAGATACAGAATATATCCCAAGAGCAACTGACAGTATCCTTTAATTGAATCATTCCCTCTCCTCCCTTCTCAAAATTAGTTGTTCCTCACCAGGAGACATCTTCACAGCTATATCAGCTGGACTCTTAACAGGGTGTTCACAAGGTCACCCTCTTCTACTAAATATTAAATATATTCCAGAATAATTAAATATTATTAAATATTCCAGAATATTCCAGATACCCACCTCCAGTTCTGTTTGCACAAACACAGATTAGAATCACCGTTATGGGCATACCTACACTACAAATGCATATGGATTTGATACTCCGTGAATTGTTATGGTTTTTCCCAGAGAATCCTGGTAATTGTAGCTTGGTGAGGGTGCTGAGAATTGCTATTGGAATTGTTTAGATCTGTGGTGGAATTTCTACCCACAGATGGAAATGTTTTGAATAACAGATCCTATTGGGGCTATATTCGAGATGACTTCACACACATTTTACCCACTGTTCAGTTCACATGTTCAGGCCCAATAGATTGCAGTTTGGTAGTACAGAAGTAGAACTCCCTCAGGACTGGTGTCAGCGCTCGGTATTCTTGGGCAGCCGCTGGACACCATCAGGGTCCAATGCTGGTTCCGCCCTTGGGCCTCCATGCTGTGTGGCCGGGTCTGTGAGTCGCCTGCCATTTTTATTTCCTACAATGCCCCGGAACAATATTGTGTTGGAGTATTGAGATATAACAGACATAGCGGGTAGCTCTCCGCCACGGGTCGTGGTGCTGCTGCTGGTGTCTTTTGCTGCCACCGCCAGCCTGAGCAAGTCAGCCTGCCAGGTGTGGGCACCCGTGTTGCAGGGGTCCCACCAGAGGGCACTTTGCCCAAACTTGGACCTCAGCTGCCCACCACTCAATGTCCCTCTTGCCATCCAGTTAGTGAATACCTGGCAACCAAACCAAGCCCAGGCGTAGATCGCTTTCAGCAATACCCCAGACACAGAGCAATCTACAGATTGAAATCCATGACAGGAAGCCCCCTCATAACCTGTTTCTTGCGCATTTCTATAATTGTCTCTAGGTAACAGATTGCCGTGGCTCTCTCCTTTACTTTTTTTGGAAATGGTTGCTTTGGTTACCACTAAACTCGTGTTTCCTTGAGCTGGCTTTTTCAGCTGGGATTTTCCCTCCTGAATCCCTTTGGACCCTTCCTGTTGGTAAATCCCATCTGTACACTTCGGGAAGAAGAATCCTGTGATCTTATAATCTCATTCTGTCCAGAGGAGAAAAAGTGGGTGAGTCTCTGGACAAGGAATTCATTTAGATTATTTCATCAGCTCCTGATGTTTCCTTCAAGGACCTTGGGATGGCATACCTGGGTGTCCCTCCGGTGGCCCCATTTTATCTGCAGGCCCCAGGGAAAGTACTTACGCATGGAAGTGTTCCACATTTAAATATGCGTGCCACATGGGTTGGGCCATAGACAAGTAGCATTAGCACATCACATCTGCCTATATCTGGGATGTTAACTCTGTGCATGTACGGGCCAGCACACTCGATACGTGCATGGTAGGAGCCACATAGGAAGAAAACAGGTCAGATTTTTTGCTCATTATTTGCCTACTCTTGGTTGGCAGCAGGTCTCCAGGGTCTGAGGCAGAGAATTACCTGCTACCCAGCTGGGGCAGCAAGGAAACTGCTGATGAGGCACAGCTGCCTGTACAAAACACCTCCCAAGGAACAGCCAAGGAACTTTGTCAACTCGTAGACTGAGGGGGAGCTGTTCCAATCAATGAATTTTCTTAAAGCCAGTACATACTATACTGAGTGCCATTTTTGTAGAAAGGCTGGGTATAAATCAAATAAGTAAAATAAAAAAGAAATACAGTATCTATAGAGCCTTTAATATTAGTGACCCCTAAATACTCGGATGATCCCCTGCACCCAACCTTTATTGAGCCCCATACAAAGCTCACACAGTTCAGAACAATGGGTTTCATGCTTTCCATGCATTCTTACTGACTAAGAAAGTTTTCTCCGTAGTTCTTTGAAACACTGGAAATCCGAAGTGAGAAAGCTACCCTAACCCTTACCTTGATTGGCCAGGGAGTGATCCCCTCAATCACTTGTTCGGTGGAAGGAGATGTGTTCAATATGGGATACGTAGTTGCCAAAGAAACGACCACTGCTACCTTCAAGGTAATCATTACCACCCTATAAAGAAAAAGTATTGCTTTCAGTGTTGGGTGCCCTTCTTTCTCAAAATGGTGAGATGCCAGGGAGAAATGTGCTTCTTTGGTAGTGTTCAGTTTCCGAAGCGGTTAGAAGTCCAAGGTGGTGGGGAAAATCAGTGTGAGTTTATGCGATCTTTGTTTACAGGGAAATCTCACCACAGGGTGAACAATCCCTATAAGTGACTGAGCTATGAATCAAGGAGTCCCTATTTTGAATCTTGCCTTTGCCATGGTAGCCTTGGGCAAGCCCCCCCGCCCCGCCTCAGCATCTCTCTCTCTCTCCTTCTTTCCCTCTCTCTCATCTCTCTCAGCATCAGTATCTTTCTCCCTTTCTCAGCCTCAGCCTCTCTCTCTCTCTCCCTCCCTCCCTCTCTCTCTCTCTCTCTCTCTCATCCTCAATCTCTTTCTTTCTCTCTCTCTGTCAAGATAGTATTCCTGAGTTAGCTTTTTCAGGGTTGTTGTAAGGATTACAACTAGTTAATGCAGGTGAAGTACTTTGGATACTTGCAAGTGCTGTATAAATGTTCAGTTGTTTCTTCTGAGATTGCTTGTTCATATAAAGGTGCCCATGTATGGGGGAATAGAAATACAACTATGGGAAAAGGCTAGTGAACACAGCCAGTTTGTAGGGACGCACCATTTGACTCTGTGGTTGGGTGATCTTGCAGATAGAGAACACTTCGTCCCTGCCCCTGAAATTCACCATCTTCCTGGAATCCCTCTCGCCAAACAGCGACCAAGAGCAGCAGAAGCTTCCCCCTTTCCTCGCATCTCAAGGGAAAACAGATTTAGTTGGTAACTAATTGAGCTTATGGTTTTGAATGCATGGGAGCGATGAGAATAATTGTGGGCCTCCCTGAGGCATGCCTGTGTTGATCAATATCCTTATATTATGAGTGAGCGCTTCTAAGAGTATACCCAGTGGACATGTAGAATTCTCACTGCAAATTACTTCTTGCATTATTCCCCCAGCCCCCCAGGGTCCATTGTGACTTATGAGGCTACGGGGAAGTAGACTGTTCTCTACCTCAGTTGGTCACATATCAGTGCAATCTTCATAAATCAAATGTTCAGCTGAAATAGGACTGGCTTCCCACTGAGGCATTGTTAGGAATATGTATCTAATATTTGGACTTCAGTAAAGCTGTTACAGAATAAATATATGATATCCAGTAGGGCTGCGGTGTTAAATGGATATATCTGCAGAGCAATCCTATACATGTCTACCCATGGAGTTCAATGGGGTTTTCTAACAGGTAACTGTATCCAGCCCTAATCACCTACAAAGGGGGCCCTGATTAACTGAGCAGCAGATTTTCCAATGTTTTTAAAATTATTTTTAAAAAATACAAATACTCAATAAAAACTGCAGATGGCAAGAGCCATCTTAAGAGGCATTCTCTCCTGGGTGAGACAGAAAGGGGATGCCTCTTCTAAGATGGTTCCTGCTGTGAGACAGACATAGTTCATCTAAAAGCAAAATGTGTTTTCCTCCTTTCCCTTCTTCACAACTATTGTTTTTCTCATATGTATGTTGTTTGTTTGTTTGTTTGTTTAATTTCTATCCTGCCTTTCCACCAAATGGTGCTCAAGGCTCAACTTAAAGTAACGCAAGCACAATTAAATATAATAAAATCCAATAAAACAGCAACAAAATACAGAGCGGGTAAAACATCAAGGAGGTAAAATATTTATGAAACTTTAACTGATAATCAATTAAGAGAGCAATCCCATGTCCCCTAGACAGTATCTGAGGGACACAGGATATTTTGGATTCCTGGATCCAAGGCTGGAGACAGCACTCCGACCTCGGAGCCAGGAAACCAAGCTCCCCGCCCCCTCGCAACTGGCATGGAGAGAACTGCACCGGCCGCTTCTCAGAGCTCACAAACATGAGCTCACAGGGGGTGAAAGGGAGCGAGCCGGTGGGCGGGCAGGGGAGGAGACTGGGGATGCGGGGATCTGAGCTATTCCCAACCTCCTCCCCTTCCTCTCCCCAAAGCCTCCACTAGATGGGCAAGTTCAGAGGCTTACAAGTAACCAGGGCGGATCTGATAGGATTTTGCCCTGATAAACTAAAATGGATACTGACTGTTTTAGAAGCTGAGCATTCTCCACTGATGGGAGTTGTAGGCCAACACATCTGAAGGGCTCCAAGTTGGGGAAGGTTGCTATACTCCTATTCCATTACATGTTTAAAATTAAACAGGGTAGATGCATACTCCAGTGCTTAGACAGGGTGGGGGTAAGGCAAACTGAGAGTAGGGGTGAGGAACCTCTTTCCGCCCGAGAGCTGAATTCCATTTCAGAGAAGCTCTCGGGGGCTGCATCCTAGTGTTCGGCGTGGCTGGAGGCAAAAGGGGCAGGGCCAAAAACTCCTGCATATTTTAACTTGAAGCTCTTACTGCCCGTAGGAGAGGCATTTCTGCTTTTTAGAAGGGCAGGGGGAGAGCAGTGCAAAACCTGGGAACACACCCAACCATCAGTGGCTGGAGAAAGGGACCAGCACCTGGGAAAGGGAGCATGGCCATCTGGAGCATCCCAGAGGGCTGGATCAGGACCCCAAGAGGGTTGGATTTGGCCCACAGGCCTGAGGTTCCCCATCCTTGGCCTAGAGGTTAAGGAAGAAAAAAAGATTCATGAAACAGCAGGGTAGTACTTTTGTGATGGGTATCTAGGATAGAGGTAGGCTTATTGAAGTTCCCCCCACCCCGAGACACAATTATTTTAAATGCTATAAATAAAGCTTTCTTTAATCAGGTGACAGTGCTACTATTTTTAATTTGATGAGATTGATGATATTTGGTCCACTAGGCCCCTCATAGTGCTCGTCTTATTTTGTAACTCTTACAGGCTGACAGCAGGCTCCAAGTTAAGATGTGTAATTTCCAGATTTTCCTCCTTCGCTGTTGGACTTTTTGGCTCTGCTGTAGAACGGGGAGAGTTTAAAATGTCAGCCAAGGAGACACGGCCCTTCTGCCACTTTTCCCCTGCCAGCACGTGTCTGTCTCATTCCTTTCTCAGGTACACAAAACTACAGCGGCTTGAGCGTGTTCAGCGTCTCTCCTGTGGAGGGCACCATCGGTCTTGGAAAGTGCCAGGAGTTCACCGTCACCTTCAGCCCTGATCATGAGAGCCTCTATTATTCTGACTGCATCCAGGTCCTGCTCTTTGGCAAGGTGAGGCTGGTGCAAGGCCTGTCATACTAGAATGGAGTTCCAGCTGGAGATCTGGGCAGGATGCTGGTGCTGGGAACGCCCTCCCGGGACACCGACATGATGTGCCGTCTTGATCTCTTCCTTTAAATCTGTCCCCTAAACCCAGCTTCTAGGGGAAGCCTTTAGTCTTCATCCCCAACTGAAATGAAGCCAAAGTATATCTTTCAGGGGTTGTAGGGCTCAGCAGTGGGGTAGTGGAGCCTGGGCTTGCAAGGAAGCAGCACAGGGAATTCTTTAGGAGTTCCCTGTTCCCTCAAAGCCTAGCTGCAGTCCTCACAGGAGCTGGGAGAGGTGGGGGATGAATTTCCCAGCCATAATATATTGTTACTTATTTTACAACAGAGTATTTGGGGGTACTTTGGTCTTGAATTAAGACTCATTACTTTTACAAAAGACCTGCTCCTGGCAGGTGAAAACTCCTTGAACTGGTTTGTTGATATGGACCAGCAGAGCTGTCTGCCATTTTGGACTCTCCTTAGGGACGTGGCTTTGGAGACTGTCATGATGACCGCCTGCACTTCAAAATGTTCCACGACCCCACTGGGGCGCAGACTGGGAGCTCTGCAGATCAGGCACTAGCCACTGGGCCTACTGCTCAGAGGAATGAACTGTAGCCCTTTCAAGTTGGGAGTTTGCCACTATATCCCATGATCTTCCTGGGCAGTCAGGTAATGCCAGAGGGCCGATCTGGTGCTATTGAGGGAGATAACGATGCACGCTGTTGATTGAAGACTGCAGACCGTTGCCCTCCTCAGTCTGAGCAAGTTGTCACTGGGGGAGACTGCCCAGTTCTCCCTCTGTGCCACCGGGCCTCTGCCCCCCAGCTTGCCTTCTGCCCACCCTGGGCTTGAGTGCCTGACAGTGTTGCTAAAGTGCCTAAAGCTTTCTAGAATCCATAGAAAGATTTTTAAAAGGACACCGCCTCTCCCCTCGCGTTTACAGTCTAGAAGAGACAATACAGAAGGGAAAAGATACAAGGAGGGAAGCAGAAAACAAGTACATTCAGGTCCCCAAACATTCCAGTTATACAGTGGCCAGGTGGAATGGCCACGAGGGGGGACAGTCTGGGAGGAGAGGAGCCAAGTGGAAGCTGGTCCCAGCAGAACCGACAGAGTGGGTTGTGCTTTCTCCCAAAATGTATCTGCATTTGCTTGCATCCATATTGTACTAGCCTAACCTATTCCTATGCTCCCTCTGTTGTTGTCCTCCCCACCTTCCAGTTTAAACTGTAAGCACCTTGGGGCAGGATCCTGTCCTTTTTTATTTTTAAAGACTCTCTAAAGAATCATACATAATAACATTAATTAATATCTTCCACAATACAGAGGTGGGGGAGGACACATGGACCCCTACCCTACTTCTCTCTCTCTCTCTCTCTCTCTCTCTCTCTCTCTCACACACACGCACACACATATCCTGAGAGGATGAGGAAAGTCAAACTCACACAAATCTACACACAGGAATGTATTCCAAACTGTAGCAATTTGGGTGAGAGCGGGGATTGCTGAGGCTGCAAAGCCAGGGTCCCAAAGGTGCTTCCTAAAAACAGAACCTCGGAAGGTCATAGCTCAGTGACAGAGCATGTAGTTTGTGTGCAGAAAGTCCAAGGTCCTGTTCCCGGCATCTCCACTTACAGAGGACCAGGGAGCAGGTGATGGGAAATATTCTTCTCTGCCTGAGCCCCTGGAGAGTTGCTGCCAGTCAGAGCAGACGCCACTGGGCTGGGTGGACAAAGAGTCTGATTTTCCCTGCCTTGCCCCCTTCCTTTGCCAGCAATGAACCAAGAGCATGAACACTGAGTGCCACCTGGTGTCTGCCAGGCCAAAGGGCACAGCACACTCAAGGGCACTTGGAAAAGCAGTGAGAGACCCTCTTCCAGTTGCAGACCCGCTCAGATCCCCCACAACTGTCAGCTGGATTGCCAAGAAGTCTCCTAACTCCCATCCACTTTTTGCCAGCTTGGCAGGAAGTTTAGTGTGGCCGAGTAGGGTTACTTGTTGTGTTCCTTCCGAAACAACCGTGGGCAGCTGTGATACGGCGGTATAAACATTACATTCCTTTTAGGAAGTCATCCGTGTGATCCAGGTGAAGGGGGCGGCAAGGAACCACATGATGTTTGTGGAAGGAGGTGAGCCGCTGGATGTGTCCATAGAGTCGTTGGCTGTAACAACGTCTGTGGCTGAAGAATCGGCCAAATCAGGTAAGGCAGCCCCAGATCTGTATCTTCTGTGCTTTGGCTTGAAAGCAAAGGGTGCCAAGAGCTGGACTCCTGTGGGTTACGGCAGGAATACACACACAGCCTTCTCCAGCAGGAGGGTCACACAGAGGCATCTTTCAAGGGAAGTGTGGGCTGACTTGAGTCTTTTGGCATCTGCTTGGGTTTTTTTACTAGAACCCAGAGGTCCACCAGCCAGAGCCAGGTGCAGACTAATGGTGAAGAGTAGGAGCCAGGTGCAAAATAGTAACTTTGGGTGGTGCCATTAAACTAATGGATCCCATGAACTAAACACTGGCGGAAGGCAGCTTCCTATGTTCTGCCCACCCCTGTGTCAAGGGACACAGGCCAACAGATCTCCAGAGGACAAGGGAGCAAGGCAAGCAGTGAGTGAAAACTGGGCTGAGTATCAGGACTGGGAGAAGGTGCAGGATGTGTGTTACACTTCAGAAAGAAAGGAGGGAGTATGTGGAAAGCAAGGCAGAACAGTGACCAACCACACACAAGCTGGGTTCACACAACACACTAACCCTCACTCAGTGGCTGAGTGTGGGTTGTTGTTGAACCCTGGGTTGTTTGTAGAACTGCGGGTTAGCGTGTTGTCTGAACATGTTTGTTATCCATGCAGTGTGGCTTGTTAACCACCCTGAACAACCCAACAACAAACCGTGGGTTCTCGAGGTGGCTTGTTCAAGAAAAATAAGCCACGCTACATGGTTAACGAACCACCCTGTGGAAAATGTCCTGGGTTCAGATGACATGCCAACCCACGGTTCAACCAACAACCCACAGTTTGACAACAACCCACACTCAACCAGTGAGTGTGGGTTAGCGTGTGGTGTGAACCCAGCCAAAGAGAGGTGGAGCAAGACAAGGAGCTCAAGAAATACAGTCTTATATAGTGGCTTCTCACTTGATCTTAGGCAAGTTGCTGTCTCAGCCCCAATGCCTCCCCACCCACCCCACCCCAACCTGCAGCATGGGCATAAGAATGCTTATCTGCCTTACAGCCTGTTGTAAGACAAAGTATGCAAAACCCTGTGACCAGTCAAAAGGTGCCATGTAAATGTGGATTATTATACATATCATGAGGCACTTTCTTCAAGGGAGAAAGGCTCCATCTTAACTCCTAGAACAGGGATGGGGAACTTTTTTGGCCCAAGAGCTGGATGGCCACCTAGGAAATGTCATGTGGGCTGCATGCCACACTAGGCATGGCTAGAGCCTAAATTGAGCAGAGCTAGCAAAGGGCTGGATGCCCTTGATCTCCGCTGATCTTGAAGCTAAGCAGGGTCTGCCGTAGTTAGTATTTGGATGGGAGACTGCCTGGGAATCAGCCTTCCTGCATTGTGCAGTGGGTTGGACTCGATGGTCTTGTAGGCCTCTTCCAACCCTATGATTCTATGTACTCTATGTACCCTACTCAGGCACACACCATTCTCACACATGCGCTCTCTCTCTCTGTCTCTCTCCTCTCTCTCTCTCTCTCTCTCTCTCCCCCCCTCAGCTTGAGTTACCTCTCAAGTTTGCATTTTTATTATGCGAAACAGAATGGACGCAAACAGTTGTATTTGATATTCCTTTGGCTGCAGCTGTGTATTCATGATGTGGATTGTATTGTTACTGCAGGTGCACTCTCCAATAGCCATAGCTATGACCCCTGTGTGATCTCGGCTTATACAGATTTTTTACCCACTTCTTCTGTCCCACCACAAATGAATGAATTGTGTCTCCTGCAGAAAGTGACAAGGCCACAAACTCCATTCTTCTCAGCCTGGAGTCTGTTCAGTCGGAGACCTTCGTTATCCCAGCTGTAAGAGAGCTGAAAGTTGGAGGAATACGAACCACCCAGTTTCCATCCAAGAAGGTACTGTCACCTTAAAGAGCAGGCATTTGTAAATGGCCCTGGTATCAACAACGTTCATGAGCCCTGAGTACAGTGGGTTGTGGGAAACCTTCACCCTATTCTAAGGAGCATTCACACTGGAAAGGATGGAGTTCAGAGTGGTTGTAGGCAGAGACAAAGGGATACAGTATTGGGACAAAAATCTCAGTCATGTTCTCTATTTGCTATTCTATTTGTGCTTTTTGTCCGCTTTCTCATAAACCATTTTGTTAGCGTGGTTGAGGGAGCTACACTCAGAAAGACAGGTGATGGTAGAGAGATTGTGGTTTCAATTTTTGTGAAAACTGCCCAAAGAGCTTCGGCTATTGGGCGGTATAGAAATGTAATACATAAATAAATAGGATAGTAGCCTGGGATGTTTCCCCCCGGGGAAAATCCCACCTCACACAGCTTCCCTGCACGAACTGCGAAAGAGAAAAATGGGTTGGGGGAGATGTCAGACACATCTGTAGAGATCCCTTGCACTCCTCCAAACCTTGACAAATTGGCGCACAAATTCCAGTTCTGCAAATCCTTGTCTCCAGCTGCCCCTTGAACTGTGTGCACGTGTAATGGCACATCTTCCCTGCAAACTTGTATTGGATCCATACCAGTTTAACTGGCATGGCTTCTCCCAAAGAATCTGGGGAATTGTAGTTTGGCTGCAAGAATCCCGAGAATTCTTTTAGAGATCCTTGCTCTGCCTGGTGCTCTGTGGAGTGGGGAATTACTGTTAAACCAGTTTGAATCTGTGGTGTAGATGGGCTTTATATGGAAGGCTGAGATCCTCCCTTATGAATTTCTGTCAGTTTCCGTTTTTTAAAAGACTACTTTGAATAGGGCCTATGAATGGGAGCACAGCAGAGCAGATCTTGGGGGAATGTTGCATTTTTGTCCCCCGAGGTTTCACTAGCAGCAGTAACTGACTGTCGCAAACCTTTTGTTTCTGCAGAATGTAGAATTCAGCTGGGAAAGCCTACAACTTCTGCAGCTAAAAGGATTCTCTGTCGACCCTGTGAAAGGAACCGTAGATCGCGGGCAGACCAAATCCATCACTGTTTCTTGGGTGCCCCCTGCTGGCTCAAATGTATGTCACAGGTTTAAAGTGTTTAGTTTATTGATGGGGGGCGGGGGGGGGGTTTGCAGGGTCAGTCTCCCTCTGAGGAGAAAGGGGCATAGCTCAGCGCTTTGCCTGCAGAAGTCCGAGGTTCAGTCCTTGATGTCTTATTTCAGGAAGGTATCCAGTTAGGAGGACTGGGAATAAATCGTTGCCTGAGACCCTTGAGAGCAGCTGCGAGTCAAAGTAGACGATTTATGGCCTAGATGGGCCACAGTGCCTTGTCTCTATAAAGCAGTTTTGCATGTCTGTATGAGAGAGTGCTGTATGGCAGTTCTGAAATATCTCTTTGCTTAAAAATATACATGCAAAGGGCCACTCCCACTCACAGCCAGTACTAGCTTCAGAAGAGGGGATATAGCAGGGGAGGAAAGGGTTAAATTTCCCTTCCACACCTACTGCAATCCCAGTAATTAGCATCTGCCCCCAGCTGATACAACCTGCATTTCAAAACTGTACATTAAATGCAACCATTTATTTAACTTCCTATGTAAGTTTGGCCCAAGGGAAGTATACAGTGCTAGTCTTTCAAGCAAACTCAGCATCTCAAAACAACAGTAGGCAAACCCTGCTCCCTCCCCATCTGCTTCTTCCCAGCTATCTGCAGAACTTTGCCCCCCCCCCACCTCTGGCTACTTTCCAAACTATTTTCTTGCACTCCCAAAGTGTCTCCCAAATTACTGTAGCTACTAGCCACCAGCCATCAAAGGCCATATGTCAGGCAACCATCTTCAGCTAGCAAACTATAAAACAGCCTTGGGAAAAAGGTCATTTTGCAGTTCCAAATGGCATGCTTGCAACAAGAGTTTTAAGACTGCAATCTTATGCTCACCTTCCTGGGAGTAAGCCCCATTGAACTCAATGGGGCTTGCTTCTCAGTAGACATGTGCAGGATTGCATTGTTATTTGCTCTGCGTGATGTAGTCAGCTACAGCCATAAAAGTCATATATTTTGAGAAGACAGTAAGGATCTTCATGTTACTCAAGGTTGTGCTGCAAGTTGCCCTCCGGTCCAGATTCAGGGCAAACCAATAATCTGGTGCCCCAGGTGCAAGCAGAGCAGAAGTAAGCTTTAACACTGTTTTCAAACTGTATATCAGGGAGGAGATAATCAATCCCAATGGGTGAGCTTTCTAGAAAGACAAACCATCCACTGTGACTGCTCTTAATGGGGGATGTGCCCTACAGCACACCCGGGGAGCTGCGCTGCTGCACGGGTGTGTTGTAGGGCGCATCCTCCATTAAGTGGGGCTATGGTGAAAGCAACGGGTCTGGTCCAGCGCCCTACATAGACTGAGTATGCCCCCTCGAACACCACTCCAGTCATCTGCAACGTTCAAAGATTCTGCGACAGATGTGCAGGAGCTCAAGAAATCAATGTCAGAAGGGTTCCTTGAAGTTTGAAAATTGCTGGTTTGACAGTTTGAAAATTGCTGGTTTAAGTTTTAATGAGAAGCAACTGTACTGGCTTATGGCAGGCTGTGAGTATCTATCTAGAAGGGCATTTCAATATGGTTGCGGGAAGGATGGTGACAAGAAAGTTTATGCCTCCGCTTTATAATTTGGGATCGAGCCCCAAAAGGAAACTGTGGCCAGATAGGACCAGCATTTTTGCTCAGCGGGCCATTCTGCCTGGCACTTTCCTCCATCTTGTCTCTGCAGCCCAATCAGCCTGTGACGGGGTCAGCCGCACTGACCGTCAAAGGAGACGTCAAGGAAGTTTACAGTGTCTACTTCATGGGCAGGATTGTGACCAAGTGAGCTCCCACCGAGCTGAAACTCCAAGCTGCCTCTTCTCAAGAAAGATGAAGAAACGTCCCTTTTCTTCTCTTCCGATGGAGATTCCAAAGGCTGCATCATGTGGCCTTTCAGTCCATCGCAGGAGACGGCACTGCAAACCCCTTGTTTTCCTGCTGTGCCGGAAGAGGGCTCTGGCATCTGAGCTCACACCATCTCAAGTAGCACACCAGGGCAACGTTCCAGGCCCGAGCTGATAAAATCCATGGTTTGACCCACAGATCCCCACGCACACCCTCTAGCTGCTTTGGTAACAGCACTCGCAGAAGTTCAGTTGACTGAAGTTATTCCAGGCCTTTTGCAAACAGATGTCAATCACGGCGAAAGGCAGATAATGGCTGTTTATATTCGCGGGCTGATCAGCTGGCAGAACATTCCATCCCCGCCACTGAGCGACGAGGGCTGTTCCAGGGTGGTAATTGCACACCTCGGGTGGTGCTAGAAAAGACACTAATTACACTGTAGGAGCCTGCACTGCCCAGCATGTGGCCTCTGCATGCAAATGCATGTCAGCACCCAGTTATTACAATAAATGTGTGTTACGTGGAATATTTTGTAATGTAAAGACTTGCAGACCCGACAGGCTGTTTACATCAGTGTCCAGGCTGGCCCCGCTGAAAATCACACCTCTTTGGTCAACTGTGTGTGCGTGCGTAGATCAATCTTTTAGAGCGACATGGTTCAGAGAGAAATGAGGGATCCAGGGCCAGCGCCAGCGGTCAGCATCAGCAGGCACCGGGCAAGGCTACCATCCCTGTAGGGGCCACTACTAACCCTCCTCCTTGTTGTCACTGCCCATTCAGCATCCTCACTGAGCATGCCAGCAGGGACAAGAATGAGGAGATGAAGCAGCAGCATCCTCTTGCATTGTACTTTCCCTGTGGATGGTTGTGCGGATCGAGCCCAGAGGGAGAAGGCAAGCAAATGGATAGAGGGGACAGTGGTGAGCTGAGGGTGTCTTCCCTAAGCACACCCTGCCCCCTGCAAATCCTGGCGCTGCCACTGGAAGTATCCACTTAATCATAGAATCATAGAGTTGGAAGGGGCCATTTAGTCCATCGAGTCCAACTCCCTGCTCAGTGCAGGAATCCAGTTTAAAGCATCCCTGACAGATGGCTGTTTAGTCTCCATTTGAGTATCTCCAACGAGCCCACCACCTCCCTAAACAGTTGGTTCCATTGTCTGACTGCTCTGACCACTGGGAAGTTTTTCCTGATCTGTAACTTAACCCTGCTATCTCATGTCCTACAGTCTTGGATGATAGAGAACAGGTTGCGGCCTTCTTCTGTGGGCCAACCCTTTGGGTACTTGAAGAGTTCTATCATATCCCCCCTCAGTCTTCTCTTCTCAAGGCTAAACCTCCCCAGTTCCTTCAACCCTTCCTCATATAATTTCTAGTCCCGCAATCATCTTTGTTGCCCTTCTCTAAACACGTTCCGTTTTATCTGAATCCTTCTTAAAGGGTGGTGTCCAGAACTGGACACAGTATTTGAGGCGAGGTCAGAACACATAGATTTAAGGAGAGATCATGGTTTTGCCACTTTGCCCACAAATCAGATAAACTCTGAGGTAAATACAGGCTGCACTTTTTGAAGCCTGGGTAGGTATTGTCTGTAAGAGCCCTGCCTTGGAGTAGATCGAAAGGAGTCTGCTCAAGACTTATCTGTGACTTGGCCACAGATAAACAGGTTTATAAATGTTCCAACTGCTCATGAGCTTGAACCAAATGTCTGCACACAAGACCCAGGGCAGATTGGGGGCTGCATGGTAGTGGAGGGAAGGGATTCCTCAGAGAAGGGTGTAGTACTGTAGTACGTTATCAAAGTACTGGTCAACTGTTGGGCTGTGCCGAATGTGTATGAAAACGCTCTGTGAAAAGCACTGATTTAGAAGCAGTACATGCGTCAAGGTTTCCCTTACGACCTGGACTCTTGAGCAGCTCCTTAAGGATCTCTTGCCTCTGTAAGAGTCCCACCTTCCTTCTTTTAAACTTCCCCTTCCCAGTAATGTGGTTTTTAGGCTGTAGACATGGGGTCAGACAGAGGGTTTAACCACAACACTTTACTAGTAAATGAAAACCAGCAAATCACAACTAAAGGTTGTGTAGAGCTGTAGAGCCATGCGATACAGAAGGCATTAAAAGAAAATAAAAGTTGCAAAACTCAAGTTCCTTTACCCTAACTATCCTTAGACTTTTCTAGGCTGCTTCTTCCTGCTCACTCTTCAGACTCTGCTCTCACTTCAGGCTCTGGCTGTCTCTCTCGCTCTCTTTATATACGCTCCTCCCTCAAAACCGAAAGTACTGCTTCAAACCTGAAGAAATGAAAAATGGAGAAATGAAACTGACACTTAACTGGAGAAATGAGACTACTCCTCTCAGGGTTACCCCCTCCCAAAAGAAAACTCCAGGTCTCTAAACCTGACTATTTTTTCCCTTTGTAGGCCTGAAACCTTCACAGCGTGTTTATGAGCATTGTATTGTAAATACTTTGAATGTGTGTACAAGGCAGAGAAGATACCAAGAAGAGGAGGAAGAAGGAAGCCAGAGTGAAAGGAGGATGTTCCTGCTGTGGCATAAATAACAGAACCTCAGTACGTGGGGGGTGGTCTGAGCTGGTGATCGCAAATGGCTCTGCAGAGCAGGATGGTTCCAAATTCATGCCAATGGATGCAGGGTCTTGGTGACCTTGGACCTGCAGGTCAGTCTAAGACAGGGTTGGGGAAGCTCTGGCCAGGGTCCTGGTGACCTTGGACCTGCAGGCCAGTCTAAGACAGGGTTGTTCAACTCCAGCTTCCTTCATCCCTGACGATTGGCCATGTCGACTAGGGCTGATGAGAGTTGTAGTTCAACAACATCTGGAGGGCCACAGGTTCCTCACCTAAGGATTCAAGATGAAATTGGTTTCCAAGTGAAAGTCAACATGGCCTTTGGATCTCTGACTCTCCACACCAGCTTCTAAATGCGACTCCAAAGGGCTTTGATGTTATATAATTGACACCAAAGGAAAGAGTACATTCAGCATATCATGCCGGAAGGACATTTGCTTGTGTGGGAACAAAATAGCCTGGGGACAAGTGGATCCAAGGAAAGGTGAGGATACAGGACTCATTGCTAGTGGTAACAAGAATCGTAGGCCGACCCACCTAGAGGGCACCAGCCTGCAGAAGGCTGGCCTAGGTCAGGGATGGGGAACCTGTGGCCCTCCAGATATTGAACTACAACTCCTATCAGCCCCAGGCAGCATGGCCAATGGCCAGGGATGATGGAGGAATCCAACAGTACCTGGAGGGCCACAGGTTCTGCCCCTCTGGCCTAGATGGTACAAAATTGGGGGCAGTGACTGTCCAAGGACAAGGCACAGAAGACTAAGGACCTTCCCTGCAATATTTCCAACTCCACCTTGATTGTATTTGATGCTGCCGTTCTCAGTGCTGTAGATAGCCAGCTGGTGGGTAGCACCAGCTCCTGCAGAGTCATCTAGCACCTGGGTAGCCCTGGATGTAGGTGAAGTGTCTTTTTTTAGGTCAGTGTGGTCTTTCTTTCCCTACATGGCTCTCCCTTGTCAAACGGAAGTGGGAGCCGAGTCAAGAATTAAATGGAATAGTAATTGTTAGTTATCTCTGTTCTTCTGTGACCTGACCTAAACAAGGGAAGTAAAACAGAGACTCTGTGTGTGTGAATGAGAGAATGGCAACAGTTTTATCGGATGGGCTTGTGGTCCTCCGATGTTTGGCCTACTACTGTCACGATTCCTCACCATTGGCTAGGGCTGATGACAATTTTAGGCCAAAACATCTGGAGGACCACAAGTTGCTCACCCCTGGTTTTAATGAATAAATATATCCTCACTGGAGTCCTGTGGCCGGGGCAACGTAGTTGGCATTTGCTGTAAATCAGCACCGAAAGAGTGCAAAGAACTCCACTTGAGAACCAGTTGGGGGTGGCATTTTAAGGCCCAGATGAGACAGCAAGCAATCTTATATCTCTTTCTCATCTGGCATGTTTTGCTTTGTGTGTTTTTAAGCCAAAGGCAGCTTCTGGAAGTTCTGAGGAGCTACTTCTCAGTGGGGGAAGAGGAGCCTCCCATCATTTTCCCCCGCTCAGAATCACTCCGCCCTCTTCAAGCTGCTTTTCCAACAGTGGGGAAAATATATTGCTACACGCCTATGGGGTACGCAAGACCTGCAGCACGCAAGAGACTTCTTCTAAACTGGGTGGGCATCTGCAGGAGGTCCAGGGCCATTTTTGCCCTCCAGACATGCACGCGCGCGCACACACACACACACACACTGTGGGTGGGTGGGGGGAATCAAAATCAAGTTGCCATTTTGTCCCTGAAATTCGGCAACAGGCTATTCCATAGCACTTAGCAGCCCTAAAATGGACACATTTAGTTTGTTTGTAAGCTAGATGTGTCCATTTTAGCTCTTGGTAGCCACTACGAAGCCCATTTCATTTAAAAAACACCTCTTTTCTCATTTTGGGAGGTGAAGGGAGCAACATGCAGCACACAGGCCATGTGTTGCTCACCCCTGTTCTAAAATATCCACCTATTTATTATTTGCAGCTCACTGGGAAAAGCCTAGGGTGGAAAAGGTAGGATTGGGAAAATAAAAAGTGCAAGGAAACTGAAAATTGGTACTAGTCCATCCAGGCCAGGAGCGGTAGGCAACCTGGTGCCCTCCAGATGTTTTGAACTACAACTCCCATAAGAGTCATCCAACAGGGCTATGGTCAGGAATTCTGGGAGTTGTAGTCCAAAACATTGGAGAGCACCAGGCTGTCTACCTCTTAGGTCCTGAGATTATTGGGCCCAACCACCCACGCACACAGGGCTGGATCCCAACTTAGTCATACTCCAAGTAGATCAACTGAAATCATAGAATAGTAGGATTGGAAGGGGCCTATAAGACCATCGAGTCCAACCCCCTGCTCAAGACAGGAATCCAAGTCAAAGCATCCCGGACAGATTGCTGTCCGGCTTCATCTTGAATGCCTCCAGGGTGGGAGAGCCCACCACCTCCCTAGGGAATTGGTTCCATTGTCACATTGCTCTGACTGGAAATTTTTCCTGATGTTCAGCCGGAATCTGGCTTCCTGTCACTTGAGCCTATTATTCCCGTGTCCTGCACTCTGGGATGATCGAGAAGAGATCCTGGCCTTCCTCTCTGTGACAACCTTTCAAGTACTTGAGGGGTGCTATTATATCTCCCCTCAGTCTTCTCAAGGCTAAACATGACCATTTCTTTCAGTCTCTCATAGGGCTTTGTTTCCAGCCCCCTGATCATCTTCCTTGCCCGCCTCTGAACCCTCTCCAGTTTGTCTGCATCCTGCTAAAGTGCAGTGCCCAGAACTGGACACAGTACTCCAGATGAGGCCTAACCAGTGCTGAGTAGAGGGGAACTAGTACTTCCTGGGATTTGGAAGCTATGCTTCTATTAATGCAGCCCCAAATAGCATTTGCCTTTTTTGCAGCCACATCACATTGTTGGCTCATATTCAGTATCAATGGAGCTTAATTTAGTCATGATTCACTAAAGCCCCATTAATTTCAATGGATCTACTCTAAGCCTCGATCCAGCCCAGAGGCCTCTGCTGCAGAAGAGAAACTGGGCCTTCCAGTGCCTTTACAGGGCCTGCGAATTCCTTTTTGGCTTGCCTCTCAACAAAAGCTTCCTAATGGTCAGAACAGACAGCACAACTGACTGCCGAGGAAAGTGGTGGGCTCTCCGTTGCTGGAGGTATTCCAGCAGAGATTGGACAGCTAGCTGTCAGGGATGCTTTAAACTGGGTTCCTGCACTGAGGAAGGGCTTGGACTCAGTGGCCTAACTGGCCCCTTCCAACTATGATTCTAGGATTTAACATACGTTACCTTCCCTTTGGCTCCTGCACTCATCTTGCATACATTTATAAAAAATTTACCTGGACTTTATTAGGAGTTGATATCCTATGTCGGGGGCAGACAACCAGCAGCACTTGGCCTAATTTCATCAGCCTGCTGAAAGGGGAGAGAGGGTGGTGGGGAGAAGGGGGTGGCAGACAGAAAGGAGACTGCTTTTGTTTCCGGCACCACGCACCACCAGCATGTAGCCTCTGACAAATTCCCACCTTTGTCCTATGTGATTGTGGCATAATGGATATTTTATTCAACGTACTGGAAGATACCTCCAGAGCCTTAGTTGTCTGAGGGCTTCTTCTCCACACCAGGCTTTTTATCCCAAAACTTTACTGGGGCTTCTGCTTCTGGATACTTTGCGGGATTAAGACCGGCCCTTTAAACGCACTTCCCCCTGTTTTTTTCCCCCCCGGGGATTTGCTTTATCTGCAAGTTCTATATGTTTCATTATACAGCCACTAGATGGTGCTGTGGTTATAGCGCAACTCCATCATTACAGGTTGAGATTCAAATTGATTCAGATCACCAAGTTTTAAATAGCTCATTATCCCCATTACAAATAAAGCCGCAGAAATGGTCACAAACTACAGGAGAACCACCTGGAGGGTGACAACGTTAGGTAAAGGACCCTCACACTTCTGTTAGTAACCCATCTCGATCACAGGATCACAGCCCCATGTGGAGAAGCCTTGAGTTTTCTATAAGAATGAGTACGCCGTAATATTAAAACTTACATATTGCATCCATATACAAGAAAGAGGACAAAAATAAAATAACTCTGTTCAAAGCCAGTCAGTTATTGTATAATAGAAAAATCACATTCATTGACTGAAGTAATACCCATTTTTGATTTACTGTTAGCATAATCGGATGTATGTTTGCTTGAAAGCCAGTTCCACTGTGCTCAAGGGAGCTTACTCCTAAGTGAGTTCTGTAGCACTGCAACCAGTGATCATCAGCTGCTTGACTTTTTAAAATAAGTAGATTATTTATAATTAGGACACTTCTGTATTTTTGCTTGCAGTGATATTTGTAATATTCCATTGTTTAGTACTCTGAATTTTTATTCTACAAACAGTGGGTAGTATCCAATGTTAGTCCTATGTAGAGTAGAACCATTGAAATGAATGAGGCAAGTTAGTCACAACTAAGTCCCATTCATTTCAGTGGGTCTAGACCCATTTCAGTGGGTCTAAAGGCAAAACTGAAGTACTTTGGCCACATAATGAGAAGACAGGATACCCTGGAGAAGATGCTGATGCCAGGGAAAGTGGAAGGCCAAAGGAAGGCCGACCAAGGGCAAGATGGATGGATGATATTCTGGAGGTGCCAGACTCGACCTTGGGGGAGCTGGGGATGGCGACGGCCGACAGGAAGCTCTGGCGTGGGCTGGTCCATGAGGTCACGAAGAGTCGGAAGCGACTGAACGAATAAACAACAACTAGATGTAAGACTTAATTGGATACTACCAAGCGTTTTTTGTTTTTTTAAGGGAAAGAGAGAATAGAGTCTGTGGTCCAATTCTGTCAAGTCACAGGACAGGAGCTCAGCAATGCTCCCCCTCCCCTGCTTCGCCCCTGGAAAAACACACATGTCAATGCTGCAGCAGATGTAGAAATATTTAGCAACAACCCTGGGCTGTAGGCAACCCAATCCTATACATGTTTTCTCAGAAATATGCTCTACAGAATTCACTCTGAAGTTGAGAGACTAAAGTCTAAAGTTAACCTTGAGCTACTTGAGCATTATTAGATATTGTAAGCAGAATGCCCAGCGCAACGGATTTCTACAGCAAGGGGAGTGCTGCATGAAGCAATGGAATGATTGTAAATTCTCTCGGGAATTGCCTCTTAAACACACAATTCTCGTTTTATGGGGAAAGCCCTGGATGTGGCCCCACAAAGCAAATACGCTTCAGCCAAGGCTGTTCCCAGTGTGAATAATCTCAACCCCATCTTGTAAGGAAACAAACACAACCTAGTCATGTCCCTGCACGCCAAGTAGTCCTTGCCCTTGCTTCATGCTCCAAATCGCCAATTGCACACACACGTACAGGCCCCTTCCGGCCATGCCCGGCTACCTAAAAGCACAAATGCATACATCGGGGCTGTTTCTGATGTCGGTTGTGCCACATGATACACAGCCACAGTGCTGGGTTTGCAACATACTGTACAATCTGCAGAGGACTGCAGCCAGTTCTTCCCACTCGAATGTTGCACCTGTTGGTCAGTTCGAAAACAACAAAGAGTCTTGTGGTACCTTAACAACTAACAAATTTATTCTGGCATAAGCTTTCATGGACACTATCCGCTTCATCAGATGCATGTAATGTTAACTTCAAATGGGCAGATTTACATGCTGGGGTGGGGTGGGGCGGGGTGGAGATGTCAACTGTGTTGAAAGAATTGAAACGCAAAAAATACAGACAGTGACCGTTGCCATTCACAAAACCTTAGGTGATAACACAGATACCATTGCATTGCTAAGCCGCTTAACATATGTCATGTGATTTAAAAAGAGAAAAAAAAAAACCACGTCTTTACTCAAATCACAAGAGACAGAGTAGAATCTCTTGATGTACTTCAGCCATGTTGTGTTGATATCTATCTCTGAAGTTCCTTTGTTCAGAAATGGACACCTTGAGGTCATTAACAATGTTTTATCCCCCTGGAAACTGTTGGATTTACACAATATTTTAGGTGCATGTCTCTTTTTTTAAAAAAAAGCGTGAGGTGTGCATCTGAAAAACATAAGGTGCCCTCCTAAAACCAAAACAAGAGACAATCAAAAAATGCTTAAGAGCAAACAACTGATATAGTGAAACCGCCAGACTTTGATGTTTACGCACAGATCATAAATGCATTTTATTACAATCCTATGTAACTTACATGGAATAGAATGCAAATATACATTGCCTGAAGGCTAAAAGACAAGCAACTCCAAGAAGAGATCCAGCAACTGAAATACACACACATGATGCTGGAAGAAAGGCACACAGCTTGAAATTCCTACATTTGTAAGTATATTTTTAGGGAAGTAACACATCAACAAAGAAAGCAGAACCAAGTCCTAAGATCCTAAATAGTGTTAAAAAAATTTAAGTGACTCATGAATGTTTGGATCTGGACTTTGAATAGACCCATTGAAATCAATGGGGCTACTCTTAAGTGTGACTTAAGTCTGGATCTAACTGATTGTATTTACAGAGACTCTTCTCTAGACTGTTGCTGGAGTTCTACATCCGGTGTTGGTCATGGAGATTTCCCTTATGGCTTTTTATCTTTAAACCAGACTTGGGCTGGACAGCCCTTTAATTAGAGGATGCCTTCAAATAGAGGACTGCCCTTGGTAAGAAGGACATATGGCCACCTTACAGTGGGCATGCATCCTCCAGATTTGCAGCAACAAAAGATCCATGGATGAACTTGTGAATGTACATGGAGGAATGGTAGAGGGTTGGGAAGAAGAGAAGGAAAAATGTGTCCAACATTACTTTGGGATTTACTCATCGATAAAAGGGAAGGAAGGGCGAGAGGCTCATTTTTTCATAAATGTTTCAAATGCTTTGACTCGCCTGTGCTCAGTTTTTTCCCCCTTTCACAAATTTTGAGCTCTCTGCTCCAGTGAGTGAATGGAAAAAAGATCTCTATCGGCAATGTCTTGAATAGGATTTTTTTTCTTTTTTCTTTCCTGCGTGACAGGACAAGGGAAGGAGTAGTCTTTACATTTGAGAAATATTCTCCGTTGTGACGAAGCTGACCTCTGACCTAACATTACTGCCTTCAGCCTGATCTTTGCCCTGCGTGGCTTGAGGCTGGGATTTGGCTGATAGATTGTGTTACACAACACACGCTCATTCCAAAACATTGCCTCATTCCAAAATCTTCATTCCAATCCCCTGGCTTCCCAAGATGAATTGGCAAGAAGGCAGATAATTTGTTGGTTAATTGATTGATTACATTTGCAAATACTTGAGTATTGTTGTGAGTTTGGACATCTTGATTACTCTGAATCGGTCTATCACAGCAGCCTGGTGCCCTCCAGATGTGTGGGACTTCATCTTCCATCAACCCCTGCCAGTATGGCCAATGGTCAGGAATTCTGGGAATTGTAGTCCAAAGTGGGGCTGGCTGGGGTGATGGGGATGCACTCCACTACAGCTGGAGAGTGCCAGGTTGTGGGAGGGTGGTCTATCACTATAGTTTTGCCTCCAGTGCCATCTGGCCAGGGTGATGTTGTGGGTCAGCGATTTAACACGTTCATGTTCCTTGATAGCTAGGATTTTCACAGCAGCCTTGAAATATAACATCCGTCTATTACTGTGCATGTACCAGCAGGGCTGGCCCTACCATTAGGCAGACTGAAGCAGTTGCCTCAGGTGGCAGATGATGGGAGGCAGCAGCAAGGGGGTGGTGGAGAGAGCTGTGGGCCATGGGACCTCCTGTGTGCTTCTTAAGTTAGCCAGCTGCCTTCAGGTGGAGTGGAGGTCGCTGTCCCATCGCCAGTGTTGAGGGATGACCCAACGGCCAGTTCACTTGACTTTTGTACACGGAATGGGTGGGGGCGCCATCTTCTCCTTCGCCTCAGGCAGCAACATGTCTTGAGTCACCCCTGTGTGCCAAGCCCTTTGAAACTTGCCCCACAAGTTGAGGCAAGTCTTATGGAAGCATGCTGGAGTTACTGTAGAACTTTAGCTTGAGCGGCCCACCTGGCAGGGGTGGCTCGGAGAAGGCGGGCAGAGAAACAGTTTGGATCCAGCTTTCAGTTCGAGTTGAGAGGCACAGAATTGTTTGGGTGGGCAGAGCGGCGGGGAGGCGGAGGTTGTGCTATCTGCTTATAGAAATGTATTTGCCTCCACTATGCTGTGCTTGTATATTTGCAAACAAAGGAAGTAGGACAAAGACACACCTGCGTTCTCTGTACTAAAGTAAACGAAACTCTGTAGCATCGCCTCTAGAATGCTCCTTGTTCAGGGAAGAGGGGTGTGGCATGTCACTATTGCCCAAACCTCCATGCAGGTGGCTTTGTGTGATACTGAAGGAATTGTGAGATAGCTTACAATGTAATAAAGAAAACATCTGGCTCATTGTCTGGAGGAAAGGCTATCTATGTTACATTCTCCTTTTTTTTTTTTTTTTGCTTCTGATAACATACCGGAAACAAAATGGCCTCAACAAGCAGAGCAAGTGTGTTCTTAACTCACAGCCCCACCAATTAAAATTGACCCATGCTGATTAATCAGCTGAAACTTAAATGGAATAACCTACCCACAAAACTGATGACATACTTGTAGCTCTGTTTCGCTACCAGTGAATTAGCAGGTGCAGTGGTAGCTTTTAGAGTAGTAATTTTGTCATTGCCAGTGCAAGACCAGCAGCTGGCGAGAGTGCTGGGAGTTGGAGAAGGATATCCACTGTGCCATTCCATCCCCGGAGCAGCAGCAACGGACAAGGTACTGTGACAGTAGCAATCCCAGAGGCTAAGAGGTATCAAAATCAGGTAGAAGGCAACCAAACAGAGGGAGCAGTCCTATGACACCTAAACATCGTCTGAGGAGCCATAGGATTGTTCTGATTCCCCCTTCTGAGGTTGGAGACAGCACTCCAAACTTGGAAGGGGGAGTCGGAGATCCGATTCCCCCCCCCCGACCCCTCGCAGCCAGCGCAGAAAGAATTGCACCAGCTGCTCTCCGAGGTTGGAAAAAGCGACCTTGGAGAGGGGGAAAAGGGGGTGTTTCAGTGGGAGGAGAGGAGATTGGAGAGGCCTGGATACGAGCTATCCTGAGGCCTCTTTACTCTCTCCACCCCTCCAAAGAGCCCCAGCTAGATGGGCAAAAAAGCCCATCTAGTGAAAAATGCAGGGCGGGAGGATGGGGAAATGAAGATCGCTTCCGCTGCTCCTTCCACCCTGCACTGGATGATCGGAAGCCTCCAAGTTTGGGGGTTTGGATCATCGAGAATCTAGTAGACCCTTAATGAGGCAGGTACCATCCTGGTTGGTGATGGGGGATCACCTTTTAAAGTAGGCAATTCCCAAAGTCTCCGCTCTGCCAGAACACACAATTACTCAAATGCACAAATGTGGCCAGGTTTGTTGGTATCAGCCACGATTACTTATTGTCAGAGAGTAGTTTTCCCCAACCTGGTGCCCTCCAGATGTTTTGAACGACAGCACAGCACCTATCATTGGCCGTGCTGGCTGGAGCTGATAGGAGTAGTTGTCCAAAACACCTGGATGGTACCAGGTTGGCAAATGCTGGTGTAGAGTATTCGTAAGGAAATAAGAATCTATTTGATTTGTGTCTGTCTTGTGCCTGGTCATCATGCCAATTTGCTACACTAATAGAGCAAAGGTTTCAGAAGTGAAAAACAAAAAAAGACTCCAGATCTGTGTGCCTCAACCCCAGCTATGTTTAATCATATGTACCTGGATGCAAAACAAGACAAGTCCTTAAGTCAATCTTCCACTTTACATGGGACACAGGCAAAACAAGATACCTTTCATCTTGCAAACTGGACATTTTGTGTTCTAAGTCAAGGTTACCTCCAAATCCAAATTACATGCCCAGAAAACAAAAGATTATGCGAGCAAATAACCTCAGTGTTTAGAACACAGTGTGATGTGATGGTAGCAGATGCTCTCGTGTGCACACACCTCATGTGCTCCTTAAATTAGATCCCCACCTCACCCTAATTCTTACAGGATTGTGGCAGGGCTGGGCATGAAAAAATGCGGGCGGATGTTGACTCCTCACCCCTGTTCCTTCAAAATCCTCACCCCTTGCTTTTTATATGATCACAGCCAATCTGGGTTTATAAATCCATGGATATGCCATTGTTTAGCTCTTATTTTGCATGAAGTTGTTCAAGTCACATGCCTTATAACAAGTACTTTGGATTTTGCGCGCATATATATATATATATATATATATATATATATTCCTCACAACATTTTCATTATTCTCCAAGAGCAGATCATTTTATTTCTGTGTCATCTCTTTGTGACATTGGCATCCCCAATATCCTCCAAGGGAAAAGAGAGATAGTTGGTATGGCAGGAAAATGTACTCGGGCCCTGATTTGATCCTAATCATATTTTTTTATATTTGTTTATGGGTGACATAGGCTGCAATCCTACACCTACTTATCTGAGAGTAAGCCCCACTGAAATCAATGGGGCTTACTTTTGAGTACATACGTATAAGATTGCTCTATAAGGGTGCTTCCAATTGCTCTGTCACCTTCACAGGCCATTTCTATGCGAGGCATTTATCATGCGCTCGTGATTGGCCACACACGGAGGCTTGTGGGTCCTTTACACAACGTCGTCAACCTCCAGTACATCTCCCCAGGTTTTTCCCAGTTATCCCACCTTTAAAAAGACTGGAGATAAGCTGGGATATTAAAAAACAAACAAATCACCATTTCCGCAGCATGTAGTGCCAACGTAGGATGGCACTGTTTCACTGAAAAACATAGAATGCTCCAGTAAGGCTGCTGAGAAAGGGCATTTTCCATTCCACGCCAGGTTCGGCATCTAAAAGAGCCCATCCTAATTGCATCACAGAAATGGAAGCAAAATGCTTCAGCAGGACTGCAGGATTTTCCGTTAATGTAGAGACACCCACAGAATGTTATGGGGTCCTCCAAATTACATCTTCCATTTGTAAGTCTTCCCTGCTTTCTGACCGCTTCTTCCATCTTTTGCCTTACTGCAAAAAACCCAAAAAGTAGTTAAGCAGAGAAAGAAAGATAGAAAAGCTACACAGTCCATAATCTGGGGGCCACCACCGAGAAGGCCCTCTCCCTTGTCACCTTCTGAGCCTCCCTGGAGGAGGGCTCTGATGCTGAGCACAGTATATGCTGGTACTGTGTTCCTGAGCCATGTAAGGCTTTATGGTGAAAAACATCTGTGCCTGATGTTTTAGGGCATCTCTACACCAGCCTAAAATCCTGCATTTAAAACAGGGCTTTCTGCTTCCGTTTTAAATGCAGGATCACAACAACTCCCTTTTTCACGCGCTTCCTTTCCCCCCTCCCCTTCCCCTCTCCTTCTCCCCGTATCTGAGTCTTCCATTCTCCTTCATGGATCTCGCTCCTCTTCTTGCTGCTTTTCCTCTTTTCACGGAGGGAACTCAAGCGGAACACAACAGGTTGGGGGTGGGGGGTGGTAATTTGATAGATCATTTTCTGCGATCTATTTAAAAATTGTAACAAGGGGTATTTTGTGCAGGAGATGTCCTGGAGGGTCACGGCGTTATGTAAAGAGCCTGCAAACTTACTGTGAAGGAGCAACCTCAATCGCAGGATAAACGCTCTGTGTGAAGAAAGCCTCAGGAGGAAAAAGGACACACACACACACACACACACATTGTGAAAAGGTTAGTAGCGGGACAGTGAAGATCAAAGCAGAATTTAAGCATTCAGGTGGTCTTGATGCAACTCGGAAGGACCCTTCTGCTAGATGCCCCATGTTTATTTAGCCTCGTAGTTACAAACCATCCAGAATCCATGTTATGGCTCCAATCTGTGTATCTCGGTTAAACAAGAGGAGATACCATCAGGATTCAGAGGCAGCAAAGAGAAGAAAAGACTTCTCACCCTGAACTGGCCAAGCTGTGCAGGGTTTTTTCCACTGTGATCTTGAGATAGGAGAACCAAGGGAGAGCTCTTATATAAACACATGTACCTCTCACACACCACTTTGCCTGCTGAAATGGGTTAAGCCGGACTGGACACCATTTTTCATTCACCTGGAAATGGGCTTCTTAATGGTGGTTAACATGGCTCAGGCTTATCGCCCCGTCTTGATTTCTTTCTGTCTCCCTTCCTCGTATTGTCCTGTTGAATAACAGCTGTTCTGATGCAACAGAGAACGTTTGCTCTAGTCAGGACAGACTCTTCAATGTGCCACCTTATATTCACATGCCCAATTGCCAATATAAGGTGTTTATCTAGAATATAGCCACCGCTTCAGACTGGAATGAATCTAGAAAACCCCCAAAAGGGTCAGGAGCCAAGAGATACACCTGTAAAGCTGCATGCCCCGTGAGATTTTGGATGGTTCTCCCCCGCCCCCTTGACCAATTTCCCCAAGCCGTAACACTACCTGGTTTGGAAATTCCCTGTAGTTTCAAAAGTAGTTTGCCATGTGGTTTGAGAACAAAGGCTAAAGCAACTTTGGGCATGCAGAGGTAGTTGTGGGTTAAGAATATAGGGACAGAAGAAGAGCCATGCTGAATCAGACCAAAGGCTGATCTAGTCCAGCATTCTGTTCCCACAATGGCCAACCACTGGGAACCACACATGCCTGCATGCGCGCGCATGCACACACACACATGGTTGTACTGCCTTGTACAATTAAAGTATAAAAACAAAGAGTTCCATCAGCACACACCTTTATTTGCTATAGCTTCAGATCCTGCAGGGGTTTTACAGCCCGGATGTGCTGGCCAAGAATAAATATCCAAGGATCAAATACAACAGCTGTAATGATGCTATCACAGTATATGACTGTAATAATATGTGTGCATTGAGGAACGGTCATGCCAGTTATGGAATATGGCTCCATGGATCTTGGCATGCCTGGAATCTTTGGACCCAAATTGCTGGCCGTCTTTCTTCATCTGCCAGCTGTGCTCCTGGCTGCATTATTTGCATGAGGCACGTAACACCACTGAACTTCTGCTCTTTAAATGCTTTTCCCAAGCCATGACCAAACTGGTGATAGGTACAAGTTACCCCAGAACTGGGAGCAGGTTGAACTACGATATAGGACTTGCCCGGGTCTCCACTTGTTGAGCTTCTAGGTGGCAATCTAGAGATGCCCAGTCTCAGGGCAGGGTGGATATCTTTTAAATACCACAATGTAGTAATTCCTCCTCCTGCCCTATCCTGTTATCTGCCTCTCTTCTGCAAACATAAGAACATAAGAAAAGCCCTGCTGGATCAGACCAAGGGTCCATCTAGTCCAGCATTCTGTTCACAGCTGTTGACGGGACACCCGCAAGCAGGACACCAGTGCAACAGCACCCTCCCACCCACGTTCCCCAGCAACCAGTATACATAGGCACACTGCCTCTGATACTGGAGGTAGCATAGAGCCATCAGGACTTGTAGCCACTGATAGCCTTTTCCTCCAGGAATTTGTCCAATCCCCCTTTAAAGCCATCCAAATTGGTGGCCATCACTACATCCTGTGGTAGCGAGTTCCATAGCTTAACTCTGCCCTGTGGGAAGAAGCCCTTCCTTTCCTCTATCCTGAATCTCCCACCAATCAGCTTCATGGGATGGCCCCACTGGGTTCTAGTAGTCCCTATCCACTTTCTCCACACCAGGCATAATTTTGTACACCTCTATCATGTCCCCCTCTCCCTCCTTTTTCCCAAGTTAAACAATCCCAGCTGTTGTAACTGTCTCTCCTAGGGGAGTTGCTCCAGCCCCTCGATCATTTTAGGGTGCAATCCTACCGGGATAGGTGGCCACCTCCAAACTCGGAGGGGACCATCTATCCAATGCAGGGCAGGAGAAGTGCAGAGGGGATTGTCCCCTCCGCGCTTCAGCCACCCTGCATTTGCGGTCTGGGAGGGAGTGGAGGTTGGTTCCCAGGAACCAACCTACCCTATGGCTGTCTAGCTGCTGATGTCAGGAGCGCCCTAGCTGCCTCTTACAGTCCCCTCCAATAGCCAACTCAAGACACAGATGAAACGGATTCTTTCCAAGGCTTTATTCCTTTTACAACTTCAGATGCTAATCACCAGCTACTAAGCAAGGGACTGCACTGGGGTAGTTAGCAGAGTAGCCTAAGCTCCAGGTAAGGCGGTTGGTCCCCGTTTGAAGGAGAAGCGCGGGAAGACGCTGAACTTATGGGCTATGGAGAGGTCCTCCCTCTTACCCTCAGGTCCTCAGGACGCAACCATTGTTTGAGCGCCAAGTGGGCAGAGCGCCTCCTCTCGGCGCCCTCCATCTGGCGCCGCTCCCTGCGTCTGCGCCGAGCGTCCAGCAAGGCCCCCTCCCTACTCCCTCACTGCCAGGGTCGCTCTCTCTCCCAGGAATGGAGGCAGGAGGAGTCTCTCCCTGCCACTGTGCCTGTGAGAGATGAGTGAGCTCCTCTCCCACGGGTCGTTGGTCTTCCTCAGAATCAGAACTGCTCCGGGGCTCTATGGGCTCAGTTTCCACCCTGACAACTGACTAGTGACCATAGGATTGCTCCCTTAGTTGCCCTTTTCTGCACTTTTTCCAATTTTCCAGTATCTTTTTTAGGTGTGACCAGAACTGTATGCAGCATTCCAAGTGTGGTCGCACCATCAATTTATATAAGGGCAGTATGATACTGACAGTTTTATTCTCAGTTCCTTTCCTAATTATGCCCAACATGGAGTTTGCCTTTTTTATAGCAGCCGCACACTGGGCTGGCATTTTCATCGAGCTGTCCACCACAACCCCAAGATCTCTTTCCTGGTCCGTCAGCGCTAACTCAGAACCCATTAGGCTGCATGTGAAGTTGGGATTTTTTGCCCCATTGTGCACCACTGTACACTTCTTTACACTGAACTGCATTTGCCATTTGGATGCCCATTCCCCAGTTTGGAGAGATCCTTTTGGAGCTCCTCACATCCCTTTTTGTTTTCACCACCCTAAATAACTTGGTGTTATTTGCAAACATGGCCACTTCACTGCTCACTCCTAATTCCAGATCGATCATTTATGAACAAATTGAAATGCATTGGTCCCAATACAGATCGTTGTGGGACCCCACTATTTACTTCTCTCCACTGAGAGAAATTACCATTTACTCCTACTCTCTGCTTTCTGTTCTTTAACCAGTTACTGATCTGCAAGAGGACCTGTTCTCTTATTCCATGACTGCTACATTGGCTCAGGAGTCTTTGGTGAGGGACTTTGTCAAAAGCCTTTTGAAAGTCCAAGTAAACAATGTCTACCAATTCACCCCTGTCTACATGTCTACTCTCAAAGGTTAGTGAGACAGGACTTACCCTTGCAGAAGCAATGTTGATGCTTTTTCAGCGGGGCTTGTCCTTCTATATGCTTACTAATTTTATCTTTAATAATGCTTTCAACTAATTTACCCAGAACAGATGTTAAGCTAACTGGCCTGTAATTTCCCAGATCCCCCCTGGATCCCGCTTTAAAAATTAATGTTACATTGGCAATCTTGACGTCCTCTGGTACAGAGGCTGATCTTAGGGACATGCTGCATTTCTTTGTTAAAAGTTCAGCAATTTTATATTTGAGTTCCTTAAGAACTCTAGGATGGATACCATCTGGGCTTGGTGATTTATTGACTTTCAATTTGTCAGTAAGGTTGAGAACTTCATCTTTTGTCACCACTATTTGCCTCATTCCTCAAACTCCATTCCTGAAAACATCAGTTCAGGCACAGGTATCTGTCCTATATCTTCTGCAGTGAACCCCCCACCACCACCACCACCATCCCACACAGCAGGATAGGTTTTACCTTGGATGATGGGACCAAGGTAAAACCTGGGAACGCTCGGTCAATCCATTGTTTGGCTTCTGCCTCTGAGCATGCACAGAGTATTTGTTGCATCACAAAGGACTCAGTAGGGCTCTCAAGATATTTGGGAATAGGAGGTGGCTGTTCTTGTTAAGCTTCATCCCTGAAACTTTGGCCTAGCTGCCACATACAGCAGCTGAGGTGGTAAACCTGGGT
The DNA here is from genome assembly GCF_057233095.1 of Heloderma suspectum. NCBI lineage: Eukaryota > Metazoa > Chordata > Lepidosauria > Squamata > Helodermatidae > Heloderma > Heloderma suspectum. Next base: position 10,831,344 of record NC_139472.1, on the reverse strand, counting down.
CTGGATTGGACCACTTCAGACTGTAGAGGGAACAGGCTCATGGGACTGAACATTCCTCTACATAAGAGGGAATATTCCCTGTGTGTGGAAAGTGAGCATGTCAGGGTTCTAGCTGAGCCTTCTCCCTGACATGCTAGATTTCAAGGTGCAAGATATGTTATTTATATATATTATTCAGTTGGGTGAGCCCCCGTAGGCAATCTGAAAGGGTATAGTCTAGACCAGCTTTTCCCCAACATGGGGCCCTCCTGCTGTTTTGCACTACAACTCCCATCAGCCCCAGCTGGCACAGCCAATGGTCAGGGATGCTGGGAGTTGTAGTCCAAAACATCTGGAGGGCACAGGTTGGGGAAGGCTCATCCAGACACACAGTAACCACCTTGCCTGCTGTTCAGGAAAAGAAAGCTTTCAGCAAAGGAATAGTAGGTTCTGGAAGGCTCCTATCGGACTGTTCAGAACAGCCAGGACGTACAGACGACATCCTGACATCATGGCACAGCTGGAACCTCCCCACCACGATGCCTCTGAGACTGTGTCCTTATTTTGCCCCGACGCTACCCAGCCTGCCTGTTTTGAGAGTCATCCAGCTCCTTCTGCCAGATTCACGTGATAATCTGCCAGGATGGTCATAACTCCTCTGGACTGCCGGTGCCACCGCACTGCTGGGCTCGTGCGGGCCCCACCTTTTTTTTTTTACTACTGGAGTAATTGGCTGTTTTCTAGTAGTAGCATGATAAAGACGGGCGGAGACCAGACAGCAGCTCCAGGTGCAGGCAGCGCCTTGGCCTGAGATCGACTTCCCCCTGTCCCCTTCACTCCCCGCTCCGCAACTCCCGCTGTTGCCAGATGGTGCCAGTGGACTGTGGGTCTTCGGTCTGCATGCCCGGGAGATCGTGCGCGGCTCCGTGTCTGTGGCTCCATCATGTCCGGCAGCCTGGCGCCCTCCAGATGTTTTGGACTAGGACTTCCACAGCCTCTGACCGTTGGCTGGCTGGGGCTTATGGGAGTTGGAGTTTTAAAAAAAAAAACATCCGGAAGGCACCAGGAGGTTCAAGGTGGAATCCAGCTGCACAGCTGGAAACTCCATCTGCACTTCATGTCAGCAGGAGGTGAGGAACCTTTTTTTCGGTCGAGGGCTGTGTTCTCTTGGGGGTCCTCTGGTGGGGGCCGCATGCTGGCAGTGGTCTGGGCTGGAGGTCAAACTGGGAAGGACGCCCCCTTCTTCCCCTCTCCCCTCAACCAGCAGGCTGCCAGGGAAGAACAGATTGCTTTTGCCTGAGGCCTGTATTTCCCTTGCAGAGGGCGCACCCCTGATGTAACCCATGGAGAGCCGGCTGCCAGAACAACAGCTGTTGCAGTGCTGAATTCCCACATTGTTAAAATTCCCCCCAAGTTGCTCAGGGCAGGGCATATAGTCCACTGCCTGTTAATCCCCAAAACAGGCTCGGAAGGTGGCAACAAGGGAGAGGGCCTTTTTGGCGGTGGCTCCCCATTTGTGGAATAATCTCCCTGATGAGGCCTGCCTGGCGCCAACATTGTCATCATTTCAGCGCCAGGTTAAAACTGTCCTCTTCTTTCAGGCATTTGGCAGCGTATAATGAGTCTCTGATTGTCTCTGGCTGATTGTTTTAAATTGTTTTAGGTATATGTTGTTGTTGTTGTGCGTGTTATTTGTTTTATGTCATTAGGTGAATAGTTTTTATATTTTATAAAATGTATTTTGATGGTTTTTACTTTTGAACCAGTCAGAGAGCTAGCTTCAGCTATGGGGCGGTATAGAAATATAATAAACAAAATGAATGGATGAACAGCCCTGTGAGGTCATTTAGGCCAAGAGAATGCGACTGACCCCGAGGTCTAGAGTAGCCACTTACAAGTTGCCCCCACAAAAGAGGAAATGCATCTTTACACCAACTGAGTTTTTGCTATTAGACCAGGCTAATTATGTTACAGTGCATGTTTCTTTATCTGAGCTGGCAAGCCAGGAAATTGAGAGCCAGATTTGTGGCCCAAATTGGAACGCCTTCATGTTCGTGATGGCTTATAGTTAAACAAATAATATTCTCTCTCTCTCTCCCTTATACATCACCCAAAAAGAGGACAAAAGAGAAGACCAATTTGCATAACATTTACATAGACTAATGCATACAGTTATATGCAAATTTAGGAATATTACAATTTCAATAGAAATACAGTACATCTCACCATAGTGTGGAACACTGTGACCAGGGGACAGGTGTGCCTGCCTGGTGCTAACAGTTGATGACGACTCCAAGGCCCAGCTCTTGATGACGACTCCAAGGCCCAGCTCTTCCTTCTGATGGCTCTTCATCTTTGAACTGGACATGGACTGGACAGGACACCTCTTGAAACAGAGGAGAGCTCTCTGGAAGCCCTTCAAATAGAGGACCATCCTCTGGAAAAGAGGACACATGGCCATCCTAGGGTGCCTCCAGACACCCTCCCCAGCTACTTGGATGGAAGGTTCTACTTCCCAACTGTTCTTCTCTTGGCAGGAAAGACACCCTGCTTGTTCAGTTGACCTCCCAGGTGCTAAGCGTTGATGGGCAACCATTTCCCTGTTTCTTTGTCTTTACACCAGAACTGGAAAGGCCCTCCTTCAAAGAGAGGATGCCTTCAAATAGAGGACTGGCCTCTGTAAAAGAAGACACATGGCCATCCTACCAAGGTCATGCAGTGGGCTTCATGGCTGAAAAGAGAGCGGAACGTGGGTAGCCTGACACTCTAAGTCAGGGATGGGGTTGTCAGACTGCAACTCCCATCATCCACCGTTGGCTATGCTGTCTGATGGGACTTGCACTCCAACAACATCTGTGGGGCCGCTCATTCCCTACTACTGATCTCACCACTACTGCATGCTGGCTCTGGTACCCCCTCCCATTTTGAGCTGGCTTTGGAAAACAGAATCCTAGAACTACAGGTTGAGGCTGCAATCCTGTTGCCGCTTACCTGGGCAGACAGGTATAGAAATGGCACTCTCATTTTCAAAATGCATTTTGCAGAGGAGCCGTTCAGTTGTTTTCTGGCATGCGGCACGCAAGACCCATGCCAGAAGGATTGACATGTTCCGTGCCATGTTTCACGGCTGTGTGCAGCCAGCTTGTGCCGGCTGACATATCCAAGGGATTGTTCATGGCCAGAGACTGATAACACATGTGAAAGACAATCCAGCTCTACATCTCAGGGGAGCAATACAGATTTTTGGTAACAATGGGGGATTGTCAGCAAAGGGCTTTGGGCAAGTCACGTAGGCCTGTGTGTCAAGGCTGCTTCTGTATTACTAATGTTTCCACCAACAGGATCTACCATCCAGGGCTATTTTCCTCAGCCGTTCTTTCTTGACTCTCTTTTGCAAAACAAATACATGAGCCAAAGGACCAGAGATGGGGGCAAAGTTGCCAACTGTCTTTGTTCATCCCCCCCCCCCGAGAAAAAATTGGACTCCAGTAGAGCACCAGCTTTGCATTTAGAAGGTCCCAGGTCCGTTCCTGATAACTCTGGTTAAAACAGGGCTGGGCATCCTTTTTGGGCCAATGGACATATTTGGCAGTTTGAGAACCTGTCCTGGGCACCACCACAAAATGGGTGTGCTGAGATGACAGCGTCGGCTTGCAGGCTCCTGCCATCTTCATGTCCTAAGAATGTCTCTGAGCCCCATGTGTGTGGCCCAGAGGCATCCATGGGAAAAGAAGATGGGAGCAGCTAAAGGTCCTCTCTTTGCTTTGAAGCAATCCCAGCTGCCAGTAAGAAACTTGGTTTTGTTCTCTTTTTAAAAAGTGGAAGGGGTAAGACACCTTGTTCATGATGGGATTATTTAGTAATGATGCCTCCTGTTCGAAAGGCAATTAGCAGTGAAAAAACAGAAGGCAAAACAGAATGAGTGTTTACCAGTCCCACATGCACACAGGTGATATTAGGATAACAAAAGGGGACCACACTCTTCTTCAGTGAAAGAAAGAAAGCAGCTTTACTCACACATAGTCTTGCATATGCAATGCAGGTACAGCGTAGAGTTTCAGAAGGAGTTTGTTTAGTCCATTTTGTGTTCTATTACACAGGCAACAGTGAAAACAAACACATGTGTTCCTAGTGATGGTGAAAGTCAGAAAGAGAGAGGGAAGAAAGGAAGGGGAGGAGCAAAAGGAAGAACTCACAGGAAACCACACTGTAGGCTGTAGAGATCCTGAGGCTAGCTGTGGTCAAAATTCCCATGCATTAACTAACTGAAACACTGCCCCCTTCCAGTAACTTGCAGATGAGGTTGCGATATTCCCAACGGTTCGGTGCCAAGAAAGGTGCCCAAGGGGACAATGGGGTTGCCTGCGCCTGGGTCAGAAGAATCAAGTAGCAGATGATGGCGACAGACCTTTCTCTGCCTGGGACTCTTGAGAGTTGCTGTCAATGAGGAAAGACAACACCAGTGGTCTGACTGTGTTCCCAGATTCTAACTTTAAGCCCTTTAAGTTTAGTAACTCCGGTTACAAAGGATCATTTGGCAGGAATTGGGGAAAAACTCTGTGCTGGAGAGACCTTGGACGTTTGTTGCCAGTCAGAGTAAATGCCAATGGGTTAGATGGATATATGGGGCTTTTCTACATGAGGCTTTTAACCCACCACTTTGCCAAGGCTTCTGCTTCCAGATTCTTTGCAGGATTAAGATCGACTCCTTTAGACGTGTCTTTTTCTGAGGGGTTTCTTTCCCTTCCTTTCCTTATGTTCCATTGTACAAGCACTAGGTGGCGCTGTGTATAGCGGAATTGCACAATTACAGGAGACTTTCTCCCACCATTCACAAACAATTGTAGACTTTCCTCATGGGCGGGGGGAAGCTAAAATGGTTGCAAAGCACAGGAGAGGCCCTGGAGGATCACAACATTGTGTAAAGGCTCTGCTCTGCTCATGGAAAGTCCCTCTGTCTGATTTTGGGGGATCCCACCTCCCCACTCTGCCCCACAGGTCAACCCATTTCCTGACTCTGTGTAGCATTTTTAGGTGGCTGGAGGGGCTGCCTCGGGAGGGGGCAGGCAGAGAAGTCCACTTCTGCCAGTGCAGTTGCTCATGATTAAATCTGGATTTAACCCATCGTCTGACCTCACAGATTCATTCATTAATTCATCCATCCATCCATTCATTACATTTCTATACCACCCAACAGCCAAAGCTCTGTGGGCAGTTTATGAAGGTTAAAAACCTTAAAAATACAATATTGTACATAATATAAAAACCATTTACATACAAAGAGACAGCACACACACAAACAATATAAAAAAACACCAAAATATATACATACAAAAAAATAAGCAATTTTAACCATCAACAATAAGAAATCCCAAGACTGGTTAAAAATTTATTTATTTATTTGTACTATTTTATTTCATTAAAAACCCTATCATATGCTGCCAAATGCCTGGGAGTAGAGGTAGATCTTAACCTGGCACCTAAAAGGTGGCAATGTTGGCACCAGGAGGCACTTAAACAGGGCCAGCCCACCCATGAAGCAGGGTGAGGTGTCCACACCAGGAGACAGAGCAGCAAACTGCGCCACCCCCGTCCCTACTCCTGAAGCCTCCAGCAGGCGCTCTGGAGAGCCCCGCCAGCCACTGCTCTGGCATGGCATTTGCCACAGTGAGAGAGCAGCCGTTGGGGCTGTTCAGAGCAGCTGCCGATCCTTTCCTTCCCTTGTGCGTGGTCAGAAGACATGGCTGTGCTCATAATTGCTGCGCAAACTCCTTAGATTGCCCCGCAAACTCCACTGAGGTTTTGAGAGGGCCCAGTGGCCATTCTTCAGGCCACAGGGTTCTCCACAGAGTCAAGCCGGTGGCAGCAAAGTTCAACTTAAGGGGGCGTGGAACTGGGGAAGCAGTGGGGGTTGCGGGGGCATGACCCAGTGGTGCTGGCGTTGGCACTTTTTCTCTCACAACTCAGGCGGCCAGAGTCCTTGGACAGGCCGCGCTTCGAGAAGGGCCTCAGGTTGGAGGGCACAGGCGGGTTCATATGGCTGCTCGGTCTGTTGTAGCCAAAACAACAAAAGCATCTTGTGACTCGAGTCCATGTCCTCAGATGCATAATGTGTTATCCTGAGTTGACAGATTTGTACAGATGGGAACTGGTGTTGGTGGGAGTTGGGATTGTAAACAGTGAGGCCCAAAGGCCGCGAAATGCACGAGAAACAGCCAATGACATCTCTACGCCAAAGCTCAAACATGCACCAGATAAGCACCGTGACCATTCACAACAATTACCACTGTAAATGAAAAACAACAGTTATGAGATAAGAACTGCAACCCTTCACCCGTTTCGGCTGTTGCAAATGGTCACTGTTCTTATCTCGTATCAACTGGCTCAGAAATGTCACCGGCTGGACTTCTTGCATTTCATGGTCATATTTTGTTTCGAAGCCTTGCAAGTTTATCTGATAAAACAGTGGCTTGGTGCCTTTTCCTTTTTGCTTTCTTTTTTTTTAATATGAAAAAAAACCTGCTCCAAGGAGGTGGCTTTGTGATGGCACAAACCAGAACCAAAACAAGACAGAATGAGAAAAAGACAACATGATGGTGTGTGTGTGTGTGTGTGTGTGTGAGAGAGAGAGAGAGAGAGAGAGAGAGATGCCATCTTTGGAAGCTGGCTTAGCCTCTTCCAAGAATTTGGGGTTGTAAGGTTATCCCTGATGAAGGGTCTCTGTGTTTCAAAATGAGTAGAGTCCAATAATTCCTCCCCCCATGCCACATTGGCACCTTTGATAAGTTTTGTGATGGCACAAGCACTAGCCAATCAGCACTGTGCACAACCAGTTTCTGATGGAAACTAGCACATCCAGTTGACTAAAGTTGGGTAAATGTGGTTCCACAGTGGCTTGACCACTGTGTTTATGTGTCTATATACATCTTTCCCTACCTTCTCTGAGCCCTAGCTGGGATTGAAGCAGCCATCCTCCACAGCTGCTCCAAATGTCAGTGGCCATTTACATTCTAGCCCTCAAGGGGAGTGGGTGGAGTCTATAACTCCCATCATCCCTGAGCATTGGCCATGCTAGCTGGGGCTGATGGGAGCTGGAATCCAACAACACCTGGAAGGCCACAAATTCCCCACCCCTGCTCTAGGGTTTTAACTGGAGATGCCCGGAATTGAACCTGCAACCTTGTGCATGCAAAGCAGGTGCTTTGCCAATAACCTCCACTTCCTCCCCTCTGCATCACTCTCTGATGCATAGAAATATACGTGCTGTCACCCAACGGAGAACAGTCCCCAAAAGAGGTTTTCCAGGGGCATTGGCCATAAAAACAACGCATCGAAAAGCATTAATACCAATTTTGTACCAACCCACCCACCCCTGAATTCTTCAATCCCTATACATTGCTTCACATTAAGTACTTTTGCTCACAGGAACATGATCGTGGGAAAGACAAGAAAACTCCCCGCCGCTAGCACCATCTTCTGCATGTTCTGTTCCCTCTTTTAGTACCAGATATTTCATCGGACATTTCTAACAAGCCCCCAGTCCATAAGAACTAGAAACTTGTCGTGGGAACATGGGAACATGTTGCACTCGTGTCCTGCTTGTGGTTTCCTGGTCAACAGCTGGTTGGCCACTGTGTGAACGGAATGCTGGACTAGATGGACCCTTGGTCTGATCCAGCAGGGCTCTTCTTGTGTTCTTACGTCTGAATGGAAGATGACATTCTTTGCATGCTGAGCTCTACTGTCCTGTTAAGGCGTGGAAGCATTGTCCAACAGGCCTGTTGGGCTCATCGTTCCTGCATCGTTAATAATGAAAGACTGGGAAGCTAGGGTTGTTGAATTAAAAGTACATATCCCCCCCCCTTCCTCCTTCTGTAGTATAGGACCTATAGCTGTCCACCCAACCTAGTTCTCACCAGATGGGTTGAACTATAACTCCCAGCACCCCTGGTCCAACACATCTGGTGGGAGCCTGGGAACCAGTCCAACACTTCCGGTGAGAATCAGGTTCGGTAGGCTAGTCTAAACCAGAGGCACAAAGAAGATTCAATCTGGATGTACCGGTTGATTTTGGGGTGATTTGCAGGAGATCAGCAAGGGTTTCTGACTCCCAAATCTTTAAACAATAAAAGTGATGAAATGGCTCCTCCTGTCCAAAATTATAGTGCTGAAATTAAGAAAGTTTGGGGTAACCGGGTGTGGATTTTTGTATAGAAGGACTGTGAGCTCCATTCAGTTTTGGTTCTTCAGAACAAATCCCTGGGCTCAGACGTCTTTAATCCTAAGGGCATGTCTTTAGCACCAAGCACTGGTTGGGAGATCTCTAGTAAAAACACAGTAGATCCTGCAAGCCTGCTCACCCCTGGTCTATGCCATCTACCCTGTACAGTAGTGGTGGGCAATTCCACCCCATAGGCCAAGCAAAGGATTCCATTTTGGCTTCAGTTTCAGAGGGTCAAGTGTAGAACATATTGTAACCCTAACCTGAGTTTTCTGGCTGATAGTTCAAACCTGGTCAGATGTTAAATCAGCCCCATTTAGTGACATGGTCTGATAATATTTACCTGCAGATATGGATTGCTTTCTCTTATCTGAGTTTCTATTTATCAAGTGTCCCAGTCACAAAAGAACACACTGTAACTTTTATTCCATATTTCCTTCAACGTCTCAAAGTGGCATTTCTGTTTATGGTTTTGGAAATACGCAAAGTTATTAACATTTAATCCACCAACTCATCAATGAATCGATCAAGAGACGGGGTTGTTTGTTTGAAATATTAAGGTCGTTAGAGGGAAATGACATGATTAGAAAACTGACAGTGCAAGCCTCTATATTCCTATTCAAAAAGAAGACCCAGATAGAAAAAAGCCCTACAACTCCCAACAGGCCCCAGCCAGAATGACTGGTTGGGGAATGCTGGGAGTTGTGGGGCTTTTTTTCTGTCTACACATGCATAGGATTGCGCCCTCGGTCTCTGATCATGGAGCTAAAGTACTTGGTCTTTTTGGAAACGAAATAATAAAAAAGACTTCAACAGGACTGCACAAAATGTACGTCAGGAAAGCCTCTGAGAAAGTGGTCACGTCTTCCACGTTTTGGTTATCTTAGGCATACATGTTCCTGGCGCCTGGGCTGCACCTGGATACATCCCATTAATATTTTCACTAGTGTGTACCTTTCTATAAGCCATTAACTCTTGCATCGGCCTGTAAGTGGAGCAAAAGGCTGCCAGTATATCTCACGATCTAAGGGTTACTAATTCTGCGGAGGAATCTCTCCAGAAGAAACCTGTCGTCATCTCTGGAACCGAAGGCTGGTGGTAGGCAAGCTCAGTAGCTGAACCTTTTGGATACATCCCCTTTAGGAAGGCCAGAATCTGGTGAATTCGGGAGGTGCCACGCTCACAGATGGGGAAGTCAAAGCCAAGGAAGAGGAACCTGGCCGGTTCGAAGCAGAGCATAGTTGAATTTGGCAAGAATGGGGCAGAGCTAAGACAGAATGTGGTTGTTTGGGATGGAGCTGCACTCCTGTCCTGGAAGATCATGGCAGAATCTAGAGCAGGAGTAAGTAACCTGTTTTGGGCCGTGGGCCCATTTGACAGTTTGAGAAACTGTCCTGGGCACTACCACAAAATGGCTGCCATGGGAGGCATGCCAAATGACAAGTAACATGCCAAAAGGACTGAGTGCAAGACTGAGGTGGGGTCTGAGCCCCCAACACACTGAGCAGTTTCCAGCAGCAGCAGAAACCTATTTCGGATCCATCCCAAGTGCTGATAAGAAAATGTGATTTTAAAAAAAGTGGGAAGGGTAGAACACCAGGGCGGGTGTCAAGAAAGGGGTCTGAGGCACACTGTTGCCCACGGACACTACGTTACTTAGCCCTGATCTAAGGGGCTTTTCTACATTAAGCTTTTAGCTGGCACCTTTACCGAGGCTTCTGCTTCCAAATTCTTTGCAGGATTAAGACCGCGTCTTTTACATGTTTATTTTTCCCCTGGGGTTTTTGCTTCTCCAGCATTCTATGTGTTCCATTATACAACTACTAGGTGGCACTGTGGAGTCGGATAATTGCACAATTACATGAGATTTCTATGGCACTATAGAGGCCATTCAGAAAAAAAATACCACACTTTCCTCATTGGGAAAAACCTGCAAGCGCACAATAAAAGCCTTGTGTACAATGCCCCCTTTCCTCCTCCTCCACGGTCACTTTTCTGACTTCAGAGGGCAGCCGGTGTGGTTCTTTCTGTTCCAACTGCAAGGGGGCAGGGGAGGCAGGTCGGATCTCTGACTCCCCTTTCCAAGGTCGGAGCACTCAATCAGGGACCATAGGATTGCTCTCTAACAGATGTTATTAAGGCATAGGCTTTGTGGATAGAGACATGAAGTGTGATTGTCAGATTCTGGTATACACATGGGGGTATGTATTTATTACATTTCTGCACTGCCTAATAGCCCAACACTCTGGGCATTTTCACACAAAACCATAAAATACAATGTGAAGTATTTATTTATTATTATTAGCAGTCTTTATATACCGCTTCTCATTTGAAACAAATATTGAAGCGGTTTAATGGTAAAACACAATGTAAAACCTTTAAAAGTTTAAAGCACCATAAAACCAAAATAAGAAATGGGAGTAAAAGCCAGCAGCAATATAAAGATCTTTTTTTAAACACACACACACCTATAATATGTTTAAAAAACAAAACTGAAGGACTAAAAGGGTGTGCGTGTAAATGTTGATGTTAAATGGCAGTGGAGTGCACAACCTACCTTCTGAGACAATTCAATTAGAGCTCAAATGTATGCAAAATGATTCGCCACAGCAGCAGTAATTGGTAATAAAATGCTAATCATCTTAGCATTGCTGAGTAAATTACCATCTCTAGTGAGACATGAAACCATTGTCTCTATTCAGACCCAAGTGAATAGAACTGATCTTTTTGATAAGTTGCAAGTTCGCAGTTTCATAGTGCACTTTCCATTGAAGTTCCTTTGTCCCAGAATGGCCCCCTAAGATCAGTAACAGGGTGACCTGGTAGGTTGAAATGTTCTCCTACTGGTTTCTGAATATTGACATTTCTGATGTCTGATAGTTTTGCATAGGGACTGGCTTGTTTATTCTATGTAGAAAGCATTGCTGGCAAAAGGTGGCATGTATCACATTAGGCGCATGAACCCTTGATGTTGTGTTCAAAGGCCTTAGAACTCCATGTTATGAAGCTCGCTCTGTCCCATGGAGTTATTCACAGAATGCTTTCTCTGGGCTGGGAGTGGTAGGTTAAGCTGTCTCAATGACCCCATGAGATGGGAGTCATAAAGACAGCACTTACATCTTTGCCAGAGAGGTAGTTATGTTAATCTGTTGCAGCAAAAACAATAGAGTTGGGGCGCTACCTAGGTGGGAGGTGGTGGGCTCTCCCACACTGGAGGCGTTCAAGATGAGGCTGGACAGCCATCTGTCAGGGATGCTCTGACTTGGATTCCTGCACTGAGCAGGTAGTTGGACTCGATGGCCTTGTAGGCCCCTTCCAACCCTACTCTTCTATGTTATGGATAAGCATTCAGCAAAGAATCCATGCCAACCTCCCCTTAAGGCAACACCCACCTTAGTCCTATAGGGATGCCCCAATGTTTGTGTGTGAGTTTCTGGGAAGAGACTGGTTCTCCCCTGAGTAGCAAATAGGGCACCTCTTTAAGAAGGATGCAGTCAAGGTGGAGAGAGTTCAGAGGAGGGCAACAAAGATGATCAGGGGACTGGAAACAAATTAGCCTTATGAAGAGAGACTGAAAGAACTGGGCATGTTTAGCCTTGAGAAGAGAGGACTGAGGGGAGATATGACAGTGCTTTTCAAGTACTTGAAAGGTTGTCACAGAGAGGAAGGCCAGGATCTCTTCTCCATCATCCCAGAATGCAGGACATGGAAGAATGGGCTCAAGTTACAGGAAGCCAGTTTCCAGCTGAACATCAGGAAAAACTTCCTGACTGTTAGAGCAAGACAACAATGGAACCCATTACCCAGGGAGGTGGTGGGCTCTCCCACACTGGAGACATTCAAGACGAGGCTGGACAGCCATCTGTCGGGGATGCTCTGACTTGGATTCCTGCCTTGAGCAGGGGGTTGGACTCAATGGCCTTGTAGGCCCCTTCCAACCCTACTTTTCTATGATTCTATGACTTTAAAGACTAACAAATTTATTCTGGCATAAGCTTTCATGGATTAGAGCCCATTTCATTCAGCCCAAATAAATTTGTTAGGGTGCCATCCTATGCATGTGTAGATGGAAAAAAGTCCTACAACTCCCAGCATGCCCCAGCCAGGAGTTGTAGGGCTTTTTTTCATTTCATTTCATTTCATTTATTACAGTTCTATACTGCCCCATAGCCGAAGCTCTCTGGGTGGTTCACAAAGATTAAAACCCAGTAAAAATACATTATACAAAGTACAAAACCATCGACATAAAAACATATGAATAGACAGCACACACACAGGCAACATAGATCTAAAAACAATTTTTAAACGATCAACCAAAGACAATTCAGGACCCAATTAAAAACTCATTATATGCTGCCAAATGCTGAGAGAAGAGAGCAGTTTTAACCTGGCACCGAAAACATAACATGCTGTTGTCGGGGAGATCATTTCATAATTTTTCCATCCAAACACAGATTGAGCCCTTAGTCTTTAAGGTACCACAAAACTCTCATTTATTTAAGCATCAGCCAGAACTATGGGAATTAGCAGAAGATGTTTCACCTGCTTAATTTCTGGGTACCAGGCTGCTATTGGAGACACAAAGGGCAGTCCCAGCAAATGAAACAGTGGAAACAGCCAAGGCTTGTATTCATTCATGGGACACTCTTCCTTGAGATATTGCTTTGGTGGCCGCTACTTAGGTAGGTGTAAAAGGAGATTAGGGGTTCCATATCACCAACATTGCTACTAGCCATCGGTACATCTATCTCCTTCGTGAATTGGTTTAAAACCTTTCTAAGCTCGGAGCTGTAGAAGCCATTACCGCACGGGACCTCAAAGTGGTGCGATGAGCTGAAACCTCCAGTGAGTTTGAAGGGTCCTCACAGGTCATCTTAGTCCAGTTCCAAATCAGTCCGTCCCACTGTCAAACAGCTCATCCCATCAGGACGTTCCTCCTAATATTTAGTCAAAATCCCCTTTTTTGTCATTTGAGGCCATTGGCTCTGACCCACTGCAGCAACAGAGTACAAATTTGCTCCATCATCCATGACAGCCCTTCAGATATTTGAGGATGGCTATAGAATGGCCTCTTACTTATCTCACCTTGTGGCACTGAGCTCCGTAGTTTAGATATGTGCTGTGTGAAGAGGCTCTCCCATTTGTCTCCTCCTGAATCTTCTACTGAGCTGTTTCACTGGATGACCCCAAGTTCAAATATGATGAAAGAGGGAAGGTGCTCTGGTCTGCTGATTATTTTTGTGGCTACCTTTTCTTGCACCCAAATGGGAAAGAGCATTAAATCTTCCTTGAACATGAGAGCTGTGTTGGATCAGACCAAGGGTCCATCTAGTCCAGCATTCTGTTCACACAGTGGCCAGCCAGCTACCCACGGGAAACTCACAAGCAGGACATGAGTGCAACAGCACCATCCCACCCATGTTCCCCAGCAACTGGTGTACATGGACATGCTCCCTCTGATACTGGAGGTAGAACATAGCCATCAGGACTAGTAGCCATTGATAGCCTTCTCCTGCAGGAATTTGTCTAACCCCCTTTTAAAGCCATCCAAATTTGTGGCCATCACTACATCCTGCGGAAGTGAATTCCATAGTTTATCTATATGCTGTGTGAAGAAGTACTTCCGTTTATCTGTCCTGAATCTCCCACCAATTAGCTTCGTGGGATAATGCCATTGGGTTCTAGTATTTTGGGAGAGGGAGAAAAATGTCTCCCTATCCACTTTCTCCACACCATGCATGATTTTGTACACCTCTATCATGTCCCCCCTTACTTGCCTTTTTTCCAAGCTGAACAATTCCAGCTGTTGTAATCTTCCCTCAGAGAGGAGTTGCTCCAGCCACCTGATCATTTTAGTTGCCCTTTTCTGCACTTTTCCCACCTCTACAATCTCCTTTTTAGGTGTGGTGACCAGAACTGGACATAGTATTCCAAGTGTGGCCGCACCATTGATTTGTATAGGGGCAGTATGATCTTGGCAGTTTTATTCCTTTTCTAATTATGCCTAACATGGATTTTGCCTTTTTTACAGCAGCCGCACACTGAGTTGATATCTTCCTTTTTGATTTTGTGCCATGCGCAGCCAGTCTCCATGTGGCAGGAGGGCAGTTGGGAACAGGAGGTGAAAGGCTGCAATCTACCATTCTACTAAAATCTGGCACGTGCCCAGTGGACGGATTATGTCTCTGCTTCCTCGTTTCCATTCTTTTGAAATGACACCTTGGGGAATCAGCACGGAGGCAAGAATCCAGAGTAGAAGAACAGGTTCGTGGGACACTGAGTGAGGGAGATATTTTATTGCTGCGTATTTTCCACTAAACTTTAACTTGCTCTGTTATTGCCTACCCTCTTCCCACAATAACTCTTGCACCAGGGCTTTGCAACCAAACACAAAATGTGCACTTCTGGGGTGGGGGTGGGGAATGGACAGTTCTAAAAGAAAATTTGTGCCATTTAAAAATCCAAGTCGCTATTTTGTTAATAGCTGATGTAAAAAGTGACTGATAATGTGCAAAGTAAAGTAAGTAGCCTGGGCTCCTCTAGAACCTAAACTCTGATCAAATATACCCATTCTCCTCTCCCTGCCAAAGACATTTCCCACAGCTACTAAGAACATAGGAAGAGCCATGCTGGATCAGACCAAAGGTCCATCTAGTCCAGTATTCTGTTCCCACAGTGACCAACCAGCTGCCTCTGGGAAGCCCACAAGCAAAACAAGAGCGCAACAGCACCCTCCCATTCATGTTCCCCAGCAATAGGTATTCAGAGGCATACTTACTCTGATTCTGGAGGTGATATACAGCCATTATGTCTAGTAGTAGCCATTCACTCTTTGCAATGATGCCTGTGTTATCACCCAACAATGTTTTTTGAATGGCAACTGTTAAGGTAATTGTCACTGTCTGTACTTTTTGCATTTCAGTTCCTCTGACAGCACTGGTTACATCTCCACCTCACCCCATCCCCGTCCAGCATGTAAATCTGCCAATTTGAGGTTAACACTACATGCATCTGATGAAGTGGGCAGTGTCCACGAAAGCTTACACCAGAATAAATTTGTTGGCAGTTAAGGCACCACTCGTTTTAGAATAAGACATTACAGTTGCCATTCAAAATGAACTACAGCCTGTGGAACTCCCTGCCGAGGGAGGCTAGGTTCGCTCCCTCTTTGCTGTCCTTCCGCCGGTAGGCAAAGACATTTTCAAGCAGGCCTTTGACATGTAAGCAGGTCTGTTGCACTGGAAGTTGTTTTTATTCTGTTATTGTTGTGTTTTTAATTGTGTTTTAATGCATTTGTTTTATTATTGTTTGAATTAAGTTTTATTTTTGCTGTCAGCTGCCTTGAATGCCATCTTTCTGGGTAGAACGGTGGAGTACAAATAACATAAATAAACTATGAGCACAAATGGCACCAGAGCTTACATGGACATGCGTTTACATTCATGTGTACTAGAGACAAGATGCACATGCACGCTCACACACACACACACACTCAGAGATTTAACTTTAAGAAATTTAGGGCGCAATCCTATGCATGTTTAGACAGAGAAAAGGCCTACAACTCCCAACATTCCCCAGCCAGCCATTCTGGGAGTTGTAGGCCTTTTCTCTGTCTAAACATGCGTAGGATTGAGCCCTTAGCCCATTTTCTAGAATGGCAATTCTAGCACCTCCTACTAATCATTTTTAAAAGCGTCCCCCAAATCTTTCCTAACAATAAATCTGCTAGGCCCAACACGGCCCAATTTTATTTCACGAGAGAATATATTTGGGAGCAAATAAGGGAGCTTGAGGGACCCAAATATATTCTCCAAATGATTCCCCCTCCAACCCCCCCTTCTTTCCTTTCACTGTTCTGCTGCTGCTTTCACCAACCACTCTGGAACAGTCTTATTGGAATTGGATTCTTCTTGCTGGCTACATATTCCAGCCGATCTGGGGATCATATAACCAGCATGATGTCATCATGATGCCATAGAGCAGCATTCCACAACCTGCAACTCCCATCATCCACAGCCATTAGGAATGATGGGAGTTGCAGTCCAACACATGTGGAAGCCACCAGTTGGGAAACGCTGCCATAGAGCCGACCATTTTGGCTAAACAGTGGCATCATGGAACCAAACCAGAATGCAGGCAATGCTTCCTGTCCTCATTCTGAATGGGATAATGGTTTTGCCCTCTTGAACAAGTCTTCTGGAATGAGATCCCCATAAAAAAGATCCCCTCGGTCCTTCTAGAGCTTTCCTATATACTATCTAACTGGAAGCCAGAGAGAGCGTTGTCTCTCTCTCTCTCTCTCAGAGCATCCACTCTGCAATAAATTCCACATAGGCTTTGGCACGCAAGGCTCTACTCAAGTAAGTAAACTGAGTAGATAAGTCAGACTGAATTGTAATTTTTTATTTGGATTTCTGTGTATGTGTGTGATTATTGCCTTCCCTGTTTTCTCCCCTTATTTCTCCCCTCCCCCTAAATAAACTCCTTTTTATATTGGACATTCTGTTTGTTTTAAAAGGGGTTTCTCGCTGAACTCCTCCCCACGTGAAAGACCACGTGGGTACAAAGCTTGTGTTTTAAGATTTTAAAAAGGGGTTGGGGAAGTTCTCTGTTTCTGGGCTTTGGGAAGGACTCAGGAACTTCCCCAACTCAGTCAGACCTTCGTTTCCTGGGGAACTCATGTAGAGACAGGATCCACCAGGAGGAAAAGTTACCCCCCTCCCGGTCTCGTAACAGGCCCCATGAACCTCTACCAGAAACTGATGAGTTCAGGCTGACAGAACTGACCCGTATAATCTCAGTACTTTGTCTGGATGCTTTTGAAAAGGCCCAGCAAAGAATAGGGTGTAACTCTACGTGACGGAACCTGAAAATTCAACAAGAGGCAGATACCGGCTGACCTCCCTGGGCTAAAAATAAGGGGTCGGATCCGGATTTCAGCTGGATCAACGGCGCTGGCAGAAATGGACTTCCCCATGCTTTCCAGCCCCCAGAAAGTGCTACACAGAGAGTCAGGAGACCCTGCTGAACAGGGGGAGCGGTGGTGTGTATGCATGTGTGGGGATCTCCAAAACTCGGGCAGAGGGACCAGTTCTTTTCCTCTCGCCGAAGGTCCCTTGCCCTTGTGAAAGGCAGACCCTGGTTCCAATGCCAGGCCACCGTATATCAAGACACGACTGACTGATTGATGGAGAATATACTTGGATTGCCACCCCACGCAACGATTGCCCGAGGCGACGTACAATAAAAAGACAATGAACAAAATATATAATGTTACAGAAACCTAAAGCATATTTGAAAGCCAGGGATTAATAGTAAAAACAGGGCTTATATTGATTAAAAGACAGCAGAACAAGGTCATCGTTCCCAGCTATCTAAAGGAGCTAGGAATAATACAGGACCGAGAACATTTCCATTTGTAATTCACAGCCTACAACCTAGGTTTTAAAACCCTGAATAATATGGTTCCTATATCCAGCAATGGATTTAGGGGTAGGCAACCCAGATATTGGCTAAAGCACCTGGCTCAGGAAGGGAGCGGAAATGGTCACAGGGCTGTTTGCTCCACTTGCTACTCGGCAGCGGAAACATCTAGTACGAACAACTTGTAAACCAGCCTGGGAGAATATGGATGAGGAGTGATATATAAATGTCTTGGGGCGCAATCTCATGCATGCTTAGGCAGAAGAAAGTCCTACAACTCCCAGCATTCCCCAGGCAGAACAGCTGGCAGTTGTAGGACTTTCCTCTGTCTAAACATGCATGGGATGGTGACTGTAGACAGGGTTGGTTCCAAGATCGGCCTTCCGGAAGCGCAAGGGACCCCCATTGCTACGAGAGGAAGGGATGTTCTTGTAGAAAGTCCCTCTGTCCGAGTTTTGGCGATCCCCCTACCCTCACACACCACCACTCACCCCAAGGGTCTCCTGGCTCTCTGTGTAGCATTTTTAAGGGGAAGGCGGCACTGCGGTGGAAAGGAGGGGGTGCGGAAGCCCACTTGCGGCCATGCATCAATCTAGCTTAAAACTGGATCTAAACCATACGCTGCAAACCTGGCAACGCAGACCTGTCTAGCGAGCACTGCATTGACGACATTTTGTTTTGTTGGTGTCGGGAGTATTATTATTTGCAGGAAAAATGATGACAGTCCCAGAGTTATGCGTGTGCACATGTGCACACTGATGGTCTCAGATGACGTGGGGCTTAAAATCACGCCTGGAAACTGTGCGTCAATGTCATGGAAAGGGCTACCAATGCAGCAGAAAGTGACGTCTTTGCTCCTCGCCTGGGGTGGGAGGGCTGCATTCTGGTCTTGGACTCACCGTGTCTTCATGCATGCAAATGGGTTGATCTCTGAAGACTTGGCAAGGGTAGCTAAATATAGACAGTGACTGCTTTTATTTGCAGTCTATTTTCCACGCATGGGATCTATTTCCCAGAGACCTCAGCGTTCATTGGTACCAATGGAAGGTTTTTCTCAGCTTCATTACCATGCAGCAGGCAGTCTTCAATGGGATCACAGCTGGGGAGGGAAGGGTTTATCCCCCCTTCCCACAAATGCTGCAATGCCTCCCCACACCCCACAACCTCTCCTACCTGCATGGTAATTAAGCGTAGAAAATATATTTCCATCCATGTTAATGGGAGATTTTTCTTAAGCTTGGTTGCTGGGGGATGGGTGGGGTTCCAGGACAATCACAAGGGGGAAGGGAAGGTTTACCCTCCCTTCTCTGTGCACTCTGCCCCCCCTCCCCCCTCCCCATGGCAATTCAGCTAAAAAAAAAAAAAAAAAGATTGATAGCAATGGAAAGGTTGGGCCCTGAATCTTTTAAGTGCCTAGCAAATGCATCTAAGTTTCTAGCCCTTATGACTGATTGGGAACAGCAAGGGCATTAGTAGGGTTGCCACTTACATATCCCCCCCACCCCGAAAAGGAGAGGAAATACATCACCAAAAAAGACAGCACAGGTCTGCATAACATTTGCATATGCTACTTGTCTGTCTATAGATGAAAATGTAGAAATAAGTGCTGTAATTTAAATAGCAATTCTGGCCACCTAATGCGAAGAGAAAACTCCCTGGAAAAGACCCTGATGCTGGGAAAGACTGAAGGCAAAAGGAGAAGGGGACGGCAGAGGACGAGATGGCTAGATAGCATCACTGATGCAATGAATATGGACTTGAGCACGCTCCGGGAGAGAGCGCAGGACAGGAAGGCCTGGCGTGCCATGGTCCATGGGGTCACAAAGAGTCGGACACGACTGAACGACTGAACAACAACAATAAGTCTTATCATAGTGGGAAAGAATGTGACCAGGTGGCCTGAATGCCTGCTCAGTCTGCTGATGCCCAGTTGTAGCGGTGAGAGTGACGGACTAGGAGCCGGGAGATCCGGGTTCTAGTCCCCACTCGGCCACGGAAGCTCACTGGATGACTTTGGGCCAGTCACAGACTCTCAGCCCAACCTTCCTCACAGGGTTGTTGTGAGGATAAAATGGAGAGGAGGAGGATAATGTAAGCCGCCTTGGGTTCCTTGCAAGAGGAAAAAAGGCGGGGTATAAATGCAATAAATAAATAAATAAACAAACTTTAAGGCCGCTCCTGATCTTCTAAGGTACTTTCTCTCTCAGCCAGACCTGGACCAGACAGCCCAGCAAACAAAGGACTGTCCTCTGTACAGGAAGAAACCAGAGCAAAACATGAGTCTTCTTCAGTGCCCTATTTAGCCCCTTACCTCCCCCCTCCGGATTAGTGGAAGCCGAAGAAATTATGCAAAATATTTAAAAAGCAGAATGAATTATGCAAAATAAGGAAACAACAACAACATACATACACATGTATGCAACACATACTTGTTGCAGAATCCAGCTTTTTGTGTTGCAGAATTTGGCTCAGCTGAGCACAGAATTCTGTCTGTCTTTTGAGCACAGAATCACCTTGCCCCATTCATGTAGCATCTACAAGCTTTGCGCTGTGCTCGGAAGTCCAGAGTATCAGTCTTTACACTTGCGCACACGGATGCACATGCACTACAATCGAAAGAGGTGACAATATTTCCATCTAATCCGAGCAGATGACGTGCCATTTCCGCTCCATTGTGTTCCTCTTTGAGAAGAATGCCTGGGGGTGAGCAAATGGCCTCCTAACCCAGAAAGCAAATACGTGAGCTCTTAAGAGGGTGCACAGATTGAGAGAGAGAGACACACACAGGTGCAACTGCCTTATCAGCCCAGGCCTACTTGTCCCAGCCTTGAAATTGCACAATGTAATGCTGCCGTAATGGACCCACTGCATTGTTAAATTAACCCTTCAGGGCGCAAACATTTATTTTTACAAGGTGGCCTATTTTGAGTGCTGGAGGGGACCCAGAAAATTGGCACTTTCATTCCAAGACGTCAGGAGATGTCAAAGCACGGCTCCCAATCGCTGGGCTAGAGAACTCTAGACGTGACCTTGAATGCATCTTTGCATTTAACATGCACGTAATAAATATATATATAGCACCAAAAAAACAACAACCTCAAAATAGATTTGCTAGAGGGGCAAAATTGCAGCAAGCATGGTGGGAATGTAATGTTTTCCTCCCCTACTGGATTCCTGAGGAAAATCCCTCTTTTGCTTTGGGGCGGTGGGGAAAATCCCCCATTGGCACTAGTGGGATCAGGACCTCAGCAGGCGAGGTTGGGGTTACATTCTCTCTACGCGTGCTGTGATCCTGATAATTATCAGAGAGCTGGCAGGATCATCTTACTGAATGTTCCTCCATACAACACACACACACGCATACACACACACAAATGCATTGGATCCCTGGATATAGAAAACCAGCATATCAGAAAGCTAGGCTGAAATCCTCCTCCCTGACACACTAGATTTCTAAATGCAGGGGGAGGATGGAAAACCAGGGGATAAGGGGAATGGACTGGACTGGCCAGACTTCTGAACAGTGGTACTTCCCACTGCAACATTTTGGGTACAATTCTATGTATGTTTAGGCAGAAAAAATATCCTACAATTCCCCTCTGCTGGCTGGGGAATACTGGCACTCGTAGGGCTTTCTTCTGTCTAAACATGCATAGGATTGTGGCCTTGCAGGTCCCATTTGAAGTTATTATAATACTCAGTTCAGGGTACAAAACCTAAGAGTTGCACACTACAGAGTGAAATGATGTTTTGCTTTTGCAACGGAATGTGCTGTATTGCCTCATCTCCGTGGGGCTTGATTGGTGGTGGGTTTTCACCACACATGATCATCCGGTGATAATGCAGTCACCAAGTGATTAATATGAATGGGACTTCCTTGTTTGTGTCATCCCAGAAAGGGATCGTGGTGTGGAAGGAGCATGGATTGGCCTGGAACTTTGGCTGGGACACCCACGGATATGGATCCATTATATACTCTGCTCTGGGAGATCTTGCCAGTATTGAAGGACTGTGGCTCAGTAGTAGACAAATGCATGTCAAAGTTTCCAGGTTTAATTCCTGGCATCTCCACCTGTCTGAAGCTCTGGAGAGCTTCGGCCAGTCATTGTAGACCCAGAGTGGGGAACTTGTATCAGTCCAGATGTTTTGGCCTACAAATGCCATAATGCCTCACCACTGGCTATGCTGGCTAGGGCTGATGGGAGTTGTAGGCCAAAACTTCTGGAGGGTCATAAGTTGCCCACCCCAAGATCTAGCAACTCCCTTTGCTCCTAGTTCTGGCCCTTCAACAGACATGAGTTCGTTCCATCTGCTCGGATAGAAGGCGATTCTGTCCAGTTCATAAAATTCTAGCAAGTGACGAGAGGAGATGCTGAACTCTAGCTGGTGTGTTTGGAAGGAGCCGGACCTGAATTCCCACTTGGTTCATGCCAGGAAATGTTGCACCGAATCAAGATAAACAGAGATTTTTGAACTAGAAAATGACAATGCTGCATCTGAAAAGGTAATTTCAAGGGGGAGGGTGTTCAGAAACATTGGCGTGTGAGTGCGTGTGGGTGTAGGGCTGGGGAGTATCTTTTGGGGTGCCACATTCCAGTGCTGGGTGGGGCCAAACGCAAAGGGGGGGGAAGGCCCCCAAATACTAGCATATTCTTTACGGGGGCACAGCTGAAAACACCAGCACACGCTTTTACCACCGGTAGCTAAGTTCTAGGAGAGGCATTTCAGAATGGGGAAAAACCTGCACAAAAGTCAGGACATCAGCAAATATTGGGGGTGGGGCCATGGGAGGGGCGTGGCTATCGGGGAACCCTGGAAGGATGGATTGGGTTCCCAGGAGGGCTGGATTTGATGCCTGGGTGTGAGCATAAGGAGTTCCCTACGGTAGGGTGCGAAGTCAACATCAGAACTTGCACCAACCTGTTTAACGCCAATATTTATAATTCACTCACTCGCTCGCTCATTCAAAAAGTGTTTCCAGCCGTCAGCCTGCAGCAAAACAGCTTCTTATTTACCAGCCAGTCTGAGAACAGCTCCTCTCCTTGCATTTCCCGTTGTTCTGGCTGGTGACTCAGGGTGCTTGCACGTAAGCCAAGGGCTAGCCAGTTACTCTGTCAGCTGCTGGTTGGGATCCCCTAGTTTTCTATGCTGTAATCCTTCCTGTGAATAGGCTGATGGTGAGAGAAGGAATGGGTGTGAGCTCTTGCCTCTGAAAATACTCATTTAGGCAACCGGAACAAGTGACCTCATGGGAAAAATAATGAGGTCAGCAGCAGTCATGCTGCTTCTTAGGGCAAAGGTACATATGAGCTGGTTCATTTCAGCTCCAGATAAGGCCATAATCGTACTTGGGTTTTTTCCCCTAAGTGTTCAGTACGAGTCACCCAATGATCTCAGTAGAACTTACACTACAGCCCTATAAGGTAGGCTAGCATTGTTGTTATCCTCATAACCCAGATGTGCATGAGCATTTCAGCATCTGAGGATGTTCTGCCAGTGGCCTTGAGTGGCCCTTCTTGAACAACAGGATTTCAAAGGGAGACTCTGAACTACAGCTTATCAAGAAGTTCAGTTCTATCACCTGTGGCCTGAACTGAGATAAGGGTTTTTTGTTTTTGTTTTTTATTTTATCCCACTACATGTGTTAATTAGCTTTCCAATGCCAGGATGTTTGTGCTGTCACCAACACTGCTTTGTGAATGGTCAGTGTGCTTATTTTACATACATTTACGCTTTAATAACGACATTGTCACAGTCTGTACTTTTTGCATTTCATTTCCCTCCAGCCTCACTAGTTACAGCCACCCCTCCCTTGTGTATATATCTCTGCCAACTTGGGATAACACCCTTCCTACCTCCGCGGATCCTAGCCCACAGAAGCTTATGTCATAACAAATGTGTTAGTCTTTGACTTCTAGTCTTCATCACGCTCTTTGTAGATCTTACTGGACAATTGGAAAGTGCTTTCTGGTGGGTAAAGCAGGTAAGGCTCCTTTGCATATGCAAGTCATTACTTGATGTTTGAGTCACTGAGTGAAAGCATGCATTGGCGAGCCTGGCCTTGGCCTTATCAGACAGTAAGATGAAGGCTACAATCTTACACGTATTACACTGTGTTCGGATGTTACCCCGAGGCTAAGAAGCTTGCCTCAGGTCAGCTTCTAAAGGGGAAGCTCAGTCCCTCTGTGGCAGCAAAAGCAAGGAAGGGTCTAAACTGATGACTGCCTGAGGCCCAGCACCAACATCTCGCTGCCCATGTGGGATGGCTGCAGAGCATTGTGGGAAATTAAAATGACAGCTGCCCAGTGCTGATCAGAGCACTTTTATCTGTTGATATTGGGAGCAAGAAACCCTTTCAAATCTAATCTACTGCAAATTAACCAGTAGGTCTCAGCCAAGTTTTGTTGGGCTTTTTGGCAGAGCTGCTGTGGACACTGACTAATATGGGTTTTATGAACTTTATTGTCTAATTATATGTAGGATCTTATAATTTTATGCTGGTGTCATCAGTTGCAGGTTACGGGAATTGGGAATGGATTCTTTTGCCCCCCCACACACACTCACTTGAGATCTTCCTGCATCCTTTTGAACCTAAGGCATCGCAAAGGGTTCAAGCAGGATGCTGAAACTTTGTGTTGCGGCGGTGAGATCCCCCCCCCCCCCGGAAGTTTGGATGGGTGGGTTTGATTTCACAGTCTGCACAAAATGCTCACACAATATAGCCTTTTACCTATGGGGAGAGGCGGTCTTGACCTCCTGCACACGTAAACAGAGGGTTCCCTGATATGCTTGCTTTCTACACACAGGGATTTATTTTATGGCTGGCTGGGGAATGCTGGGAGTCAGAGGACTTTTTTCTGTCTAAACATGGATAGGATTGCTCCTTGAATGATCTTATGGGGTGGGGCGTGAGTGTTGGACAGCAGCGTGCGCATCATGTCATTTACTTCAACATGTGGTAAGCCAGCCCTGCAGTGTTTGGTGGCTGAGTCAGGCCTTGGACTCTCCCACCTGCATCCTGCCCCAAGAAGCACTGTTGCAGATAAGCGCTGTCTCTCCAACAACTTATATAGCAGCCTGAGCAAACTCAGCAACATAATCTAACGGCAGATCCCTGCCCCAAGAAGATTTCAACCCAAATGTAGATAGTGGGGAGCAACAGCAAGACGAGAGGAACATGGAATGGGAGTTATGGGGGAGAGAAAGAGCCAAAGTTCAGTGGAACTGTAGCCTCCATTTTCGATGTATATTTGGACAGGAGAAAATCAGAAGGGGCATCGGCACAACCTCAAGATACGATGGCAGGAGTGAAGCAACAACCCAATCCTAGCTACGCCTACTCAGAAGTAAGCCCCGTTGCGCTCCGTGGAGCTTACTCCTGCCAGTGGGTAAAATCCAACGTAAGTCCTAGTTAAACGCATTGAAATGAATGCAGCTTAAGTTAGTCATGACTAAATTAAGTCCCATTCATTTCAATGGGCCTACTCTAAGTAGGATTTCTGTTGGATTCTACAGGCCTTGCTCGGGTGCAATCCTACGCTGTCCTGCTGCTGCAGCCCTAAGCCCGTTTACAGGAGAGTAAGAGCCCCGAGCTAAATGGGGCTTCCTCCGGGGAAAACGCGCCTAGGATCGCGCTGCTGGAGTGGTCAGGCTTCGCGAAGGGGCCAGACGGAGCTCGCTGTTCCCCTCCGCGGTCGCCATTTCCCACCTCTTTCCCCCAGCCCAACGCCCCTGCAGTGTTGCCAGCAAAGAGGAGTGGGTCGTGGTGGAAAAGAGCGGCGAGCGGATGAGGCCGAGTTTCCCCTGCGCGTACGACTCCTCCCGTCTCCTGTTGATTCACAGGCCGCCGGATCCCCCCACCCAGCCTAACCTCGTGGAGAGCAGCGCAGGCCCGCTCTGCGCTTGCAAAACTGGCCAGGCTGGCTGGGGAAGGATGGGGCTTGTAGTCCAAGACATCTGGAGAGGGGGAGGCGATTGCAACAACGACCACCCCTGCAGAACAAAGAAGGCGAGCGATGGCCAGCGGCGGGCGGGGCCAGCGGGGAAAGGGGCGTGGCTAGTCGGGGAAAGGGGTGGGGCGCCGGGGAGAAATACGACTTTGCAAAGCGCCTCCCTTTTTCTCTCGTTCCAGGAGCGAATCAGTGCGCTCACCCCGTGTGCGTGTGGGGGGTTGGTGGATTTTTGGGGGAGGGGGGAAGACAAAGGGCACTCGGTGTTCCCGGGCGAAGGGGGCCCAAGCGAGTTCCCTCCGCTCCCGATGGCTGCGGCACAGCGAGCGAGCGACGTGTCCTGCAAACTCTTCCTCTTCGCTCTGTTGCAGGTGGGTGCTTTGATGCAGCGGTGTGCTTTTCTAGATCGAGGTATGGCTCGCGGGTGGGTGCTCTGATGTAGGGGTGGCTTTCTAGCTTGCTGCATGGATGGCTTTCTAGCTTGCTGCATGGCTCGCGAGTGGGTGCTTCGATGTATGGGTGGCTTTCTAGCTTGCTGCATGGCTCGCGGGTGGGTGCTTCGATGTATGGGTGGCTTTCTAGCTTGCTGCATGGCTCGCGGGTGGGTGCTTCGATGAATGGGTGGCTTTCTAGCTTGCTGCATGGCTCGCGGGTGGGTGCCTCGATGTATGGGTGGCTTTCTAGCTTGCTGCATGGCTCGCGAGTGGGTGCCTCGATGTATGGGTGGCTTTCTAGCTTGCTGCATGGCTCGCGGGTGGGTGCCTCGATGTATGGGTGGCTTTCTAGCTTGCTGCATGGCTCGCGGGTGGGTGCTTCGATGTATGGGTGGCTTTCTAGCTTGCTGCATGGCTCGCGGGTGGGTGCCTCGATGTATGGGTGGCTTTCTAGCTTGCTGCATGGCTCGCGGGTGGGTGCTTCGATGTATGGGTGGCTTTCTAGCTTGCTGCATGGCTCGCGGGTGGGTGCCTCGATGTATGGGTGGCTTTCTAGCTTGCTGCATGGCTCGCGGGTGGGTGCTTCGATGTATGGGTGGCTTTCTAGCTTGCTGCATGGCTCGCGGGTGGGTGCTTCGATGTATGGGTGGCTTTCTAGCTTGCTGCATGGCTCGCGGGTGGGTGCTTCGATGTATGGGTGGCTTTCTAGCTTGCTGCATGGCTCGCGGGTGGGTGCCTCGATGAATGGGTGGCTTTCTAGCTTGCTGCATGGCTCGCGGGTGGGTGCCTCGATGTATGGGTGGCTTTCTAGCTTGCTGCATGGCTCGCGAGTGGGTGCCTCGATGTATGGGTGGCTTTCTAGCTTGCTGCATGGCTCGCGGGTGGGTGCCTCGATGTATGGGTGGCTTTCTAGCTTGCTGCATGGCTCGCGGGTGGGTGCTTCGATGTATGGGTGGCTTTCTAGCTTGCTGCATGGCTCGCGGGTGGGTGCCTCGATGTATGGGTGGCTTTCTAGCTTGCTGCATGGCTCGCGGGTGGGTGCTTCGATGTATGGGTGGCTTTCTAGCTTGCTGCATGGCTCGCGGGTGGGTGCTTCGATGTATGGGTGGCTTTCTAGCTTGCTGCATGGCTCGCGGGTGGGTGCTTCGATGTATGGGTGGCTTTCTAGCTTGCTGCATGGCTCGCGGGTGGGTGCCTCGATGTATGGGTGGCTTTCTAGCTTGCTGCATGGCTCGCGGGTGGGTGCCTCGATGTATGGGTGGCTTTCTAGCTTGCTGCATGGCTCGCGGGTGGGTGCCTCGATGTATGGGTGGCTTTCTAGCTTGCTGCATGGCTCGCGGGTGGGTGCCTCGATGAATGGGTGGCTTTCTAGCTTGCTGCATGGCTCGCGGGTGGGTGCCTCGATGTATGGGTGGCTTTCTAGCTTGCTGCATGGCTCGCGGGTGGGTGCCTCGATGTATGGGTGGCTTTCTAGCTTGCTGCATGGCTCGCGGGTGGGTGCCTCGATGAATGGGTGGCTTTCTAGCTTGCTGCATGGCTCGCGGGTGGGTGCCTCGATGTATGGGTGGCTTTCTAGCTTGCTGCATGGCTCGCGGGTGGGTGCCTCGATGTATGGGTGGCTTTCTAGCTTGCTGCATGGCCTGCTTTCCGAACAAAGTGGGCGGGTGGGCGGCGGGGAGATGGTCGCTAGCTGGGGGGTTTTCTCCCTCCTTCCCCCACCTTGATTTTTTGTGTGTTTTTGGCCTGCCGCCTCGAAATCTCTCGCAATCGGTGGCTCTTGCCAACAGCAGGCCGTACTACTCAAGGGCAGGCCTGCATGCTTTTCCTTCGGAGTGCTTCTGGGGGGTCGTGTTTGCCTCAGTGGCTCTCCCCCTCCGGTCTCTCTTGCCCTGTGAGATTTCTGTCCAGACGTGATTTCACGGATCTAAGTTAGGAGCGTGTGTGTGAGAGTGACAGAGGGAGAGAGGGGGGGGGGGAGAGAGGTGCAGTCAGGCAACGTGTAGACTCCGGACCTCGCGGGCTGGGCGCCTCCGCGCTCCCGCGCCTTTAGCGGAGAAGCGGGTCTCGAGTCGCTCGCTCCAAAACGCGCCGAGGCCGCCCTGTTGCTGCCCCCGCGCCGCGCCCATCCCGTGGAGGGGCCCCCCGGGCTTCTGCCCCGAAGTCCGACCCTGATGGCACCGCTGAAGGGAGCGGGAGAAAGCCATGCGAGCCTGGTTCTCCCGAAGGCGAGTTCTTGCCCAGTTTGCCGTGCCTGGGCGGGACGTCCGAAAAGGCAGCCGCTAAAAACGAGCCCGCCCGGTTCACTGGAGCCCTGTGTGCGTGTTTACTCCGAATTTGTGTCGGCACAGGGCAGAGTCCAGCTGAACTCCTACTTCGAGTAGGCCCATTGAAACGAATGCGACTTCAGTGAGCCATGGCCCGCGTCACTTAGGGACATGGGAAGCTGCCTTGTACTGAGTCCATCTAGCCCAGTGTCGTCGTCGTCACCGGCCGGCAGCGGCTCCCCGGGGTTTCAGGCAGGGTGCTTTCCTCGCCCCACCTGGAGAAGCCGGGGATCGAACCCGGAGCCTTCTGCATGCGAAGCACGTGCTGGACCACGCTGAGCTGTGGCCCCTCCCTAGAGAAGACCCATTTCAGCCGGATTCTACCCATGCAACCCAAAATTAAATCCCAAATCGAACAGGGCTGTGTGCGTGCGCGTCCGAATTCAGGGGGTTTTAAAGTCAGGGGGTTTTAAAGTCCACCCAGCCTTTGCTGTGGTGGTGGTGGTGGTGATGTTGATGTGAGAAAGACCTTTTGTCGGCTGGACATCGTCGGGAATATCAGGTTGCGGCGTAGCTGAGCTGTGCCAGGGAGCCGAAAATGATGGCTCTGCGTTCTCATGGTTACATCCTCCTCTAACTAGCCAGCACCTCTGCGTGCAGACAGGCCAGTTTTCTGGGATCTGATCCCTCTCTCCACCCAGCCCCCGCCCCTCTCTGTATGAATGGGTTTGCCTGGGCAGAGTCATAACAAAACAGGCAGGTTTCAAGAGAGCTTTTGTGGGGTGCGGGTGATGGTGTGAAATGCGGGGGTATAAGGCAAGTCACTTAACGCTGGGGTGGGCTGGCTTGAGTTCTGCATCGACTACTCCCCCCCCCCGCCGCCCCTGCCCCCCTTAGAATACCCATAACTCCTCGATTTTTCTGTTTTAAATTTACAAAGCAAGAGTGCATGCAGTTGACCTCGTAACAGTAAATGCAGAACTGTGATAAATATTCCCGGCTTAGTTAGTGGATCTACACGTAGACAGATCTGTATTCTGAGTCCGTACTGTTGCTTAAGAACATATGAAGTGCCTAACTGGGTGAGGCTGAGACTGAACACATTTTTTAATATTATTATTATTATTATTATTATTATTGTCTCCCGCCTTTTTTCCTCTTGCAAGGAACTCAAGGGGCTTACGTAGTCCTCTCTATTTTATTCTCACAACAGCCCTGTGAGGTAGTTTTGGCTGAGAGTCAGTGACTGGCCCAAAGTCACCCAGTGAGTTTCGTGGCCAAGTGGGGACTAGAACCCGGTACCCCACACTAGCTCTCATTTGCAATAATACAGCAGCTAGCCTTCCTCAACCCAGTGCCTTCCAGCTGTGTTGGACTATGGTACCCATAATCCATAGCTAGCATGGCTGAGGATGGCAGGTTTAATAGTCCAACACAGCTGGTTGGTTTGGTTTTAAGATAACTTATATGCTGCCTGCTTGCCAAATGGCATTTGAGACCCCTTAACAAAAGCCATAAAACATGCACCACTCATAAAAGGGAACCAGAAAAGAGAATAAACTTTAAAAAATGCAATTTATATCCCTCCCCAAATAGTTATGAGTGCAGCAATTAACTTGTTTGACGTCACCAACGCTGCAATCCTAGGCAAGGCTACTCAGAAGTAAGTCACACTGAGTTCAATGGTTGAGGATTTCAGCCTACGTTTCCAATATGCTGAGATCAAGTTAAGCACAGCTGGAAAATTATCCTCCTTGGGGCTTTGGGGGGGGTGGGAGGTCAGTGATTCAAACAAAAGTGCTTAAATAGCTGGGTATTTAATTTAGTCTATTGATAAAAATGCTGTATAAAGACAAAGCTTCAAAAAAGTGTTCAAAGGGTTACATGTGATGTGTGCCTGCGTGTGTATCACCCCCCCCCCGCCGCCAATTGAGGTTAATGCTGCATTCCATGAAAACATACGCCATGGATAGGCAGCGAGGTGCCCCCCAGATGTTTTGGACTACAAGTCCCATCAGCCTCAGTCAGCATGGTCAGTGGCTATAGGAGTTATAATCCAGAATATCTGGGGGGCACAAGGTTTGGCCCATAATACATTTTCTAGTTTTAACGGTTGCCACATAGCTTGGTGTTGCTAGCCCTCCATAAGCTGAATACATGTATGTCCCTGATCCTTACAATACCCCTGTAAGGTAGGCCGGTATGATTCTCAAAGTCACAGATACGTAGCCAAAATCGAGAAATACTGGTTTGACCAAGGCCACCTCAGTGGATTAACAACATCAGGCTTGACTGGGGGGGGGGGGTTTGCCATTTAGCAGCCATATGTGATGCACTCCTATG
Organism: Heloderma suspectum; assembly: GCF_057233095.1. Taxonomy (NCBI): domain Eukaryota; kingdom Metazoa; phylum Chordata; class Lepidosauria; order Squamata; family Helodermatidae; genus Heloderma; species Heloderma suspectum. The sequence continues at coordinate 10,800,731 of NC_139472.1, read as the reverse complement.
TCTGGCTACTCAGAAATGAGTCCCATTGATTTCATTGGGCTTTACTCTCTTAAGTCTGCAGAACATTGTAGCCTTAGTCACCTGACTACACCAAACACATCTGATAAGCATGAAACCTTATTTACAGGAAGTATAATTCCAATGATCAGATACTGGAGAATCTTTGATTGCCAAATACTGGTAATGATCTTAGTTGCACGGGTGGGTGGGTGGGGTGTCTTTAGATGGCCACATGGATTACTTCAGTTCTGAAGCACACAACCAGCATTTTTCTTGTCTTCTGCAACCACCATTCCATGCTTTACAACTCCTTCTACATTCCTGATACGTTAGAAAAGCAACAAAATTGTTTGACAGCCCTAATTGTGTGTGTGTGTGTGTGTGTGTGTGTGTGTGTGTGTGTGACTATGTGCAGTTTTGCAGTTTAAGCTCATTTGAATCATAGCACCATCATGACTACAGAATTACATGTATTTCTGCCCGATGCAGCAGAAATCACCTCCTGCTCTCTGGGTAGTCATCTGCATGCTCCGTGGGACTGTCCTAGCCTCACCAATTCTGCTTGTGTTGGTTCATCATCTGGTTGACCACTTTGGGGTGAAGGAACACTGGATTAGATGGATCTTTGGCCTGATCCAGCAAACAGTTCTTATGAGATGAGTGCAATTGTAGAGCCATGGTTCTAGACACTTGCCTCTTGTCTTCCTCTTCTGCGTTAAATAACCCTTCTTTTCCCCTCCAGGCTGTGCCTTCCTTTGCTCAGATTCACTGCAACGGCCAAAAAGAGTAAGTGAAAACCTGTATTTAAATGCTTTTGTTTGGCAGGAATCAGCCTCTTTTGAAAGCATTCTTTGAAAGGAAGAAGGCAGCCCCTAGTTCAAATCTCACCATGGCCACAAACTTATTAGGTTCTCATATCAGGAGCAAAGGGCTGGATGCGCCCAGTCTTGTCTGATCTCGGAAGCTAAGCAGGGTCAGCCCTGGTTGGTACTCGGATGGGAGACCCCCTGGGAGTCAGGCTTCCTGCGTTGAGCAGGGGGTTGGACTCAATGGTGTTGCAGGCCCCTTCCAACCCTATGATTCTATGAAATCTATGAAATCTTCAGCTCCCCATCTGCAATACAGAATTTATAATGCTGGCCTACCTTATCTGGTTGTTGTAAGGATGAAAGAGCCTTGATAAGTCATGTTCCTTGTCTTCTTCTCCAGGTGCGCTCAACAGGGACCGAGCTGGACAAGCCTGTGGTATGTCTGGTGAGTTTTGCCTTGTATCGTTTTATAAGTGTCACCTTTAATACAATGATCCCCAACCTGGCTGGGGGATTATGGGAGTTGTAGTCCAACACATATGGAGGATGCCAAGGAAGGCTGGCTTAATATGTTTTGGGAATATGAACCACCATGGAAACAGAGGCTCTTTCTCCAGCTGACAAACTTAAAAGCATAATTCTGGAGCGCAGGGGCTCTTTGTATGTGTCATTTCTCGCTTTAGTTTTTACATGGGAGAGAGCGTTCTTAGTTTCTGTTTACTTTTTGGTCATAGTTTGTTCAGTTTCTAGTTCTGTGGCTCGCAGTAGCTGAGCCCGTTTCCCTGTGAAACAGGAAGTAACAAAACAGCAATACAAACGGGAAGGTAAGTATCTGTCTTTGTGTACCACAGCCTGAGCATGTTACGAAAGGAACAGGTTATAATGAAGGTTGTGTGACTAGTTTAGGATTTCTGCTTCAGGATACTAGAGGTGAGTTGTAGAGCAGCGTCACGTTTAAGCGAGGGATGTTGGGGAAGTCTGAAATGGATTCGAATGACTTCGTATTTAGTCGTACGAGAATACGGACGTTACTGGAAAATACGCTAAAATCTACGCCATTTTTAAAAAACCCAACCCAACATTTTATACATCCCCAATCTCGCTTCAGCCTTTGCTGTGTAGCGCTCCTTTTTGTGTGTGCGCTCTGCTCATTGATTGTACGCTAAGCTAAGAAAAATACGCAAAATGTTACGTGCCGTGAAAGTTACATAAGTTACGGCAGAGTTCTTTGCGTCCTTTTCTGAAGTGGGGGGGAAAGTCAGATTCCGTCAATCAGCGGACGCCGGAACAAAAGATGCCTGACAATCTATGAAACGCAGACGGAACACATTAAACAAAATCTATACATCCTTAATTTAAGCACTAGCTTGTTCGCCTTTGGCGACCAGACATTGCATGCAGGCGAGTGAGTAGGCGGAAGAGGAGGGATAAAGCACTCTTTGCTCTTCTGGGTCCAGCAGAGAGAACCCAAGTGGACTCCTAGAGGAAAGAAGCTCCCTCTTCTATGACCAGCATACAAATGCAGCTCTCTGTCCCTTCTCTGCCGGCCTCCAGCAAGCTAGTAAAAAAAAATTGTAGGCAAATAATTTTTTTGTGGTTTTATTTTCAGGGCTGGTTTAGAGATGTTATCTGTGGGATGGCTGTAGGGACAAAAGTGACTGTTTAAACAGGAGTGATGTGGGATGTAATACGGAGTGTGGCTTTGATTTTACACCATTTCTCTTGGGAATCTCTTTTCGGCTGCCTTGCTGCATCAGCCCATGGGTCCATCTAGCCCAGTTATGTCTGTACTGGATGTCTGCACCATCGCCAGTGTCCCCCCTCCAAGTGTGGGCCACATGGAATGTGGCTGAGAAGCAATAATGCGCTATTGATCAGCGGAACATATGGGCCAGAGGGATCAGATGTCTGCTGGTGGCATGCCTTGCGTTCCCCCATGTGACCTGGGGAAGTTTGGACCTTTTGCATGCAAAGCTGCTGCCCTGCCACAGCCCCTCCCAAATAAATAGTCATAGGAACATATGAAACTACCGCATAGTGAGCAAAGCCAAGGTTGCAGGCAGAATCTTTCCCAGTCTCACTACCTACTTCTTTACAAGAGATGCCACAGACTGAATTTGGATCCTTCTGTTCCCCACGCCCAATACAGATTAGGACCATGGGGAAAGGGGTTACCTCTTTTTCTTGTGTTGTTGTCCCAATAAAAATCCCCCTTCTCCTGATAAGAGCTGTTTGACATAAGAATGTAAGAACATAAGAAGAGCCCTGCTGGATCAGGCCAAGGGTCCATCTAGTCCAGCATTCTGTTCACACAGTGGACAACCAGCTGCTCACGGGAAACCCACAAACAGGACACACATGCAAGAGCACCTTCCCGCCCCAGTTCCCCAGCAACTGGTGTACACAGGCATACAGCCTCTGTTCCTTGACAGTGGAACAGAGAGCTTTTCTACACAAGGCGTTTATTGTGCGCTCATCGTTCCTTACTCATGGTTGTTTGCAGGTTCTTTAGATGACGTTGTGACCCTACAGTTTTGCTTCTGTTTTTTAAGAGCACTTTCTTGGGCCTTTTTGGAGCGGGGAAAATGGAGCATTACTTGTGAGAGTGAAAGAAACCATCTTTTCCTAGTTGTGTAATTCGTGTTATTCCGCTAACGCACAGTGCCACCTAGAGGTTATATAGCGGAAAAGCTCTGCGTGAAGTGCACGTATCTCAGTCCTGCGATGAAACTGAAAGCGGACACAGCAGATTAACAGTCTTGTGTAGCAAAACTCAGAATGCCTTATGAGGTGGTGGGTTCTCCTTCTTCGCTGCAGGTGTTTAAGCAGACCCCAGCAGGCCGTTGGTCAGGCAGGCTGTAGTTAGTTGCATCCTGAAGTGCAACCAACTAACCATTGGGAGGAGCTGTAGCTCAGTGGTAGAGCCCCTGCTTTGCATGCAGACGGTCCCAGGTTCGATCCCCGGCATCTCCAGACAGGGCTGGAAAAACTCCTGCCTGAAACCCTGGAGAGCTGCTGCCAGTCAGTGGCAAAAATACTAGGCTAGATGGACCATGGATCTGTCTCTGGATAAAGCAGCTTCTGATGTTTCTATGAATTGTGGGCCCTGCCTTGAGCAGGGGGTTGGACTAATTGACCTCCAAGGTCCCTTCTAACTCCTTAAAAAGTGTATAATTCTGTCAGTGGAAGCTGGAGACTCTGATATCAGTGTGGCAGTGAATCTGCTCCGGGTTTCAGTCAGAACCAGGATTCAACGCCCCACTGACATCAGAGCCACCAGCCTCCATTGGATTTTATGACACTGTTTGCCTCAGAAGAAATGCTGCTATTTGCACCTTTCGCAGCTGGGGTGGGAGGGCCATGGGGAGGGGGGCTTAAGCATCCCTCCTGCCTGCCGTGGAGACCAGGGACTCTGTCAGGTTGCTATTTTGAGTTGCGGAATTACATGTGCAAGCCTATATGTTTATTTTACTTTATTTATTACGTTTCTATACCACCCAATAGCCGAAGCTCTCCGGGTGGTTCACAACAACTAAACCCCCCAAATGCATCATAAAATACAATACGAAATGTAAAAGCTTAAAGCTACAATATAAAAGTACAAACCAAAATGAAAACCTAGCAGCAGTGCAGAGATTTAAAATACAAGAGCAGATTTAAAACAGTAGAGCTAAAGGACTGGGATAACAAATAGGTCTTCACCTGGCCCTGGAAAGAGTCCATCTTCACCCAACTAAACTGCCCCAGAGAGTTTACCCCAAATAAGGCGACGTGTGTTTTTCTCCCCCATGCGGTAGGGGTGTGTGTGTGTGTGTGTGTGGTGACTCCAAATGGCTTGTCTGCTTCCACCCAGTCTCGGGAATGGATTAATTACCCTCATCTGCCAAGGAAGCATTCTTCCCGCCAGGCACATGACATGGGAGTTCAGTGGGTCACGTTCCGGCCTCTTGACTCCTGTCTCCCCACCCACGCAAACAGGGCAATTGAATAACTTGGCCTCACCTGGGACAGGTAGGAGTGGGTTTTCCCTGTGACGCTGAAGAAGATGAGGATATCTTGACAACCGCCTCAGGAACAGGGCAGGCTGCAATCCTATCCGTCCCGATTTTGGTAGCTGAGAAACCGGGGATGCTTCGCATAGTTGGGGATGAGGTCATATTTCTCCCCGCCTCCCTCCGGTGGAACGTTTCATTATAAAATTCCCTCTGCCTCTGGGAGCCGATCCGGAGCCCTTAAGCAACTGAGGACGTGGTGGGGGTTGCCTGGCGTACCTTGGCTGAGTCGAGGTTGGCGCTGAGCGTATCGATGGCTGAATTCCAAAAGCCACCCAGCCATGAGCATCCCTTCTTTCTTTTATACCAAAGATATTCTCTTTAGACCTGGGGCCCTGCAGAGCTGATGGGAGTTGGGAGTTCATCGGCATCTGGAGAACCACTATTATTATTATTAACTTAAAAAAAAAAATCAATTTCTATACCACCCAATAGCCAAGGCTCTCTGGGCGGTTCACAACAATTGGCAAACAAATACAAAACGACACTGTTATAAACGTTATAATACCACATTATAATAAAACGTGGTCTAAACATGTTTAAGGTACACAACTGAAAACAATTAAATAGCTAAAAGCAGTTTCAGTACACAATTTCAGAAATTGTGTACTGAAGACAGCTGACAGAGGTGCCCCGTCATATGCCACTAAATGCCTGGGCGTAGAGGGCAGTCTTAACCTGGCGCTGAAAAGATGACTGTGTCGGCACCAGGTGGGCCTCAGTGGGAGTCAGGGGGCCATCACTAAGAAGGCCCTCTCCGTCGTTGCCATCTTCTGAGCCTGCCCGGGAGGAAGCACTCGGAGGAAGGCCTCAGGTGTTGATCGTGGTGTCTGGGTAGGTTCATGTCAGGAGAGGCGTTCCATCTGGTAT